>NC_092316.1:21495000-22745000 GCF_036785885.1 Coffea arabica
GGGGTGCCTTGGATTTTATCCTTGCCTTCTCCTTCGTCAAATGTGACTCCCGAACCTTTTTCTTTGGTTTACATGGACTAGGAGTCGTTTAAAAGGGGTTTCTTACTACTTTTTCCTATTTTTTCTTAAAAAATTCATTTTTTGGTGACTTGGTACACCTTAACTCATTACCAAGTGGCGACTCCAATTTTTATTTCAAAAACCCTTTTTAAACTGTAATTTTGGGTCAAATCGTCGCATTCTCAACCCCCCATTTAGACCCATTTTTTTCTTTTAAAATCACAATTCATTTTCCAATCACAAAAAATACATTTTTAAACCATTTATTTATTTATCAAAAAATGAGGCGCGACACACAGAGCAAAATTGAGCTTTGCTATATCGAGGACTTATTGAATGGCAATCCCTGTGAATGGTCTGGATACCAAAATTGCCTGGATACCAAATGTCATATTTGATAAGCACTGGAAGTTAAGAAGATTTGATGTAGTTCATAGAGCAAAGTTGAGCTTTGCTACATCGAGGACTTATCGAATGGCAATCCCTGTGAATGGTCTAGATACCAAAATTGCCTGGATATCAAGTGTTTTGTCAAGTTGAGGAAATATGATACGGTTCGCAGAGTAAAGTTGAGTTCTTGCTACATCGGAGAAAGACGTTCAAATACTCATGTTTACACATTTCTTGAAGAAAGGGATTAATCGGATGGTGGTGGCATTATCTATTATTATGATTATTTCTATTTTTTGCAGGTTCGAATACCAAAAAGCAAAACTGGGGTAAATTTTTTATAATTGTGGAATATCGCCCAACAATTGAGGGATTCAGACTGAGGAAGAGGTGAATCAAATCTCTAAGAATGAGCAACCATGCCGTAATGCAAATTGAATGATCGGTTGCGCAATAACTCGTTGAAACTGGGGCAAATTATTTTTGAAAGGATTCTCTCAAAAAAAAGTCAAAAAATCAAATAAAAAAAGTCAAAAAAATTAAAAATTAAAAAAAAATCAAATCAAATTTAATTCTTGTTAGTAAAGTCCCAACGTCCACCGCACACCCTTCTATCCCCACTTCTTGTCAATAACATTTAATTCCTTGACCAATTTGACATTAGAACCATTTTATCGATTTGGAATCTCAGTTGAAGTTGGAATTTCAGCAGGCTTTGGAGTATTGCACTAACCGTTTTATCGAGTTGGATTTGGAAAGATATCAGCAAGCTTGAGAGTATTCCACTGACCATTTTATCGTGTTGGATTTGATTGTTGAAGTTGGAATCTCGATAGGTTTAGGAGTATCCCACTAACCATTTTATCGAGTTGGAATCTCAGTTGGAGTTGGAATTTCGATAGGTTTGGGAGTATCCCACTAATCGTTTTATCGAGTTGGATTTGGAAAGATATCGGCAGGCTCGGGAGTATTCCACTGACCGTTTTATCATGTTGGATTTGATTGTTGAAGCTGGAATCTGGGTAGATTTGGAAGTATCCCACTAACCGTTTTATTGAGTTGGAATCTCAGTTGGAGTTGGAATTTCGGTAGGGTTAGGAGTATCCTACTAACCGTTTTATTGAGTTGGATTGGAAAAGATATCGGCAAGCTTGGGAGTATCCCACTGACTGTTTTATCGTATTGGATTTGAAAATTTCGGCATTGGATTTGGAAGGACTTGGTAGGTCTAGGAGTATCTCACTGACCATTTTATAGTGTTGGATTTGATTGTTGAAGTTGGAATCTCGATAGGTTTGGGAGTATCCCACTGACCGTTTTATCGTGTTGGATTTGATTGTTGAAGTTGGAATCTCGGTAGGCTTGGGAGTATCTCACTAACCGTTTTATCGAGTTGGAATCCCTGTTGGAGTTGGGATATCGGTAGGTTTGGGAGTATCCCACTGACCATTTTTTTTTTGGTAGTTGGATTTGAAATATCGGCAAACTTGAGAGTATCTCACTGACAGTTTTATTGAGTTGGATTTGATACCTCGGCAGGCTCGGGTATTCATCCCACTGACCTTTTTATGCTTACATGTTCCAGCTCACGACAGAATAACTGTATGTAAGTATTTGGTGTCTACGTCTTTGTCTTGAATTTCTTCGAAATTCAGACAAAGAGGGGCAAGCTGTAGACACCAAATTTTAATTTATCTTTATTTTATTTTATTTTTATTTTATTGATAATCATTATCTATTTTTACTTATTAATCTCATGATTTTGTTTTTAGACATTTTTTTAGCATTTTAGATATTAAATTTTTAATTTAGCTTTATTTATTATTATTTTCATTTTTATGGATTAAATGATAATTATTATTCGTTTTTGCTCATTAGTCTCTTAATTTTTATTTTAAGACATTTGTAGCATTAAAATTTATCGGAAAAAGAAAATTGTTCACAAAAATTGGCTTTTTTTTAACTTTTATTTTATTAGACCAAAGAAGGAATACAAGTGTGGGAATTCATTACATATGGGGAGAAGCCCCTGTTACCCTAAACCTGCGAAAGGAAGGAAAACCAAGCCTATCCAACCGGTATGCACCCCTAGCCAACTTAGGCAATTCATCAATCCCGTTATAGACAAACACCCCACACTGAGAATGAGCTGCCGCAGCATTCGCCAAAATGTCCGCGACCTTATTCGCTTCCCTGTAATAGTGTAGGACTTGAAAGCTCCCTCCGGTTAGGAGCCCAATCTTCCCCACCTCTACACTGATGGACCATGGACACAAGCAACGTTTCAGCAGAATCCGTTGCAACATCAGAGAGTCTGTCTCCACCACCACGTTACCACCGAAACCCCGTTGCTCACATATCCGCAACCCGAGTAATAATGCTTTAGCCTCAGCCTGTAAACTGGTACAACACCCAAAATAGCTGGAAAACACAAATATCATACAACCCGAAGAATTTCGAAGGATCCCCCCTCCCCCGCTCACCCCTGGGTTACCTTTTGAGCCCCCATCAATATTAAGCTTGACCGCGCCAGGCCACGGAGCGACCCACTGAATGTGACGCACAAGGAATGCCTCCGGCCTGCACTCCACTGGCTCAAAACCGTATGCCAGTCGGTCGCCCGATGTATCTCCCCGAATTTGAACCAAAACACATCTTTTAACTCTCGAAAGACTGTCTGACACACCTGTGCAGGTCTCTGCATGGATCCCTGGAACACCGCTGTACACCTTACCTTCCAAATATGCCAACAGATGAGAGAAGGTAATACCCGGAACACAAACCGAAGCTTTCCCGACTTCACTGGCTTAAGCCACCAACCCATCAACCAAACCCTGAGATGGCCAGTCAGAACCCTCCCACCAATAGAGCCAAAAAACTACCGAACCGCAGTTGCAAGTTCCCCCTCCAAGAACAAGTGGAGAAGGGATTCAGTGCCCGACAGCAGACAACATGAGCACTTGGATGGAAGCTGAAACCCATGAGCTGTCAACACGTCATCCAAAGGAAGGCGATTAGACAGCAATCGAAGCATAAAAAAGGACACTTTCAGGGGAATGCACGCATGCCAGATTTGCCGAAAGAGGAATGATGAAGGCTTTGTCTCTCGAATCTCTTCATAGGCGGATGAAATTGAAAACTGCCCCGAGCATGAAGCCAGCCATATCATCCTATCTGGAGACGCCCCATCCGGCCCTGCCAAACTAAAACTTGCTGTATCATGTCATAAGGTAGGACCCCCGCTAACTTCGACGGGGCCCATTGCCCATCCTCCGTAAATTCCAGACAGGGTTCGTCTTCCTGCACCCCCATTCTCAGATATAAGGCCCCATGGCCAGTCCAATTATCATACCAAAAACTACATTGACCCTCGTTCAACCTCTATCCAATAAACAACTCTGCTAATCCCCGAACATCTAACATTCTCTTCCAAGTTGCTGAGCCCAGGATAGACACAGAAATCTGGCAAGGGTGACTCCCCTTACAATATTGAGCATTCAGAAACCGCGCCCATAAGGAAAGTCCACACCGGAAATTCCACCACAATTTACACGAGAATGCCTTATTCATGTCACCCAGTGATCGAAACCCAGCCCCACCTTCATCCGTTGGGTAACACAGGTCTCACCAACGAATCCAATGAAATTTCTTCTGCTCATCCCTCGCCCGCCAGAGAAAATTGGCACATACCCTTTCAATCGTCCGGAAGACACCTTTTGGTATGACACCCACAGCCAATAAATGAATCGGGATGCTGGACAGCACATGCCTAATGAAAATAAGCTTCCCCCCGAAGGATAACAATCGGGATTTCCAAGAGAGAACCTTATTAAGCACCGTCTGACACAAATCCGAGTAGTATGCCTCCTTGGCTCTACCAGTAAACAGCGGAGCGCCAAGATATCGAACTGGAAACTCTCTCCTTTGAAAGTGAGTAACCCAATTACCTTTTTACGGGCTACGGTGATCCGAGGATGCATTGAATATCCACTTTTCTGCACATTTACCAACTGGCCCGAATCATTTTGGTACCAGTCCAATATCTTCATGACCCTCCTTAACGAACCCGCTGCCCCATTGGCAAAGATAATTATGTCGTCAACAAACGCCAAATGAGACACCGCCGGACAGTGCCGCGGAACCTTGTATCCCACGCCACGCGACTGAGACACAAGGGCATTTAAAGCCCTGGACAACACCTCGGCCCCAATGATAAACAGTGAAGGCGATAATGGATCCCCTTGACGTAACCCTCGAGACAATTTGAAAAAACTATATGACACCCCATTCACAAGCACAGAGAACCACACATTGGAGATCAATCTCCATACCATGTCAATGAACCTTTAACCAAAGCCAAACCGCCGTAAAACTGCAATGAGAAATGGCCAAGAAACCCGATCATATGCCTTAGCCATGTCTAGTTTCAAGGCCAAATTACCCCCCCGACACTTCCTTCCCATATCCGACATCAGCTCCTGAGCCAGCAAATAATTATCCGTAATCGATCGCCCCTTAACAAACCCACTTTGTTGGGGAGAAATGATCCAAGGTAACACACTAGACAACCTTGCCACCAAAATTCGAGAAATAACTTTATTCAAAAAATTACTCACACTAATAGGACGAAATTGAGTAAAATCTTTAAGGTTCACGACCTTGGGTAATAGGATAATAGACGTAGCCGTAATGAAACGAGGCAGTTCAGCACCACAGAAGAAACTCATAACCGCCTTATACACATCATGAGCCACTACCTCCCAAGCCACCGTAAAGAACTTCCCTAAGAACCTGTCTGGCCCAGTGGTACTATCACCATCCATCCCAAAGACCACCCCTTCACCTCCTCCAAAGAAGGAACCTCTTCCAACCTCGTGTTGTTAATCTCATCCCCAAGATTAGGGATAACATGCAGGAGGTGACAGTCGGCCACAGGGTCAGCCGAGAACAACTTACTAAAGAATCGGACTGCCTCCCTTCCAATCCCCTCATCGTCCATTACCCATCCTCCCACGGAATCCTGAATCTTGTGAATTCTGGATTGAAACCGACGATGCTTGACCACTGAGTGAAAGTATCTTGAATTCCGATCACCGTGTTGTAGCCACTTGACTCTGGCCTTCTGACTGCAAAACTGTTCCTCAATAGCTAACTGCCAGTTCA
The DNA here is from genome assembly GCF_036785885.1 of Coffea arabica. Lineage (NCBI taxonomy): Eukaryota > Viridiplantae > Streptophyta > Magnoliopsida > Gentianales > Rubiaceae > Coffea > Coffea arabica. The sequence goes on from NC_092316.1 coordinate 21,500,614, forward strand.
AGTTAGCTTGCGCCTGCTGGAGCTCCAAGTGAGCCTCGTCAGAGAGATCAACTTGTACCCGCATTTCTACCTCTGCCACTGCCGCTTCCCCCTTCCTAACATTCTCAAACACATCTCCAAAAACCTGTCTGTTCCAGATACGAAGAGCCCGGGAGACATTCTTCAATTTTCCCCACACTACTGAGAAGGGGGACCCAACCACCTCCACTTGCCAAGCTGACTTGACCACGTCCAAGAAACCCACTTTGGAGGGCCAAACGTTCAAAAAGCGGAACGAGCGACTCCTACAATCAACTTTAGGTGCGAGCGAGATGAGTAACGGAGCATGGTCAGACGGGGCACGCATTAAGTGGGACACAGAGACTGAGAATGGACAATCCAAGCACTCCATATTGAGCAATACTCTATCTAACCGTTTCCAGATGCGCGCCCTCCCTAATCTGTTATTACACCAAGTGAAACTACTACCTGAGAAACTTGCATCGAATACCCCCTCTCATTCATAAATTGAGAAAGTTCAAGACCCTCTGCCAGCCGAAACTGCCAGCCTCCTTTCTTCTCACTGCCAGAAATAATAAGATTAAAATCACCCACAACGCACTAAGGCCCCTGCCCAGGCTTATCCTGCAGCAGCCCCTCCCAAAGCCACTGTCGCTCATCCCTCATACACTTGGCATGAACAAAAGAAATTAATAATGGATTCGGGAACTGGGGATGCGCCCACCGGATTGAAAGATGCTGATCCGACTCCCCAACCACCTGTCCACCAACCGGGGAACTAAAAAACACCCACAACTCCCCAGAGGCGTTACACACTACGTAGTCAAAATTCAACTTCAGCCGAATTGAATCAGCTTTACACCTAGACAATTTTGGTTCAAAACACCCACAAGCACCAGCCTATGCATCCGAACAAGAGTCTTAAGTCTTCGAAGATTGGGGGGCTTTGCAATCCTGCGAATATTCCAAAAACACGCATTAATCATGGGATAAGCTATGAAATGAATTTTGAGATTTCTTAGCTACCGACCTTAACTCCCTGTCAGACGGAGCCGCGACCCGTATTCCCCTCCCCTTCGCCTTCCTCCCACCCTGTTCAAGAACGGCAACCTGGTCTAGATTCAATGTCATAGCTAACCTCTGCGTTTCCATCCCCTCACCATGCTGGCCTTCACCATAACGTAGAGACAGGTCGCCAGACGTGACATCTGACGATGTTCTAGCCAACAACCCAGCATGCGCAAGACTGCCTTCCTCCTCCCCATCCGCCGCCTCGGTCGCCAGCCTTTCCGCAAGATCCGCAATGATCTTGTGTGCCGCCGCACCCACAGCGTGCTCCACTAACTCTGCCGCAGCTGCCAAGGTCTGGTCATCCCCCTCTGTCTCTCCTACCTCCTGCACCTGCCCTGCTGCCCCATCACCATCTCCATGCACGAACACCTCCTCAGCTTGCTGCGCAGTCAGCACTTCCACACCACCCGACCCATGGGCAGCAGCAAAATCAGCAATTTTGTCCAACCCCTGCGCCTGCTGTCGCTCTGCTGTGAAGCCATTGGCAGGCCCCTCCAACCTAGCTGCCTGGCGCTGGACCAATGGTACCTCCAAAGCTACTGCCCCCACCTCGCGGCCCACAGTCAACGAATGTTCCCCTCCCGTTCCCTCTTTGTCCGCTCCACGCACCGTTGCTGTCTCTCTTCCCGAAGCCAAAAGCTCCCTTGGCTGGAACCTCTGCACCCCCCACGACTTCCCTCCTCTTGAAGGCTCAGGCTTCAATTTCGGATGCTTCAATCTGCACTCGGCATCACTATGGCCCTGATGAAAGCAATGCCCGCAATATCTGGGTAAGTTCTCTGGAACCAAGGGCTGCCAGAAACCAAGTCGCTCACCAAAAGAAATCCAAACCCGGGACAGAAGTTCCTTCATCAAATCTACTTCAACACATACCCTGGCCATGTTAGGTCTTGTCCCTTGTGCGGTAGCTGCATCCACACATAAGGGCTGTCCCAAACAAGCCACAATGGGAAATAAGCATTCCTTGTGAAAAAGGTGCACCGGTAATTTCGGCAAAGCAAACCAAACTGGAACGACAGAGGTCTCCCTATCCACGTGAAAATCAATTGACCACTTGAATACTCTCATGGGAGCCTCTTTGATATACCAAATACCTCTAGCCCAGATTTTGTAGTAATCAGCCTCAGTTGTCAACCGAATCAAGACATGCCTTCTATCCAACAAGCCGATAGCAAACTCAGCTTTTAAATCCAACGTATGGAAGAATTTTCGCAGGTCTTCCAAAGGAGGCCGCCCCCTGGAAAATTTCCCCACTAACGCGAATTGGAACGGAGTCGCAACACGTTCAATGTCCACTATGTCGAAGGTCACTGCAGGTTCTCCTTTGTGGGTAGAAATCACAGCCTTCACCCGTGACGCCATTGACGACGACAACGAAGCAAACGATTTTTCCTGGAAACCAACCCCAGATTTGGAGGCCACCACATCAGCAAAGGACCGACCAATGCCAACCTGTGCCATGACCGGACAAGGTGCCCCCTCCCCCAAGGAAGAGGGAGGAGCAGCCATGATGGCCAAACTTCAAAGGCAAAACCCTAACTTACTAAAAAGATAAAGTTTCTACAGCGGCTAAAACACACCAAAAATCCAATTGTTAATTGTTAAATTCCAAAAATAGGCTTTAATTCTTTTAGATTCAATTTATGAAAATTTGTTGTTTGTTTACTTAAATTAAGTAAGGAAAAATCATCAATCAAAATCAAATTTTTTTAGCCTTTCATTTAATTTGGTTAATCTTGTTTATTTTCGTTTTTGTTGATAAAATTATTTCATTATTTGTTATTAATTTAAAAAAAAAAAGAGGAGCATGAGCTGCAAACGAAACAAGCATTTCACACTTTCATATTAAAAACACGCGCGCGTGCAAGGCTACACGACCGAAAATGCAGCAAAACTATAACCTGAAGCAAAGCTACATGACAGAAAGAATAACTGTGATTTTCCAGCTTTTTCTAATTTTTCGGCTCCATTGGATTATGTTAGTACAGGCCATCTGGCCTTCATCTAGGAGCTTCAGACAACTTGTGTATCAAGAACCATCAAACGGCTCCAAAAATGCTATAAAAAATGCAGCTTCATCCCATCGTTGCTCCAAGGGTTTAGGGAGCTTAGTCTTATAAAAGGGAAAAGGCAACAAGAGTTGAGAGGATAGAGTGACGGCTGAAGAAAAAGTGAGGAAGAGAAAATCGAGAAAGCTGAGAGAAAAGGAACAGGAGAAAACTGAGCAGAAAAAAAAGAAAGAAAAAGCTTCGGGAAACAGTAAAGTGAATGAGAAACTAAAAAGGGGAAGGGAACAAGAACTGGGTAGTGAGGTTGAGAAGAGAGGAATCTGGTGTCATTTGGGGACTGCCGCCACTTGCAGGAATCAACCACCGTTGTTGCTGTCAACCTTCACCGAAAAGGGCACCGTAAGGTTCTCTTTTGGCCTTTTCTTATAGATAGCTTCTAAACTGTGAGAATCATGGAGTTTGTTCGGTGTTTTGACGGCTGATGTTGAGGTTTTTCTTGTGAGTATGGCCTTGTATCGTATGTTAAGACCTTTAGACTAAGGGTTGGCTGCAACAAGATTGAACTTTTCGACTTGTTGCAGTATTGTTTTTAGTTTTCTTTCCTTTCGGTTGCTGAGATAGCGGTTTGTGTGATATTTTGTTTGCTGTTTGATTGAAAGGTCATAGCTTTCTCCAATCTGGTGAGCTAAAGGCTGCATCTTTGGTCCTTATTTGCGTAACTTGGGTCTGTTAGGGTCTTTGGAGTCCGCTTGAAAGGTGTGCTGCAACAAGTTTGAATGTCTCGGCTTGTTGCAGCAGCTTTCCTTTTCTTTGGGTTGTTGAATTGGTGTTTGGTTCAATGTTCTTGTTTTTGCTCGTTGATTGGCTATGATACTATGAACACATCTGGGATTTTCAATCTTATGGTATGAAAACTCGTTTTTCGTAGCTTGTATTATGTTTGTTTTTGGGGTCTGCTTGGAATGGATGGTGGCATCTTCGATGAGTTTAACAATGTTGGTTGCTGAAATTTTTCTTGATAGGAAATCATGAGGGTCATTAGTTTGGGTTTGCTTTGTTTTGATACCCACGAGTTTGAGGTTTCATCAGACTTTTCACATTGCTTTATTGTGTCATATGTTTAGGGATAGATGATTGTATTTGGGATGTTAATGACAATGAGTTGAAGCTTGGCATTTTGGTTTGGTTGTTAAATTAGTAGAGTTTGTTTGAGTTATTGCGTGTAAACATGTCTAAGTTGAAGTAGAAAGAAGTAAAAAGCTGCTATATTCAATTTTTTTGTCTTTTCTGTTTTCTTCTCAAAACAGCCCACCAAGTGGGTTTCAGTCACTGATTTTGCTATGTAATCCTCGGTTATTTCATTACATTGTTGGCTTAACATTAGAGTTACACGAAAAGGTTTCATTCTGTCCTCTTAATACAAGAACAAATGAGGTTTTGGTGTGGAGTGCGGCTGCCTCTGGTGCATTTCGTAGCAGAAGAGAAAATGGCAGGAAAGCTTGTCGAAGAACTTTGTTTGCATGCATGTAAAAGTTGTCAAAATTGCACTTTGCTCCTTGTTGTATTGTCTAATGCCTCTATGTCCCAACCAATTGGATAACTTAATCAAAATTTGTCCACTAAACATGCCATTTTTCTTTAGCATGTCTTAATTGGTTTTTGGATAGATTTTTAGTGGGATTCTAGGATAAAATTTGAAAGTTTAATAATTTTGAAGTATTTATAGTTTCGATTTCCATTTTAATAATTTTGAAGTATTTATAGTTTCGATTTCCATTTGATCAAAGTTTTAGCTAATTTTGTCATTTAATCCTAATAAATAAGTTTCCATTCTTCTTTTGTGAAGTTTTAGCATTTGATTGTGATAGATTCCATCTTAAGCCATTAAATTTTAGTATTTCATTTTAAACTCTTAAAACTTTTTACTTAGGACCTTGCTTGCTTTAATTTCTTACACATGGATGGTTTATTTCATGTATAATTTTCATTTCGTGTTTAAGTTTCATTTTGTGTTTAATTTTTGTTTCATGTAATTAATTGTTAATTAAAGTGATGTCTTGACCCTTTTTATTGTTTTGGAGGGTAAATAAGTAAATTCGTGTCATTAGGGACCCAACCTAAGGGAGGTACGCTCTATCCCTTATTTTTACTTTATTTGACCCTATGTGCACCTATGTGACTTTACGTGCTTAATTGCATGCCTTTTGAATGTTTCTATTTTATTTATTTATTTGCTTCAATTTTAGTTCAATTTTGATTATTTGAAAGGCATTGAAACGCCAAATTTGTAATAGTTAGGAATTTATTTATTTTATTCCTTCCCCATCTTAGATTGTAGTTAGGGCCCCCCAAATGTAATAGTTAAGGCTTTATTTGCTTTATTTGCCTTGTGTGTTTTTGCATGTTTATGTGTTACGTGTTATTCGCTTTCTTAGGGCCTTACATCTAGATATTATGATTATGTGTTATGTGTTTATGTGATATTATGTGTTTATTTGCTTTTTATTAGTTTTACATGATTAATTAGTTATAAATCAATGTTTGACGTCACCATATTAGTCCAACGCTAGTTGTGGTCCATGTCCCGAATCCATACTAGTCCAACGCTAGTTGTGGCCCTTTGTTCCGATTTCCCATTAGTCCAATGCTAGTGAGAACTCATAGACATGGGTTAGTCCAACGCTAGACCCTTACGAACCATTCACACGCTAGATCATGCTTGTGTGACAATCACTACACTCTCATGCATATTTTCTGCTTTTTAGGGTTTTTTAGCACTTTTGCATGAATTTCCCTTATACATATATCCCTTACCCCATGTTCCCCTTATATGTATGTCCCTTATCCCGTATTTCCCCTTATATGTATATTCTTTACCATTTTATATGAAAACATGACATTAGACTTGCATTTCATATAAGCATTAGAACTAGGTTAGTACATTTGCTTGATTAGATTAGGAGATACCCCTTGAATATGGGATATGGACGAGTTTGGCTTTCTAACTTTAGCACGCTCGTATTCCCTCTATTAAAGGGAAAATTAAAGTCACGAATCTTGGCCTCCCCGCACCCCTCATGATGCACTCCTTTAGGTTATGTATATTTGTATATTATTATCTTTTCTTTCTTTTTATTTTATTTTCTCTCGAGTCTCATATTTGTGCATATTCGTGATCTCTTCAAAGAGTCACTCTTGGGCATCACAATTAATGTGATTGACACCAATTAAGTTTTGAAGAGATATTCCGACCCTCCGATACACTCCTAGGTTTAGGTTTTGCATCCATATAGTGACTTCCAAATGTGATAAATTTTTAGGTTAAAATAAGAAATTTTTTGACTAAATCGCACAACTAGCCTCGGCTAGGTTGAAAGGGTGTTTTGGATTTTTATCCTTGCCTTCCCTTTCTTCAAATGTGACTCCCGAACACTTTTCTCTAATTTTCGAAGACTTGGAGTCGTTTAAAAAGGATTTTTCTACTTTTTTTTTTTAAAGTTCATTTTTAGGTGACTTGTTGCACCTTAACTCAATACCAAGTGCCGACTCCAATTTTTTTTTCAAAAAACCCTTATTAAACTATAATTTAGGCCAAAATCGTCATACTTGTTAAACCCCATTTAGACCCTTTTCATTTTCTTTATTTATTTTCTTTAAAATAAAAAATTCACTTTTCATTGAATAAACCTGTTAATTTATAATTTATTATTATTTTATTTAAAAATGGGGTGCAACAGTGTTTAATGAGAAATTTCTTCCTCCACTAGTCCAAGAAAAGAGAGAAGATAATTTTGTAAAGCTTCGTCAAGGAATTTCGAGTGTGGCTGAGTATAAAACACAATTCACGAAATTATCTAAATATGCTCCAGAATTGGTGGTTATGGAGCGGAAGAGAATAAGACGGTTTATTTAAGGATTAAATTTAGAAATCCGAGATGCCCTTGCCGCAACACAGATTGAAACATTTAATGATGCTCTTGAGAAAGCGCAAAGAGTGAAGAGTACAAAATTCCAACTGAAAACCTTTCAAGTGAGGAAAAGAGATGTATCCGATAGTAGTCACTACCTTGAGGTACCAAGAGAAACTGGACCGCTACCTAAAGTTAGAAAAGGAGTGGATGGAGTAAGACTACCACTTCTTTCATCACCCATGATAAAGAAACCAGAAGAAACTATGTCACGAGCAGCTCCAGTAGGACAGATACAATTAAGGAAAATTTCGCAGGCAAGTCAAGTCACAATTCCTCGTCTGACCTGTGGATATTGTGGAAGGACGAATCATACTGAAGAAAACTGCTACGTGAAGGGGCGAAAGTGTATGGGATGTGGGAGTACCAACCATAAAGTTCACGACTGCCCAAAGAGATATCCACGAGAAACTACTATTCAACAAGTAAATAAAACTACCCCTCGACAAGTTAATGAAGGAGGAAACCGCCCAATGGCAATGCCACTTGCAAGAATATTTGCAATGATCACACAACAAGGTCCAGGGTTATCTGAGATTATGGAAGGTATGAATTTTGAAAACGAAATTCTTTTAAGGAGGAAAGTTTGTGAGGATCCGAATTTTTTCTTATTTTTATTTTATTTTATCGGATTATTTAATTATTTAATCACCCGTTCACCCCAAATAATTGATTTCATCCGTTTCAAGTCCATTTGTATGCAAAAATGTCCCTTTTATAATTTTAAAAAATTTTGTTAGCAAATTTAATTTTCTACGGCTCGTTTGGCGAGAAATAGCGAATACACGTTTTTTGAGGTAAATTCGATCCGAGAGTACATTAGTCTTGGAGAACTAAGGATGATTAATAATAGGCTAAGAAAAGTTAATTGAGAGATTAGATGTGAGTGACTTAAAAATTAAGTTTTTACCGCGTGCACGTCAATAGTTTTCCGAAAGTCATACCGGTACGACTAATTGGAGGTTTGAGGAATTAATATTAGACTAGTAAAAGTGAGTAATTACAGAGTTAAAGGAAGTACTTAGAGGATTAGTGCATGAGTGTATTACACCCGAGAGAAAACGGTGGTACGAAACACTCGCGCGACAATTATTCCTAGTTGACTTTTGGATTGTTTAACCCTTACTTTTCTCTCCAAGCTTCCAAGGCAAGCCAAAACCATCACACGCTCTCTCTCTTACCTCTCCATTTTCAGCCATAGCTCCAAGAAAGACAAGGAGGAAGAAAGCTTCACTTTTCTTGCTCCACTCTTGCTCCAATTCTTCACCCAACTTCCATACCTTTTGGAAATCAGCTCTGGCTTGAAGAAAGACAACATCTTGTGGAGTTTCTTGGGGAGTTTTTAGTGGAAAATCTAGTCTTCATCTAGGGTTTCTTCTTGGGTTTTGAAGGTATAAACATCTCCCACCAAAACTCTTGCTTTCTTGGTTCATTTCTCGGTTTTGAAGCTTGTAGCTTCCTTATTGTTGTTGTTGCTTGGATTTGGTTGGTTGAAGTGGGCTCTATGAACTCCCACCTTGGTTAAATGAGGGCTAACATGATGTTTATGTGTGTGTTGGTGTGTTTGTGATGAGTTTTAATGGAAGAAACTAGAAGAGGAGAAAGAAAGAGAGAAACCATGGGAGGAAGAAAGCTAGCCGAAATTTCTGGTCTTATTGTTCCATTTTCATTTTGAATTTTTGATGCTTGGTGGACTGTGAGATCAATGGATATATGTTGTATATTGTGTGTACAAAGTGTCTTTCAAAAATCGTATCATTTGGTTGTGCAAACTTGAGTTTTGGGAAGAGTTTCAAATCTGGAAATTGATAACGGTGCACTCGGACAGTGCTTGTTTGTCCGAATGTAACTCTGTGTACAAAATTCGAAATTGAGTGCCATTAGCGGCATTCAAAACTAGACATTTATAGGTTTCCAACAGTATAAAAATCTCCTACTGGTTCATTTTGAGTGAACTGCAGTGAGTCGGAAAAGTAGGCCGTTCTGTTTTGACTGTGTATGCAAACGAAACTGGAAGCTGAATCTTGTTGCTCAATTTTATCCCACTTATGAAATGATTTTCAAGATGATGTCTTCTGATGAATTGTAGTATTTGGAACCTATTTTCCAACATCATAAACGAATCTCAATTCAGAGTTATACAGAGCTAGATATGGTTTGGTTTCGAAAATGCGATAAAGCTTGAAATTGAAAGAATTTCCCTTCATTGTTGACCAAATGGTCGAATCTGTTTTGGGATGTTATATTTCAAATATTTTAGTGTCATTAACCATCAATTATTTATTAAATGTTTCTGGAACTTTGGTTTCAAAATTGGAGCAAATTGGGGCTGATTGTGTTGGACAAAATGTTTGAAAAGAAAAAAAAGCAAGAGAGCAGATTAGCCTTGAAACATTTTACGAAATTTGGTTGTTTCGTTAACTGCCTTCCCATACTAGTTTTTCCCTTAACTTTATTAGAGAAGTATTTCATATATGGTAGTTTAAGTGTACCAGATTTGGTGTGATTTCAATGCCATTTCGATACTCAAATAATGCCCCAAAGATTGTTCTTCAAATCTGGAAATTTACCGATCAATTTGCAAGATTCAGCTAACTTTAAACTGTTATATCTTGACGCTCAAAACTCCAAATTTAGTTCCATTTATTGTGTTTGAAACCTTGTTTGGAAATTTTATTTTGTTACGAATTTCAAAGGCTGATTCACTTTCTATGAATTTTGCCGAATTTCCAAACATCGCCGAAAAATCAAGACTGGTTCTGTCCTGCTTGTTTAAATTGGCAACTTTGAGCCGAAAAATGAATGCTTTCTGTTTAGAATCTTGGAAAAGTGTCTTCTAGAAACTTTTAGTACTTTAGATCTAGTTTCCAACGGCATAAAGTTTTCCATTTGTGGACATGCAAAACTCAATATCTGATTTTGATAAGTTCATTGCGCAAAGCTGAAAATTCTTGATTTCTTAGGAAAGGAGTTTTTAAGAACTTTTCATTTTCTTTTGATATTGATAGTTCATTTTAAACACGATTTCATGGAGAATATGAGTTTTCCCTTGTGATTTTAAATCCTCACTTTTTGAATCTTGAATTTCAATAGAGTGAAACTCTTTTGAGGTATTGTTTTAAATTTAGGCAAATACATTTCCTTCCTCATATGGTAAGTGATTGTGAGTTTATGTGAGTGATAATCAATCACTATTTCTTCAGGTGCTGAAGAGGATATTGACGGAAAGCTCGATGCGGAACACTAAAGAACTTCTTTACTCACTTACTTTTGGTTTGGTAAGTGTTTCTTGTATGTGCTTGTGACTTGAATAGTTTTGCTACATGTTTATCACAATTTCTTGGGTGTTTAAGTGTTAAGTGTTCCCTATAATCGCTTGTGAGGACTCGCAAAAATTTACTTCTTTAAATTTCCTATTTCTAGCTTATTTAATTATTTAATTGGCCATTTACTCAAAATATTTTATTTTGACCTTTTATTACTCAATTACATAGAATAATAGCTCACATGTATTTTTAAAGTGACTCGTTTCAAAATTTAATTTTTGGAAGCTCGTTAAGTGAGAATAGCGAATACGCGTTTGGAGACAATAATCGAATCGAGGACACAATAAGCTTGGAAAATTGGAGACTTGTACATTAGTCTTGAAATAGGTATTTTTATGTCTAAGTACTGAAGTATTAGTTAGTGATGCTATCGTTATAAAAATTTCTTGAAAATTCCGTTTTATCGCGCACAAATCGAAAGTATGTATTTTCGCTCGCGCGATTAATTGAGGGGCTTAAGACCTTTATTTTGGGACTATTAAGAGTGAATAATAATAATATGAATGAAAGTGCATTAGAGGTTTAGTGCACTAGTGAAATAAACTTGAGAGGAACCGAGCACGAAACGCTCGCGCACGTACATTATTTTAGTGGACAACCTTGAGCAATTTTGGGCCACAAGTTTTAAGCTTACTTTAGAAGCCAATAACATCAGATTTCACTCCCTCTCTCTTGCTCCAAACAGCCGGCCATCAAGGAGGAAAAGGAGCCAAAGAGCTCTTCAATTTCCGACTTCATTTCTTGCTCAAACCAACTCAAATTCACACTACATTTTACTAACCACTTGGAGATCACCTCAAGCTAGGAAAAGATTTTCATCTCAAGCTTTTTTTAGCATCAAGAGGCCGAAATTTTCTTCTTTGTTCATCAAGGAAGGTAAACAACGATCAACTACCAAAATCTTAGTTTATGGAAGTTATATTACACCCATGAGCTCTTGGATTCTCATGGGTAGTTTTAACTTGTTAGAAATTTGGAGTGTCGGCTCTATGAACTCCCACTATGGCTTGATGGACTGATTTAATGAGTTTTGATGTTATTAATGTTGGATTAGTGCTTAATTTAGTAGAAATTAGTGATATTGTGGATGGAAACTCGAAGGAAGTGAAGATGGGAATTTTTCCATTTCTGCCCCTCTCAATGTCGTGACCCTTAGAGCATTTTTTTGAGTTTCAATTGACTTTTTTATGATGTATATATGTTGTGTGGGCTGTGTGAAAGGTTTCCATAAAAAATTACATGATTTGGTTGGCCAAATGTTGTGATTTCGAAAGTTCATCAAAACTGGAATTTTTCCTATATTGCTCTGGCAGTGTTTTTCAAACAGCTATAACTTTTTGCTCCGACATCGAAATCAAATGTCGTTTGTGGCACTGGAAACTAGACATTCTTAACTTTCCAACGGTATAAAATTCTTGTCCTGATTCCACCTGAGTAATTCATACCAACCTTGTAAAATTGCCTATTCTGTTTCATGTCCATATTGGAAGCCCTGTTATGAGCTACAACTTGATGCTCAAATATGAGCTAGTTGTGGACAGATTTTTAAAATGATTTTTCCTAATAAATTGTAGCCGTATGAATTTAGTTGTCAACACCACTAACCATGCTCAATTCTAAGTTGAATTGAGTGAGTTGTGGCCGGATTTCAAAACTGACTTTGTGAAAGAAAACCCTACTTTTGGACTGATTTGTAACCAATCTTGACTTGGGACTTGTTATTCAAAATTCTTGGTGTAAATCATCTACCAAATGTATCGTTTCTTAGACATTGTCTACACAAATGAACCATATTTGGGATGTCTTCATTGGCCAAAAGTTTGAGAAAAGAAAACTAGAGGTGCATGGCAGCTTTGCCTTCGAGATTTGGAAACTTTGATGGTTTTGTTAACCAACTTCCCGAATGAATTTTCCTATGGAATTTGACAGAGAATAGCCCTTATATGGTAGGATAATACAGCCAAATTTGGTGCCATTCCGAGTCCATTTCGATGCTCAAACAAAGTCCCAAAGTCTGTAATTTAAATCTGGAAAATTTGCCTAACGGTCTCACTTTTTCGGTAACTTTGAGCCGCCATATCTTGGTGCTCAAAACTCCGATTCTTGTTCTGTTTGTTGTGCTTTTAAACCTTGATTGTAACTCTAATTGAGTTCCAAATTTTAGAGGCTAGTTTACATTGTGTGAATTTTGCCGAATTTCCAAAATTGGCCAAAAACCAACCCCAAAACTGTCTTGATAGCCAAAACAGCAACTTGAAGCCAAACTTTGAATATCTTCCATCTGGAATCATGGAAAAGTGTCTTCTAGTAACTTTTAGTACATTGGAAGTGGTTTCCAACGGTACCAAGTTTTCCAATTTTGGACATAAGAAGAGTGAGATACGATTTTTCACAAATTGAACCTCAAATTTGAGATTTTCAAACTTGACGGGTGATAAGAGTTTATTTTACGTATTTTTAGTGTGTTTTATTAGTTAATTTTGGTTTGATTATTTAGTTTTATAACTAAAATAACTAAGGTTTTGGTAAAAAACTACATTTTATGTTAAAATGGCTAATATTGCATTTCTATTGATTTTAATAGTAAAAACTTCATTTTTATGCAGGAATGATGATTCAACCACCAAAGGATGTCAAGTGAAGTGAAAAATAGAGATTTAGTGACGAATTCAAAGTGGTAAAAAGAAAAATGAAGTGAAAAACGTTTAAGAAAGGAAATGCAAGTCAAGACAGTTTTGACACTCTTCAGTATTTTGACTATATATGGAGCTACACTGATCAGATTGAGGTGATCTTTATACCAATTTAAAGCTAAGAAAGAGATCTACATTTGGTATGAAGACATTAAAGTCCAATTCAGCAGTGCTCATAGTCCAAAAGTTGAAATACCGAAATTCAACTCAGCTGTCCAAAGTGGAAAACAGAGTTCCGACCAGTGTTTAGTATTTTGATCATATCTCAGGCTACAAAGCTCCGATTTGGATGATTTTTAGAGCATTGGAAAGCTCACTCAAAGGGCTACAACTTTGGTGTTTTGCACAAAATCCAGTTCGGCCGGCATCATGGAGAAAATCGCAGTTGAAGTAAGGCCAAAGTGAAAACGCGAGTGCACACAACGCGAGTTATAGCCGCGTTTTGTATAGGCGCGTTTTCTGACCGAAATTCTGCAATTTGCTCAGTCAATTCTCTTGTGTTCAGACTACTTTCCAGCTATAAGTTGTAAGAGAATTCGGTGCACATGCTTCAGAAGACAAAAAGTAAGAGGTATAGCCAAAATTCCAAGTCCAAAACCATTGTTTTTGACTTTCTTGCAAAATGGAGATTTGAGAATCATTATAGCAGAAAATTTGGACTGGAGAGGAGCTTTTCATCAGTTTATATGCAGAGACATTCTGGGAGGTCTGGATGATCATACGGGAGAGAACTTGAAGTGCAGAAATGTAGTTCTTTCATTTCCTTAGTGTAGGATAGTGTAGTAAGTGTAGTTAATCCATTCTTGTATAATAGCTAGATTAGGATGAAGATGGAGATAAAGAAGGAGGGGTTGAAGCTCAAGTGACATGGGTTATCTCTACTCCAATTCTTTATCTTTTGTATTGGATTCTTAACTATGGTTATAATGCAAGTTCTGGAATTTATGTTTATTATTTGTTTCTAAAGTTTATGCCTTGGGTTTGGTTGAACTTCCTATGATTGTTAGTGTTTATTATTTGGCTATTTGATTGCTAGTATTTGAGCAAGTTATTTAGCACTTTAGCTCTTGAAATCATGATTAATCTGGTACCATTAATTATGATTATCTAAGGTGTTATTTCTACAATGAAAATTGAGATTTAACATTAGTTCAAGAAGTGTTAAACATAGGGAGTACACTCACGAGAGTAGACGTGCACCTATGGGGTTTTGGTGATTTATTTAATGTAATTTCACTGAAGAAATGAACTTGTAGCTAATTTCATAACCATGAGAATATGTATGGATTAGTTATAAGTATAATTGATTCACTACGAAAGTAGGATTCAATTGCATTAGGAAATTACACCATAATTAGCTTAGATGTAGTACTCAATGATCTAAATATAGCACTTGCATGAGTAGTTAGGGATACCACAACCTAAGGAGCTTTTATTTGTTATTTTGTATAATTTCAGTAGGTTAAATTTGCTATAATTCGTTGATAGTCTAAATAATAGAGAAGCTTTAGTAATACCGGTAATTGTTCACTCTTCCTTGTGGGATCGACCCGATATATACCCTAAACTACTAGTTGACCTGTATACTTGCAGTGAACGGGTGTAATTCGGTTTTTTAACTTGTACGTATGTAAAATACCCGTCAAGTTTTTTAACTTTTTGAGGTTGTTTAAAAGCAATTTTAGGTGATGAGGAGGGTAGGTCAATTTGGAGGACAATGCTTGAGAAATGGAAGATTGGCAATGGATGGTTACCAAGTGCAAAGCTCCTTCAACAGAGGTAACCAAGAATTTACTGAATGTATGTCTTTTGAAGATGGTTTAAGGTGCTTAAAGGCTAAATTTTATGTTATGATGTTACAAGTTCAAATGGACACAATTAAGCATGAAATTGAGCAAGGGAGGAATGCTAATGCTTTTAATTCTTATCATGTGATTTGTGACTTGTGTGGAGGTTATCATGCTACTAATACATGTATGCAAGCACAAAATGTGGATTATTATGATGAATTAGAGCATTACAATCCTTGTTTTGATCAATATAGTGCTAATTGGAGCAATTCTCCTGCTTATGGTTGGAATAATCAATGTGCATATAGTGCTTCTCCGTATTTTTATGATTACCAATCTGCATGTGTCCAATATGAATCAAAACCATCTTGGGAGTTGGCAATTGAAATGGTAGCTAATGATTCTAAGCCATCTTGGGAGTTAGCTTTAGAAAAATTAGCTAATGCAACTTCTGACCGTTTTGATAGGATTGAGGAAAGAATAGATGAATTAGCTTCTCACTTTGGTAGAATACATGACCAATTATATGCATTGTGTGAAGTTATTTCCTCTAATGATATGCAAAATGATCCTATTATGAATGGTGGGAATGTTGTATGTGACAATGGATTAAATTTTGATCAAAATGATGAATCTAACTTCTGTTTCAATGAGGAAATATCCATTTCACATGATAATATCTTTGGAACTAACTTTGAGCCTCAAGAGGTGAGTTTTAATGACTCATTTTTCACCCCTCTTGAGGAGTGCATTGAAAGGATAGGTTCTAAGGGTATTGCTGCCCAAGATACTCTCATGGCATTTTCTTTGGTAAGTTCTCAAGTGATATATATTCAAGGTAATATCTATGAAACACTTGGGATAGATAAGCTACTTTCATCTCTCATATCATTAGAACATGTGACTTTTACTATAAAGTCACCTTTTAATGATCCACCACGACCTAAAATGGTGGATTATTCTTTAACCAAACCTCCTTGAAAAATGAGGTTCAATAGTCGAGCCAACGACTATAAATAAAAGCGCTTATTGGGAGGCAACCCAATGTTTTGGCTATTTATGTTATTTTTGTGTGATTTTATGTTTGGAGTATGTGTTTGAGTTATATCATTATTTTTCATTTATAGGTATCGGAAATGAAAGCAAAATTGACCAAATGAGGTGAAAAAGACGAAATTTGATCAAGGAACTCAACCCCTCGATTTGAGTAATTGTTGTTTTTGATTCGTTACAAGGGGTTAAAATGCATATTTTGATCATTTTACATGTGCATGCATTGAGAATTTTAGCAAACAAATGATCTATGATGCATTTTGGAAATTTGGGGTATCATTTGTAATTATTCATAAGTTAAATTTCTGCTAAATTTCGCAGCAGAAAATGCATTTTTCTAAAAAACACGCCAGTGAATCGCGTTTTCAATTCTGCACCTATAATGAAGAAAACGCGCCTTCAAAACGCGAAAGAAAGTCGCGTTTTATACCAAGTCGCGTTTTCATGCCTGATCAAAAAATTGAAAACGCGCCTTCAGAAACGCGATATGAAGTCGCGTTTTTAAGCATAGCCGCGTTTTCAATCCTGCAAGATATGTGAAGAAACGCGACTTCACAAAACGCGGCCTTGAGGCGCGTTTTGATGAGTCACGTTTTCTGAGCACGTTTTTTTTTTATTATTTAAAAAAAAATGCAGTTTCCTTGATTCTATTTTTCTTCTTTTCCTCATATATTTTCTTGTACCTTGAGTTGCTTATTGTGTATTTTTTATAGGTACATCACTAAAACAAGGGCTTGAAGTTACGGATAGCCGTTTTGATGTCTTAAGCCTTTGTTATCACTTTGGTTTCTCATTTTCCATTTTTAGGTTTATATTACTAATGGTTACCAAATGAAACTCATGAAGCGTTGAAGACAGACGAACAACGTACCTTGAAGCTTCATATTCAATCACATCATAGGGGAGTATTACTTTCTTTATCTTGATTTTCCTTTTTACACATTGAGGACAATGTGCATGTTAAGTGTGGGAGGAAGAATTGAGATTATATACATTGTATGTGATTGACTTATTAGTTGCAAATATTGGACTTGTGTTAAAATTCAAATTTTTCTACAATCTTGTCCAAAATTGCAAACTTGCCCAAAAAAGTTTCAATTTTTTCGATTTTATCCAAGGGGTAACAAGTTCCATACCATTAGTAGTTCAAACACCTTCTACATTTGAGATAAATATATGTGGCTTAAGCACTTCTTTTCTCATTTAACTTGGAAATGACTATTATGTGATTATAATTTTGCATTCGTAGGAAAGTATATCTTGTAAAGTGGAGAAAATTATGCCTATTTTTTTTGCATATTTAATGAAATTTCATCTCTTTATTAGAGTTTATAAGTTAAGTGATAAATATGGTCACTAAGTGCAATACTTTTCTCATGATTATTCTTTTGAGGAATTTATTATTATCTTTGCTGTAAAAAGAAAGAAAAAAATGAAAAAATGAAGAAAAAGAGAAAAAAAAACAAAAGAAAAAAGAAAATAAATAAAAATTGTTCTACTCCAATGATTCTCGTTCCGAGTAACCGGGGGTTGGCATCTACAAATGTCAACATTCGCGTAAAAAGGTACTTGAATTAAGAGTATGCAAAGCAACTTGAGTATGTGAAATATTGAGTAACCGGTGATCTTCATCTAAAAATGTTGATCCTCGCGTAAAAAGATACTTTCACAACTTAAGTAATATTTAGCTATATTATATAAATAAATCCCTCTTTAAGTTAAATAAGAAGATGATCATGGGTTTAGGAAGCATATTATTGACCATCTGAGTTACTTACTTGTAAAATTGGGTAAGGATGAAAAATTGATTTGAATTTGTTATAATGACGGTATAATTGGCTCTCCTTTACTTGATATTATGAGTACTTGAATTTAATTAAATAATTGCATAATGGTTATTTACTTTGTTTTGAGGAAATTAAGTTGAAATGCTACATATGTTTATTTTCAAATTTTGGATCATTGTTGGTTTGTATTTTTTTTATTGCTTGAGGACAAGCAATGGTTCAAGTGTGGGGGTATTTGATAAGAGTTTATTTTACGTATTTTTAGTGTGTTTTATTAGTTAATTTTGGTTTGATTATTTAGTTTTATAACTAAAATAACTAAGGTTTTGGTAAAAAACTACATTTTATGTTAAAATGGCTAATATTGCATTTCTATTGATTTTAATAGTAAAAACTTCATTTTTATGCAGGAATGATGATTCAACCACCAAAGGATGTCAAGTGAAGTGAAAAATAGAGATTTAGTGATGAATTCAAAGTGGTAAAAAGAAAAATGAAGTGAAAAACGTTTAAGAAAGGAAATGCAAGTCAAGACAGTTTTGACACTCTTCAGTATTTCGACTATATATGGAGCTACACTGATCGGATTGAGGTGATCTTTATACCAATTTAAAGCTAAGAAAGAGATCTACATTTGGTATGAAGACATAAAAGTCCAATTCAGCCGTTTTCATAGTCCAAAAGTTGAAATACCGAAATTCAACTCAGCTGTCCAAAGTGGAAAACAGAGTTCCGACCAGTGTTTAGTATTTTGATCATATCTCAGGCTACAAAGCTCCGATTTGGATGATTTTTAGAGCATTGGAAATCTCACTCAAAGGGCTACAACTTTGGTGTTTTGCACAAAATCTAGTTCGGCCGGCATCATGGAGAAAATCGCAGTTGAAGTAAGGCCAAAGTGAAAACGCGAGTGCACACAACGCGAGTTATAGCCGCGTTTTGTATAGGCGCGTTTTCTGACCAAAATTCTGCAATTTGCTCAGTCAATTCTCTTGTGTTCAGACTACTTTCCAGCTATAAGTTGTAAGAGAATTCGGTGCACATGCTTCAGAAGACAAAAAGTAAGAGGTATAGCCAAAATTCCAAGTCCAAAACCATTGTTTTTGACTTTCTTGCAAAATGGAGATTTGAGAATCATTATAGCAGAAAATTTGGACTGGAGAGGAGCTTTTCATCAGTTTATATGCAGAGACATTCTGGGAGGTCTGGATGATCATACGGGAGAGAACTTGAAGTGCAGAAATGTAGTTCTTTCATTTCCTTAGTGTAGGATAGTGTAGTAAGTGTAGTTAATCCATTCTTGTATAATAGCTAGATTAGGATGAAGATGGAGATAAAGAAGGAGGAGTTGAAGCTCAAGTGACATGGGTTATCTCTACTCCAATTCTTTATCTTTTGTATTGGATTCTTAACTATGGTTATAATGCAAGTTCTGGAATTTATGTTTATTATTTGTTTCTAAAGTTTATGCCTTGGGTTTGGTTGAACTTCCTATGATTGTTAGTGTTTATTATTTGGCCATTTGATTGCTAGTATTTGAGCAAGTTATTTAGCACTTTAGCTCTTGAAATCATGATTAATCTGGTACCATTAATTATGATTATCTAAGGTGTTATTTCTACAATGAAAATTGAGATTTAACATTAGTTCAAGAAGTGCTAAACATAGGGAGTACACTCACGAGAGTAGACGTGCACCTATGGGGTTTTGGTGATTTATTTCATGTAATTTCACTGAAAAAATGAACTTGTAGCTAATTTCATAACCATGAGAATATGTATGGATTAGTTATAAGTATAATTGATTCACTACGAAAGTAGGATTCAATTGCATTAGGAAATTACACCATAATTAGCATAGATGTAGTACTCAATGATCTAAATATAGCACTTGCATGAGTAGTTAGGGATACCACAACCTAAGGAGCTTTTATTTGTTATTTTGTATAATTTCAGTAGGTTAAATTTGCTATAATTCGTTGATAGTCTAAATAATAGAGAAGCTTTAGTAATACCGGTAATTGTTCACTCTTCCTTGTGGGATCGACCCGATATATACCCTAAACTACTAGTTGACCTGTATACTTGCAGTGAACGGGTGTAATTCGGTTTTTTAACTTGTACGTATGTAAAATACCCGTCAACGGGAATTGAGTTTTTGAAACTCTTCCCTATCCTTCAATACTAATTGACCATTTTGAACTTGTCTTCATGAAGGAATCAGTTTTTCCTTGTGTTAATAAACACTACTTTTGAACCTTGAATTTTGAACAAGTAAAGCCCCATTTCATGGTATTTTCTAGATTGTACGAGTGTACAATCCCTCTCTTGATAAGAAGGATTTTCAAGTGATAGTGTGTAATAGATAACTATTGTTTGCTCAGGTACTCAAGGAGACCTTCATGAGAATCTCGAAGGGAACACCTAAAGGCTTGTTTACGCACTCACTTTCTTATTTTGATTGGTGAGTGTCAAGTGCATGAATTTATTGCTAAGTGGTTAACTGTTCCTTATCTGTTATGTGAATTTGAAATTTTGAGACGAGTGTGTACTTTACCGCACTCGTTCTCTTTCGAACGAAATTATATTCGTATTTTGCTATGTGAATTCATATCCGACTTGTACATAGTAATGTGGATGTGATTCTTATTTGTGGTTCGTATATGTGATTCGTATTTGGAATCATGGATTTGAGCGTTGCTCATCGACTTATATTCATATTTGTATTTGTATTCGTATTCGGGGGACGTCCAAACTCATTGTTTAACTTTTGCAAATCGAGCCAACATGGGCTTGGTCGATAAACTTAGCAAACCATGAGATATTCGTAGAGTACGATCTATTGGAGAGATCTTGCTCGGCATCACTCACGCAGTATTGCCATGATATACTCGAGTATTATCAAAACTTTGATGAGCAGACCCGGTAAGGGGGTGTAACGGTGATGGGATTCGAAGAAAAGTGGTGTATCTACAGATTTGATACTTATATGGTTGACAGAGTGTCAACATGTGATGTGATCAAGATTTGGACACGACTACGTGGAATTTAACTCCTGAGAGCTACAGTATCTTTGAATTGTTTCTATTTATTTTTCCTATTCGAAGTGTGAATTATTCGAACTTTATGGCTTGACTTACAATGTAATTGTTGTTGCTACTTGGATTATGTGTTTGCATGTATGTTTCTTGGCCTCACTGAGTATTGACTCATCACATTAATTTGTTTTCCTTAACAGGAACTCGATTGGAAGGAGTTAAGGAAATGCCGACTTGAGGCACTTTTGTATTAGTGTTTTGATTGTAATCGACTAGACACTTTTGGATATTGTATATTTTGGGGAAAGTGATTGTAAATTTGAAATTGTGATGTAAGACTGGATATTTATGTATGGAAATGACTTCGTACCTTTATTCCGACTTTCATTGTTAGTATTATATTAGGTTTGAATTGGATTTGTCTCAAGTCTTGGCGAGAGTTGGGCAGGTGTCCTACGGATACCCTTAGGTTCGCCATTGGGAGATGTGGGGGCGTCACAATTGGTATCAGAGCTTAGGCTTCAGATCTTTGTAGTGTATCCTAGGCTTGAAGTTTAGGATGCCATACTGTGGGATTGGTTTGAAAGTTAAGTGACCACTTGTAGAAAAAAAATCAGAACTGCTTCGCGTGGTATCGCGCGGGGTGAGTTTGGGCCAAATGGTGTTATGGTCCTTATTATATGAATGAGTAAAGGCTTAAGTACTCTTTTAGAGCATAAGCTATGAATCATGAATGTGATAGGTATAAACCTTTTATCGTAATACTTGGGGAAGACTAGATATGTATGTTGGGTAGGAATCTCAAATATGGTGATTTACTCTTGGGACTGGCCAGCTCGAGATGTGAATTATCTTATTTCGGATTCTTGTACCTGATTGCTTAAGAGTTGAGGGCAATGTTAAGGACTTGAGATCTCCATTTGCGGGGAAAAGAACGAATCGATATTTCACGTGAATAGTTACAGGAAATCAATAGTCGTTTGGCTAAGATGGCACAATAATTAAGAGAGAGAGGTAGAGAATGATTGGTGTATGGTCCTATATAACTTAATAGGATCCTAATGCTTGATATGAGTCGGAAATGAACGAGAAGATCAGACCTACCAATGTTATAAAGGATTGATTTAGTTAGGAGTGATGCTAGTGCCAAGGCCATGGCATTTTTGTTTAACTGTGAGGCCTACTTTTGAGGCGCTTGACTTTACTTTAGTCGTGTATGACTAAAAATCCTTTTGTGGTACTTGTGTGCTAAATTTTTGTAATACCCCCCGACTTGCTAATTGTATGAACTTTAAAGTGTAAATACATGTTAATTATTGTTATCTCTGATGTTTTCAAGATCAGCTCTTGTTTTAAGAAATTCCTCGCGTGATCACTTTTATTTCTTGCATTAGGCACCACTAGAAATATGGACGGACGAAAGAGTGGACGAGGTCGTGGACGAGGGTCTAAGTAAGCCCAACCTCAAGGGGATGATCAGGGATCGGCAACTGGGCCGATTCAGGGACAAGAAAATTTTGAGGGTAATCAAGTGGCTACTGCCATTAATAGGATGACTGATATCTTTGAGCGATTAGTCGAGAGATAGGGTCCAAGACCACTTAACCAGCCCGGGGGCCAGGATAGAGGAGAAGATAGGGCTTTGGAGAGGTTCTTGAAGTTTAACTCACCTAAGTTCACTGGAGAGCCCGACCCCGAGGCAGCTGAGAACTAGTTAGAGAGAATGACTAATATATTCGCTGCTTTAGACTATACCGAAGATAGGCGAGTAAATTTTGCTGCTTTCCAATATGAGGGAGTGGCACGTGCCTAGTGGGACTTGATAAGGGGGAAGTGGGAAAGAACGCAGACTCCTTGGACTTATGAAAACTTCACGAGGGAATTTAATGAGAATTTCTCCCACCGTTGGTCCAAGAGAAAAGGGAAGATGAATTCATAAAGTTGAGGCAAGGAACTTCTAGTGTAGCCAAATATGAAGGAAAATTTACTAAACTTTCTAAGTATGCCCCAGAATTGGTAACTAATGAACAAAGAAGGATAAGGCGCTTTGTATAAGGATTTAATGTGGAGATTCAGGAGGGGTTAGCAGCAGCTCAAATCTCTACATTCACTGAAGTCTTAGAAAAAGCGTAGAGAGTCGAGAGTACAAGGCTGCAAGTTAGAGACTTTCATGCTAAGAAAAGGGGCACTCCTAGTAACCCTTCCGGACAGGCAGATAAGGGTGTCCCACCTTTGAAAAAGAGAAAAAGAACGGGTGGAGTGGAGATATCTAGCACACCAAAAGAGACTCAATCAAGAGGAGACCGCAATGGACGAGGTCAATCGAGAGGAACACCTCCAAGTGGTCAATCTGTGGCTCCCTAAGTTGTTTGTGGTTATTATGGTAAGATCAACCATACGGAGAGTGATTGTTTTAGGAAACAAGGGAAGTGCTTGTATTGTAGTAGTACCGAGCACTAGATATCGAAATGTCCAACCGTACCAAAAGAAGAAGGTAGTACCCAAAGGATTGAAAAGTCAGCTGCTAAGCAGTCTAGTACTGGAGGAAGTCGATCTAAAGCACCAGGTAGGGTTTATGCATTAGGCTATCACCAGGTTTCCAATTCTGCTACGGTCGTTGAAGGTATGATTCTTGCTTTTCATTGTCTATTTGAGGTTCTAAGTGACCCTAGTTCAATTCACACTGTTACAAAATCTTAGGTTCATAAGATAGACTCAAAGTTTGACTACAATTTAGGTGGATAGAAATTGTGAGATATGAGTTAGCGATTGTAAGTTGCTGATTGATTCGATAGGCGCGACTATTAAGGGGTATGATGTTATCCTAAGTGTAAATTTCGAGAACGAAATTTTCTTAAAGGGGAGAATATGTGAGGACTCGCAAAAGTTTACTTATTTAAATTTCCTATTTCTGGTTTATTTAATTATTTATTTGGCCATTTACTCAAAATATTTTATTTTAACCTTTTATTACTCAATTACATAGAATAATAGCTCACATGTATTTTTAAAGTGACTCGTTTCAAAATTTAATTTTTGGAAGCTCATTAAGTGAGAATAGCGAATACACGTTTGGAGACAATAATAGAATCAACAACATAATAAGTTTGGAAAATTGTAAACTTGTACATTAGTCATGAAATAGGTATTTTTATGTCTAAGTACTCAAGTATTAGTTAGTGATACTGTGACGCCCCGAAAGGTTGAGTGTGAGGACTCGCAAATTCCTTATATTTTCTCAAAAATGACCTTTTATTTGGAAATTATTCTTTTACTATGGCCCTACTACTCAATTACCCCACGATAAGTGTAAATGAACCTGGAAAGTAGGGTTTCACTTTTCGTTTTCAAGTTGGAGCAAGTTAGGGTTTTCACGTGTATCCGTAGTGTAATTATTCGGTACCGAATGAGGATCAAATTTGGTGTTTAAGAGTGACTTTTGGGTGAGAAATAATATGTGATTAGAAGCAATGATATAAAGTTAGTGAATAGGAAGTAAAAACCTTAGTATGTGTGATTTAAGGAAAAATGGTGCAAACCGACGGGTATCGATCACTACCGATTGACCGCACCACTTGACAACCACTTTCTTACCACATGAGCTCATTAATATTTGAACAAAATATCCCCTCAATTCCAGCTAGTTTTGACAGAAATTATGGACCAAAATAACAAGGAAAAGAAACAAAAAAATGAGTGGAGGGTGGTGAGGACACTTGTCAGCCACCTAAGGGCCCTTGACCAAGACAACTTGTCTTACCTTCTTATCACCTTGGGCAACCTTTCTTCTTCATTTTTCTGCTACTTGGCTGAGACAAGAGAGGAGAGAAAGAGAGCAAGAAACCAACTTCCTTCTTCTTGAGTTGAGCCGTCCAAGTGAGGAATTAAAATTCTAAACCGATTAAAGTGTGAGTTGTGAGCTTGAGAAGCTAGGGGAACCAAGAATTCCAAGAGGAGGTGAAGTATTACTCTTGCAAGCTTCATTTGTTGAGGTATTTGCTGCCTATACTTGCTATATGGATGATATATGTTGTATCTAAGCTTATATAAGTGGTTGTAGTGATGATTGAAGCAAGAAATGAAGAAAGTTTCATTGAATCCCAAAAATTCCAGGTTTCTGGAAATTTTCAGCTCTGTTCTGTCCGATTTTGTAGCCCTATGTTAGAGGCCGATTTGGCCTTAGGTCAAAGCATAAAAGTTGTAGATAATGGTATTTTATAGGTACCTACAAAATTTCAGCTCAATCGGAGCAACGTAGGTAGTGAAAAGTCCAAAATACCCTTACTATTTTAAGTTTTTCCCCAGCAGTCCGTTTGGTCAGTTTATCCAGTTTATCACGTTTTTCCACTAGGATCCGTACTGATTTAGTTTTTTACCAAAACATGAAAGTTGTAGCATTCTTACTTAGCTTTCAAACGCCTCTAAGAACACCTGAATCGGACCTTTGTAACCTGAGATATGACCATTACAGTACAATGCGGTTAGACAGCCGACGAGTGAGATTTTGGTTCTGTAAATTGAGGATTTGACTAGGTTGCATTGGAAACTGGACTAAGTGATCTTCATGAACATTGTAACCTTGTGTCTTAGCTTCGAAACGGTATAATTTTCACCTCAATCCGATAAGCGTAGCCTCAGATGTACCCATTCCGTAAAAACCCGTCAAAACTGTCTTTTGTAAACTTCGTTTCCACACTTGTTGTTAGCTTAAATTTTGTCCTTGTATTGTTATGAGCCTATGGAACGGCTATTGACTTGCATTTATGATATATATGACTTTGGGATTGGTTGAGGAAAAATAATGAAGCCTAAATGGCTGGAAATTAGGTAAACACAAAGGGCATGCTGCCCAAATTTACGCTTGAGGGAATGAATTCCGGTTTCTAGGGTTTAATTGGGGGTTTTTCTAATGGTGGCTTTTAAGCTTCTAATTAGCTTTGATTGAGGGATATTGTGGCCTAATTGGATATATTTTATTGCTTATTAACCGTATGTGTGATCGGTAATATATTGTAGGTTGGAAATGAAGCATGTATGGGGAAATGTTGTCCGAACTTTGAGAATGTATGATTGCTTTGAGTTTGTGATTTAGAGCTTGGACTCGGGCAAGGTAATGATATATGATGGATGGTTTCTGAGCTGTGGAGGTGAGTGACCTCAAACTATTTCTGAAGTTATTTATGAACCGTTTCCTGCATTATTTACTTTTGGAGCTGTTTCCAAAGTTACTTTTGTACCGTTTTCTTGCATTATTTACCTTTAAACTGTTTCCAAAGTTACTTTTGAACTGTTTTCTTGCATATCATGCGTGCTTGCATGTGAGTGTTCTATATACGTTTTGTTTCTATGACTATGTGGATTGTTGGGTCTATGTGATTATTTGTGACTATTTGATTAAATGTTACTTGTTTTCTATGATTTCTAAAATGAACTTTTGCTAGGTGAGTGTGTACTTTATCGCACTCGACCTAAATAAATATGAAATTTTCGGTGATTAAATGTTGAAATACTAGTTGCGCATGAATGTAAGCCTTTTGGCTGAACTGGGCCCTTGCTCTTGTTACCGATCGACTCGAGCCAGAAGCGGACTCGGTCGGGCAATATGGTGACCTGGGTGAACATTTGGTATACTCGAGTATTACCTTGTAGTCCGGCTACGTCCGGATGGGTGGAGTCCGGCCAATGGTCGGATGGGTGGAGTCCGGTCAACGTCCGGAAAAGGGGATGAACGAACAAAAGGATGAACGAGGGATTCTACTTACAAAAAAATGTATTTTCAAACGATTGGAGGAATAAGGGGAAATGTCAGGGGAACGAACGAACAAACGAATAGCTCTATGTGAGCCCGTATCCTTTTAATGAATGTTACTATCGCTTTCCATTGTAAATGTTGTAATTGTTTCTGGACTTATCATTTGATTTATGACATCATTGATTTATGACATCATTGAAATGAACTATTGTGAAAGATATTTGATTACTGATTTTACTGGTTACTCACTGAGCTTTTAGCTCACCCCAAAACTATTTTTATTCCCCTCCACAGGGCTCGAGGCGAAGGAAGTGCTTGTAGTACTTATTCACGTGACTAGATGGCCTATATTTTGTACAGTTTAGATTTGGAATTCCTCCTGTATTATAGCTGGTATCAAGGATCAGAGTGGTGCAGCGGAAGCGTGGACGCTTCGCTTATGATTTGTAAATTTGTGGAACATCTGATGTATATTTGAGATTTACATTATAATTTGTTTGAGGACTGTAGTGAGTGAGTGAGTCCCGGCGAGAGCTGGGCAGGCCCTAGGGAGAGGTGGGACCGTTACAGGTGGTATCAGAGCTTAGGTTTCAGATCTCTGTAGTGTATCCTAGGCTTGAAGTATAGGATGCCGGACTGTGGGTTTGGTTTGAAATATTAGTGATTCTTGCGGGATGTCTTGACTTGATTGGTACAAGATGGAATGTCGAGGACGACATTCTTTTAAGGAGGGGAGTTTGTGACGCCCCGAAAGGTTGAGTGTGAGGACTCGCAAATTCCTTATATTTTCTCAAAAATGACCTTTTATTTGGAAATTATTCTTTTACTATGGCCCTACTACTCAATTACCCCACGATAAGTGTAAATGAACCTGGAAAGTAGGGTTTCACTTTTCGTTTTCAAGTTGGAGCAAGTTAGGGTTTTCACGTGTATCCGTAGTGTAATTATTCGGTACCGAATGAGGATCAAATTTGGTGTTTAAGAGTGACTTTTGGGTGAGAAATAATATGTGATTAGAAGCAATGATATAAAGTTAGTGAATAGGAAGTAAAAACCTTAGTATGTGTGATTTAAGGAAAAATGGTGCAAACCGACGGGTATCGATCACTACCGATTGACCGCACCACTTGACCACCACTTTCTTACCACATGAGCTCATTAATATTTGAACAAAATATCCCCTCAATTCCAGCTAGTTTTGACAGAAATTATGGACCAAAATAACAAGGAAAAGAAACAAAAAAATGAGTGGAGGATGGTGAGGACACTTGTCAGCCACCTAAGGGCCCTTGACCAAGACAACTTGTCTTACCTTCTTATCACCTTGGGCAACCTTTCTTCTTCATTTTTCTGCTACTTGGCTGAGACAAGAGAGGAGAGAAAGAGAGCAAGAAACCAACTTCCTTCTTCTTGAGTTGAGCCGTCCAAGTGAGGAATTAAAATTCTAAACAGATTAAAGTGTGAGTTGTGAGCTAGAGAAGCTAGGGGAACCAAGAATTCCAAGAGGAGGTGAAGTATTACTCTTGCAAGCTTCATTTGTTGAGGTATTTGCTGCCTATACTTGCTATATGGATGATATATGTTGTATCTAAGCTTATATAAGTGGTTGTAGTGATGATTGAAGCAAGAAATGAAGAAAGTTTCATTGAATCCCAAAAATTCCAGGTTTCTGGAAATTTTCAGCTCTGTTCTGTCCGATTTTGTAGCCCTATGTTAGAGGCCAATTTGGCCTTAGGTCAAAGCATAAAAGTTGTAGATAATGGTATTTTATAGGTACCTACAAAATTTCAGCTCAATCGGAGCAACGTAGGTAGTGAAAAGTCCAAAATACCCTTACTATTTTAAGTTTTTCCCCAGCAGTCCGTTTGGTCAGTTTATCCAGTTTATCACGTTTTTCCACTAGGATCCGTACTGATTTAGTTTTTTACCAAAACATGAAAGTTGTAGCATTCTTACTTAGCTTTCAAACGCCTCTAAGAACACCTGAATCGGACCTTTGTAACCTGAGATATGACCATTACAGTACAATGCGGTTAGACAGCCGACGAGTGAGATTTTGGTTCTGTAAATTGAGGATTTGACTAGGTTGCATTGGAAACTGGACTAAGTGATCTTCATGAACATTGTAACCTTGTGTCTTAGCTTTGAAACGGTATAATTTTCACCTCAATCCGATAAGCGTAGCCTCAGATGTACCCATTCCGTAAAAACCCGTCAAAACTGTCTTTTGTAAACTTCGTTTCCACACTTGTTGTTAGCTTAAATTTTGTCCTTGTATTGTTATGAGCCTATGGAACGGCTATTGACTTGCATTTATGATATATATGACTTTGGGATTGGTTGAGGAAAAATAATGAAGCCTAAATGGCTGGAAATTAGGTAAACACAAAGGGCATGCTGCCCAAATTTACGCTTGAGGGAATGAATTCCGGTTTCTAGGGTTTAATTGGGGGTTTTTCTAATGGTGGCTTTTAAGCTTCTAATTAGCTTTGATTGAGGGATATTGTGGCCTAATTGGATATATTTTATTGCTTATTAACCGTATGTGTGATCGGTAATATATTGTAGGTTGGAAATGAAGCATGTATGGGGAAATGTTGTCCGAACTTTGAGAATGTATGATTGCTTTGAGTTTGTGATTTAGAGCTTGGACTCGGGCAAGGTAATGATATATGATGGATGGTTTCTGAGCTGTGGAGGTGAGTGACCTCAAACTATTTCTGAAGTTATTTATGAACCGTTTCCTGCATTATTTACTTTTGGAGCTATTTCCAAAGTTACTTTTGTACCGTTTTCTTGCATTATTTACCTTTAAACTGTTTCCAAAGTTACTTTTGAACTGTTTTCTTGCATATCATGCGTGCTTGCATGTGAGTGTTCTATATACGTTTTGTTTCTATGACTATGTGGATTGTTGGGTCTATGTGATTATTTGTGACTATTTGATTAAATGTTACTTGTTTTCTATGATTTCTAAAATGAACTTTTGCTAGGTGAGTGTGTACTTTATCGCACTCGACCTAAATAAATATGAAATTTTCGGTGATTAAATGTTGAAATACTAGTTGCGCATGAATGTAAGCCTTTTGGCTGAACTGGGCCCTTGCTCTTGTTACCGATCGACTCGAGCCAGAAGCGGACTCGGTCGGGCAATATGGTGACCTGGGTGAACATTTGGTATACTCGAGTATTACCTTGTAGTCCGGCTACGTCCGGATGGGTGGAGTCCGGCCAATGGTCGGATGGGTGGAGTCCGGTCAACGTCCGGAAAAGGGGATGAACGAACAAAAGGATGAACGAGGGATTCTACTTACAAAAAAATGTATTTTCAAACGATTGGAGGAATAAGGGGAAATGTCAGGGGAACGAACGAACAAACGAATAGCTCTATGTGAGCCCGTATCCTTTTAATGAATGTTACTATCGCTTTCCATTGTAAATGTTGTAATTGTTTCTGGACTTATCATTTGATTTATGACATCATTGATTTATGACATCATTGAAATGAACTATTGTGAAAGATATTTGATTACTGATTTTACTGGTTACTCACTGAGCTTTTAGCTCACCCCAAAACTATTTTTATTCCCCTCCACAGGGCTCGAGGCGAAGGAAGTGCTTGTAGTACTTATTCACGTGACTAGATGGCCTATATTTTGTACAGTTTAGATTTGGAATTCCTCCTGTATTATAGCTGGTATCAAGGATCAGAGTGGTGCAGCGGAAGCGTGGACGCTTCGCTTATGATTTGTAAATTTGTGGAACATCTGATGTATATTTGAGATTTACATTATAATTTGTTTGAGGACTGTAGTGAGTGAGTGAGTCCCGGCGAGAGCTGGGCAGGCCCTAGGGAGAGGTGGGACCGTTACAGGTGGTATCAGAGCTTAGGTTTCAGATCTCTGTAGTGTATCCTAGGCTTGAAGTATAGGATGCCGGACTGTGGGTTTGGTTTGAAATATTAGTGATTCTTGCGGGATGTCTTGACTTGATTGGTACAAGATGGAATGTCGAGGACGACATTCTTTTAAGGAGGGGAGTTTGTGACGCCCCGAAAGGTTGAGTGTGAGGACTCGCAAATTCCTTATATTTTCTCAAAAATGACCTTTTATTTGGAAATTATTCTTTTACTATGGCCCTACTACTCAATTACCCCACGATAAGTGTAAATGAACCTGGAAAGTAGGGTTTCACTTTTCGTTTTCAAGTTGGAGCAAGTTAGGGTTTTCACGTGTATCCGTAGTGTAATTATTCGGTACCGAATGAGGATCAAATTTGGTGTTTAAGAGTGACTTTTGGGTGAGAAATAATATGTGATTAGAAGCAATGATATAAAGTTAGTGAATAGGAAGTAAAAACCTTAGTATGTGTGATTTAAGGAAAAATGGTGCAAACCGACGGGTATCGATCACTACCGATTGACCGCACCACTTGACCACCACTTTCTTACCACATGAGCTCATTAATATTTGAACAAAATATCCCCTCAATTCCAGCTAGTTTTGACAGAAATTATGGACCAAAATAACAAGGAAAAGAAACAAAAAAATGAGTGGAGGATGGTGAGGACACTTGTCAGCCACCTAAGGGCCCTTGACCAAGACAACTTGTCTTACCTTCTTATCACCTTGGGCAACCTTTCTTCTTCATTTTTCTGCTACTTGGCTGAGACAAGAGAGGAGAGAAAGAGAGCAAGAAACCAACTTCCTTCTTCTTGAGTTGAGCCGTCCAAGTGAGGAATTAAAATTCTAAACAGATTAAAGTGTGAGTTGTGAGCTAGAGAAGCTAGGGGAACCAAGAATTCCAAGAGGAGGTGAAGTATTACTCTTGCAAGCTTCATTTGTTGAGGTATTTGCTGCCTATACTTGCTATATGGATGATATATGTTGTATCTAAGCTTATATAAGTGGTTGTAGTGATGATTGAAGCAAGAAATGAAGAAAGTTTCATTGAATCCCAAAAATTCCAGGTTTCTGGAAATTTTCAGCTCTGTTCTGTCCGATTTTGTAGCCCTATGTTAGAGGCCGATTTGGCCTTAGGTCAAAGCATAAAAGTTGTAGATAATGGTATTTTATAGGTACCTACAAAATTTCAGCTCAATCGGAGCAACGTAGGTAGTGAAAAGTCCAAAATACCCTTACTATTTTAAGTTTTTCCCCAGCAGTCCGTTTGGTCAGTTTATCCAGTTTATCACGTTTTTCCACTAGGATCCGTACTGATTTAGTTTTTTACCAAAACATGAAAGTTGTAGCATTCTTACTTAGCTTTCAAACGCCTCTAAGAACACCTGAATCGGACCTTTGTAACCTGAGATATGACCATTACAGTACAATGCGGTTAGACAGCCGACGAGTGAGATTTTGGTTCTGTAAATTGAGGATTTGACTAGGTTGCATTGGAAACTGGACTAAGTGATCTTCATGAACATTGTAACCTTGTGTCTTAGCTTCGAAACGGTATAATTTTCAACTCAATCCGATAAGCGTAGCCTCAGATGTACCCATTCCGTAAAAACCCGTCAAAACTGTCTTTTGTAAACTTCGTTTCCACACTTGTTGTTAGCTTAAATTTTGTCCTTGTATTGTTATGAGCCTATGGAACGGCTATTGACTTGCATTTATGATATATATGACTTTGGGATTGGTTGAGGAAAAATAATGAAGCCTAAATGGCTGGAAATTAGGTAAACACAAAGGGCATGCTGCCCAAATTTACGCTTGAGGGAATGAATTCCGGTTTCTAGGGTTTAATTGGGGGTTTTTCTAATGGTGGCTTTTAAGCTTCTAATTAGCTTTGATTGAGGGATATTGTGGCCTAATTGGATATATTTTATTGCTTATTAACCGTATGTGTGATCGGTAATATATTGTAGGTTGGAAATGAAGCATGTATGGGGAAATGTTGTCCGAACTTTGAGAATGTATGATTGCTTTGAGTTTGTGATTTAGAGCTTGGACTCGGGCAAGGTAATGATATATGATGGATGGTTTCTGAGCTGTGGAGGTGAGTGACCTCAAACTATTTCTGAAGTTATTTATGAACCGTTTCCTGCATTATTTACTTTTGGAGCTGTTTCCAAAGTTACTTTTGTACCGTTTTCTTGCATTATTTACCTTTAAACTGTTTCCAAAGTTACTTTTGAACTGTTTTCTTGCATATCATGCGTGCTTGCATGTGAGTGTTCTATATACGTTTTGTTTCTATGACTATGTGGATTGTTGGGTCTATGTGATTATTTGTGACTATTTGATTAAATGTTACTTGTTTTCTATGATTTCTAAAATGAACTTTTGCTAGGTGAGTGTGTACTTTATCGCACTCGACCTAAATAAATATGAAATTTTCGGTGATTAAATGTTGAAATACTAGTTGCGCATGAATGTAAGCCTTTTGGCTGAACTGGGCCCTTGCTCTTGTTACCGATCGACTCGAGCCAGAAGCGGACTCGGTCGGGCAATATGGTGACCTGGGTGAACATTTGGTATACTCGAGTATTACCTTGTAGTCCGGCTACGTCCGGATGGGTGGAGTCCGGCCAATGGTCGGATGGGTGGAGTCCGGTCAACGTCCGGAAAAGGGGATGAACGAACAAAAGGATGAACGAGGGATTCTACTTACAAAAAAATGTATTTTCAAACGATTGGAGGAATAAGGGGAAATGTCAGGGGAACGAACGAACAAACGAATAGCTCTATGTGAGCCCGTATCCTTTTAATGAATGTTACTATCGCTTTCCATTGTAAATGTTGTAATTGTTTCTGGACTTATCATTTGATTTATGACATCATTGATTTATGACATCATTGAAATGAACTATTGTGAAAGATATTTGATTACTGATTTTACTGGTTACTCACTGAGCTTTTAGCTCACCCCAAAACTATTTTTATTCCCCTCCACAGGGCTCGAGGCGAAGGAAGTGCTTGTAGTACTTATTCACGTGACTAGATGGCCTATATTTTGTACAGTTTAGATTTGGAATTCCTCCTGTATTATAGCTGGTATCAAGGATCAGAGTGGTGCAGCGGAAGCGTGGACGCTTCGCTTATGATTTGTAAATTTGTGGAACATCTGATGTATATTTGAGATTTACATTATAATTTGTTTGAGGACTGTAGTGAGTGAGTGAGTCCCGGCGAGAGCTGGGCAGGCCCTAGGGAGAGGTGGGACCGTTACAGGTGGTATCAGAGCTTAGGTTTCAGATCTCTGTAGTGTATCCTAGGCTTGAAGTATAGGATGCCGGACTGTGGGTTTGGTTTGAAATATTAGTGATTCTTGCGGGATGTCTTGACTTGATTGGTACAAGATGGAATGTCGAGGACGACATTCTTTTAAGGAGGGGAGTTTGTGACGCCCCGAAAGGTTGAGTGTGAGGACTCGCAAATTCCTTATATTTTCTCAAAAATGACCTTTTATTTGGAAATTATTCTTTTACTATGGCCCTACTACTCAATTACCCCACGATAAGTGTAAATGAACCTGGAAAGTAGGGTTTCACTTTTCGTTTTCAAGTTGGAGCAAGTTAGGGTTTTCACGTGTATCCGTAGTGTAATTATTCGGTACCGAATGAGGATCAAATTTGGTGTTTAAGAGTGACTTTTGGGTGAGAAATAATATGTGATTAGAAGCAATGATATAAAGTTAGTGAATAGGAAGTAAAAACCTTAGTATGTGTGATTTAAGGAAAAATGGTGCAAACCGACGGGTATCGATCACTACCGATTGACCGCACCACTTGACCACCACTTTCTTACCACATGAGCTCATTAATATTTGAACAAAATATCCCCTCAATTCCAGCTAGTTTTGACAGAAATTATGGACCAAAATAACAAGGAAAAGAAACAAAAAAATGAGTGGAGGATGGTGAGGACACTTGTCAGCCACCTAAGGGCCCTTGACCAAGACAACTTGTCTTACCTTCTTATCACCTTGGGCAACCTTTCTTCTTCATTTTTCTGCTACTTGGCTGAGACAAGAGAGGAGAGAAAGAGAGCAAGAAACCAACTTCCTTCTTCTTGAGTTGAGCCGTCCAAGTGAGGAATTAAAATTCTAAACAGATTAAAGTGTGAGTTGTGAGCTAGAGAAGCTAGGGGAACCAAGAATTCCAAGAGGAGGTGAAGTATTACTCTTGCAAGCTTCATTTGTTGAGGTATTTGCTGCCTATACTTGCTATATGGATGATATATGTTGTATCTAAGCTTATATAAGTGGTTGTAGTGATGATTGAAGCAAGAAATGAAGAAAGTTTCATTGAATCCCAAAAATTCCAGGTTTCTGGAAATTTTCAGCTCTGTTCTGTCCGATTTTGTAGCCCTATGTTAGAGGCCGATTTGGCCTTAGGTCAAAGCATAAAAGTTGTAGATAATGGTATTTTATAGGTACCTACAAAATTTCAGCTCAATCGGAGCAACGTAGGTAGTGAAAAGTCCAAAATACCCTTACTATTTTAAGTTTTTCCCCAGCAGTCCGTTTGGTCAGTTTATCCAGTTTATCACGTTTTTCCACTAGGATCCGTACTGATTTAGTTTTTTACCAAAACATGAAAGTTGTAGCATTCTTACTTAGCTTTCAAACGCCTCTAAGAACACCTGAATCGGACCTTTGTAACCTGAGATATGACCATTACAGTACAATGCGGTTAGACAGCCGACGAGTGAGATTTTGGTTCTGTAAATTGAGGATTTGACTAGGTTGCATTGGAAACTGGACTAAGTGATCTTCATGAACATTGTAACCTTGTGTCTTAGCTTCGAAACGGTATAATTTTCACCTCAATCCGATAAGCGTAGCCTCAGATGTACCCATTCCGTAAAAACCCGTCAAAACTGTCTTTTGTAAACTTCGTTTCCACACTTGTTGTTAGCTTAAATTTTGTCCTTGTATTGTTATGAGCCTATGGAACGGCTATTGACTTGCATTTATGATATATATGACTTTGGGATTGGTTGAGGAAAAATAATGAAGCCTAAATGGCTGGAAATTAGGTAAACACAAAGGGCATGCTGCCCAAATTTACGCTTGAGGGAATGAATTCCGGTTTCTAGGGTTTAATTGGGGGTTTTTCTAATGGTGGCTTTTAAGCTTCTAATTAGCTTTGATTGAGGGATATTGTGGCCTAATTGGATATATTTTATTGCTTATTAACCGTATGTGTGATCGGTAATATATTGTAGGTTGGAAATGAAGCATGTATGGGGAAATGTTGTCCGAACTTTGAGAATGTATGATTGCTTTGAGTTTGTGATTTAGAGCTTGGACTCGGGCAAGGTAATGATATATGATGGATGGTTTCTGAGCTGTGGAGGTGAGTGACCTCAAACTATTTCTGAAGTTATTTATGAACCGTTTCCTGCATTATTTACTTTTGGAGCTATTTCCAAAGTTACTTTTGTACCGTTTTCTTGCATTATTTACCTTTAAACTGTTTCCAAAGTTACTTTTGAACTGTTTTCTTGCATATCATGCGTGCTTGCATGTGAGTGTTCTATATACGTTTTGTTTCTATGACTATGTGGATTGTTGGGTCTATGTGATTATTTGTGACTATTTGATTAAATGTTACTTGTTTTCTATGATTTCTAAAATGAACTTTTGCTAGGTGAGTGTGTACTTTATCGCACTCGACCTAAATAAATATGAAATTTTCGGTGATTAAATGTTGAAATACTAGTTGCGCATGAATGTAAGCCTTTTGGCTGAACTGGGCCCTTGCTCTTGTTACCGATCGACTCGAGCCAGAAGCGGACTCGGTCGGGCAATATGGTGACCTGGGTGAACATTTGGTATACTCGAGTATTACCTTGTAGTCCGGCTACGTCCGGATGGGTGGAGTCCGGCCAATGGTCGGATGGGTGGAGTCCGGTCAACGTCCGGAAAAGGGGATGAACGAACAAAAGGATGAACGAGGGATTCTACTTACAAAAAAATGTATTTTCAAACGATTGGAGGAATAAGGGGAAATGTCAGGGGAACGAACGAACAAACGAATAGCTCTATGTGAGCCCGTATCCTTTTAATGAATGTTACTATCGCTTTCCATTGTAAATGTTGTAATTGTTTCTGGACTTATCATTTGATTTATGACATCATTGATTTATGACATCATTGAAATGAACTATTGTGAAAGATATTTGATTACTGATTTTACTGGTTACTCACTGAGCTTTTAGCTCACCCCAAAACTATTTTTATTCCCCTCCACAGGGCTCGAGGCGAAGGAAGTGCTTGTAGTACTTATTCACGTGACTAGATGGCCTATATTTTGTACAGTTTAGATTTGGAATTCCTCCTGTATTATAGCTGGTATCAAGGATCAGAGTGGTGCAGCGGAAGCGTGGACGCTTCGCTTATGATTTGTAAATTTGTGGAACATCTGATGTATATTTGAGATTTACATTATAATTTGTTTGAGGACTGTAGTGAGTGAGTGAGTCCCGGCGAGAGCTGGGCAGGCCCTAGGGAGAGGTGGGACCGTTACAGGTGGTATCAGAGCTTAGGTTTCAGATCTCTGTAGTGTATCCTAGGCTTGAAGTATAGGATGCCGGACTGTGGGTTTGGTTTGAAATATTAGTGATTCTTGCGGGATGTCTTGACTTGATTGATACAAGATGGAATGTCGAGGACGACATTCTTTTAAGGAGGGGAGTTTGTGACGCCCCGAAAGGTTGAGTGTGAGGACTCGCAAATTCCTTATATTTTCTCAAAAATGACCTTTTATTTGGAAATTATTCTTTTACTATGGCCCTACTACTCAATTACCCCACGATAAGTGTAAATGAACCTGGAAAGTAGGGTTTCACTTTTCGTTTTCAAGTTGGAGCAAGTTAGGGTTTTCACGTGTATCCGTAGTGTAATTATTCGGTACCGAATGAGGATCAAATTTGGTGTTTAAGAGTGACTTTTGGGTGAGAAATAATATGTGATTAGAAGCAATGATATAAAGTTAGTGAATAGGAAGTAAAAACCTTAGTATGTGTGATTTAAGGAAAAATGGTGCAAACCGACGGGTATCGATCACTACCGATTGACCGCACCACTTGACCACCACTTTCTTACCACATGAGCTCATTAATATTTGAACAAAATATCCCCTCAATTCCAGCTAGTTTTGACAGAAATTATGGACCAAAATAACAAGGAAAAGAAACAAAAAAATGAGTGGAGGATGGTGAGGACACTTGTCAGCCACCTAAGGGCCCTTGACCAAGACAACTTGTCTTACCTTCTTATCACCTTGGGCAACCTTTCTTCTTCATTTTTCTGCTACTTGGCTGAGACAAGAGAGGAGAGAAAGAGAGCAAGAAACCAACTTCCTTCTTCTTGAGTTGAGCCGTCCAAGTGAGGAATTAAAATTCTAAACAGATTAAAGTGTGAGTTGTGAGCTAGAGAAGCTAGGGGAACCAAGAATTCCAAGAGGAGGTGAAGTATTACTCTTGCAAGCTTCATTTGTTGAGGTATTTGCTGCCTATACTTGCTATATGGATGATATATGTTGTATCTAAGCTTATATAAGTGGTTGTAGTGATGATTGAAGCAAGAAATGAAGAAAGTTTCATTGAATCCCAAAAATTCCAGGTTTCTGGAAATTTTCAGCTCTGTTCTGTCCGATTTTGTAGCCCTATGTTAGAGGCCGATTTGGCCTTAGGTCAAAGCATAAAAGTTGTAGATAATGGTATTTTATAGGTACCTACAAAATTTCAGCTCAATCGGAGCAACGTAGGTAGTGAAAAGTCCAAAATACCCTTACTATTTTAAGTTTTTCCCCAGCAGTCCGTTTGGTCAGTTTATCCAGTTTATCACGTTTTTCCACTAGGATCCGTACTGATTTAGTTTTTTACCAAAACATGAAAGTTGTAGCATTCTTACTTAGCTTTCAAACGCCTCTAAGAACACCTGAATCAGACCTTTGTAACCTGAGATATGACCATTACAGTACAATGCGGTTAGACAGCCGACGAGTGAGATTTTGGTTCTGTAAATTGAGGATTTGACTAGGTTGCATTGGAAACTGGACTAAGTGATCTTCATGAACATTGTAACCTTGTGTCTTAGCTTTGAAACGGTATAATTTTCACCTCAATCCGATAAGCGTAGCCTCAGATGTACCCATTCCGTAAAAACCCGTCAAAACTGTCTTTTGTAAACTTCGTTTCCACACTTGTTGTTAGCTTAAATTTTGTCCTTGTATTGTTATGAGCCTATGGAACGGCTATTGACTTGCATTTATGATATATATGACTTTGGGATTGGTTGAGGAAAAATAATGAAGCCTAAATGGCTG
Organism: Coffea arabica; assembly: GCF_036785885.1. NCBI lineage: Eukaryota > Viridiplantae > Streptophyta > Magnoliopsida > Gentianales > Rubiaceae > Coffea > Coffea arabica. Next base: position 21,539,383 of record NC_092316.1, read on the forward strand.
GAAATTAGGTAAACACAAAGGGCATGCTGCCCAAATTTACGCTTGAGGGAATGAATTCCGGTTTCTAGGGTTTAATTGGGGGTTTTTCTAATGGTGGCTTTTAAGCTTCTAATTAGTTTTGATTGAGGGATATTGTGGCCTAATTGGATATATTTTATTGCTTATTAATTGTAGGTTGAAAATGAAGCATGTATGGGGAAATGTTGTCCGAACTTTGAGAATGTATGATTGCTTTGAGTTTGTGATTTAGAGCTTGGACTCGGGCAAGGTAATGATATATGATGGATGGTTTCTGAGCCGTGGAGGTGAGTGACCTCAAACTATTTCTGAAGTTATTTATGAACCGTTTCCTGCATTATTTACTTTTGGAGCTGTTTCCAAAGTTACTTTTGTACCGTTTTCTTGCATTATTTACCTTTAAACTGTTTCCAAAGTTACTTTTGAACTGTTTTCTTGCATATCATGCGTGCTTGCATGTGAGTGTTCTATATACGTTTTGTTTCTATGACTATGTGGATTGTTGGGTCTATGTGATTATTTGTGACTATTTGATTAAATGTTACTTGTTTTCTATGATTTCTAAAATGAACTTTTGCTAGGTGAGTGTGTACTTTATCGCACTCGACCTAAATAAATATGAAATTTTCGGTGATTAAATGTTGAAATACTAGTTGCGCATGAATGTAAGCCTTTTGGCTGAACTGGGCCCTTGCTCTTGTTACCGATCGACTCGAGCCAGAAGCGGACTCGGTCGGGCGATATGGTGACCTGGGTGAACATTTGGTATACTCGAATATTACCTTGTAGTCCGGCTACGTCCGGATGGGTGGAGTCCGGCCAATGGTCGGATGGGTGGAGTCCGGTCAACGTCTGGAAAAGGGGATGAACGAACAAAAGGATGAACGAGGGATTCTACTTACAAAAAAATGTATTTTCAAACGATTGGAGGAATAAGGGGAAATGTCAGGGGAACGAACGAACAAACGAATAGCTCTATGTGAGCCCGTATCCTTTTAATGAATGTTACTATCGCTTTCCATTGTAAATGTTGTAATTATTTCTGGACTTATCATTTGATTTATGACATCATTGAAATGAACTATTGTGAAAGATATTTGATTACTGATTTTACTGGTTACTCACTGAGCTTTTAGCTCACCCCAAAACTATTTTTATTCCCCTCCACAGGGCTCGAGGCGAAGGAAGTGCTTGTAGTACTTATTCACGTGACTAGATGGCCTATATTTTGTACAGTTTAGATTTGGAATTCCTCCTGTATTATAGCTGGTATCAAGGATCAGAGTGGTGCAGCGGAAGCGTGGACGCTTCGCTTATGATTTGTAAATTTGTGGAACATCTGATGTATATTTGAGATTTACATTATAATTTGTTTGAGGACTGTAGTGAGTGAGTGAGTCCCGGCGAGAGCTGGGCAGGCCCTAGGGAGAGGTGGGACCGTCACAGATACAATCGTTATAAGAATTTCTTGAAAATTCCGTTTTATCGGGCACAAATCGGAAGTACGCATTTTCGCACGCGCGATTAATTGAGGGGCTTAAGACCTTTATTTTGGGATTATTAAGAGTGAATAATAATAATATGAATAAAAGTGCATTAGAGGTTTAGTGCACTAGTGAAATAAACTTGAGAGGAATCGAACACGAAACGCGCCCGCACATGCATTATTTTAGTGGACAACCTTGAGCAATTTTGGGCCACAAGTTTTGACCTTACTTTAGAAGCCAATAACATCAGATTTCACTCCCTCTCTCTTGCTCCAAACAGCCAGCCATCAAGGAGGGAAAGGAGCCAAAGAGCTCTTCAATTTCCTACTTCATTTCTTGCTCAAACCAACTCAAATTCACACTACACTTTACTAACCACTTGGAGATCACCTCAAGCTGGGAAAAGAATTTCATCTCAAGGTTTTTTTTAGCTTCAATAGGCCGAAATTTTCTTCTTTGTTCATCAAGGAAGGTAAATAACGATCAACTACCAAAATCTTAGTTTATGGAAGTTATATTACCACCATGAGCTCTTGGATTCTCATGGGTAGTTTTAAATTGTTAGAAATTTGGTGTGTGGGCTCTATGAACTCCCACTATGGCTTGATGGACTGATTTAATGAGTTTTGATGTTATTAATGTTGGATTAGTGCTTAATTTAGTAGAAATAAGTGATATTGTGGATGGAAACTCAAAGGAAGTGAAGAGGGGAATTTTTCCATTTCAGCCCCTCTCAATACCGTGACCCTTAGAGCATTTTTTTGAGGTTCAATTGACTTGTTTATGATGTATATATGTTGTGTGGGCTGTGTGAAAGGTTTCCATAAAAAATCAGTCCATTAAAACTGTTATGATGTATATATGTTGCCAAATGTTGTGATTTCGAAAGTTCATCAAAACTGGAATTTTTCTTGCATTGCTCTAGCAATGTTTTTCAAACAGCTATAACTTTTTGCTCCGATATCGAAATCGAGTTTCATTTATGGCACTGGAAACTATACGTTCCCAGCTTTCCAACAGTATAAATTGCTTGTCCTGATTCCACTTGAGTAATCCGTACCAACCTTGTAAAGTTGCCTGTTCTGTTTCGCATCCATACTAGAAGCCCTGTTATGAGCTGCAACTTGACGCTCAAATATGAGCTAGTTGTGGATAGATTTTTAAAATGATTTCTTCTAAGAAATTGTAGCCATAAGAATGTAGTTTCCAACTCCATCAACCACGCTCAATTCTGAATTGAATTGAGTGAGTTGTGGCCGGATTTCAAAACTGACTTTGTGAAAGAAAACCCTATTTTTGGACTGATTTGTAACCAATCTTGACTTGGGACTTGTTATTCGAAATTCTTGGTGTAAATCATCTACTAAATGTATCTTGGATGTTTCTTAGACATTGTATACACAAATGAACCATATTTGGGATGTCTTCATTGGCCAAAGGTTTGAGAAAAGAAAACTAGAGGTGCAAGGCAGCTTTGCCTTCGAGATTTGGAAACTTTGATGGTTTTGTTAACCAACTTCCGAATGAATTTTCCTATGGAATTTAACAGAGGAATAGCCCTTATATGGTAGGATAATACAGCCAAATTTGGTGCCATTCCGAGTCCATTTCGATGCTCAAACAAAGTCCCAAAGTCTGTAATTTAAATCTGGAAAATTTGCCTAACGGTCTCACTTTTTCGGTAACTTTGAGCCGCCATATCTTGGTGCTCAAAACTCCGATTCTTGTTCTGTTTGTTGTGCTTTTAAACCTTGATTGTAACTCTAATTGAGTTCCAAATTTTAGAGGCTAGTTCGCATTGTGTGAATTTTTCCGAATTTTCAAAATTGGCCAAAAACCAACCCCAAAACTGTCTTGATAGCCAAAACAGCAACTTGAAGCCAAAATTCGAATATCTTCCATCTGGAATCATGGAAAGTGTCTTCTAGGAACTTTTGTTACTTTGGAAGTAGTTTCCAACGATACCAAGTTTTCCAATTTTGGACATACGAAGAGTGAGATACGATTTTTCAAAAATTCAACCTCAAATTTGAGATTTTCAAACTTGACGGGAATTGAGTTTTTGAAACTCTTCCCTATCCTTCAATACTAATTGACCATTTTGGACTTGTCTTCAGAAAGGAATCAGTTTTTCCTTGTGTTAATAAACACTACTTTTGAACCTTGAATTTTGAGCAAGTAAAGCCCCATTCCATGGTATTTTCTAGATTGTACAAGTGTACAATCCCTCTCTTGATAAGAAAGGATTTTCAAGTGATATTGTGTAATAGATAACTATTGTTTGCTCAAATGCTCAAGAAGACCTTCACGAGGATATCGAAGGGAACACCTAAAGGCTTGTTTACGTACTTACTCTCTTATTTTGATTGGTGAGTGTCAAGTGCATGAATTTGTTGCTAAGTGGTTAACTGTTTCTTATCCGTTATGTGAATTTGAAATTTTGAGATGAGTGTGTACTTTACCGCACTCGTTCTCTTTCGAACGAAATTATTTTCGTATTTTGCTATGTGAATTCATATCCGACTTGTACATAGTAATGTGGATGTGATTCTTATTTGTGGTTCATATATGTGATTCGCATTTGGAATCGTGGATTCGAACGTTGCTCATCGACTTATATTAATATTTGTATTCGTATTCATATTCATTTCGTATTTGGGGGACGCCCAAACTCGTTAGTTAACTTTGCGAATCGAGCTAGCATAAGCTTGGTCGATAAGCTTAGCAAACCATAAGATATTCATAGAGCATGATCTATTGGGGAGATATTGTTCGGTATTACTCACGGAGTATTGCCATGATATGCTTGATTATTGTCAAAACTTTGATGAGCGGGCCCGGTAAGGGGGTGTAATGGTGACGGGATTCGAAGAAAGGTGGTGTATCTACGGATTTGATACTTATGTGGTTGACGGAGTGTCAATATGAGATGTGATCAAGATTTGGACATGACTACGTGGCATTTAGCTCCTGAGAGGTATAGTATCCTTGAATTGTTTCTATTTATTTTTCCTGTTCGAAGTGTGAATTATTTGAACTTGATAGCTTGACTTACAATGTAATTGTTTTTACTACTTGAATTATGTGTTTGCATGTGTATTTCTTGGCCTCACTGAGTATTGGCTCATCCCATTAGTTTGTTTTCTTTAACAGGAACCCGATTGGAAGGAGTTAAGGAAATGCCAACTTGAGGCACTTTTGTATTAGCGTTTTGATTGTAATCGACTAGACACTTTTGGATGTTGTATATTTTGGAGAAAGTGATTGTAAATTTGAAATTGTGATGTAAGACTGGATATTTATGTATGGAAATGATTTCATGCCTTTATTCCGACTTTCATTGTTAGTATTAAACTAGGTTTGAATTAGATTTGTCTTGAATCCTGGCGAGAATTGGGCAGGCATCCCGTGGATACCCTTGGATTCGCCTTTGGGAGATGTGGGGGCATCACATCGCTCCTATGTAAGTTTTCACTGTTTTAAGGCAAGTGTGTATTTTATCTCACCCGACCTACTAAAATAACAAATTTCAACCGTTTAACGATGAATTTCTACCATTTATCGATTTATTTGATTACTTGCGTATGTTGTAAGCTTTTAGTTGAACTGGACCCTGCCCTTAGTTGCTAACCTGCTCAAGCCAGAACTAGGCTCCATCGCGTAGGTTGGAACCCTGGGCCGCCGTTTTGGTATACTCGAATATTATCATAGGAGGGATAAGACGATGGCCAGGCAAACCGGGGAAATTATTGGAGTTATAAGGTGAAGCTGACCGAAACAGTTCCAAGTGAACACCGTATCCTTTTAATGTGTGTTTATTTCTATAAAATTATAAATGTCTCATTTTAATGTGTCAATGTGAAATTTTGAACCATATATGTGTTCTGCTTAATTTACTTGATTTATTAGAACTGCTTATGTGTTTTGGAAACTCACTAGGCTGTTTAGCTCATTCCACGCTTTTGTTATCCTTAACAGGGTTCAAGATTGAGAGTGCTCGTGAATAGTACTAAATGGCTGTAGTACATATTCTTTTGGGTTATATTTAAGTTTGAAAGTTAACTAATGGTAAGTATGAAATGTTTTGGAGTACTTTAAATGTATATTGAAAATATTTGAAATATTTTTATTTTTTGAATTATGGATTGCAGTGAGTCCCGGCGAGAGTCGGGTAGGCATTCCGCAGATACTCTAGGATTCGCCCTAGGAAGAAATGGGGTATCACAGGTGGTATAAGAGCCACTTCGCGTGGTTTCTACGTGGGGTGAGTTTGGGCCAAGGGGTGTTATGGTCCCTATTATGTGAATGAGTAAGGAGTTAAGTACTCTTCTAGAGCGTAAGTTGTGAATCATGAATGTGATAGGTATAAATTCTTTATCTTGACATTTGGAAAAAATTAGATATTTATGTTGGGTAGGAATCTCAAATGTGGTGATTCACTCTTGGGGCTGGCCGGCTCGAGTTGTGAATTACCTTATTTCAGATTCTTTTACCCGACTACTTAAGAATTGAAGGCAAATGCTAAGGACTTGGATCTCCAATTGTAGGGAATAAGATCGGGCTAATGTTTTGTGAGAGCAAAAGCAAGAGATCAACAGACGTCTGGTTCGAGTAGTAAGAGAAGTGAGACATCGAACGGAGAATATCTTAACCGAGTGTGGGACAATATCGGGCAAAGAGAAGTGGAATGTAGTTGAGCTTGGGAGAGAGGTGGAGAAGATCGTGGTCCAGAAGATCCTAGTGTGAGAATGAAGTTGACTTTGTTAGAGAACGAGAATCATCTAGTTCCAATTAATCTAGTGAAGTACTACTTTTGATCTTTCGTAATGGGACGATGAGAGTAGAATTTAGGAGTTTGTACCTTGGAGATGCATGTACTTTTGTTAATCGCCTGTTTACTTCCATTTACTGACCTTGACTTGGTATGTACTTTACTTAACTGTAACTTTTGTTATGATCTGATGAACTCTAGTTTGTGTTTGACTTGTACGGTGATAATGTTATTTGTGCGAGTGATTTCATTTTTCTTTATAGTAGTTACTAGTATGTGTATGTAGTTCGATTATGGTTTAGTATGGGGTTTATGTATGTGCATCTGGATTAGCTGTGAACATGGAAATTAGAGAACAACGAAAGGGACGTCAATCCAGACAACCCCGAAATCAAAGAGTAGATAATGAGTCTGCTAATGATCAAAACGCTGAACCAAGGGTTGGGGGAGGAGATGACCAAATGGGATTAGTTTTAACTCACATGACAGATGTAATAGAACTCTTAGTAACTTAACAAATTTAGGGGGTTGGACAAGGAAACCAACGTGGAAACCAGGAGATAGGAGATGATCGAGTTTTGGAATGGTTTCAGAAATTCTCCCCACCAAAATTTTCTAGAGGACCTAACCCAAAAGTGGCTAAAAATTGGTTAGAAAATATAAGGAATATATTCGATGCCTTGAATTACAAGTGGAATGTTATAAGAAACAAGTGGGAAAGAGATCAAAGTCCAAGAACTTGGGAAAATTTTTTACGAGATTTAATGAGAAATTTCTTCCTGCACTAGTCCAAGAAAAGAGAGAAGATGTGTGACATCCCGAATATTAGGAGTTTATTTGTAAAGAAAATACTAAAGTGCATTTCTTTGGGTTTGATTTGAAACCTTATTTTGTTCCAAAAGACTGGAAACCCTAAACTTTAATCGAAAACCCTAATCTCGGCTAAGATTGAAAACCCTAACTTTGCTTATGATAAAACCCTAGTTTATGCGGTATTCTAGTGTGTGTTTTGGCACAAAAAAAAATAGGATTCGTTATAGTTTACAGAGGTTTAACAAGTTTGAAAATGGTTAGTAAACTCTGGATTAGCAAACCTCTAGTGTTACAATATTAGAAAGCTTAAGTGGAGTTTTGTTTATCGCCCGTCTTTTCCGCATTTTCTTTATTAGAAAATTCCCCAAATAATTTTATTGAGTGAATATAGGTTTTAGATGATTTTTCTAGTATCGGTTAGTTTTTGAGACATTAAGAACGTATGTCGGACGTGGGACCCACTAGTGCGAAAAGTTCGGAAAAATTCGGCCAACTAGGTTAAGTTTTGAATACCGGGTTTAAATTACCGGGTGTGATGAGATATTTATAGGTATCAAGTGGATTAGTGTGAGAGAGACAAAAAGTTAGGCATGAAATAATTATAGTGACAAGTGTCACTTTGTGATTGGGTTGGACTTTGACCTTTGGACCAACTTTACCAATAAATCAAAAATTGACCAAAATTCATTCATTTTCTTGTCTTCCTTGGCTGAATTAGAGAGAGAGAAAAGAGAGAAAATCCCTTCATCTTCCACTTCAATTTCTTGTCCAAATTTTGAGTTTTAACCGATTAATTTGCAAACTACTCCATAAAACTTGCTTTCCAAGTAGTTTCCAAGGTGTTTATGGAAGGATTTTTGGAGGACAAAGCCTAAGCTACCATTTTTCTTGAGTTTTCAAGGTATTTTACCAAGAACCTCTTCTTTACTTCAATTAATTGGTAATTAGTGGTTGAAAGTTGTAGTTTTGGTAGTTTATGAGTATATTTCATAGTTGGAAGTAGTATTATGGAAATTCCAGTTTAAGGTTTCATTTTTCCCCTTTCTATCCGTTTCTGTTCGACCAGGTTAGAGGCCGAATTGGCCTTAGTACAAAACATGAAAGTTGTAGAGAATGATGTTTTCTAGTTTCCTGTAAACTTTCAGCCCAATCGGAGCAACGTAGCCTGTGAAAAGACCGAAATACCCCTGCTGCCCTGTTTCTATCCGAGAATGATAATCAGCTTCTGTAATTGGTTGTTTTGACCAGGAATACTACTGATTTGGTTGTTGACGTCTTCTTAAAATTTATAGCCTTGTATCTTAGCTTTCCAATGGCTTTGGAATCACTTCAACTGGAGTTGTAGGTGCTGAGATATTACTGCATAAGTCAGGACTGCTGCAGTACACTTTGAACTGGAAAATCTGGGGTTTTTTTGGTAAATTTGACCTAGTTAGGATGAGAAATGGAATGTATTGTCTTCATGAAAGTTGTAGATATTGATGTGTTTGAGGTGCCTGTAAAATTTCAGGTCATTTGGAGTAGTGTAGAGTGAGAAATGTCGAAATTACTATTGCTGTTCTGGGTTCATCAGGATGGCAGAACTGCACCTGTAATTGGCGGTTTTGACTGGAATTGCTTTGCATTTGGTTGTTGAGGTCTTCTGATGAAATGTAACTTGATGTCTTAGCTACCATATGCCTTTGGAATTTCCGAATTTGGACCTGTATAGACTGAGTTGTACTGATTACAGCAGGATGAAGTTTGTAAACCTGTTTTTGTGGTTCTGGTTTAGTTTCTTGCATATTTGACCTGATTGTGATAGGAACTGGGCTGAGTGCCCTTCTACAACCTTTTAGCCCTTTCTCTTAGTTTCAAAATGGTATAAATTGTGTTGGAATCCGAGTTTCGTAGCTCCTATAATGACTAAAACAAGATCGACCGTCAGAACTGCCTTAGAATCTGGACAGTTCTGACGGGTATTTTGACACCCGAATTTTATTCTGTTCTGAGTGGATTCAGGTCTTGGCCAAAACATCAAAGTCTTAGCCCTATGTCTCAGCTTTCTAATGCCTTTGGAATTTCCTGATTTGAACTTGTGAGCTGAGAGTTATGGTTCCGTAAACAGACCTTGTCTGTCATTCAAAATGCAAACTTCTGGTACCGTTTTCCATGATTTCGACTTGTTTTGATTTGGATCTAGTTTAAGGTGTCTTCATGAGAATTGTAGGCCTTCCTCATAGCTTCGAAATGGTGTCTTACTCACCTTGATCCGATATTCCTAGCCTAACCTTTGATCAAAACGGTTTGAGATGGCCGATTTGGCCGTTTCCGTTTGCCGTTCCGCGCGCGCGCGTGCGCCCATTTTGCCGTTTCCGCAATTACGTGTGCCAATTTTGCCGTTTTACTTGTTTTGGGACTGTTAGTAGCCGTTTGTGATATAAAGTGATAAAATCTTCTATTTCAGACAATGGTGAGCTAGGCGGAGCCGGTGGGGCCCACTACTAGCAAACACGCGCGAAGCGATTTTGCTTTTGTACTACTTTTGGTATTTTGAGTAAGTATTCAGGCCGCTCTTGTGTGTTCGATGCTTATGTGTTTCGATTTGTATGAAGAGGGTACCTAGGCGGGGGTGTACTTTATCGCACTCGACCTAAACCCTAATTTGTGCACATGTTTGTACATGACATATGTATATGAACCATTTTGGAACTAAACCCCTTGAGCTTGTGGTTCGGGGTGACTTTTGAGAAATTTTGTGAAGTTTGTAATTTTGGGGCCCGATCTCATGACCTAGATGGACTATTTGAGCCGGTTAGGGCTTGGTCGGAGCTAGTCCAACCTGGTCTGAGGTCACCAAGTTCGTAGGTTCCAGTTGTGAACCAAGTTTGTGACCCGAGCTTATGACTCAAGCTCAAGTTTGTGATTTCGTTCGCCCGGGCAAGTTTGTGAGGTGACTGGCCAGTGAGGGTGATAAGGTGTACGGTGGGAGTACAAGTGAAGTTCTACGGACCTTATTTATGGTCGACGGAGTGTCGACAGGAGATCACGCATGGCAAATGACTTGGCTTTGGAGCCATCTGTATCCTTATTATGTGATGTTACTTTTCTGCTTTTGCTTTACTTTTACTGTGTAACTGTTGTTACGTGAAATTTACGCTTTCGCCCCTGTTTACTTACTAAGCATATAGCTTACCCCTTTCCTTTTGTTTTCCTTAGCAGGGGCCGATGCGGGGACTTTTGGCACGTACACTAGTCTATTTAGGTTTGATTGTAATAGTTGGACATATAGTATGTTTGTTTCTTTGTTTTGGTGGTTTGCATAAGGACCCTTCTTAGGGTCTATCTTCTGCTGGTTGCGGTTATAGTATATTAGAGTGGGTTGACTCGATACTCTTGAAGCTATAAATAGAACTTTTGGTGGTTGTATATTTTGTATAAAATGCTCTTTCGATTTATCCAGTTTTATTGCTTTAAGTTTTGAGTCCTGGCGCGAGTTAGGCAGGCGGCCCGCCGATACCCTTGGGTTCGCCCTTGGGAGAAGTGGGGCTGTCACAATTGGTATCAGAGCTTAGGTTTCAGATCTCTGTAGTGTATCCTAGGCTTGAAGTTTAGGATGCCGGACTGTGGGATACTTGGCTATTAAGGTAAATATTGATTGCTAAGATTTTGATATTTGACTTTTGTATTTTTCCCATAAGGCAAAGTGGGGATTGAGTTGATTGCACTTGGAGATGGCCAGTCCCAGTGTGAATCGACTTGATTCTTACTTAATGTTGAAATTAGTTATTTGGACCTATTCTTTAGGTTTGCACCCTAGGGCCGCTGGGGCGGTACTGGTGGATTAGGTAGGTTCCGTAGGGGAGGCGCGTGGGGCCGTTGATGGAATTTCCTTTTGACTATCTGATATGTTTATTTTGTTATATCTGACATGTTTATTTTGTTATAACCAGTATGCCTGGTTTCTTTTGTTACCCGGTGATTGACTACATTTTTGGAGCCGTAGTGCTCATGTAAATAATGGAGTTTGCACCGACCGTATATCGGATAACTTGTATATTTTTAGTGTGATTTTGTAAAGATATGTATATTTGAGTATAATCTTTTGAGCTTATTTGTTTGAACCCAGCTTTTGAACTTATTCGTACTTGTGTGGTTGTAGACCGGCTACCACTCGTGTGGTTGAACTTTTGAGGCATTGCCTGTTGTGTTTTCAAGCACCGCTAGGGGTAATATTTCCAACCTGAGAAATTTTGACTTGAACCTAAGCCATGTTCTGAACTTTTCGAATATCTGAGATTTTTTTTCCAGCTCGAAGCTAGTTGGTTGAACCGAACCCTTTTGCATGTTCTATTTGGTTACTTGTTTAGCTACCTGTTGGCTCGTTGTTAAGTGATAAATAAGATTGGAGCTTCTTAGTACTTGATTGCTTTCGAAGATTATTTGATCTGATTAGTGCAAGTTGGAATTTCGAGGACGAAATTCTTTTAAGGAGGGGAGATTGTGACATCCCGAATATTAGGAGTTTATTTGTAAAGAAAATACTAAAGTGCATTTCTTTGGGTTTGATTTGAAACCTTATTTTGTTCCAAAACACTGGAAACCCTAAACTTTAATCGAAAACCCTAATCTCGGCTAAGATTGAAAACCCTAACTTTACTTATGATAAAACCCTAGTTTATGCGGTATTCTAGTGTGTGTTTTGGCACAAAAAAAAAAGGATTCGTTATAGTTTACAGAGGTTTAACAAGTTTGAAAATGGTTAGTAAACTCTGGATTAGCAAACCTCTAGTGTTACAATATTAGAAAGCTTAAGTGGAGTTTTGTTTATCGCCCGTCTTTTCCACATTTTCTTTATTAGAAAATTCCCCAAATAATTTTATTGAGTGAATATAGGTTTTAGATGATTTTTCTAGTATCGGTTAGTTTTTGAGACATTAAGAACGTATGTCGGACGTGGGACCCACTAGTGCGAAAAGTTCGGAAAAATTCGGCCAACTAGGTTAAGTTTTGAATACCGGGTTTAAATTACCGGGTGTGATGAGATATTTATAGGTATCAAGTGGATTAGTGTGAGAGAGACAAAAAGTTAGGCATGAAATAATTATAGTGACAAGTGTCACTTTGTGATTGGGTTGGACTTTGACCTTTGGACCAATTTTACCAATAAATCAAAAATTGACCAAAATTCATTCATTTTCTTGTCTTCCTTGGCTGAATTAGAGAGAGAGAAAAGAGAGAAAATCCCTTCATCTTCCACTTCAATTTCTTGTCCAAATTTTGAGTTTTAACCGATTAATTTGCAAACTTCTCCATAAAACTTGCTTTCCAAGTAGTTTCCAAGGTGTTTATGGAAGGATTTTTGGAGGACAAAGCCTAAGCTACCATTTTTCTTGAGTTTTCAAGGTATTTTACCAAGAACCTCTTCTTTACTTCAATTAATTGGTAATTAGTGGTTGAAAGTTGTAGTTTTGGTAGTTTATGAGTATATTTCATAGTTGGAAGTAGTATTATGGAAATTCCAGTTTAAGGTTTCATTTTTCCCCTTTCTATCCGTTTCTTTTCGACCAGGTTAGAGGCCGAATTGGCCTTAGTACAAAACATGAAAGTGATGTTTTCTAGTTTCCTGTAAAATTTCAGCCCAATCGGAGCAACGTAGCCTGTGAAAAGACCGAAATACCCCTGCTGCCCTGTTTCTATCCGAGAATGATAATCAGCTTCTGTAATTGGTTGTTTTGACCAGGAATACTACTGATTTGGTTGTTGACGTCTTCTTAAAATTTATAGCCTTGTATCTTAGCTTTCCAATGGCTTTGGAATCACTTCAATTGGAGTTGTAGGTGCTGAGATATGACTGCATAAGTCAGGACTGCTGCAGTACACTTTGAACTGGAAAATCTGGGGTTTTTTTGGTAAATTTGACCTAGTTAGGATGAGAACTGGAATGTATTGTCTTCATGAAAGTTGTAGATATTGATGTGTTTGAGGTGCCTGTAAAATTTCAGGTCATTTGGAGTAGTGTAGAGTGAGAAATGTCGAAATTACTATTGCTGTTCTGGGTTCATCAGGATGGCAGAACTGCACCTGTAATTGGCGGTTTTGACTGGAATTGCTTTGCATTTGGTTGTTGAGGTCTTCTGATGAAATGTAGCTTGATGTCTTAGCTACCATATGCCTTTGGAATTTCCGAATTTGGACCTGTATAGACTGAGTTGTACTGATTACAGCAGGATGAAGTTTGTAAACCTGTTTTTGTGGTTCTGGTTTAGTTTCTTGCATATTTGACCTGATTGTGATAGGAACTGGGCTGAGTGCCCTTCTACAACCTTTTAGCCCTTTCTCTTAGTTTCAAAATGGTATAAATTGTGTTAGAATCCAAGTTTCGTAGCTCCTATAATGACTAAAACAAGATCGACCGTCAGAACTGCCTTAGAATCTGGACAGTTCTGACGGGTATTTTGACACCCGAATTTTGTTCTGTTCTGAGTGGATTCAGGTCTTGGCCAAAACATCAAAGTCTTAGCCCTATGTCTCAGCTTTCTAATGCCTTTGGAATTTCCTGATTTGAACTTGTGAGCTGAGAGTTATGGTTCCGTAAACAGACCTTGTCTGTCATTCAAAATGCAAACTTCTGGTACCGTTTTCCATGATTTCGACTTGTTTTGATTTGGATCTAGTTTAAGGCGTCTTCATGAGAATTGTAGGCCTTCCTCATAGCTTCGAAATGGTGTCTCACTCACCTTGATCCGATATTCCTAGCCTAACCTTTGATCAAAACGGTTTGAGATGGCCGATTTGGCCGTTTCCGTTTGCCGTTCCGCGCGCGCGCGTGCGCCCATTTTGCCGTTTCCGCAATTACGTGTGCCAATTTTGCCGTTTTACTTGTTTTGGGACTGTTAGTAGCCGTTTGTGATATAAAGTGATAAAATCTTCTATTTCAGACAATGGTGAGCTAGGCGGAGCCGGTGGGGCCCACTACTAGCAAACACGCGCGAAGCGATTTTGCTTTTGTACTACTTTTGGTATTTTGAGTAAGTATTCAGGCCGCTCTTGTGTGTTCGATGCTTATGTGTTTCGATTTGTATGAAGAGGGTACCTAGGCGGGGGTGTACTTTATCGCACTCGACCTAAACCCTAATTTGTGCACATGTTTGTACATGACATATGTATATGAACCATTTTGGAACTAAACCCCTTGAGCTTGTGGTTCGGGGTGACTTTTGAGAAATTTTGTGAAGTTTGTAATTTTGGGGCCCGATCTCATGACCTAGATGGACTATTTGAGCCGGTTAGGGCTTGGTCGGAGCTAGTCCAACCTGGTCTGAGGTCACCAAGTTCGTAGGTTCCAGTTGTGAACCAAGTTTGTGACCCGAGCTTATGACTCAAGCTCAAGTTTGTGATTTCGTTCGCCCGGGCAAGTTTGTGAGGTGACTGGCCAGTGAGGGTGATAAGGTGTACGGTGGGAGTACAAGTGAAGTTCTACGGACCTTATTTATGGTCGACGGAGTGTCGACAGGAGATCACGCATGGCAAATGACTTGGCTTTGGAGCCATCTGTATCCTTATTATGTGATGTTACTTTTCTGCTTTTGCTTTACTTTTACTGTGTAACTGTTGTTACGTGAAATTTACGCTTTCGCCCCTGTTTACTTACTAAGCATATAGCTTACCCCTTTCCTTTTGTTTTCCTTAGCAGGGGCCGATGCGGGGACTTTTGGCACGTACACTAGTCTATTTAGGTTTGATTGTAATAGTTGGACATATAGTATGTTTGTTTCTTTGTTTTGGTGGTTTGCATAAGGACCCTTCTTAGGGTCTATCTTCTGCTGGTTGCGGTTATAGTATATTAGAGTGGGTTGACTCGATACTCTTGAAGCTATAAATAGAACTTTTGGTGGTTGTATATTTTGTATAAAATGCTCTTTCGATTTATCCAGTTTTATTGCTTTAAGTTTTGAGTCCTGGCGCGAGCTAGGCAGGCGGCCCGCCGATACCCTTGGGTTCGCCCTTGGGAGAAGTGGGGCTGTCACAAGATGATTTTGTAAAACTTTGTCAAAGAACTTCGAGTGTGACTGAATATGAAACACAATTCACGAAATTATCTAAATATACTCCAGAGTTGGTGGCTATGGAGAGGAAGAGAATAAGACAGTTTATCCAAGTATTAAATTTAGAAATCCAAGATGCCCTTGCCACAACACAGATTGAAACATTTAGTGATGCTTTGAGAAAGCGCAAAGTGTGGAGAGCACAAAATTCCAATGGAGAACCTTTCAAGCGAGGAAAAGAGATGTATCCGATAGTAGTCACTACCTTAAGGTACCATGAGAAATTGGATCGCCACCTAAAGTTAGAAAAGGAGTGGATGGAGTAAGACTACCACTTCCTTCACCACCCATATTAAAGAAACCAGAAAGAACTATGTCACGAGCAACTCTAGTAGGACAGATACAATTAAGGAAAACTTCATAGGCAAGTCAAGTCACAACTCCTCGTCTGACCTGTGGATATTGTGGAAGGACGAATTATACCGAAGAAAACTGTAGGGTGAAGGGGCAAAAATGTATGGAATGTGGGAGCACCAACCATAAAGTTCACGACTGCCCAAACAGATATTCACGAGAAACTACTATTCAACAAGGAAATAAAACTACCCCTCGACAAGTTAATGAAGGAGGAAACCGCCCAATGACACTTGCAAGAACATATGCAATGATCACACAACAAGGTCCAGGGTTATTTGAGGTTATGGAAGGTATGAATTTCGAAAACGAAATTCTTTTAAGGAGGGAAGGTTGTGAGGACCCGAATTTTTTCTTTTTTTATTTTATTTTATCGGTTTATTTAATTATTTATTCACCCGTTCACCCCAAATAATTTATTTCATCCGTTTCAATTCCATTTGTATGCAAAAATGTCCCTTTTATAATTTTAAAACGTTTCGTTAGCAAATTTAATTTTTCTACCGCACGTTTAGCGAGAAATAGCGAATACACATTTTTCGAGATAAATTCGATCCGAAAGTACATTAGTTTTGGAGAACTAACGATGATTAATAATAGGCTAAGAAAAGTTAATCGAGGGATTAGATGTGAGTGACTTAAAAATTAAGCTTTTACCGCACGCACGTCAATAGTTTTCCGAAAGTCATGCCGGTACGACTAATTGGAGGTTTGAGGAATTAATATTAGACTAGTAAAAGTGAGTAATTACAGAGTTAAAGGAAGTACCTTAGAGGATTAGTGCATGAGTGTATTACACCAGAGAGAAAATGGTGGTACGAAACACTCGCGCGACAATTATTCCTAGTTGACTTTTGGATTGTTTAACCCTTACTTTTCTCTCCAAGCTTCCAAGGCAAGCCAAAACATCACACACTCTCTCTCTTACCTCTCCATTTTCAGCCATAGCTCCAAGAAAGACAAGGAGGAAGAAAGCTTCACTTTTCTTGCTCCACTCTTGCTCCAATTCTTCACCCAACTTCCATACCTTTTGGAAATCAGCTCTGGCTTGAAGAAAGACAACATCTTGTGGAGTTTCTTGGGGATTTTTTAGTGGAAAATCTAGTCTTCATCTAGGGTTTCTTCTTGGGTTTTGAAGGTATAAACATCTCCCACCAAAACTCTTGCTTTCTTGGTTCATTTCTCGGTTTTGAAGCTCGTAGCTTCCTTATTGTTGTTGTTGCTTGGATTTGGTTGGTTGAAGTGGGCTCTATGAACTCCCACCTTGGTTAAATGAGGGCTAACATGATGTTTATGTGTGTGTTGGTGTGTTTGTGATGAGTTTTAATGGAAGAAACTAGAAGAGGAGAAAGAAAGAGAGAAACCATGGGAGGAAGAAAGCTAGCCGAAATTTCTGGTCTTATTGTTCCATTTTCATTTTGAATTTTTGATGCTTGGTGGACTGTGAAATCAATGTATATATGTTGTATATTGTGTGTACAAAGTGTCTTTGAAAAATCGTATCATTTGGTTGTGCAAAACGTGAGTTTTTTGAAGAGTTTCAAATCTGGAAATTGATAACAGTGCACTCGGACAGTGCTTCTTTGTCCGAATGTAACTCTGTGTACAAAAGTCAAAATTGAGTGATGTTAGTGGCCTTCAATACTAGACATTTATAGGTTTCCAATGGTATAAAAATCTCCTGCTGGTTCGTTTTGAGTGAACCGCAGTGAGTCGGCAAAGTTGGCCTTTCTGTTTTGACTGTGTATGCGAACGAAACTGGAAGCTGAATCTTGTGGCTCAATTTTGTCCCACTTATGAAATGATTTTCAAGATGATGTCTTATGATGAATTGTAGTATTTGGAACCTAGTTTTCAACACCATAAACCAATCTCAATTTAGAGTTGTGCAGAGCTAGATATGGTCTAGTTTCGAAAATAGGATAAAGCTGGAAATTGGAAGAATTTCCCCTCCTTGTTGACCAAATGGTCGAATCTGTTTTGGGAGCTTATATTTCAAAACTTTTAGTGTCATTTAACCATCAATTGTTTATTAAATGTTTCTGAAACTTCGGTTTCAAAATTGGAGCGAATATGGGCTGATTGTGTTAGACAAAACATTTGAAACGAAAGAAAAGCAAGAGGGCAGATTAGCTTTGAAACATTTTACAAAATTTGGTTGTTTCGTTAACTGCATTCCCGTACGAGTTTTTACTTCAAATTTGGTAGAGAAGTATTTCATATACGGTAGTTTAAGTGTACCAGATTTGGAAAGCGATAGTAACATTCATGAAAGGATACATTCATTCTCCTGACATTTCCTCGCTCATTTGATCATTTATTTCATTTCATTCACCCCGTCCCTGGCTTTTGGCCAGGCTCCACCAACCTACATAGGTAATACTCAAGTATACCAAACGTTCACCCAAGTTCCTAATCGCCTGACCGAGTCCGCTTCTGGCTCAAGACGACTGGTGACAAGGGGCAATGGCCAGTTCAGCCCAAAAGGCTTACATTCATGCGCAAGTAACATTTCAATCGAAAATTTCACATTTATCGAGGTCGAGTGCGATAAGTACACACTCGCCTCGAAAACTCGTTTTGAAAATCATTATAAGCGCTTAACACGTTATCAACCAAAATACAAGTCATGAAGTCAAGAAATATAGCAAACAAGGCACACTCACATGCCAGCACGCATGATATGCAAGAAAACATTTCAAAAGTAACTTTGGAAACAGTTCAAAAGTAAATAATGTAAGAAACGGTTCATAAATAACTTTAGAAGTAGTTTGAGGTCACTCACCTCCACGGCTCAGAAATCATCCATCACATAACATTGCCTTGCTCAAATCCAAGTCTTAGATCACAAACTCAATGCAAACAAGTCCCTTAAAACTTCGGATAGCACTTCCCCTAAATTTGCTTACTTTCCCAGCCATCATGGTTTCATTATTTCTTCAGCCAGTCCCAAAGTCACACAAATAAGTTCATCTAATATCCATTCAGCAAGCTCCAAGAAGTACAAAGACAAGTCAAGCTAGGGAAAAAGTCCGGAAATGAAGGTTAAGCTCAAAACCAGAAAAATAGTTTTGACGTCATTTTGCGGTAATGGTGTCAATTTCACTATGATTATCGGATGGGGGTGTAAGACCCACCGTTTCGAAGCTAAGAACCAGGGCTACAACAATGTAGAAGGTCACTCAGTCCAGTTCCTAGCACAACTAGGTCAAATATGCCAAAAATACCAAACCAGAACCACTAAAACAGGTTCACAAATCACACAAGTCCAAATGCATTGATTCCAAAGGCATATGGTAGCTAAGACATCCAGCTACATTTCATCAGAAGACACTAACATCCAAATCCAAAGCAATTCCAGTCAAAATGGCCAATTACTAGTGCAGTTTTCGCATTCTGATCAACCCAGAATAGCAACATTAAAATCGACATATCTCACTCTACACTAGTCCAAATGACCTGAAATTTTACAGGCACCTCAACCACATCAATACCTACAACTTTCATGTTTTGAGCAAAGGCCAATTCGGCCTCTAAGCCTGAGATACAAAACCGGACAGAAAAGGGGGTTTTGAAACCCTAACATTTCTCAATTCATTCCAAACCCAAAATTGGTTGCAATTATCACTAATTCACACCTACTAGAGTCATTCCCCCTCATTATCAACCATCATAGATGACCACAACATCTCATTCATATTAAACCAGAAAATTCCTCAAAAATATAAAAACTTCACCAAATCAAGAAATAATTCACATAATCCATCACTTTAGCTACTACTAAGCATCACTTAAGCATCATTAGGTGTAGTAGGATGTTCAACCATTACTTACCTAGGAAACAAGAGAAAGGAAGATGTTGGACACCTTAGCTCTTCAAACAAACTTCACCACAACACTCACTAGTACCAAATGAAAGGATTTTATGGAGTAGAATCTAATTTAGGCAATTGTTTTGGTTGATTTGAGCTAATTGGGAGCTTGAAAATTGAAGAAGCTTTCTTCCTTCTTGAGCTAAGAGGGCCGGCCAACAAGAGGTGAAAAATGGTGATTTTTGGGTAATTTTTGAAGATATTTACTCAAATGGGTCAAAAGTCAAAAAGGTGAATAGTAACTCTTAAGTTAAAACCAATGTAGTGGTGACACTTGTCACCTTCATAAATGCAATCTTATCTTTCTCTTTCCTCTCACATCAATCAAATCTCACTCTCTACTTATCTCTTAACACCCGATAAATTTTACACAGTATCCAGAATTTAACCTAATTGGCCGAATTTTCCGAACTTTTCGCACTAGTGGGTCCCACGTCCATTATATATTCTTAATTTTCCAAAAACTCTCCAAGGCTAGAAAAATCATCTAAAAACTATAATTACTCATAAAAATTCCTCAGAAAAATTTCCTAAGCCAGGAAATGCAGAAAACATGCTATTAAAGGAAATAAAACCCTCGGAAAAGATTAGGGTTTTTACGGGTTCTCACACTCATTTTTTTTTCGGGGCGTGACAATGGTAGATCTATCAGATGATTCCCGATGTGCGCTCATGTTTACACGATTTCTCGAAACTCATTTATGTGATTATGTAATGATGGGGCTTCTTTTTGTAACTATGTTTACAATTTCCTAAAAATTTAAGAAAAACCTTATATAAATTCCCCTTTTGATTAACTGCTGACAAAAAGAAAAGAAAGAAAAAGAAAAAGACACGAGTTAGTATATATTGAGATAATTCGGATGCATGTCCTATTGGGAGACCTTTTTTGTGCCAAGGGTAGGCGTAACGTGATGCAATCCTCTAGGGTAGGTACTATACTATACCTGATGAATTTGATCAACTTATTGATTTTTGTGTGAAAATAAATTTTGAAAAATTTGGTCAATTGGAGTGACAAGAGACATTTGTCCTAACAAAAATGAGGACAAAGCTCGGATGGATTGATTACTTTGATTAACACATAAAGTGATGTGTGAAAGGGCCTACTCTCGAAAGAATGGCAACATCTCAACTAGGTTTTCAGTGAATGATAGATCAAAACCCTAAAAAAGAATGAAACGGGTCAAATGGATCGGATGAAATTAATGATTTATTCAAAATTGATTAGATCGCCCTAAAAATGGGTAAACTGGCCAAATGAATTGAATGAAATTGATTATTTATTCAAAATTGACTGGATCACCCTAAAAATGGGTAAACTAGTCAAATAAATTGAATGAAATTGATAGTTTATCCAAAAAATCGACTCAATCATCCTAGATGCTAATAAACTCGCAACAATGGGATAGATGGAATTGATGGTTTATTTGAAAATTGACTCGATTGCCCTAAAAATAAATGAACAGATTGAGTTAATGATTTATTCAAAAATGACTAAATTGTTCTAAAATAATTGGATTGTCCTAAAAATGAATGAATGGATAAAATGGATTGGATGAAATTGATGGATAATTTGGCCGAATGGATTGAATTAGATATGTCCTAAAAAGTGAATAACCAGTTCAAATGGATTGAAAGGAATGGATGATTTATTCAAAAATGAATTGAATTGTCTACCCTTTAGTAGTTTCAAAAAAATTTATTGTGATGCATTAGTCTATGAGCCTTCTAAAAGCAAAATTTGGCCTCAACATATTTACCATCTCAGCAATGAGGGATTATTTGTGAATTTTTTCAACTTAATGTCCTTTACGCAAGGGAATTTTACCAACTATGTTAAAATGGCCAAAAAATGATTATTAGATGCTCATATTCTAATGTGCAACAATTGCTTTGCCGTCTTCGAAAAAATCGGATCTTATCTTACCTCGTGCACTACCCCTTTAGATGATACAAAAAAATATAGACGTGCAAGTCTCATTGGATTACATATTCGAAAAACAAGGTGGCTTATTCCTAACATGGGATTCCCTACATAGCATTCCCTCTAAGGTTTATGCGTGATGCCAACTTATCAAAGCAATTAAATACACAATTTGAAATGAAGCATGACCTAAGGAACCCTTTATATGCCAGGGTGGGCTTAAAATGATGTGCACTTATCAACTTACAAATGCAATTCATTGGAATTTAAATGTACGATAGCCTATCTAAGAGGGTTGGTTCTAAAAGAGTATCATGCCAGAACTCTTATTTTCTAGTGTTTGTGGATGCAAAAGGCAAGAAAACAAGGAAATGTTAGTTTAACACATAACACGTTGTAGCCATTAAATAATACAAAAAGCAATGGGAAAAATAAGGAAAGAGGGGTGGAATCCCTTCTCTCGTGCCTAATGTTCTTAGTTGGGTAAGGCTGACTCTAACCTAGGTAAATTCTATTATGGATGCATGAGATTTGACTTACTAATGGATCTAGACTCGATCAGGCTTCAGGTTCCTAAGCCTTCAGACCAAAAGGTGAAGGATCATCAATCCCAGGGCCTTCGGTTGGTGGTTTGAGTGATCCCTTAGGCATCGCTATGGGCACAGAGCACACCATCCGCCTACCTAAGAAAATCGATCCTAATCCTACAGGGAGATGTGAGATGGCACCCACGAAAAAAGAAAAAAAGGATAAAAGTAATGCATGCACGTTTGAAGTGTTTCCTTTCGAGGGGAGAGATCATAATACCATCAAATGCGGTCGACGGTTCTAGGGTAGCTATCCTCCCCAGATGCAAGCGCGATACAAGTAAAAAGTAAATAAATAAACCATCCATTCATCACATAGCAGTGTGCGAGGGGTGATTATGCGCGTGAAAATGCAAAAACCCTAAAAAGAAGAGGAAGAAGGGAAAGGAAAAAGACAAAGAAAAATGCAACCTAAAATCTCCAAATGTGATATATCATAAGGTTAGAAAAAGAAAAGGGTTAAATACCATAAACCTCCCTGTGGTTTGCCTAATGTTCACTTTACCTCCCTATGGTTTGGAAACCTAAAATTTGACTCCCTGTCGTTTCAACTAAAGTGTATTTAACGGAATTTCTGTTAGATTTTCACTTTAGGTGAAACGACAGGGAGTTGAATTGTATATTTTCAAACCATAGGGAGGTAAAGTGTACATTTGACAAACCACGGAGGGGTTTTTGGTACTTAACGCAAAACCCTTATAGAGGGGCAATTTTGACATTTTCCTTTCAGACGTTAGTTTAGATGTTTTCCGTTAGACTTTTACTTTAGTTGAAACGACAGGGAGTCAAATTGTAGGTTTCCAAACCATAGGGAGGTAAAGTGAACATTAGGCAAACCACAGGGGGGTTTTTGGTATTTAACCCAAAAGAAAATGATTGACTAGATCGGATGCTCGGACTCTCTAAGGTCCCCAGTGGAGTTGCCAGGCTATCGCGCCCTATTTTTGAATAAAATAATAATAAATTATAAATTAACAGGTTTATTTAATGAAAAGTGAATTTTTTATTTTAAAGAAAATAAATAAAGAAAATGAAAAGGGCCTAAATGGGGTTTAATAAGTGCGATGATTTTGGCCCAAATTATAGTTTAAAAAGGGTTTTTTGAAAAAAAAATCAGAGTAATCACTTGGTATTGAGTTAAGGTGTAACAAGTCACCTAAAAATGAATTTTTTTAAAAAAAAGTAGAAAAACCCTTTTTAAACGACTCCAAGTCTTCGAAAATCAAAGAAAAGTGTTCAAGAGTCACATTTGAAGAAAGGGAAGGCAAGAATAAAAATCCAAGGCACCCTTTCAACCTATCCAAGGCTGATTGCGTGATTTAGTAAAAAATTTTCTTATTTTAATCTAAAAATTTATCACATTTGGAAGTCACTATATGGATGCAAAACCAAAACCTAGGAGTGTATCGGGGGGTCGGAATATCTCTTCAAAACTTAATTGGTGTCAATCACATTAATTGTGATGCCCAAGAGTGACTCTTTGAAGAAGTCACGAATATGCACAAATATGAGACTCGAGAGAAAATAAAATAAAAGGAAAGAAAAGATAATAATATACAAATATACATGACCTAAAGGAATGCATCATGACGGGTGCAGGGAGGCTAAGATTCGTGACTTTAATTTTTCCTTTAATAGAGGGAATACGAGCGTGCTAAGACTAGAAAACCAAACTCGTCCATATCCCATATTCAAGAGGTATTTCCTAATCTAATCAAGCAAATGTACTAACCTAGTTCTAATGCTTATATGAAATGCAAGTCTAATGTCATGTTTTCATACAAAGGGGCAAAGAATATACATATAAGGGAAAATACAAGATAAGGGACATACGTATAAGGGGAACATGGGGTAAGGGATATATACATATAAGGGAAATTCATGGAAAAATGCTGAAACACCCTAAAAAATAGAAAATATGCATGAGGGTGTAGTGATTGTCATACAAGCATGATCTAGCGTGTGAATGGTTCCTAAGGGTCTACCATTGGACTAGCCCATGTCTATGAGTCCTCACTAGCATTGGACTAGTGGGAGATCGGAACAAAGGGCCACAACTAGCGTTGGACTAGTGTGGATTCGGGACATGGACTACAACTAGCGTTGGCCTAGTGTGGTGACGTCACACATTGATTTATAACTAATTAATCATGTAAAACTAATAAAAAGCAAATAAACACATAATATCACATAAACACATAACACATAATCATAATATCTAGATGCAAGGCCCTAAGAAAGCGAATAACACATAACACATAAGCATGCAAAAATATACAAGCAAATAAAGCAAATAAAACCCAACTATTATATTTGGGGGGCCGTAACTACAATCTAAGATGGGAAAGGAATAAAATAAATAAATTCCTAACTATTACAAATTTGGCGCTTCAATGCCTTTCAAATAATCAAAATTGAACTAAAATTGAAGCAAATAAATAAATAAATGAAATAGAAACATTCAAAAGACATGCAATTAAGCACGTAAAGTCACATAGGGTCAAATAAAGTAAAAATAAGGGATAGAGTGTACCTCGCTTGAGTTGGGGCCCTAATGACAGGAATTTACTTATTTACCCTCCAAAATAACAAAAAGGGTCAAAGCATCACTTTAATTAACAATTAATTACATGAAACAAAAATTAAACACAAAATGAAACTTAAACACGAAATTAAAATTATACACGAAATAAACCATCCATGTGTAAGAAATTAAAGCAAGCAAGGTGCTAAGTAAAAAGTTTTAAGAGTTTAAAATGAAATAGTAAAATTTAATGGCTTAAGATGGAATCTATCACAATCAAATGCTAAAACTTCACAAAAGAAGAATGGAAACTTATTTATTAGGATTAAACGACAAAATTAGCTAAAACTTTGATCAAATGGAAATCGAAACTATAAATTCTTCAAAATTATTAAACTTTCAAATTTTATCCTAGAATCCCACTAAAAATCTATCCAAAAACCAATTAAGACATGCTAAAGAAAAATGGCATGTTTAGTGGGCAAATTTTGATTAAGTTATCCAATTGGTTGGGACATAGAGGCATTAGACAAGACAACAAGGAGCAAAGTGCAATTTTGACAACTTTTACATGCATGCAAACAAAGTTCTTCGACAAGCTTTCCTGCCATTTTCTCTTCTGCTACGAAATGCACCAGAGGCAGCCGCACTCCACACCAAAACCTCATTTGTTCTTGTATTAAGAGGACAGAATGAAACCTTTTCGTGTAACTCTAATGTTAAGCCAACAATGTAATGAAATAACCGAGGATTACACAGCAAAATCAGTGACCGAAACCCACTTGGTGGGCTGTTGCGAGAAGAAAACAGAAAAGACAAAAAAAATGAATATAGCAGCTTTTTACTTCTTTCTACTTCAACTTAGACATGTTTACACGCAAGAACTAAAACAAACTCTACTAATTTAACAACCAAACCAAAATGCCAAGCTTCAACTCATTGTCATTAACATCCCAAATACAATCATCTATCCCTGAACATATGACACAATAAAGCAATGTGAAAAGTCTGATGAAACTCAAACTCGTGGCTATCAAAACAAAACAAACCCAAACTAATGACCCTCACGATATCCTATCAAGAAAAATTTCAGCAACCAACATTGTTAAACTCATCGAAGATGCCACCATCCATTCCAAGCAGACCCCAAAAACAAACATAATACAAGCTACGAAAAACGAGTTTTCATACCATAAGATTGAAAATCCCAGATGTGTTCATGGTATCATAGCCAATCAACGAGCAAAAACAAGAACATTGAACCAGACACCAATTCAACAACCCAAAGAAAAGGAAAGCTGCTGCAACAAGCCGAGACATTCAAACTTGCTGCAGCACACCTTTCAAGCGGACTCCAAAGACCCTAACAGACCCAAGTCACGCAAATAAGAACCAAAGATGCAGCCTTTAGCTCACCAGATTGGAGAAAGCTATGACCTTTCAATCAAACAGCAAACAAAATATCACACAAACCGCTATCTCAGCAACCGAAAGGAAAGAAAACTAAAAAAAATACTGCAACAAGTCGAAAGGTTCAATCTTGTTGCAGCCAACCCTTAGTCTAAAGGTCTTAACATACGATACAAGGGCATACTCACAAGAAAAACCTCAACATCAGCCGTCAAAACACTGAACAAACTCCATGATTCTCACAGTTTAGAAGCTATCTATAAGAAAAGTCCAAAAGAGAACCTTACGATGCCCTTTTCGGTGAAGGTTGACAGCAACAACGGTGGTTGATTCCTGCAAGTGGCGGCAGTCCCCAAATGACACCAGATTCCTCTCTTCTCAACCTCACTACCCAGTTCTTGTTCCCTGCCCCTTTTCAGTTTCTCATTCACTCTACTGTTTCCCGAAGCTTTTTCTTTCTTTTTTTCTGCTCAGTTTTCTCCTGTTTCCCGTTCCTTTTCTCTCAGCTTTCTCTGTTTTCTCTACCTCACTTTTTCTTCAGCCGTCACTCTATCCTCTCAACCCTTGCTGCCTTTTCCCTTTTACAAGACTAAGCTCCCTAAACCCTTGGAGCAACGATGGGATGAAGCTGCATTTTTTATAGCATTTTTGGAGCCGTTTGATGGTTCTTGATACACAAGTTGTCTGAAGCTCCTAGATGAAGGCCAGATGGCCTGTACTAACATAATCCAATGGAGCCGAAAAAATTGAGAAAAACCGATGAGAAAAAGCTGGAAAATCACAGCTGTTCTTTCTGTCATGTAACTTTGCTTCAGGTTATAGTCTTGCTGCATTTTCAGTTCTGTAGCCTCGCACGCGCACGTGTTTTAAATACGAAAGTGTGAAATGCTTGCTTCCTCCTCTTTTTTTAATTAATAACAAACAATGAAATAATTTTATCAACAAAAATGAAAATAAACAAGATTAACCAAATTAAATGAAATGCTAAAAAAATTTGATTTTGATTGATGATTTTTCCTTACTTAATTTAAGTAAACAAACAGCAAATTTTCATAAATTGAATCTAAAAAAATTAAAGCCTATTTTTGTGAACAATTTTCTTTTTCCGATTATTTTAATGCTACAAATGTCTTAAAATAAAAATTAAGAGACTAATGAGTAAAAACGTATAATAATTATCATTGAATCCATAAAAATGAAAATAATAGTAAATAAACCTAAATTAAAAATTTGGTATCTAAAATGCTAAAAAAAGTGTCTAAAAACAAAATCATGAGATTAATAAGTAAAAATAGATAATGATTATCAATAAAATAAAATAAAATAAAGATAAATTAAAATTTGGTGTTTACAGCTTGCCCCTTGGGTGTAATACACTCGTGCACTAATCCTCTAAGGTACTTCCTTTAACTCTATAATTACTTACTTTTACTAGTCTAATATTAATTTCTCAAATTTCCAATTAGTCGTACCGGTGTAACTTTCATGAAACTAATGACGTGCGCGCGGTAAAAGCTTAAATTTTAAGTCACTCACATCTTATCTCTCAATTAATTTTTCTTAGCCTATTATTAATCATTCTTAGTTCTCCAAGACTAATGTATTCTCGGATCGAATTTACCTCGAAAAATGTGTATTCGCTATTTCTCACTAAACGAGCCATAGAAAAATTAAATTTGTTAACGAAACGTTTTAAAATTATAAAAGGGATATTTTTGCATACAAATGGACTTGAAACGGATGAAATAAATTATTTGGGGTAAACGGGTGAATAAATAATTAAATAATCCGATAAAATAAAATAAAAATAAGAAAAAATTCGGGTCCTCACAACCTTTTATCCTTAAAAGAATTTCGTCTTTAAAATTCTTACCTTCCATAACCTCAGATAACCCTAGACCTTGTTGTGTGATCATTGCATATGTTCTTGCAAGTGCCATTGTGTGGTTTCCTCCTTCATTAACTTGTCGAGGGGTAGTTTTATTTCCTTGTTGAATTGTAGTTTCTCGTGGATACCTCTTTGAGCAATCGTGAATTTTATGGTTGGTACTCCCACATCCCATACACTTTCGTCCCTTCACCCAGCAATTTTCTTCAGTATGATTTATCATTCCTAAATATCCACAAGTCAGATGAGGAGTTGTGACTTGACTTGCCTGCAAAGTTTTTCTTAATTGTATCTGTCCTATTGGAGCTCCTCATGACATAGTTCCTTCTGGTTTCTTTATCATGGGTGGTGAAGGAAGTGGTGGTCTTACTCCATCCACTCCTTTTCTAACTTTAGGTGGCGATCCAATTTCTCTTGGTACCTCAAGGTAGTGACTACTATCGGATACATCTCTTTTCCTCACTTGAAAGGTTCTCAGTTAGAATTTTGTGCTCTCCACCCTTTCCGCTTTCTCAAGAGCATCACTAAATGTTTCAATCTGTGCTGCGGCAAGGGCATCTTGGATTTCTAAATTTAATCCTTGGATAAACCGTCTTATTCTCTTCCACTCCGTAACCACCAATTCTGGAGCATATTTAGATATTTTCGGGAATTGTATTTCATACTCAGCCACACTCGAAGTTCCTTGACGAAGCTTTATAAAATCATCTTCTCTCTTTTCTTGGACTAGTGGAGGAAGAAATTTCTCATTAAACTCTCGTACAAAATTTACCCAAGTTCTTGGAGTTTGATCTCTTTCCCACTTATTTCTTATAACATTCCACCAGGGTCGAGTTGCTTCCTCAAGTTAAAATACAGCAAAAGTGGCTTGTCTTTCTTCTGTGTAGTTTAAGGCATCAAATATATTCCTTATATTTTCTAACCAATTTTCAGCCACTTCTAGGTTAGGTCCTCTAGAAAATTTAGGTACGGAGAATTTCTGAAACCGTTCCAAAGTTCGATCCTCTCCTATCTCCTGGTTTCCACGTTGGTTTCCTTGTCCAAACCCCTGAACCTGTTAAGCTACTAAGAGTTCTAGTATATCCTTCATGCGAGTTAAAACTAATCCCATTTGGTCATCTCCTCCCCCAACCCTTGGCTCGGCATTTTGATCAGTAGCAGACTCATTATCTACTCTTTGATTTCGGGGTTGTCTGGGTTGACGTCCTTCATTGTCCTCTAGTTTCCATGTTCACAGCTAATCCAGATGCACATGCATAAACCCCGTACTAAACCATAATCGAACTACATACACATACCAGTAACAACTCTAAAGAAAAATGAAATCACTTGCACAAATAACATTATCACCGTACAAGTCAAACACAAACTAGAGTTCATCAGATCATAACACAAGTTACAGTCAAGTAAAGTACATACTAAGTCAAGGTCAGTAAACGGAAGTAAACATGCGATTAACAAAAGTACATGCATCTCCAAGGTACAAACTCCTAAATTCTACTCCCATCGTCCCATTACGATAGATCAAAAGTAGTGCTTCACTAAATTAATTGGAACTAGGTGATTCTCATTCTCTAACAAAGTCAACTTCATTCTCACACTAGGATCTTCTGGGCCACGATCTTCTCCACCTCTCAATCAAGCTCAACTACATTTCACTTCTCTCTGGCCGATATTGTCCCACACTTGGCTAAGATATTCTCCGTCCAATCTCTCACTTCTCTTACTACCCGAACCAGACGTCTGTTGATCTCTTGCGTTTGCTCTCGCAAAACATTAGCCCGTTCTTATTCCCCGCAATTAGAGATCCAAGTCCTTAGTATTGCCTTTAACTCTTAAGTACTCGGGTACAAGAATCCAAAATAAGGTAATTCACAACTCAAGCCGGCCAGTCCCAAGAGTAAATCGACATATTTGAGATTTCTACCCAACATACATATCTAATTTTCCCCAAGTATCATGATAAAGGGTTTATACCTATCGCATTCATAATTCACAGTTTACGCTCTAGAAGAGTACGTAATTCTTTACTCATTCACGTAATAGGAACCATAACACCCCTTGGCCCAAACTCACCCCGCGCAGAGACCATGCGAAGTGGGTCTTATACCACCTGTGACGCCTCCACTTCTCCCTAGGGCGAACCATAGGGTATCCGCAGAACTCTTGCCCAACTCTCGCTAGGGCTCACTACAATCCATAATTAAAAAACTAGAAATACTTCAAATATTTTCAATATACATTTAAAGTACTCCAAAACATTTCATACTTACCATTAGTTAACTTCAAGTTTAAATATAATCTAAAAGAATATGTACTACAACCATCTGCTATAATACAACTTAAAGTCTCCAAAGAAAATAATTTAGTACTATTCGCGAGCACTCTCAGTCTTGAACCCTGTTAAGGAAAACAAAAGCATGGAATGAGCTAAACAGCCCAGTGAGGTTTCAAAACACATAAGCAGTTCTAATAAATCAAGTAAATTGAGCAGAACATATATATGGTTCAAGATTTCACATTGACACATTAAAATGAGACATTTATCATTTTACAGAAATAAACACACATTAAAAGGATATGGTGTTCACATGAAACTGTTTCGGTTAGTTTCACCTTATTACTCCAATAATTCCCTCGGTTTGTCTGGCCATCGCCTAATCCCTCCAGTGGTAATATTCGAGTATACTGAAACAGTGGTCCACGGTTTCAACCTACCCGACCAAACCCAGTCCTAGCTCGAGCAGGTTAGCAACCAAGGGCAGGGCCCAGTTCAACTAAAAACTTACAACATATGCAAGTAATCAAATAAACTGGTAAACGGTAGAAATTCACTGTTAAACGGCTGAAATTTGTTATTTTAGTAGGTCAAGTAAGATAAAATACACACTCACCTTAAAACAGTGGAAACTTATATAGAAACGATTATAGGGAACACTTAACACATAAACACCCAAGAAATATGCGGTAAACATGTAGCAAAACTATTCAAGTCATAAACACATACAAGGAACACTCACGAAATCAAAAGTAAGTAAGTAAATAAGTCCTTTAGTGTTCCGCACCGAGGTTTCCGTCAATATCCTCTTGAGCACCTGAAGAAATAGTGATCGATTATCACTCACATAAACTCACAATCACTTAACATATAAGGAAGGAAATGTATTTGCTTAAATTTAGAACAATGCCTCAAAAGAGTTTCACTCTATTGAAATTCAAGATTTAAAAGTAAGGATTTAAATTTACAAGAAAAAACTCGTATTCTCCATGAAATCGTGTTTAAAACGAACTATGAATATCAAAAGAAAATGGAAAGTTCTTAAAAACTCATTTCCTAAGAAATTAAGAATTTTTAGGTTTGCGCGATAAATTTAGTAAAATCAGATCTTGAGTTTCGTATGTCCAAAAATGGAAAAATTTATACCGTTGGAAACTAGATCCAAAGTACTAAAAGTTTATCAAAGACACTTTTCCAAGATTCTAAACAGAAAGCATTCATTTTTCAGCTCAAAGTTACTAATTTAAACAAGCAAGACAGAACCAGTCAGCTGAAAAAAAGTTCCAAATAAGGTTTCAAACACAAGAAACGGAACTAAATTCGGAGTTTTGAGCATTAAGATATAACAGTTTAAAGTCAGCTGAATCTTGCAAACTAATCAGTATATTTCTAGATTTGAAGAGCAATCTTTAGGGCATTATTTGAGTATCGAAATGGCATTGGAATCACACCAAATCTGGTACACTTAAAATTCCATATATGAACTACATTTCTACCAAAATTCAGGTAAAAAATCATACGAGAAAATAGTTAACGAAACAACCAAAGTTCATAAAATGTTTCAAAGCTAATCTGCCCTCTTGCTTTTCTTTCTTTTCAAACGTTTTGTCCAACACAATCAGCCCCAATTCGCTCCAATTTTGAAGCCAAAGTTCCAGAAACATTTAATAAACAATTGAATTCTTTCAATTTTCAGCTTTATCGCATTTTCGAAACCAAACCATATCTAGCTCTGTACAACTCCAAATTGAGATTGGTTTATGATGTTGGAAACTAGGTTCCAAATACTATAATTCATCAGAAGACATCATCTTGAAAATCATTTCATAAGTGGGACAAAATTGAGCCACAAGATGTAGCTTCTAGTTTCGTTCGCATACACAGTCAAAACAGAACGGCCAAATTTGCCGACTCACTGCGGTTCACTCAAAATGAACCAGCAAGAGATTTTTATACCGTTGGAAACCTATAAATGTCTAGTTTTCAATGCCACTAATAGCACTCAATTTCTATTTTTGTACATAGAGTTACACTCGGACAAAGAAGCACTGTCCGAGTGCACTGTTATCAATTTCCAGATTTGAAACTCTTCCCAAAACTCAAGTTTTGCACAACCAAATGATACAATTTTTAAAAGACGCTTTGTACACATAATATACAACATATATCCATCAATTTCATAGTCCACCAAGCATAAAAAATTTGAAATGAAAACAGAACAATAAGACCAGAAATTTTGGCTAGCTCTCTTCCTCTCACGGGTTCTCTCTTTCTTTCTCCTCTTCTAGTTTCTTCCATTAAAACTCATCACAAACACACTAACACACACATAAACATCATGGCAGCCCTCATTTAACCAAGGTGGGAGTTCATAGAGCCCACTTCAACGAACCAAATCCAAGCAACAACAACAATAAGGAAGCTACAAGCTTCAAAACTAAGAAATGAAACAAGAAAGCAAGAGTTTTGGTGGAAGATGTTTATACCTTCAAAACCCTAGATGAAGACCAGATTTTTCACTAAAAACTCTCCGAGAAACTCCACAATATGTTGTCTTTCTTCAAGTTAGAGGTGATTTCCAAAAGGTATGGAAGTTGAGTGAAGAATTGGAGCAAGAGTGGAGCAAGAAAAGTGAAGATTTCTTCCTATTTGTCTTCCTTGGAGCTATGGCCAAAAATGGAGAGGTAAGAGAGAGAGTGTGTGATGGTTTTGGCTTGTCTTGGAAGCTTGGAGAGAAAAGTAAGGGTTAAACAATTCAAAGGTCAATTAGGAATAGTTGTCACGCGAGGGTTTCGTACCACCGTTTTCTCTCGGGTGTAATACACTCGTGCACTAATCCTCTAAGGTACTTCCTTTAACTCTGTAATTACTCACTTTTACTAGTCTAATATTAATTCCTCAAATCTCAAATTAGTCGTACCAACGCGACTTCAGGAAACTATTGACGCGCGCGCGGTAAAATCTTAATTTTTAAGTCAGTCATATGTAATCCCTCAATTAACTTTTCTTAGCCTACTATTAATCATCCTTAGTTCTCCAAGACTAATGTACTCTCGGATCGAATTTACCTTGAAAAACGTGTATTCGCTATTTCTCGCTAAATGAGCCGTAGAAAAATTAAATTTGCTAACGAAACATTTTAAAATTATAAAAGGGACATTTTTGCATACAAATGGGCTTGAAACGGATGAAATAAATTATTTGGAGTAAACGGGTCAATAAATAATTAAATAAATCGATAAAATAAAATAAAAAATAAGAAAAAATTCGGGTCCTCACAGGAATTTGTTGGAAAAGGTGAGTGAATGGAACCCACGATTGGACCAACAGAGAGTGATTTTGGGTAATATCATGGTGAGATTTGATTTGTTGGATCGAATTAAAGAAACTCAGAAGAATGACCAGATGGTGCAAAAATGGGTAGAAAAAGTGCAAAAAGAGGAAATTTCAGACTTTAATGTGAGTTCCGAGGGTATCTTAAAATTTCGTGATCAAATAGTAGTATCGCAAGATGAAGTGATAAAAAGGGACATTTTGGAAGAGACTCATCGATCCAAGTATACAGTATATCCTGAAAGCAGTAAAATGTACCAAGATTTGAGAAGACTGTATTAGTAGGATAAAATGAAAAAGGAAATTATTCAATTTGTCTAAAAGTGTTTAGTATGTCAACAGGTGAAAGCTGAACATCAGAAACCCTCAGGTCTTCTACAACCTCTTGAAATACCTGAGTGGAAATGGGAACATATTACCATGGATTTCGTATTAGGGTTACCCCATACCCAGAAAGGTTACGACGCCGTTTGGGTAATAGCAGACAGGTTAACCAAGTCTGCTCATTTTTTGCCTATAAATATGCGATACTCCTTGGAGAAATTGGCCCAATTGTACGTGGACGAGATAGTGAGATTACATGGGATCCCAATAAGCATTGTTTCTAACAAAGATCCGCAGTTTGTGTCTCGTTTTCGGCAACAATTACAAGGAGTCTTGGGGACCAAGTTGAACTTTATTACTACTTACCATCCCCAAACTGATGGGCAGTCAGAAAGAACCATTCAAACACTTCAGGACATGTATTTTGGATTTTGGTGGAAGTTGAGGACAGTATATGGCGTTAGTCGAATTTGCGTGCAATAATAGTTATCACTCCTCCATACAAATGGCACCGTATGAAGCTCTCTATGGAAGAAAGTGCCAATCACCAATATACTGGGATGAAGTAGGGGAAAAAAGGGTTTTAGATCCAACCGCAGTACCCTGGATCGAGGATGCGTATGAGAAGGTGAAAGTGATATGTCAGAGACTTCAGACAGCGCAAAGTCGACAGAAAAGCTACGCCAATAATCGGCGAAAAAATTTGGAGTTTGAAGTTGGAGACAAGATATTCCTAAAGGTCACACCACTTCGAAGTCTCATGGCTGGAAAAGGAAAGAAGCTTCAACCAAGATATGCAGAAACTTTCGAAATTCTTCAACGAGTAGGGAATGTGGCATACCGATTGGAGTTACCAGCAAGTCTATCCAGGATCCATGACGTGTTTCACGTTTCTATGTTGAAAAAGTATCATCCAGACCCCAACCATGTACTGAACCCAGAGGAAATTAACATTGACGAATCTCTGACTTATGAAGATAGGCCAGTACGGATCTTAGATAGAAAAGTAAAGAAATTAAGGACTAAACAAATACCCTTGGTAAATGTTTTGTGGAGAAATTATGAAGTAGAAGAAGCTGCTTGGGAAGTGGAAGAGGACATCCGTTCAATTATCTTGAGCTATTTATTGATCAAGGTGAGAATTTCGAGAACGAAATTCGTTAAGGGGAAGAGAGTGTGAGAACCCTCACTTAGGAATAAAATTCTACCACAAATTACTTGCATTATCCTAGAACTAGATCACTCATACCACTTCCCTTACATTGCATTTTATTGTTCTTACTTGAATGGTAACATTTCCTAGACTTGGCAATTTTTATTTATTTAGTTCATTAGATATATTTGGCCAAGTATTCATTTATTTGTGGTAGAGACCTTATATGATGGTTTAGAAGTGTTAAATAGGTATTGGTACATTTGGAGGGTAGAAACATCATTAGTCAAAGATTAAGGGAAGAAAGGGCCAAGATTGGGACAAGTGGTAAAACTCTAACCACACATCATGTTTGACCAAAGGATTAGAGAAAATTTAAACGAAACTTGGCTCCATTTTTGTTCATGTTGGCCGGCCATCTTGAAGCTTCTCAAGGAAGGAAGAAAACTCCATCTTCTTGCTATTACAACCTTAGTTTGATATTGAAAAAAAAAATCATAAGAGAAAGAGTTTGAGTTGGTGAGTGATTTACCTTCAACCCTAGAGTGTGTTTCAAGCCTAGAACTTAGCTGTTGGTGGTTTGTTTTGGAGCTTCAAGCTTCATATAAGAGAGGTACATGAACCTTAAATCTTAGTTTTCTTGTGTTATATGTGTTTATCTCAATCCGCAACTTCTGATCATTACAAAATAAATGGATGATACTAATGTTCTCTAAATAGACATTTCAGAAATGAAGCAAAACAGGGTCAAAGATTAAGCACAAAAAAAGTTGAAGCTACTGTCGGACGCACAAGAAGACTGGATCGGACGTCCGACAACCTTTGCGCAACTTCGGACGCATGAAGAATTTCACCCTCGGACATCCGAAGATATTGAGTCATTCTTTCTAAGTTCACTGACCTTGATCGGATGCACATAATCAGAGCACCGGACGTCTGACAAACATTGCGACACTTCAGACGCAAAACTTTGGAAGCATCGGACGCTCGAAAAGAATTGAAGAAGAATTCTCAATTTCACCCCTACCCTCAGATGCATACATTGAATGTACCGAACGTTCGAAATAATTTAAGAAAAATTCTTGAGTTCACTGCCTACGATCGGACACAAGAAAGTGGTTTACCGAACGTCTGACACTACCAACTGCTAGTTGACTCTTCAGCTGCCTTCTGTCCGTTGGAAGCATTAATTGAGGAACTTTTTGGTTCCATATAAATATGACAAAGTCAACCACTTCCAGGCAATTTTGCACATTGAGACTACATCAGATTAAGAGTGATTTTAGTGGTAAAATACTCTTCAAAGAGGATTTGTACTCTTAATTGTGTAATTTTTGATAAGCTTTTCTAGTGTGATTCAATTACTTCAATAGTGTAGTTTTGTGAAGGTTATCCGACTGATAGTAAAACTTCCCTACTTGACCAAGTGCGGCTTGTGGCAAGGAGGAAGTGAGCCTTCCATCGTACACAAGAGATTGGTTGTAAGTTGATCAACTTGAAGAATCTTGCTCTATAAAGTGATATTCAAACTCTAGAGGAGTTGGATATTTGGTTTGATACTCAATCTCTTTTACTTACTGTCTTGATTTATTAATTTCTCATCTCTTCTACTCACAAGCACTTGTGCTTTCTCATCAATTGCTCTATTGTGTGGTCTTTTAGAAAAAGATGGCAAGTACTCAAAAAGGGTGACTCATAGCTTGGCCAGTTTTTGAAACTACCTAATTCACCCCCCTCTTAGGTTGTTTTCGATCCTTACAATTGGTATCAAAACTTGGTCTCCTAGAGATTAAGTTCAATTAGCTTTGGAGTAAAAATGACAACCAATAATGCCATGTTCTTTGAAGGGCAATCTGTCACTAGACCCCCAATGTTCAATGGATCAAATTATGTGAGTTGGAAGGAAAAGATGATTATCTTCTTACAATCTATTGATATCGAGTTGTGGTTTATAGTAAATGAAGGTCCATATGATGCCTCAATAGTTGATGAAGTCACTCATAGACCAAGACCAAAAACTAGAAATGAATTGACTGGTGATGATAGATCCCACCTCACTTTGAATGCCAAGACTATGAATGTGTTATATAGTGCTCTAGATTCAAATGAGTTTATTAGAGTCAAAGGCTGTAAATCTGCAAAAGAGATTTGGAATAAATTTAGAGAAATCTATGAAGGGAGTGAGAATGTGAGAGAATAAAAAAAGTCAATTTTGGTCACTAAGTATAAATCTTTTAAGATGGAATCTCATGAAAACGTTGATAAGATGTATTATAGATTCATTGATCTCATTAAGGATTTAGAAGTGCTGGAAAAGGAATACTCTCTAGGTGAGAAAAACAGAAAAATTCTGAATGCCTTATCTAAGGATTGGGAGAGTAAGGTGACTGCTATTGAAGAAGTTAGAGATCTAAATTCCATACCTATTGAATCTCTCATTAATTTTCTAACATCATATGAACTAAAACTCAAGTCTAAGGTGCAGGAAGAAGAAGATGCAAAGGTGAGAAAGAGCATTGCTCTAAAGGCCTCGCAAGATGAAGATGACTCAGCTTCCTTGGATAGAGACGATATGGAAGGTGATGACAGTGACATTGCACTCATCACAAGAACTTTCAAAAGAATTCTTAACAAAAGAAAATTCAAAAAAAGAGGACCTAACAATTCATTCCCAATCAGTTCAACAACTCAAGGAACAAAGGGAAGCAAGAGTTCAATAAGAAGCAAACTGACAAATGTTTCGAGTGCGGCCAACCTAGATACTATGCAAGTGAGTGTCCAATGAAAAAAAAGAAAGAAGGAAAAATTGAATGAAAACCAAAGTTCAACAACTTCCAGATCACCTGGAATGACTGCAACTCAAAAGGTGAAATCGAAAAAGATGAGTAATCTGCCCAAATGGCTTTCATGGCCATTGGTGATGAAGAGGTAATTACTTGTAATTCTCAAACTGATAGTGATAATGAATCTGATGATGATATTAATTCTTTTATGGAAAGAATGCATAATAGCTTGAAAGAACAAAAGATTAATTTTCTGATTCAAGACAATGCAAATCTTTTTTGGCAAAACAAGAATCTGAAAAATGAAAATGAAAACTTGAGAAGGATTGAAAATGATTTACATGCTGAACTCGATAGAAAAACCAATTTCTGTGAAATGATAAAAAATGAACAAGGGAGTTTAAAAAGAAGAATGGATAATCTTAATCAGTTGCTTCAACATAAGAAACAAAATTGCATTCAAAAGAATGATACAAAATCTCATTTTGGCATTCATGAGAAGAGGTTGAATTCTAGTGCAAATGAATTCACTATTTATAAGAGAAGGCAAATCAGATTTATTAAACCTGTCCATTCGAGCAACTCACTGACTATGTGCAGCTTCTATTGTCAAATTAGTCACATGAAGAGTAATTGTTATGTGAGGAAGAATATGAGAAATGGTATGAAATACATGTGGATAGTTAGGCATAATGCTAACTCTCAAGGACCCAAAATGTAAAGGGTACCAAATATTATCTTGTGAACTTTTGTGTAGGTAAGCTTGGTGAATATTATCAAGGAATCAAAATAGTTCATAGGTAGTTGATGCTCAAGACATATCACTGGTGATCCATCACAATTCATCAATCTCAAGCCAAAAGCAACCGGAAAGGTAACCTTTGGAGATGATAACAAAGCCAAAACTGTTGAATTGGTGATGTTGGTAAGAATTGTCAGACCTTTGTTCATAATGTTCTTTTAGTTGACAATCTGAGTTATAACTTATTAAGTGTTAGTCAATTGTGTGATAGAAATCTACTTGTATTGGTCAAGAAGCATGAATGTCTTATTCTTGACTCAAAATTAAACACTATTTTCAAAGGAAAAAAGAGTTAATGACATCTATGTAGTTATTTTGGAAAATGTGGATTCGTCTAATCTTAAATATCTTAAAGTTGCTAATGAAAACCCTTGGCTATGGCATAGAAGACTTGGTCATTTCAACATGGATTTGTTAAAAGACATTTCCAAAAAGGAACTTGTTAGAGGTTTGCCAAAAATTAAATTTGAAAAAGACAGAATCTGTGATGCTTGTCAATTTGGAAAACAAGTCTAAGTTTCTTTTAAACCCAAGTGTAGACACCAAATTTTTGGTGTAATTTCATTTACTGTTTATTTTTAGTTTTTTATTTGTCGTGTTAGTTTTATTCGATTTTTAGTTTATAGTTTATAGTTTTATTTTTAAGTTTTTAGCATAGAATTTCTTGAAGGAAAAAAAAGAAAAGGGAAAAATAGCAATTTTGTTTTATTTGGTTTTATTTACCTTTTTTTAGTCATTTCTACTTAATTTATCTTTTATTTTTGTTTGGTTCATTTAGGAAAAAAGAAAAGAGCAAAAAACGATGAAAATGGGAAATGGAAAAAGAATTGGATTTTATACTTTGTTGTTTCTAGTTTATTTGTTTTATCCAAGGTTAATTAAATTATTTTGTTATTATTATTTTTTTTCAATTTTGTTTTAATTAATTCTTTTCTTATAAAAAAAAAAAGGGGATACGCGGCATTGTGCTGCGTTTCTCGCAGCTTTGCAGGGAGGACCTCGGGCAGCCCTTAGCTGCAAATATGGAAGAGATGTTCAAGGCTTTAGGGTTGGCTGACCTCCTATAAAAGCAAAAAGGGAAGGACAGCCGCAAAGGGAGAAAAAGATTGAGGGAGGATCGGGGGTGAGATAGAAAAACATAAAAGGGATTGGAAAAGAAACCAGAGAGGGGGAGTGCTAAGCAGAGGAAGACCGTGAGAAGAGCGGAGAGAGAGACACCGAGGAGAGGGCTAGAAAAGAAAACCGAGAGAAAGAACGACAGAGAAAGGAGACGGCACGAAGAGCTGGGGTTTGACGGATGAAAGGGAAGAAAAACAGAATGGGCTGTTTGAGTAGAAGCTAAAGGGCGGTGGAAAAGGGATTCTGGTAAAAAACAAAGAAAAGGAAGATGGCGGGTTTGGGAAGAACAAGCAAAGAAAGAGAATCTGGCAAGGAAGAAAGCTGTGGTCTTTGGACTGAGAGAAAAGAAATCTGAGCAGGGAGAGAAGGAAATAGCAAGTCACATTTTTGAAAATCTGGTGAATCCTTATCGAAGGTCAGACCTTCATAGTTTCTTACTAAAATCTACAACCTGGGTTGTTTGATATTTGAAGCAGTTGCATCACTCATTCTGCTCGGTGATTTCTACCGCCCTTTCGAGTCTTTAAGGCAGAGAAAGGTAACTATCCAGCCCCTCTTGTTCATTTGTATGAAAGCAAATCCTTTAGATAGGAGCGTAGTTTTCTTTGTTTGATATCATGGCTGATATCTGGGTTAGCATACTGCCTTGTTTTTTCGGTTGGTCATGATAACTTATAACTTTGAATGGCTACGTTTTGGAATTGGTGTGATTGGAGGCTTATAAAGCCAAAAAGCTGTCAACTTCCGTATGGTTTTCCTGCCATGGAACTAAATGTGTATGATTTGAATGTTCGTTTCTTACCTGTCGTATTGGGTTTTAGAAGTTCAATGCATTTGGGTCAATGAGCCTGGTTTGATTTTAGTATCCAAACTGATCGTATAACGTTGTTGGAGTTTCAAAGCTTCGTGAATTTGTTATTTTTGCTGTGACCTGTCTTTGTTCTGCATTTAGTATTTGGATTGTGATGTCCATGTATAAGCTAGTCGAAAGGTTATAAAGGATGCATTGTTGCAATAGGGTGAATCTTGTACAATGTTTTCGTCACTTCATCTACGTGAACTTGAAGCTGCCGCATTCCCTTTGCTGTTTCTTACCTGCAGTTTCGGTCATCTGTTTTGCTAGCTGGGTTTGCATGTTTGGGGTGTTGGAGTACTAGTTGGAAGGGATTAGATAAGGGGTGTTGGGTGTGTATGTTTAGGGGCTGAAATGTAGTTGCTTGCTGGAAGAAAACAAGCCAGGTTTGCTGAACCATTTTGCACAGAATTTCCCAGCATTCACATGATCTCTTTTCTATGTTTTGTTTGCTTGGATGCTGAAATTATGGGTTACGTTGCTTAGCTCAAGTTTGTTTTGATGTTTGTTTAAAAGGTTTTGATCAAACTTGTGTTGAAGTCGATATGTAGTTGCGGAAGGGAAGTTGCTGCATGGTTTATTAATCATCTTAGATTGCAAAGAAAAATTCTTGCTGCATTTTGTTTTGTTTTGCTTCTTATTTTCCCAACAGTTATCATTCTAGTTTTTTCTGCCTTGATTCTGCGATAAAGATGGAGTATTTGGTTTGGTTGATGATTGGGTGTTAGTCTTGGTTAGAGTTGTTCCATGTCAATGAGTTTGATTGGAATGGAAAATTGCAGTCAGCTTGGCCGGTCCGCTATTGCAGAAATGTTTCCCCATCCTCTCGTTGTTTTCTTTTCTTTCTTTGCACATTTTTGCTCCAGAATTTCTGTTTAACAAACACTAGCTGACTGAGTTGATGTTGGCAAGTTATGCTAGAAGATTGGAATGATTTTGCTTTTTAGAGTTACAAATTATGAGGAAGTGCAGCTGGTTTGGCATTGCAGAAATTGTTTGTTGCAGAAATTCTTCTTCTACGTAGATTGCATGCATGAAAATCTTTCAAATTTTACATTTTGGCCCCCCAAGTCTCTCCTTGTTCCACTAGGACCCAATCAATTAAATAATTTCATCAATTTGGTCCTTGATAGTTTTAATTTTTACAACTTCATTACTTGTTTGCTTTAATTAGCTACCATGCTTTGCTTAAATTACACTTAAGTCACAATTTTAAAGGTTTTATGATCAATTGAGCTTGTGTTTGTACATTTTCTTTAATTTTCCCAAATAAATTGGTACCTTGACCATTTCTTTTATTTTGGAGGATGAATAAGCTATTTTTCTTTCATTTGGGCACCATTCCAGGGGAGGTATAACTTCTTTTATCTTTTTGTCTCCCTTACGTGCTCCTACGTGTTATGTGAATATGCATGTCTATCTTGCTTCCCTTACCTTTCTTTAATTCCTTTCATTTATTTCATTTTTACTTTTGCTTTTTATTTAAGTTATTCTTTATGGGGTATGTGTACACCTCTTGGTTTGTAATAGATAGGGTTTGGAGGAGCATTCGATGAAGACCTATTGAAGACGTGTGCCTAGCTAGCAAATGTAATAGGTCCATTAGTTTGGTGGCTTGCTATATGTTATGTGTTACTTGCTTTAATTAGGTCCTTGCATCTAGTCGAGCATGCTAAGT
This sequence comes from Coffea arabica, assembly GCF_036785885.1. Taxonomy (NCBI): domain Eukaryota; kingdom Viridiplantae; phylum Streptophyta; class Magnoliopsida; order Gentianales; family Rubiaceae; genus Coffea; species Coffea arabica. Next base: position 21,581,444 of record NC_092316.1, read on the forward strand.
GTTATGTGCTATGTGTTTATAGGTGATTAACATGTCTACTCGCTTTTTATAGTCATGAATGAATGTGGTGGATGAATGGACGTCACCACACTAGTCCAATGCTAGTTGTGGCCCCCTTTCCCGTCACCACACTAGTCCAACGCTAGTTGTGGTTCATTGTTCCGTTTCCACTAGTCCAATGCTAGTAGAAATTCATAGAAAGGGCTAGTCCAATGCTAGACCCAATAAGCCATTTCCCTTTTCGATAGTGCATATTTGCATGTTCACTACATGTCATGCATTTTTCTTAGTTTTATCATTTGGCATGCTCCTCGAACCCCTTTTCCCCTCATTTTAGGATTTTTGCATCTCATACTAGTTATAGGGTACATTTGCGTGAGAGTCCCCTTAAATATGGGATATAGACGAGTGTGGCTTTTTCTAAGCCTTAGCACGCTTGTATCCTCTCTATCAAAGGGCAAATTGAGTCACGATTTCGGTCTCCCCGTACCCAATATGCATGAATTCCCTAGGCTCATGCATTTTTAAATCCACTCTACCATTTTATACCCTCATCACACTTTCATTTTTCCTCCCATTTTTGCACACGTGCACCTTTATGTTTCTTCACTTGCACACGAACACTTTTATCATCACTTGCACACATGCACTTCATATTATCACTTCACATACCGTACCTTGCCCACTCACGTGCACATTTTCATTTACATATTTATTGTTTTTTATTACTTTTTCAAACTCATGTCCTCACATTGCATACATGCATTCCATTCATTTGCATCCCACTCGCATTATTCGTGACTTTTTCAAAGGATCGTTATTGAGCTTCACCATTAATGTGATTGGCACTACTCAACCTTTGAAGAGAAATTTCCCCCAATACCCCTAGGTCTAGGGTTTGCATTCATGTAGTGCATCCAAATGTAATAAATTCTTTGGTTAAAATAAGAAAATCTTTGATTAAATCATGCAACTAGCCTTGGCTAGGTCAAAGGGGTGCCTTGGATTTTATCCTTGCCTTCCCCTTTGTCAAATGTGACTCCCGAACCTTTTTCTTTGGTTTACGTGGACTAGGAGTCGTTTAAAAGGGGTTTCTTACTACTTTTTCCTATTTTTTCTTTAAAAATTCATTTTTTGGTGACTTGGTACACCTTAACTCATTACCAAGTGGCGACTCCGTATTTAGTTTTAAAAACCCTTTTTAAACTATAATTTTGGGTCAAATCGTCGCATTGTCAAAACCCCATTTAGACCCATTTTTCTTTTAAATCACGATTCATTTTCCAATCACAAAATACATTTTTTAAACAATTTATTTATTTATCAAAAAATGGGGCGCGACACCAAGAAATGTGTTTCTACCCCAAAACCTCTGGAACTTTTACATCTTGATTTATTTGGCCCTACACAAACGACTAGTTTAGGTAGCAAAAGATACTGCTTTGTTGTTGTTGATGATTATTCTAGATACACTTGGGTAATGTTTCTTGCACACAAAGATGATGCCTTCAAAAACTTTGTTTCATTATTTGCAAAGGTTCAAAATCTGATTGGTTTGAAAATCATCAAGATCAGAAGTGACAATGGCACAGAATTTCATTTTTGTAGCTTTCCAGAATTTTGTGACAACAATGAAATTACACATGAATTTTCAATTGCAAGAGTTCCCCAACAGAATGGGGTTGTTGAAAGAAAGAATAGAACACTTCAAGAGGCTGCTAGAACCATGTTAAGTGAGTGCAATTTGCCAAAATATTTTTGGGTTGAAACCATCAATACCGCTTGCTATACTATGAGTAGAGTTCTTTTAAAATCAATCTTGAACAAAACCTCTTATGAGTTGATGTTTGATAAAAAGCATGTTATTGGATACTTCAAACTCTTTGGTTGCAAATGCTTTATTTTTAACATCTTGGTAAGTTTGATAAAAAAATCTGATGAAGGAATTTTCTTGGGGTATTGCGAGAATAAGGGAGGTTTTAGAGTTTATAATCGAAGGACTCTGGTGATAGCTATGAGAACTCAAACCCACCCATATGAATAGATAAAGATGTGTATTTTAGATGTTACACCATTCGTTAAAACTATTTTTTTTCTTGATTAGCCTTACTGTGAAATTTAGTAGTCTGTGGATGACTTTGCTTTCTTTGTTTTTGGAAATGAATGTGAGTTGCACTTGTATAACCAAGTTTATTTTGATAAGTTAGTGGGGTAAATTATAGAGATAAGGAAATTAAAGGGGCTAGGTATCAATAATTTCATAGTTGGGAGATTTTTTGATTAAGAAGTAATCCTAGCAAGACAAGTGTTGCACATCCCTTAAGTTTTGACCAAGACATTAGCTAGTGTATATCTTATAACTTGGTCTCTTGAAGAGTTGAAGAGAAAGGGAGAGGGCCATGGATAAGGAGAGAAAAAAGGAGAGGGAAACCTTCATTGTTTTCATCTTGAGTTGTAGCAAAGATGTGACAGCCTCACCTCACCCTAAGGCGAACCAAAGGGTTCGGCGGACTGCCTGCCCAGCTCTCGCCAGGACTACGAAGTCGATTCACACAAACCCAACATAGTACGTGCGATAAGATCCAAAGAAAACGAACAAGCGGAAACTACAAATATTTACATTGGAGTCTTGAACAAATCCAGATACAGTGCAATCCGAGGTATTCATACTACACAAAATACAATTAGGGCTTCGTTTTCTAAAGAACAAGTACAATTAGGGTTTCCAACCATTGAGGAGCTATACCAAATCTAAACTAGCTCAACTCATGCTTCAAAGTCACAGTTCCCAAAAATGGTTCCCTGTAAGGAAAACAAGGTAACAGAAAGGGGTGAGCTTACGCTCAATGAGGTACCAAACATATTGGGGTAAAATCATGGCCTTTCACGGTGAATCAATCAGATACATATACCAGATATAGAGGAAAGCATTTAAACACCGTGGTTCAAAGGGAAAGGATACGGGTGGCTCTCAGGAGCCAGATTTCCATTTGCAGTACTTGATCCGAACCCGTTGACTCTCCATCAACGTAAGTAGAACCAATATATCCGTAGACCTCACTTTACACCAATTTCCGTGCACCAAACATACCCCTACCGGGCCCGAACTCCATACAGTACAAAAATGGTAATACTCGAGTATACCGGAATCAAGAGTCTCAATACCCAAAGATTCCCAGAACAGACTACTGTGGTTCGTTATCTAATCGACCAGACCCTTGTCGGCCCGACTTGAGTCACTAGCCACAGGTGTTGAGCTCAGAGGTCACAGAAAGGTCGTTGGATACCAGCCTCCAAACGACGTCCGAACAGATTTAGATACAGTTAACATATTATACACAATAAATAGGCAGATGGACAGACAAGAGAACGAGAGTGATAAAGTACACCCTCGTCTCAAACAGAATAAACAGACATTACAGTCATTCAGATCATAGATTGCAAGTGCAGAAATCAAGTTAAGTAACAAAACAAATAAGGGGAGTGGTACACTCACTGGTTTCAGTACAGATACTTCAAAAGTTTTTGCCCAAAATAGAGCTTTAATCACCAAGAAACCCTAAAATAACCAAGGTAAAACAATTATGGTTCCCACTTTCACGAATCCAGTACACGAAATGTATAAATAAGACTCAATTATAAGTCGTGTACCTGATCAAATTAGCTACCAGTGCACAGAAATAACAATGTGATTTTGGAGTAAAAGGTAGCGGTTGGTATCAAAGACATGAACAACCCTAAAACCCTTCGCTCAAGTCACAAGTAAATCCAACTAGCCTTCAAGTAAAATTTCGGGCAGCATATCCCTTGTGTTTACCTATTTTCCAGCCATTAATGGCTTAGATTTCGGGCAGCATGTTCGGATAGAAACAGGGAGCAGGGATATTTCAGTCTTTTCATAGGCTACGTTGCTCCGATTGAGCTGAAATTTTGCAGGATACTATAAAACATCATTCTCTACAACTTTGATGTTTTAAACCAAGGCTAATTCGGCCTCTAATTATGAGGAACAGTACCAAGCAGAAAGGGGGTAATCGAAACCCTAACTTCCGAAATTTCCGTTCAATGCAGAAATTTTCCGCAAATAACTACAATTGACACATTAAGGTTTCATTCCAGATCATTTCCTATCATCATCCATGGCCACAACATATGAATCATATTAAATCAGAAAAATCATGATTAATTAGAAAATGTCATCAATCTCAACCAAAATCATGAAATATCACCTAATCTCATCCTTTAGGCTACCACAAGTCATTAATTAAACATCATTAGATAGAGGAGAGGGGTTCCTTCACTACTCACCTTGTAAACACTAGAGACAAGATAGCTTAGGGTCTTTCCTTTCCAAACAACTCCACCAAGCACTTCTATCCTTCTTAGCAAGTAGGTTTTATGGAGAAATTTGGGAGATTAATAGTTAGATTTCAAGATTTGGCAAGAAAAGGAAGCAAAAGTTGAAGAGTTTTCTTTCTTTTTTTCTCCAAGAGTGGCCGGCCAAGAAGATGAGATTTTTGATGAATTTTTGGGGTATTTAGTAAAGGTAGTAAGATGGTCAAAGTCCAAGGTCCAATGAAAACGCGACACCTAGCATCTCTTTTGGCTTATAATTATCCTTTTGTCTCTCCACCATTAATCCATTTAGCAACCTCTAGTTATCTCTTAACACACCCGGTAAATTAAATCCAGTATCCAAAACTTAACCTAACTGGCCAAATTTTTCCGAACTTTCCGCACTAGCGGGTCCCACGTCCGATATACGTTCTTAATTTTTCAAAAACTAACCGATACTAGAAAAATGATTTAAAAACTATATTTACTAATAAAAATTATGTTTTAAAATTTTTTGAATAAAGAAAATGTGGAAAAACGTGCAATTCAAAGAAAATAAAACCTAGAATTTAGGAAAAATTACGGGTCCTCACAAAAGAACTTGGAGGAATCAAGAGGGGAAAGCCATAGCACTTCAATCTTTCACTAAAACTTGAACAAGGAGGTGGTTTGCTCCAAGAAGAACCAAGTTTTTCTTACTTCTAAGTTCCACCTTTGGTCAAGAGGTAAAACTAGAAACTCAAGCTTTCTTTTATGAACTTGAAGGGCCTTTGTGATACCCCAACATTTAGGACCGTCTTTTGTTAGCGTCAAAGAGAATATTAAGGTTTCTTTATTTTATTGTTTTGTTTTACAGACTAGAAACCCTAAATTCTAGAAGTAAAGTCTAATCAAAACCCTAGTTTCACTTGTGACTGACCGTTTTCTCAAATTTCTCATATTTCAACCGAAACCCTAAATTCAATTTATGGAATTGTAAAATCCCTCACGTTTTCTTAAAAAAATGCTCTTTTATTTGGAAATTATTCATTTACTATAGCCCTACTACCCAATCATTCCACAATAAGTGTAAATGAACCTAGAAAGTAGGGTTTCACTTTTCGTTTCCAAGTTGGAGCAAGTTAGGGTTTTCACGTGTATCCATAGTATAATTATCCGGTACGGAGTGAGGATCAAATTTGGTGCTTAAGAGTGACTTTTGGGTGAGAAATAATGTGTGATTAGGAGCAATGATAAAAAGTTAGTGAATAGGAAGTAAAAACCCTAGTACGTGTGATTTAAGGAAAAACGTTACGAACCGACGGGTACCGTGCACTACCGATTGAACGCACCACTTGACCACCACTTTCTTACCACATGAGCTTATTAATACTTGAGCAAAATATCTCCTTATTTCCAGCTAGTTTTGACCGAAATTTAGGGCTAAAAATGCAAGGAAAAGAAACAAAAAAAATGAGTGGTGGTGGTGAAGCCACTTGTTGGCCACCTAAGGGCCATTGACCAAGATACTTATCTTGCCTTCTTATCACTTGGAGCCATCTTTCTTCTTCATTTTTTCTGCTGCTTGGCCGAGAGAGAGAGAGGAAAAAACACCAAGGGAAAGTTGCTCCATTTCTTCTTGAATCTAGCCACCAAGTGAGAAAGAAAGAAAACTAAACCGATTAAAGCTATCCTTGAGTGTTTATTTAGTGGAGTATTGGTGAAATTTTGAAGGGAAGAACTAGGGTTGCTCTTGGAAGACACTTAAGCAAGGTAAGGATGATGATTTCCCCATTTCTTACTCTTGATCTTGTTTATATTAGCTTAGCATCTCAAATTTGTGGTGAATGATGGTTGTTATCAAGTTTTGGGTGTTTTTCCTTTTAGTTACATGAATTAGGGTTTGATGGATTGCTGCCTATACTTTATGTATGGTTAGTGTATGTTGTATCCAAGATTATATAGGGGGTTTTGGTAGCAAGTGAAGCAAGAAATGAAGAAAGTTATCATTGAAACCAAAAAATTCCAGATTTCTGGCAAATATGACTTCAATTCTGTCCGGTTTTAGTGCTCCATGTTAGAGGCCGAATTAGGCTTGGAACAAAACATTAAAGTTGTAGATAATGATATTTTATAATTTCCTACAAAATTTCAGCTCAATCGGAGCAACGTAGCCTGTGAAAAGACCAAAATACCTTCACTACCTTAGGATGTTTCCAGTGAACCGTTTTAGACAGATTCATCCAATTAACCGTGTTTATTCACTATGATCTGTGCTGATTTAGCCATTTTCCAAAACATGAAAGTTTTAGTACACTGTCTTAGATTTTCAACGCCACCAAGAACACCTTAAACGTACTTTTTTAGCCTGAGATATAACCATTTGAAGGCAGTATGGTTAAATAGCCGATTAGTTGGAATTAGGTTATGTGAATTGGAAATTTGATTAGGTTACACTGGAAATTAGACTAAGTTCTCTTCATAAAAATTGTAGGCCTTTGTCTTAGCTTCGAAATGGTATAAGATACACTTCAATCCGATAAGCGTAGCCTCGGATGTGTCCATTCCGGAAAAACCCATCAAATCTGTCTTTTGTTAAGTTCATTTTCGCACTTGTTATTAGTTTAATTTTTATCCTTGTATTGTCTTGAGCCTAAGGAATGGCTATTGAAATGAATTTGTGTTGTGTATAACTTTGGGTTGTTTGAGGAAATAATGAAGCCATAAATGGCTGGAAATAGGAAAATACAAAGGGCATGCTGCCCAAATTTCCGCTCGAGGACTAGAGAAATATACTTGCGACTTGAGTAAGGGTTAAGAGCGATTACTACTTGAACTATTTAGGATATTTGCATCTTCTTTTATCGAGATATATTAGTGAGGATTTGGCCGAACTTGTACCCTTGAGAATTACAATCATGACGACTAGGAATACGTTTTCCTGGTATTTTCGACTCAAATGGCATTTCCAAGTATAAATAATGCAAAGTTATATAGTTTGAAAAGTGAACGAGTGTTTCACGAATATTCTCCAAGTGAATTTCTATTTCTTGATTCTTATTGAACGAAATGTCTAAGTTTCGAATCTTAGACATGTTTCAAAGTTCTCAAACTGAGTTTTATCGCAGATTTAGACTCCGAACCCGGAGCACAACCTGAAAGTGACCAATAAAGGCACTATATCTTTTGGTGAGTGCTTTCAAATACTAAATTGAACTTGATACTTGTATTTGATACGTGACCAATATGATTAAATGTTATATACGTGAATTGTTAGGGTGAGAGTGTACTTTATCGCACTTGCCCTTACGTGATATATACTTGTTTATTGTTGCAATTGATTTGATATACTTGTTTATGAGGTGCGCACTTCCTGGAATTCCAGAAACCCTGTGGCGAGTTACTTAGGTCAGGCCGGCCAGGGCTTGGTCAATTGAGTAACGAACCCTGGGTCTCTTGTTTTGTCGAGTGGAGTGATATCTCCTTGACTAATCGGTATACTCGAGTATTACCACCCATGTTTATTGAGGATTTTGGGCCCAGTAGGGGGTGTGAATTGTGAGAACCCTCATTTTAAAACACAATTTCCTCAAATTAATTGCCTTATTCTAGGATTTAAATCATATATTACATGCCATTACATTTGCTTTTCTAGGTGTTACAATAATTTTCATGCATTACACTTTATTCCTTTTACTTGTAGTAAAACATTTTTTTTAAGATAATTTTAATTAATGCACCACTTACATTTTACCAAGTGTCTTTATATTAGTGGTAGAAATCTTACATGTAGGATTATAGGTGCTAAAATATGATTGGTACACTTGGAAAGATTAGTTAGAAGTGTTAAAATATGATTGGTGCACTTGGAAAGATTAGTTAAAGGTGTTAAAATATTATTGGTGCATTTGGAAAGGTTAGTTAGAGGTGTTAAAATCTTATTGGTGCATTTGGAAAGATTAGTTAGAGGTGTTAAAGAATGATTGGTGCATTTGGAAAGGTTAAGACACCATTAGTCAAAGATTAAGAGAGAGTTGGACAAGTAAGTGGACATGTGGCAAAATCCTAGCCAAGTATCTTGTTGGAACCAAGATTAGAAGATTATTTAAACTAGCCAAGGCCTTTTCTTTTCTTGTGTTGGCCGAATTTCTTGGCTTCAAGAGAGAGAGAGAGTGAGCTCCATAAACTTGTTTTCTTACTCTAGCAAACCAAGAACAACAATCAAGAGAGAAAAAAATCTGAATTAGTGAGAGAGTTCCTACAACTCCAAGTGTTTGATCCAAGCTTGAAGACTTACTTTGGTGAAGTGATTTTGGTGGTGCAAGCTCACTATAAGAGAGGTATATGTCCTTTAAATCTTGGTTTTTGATGATAGATCATGCACTTGAATTGTTAATAGCAAACATATAAGTTGTTTGGTTGAGATGTTGAGTTAGTTTCTTGAAGTAAACAAGTAGTAGCTAGGTTTCTTAGTATGTATACCAAGTGTTTGATGAAATGTTTGATTCTTATTCATGTTTGTTTATGAGGTATTATTATGTTTTAAACTTCTTTTGAGCTAGAACTACCACTTGATATGATGATTGAGTAGAAAACATGTAAGGGTGAAGATTGAACAAATGTTGAAAAGTGTAGGCTGGTTGCTTTGTCTAGGCTGGCCGGTTCTTGTAGGAGGGATTTTCCCTCAATCTTGTTGTTAAATTATGTCCTAATCAAGCCTAATAAACTAGGTTAACTATTGGTTAAGCCTATGAGCAAGTTGGAATGAAGTTGAAGCAAGTAAAGTGGTGATTTTGAACCATTAGTAGACTGTTTTAGGACTCTTGTAGTTATGGGATCATTATGGCTACCTTAAATCGTGTTGTATGTTATATTGTGAACTCCATTGATTCTAAGTGACTTGAATCCTTGTATATGATCACTTGAGGAGTGAATTGGGTGAAATTGAATCAAAACTAATGAAGTTAGCCCTAGAACTAGAGTAGTTTGGCATAAGATTTATGCTGATCCAGGGTTGGAAAAACAGCCACCTTGTCTGAATTATTGTTGTTGATAGGAGACGAACCACAGTGTGAGCTTGGTACTGTTGGAAAGCCTTTCGAGTCTAGTTTCCAACGCCACTGACGGTACCTAATTTTGACTTTTCTACAGTGAGTTATGACCATTTTCCTAAGACTGCCAGGGCAAGACTGTGCAACCCGAGAAGAAACCCTTAAGCCCTATTGAAACTTTTCTTTTGCCGAACTTTCATGCATCTACTAAACTTGTTTTCTCATGAACTTTCACCATGGTTTGGACCTTGTTTGCATGATGGATTAAGTAGCTTAGACTACTCACTTGGTCTCTTATTAAGCCTAACCTAGTGGGGCATGAATCTAATTGTTAACGATTTCGCTCGTTGCCCTAGGTTTGGGAAACGAAGGTGACCGTAACTAAGACGTTTGACATCAATTGCTTCTTTTGATTGACAGGTGAGTGTTCCACTACCTGCTACCTGCTTATGTGAAATATTTGAATACTTGATTTACGACTGTTTTAGCCCAACCTTGATTTGATAAAATTGGAGGCGAGTGTGTACTTTATCGCACTCGTCCTCCCTTACTTTCCATTGAGGCTCTGTATACTGCTATTGTGAAATGTGAATCCTCTATATGTGATTGTTCTTGAGTTGTTTGGGTGATATCCCATCAACTACTACTACTGTTTGAGTACCCAACCTCATAGGTGAGTCGGTTCTATCGAGCCGGCCAAGGCTTGGTCGAGAAGGCCGATAAACCTTGAGGACTGTTTACTGTCCACTGAAACCGGTATACTCGAGTATTACCTAACAACTGTTTATGAAGTGCGGGCCCGGTGGGGGGTTGATTGGTGGACGGAGGCAGGTGAAAGTGGTGTTCTACGGACTTAATATTCTGTGTATACAAGTGTTGACGGAGTGTCAACGAAGACATTTATGATCAAGCTCAAGGGGATTTTGGCTTTTGAAAGCCACCCGTATCCTTGATTTGAATTGTGGTTAATTGTTATTGTATCATACGGTATTTATTTGAATTATTCTATGCCTTAATTTGGCTATGTGTTTACTTGCTTTACTTGGAAACTCACTGAGCTTTAGCTCACCCCACTCCCTTTGTTTTCCTTAACAGATCGGGGATGGACTAAGGGTCAAGAGCTTTCTTAGCTTTGTTTTGCTTGAACTTGTAACTTTTGTTAAGATGACTTTACTTTTACTCTTGTAAGCTTGAATCTATAAGTTGACTTATGTCATGTAATTCGTAGTATGGAATGGTAAGTGTGACTCTTAGCTTGCCGTATTAAGTTTTGAAAGTTGATTGATAGATATGTGTTATTAGGGTCGTATGATTTAATTTGAAGCTATTTTTCCCAGTTATTTTGAGTTGCTAGTTCTTTGATCGACTGAGTCCCGGCGAGAGCTGGGCAGGCAGTCCGCTGATACTCTAGGGTTCGCCCTAGGGAGAGGTGGGGCTGTCACATGAATGGTGGACGGAGAGTAGTGTAAGTGGTGCTCTACTGGATTGGTTACTTACTTGAAGGTTGACAGAGTGTCAACTATTCCTTGATCAAGCTCTGGTGATGCACTGGGAATTTGGCTCCTGAGAGCCATCCGTATCCTTATGTTTTGGAATGATTATTTCTTATTGGATTATTGATTCTTTTGGAAAACTTTTACACTCGCTCACTTTGAAATTTACTACTTGAAGTGTTATTGTTCACTCTTATGAACTTTTGATGCTCATTGACTTGCTACGTTGATATTCATACTTTTAAAATGGTCAATTTGTTATTTGGAACCTTACTGGGCTTTTAGCTCATTCCACGCCATTTGTTTTCTTTACAGGGGGTACGAGTGAGGCATGAGACATGTACAGACTAGCGGAGTCTAGTTGTTTTGAGTTTTGCTTTTGTGCACACGCTAGTACCCGACTAGGGTTGAATGTACTCGAAATGTAAACACTTTGAAGTTTTTTTTTGGTGTGTAGAAACTTTGTATCTGGATTTGAGCATCAACGTATATATGAAGTTAAAGTGGATATGTTATTCATTTTCTATGGATGCACGTGATTTTGCTTGAGCTATGAGTGAGTGCGTGAGTGAGTCCTGGCGAGAGTTGGGCAGGCGGTCCGCCGAACCCTTTGGTTTGCCTTAGGGGAAGGTGGGGCCGTCACAGCCTTTGATTATTGATGTGATTAAAAGACTAAAGACATGATTTTTATGAAGTTCTATGGACTTGAAGTTGGGTTACCTTAGCTGAAATTGAGGGTTTCATTTGTTCATGTAACTAGTTGTTTGATTCGTAAGTAATACTTGTTAATTGATGGACCTCTTGTACAAAGGGAGAAGTATGGTTAAATTTTAGATGATTCATGACTAATCTTTCTATTTTGGTTGATGATTGATTGCTGAAATTTAGGGCTTCATTGATACGAGTGATTGAATGGTTAGTTTGCAAGTTCGAATTGGAGCAGGTACCTTGGAACAGTTTCGGGAGAATAGTCATAACTTGGTGTAGGAAGGTCAGAATTGAGTTCTGTTTGTTGCGTTGGAAACTAGATTCATGGGGATAGACACTGTGAAAATTTCAGACCTTGGTTCTATTTGTGTGAATCATGGTAAATTTCCAAAGTTTGCTGATTTTTGAGACTGTTCTACTTTAATTTTATAGCTGCTGGACTGTATAGCTAAAATTTGACTTGGTTGTGATCCGAAGCTCTTAAAGTGACCTTCTAAACATATATAGATCTTTGAATGTAGTTTTTTGTGTCAAAATTTGGTGAAGTTTGGACCAATGTAACCCCTGTTTCAAATTTTGTCAAGAATGTTGCCGGTGTGAAGGGTTTGGGTAAGTTTCTTTAACAGTTTAATTCTGCCCTGTTTTGTGACTAAAACTAAGCTGCGAATTGCTCCATGTTGTAGATCAAAACAGCTTTTGTCCAAAACATAAAAGTGGTAAATAATTGATTTATCTTTCTACCTGAAAAATTTCAGATCAATCAGGTCATTGTAGCCTGAGTTGCGGCCAGAATCCTAGTGTCCGTGTAACGACCCCATTTTCCCCTAAGGCGAACCAGAGGGGTCAACGGGCCGCCTGCCCAACTCTCGTCAGGACTCAGTCAATCACTACAGTTTCCCAACAAAATTCCAATATAAATCTCAAATATATACATCAAATTCTCTAAGAATTACATATCACAAACACAGCGGAATGTACACGTACATCCAGTCAAGTCCAATCATTCATTACAAACCCTGCTACTAAGCTATTACACAAGAGGCAATCCATCCATTCCAATTCAAACAGTCACCCTAATCCAACAATTACAAAAAATGAATCCAAATCTAAACTATACAAGTTACATGCCATCCGGTCATACATATAACGTAATACAAGCGCTTCCTTGGCCTCGATCCCTGTGGGGAGAAGAAAAACATTTGGGGGTGAGCTAGAAGCTCAGCGAGTGAACAGTAAAAGCAATAATCAAATAAACTTAACAGTAGTGTATTTAAATGCTATCATGAATTAACGGTCCAATGTGCAATTAATGCTCTTTAGAGCCAGTGAAAATCCTTGTACTTAAAATCCAACACTCCCTTAGATCAAGTAATCAAATAAACAGAAACAAGGAGCCATCGTGCTCCAAAGAAAGCATTCCCAGTAATGGAGAGGTTGGTTCTAAGCACAAGATTTTCCCAAGAACTCATTAAAGCCAAGATGTTATGGCACACACACATACACAATGAGATGCAATCGTGTAAGCAATGCAAGAATGATTTCAAAAGTAACTTTTGAAGAAATAGTTAAGATTCACTCACCAACCACGGCACACGAACCTTTTCCAGCATACATCATTGACTTGCTCAAGTCGGAGCCCTAAATTACAAATATCAAGTCAAGCAAATGAATTCTAAACTTCACAAGTTCCCGCCACCTTTTGGCATTTTAAACACAAGTGAAAATACGCTTATCCGACTGACACAAATCTTATGTCATTACGAAGCTAAGACATATACCAACATTTCTTATGAAGACCTCCAAGGCCAAAACGTACAATTTCAGGGTCAAATATCGAAATCTAGGAGAGGACAGAAAACGGTCCGCAAAACAGGATTTATAGGCAGTCAGGGGCAATTCAGTCATTTCTCAAGTTACAGAGGTCCAATCAATCTGAAATTTTGCAGGCAAGTAGTCACCTCATATACGTACAACTTTCATGTTTTGAGCAAAAGCTGGTTCGGTCTACAGTACAAAGAAATTGACAGTCCAAGTTCAGTCTAGAAACAGGGAAAAACTGAAATTACCCTTCTTGAACCAACCTTTGCATATAATCATCACTAATCACAATTAAGGCCTAGAAATCCCCACTTAACATGAGGCTAGCCTATACCAATCATGTACAGACCAAAACAAGGATGAATTAACTTAAACAAAATTTAGAAACGTCACTAACATGGAACTTAATCCTCCCAATGTCCAAATCACAAGAATTTCCATAAACAAGACCAATTCAATTCCAAAACAACCACATACTCTCATAATTTGGACGGCATAACCCCTAAATTTTACACATTTCAAACCTACCATTCAAATGCCAATTCTCATAACAATTAACCACAGTCACCCATATTGTTTACAAACAATACCATACATTCAATTAAGCCATAATTTCCCTCAATCAAAGCCCATTAAAAGCTTGAAGCCAACCTTGGAAAAATCCCTAATTTGAAACCCTAGAAACCGGAAATTCATTTCACATTCGGAAATTTTCCGTAACAACCATAAATAACGTACAAGAGCTTCTATTAATCACCATTTAAACCACTAATCCAACTCCAATCCAAGACTTTCATATAAAATCAGAAAAATGCCCAATAAATTAGAAATTCACCATAGTTTCCTTAAACCCATGAAATACTCCACAATATAACACATTCAACCTCTACAAGTTACCAATATAGCATTATCAAAACAAGAAAGACCTTGCTTAAACATCTCACAAATTCAAGAAGCTATCAACATGGAGCACCCCATCCAAATCCAATCCATCAAGAGCTTTAGTCCACCATAGTGAGCCCTTGTGTGAAGTATTGTCCAAAATCATTGGTGAAAACTCAAGATTTTAGTAGAAATTAAAACTAGAAAATGGAAGAGTTTTTTCTTCTCTCAAGCCCTCGGTTGAGCTGAAGCAGAAAATGAAGACATTTTGGGTGCAAAACAAGTTAAAAAGGTGAAGAAACAGTCGGTCAAACTTGGCAGCCGAAGCTGCCACGTCAGAATCCGGCCAGGATCTGGCCGGATTTCCGGCCGGATTCTAGGCCGGATTCAAGGCAGAAGCAAACTCAAATTTTTTTCAAAACGGTTAAGCAATCCGGCCAGCTATCCGGCCAGAAACTGGCCGGATTTCCGGCCGGATTTGGCCCCTTCCATTTTTCGAAACTTTTTCTTTTCTTTTCCGAGTTGAAAAATGGTGCTATTCCACTCGTCCAACGAAAATATCCATAAAATGAAAACCCTAATTTTCGGGGCGTCACAGTCCGCGCAAAGCCTTATTTCTGGTCATGATTTTGCGGAAGCCTCTGACCATGACTGTTCGACCCTGAAAACGTGAGAACTGGGTGTTGATGTTTTCATAAGAAATGTAGGTCTATGTCTTAGATTCAAAACGGCATAAAATTTGCCTGAATCCGAGATGTGTAGCCACAGTAGGGCTCAAAACATCGTAGGGTGTCGAAACTGCCATTGTTTTTACGTCTTGATTACCTTTCTTTTCCTCCCGTTTCCTTGGTCCCACTTTGCATGTACCTTATAAGCATCAAAACCCTGGTTTCTTATGACCTAACTAAGTGTTCAAAACATGATTACTAGTTGCACCTATTGACTTTCAAATAGTGACCAAAAAAAAAAACAAAATCTAGAAAAATAGTTACGTTATATTTTTTTTTCCTAAAAGATCTTTTGTTTTGATCCAAAGTGACTTGTATGTTCTTCGAATGTGTTTAGGTATCTCACATATTTCTGGGATTTTGAATCAAGTGCTCTTGCATATGAATTTTTAATTTGATTGACTAAACCCTTAAATGTGGACATTTTCTTCCTTAGTGTTTAAGTTGAGCTTGATGGCTATGGCTATCTTCTTATACGAGTATTGTGATTTGAATTTGATAAATTCTTGGTATAATATCTATGTACTTTAACCACAGAGTTCATAGGCGAGCCGAGGGACAATTCGGTGATTAGCTCCGATTACCTTCGCTAGTGGTGAGTGTTCCTTGCATGCGTGTATGCTATGTGACTTTGTTGTATAATACTGGATAACTGTCATACCATTATTAGGCGGGTGTGTACTTTATAACATTCAACCTACTCAAAACTAAATTTCTGTGTTTTCACTGATACTGACTGCTACTGACCTACTGCACTGACTGATACTGACCTACTGCACTGTCCTTCTAGTCCGAGACACTCGAGCAGGTCCTCCAAATGAGCACCTATCTCCTGGACACTCGAGACACTGTTCAGTTGAGAGGCTCGAGCAGTGTTCTTCTCGAGAACACCATCTCCTAGTTGAAAGTGCCACTGCGTATGTGATTAAATTATGTGTTACAACATCTGTGTGTTCATTTCATCCAATGATCTCATATTAATTTTAAGTGTTTGGAACTGGTGGTCATGACGGACGGGAGTAGCTTCAAGAGTATCCTTTGACATAAATTGACTTATTTTGTCCTTGTTCAACTGATTATATTATGCAATTGGTTCTCGTTGTAACTGAAATTATTTAACTGTTGCTTACTTCTTTCTCTAAATTGTGATATTTGCGTGACTGTTAGGGGCCTCACTGAGTTTTAGCTCACTCCTTTAGTTTGTTTTCCTTAACAGGGGACGGAGGACCCTGAGGAGCAAGTTGCAGGTCCTGAACTTTCGATACTTTTGTGTAAATGGCTTTAGAGAGCATTTTTTAGCTTTAGTTTTTGTTACACTCAAGGTTAGGTAGTTAACATGAACATAAATTTTGACGGTATATACTAAGGTGATTGTAAATTAGAATTTTGTCCTTTGGAATTGTAAGTGGGGAGTATGGTTGTAATGCAAGTACTTTGTTTATGTAAGTTTATCTTTTGACTTAACCTTTAAGTTTGGAATGTTATTTGGTTTATTAATATCCTTTTGGAGTTTGAGATGTAATTTATCTGAGGACTGTAGTGAGTCCCGGTGAGAGTTGGGAAGGCGGTCCGCCGAACCCTCTGATTCGCCTTAGGGATGATACTCAAGACAGTCCAGTATTGGAAGACAATGACAGAGATGTTAGTACACCTAATGATCTTCCAAGAGCCTGGAAATTTGTTCAAAACCTTCCTAATGAGCTCATCATTGGTGATCCATCAGAGAAGGTTAGAACTTGTTCCTCCTCTAAACCATTGATAGATAATTTTGCATTAGTCTCACATTTTGAACCCAAAAATGTTGTTGATGCCTTGAAAGATGAGAACTGGATTTTAGCTATGAAAGAGAAGCTAAATCAATTTGAAAGGAACAAGGTTTGGACATTAGTTGAAAGATCTCAAAATCATCCTATCATTGGCACAAAATGGATTTTTAGAAATAAAATGAATGACAAAGGTGAGGTAGTGAGGAATAAGGCCAGACTTGTAGCAAAGGGATATGCTCAAGAAGAAGAAATAGATTTTGATAAAACATTTGCACCCGTAGCTAGGTTAGAATCAATTAGGATGTTCTTGGCCTTTGCTTGTTCTAAGAATTTTAAATTATTTCAAATGGATGTTAAAAGTGCTTTCTTAAATGATTTTATTGATCAAGAAGTATATGTTAATCAACCTCCTCGTTTTGAAAATGAAATTTATCCTAATCATGTGTTTAAACTCTCAAAAGCTCTGTATGGATTAAAACAAACTCCAAGGACATGGTATGAATGCTTAAGTGGTTTTTTGATTGAAAATGGTTTTAAAATAGGCATTGTAGATACTCTTCTTTTCACTAAACAAAATTCACATGACCTTTTAATTGTGCAAATATATATGGATGATATTATATTTGGTGCTACTAATGAAAGTTTGTGCAAGGATTTTTTCACAATTATGCAAAAAGAGTTTAAAATGAGTATGATGGGAAAGTTAAATTTCTTTCTTAAGTTCCAAGTAGTTCAAACCTGAGAAGGAACATTCATTAATCAAGCAAAATATACCAAGGAGCTACTCAAAAGGTTTGGAATGGAAGACTCAAAGCAAGTTGGAACACCTATGTGCACATCTACCAAGCTTGACAAGGATGAAAAAGGTACAAAAGTTGATGAAAAGAAGTATAGAGGTATGATTGGCGTGATGCCCCCATTTCTCCCTAAGATGAACCAAAGGGTATCCGCGCGACGCCTGCGCAACTCTTGCCAGGACTTGAGCGATCTCATTCCAGCTTAACACAAAATTTTATAGCAACACAAGATAAAGTAGGGAAGTACGGAAAGCTTCCAGACTTAACAATATACAATAACCATCCAATCCATACATTGGATTTCCAAAAGTTACATTAATACTACAAATATACATACAACAGCCCAAAATGTCTAGTCAATGCACATTGGAAACCCTAAGCCAAAATACACAATGGGGGGTTTCTCCAAGTTCATTCCCGGTCCAGTCCTGTTAAGGAAAACAAATCTACAGGGTGAGCAAAATGCTCGTGAGGCCAAGAACACACATGCAGGCACATAGTTCAGGTAACAAACCCAAGTAACAGTTCAAGTGATAACTTACAAGTAATTAACAATGCCAACAAAATGTAAATAGAAACAATTCAAGGATATGGTAGCTCTCAGGAGCTAAGTTCCACTTGTTTTGCCGATGTCATTCGTATATCTCTCCGTCAACCGGGTTGATATTTCTAATCCGTAGATCACCACTTACTTCTCATCCGTCCACCATACACCGGTCCGGGCTCGCATGACATTTAGAAGGCTATACTCCACGAGTATGCCAAGCAAGATCTCTCAAATAGACCAAACTTATCATGTAATTCTCATAGCTCACCAAGGTTCCCGACCGAGCCCATGTCGGCTCGAGTTCCAAGGTCGGCTTATGAGTTTGGGAGTTCCCCATGTATCATGTAAGTGTCGAGCAGATTCACTCCAACGACGTATGCAGCCATAGCATACCATGTCATATATTCAAGCATTTGACAGGTTTAAGCATGTATTTCAGGTCATGTAAACCAGGCAAACCATGTTAAGCATGAGTCATTTGTTTCAAATAAGAACGACTGCGATAAAGTACACACTCGACTCCATTTTTCAAAACCAAGTAGGCTAAGCATGTAATCAGGTAGGCCAAGCATGAATCAAGTCCATAGAGTTCAAGTAGCCATATACTTGACACTCACCAAGTAACAAGAGCAAGTAGATTCAATTGAAATTCAAGCGTCCACCGTGGGATCCTCTTGAAGGTTCTCGTGTGCGCCTGAACAAATAATAATAGACTATCATTTACAAACCCCTACTATTAAAGAAGATCGTACCTTAGTACAATCTTAGAAAGTCTCGTGAAACTAGCCTTATTTATCCTAAATCAAGGCTCTCAAGTGGAGTTTCAAAGTACAAGAGAAATTTAGTTTGCATCTTGGAAATCAATTATAAAACGTTCAAGTAATATCGAAGGAATAAGGAGTACTTGAAAAACTCAATTTCCTTGGAATTCGGAAAATTTCAGTTTTGATATGATACATTAGAAAAATCGTATCTCACGCTTTATAAGTCGAAAATTGGAAAACTTGGTACCGTTGGAAACCTCTTCCAAGGTACTAAAAGTTCATAGAATACACTCTTACATGATTCTAGACGGAAAGTATTCAAAAAGTAGCTCAAATTTGCTGTTTTAAACATGAAGACAGCTTTTGGGGTTGGTTTTTGGCCAAATTTGGAAATTCGGCAAAATTCACCCATAGCGAACCAGCCTTTGGAATTTGGAACTCAATTATCGTTGCAAACAAGGTTTAAAACAAAGCAAGCAAAAATGAGAATCGGAGTTTTGAGCACCAAAATACGGTAGTTTTGAGCACCCCATTTTCCCCTAAGGCGAACCAGAGGGGTCAACGGGCCGCCTGCCCAGCTCTCGCCAGGACTCCGTCAATCACTACAGTTCTCCAAAAATTACAATATAAATCTCAAATAGATATATCAAATTCTCCAAGAACTACATATCACAAACGCTGCGGAATGTACACGTACGTCCATTCAAGTCCAATCATTCATTACAAACCATATCCACAAGCTATTACACAAGAGGCGATCCAAATTCAAACCGTACAAGGTGTAATCCCATCCATTCCAATTCCCCTAGCCCAACAATTACACGAACGATTCCAAATCTAAACTATACAAATTACAAGCCATCCAGGTACACAAATAACGTAATACAGCTCTTCCTTTGTTCGAAACCGGTACTCGCATAAACACATCAAACACGTAATGCAGTTTATCCAAGACTTGATAAGGACATATATATATGTCATATATACATGAAAAAGGTTCAATTGTACACTTCAAAAGTACTTGAATTCATTTACATCAAAATTCCAAATTTTCGAAGAGCAATTCAAAACTAGCTACATAACTAGCTCAACTCATTTCAAAACTTGAGTCCAGCAGTGTCCCTGTAAGGAAAACAAAACAACGGGGGTGAGCTTGCGCTCGTGAGGTACCAAATGCACAAGTAAGTCATACAATCCAACAACACACATAAGTGTTTTATGAACTCAACCATGTATAAAAGGATACAGTCGGCCCTCAAGGGCCGTTTTCCGATTTCCATACTTGATCATATTCGTTGACACTCCGTCAACCATGGAGGATAACCAAGAACCGTAGACACCTCTTCTCACCATTTCCTTCCACCATTCACCCCCTGATCGGGCCCGCACACCTCATAGTTTCAAAGGGTAATACTCGAGTATACCACAAGGTCGAGGAGTTAACACTCCACTCGCCTATCAAGAACCCAAAGGCTCATTAACGAATCGCCCAAGCCCTTGCCGGCACGACTCGAATAACGGTCTAAGGGCATGAGCTCAAATTCACATTAATATTAAGGCATTGCCCCATCAAATGTTCAATCATGTATATATACCATTTCACATCCAAACGATAATGATAAATGCAAATAAGTGGTCAAGAGCGATCAAGTACACTCTCGACCAATTCAAGTCATATAACAAGTACATTGAACCATTTAATGATACACTCACCAAGCACGGCTCACGAACCTTATTCGGCAAACCTCATTATCTCGATCAAGTTGGAATCCTAAAACCAAATATCAAGTCAAGCAAAGGAAAATTCTAACATTAACAAGTTTCTATTGCCTTTTGGCATTTTAAAGCTACACCCATCCGATCGAAACAAATCTTATGGCGTTACAAAGCTAAAACATATGTCAACATTTCTTATGAAGATTTCCAAGGCCAAATCACACATTTTCAGGATCAAATATCGAAATCTCGGAGAGGGCAGAAAACTGTCCGCAAAATAGGGTCTATGAACAGTCAAGGGTATTTCAGTCAATTCACAAGCTACAGTACTCCAATCACTCTGAAATTTTGCAGGTAACTAGCTAACTCATATATCTACAAGTTTCATGTTTTGAGCAAGAGCCGAATCAGTCTTTAACATGGTCAAATGTACAGTACGAAAACAGGGCAGAAATAATACAACAAAAGCTGAAATTACACTTCCAAGCCAATCTTTGCAAATAACCATCACTAACCACAATTAAGGGCTAGAAATCCTCACTTAACATGAGACTAGCCTATACTAGTCATGTACATGCCAAAACAAGGATGAATGAACTTAAACAAAGCTTAGAAATGTCACCATTATGGACTCTTAACAACCCAACATCCAATTTACAAGAATTTCCCTAAATTTAATCAAGATCACACAACTTCAAATCAATCATATACTCTCCAAAAATGGGACAGCATTACCCCTTAATTTAACGCATTTCCAACCTACCATTCAATACCAAATATATATCAATTCAACTCCATTTGTACATACAACTTATAGACTAGTAAATATACTCAATTAGAGCCACAATGCCCCTCAAGCAAGCCAATTAGATGCTTATAAGCCAACTATTAGAATTTTCCCCCAAATCGAAACCCTAGAAACCGGAATTCACACCACAAGCGTAAATTTTCCGCAATTGATCACAATTAACGCATAAAAGCTTCAATTAACACCATTTCAATCCATCAATCCAATCCTAATCATAACTTTCATATAAAATCAGGAAAATACCCAATAAATCAACAATTCACCATCAATTCCTTCAACCCATGAAATACTTCACAATATAACACATTTAATCACCACAAATCATTAATTAACCAATATTAGACCAAAAGGAAACTTGTTTATGCCACTTACCTCAAATTCAAGAAACCATCAACATAGAGCCTCCCCTCCAAAAACAATCCATCAAAAGCTCTAAGCCACCATAGCAAGCCCATGTGTGAATTATTGTCCAAAATCATTGGTGAAATCACAAGATTTTGGTAGAAATCAAAACTAGAAAATTGAAGAGTTTTCTCTCTTATGAAGCTCGGCTGAACCAGGGAAAGAAAATGAGATATTTTAGGTGCAAAAGTGAGATAAGAAGGAAGAAAAAGGCAGCCGGTCAAAGCTGACCGGCTGTGACACGTCACAATCCGGCCAGAATCTGGCCGGATTTCCGGCCGGATTCTTGGCCGGATTCGAGGCCGAAGCAAACTCAATTTTTTTCAAAATGGCCAGGCAATCCGGCCAGCTATCCGGCCAGAAACTGGCCGGATTTCCGGCCAGAAACTGGCCGGATTTCCGGCCGGATTTGGCCCCCTTCATGTTTCCCAAAATTTTTCTTCTTTTCCAAGCTGAAAACCTGTTTTACTCCACTCGTCCAACAAAAGATCCATCAAATAAAAACCCTAATTTTCGGGGCGTCACAAACTCCCCTCCTTAAAAGAATGTCGTCCTCGACATTCCAACTCCTATACATCCGGTCAAGATATCGCTCAGAAACCAATCAAGCATTAGAATTCAATCTAATCCTACTTGTATTCACCCGGTCTCATCCGTTTTCCCCAAGATCAGTCAAATACTAAGAATCATGGTCCAATTCAACTTATCACTTATCATGGTCAAATACTAATAATCACTTATCAAGTTCAAGTACTAAATATCACGCCAATCCAACTTATCAAATAGTCATGATCCAATAGGGAGTTATCGCGTAGCCAGATAAAACAGGCAAAAGGCTTGAAATAGGACGTAAGGTCCCAGATATCTGGAAGAAATTCAGGGTTTAGCGAAGCTGCAAATCAAAAATTCATCCCTGGTGGTGCTGGACAACACAACAAGCTAGCACAACGGCTAAACTTCGCCAGAGAGCCTCAATTCAAAATTCCATCCCTGGTGGTGCTGGACAACACAACAGGTATGCCTCGCCTGAAGAATGGCGGTGCTGGACAACACAACAGGCAATGCCTCACCAGAGAGGTTCAGTTCAACCGCTACAAAAGAGTAGTAGCCGGTCTACAACCATATGAGTACGAATAAGTTCAAGAGTAGGGTCAAAGCAGCGCCAATTACTTCAGGTTCATAGTGCATGAGTACGAGGAAGTTCAAAAGCAGGGTCAATTATTGCAGATTCAGGGAGCACGGTCACAAATAAGAGTACAAGTTTAGGTTCAAGTGCAAGTTCAAGTTCAAGGATCATGAGTACTGGTAAAACACACTAGCCTAACCTCTGTCCAACTATTCACATTCTTAAGCAGTCATGAAATTCAAGTCCACCTACAGGTCCAATACCATATATTGAGTGAAGTTAGGTCCATCAAGGATACATATAAACACACTCACCTAACGAGGTCAAGTCTCAAGGAAGTTCAGTCTAGTCGATCTCAGGCAGCTCAAGACCAATCTCAGGTAGTTCGAGGTCAATCCCAAGTAGTTCAAGTATAGCAAATTCCAACACTTACCACTCAAGTGGTGCAACTTTAATCCAACAGGAATACTAGAAGAGAGATACAAAACTAAAAATTTCTCAACAATTCTAGCCACTACCGAAATCTATCAAAACCCGAGCCACACACTTATTGAACAAGTCCAAGTCATTATCTCACTCTCCTTATTCGGTTTAGTCATGAGTACCATACAAAATCTTCTGTGCTCTAACCTATGCCATCACAACTTATCTCAAACTCACTTATAATTTCCATTCACATCGTCATACATTAAACTATGTTCCAACCAAGATTCATGAGCATTTCCTCAAGAAAATGTCAAGTACTCAAATACAAGAATTCCAACTAAGAACTTCACGACTCAGATCGTATGGTATTCAGCGAAAGTCAAAATCATATTTTACATATACTACTTCCAGAATTAGTGCCAATGTCACCAAGTTCAATCGGATCACATGCCTTTACGAAATTAGATCCAATAAGTCCACAACACAAGCTGAAACCAAAGATTATCCATTCGAAGTTCAAAATCTTCAATAAACCAGCTACTAGTAAGAGCACCATCATCTCCAAGAATAACCAATCTTAGGTTCTATAGCAGAGTCTCAAGTTCCAAGTTCAAATCCAAGAAGTAAGCACAGCTTGCTAACTTACATGTTAAATAGAAACCAAGTCAAATAAGCTCATCAGTTATTCACAAATTTTCGAATTCGAAATTCAAGTAAAATTCGCCTTTTTACCGAAATCGGAAAATTACACATTTTTAAAGCATATATATCGTATTTCCAATCATCGCTTGCAAATAAAACTAGTAAGTATACAGGCAGAAAATGCATTTTATTCATTTGATACTCTTTTATCTTGGTTCAAAATCATCATACGTGGAGTTTGGCCAGCAAACCTCGGTCTCTTATTCCCCATAGCCAGTACTAATGATTATCTCAATTCTTTCCACACTTACAAGTATAATTGCAATTCAAATTCGTCCAATCTTTCACTACAAAACTCTCATCCCATATTTTCCTTCAATATAAATCCCAAGCAAGAAACTCCCAAATAATCAATTTCTTTAACCTCGAAGATACAATAGATCCTTGTTCACACCATATTCAAATCAATCCCACAGTCAGGCATCCTAAATTTCAAACTTAGGATACACTACAGAGATCGGAAGCCTAAGCTCTGATACCAATTGTAACGACCCCATTTTCCCCTAAGGCGAACCAGAGGGGTCAACGGGCCGCCTGCCCAGCTCTCGCCAGGACTCCGTCAATCACTACAGTTCTCCAAAAATTACAATATAAATCTCAAATAGATATATCAAATTCTCCAAGAACTACATATCACAAACGCTGTGGAATGTACACGTACGTCCATTCAAGTCCAATCATTCATTACAAACCATATCCACAAGCTATTACACAAGAGGCGATCCAAATTCAAACCGTACAAGGTGTAATCCCATCCATTCCAATTCCCCTAGCCCAACAATTACACAAACGATTCCAAATCTAAACTATACAAATTACAAGCCATCCAGGTACACAAATAACGTAATACAGCTCTTCCTTTGTTCGAAACCGGTACTCGCATAAACACATCAAACACGTAATGCAGTTTATCCAAGACTTGATAAGGACATATATATATATGTCATATATACATGAAAAAGGTTCAATTGTACACTTCAAAAGTACTTGAATTCATTTACATCAAAATTCCAAATTTTCGAGGAGCAATTCAAAACTAGCTACATAACTAGCTCAACTCATTTCAAAACTTGAGTCCAGCAGTGTCCCTGTAAGGAAAACAAAACAACGGGGGTGAGCTTGCGCTCGTGAGGTACCAAATGCACAAGTAAGTCATACAATCCAACAACACACATAAGTGTTTTATGAACTCAACCATGTATAAAAGGATACAGTCGGCCCTCAAGGGCCGTTTTCCGATTTCCATACTTGATCATATTCGTTGACACTCCGTCAACCATGGAGGATAACCAAGAACCGTAGACACCTCTTCTCACCATTTCCTCCCACCATTCACCCCCTGATCGGGCCCGCACACCTCATAGTTTCAAAGGGTAATACTCGAGTATACCACAAGGTCGAGGAGTTAACACTCCACTCGCCTATCAAGAACCCAAAGGCTCATTAACGAATCGCCCAAGCCCTTGCCGGCACGACTCGAATAACGGTCTAAGGGCATGAGCTCAAATTCACATTAATATTAAGGCATTGCCCCATCAAATGTTCAATCATGTATATATACCATTTCACATCCAAACAATAATGATAAATGCAAATAAGTGGTCAAGAGCGATCAAGTACACTCTCGACCTATTCAAGTCATATAACAAGTACATTGAACCATTTAATGATACACTCACCAAGCACGGCTCACGAAGCTTATTCGGCAAACCACATTATCTCGATCAAGTTGGAATCCTAAAACCAAATATCAAGTCAAGCAAAGGAAAATTCTAACATTAACAAGTTTCTATTGCCTTTTGGCATTTTAAAGCTACACCCATCCGATCGAAACAAATCTTATGGCGTTACAAAGCTAAAACATATGTCAACATTTCTTATGAAGATTTCCAAGGCCAAATCACACATTTTCAGGATCAAATATCGAAATCTCGGAGAGGGCAGAAAACTGTCCGCAAAATAGGGTCTATGAACAGTCAAGGGTATTTCAGTCAATTCACAAGCTACAGTACTCCAATCACTCTGAAATTTTGCAGGTAACTAGCTAACTCATATATCTACAAGTTTCATGTTTTGAGCAAGAGCCGAATCAGTCTTTAACATGGTCAAATGTACAGTACGAAAACAGGGCAGAAATAATACAACAAAAGCTGAAATTACACTTCCAAGCCAATCTTTGCAAATAACCATCACTAACCACAATTAAGGGCTAGAAATCCTCACTTAACATGAGACTAGCCTATACTAGTCATGTACATGCCAAAACAAGGATGAATGAACTTAAACAAAGCTTAGAAATGTCACCATTATGGACTCTTAACAACCCAACATCCAATTTACAAGAATTTCCCTAAATTTAATCAAGATCACACAACTTCAAATCAATCATATACTCTCCAAAAATGGGACAGCATTACCCCTTAATTTAACGCATTTCCAACCTACCATTCAATACCAAATATATATCAATTCAACTCCATTTGTACATACAACTTATAGACTAGTAAATATACTCAATTAGAGCCACAATGCCCCTCAAGCAAGCCAATTAGATGCTTATAAGCCAACTATTAGAATTTTCCCCCAAATCGAAACCCTAGAAACCGGAATTCACACCACAAGCGTAAATTTTCCGCAATTGATCACAATTAACGCATAAAAGCTTCAATTAACACCATTTCAATCCATCAATCCAATCCTAATCATAACTTTCATATAAAATCAGGAAAATACCCAATAAATCAACAATTCACCATCAATTCCTTCAACCCATGAAATACTTCACAATATAACACATTTAATCACCACAAATCATTAATTAACCAATATTAGACCAAAAGGAAACTTGTTTATGCCACTTACCTCAAATTCAAGAAACCATCAACATAGAGCCTCCCCTCCAAAAACAATCCATCAAAAGCTCTAAGCCACCATAGCAAGCCCATGTGTGAATTATTGTCCAAAATCATTGGTGAAATCACAAGATTTTGGTAGAAATCAAAACTAGAAAATTGAAGAGTTTTCTCTCTTATGAAGCTCGGCTGAACCAGGGAAAGAAAATGAGATATTTTAGGTGCAAAAGTGAGATAAGAAGGAAGAAAAAGGCAGCCGGTCAAAGCTGACCGGCTGTGACACGTCACAATCCGGCCAGAATCTGGCCGGATTTCCGGCCGGATTCTTGGCCGGATTCGAGGCAGAAGCAAACTCAATTTTTTTCAAAATGGCCAGGCAATCCGGCCAGCTATCCGGCCAGAAACTGGCCGGATTTCCGGCCGGATTTGGCCCCCTTCATGTTTCCCAAAATTTTTCTTCTTTTCCAAGCTGAAAACCTGTTTTACTCCACTCGTCCAACAAAAGATCCATCAAATAAAAACCCTAATTTTCGGGGCGTCACAAACTCCCCTCCTTAAAAGAATGTCGTCCTCGACATTCCAACTCCTATACATCCGGTCAAGATATCGCTCAGAAACCAATCAAGCATTAGAATTCAATCTAATCCTACTTGTATTCACCCGGTCTCATCCGTTTTCCCCAAGATCAGTCAAATACTAAGAATCATGGTCCAATTCAACTTATCACTTATCATGGTCAAATACTAATAATCACTTATCAAGTTCAAGTACTAAATATCACGCCAATCCAACTTATCAAATAGTCATGATCCAATAGGGAGTTATCGCGTAGCCAGATAAAACAGGCAAAAGGCTTGAAATAGGACGTAAGGTCCCAGATATCTGGAAGAAATTCAGGGTTTAGCGAAGCTGCAAATCAAAAATTCATCCCTGGTGGTGCTGGACAACACAACAAGCTAGCACAACGGCTAAACTTCGCCAGAGAGCCTCAATTCAAAATTCCATCCCTGGTGGTGCTGGACAACACAACAGGTATGCCTCGCCTGAAGAATGGCGGTGCTGGACAACACAACAGGCAATGCCTCACCAGAGAGGTTCAGTTCAACCGCTACAAAAGAGTAGTAGCCGGTCTACAACCATATGAGTACGAATAAGTTCAAGAGTAGGGTCAAAGCAGCGCCAATTACTTCAGGTTCATAGTGCATGAGTACGAGGAAGTTCAAAAGTAGGGTCAATTATTGCAGATTCAGGGAGCACGGTCACAAATAAGAGTACAAGTTCAGGTTCAAGTGCAAGTTCAAGTTCAAGGATCATGAGTACTGGTAAAACACACTAGCCTAACCTCTGTCCAACTATTCACATTCTTAAGCAGTCATGAAATTCAAGTCCACCTACAGGTCCAATACCATATATTCAGTGAAGTTAGGACCATCAAGGATACGTATAAACACACTCACCTAACGAGGTCAAGTCTCAAGGAAGTTCAGTCTAGTCGATCTCAGGCAGCTCAAGACCAATCTCAGGTAGTTCGAGGTCAATCCCAAGTAGTTCAAGTATAGCAAATTCCAACACTTACCACTCAAGTGGTGCAACTTTAATCCAACAGGAATACTAGAAGAGAGATACAAAACTAAAAATTTCTCAACAATTCTAGCCACTACCGAAATCTATCAAAACCCGAGCCACACACTTATTGAACAAGTCCAAGTCATTATCTCACTCTCCTTATTCGGTTTAGTCATGAGTACCATACAAAATCTTCTGTGCTCTAACCTATGCCATCACAACTTATCTCAAACTCACTTATAATTTCCATTCACATCGTCATACATTAAACTATGTTCCAACCAAGATTCATGAGCATTTCCTCAAGAAAATGTCAAGTACTCAAATACAAGAATTCCAACTAAGAACTTCACGACTCAGATCGTATGGTATTCAGCAAAAGTCAAAATCATATTTTACATATACTACTTCCAGAATTAGTGCCAATGTCACCAAGTTCAATCGGATCACATGTGTAGACACCAAAATTTTGAATAATTTTATGTAGCGTCTATTTCATGATTTTCATTTTAGATTGCTTGCATTTTAGTTCGTTATTGTGTGTTTTGCACTATTAGTTGTTATGTTATTTTAGTTTTACTCATTTTCGCCCTTTTAGTTGATCTATTTCATTTGCTATTTATTCTTGTTTGCTTTTACTTTTGGTTTTTAGTTTTAGCTTTTAATTTTAAAATTAGCATAGAGTTTTTAGAAAAAAGAAAAGGAAAACATCAAAAATACGTTTTAGTCATTTTGTTTTTATTCAATGCTTTCTTGAAAGAAAAATGAGGAAAAAGAAAAAAAAGGAAAAAGGAAAATTTGTTCACAAAAATATGTTTATTTCTTTAAATTCAATCTTTGGGCACTTTAGTTATTTTTATTAAGTTATTTTGAGAAAAAGAAAATGAATGAAAATGAAAAAAGAAAATGTGAAAAAGATGGAAAAATGGCCATTTTTGTTGTTTTTAGTTGTTTAGTTCTTAAATTATTTTCATTATTATTATTATTATTATTATCTGGTTTTTGTCAATTTGTTATTATTATTATTTTATCATTTCTGTATTTATTAAGTTGAAAGTTAAAAAAAAAAAAAAAAAGAAATAATTTCATGCAAGCTGCGTTCGTCCGCAGCTTGCAAGTAAGGGCTCAGGAGCCCTTTGGCTGCAAATATAGTAAAGATTGGCGAGAGCTTAGGGTTGTTTTGGCCCCCATATAAATAGAAAAAGAAGAGAGTAGCCGCAAGGGGAGAGCATGTTCGTGGGGAGAACGAACGGGGGGAAGATAAAAACAAAAGCAAAAGAAAAGAAACAGGAAGAGAATGGTGGCAGCTGGGGTTTTTTTTTTTTTGGTGAGCAAAGGAGGAAAAAACAATGACGGACGGATAGGAGGGCAAAGGAAAATTAGTTGAAAGAAATCTGGGGGAGAAAAGGAACAGCCGAGAGCTTTAGGAGTGACAACCGAAATCTGAAACAAGAAAGAAAGCTACGAAGAGGGTAGGTGAGAGCTTTCTGGCTGAGGGGGAAGTGAGCTGAGGATAGTTTCTTTGGACGGCTAAACTAGAGGGAGCTAGAAGGAGAGGTCTGGAGAGCGACGCAGAGGTGAGCGACGGAGAATTAGAGAATCCGAAAGGAAGGAGAGAACTCCGTGAAGGCTGAACAAGGAAAAGAACCAGACTGACGCTCCAAGTTGTGGTTTTTCCAGCACTGGGCATCTCTGTGGCAGAATCATCTTCGTCAGTTTTGCGTTTGGACATCTCGCCTAAGAGTCTTCGTGGTTGATCAACCTTCTAAGCGTCAAAGGTAATTTCTTTTTGTTGTTTGCTTCTCACACAGTTTCAGATCTTCATTGAATATGCCCAGGATTTTTGCTGCGTTAGTTCATGAATGAATTTTGCTGTTTTGTTCCCTGTAGTAGTCCAGTGGGTTTGGTCTTTCGACAGCAGAATTTATTGTGTAAATGGGTTTTTGAAAAGAACGAAACCTGATGGCTAATGATTAGTGAAAATTTTGCTCCAAGTTGCTTGTCTGATCCGACATGCCGCAGATTTGAAAAACTAGAGATTTGCAAGGTTTCATGAAAAATCTGGTTTTTGCTAGCTTTTCCTCCCACTTAAAGCTTCCTTTTGTTGGCGTGCTAAGTATTGGGCCCTGATGCAGTGATTTGGAAGTCTTCCTATAGGTTTCTCCTGACTAATCCATAAGGTAGCTAAAATCTAGAGGCACCAGAAGTTGCAGATGCTTCATCAGTTGCATGTCTGCATTTCTGTTTTGGTTCCTTCGGTTAGCATCTGTTTGCATTTCAGATCTATCATCTGATTGAGGATTGATTCGTCATGTTGATTTCCAGTTTCCCAAATGCATAAAAGCTCGCTGTTTTGTTCTCTCTTTGTTGTTGCTCACTGGCTGCAATAAGGATTCATTTGCATGAATAAGTTTCGGTTGAAGAAGAAATGAATATGCTTCGGTCTTCCATCTTGATTCTTCATGAGTGCTCATCTTCTCTTAATGGTCTTGTGCTTATCATTGGGTTATGTTAATCAAGGTGCTATGTTGCAAAGTATGGAATGTTTGATGATCTTGACGCCTGGGTTTAATTTATGTTTGGCTGAGTTTTGGTGCCTGAAATTTGCTGCAATAAACTTGCAAGCTCTCTGTTTGTTGTGACAGTGCATGCGGATAGCTTGTGTGCGTCTGTTTTGCTGAATTTTCTGAAAGTATAAACATCGAGATCCTAGGATAAAAGTGGGGAGAAAGCTTTGTTATCTTGTTGCATTCGTTGTGAAAAGCTTTTAGCAGAAATTTTGTTGCAAAAACGTTTTGAAAGCTTGGCATGAAATTGTTTAAGTTGTTCAGATTCGCACCTACGAATTTCATGATGCAACGTGAGAGGATTGCGTGTTTGTTTGCTTGGATTTAATTGTGTTTGAAAGCTGGTTTTGGTGAAGTGTTGATTGCAGAAATCTTGTCTAAATAAAATTGCAGAAGCTTATACCTTTACGTATGCATGCATGAAAGCTTTCAAAAATTGTCACTTCGGCCCCTCAAGTTTCCCCCTTGCTTCGCCTTGGCCCAACAAATTGGAAAATATAATCAATTTCGTCCTTCTATCAATGTTAATTTGATTTGACACATTCTAATTTAATTTTGGAGGGATTGTTTGTGAATTTTAGGATGATTTTTGCGGTTTAATAAATCTCGACAAATTCTTAGTTTTGATTTGTATTCTCAGTGGAGCCTTGGTCAATTTTGATGCTTAATCATTATAAATGGGTTTTTCATTCATTTTGTGAAATTCTAATTTTTGGTTTTGATGGGTTTCTGCTTAAGCTATTAGTTTTAATTCATTTTTATTTATGACCTGATAACAATTTACCCCTCAACGCTTTATAATTCTTTCAACTGGATCCTTGTCTACTTTAAACCTTTGAATATGGATTGTTTAGTCCATTTGGGTATGTTGAGTGATTCAATTTCATATCATTTTCATTCTATGTGATTATTTGATAATTTAAGTGGTACCTTGACCTTTTTATTATTTTGGAGGGTAATTGAATAATTTCACTTCATTGGGACCCAATTGCAAGGGAGGTAACCTCTATCTCTTTAATTTTTCATTTCTCCTATGTGATCCTACGTGTTATGTGAATATGCATGTCTACTCCGCTTTCCTTACCTCCTTGCATGCATTTACTTGCTTTTACTTTTATTTAAGTTTTATGGGGTATGTGTACACCTCTTGGCTTGTAATAGATAGGGCTCGGAGAGCATTTGGTCCATTTCCCCTTCCCCTTGTTTGCTTTTATTTAAGTTTTATGGGGTATGTGTACACCTCTTGGCTTGTAATAGATAGGGCTCGAAGAGCATTTGGTCCACTTCCCTTTCCCCCTGGTTGCTTGTTTTTGTTGCTACATGTTTAATTGCTTTATTAGGCTCTTGCATCTAGTCGAGCATGCTAACTGTTATGTGCTATGTGTTTATGAGTGTTTTGGCATGCCTACTTGCTTTCATAGCCATGAATGAATGGAATGGATGAATGTACGTTTCCGCTAGTCCAATACTAGTCGGAATTCATAGAATGGGCTAGTCCAACGCTAGACCCTTAGGGATTTCCCCTCATTAGTATATCATTTGCTTGTTCACCACATATCATGCATTTTTCTTAGTTTTATCACTTGGCATGCTCCTCGAACCCCCTTTCCCTTCATTTCAAGATTTTTGCATATCATGATAGTTGTAGGGTCCATTTGCTTGAGGGTCCCCTTCTGATAAGGGAAACGAGCGAGTGTGGCTACTCGATAGCCTTAGCACGCTAGTTTTGCCTTCTAATCAAAGGGAAAATCGAAGTCGACAAGTTAGGAGTCATTCCCATACCCGACCTGATGCATTCCCTTAGGTTCATTCATTCTCATTTATCACTCACTCGTTCTTTTCAATTCACATTTTCCTTTCCTTATTGTTCATTTTGATTTCTACTTCACAAAATTGCATTCAATTACACCTATATGCACTTATCACTATATTTCATACACTTGCACACAAACACTTGGATTTTTAATTTCTTTCATACACTTTCACACTTGCACGCTTGAATCTCATTTGCATTAATCGACCTCTATGAGGTTTTCCTTTGTTGGCCGCCACAATTCATGTGGTTTGGGACCAAAAGCCTCACGAGAGACATCGTAGAATTTAGGATTGCATTTTCCTTTTCGTTTTGCATTCATATAGTCATATCCAACGTGCGAACATACATTGGGTAGAAAAATAGGAAAGGTAAGGTTAAGTCGCGCAACTAGCCTTGGCTAGGTCAAAGGGGTGCCTTGGATTCTATCCTTGCCTTCCCCTTTGTCAAACGTGACCCCCGAACCTTTTTCTTTGGCTTACGTGGACTAGGAGTCGTTTTAAAAAGGGTTTTACTACTTTGTCTTTAAAAAACACTTTTTTTGGGTGACTTGGTACACCCCAAATCTATACCAGGTGGCGACTCCGTTTTCATATTTAAAAAACCCTTT
The DNA here is from genome assembly GCF_036785885.1 of Coffea arabica. Lineage (NCBI taxonomy): Eukaryota > Viridiplantae > Streptophyta > Magnoliopsida > Gentianales > Rubiaceae > Coffea > Coffea arabica. The sequence continues at coordinate 21,614,900 of NC_092316.1, forward strand.
TTAAAATTTCATTTGGCCAAATCGTCGCTTTCCAAAGTCCCATGGCCTTTTTACTTTTCATTTTGCACACGTTCACACCACACTTCACACACACATCACTCACACAATTCATTCGAAAAGTGGGGCGCGACAACATGCCTTTACGAAATTAGATCCAATAAGTCCACAACACAAACTGAAACCAAAGATTATCCATTCGAAGTTCAAAATCTTCAATAAACCAGCTACTAGTAAGAGCACCATCATCTCCAAGAATAACCAATCTTAGGTTCTATAGCAGAGTCTCAAGTTCCAAGTTCAAATCCAAGAAGTAAGCACAGCTTGCTAACTTACATGTTAAATAGAAACCAAGTCAAATAAGCTCATCAGTTATTCACAAATTTTCGAATTCGAAATTCAAGTAAAATTCGCCTTTTTACCGAAATCGGAAAATTACACATTTTTAAAGCATATATATCGTATTTCCAATCATCGCTTGCAAATAAAACTAGGAAGTATACAGGCAGAAAATGCATTTTATTCATTTGATACTCTTTTATCTTGGTTCAAAATCATCATACGTGGAGTTTGGCCAGCAAACCTCGGTCTCTTATTCCCCATAGCCAGTACTAATGATTATCTCAATTCTTTCCACACTTACAAGTATAATTGCAATTCAAATTCGTCCAATCTTTCACTACAAAACTCTCATCCCATATTTTCCTTCAATATAAATCCCAAGCAAGAAACTCCCAAATAATCAATTTCTTTAACCTCTAAGATACAATAGATCCTTGTTCACACAATATTCAAATCAATCCCACAGTCAGGCATCCTAAATTTCAAACTTAGGATACACTACAGAGATCGGAAGCCTAAGCTCTGATACCAATTGTAACGACCCCATTTTCCCCTAAGGCGAACCAGAGGGGTCAACGGGCCGCCTGCCCAGCTCTCGCCAGGACTCCGTCAATCACTACAGTTCTCCAAAAATTACAATATAAATCTCAAATAGATATATCAAATTCTCCAAGAACTACATATCACAAACGCTGCGGAATGTACACGTACGTCCATTCAAGTCCAATCATTCATTACAAACCATATCCACAAGCTATTACACAAGAGGCGATCCAAATTCAAACCGTACAAGGTGTAATCCCATCCATTCCAATTCCCCTAGCCCAACAATTACACAAACGATTCCAAATCTAAACTATACAAATTACAAGCCATCCAGGTACACAAATAACGTAATACAGCTCTTCCTTTGTTCGAAACCGGTACTCGCATAAACACATCAAACACGTAATGCAGTTTACCAAGACTTGATAAGGACATATATATATATGTCATATATACATGAAAAAGGTTCAATTGTACACTTCAAAAGTACTTGAATTCATTTACATCAAAATTCCAAATTTTCGAGGAGCAATTCAAAACTAGCTACATAACTAGCTCAACTCATTTCAAAACTTGAGTCCAGCAGTGTCCCTGTAAGGAAAACAAAACAACGGGGGTGAGCTTGCGCTCGTGAGGTACCAAATGCACAAGTAAGTCATACAATCCAACAACACACATAAGTGTTTTATGAACTCAACCATGTATAAAAGGATACAGTCGGCCCTCAAGGGCCGTTTTCCGATTTCCATACTTGATCATATTCATTGACACTCCGTCAACCATGGAGGATAACCAAGAACCGTAGACACCTCTTCTCACCATTTCCTCCCACCATTCACCCCCTGATCGGGCCCGCACACCTCATAGTTTCAAAGGGTAATACTCGAGTATACCACAAGGTCGAGGAGTTAACACTCCACTCTCCTATCAAGAACCCAAAGGCTCATTAACGAATCGCCCAAGCCCTTGCCGGCACGACTCGAATAACGGTCTAAGGGCATGAGCTCAAATTCACATTAATATTAAGGCATTGCCCCATCAAATGTTCAATCATGTATATATACCATTTCACATCCAAACAATAATGATAAATGCAAATAAGTGGTCAAGAGCGATCAAGTACACTCTCGACCTATTCAAGTCATATAACAAGTACATTGAACCATTTAATGATACACTCACCAAGCACGGCTCACAAAGCTTATTCGGCAAACCTCATTATCTCGATCAAGTTGGAATCCTAAAACCAAATATCAAGTCAAGCAAAGGAAAATTCTAACATTAACAAGTTTCTATTGCCTTTTGGCATTTTAAAGCTACACCCATCCGATCGAAACAAATCTTATGGCGTTACAAAACTAAAACATATGTCAACATTTCTTATGAAGATTTCCAAGGCCAAATCACACATTTTCAGGATCAAATATCGAAATCTCGGAGAGGGCAGAAAACTGTCCGCAAAATAGGGTCTATGAACAGTCAAGGGTATTTCAGTCAATTCACAAGCTACAGTACTCCAATCACTCTGAAATTTTGCAGGTAACTAGCTAACTCATATATCTACAAGTTTCATGTTTTGAGCAAGAGCCGAATCAGTCTTTAACATGGTCAAATGTACAGTACGAAAACAGGGCAGAAATAATACAACAAAAGCTGAAATTACACTTCCAAGCCAATCTTTGCAAATAACCATCACTAACCACAATTAAGGGCTAGAAATCCTCACTTAACATGAGACTAGCCTATACTAGTCATGTACATGCCAAAACAAGGATGAATGAACTTAAACAAAGCTTAGAAATGTCACCATTATGGACTCTTAACAACCCAACATCCAATTTACAAGAATTTCCCTAAATTTAATCAAGATCACACAACTTCAAATCAATCATATACTCTCCAAAAATGGGACAGCATTACCCCTTAATTTAACGCATTTCCAACCTACCATTCAATACCAAATATATATCAATTCAACTCCATTTGTACATACAATTTATAGACTAGTAAATATACTCAATTAGAGCCACAATGCCCCTCAAGCAAGCCAATTAGATGCTTATAAGCCAACTATTAGAATTTTCCCCCAAATCGAAACCCTAGAAACCGGAATTCACACCACAAGCGTAAATTTTCCGCAATTGATCACAATTAACGCATAAAAGCTTCAATTAACACCATTTCAATCCATCAATCCAATCCTAATCATAACTTTCATATAAAATCAGGAAAATACCCAATAAATCAACAATTCACCATCAATTCCTTCAACCCATGAAATACTTCACAATATAACACATTTAATCACCACAAATCATTAATTAACCAATATTAGACCAAAAGGAAACTTGTTTATGCCACTTACCTCAAATTCAAGAAACCATCAACATAGAGCCTCCCCTCCAAAAACAATCCATCAAAAGCTCTAAGCCACCATAGCAAGCCCATGTGTGAATTATTGTCCAAAATCATTGGTGAAATCACAAGATTTTGGTAGAAATCAAAACTAGAAAATTGAAGAGTTTTCTCTCTTATGAAGCTCGGCTGAACCAGGGAAAGAAAATGAGATATTTTAGGTGCAAAAGTGAGATAAGAAGGAAGAAAAAGGCAGCCGGTCAAAGCTGACCGGCTGTGACACGTCACAATCCGGCCGGATTCTTGGCCGGATTCGAGGCCGAAGCAAACTCAATTTTTTTCAAAATGGCCAGGCAATCCGGCCGGATTTGGCCCCCTTCATGTTTCCCAAAATTTTTCTTCTTTTCCAAGCTGAAAACCTGTTTTACTCCACTCGTCCAACAAAAGATCCATCAAATAAAAACCCTAATTTTCGGGGCGTCACAGAGAGAGTGTTTTGGTCTAAATTTGGCTTCCTAAGGAAGCTTCATTTGTGTGGCTAGAATTGGTGCAAAAGTCAACTCTCTCTCGCGCGCCCACGCGGGCGTTTCGTGCTCAATTCCTCTTGCATTTGTTTCACTAATGCACTAAACCTCTCATGCACTTGTATTGATATTAATATTATTTATTTTTAATTGTTCCAAAATAAGGGTTTAAAGTCCTCAATTAAATCGCGCGTGTAAAACGCGTATCTCCAAATTAAAGGCGATAAAGCGAAACCTCCAAAACTTTCTTATAAGAATAGTACTAATAACTATCACTTGAGTATTTAAACATAAAATTACCTATTTAGGACCATTATACAAGTCTCCAATTTTTCAAACTTGTAGTACCCTCAATCGGGTAAAATTTCCAAACACGTTTTCACTATTTTCATTAAACGAGCTTCCAAAAATTAATTTTTGAAACAAGTCAATTTAAAAATATAATGGAGCTATAATTCCATGTATTTAGGTCTAATGAGGATAGAAAATAATATTCATAGCAATTATCCAAATAAATAATTAAATGAGCCAAAAATAGGTTTTTTTTAAATAAGAATTTTACGAGTCCTCACATTCTCTCCCCCTTAAGAAAATTTGGTCCTCGAAATTTACCTTGATTTGTGAACAGATCTGGATACTTTTTTTGGATTGTTTCTTCGATCTCCCATGTGGCTTCTTCTATTCCATGATTTCTCCAAAGCACTTTCACCAACGGTATCCGTTTATTTCTCAATTCTTTCACCTTCCTATCCAGAAGTTTCACCAGTTTCTCCTTATGGGTTAAGGTCTCATCAATCTCAATACTTTCCGGTTGTAATACGTGAGAAGGGTCTAGATGATACTTCTTAAGCATGGAAACGTGGAACACATTATGAATTTGAGATAAATTCAGCAGCAATTGCAACTTATATGCTACATTTCCCACGCGTTGGATAACCTTGTAAGGTCCTACAAATCTCGGTTGTAACTTCTTTTCCTTCCCAGACATTAAACTCGCTTTCAGTTGTGTGATCTTGAGGAACACTAGATCTCCAACCACAAATTCTAAATCCTTCCTCCGATTGTCTGCATAGCTCTTTTGACGACTTTGTGCAATTTGAATTCTCTGGCGTACCAACTTTACCTTCTCCCTAGCCTCCTCAATCCAAGATACTGTGGTCGGGTCTAAGATCTTCCGTTCTTCTACTTCATCCCAACAAATCGGAGACCTACATTTTCGATCATAAAGTGCTTCATACGGGGCCATTTGAATAGGAGAGTGAAAGCTATTATTATAAGCAAATTCCGCCAGAGTTAAAAACCTACTCCAACTTTCCCCAAAATCCAGAACACAAGTCCTTAACATGTCCTCAAAAGTTTGAATTATCCTTTCAGATTGTCCATCAGTCTGGGTATGATAAGTGGTACTAAAGTTTAATTTAGTCCCTAACATTTCTTGCATCTTTTGCCAAAACCTCGAAACAAATCTTGGATCTCTATCCAACACAATACTCACAGGTATACCATATAGTCTAATAATCTCATCTAGATATAACTGAGCCAATTTCTCCAACGGGTACTTCATGTTAATCGGCAGAAAATGAGCCGATTTGGTCAGTTTATCCACTATCACCCAAATAGTATCATGGCCACTTTGTGTCCTTGGTAAACCTGATACAAAATCCATGATAATGTTTTTCCATTTTCACTCAGGTATTTCTAGAGGTTGCAAAAGTCCCGATGGTTTCTGATGCTCAGGTTTGACTTGTTGAACAAACCAAGCATGTCTGGACAAATTGGGCAATTTCCTTCTTCATATTCTCCCACCAATAAAGGCTCTTCAAGTCCTGGTGCATTTTGTTCCCTCCAGGGTGTACCATAAACTTCGATCGGTGTGTCTCTTCTAAGATTTTCTTCTTAAGCCTTTCATCTTTTGGCACAACTATCCGATTCCGAAATTTCAATACACCATTTGGTCCCAAGTTAAAATCTGACTCATCTCCCTTTTTAACCTTTGCCAACCACTTCTGCACTTCAGTGTCCTTTTCTTGGGATTCCTTGATACAGTCCAACAAAGTGGAACTCATTACAATATTTTCCAAAATCACTTTCCTTGGGTCCAATCGAGGGTTCCAATGACTAACTTCTTCTAACAAATGAAATTCCTTAATCATCAACCCAACTACTTGTATTTGACGGTTCAAAGCATAGGCTACTACATTGGCCTTTCCTGGATGGTACTTAATCGTGCAGTCATAATCTTCCAAGAATTCCATCCATCTTCGTTGCCTCAAATTCAACTCCTTTTGTGAGAATAAGTACTTAAGTCTTTTGTGATCGGTAAATACCTCAAATGTTATCATGTACAGATAATGTCTCCATTTCTTTAAAGCAAAGACCACAGCTGCTAACTCCAAGTCATGAGTCGGGTAATTCCTTTCATGCGGTTTCAACTTCCTAGATGCATATGCTATCACTTTGTCATTTTGCATCAAAACACATCCCAAACCTTCCTTAGAAGCATCTGTGTAAACCACAAAACTATCCCTTCCATTTGGTAGAGTTAATACTGGTGCTCTTTTTAGACGTCTTTTCAATTCTTGGAAACTCTTTTCACACTTAGGACTCCAAATAAACTTTTCACTTTTCTTGGTTAACTCAGTCATGGGTCTGGTAATTTTAAAAAAACCCTTGATAAATCTCCGGTAATACACTGCTAGTCCTATAAAACTTCAAATTTCAGTAGAGATTTGCAATAGTTTCCATTTCGAAACAGCTTCAACTTTAGCTGGATCCACTTTAATTCCATTCTTAGAAATTATGTGTCCCAAGAAAGTCACTTCTTTTATCCAAAACTCACACTTGCTGAACTTAGCATATAATTGGTGTTCCCTCAAAGTTTGCAAAACAATTCTCAGGTGTCTCTCATGATCCTTCACATTCCTAGAGTATACCAAAATGTCATCAATAAAGACCACCACAAATTGATCCAAGTAAGGCTTAAAAATCCTATGCATCAAGTCCATAAAAGTTGCAGGTGCATTGGTAAACCCAAATGGCATCACGGCAAATTCAAAGTGCCCATATCTCGAGTTAAAAGCAGTCTTGGGTATGTTTTTCTTCAAAATCCTCAATTGATAGTAACCCTGTCTCAAGTCCAACTTCGAGAATATTACCGCCCCTTGCAATTGATCAAACAACTCATCAATGTGGGGCAGTGGGTACTTATTCTTAATTGTAACATCATTTAAGTCTCGGTAATCTATACACAACATCAAACTCCCATCCTTCTTTTTAACAAATAAAACCAGGGCTCCCCACGGTGAATCACTTTCCCTTATAAAATCTCGTTCCAACAAATCCTGTAGTTATAATTTTAATTCTTTCAATTCGACTGGAGCCATTCAATATGGCGTCTAAGAGATAAGTGCTACTCCTGGGGTCACTTCAATCTTAAAAGCTATATCTCGTTACGGGGTAAAGACTCTAACTTTTCAGGAAAAACATCTGGAAAGTCCTTCACTACAGGCATGTCCTTCAATTTCACCTTATCACCAGAGGTGTTGATAAGAAAGGCCAAATATCCTTGAGCTCCTTTACTTAACATTTTTCTAACCCGACTTCCTGAAATAAGTGCAGACGAAGCCAATTTACCCCTCACATCCAGTTTCAGGGTTGCCTTCCCTGGAATACACAATTTTACAATCTTTGTCCTACAATTCAACTGGGCATTATAACGGGCTAGCCAATCCATCCCTAAAATCACATCATACCTGTGATAGCCCCACCTCCCCCTAGGGCGTACCCCAGGGTTCGGCGGGCTGCCTGCCCAGCTCTCGCCGGGACTCAGTCGGTCACTACAATCCTCAAATAAATTACAAGAATAAACCTCAAATATTACGATATAAATCTCAAATATAACTCAAATGTTCCAACATTTACATATCAAAAGCGAAGCGTCCACGCTTTCACTGCGCCACTCTGATCCATGATCCCAATTCTTATACAAGAGGAATTCCACAACAATAAAATCACAACAAGCCTTCCTTCGCCACGAGCCCTGTGGAGGGGAATAAAATATTTTTGGGGTGAGCTAGAAGCTCAGCGAGTAACCAGTAAAATCAGTAATCAAATCGGTTTAACAATATTTCATTTCAATGATGTCATAAATCAAATGATAAATCCAGAAACAATTACAACATTTACAAAAACATTAAATATGGAGTATCAATAATTCAAGAAACATGTACAATGGAAAGCGATAGGAACACATTCATTAAAAGGATACGGCTCACGTGGAGCTATCCGTTCATTCGTTCGTTCCCCTGACATTTCCCCTTATTCCTCCAATTATTTGAAAATTTCATTTTTATAAATAAACCCTCGTTCATCTTTTTTATTCGTTCATCCCCTTTCCGGACGTTGACCGGACTCCACCCATCCGGACGTAGCCGGACTCCACCCATCCAGAAGTAGCCGGACTACAAGATAATACTCGAGTATACCAAATTCACCCAGGGTCACCATATCGCCCGACTGAGTCCGCTTCTGGCTCGAGTCGATCGGTAACGAAGGGTAGTGGCCAGTTCAGCCCAAAGGCTTACATCATGCGCAACTAGCATTTAATCATTAATCATTGAAAATTTCATATTTATTTAGGTCAAGTGCGATAAAGTACACACCCGCCTAGAAAACTCGTTTTAACAATCATCGAAAGCACTTAACACATTATCAATCAATAATAACAAGCCAATAAGTCAAGAATTACAGCAAACAAGGAACACTCATATGCAAGCACGCATGATATGCAAGAAAACAGTTCAAAAGTAACTTTCGAAACAGTTTAAAAGTAAATAATGCAGGAAACGGTTCATAAAGAACTTCAGAAATAGTTTGAGGTCACTCACCTCCATGGCTCAGAATCATCCATCATATAACATTACCTTGCTCAAATCCAAGTCTTAGATCACAAACTCAATGCAAACAAGTCCCTTCAAAGTTCGGACAGCACTTCCCCTGAATTTGCTAACTTTCCAGCCATCATGGCTTCATTATTTCCTCATCCAGTCCCAAAGGTACACACACAACAACAAGTTCATCCAATAGTCATTCAGCAAGCTCTAAGTAGCACTAGTACAAGTCAAGCTAGGGAAAAGTCCGAAAATGAAAGTTAAGCTCAAAACCAGAAAAACAGTTTTGACGTCATTTTGCGGTAATGGTACCAAAGGCGCTACAATTGTCGGATGAAGGTTCAAGACCCACTGTTTCGAAGCTAAGAGACAGGGCTACAATATTGCAGAAGGTCACTCAACCCAGTTTCGAGTGTAACCAGGTCAAAAATGCAAGAAACTACACCAGAACCGGAAAAACAGATTCACAGAACGCATTCTAGCGGAAACATCATAAATCAGGCTATCCAAGTCCAAATCCAGAAATTCCAAAACCAGCTGAAAGCTAAGAAACAGGGCTAAATTTCATCAGAAGGCCTCAACAACCAATTCAGAAAAAATTTCAGCCAAAACAACCAATTACAGGCGCAATTCTTACATTCGGGTAAAACCAGAACAGCAATAGTAATTTCGACTTTTCTCATTCTACACTACTCCGATTGATCTGAAATTTTGTAGCCACCTCTAAAATGTCATTCCCTACAACGTTCATGTTTTAAGCCAAGGCCAATTTGGCCTCTATCTATGAGCTACAAATTCGGGCAGAATGTTATCACAAAACCTAATTTTCTGAAATTTCTTCCAAAACAGAAATTGATTGCAATTGACCACTTTTTCCACCTCATAGAGTCCTTAAACATCATTTCCAATCATCATATATAGCCACACAATCATGTTCATGTTAAAACAGAAAAATCCCCAATAATTATAAAACTTCACCAATTCAACCAAAATCAAGATATAATCCATAAAAGTGCATCTTATACCACCATCAATCATGAATTGAAGATCATTAGAGGAAGGAGAGGGGTCCTTCACAACTCACCTTAGCAATACAAGAGATAGAGCAACTAGCCACCTTAGCTTTCCAAACAACTCCACAAAACACCTCAAGACCACTTAGCAAAGAGATTTTATGGAATGATTTGGAGTTTTATTGGTTGGATTTGAAGATTGAGCAAGAAATAGAAGGAAGAAATTGATAGCTTTTCTTTCTTTTCCTTTGAGAGAGAGCCGGCTATGAAGCTTTAGAAATAAGGCTGATTTTTGGCAATTTTTTTTGATTTATTTGGTAAAGTAGGGAATAGTGTAGTCAAAGTCCAAGACTTAATCTTATGGTGACACTTGTCACCTTTAGGTTTAAAACTTATGTTTTTGTCTCTCCAATAAAAATATCTTAACACCTTGTAAAATAATATCACTTAATACAAAATTCCAACAAGTTGTCAAAAATATAATGCATTTACCGCACAGCGGGTCCCACGTCCAAAATACGCTCTTAATTTCTCAAAAACTAACTGATACTAGAAAAATCATTTTAAAACTATCTTTGCGCATAAACTTTATCTGGAGAATTTTTCTAATAAAGAAAATGTAGAAAAGGCAGGCGATTAAATAAAATAAACCCTAGAAAATTAGAAAATTTTCGGGTTCTCACACTCATTCTTTTCGGGGCGTCACAATACCCCTTAATCGCTAAGCTTATTAATTCGGCCAACAATTTTCGTTCCCCAACATAAACTTCACAATCCTTATACACCAGGTTAGCAATTAAACTTTTGTCCTCAATAGGTGTTTTAACCACCAAATCATATGGTAACTTAATTGGTTTCAAGTTTATCCCACTCATAAATTTAGGGTTTACAAAAGAATGTGTTGCATCCAGATCAATTAAAACCCTAACTAAACGGTAAAAAATTGGAATTGTACCTTCAACCACCTCAGTCGCCTCAGGGACCTGTTGATAATCTAATGCATAAACCCTAGCCGGCACCTTGGGTTGGCTCCCTCCAGCACTGGTCTGCTTAGAGGTCGACTTTTCTGGTCTCTGAGTGTTACCTCCCATCTTCATTTTGCTTGGACAGTTTGCGAGTTGGTGCTCGGTACTGCCACAGGCCAATCACTTCCCAAACTTCCTCCAACAATCATTTTTAGAGTGGTTGGGTTTCCCACAGTGCCCACAAATAACTTGAGGAGTCATCGCCGAACCCAGTAGAAGGCGCTCCCCTAGCTTGAGTCGGCCCATTATGACCTCGTCTAGATAAACCTCCCCTCGAAACTCCAGCGGTCCTTGGTCCTCCCGTTCCCCTTCCTATTTTGGAAGGTTGCACATTCTTACTAGCTTGCCCAGAAGTATGGCTAGAAAAATTCATTTTTCTATTGTGAAAGTCCCTCACTTGCACTCTTGCACTTTCAACCCTTTATGCCTTCTCTAAAGCCTCAGTAAATGTAGAGATTTTGGCTGCGGCCAAGCTCTCCTGGATTTTCACATTCAAACCCTTGTACAAACCGTCTAATCCTTTTCCGCTCATTAATCACCAGTTCCGGGGCATACTTGGAAACCTTAGTAAACTTCACCTCATACTCCGCTACACTAAGGGTTCCCTGTTTCAGTTTGATAAATTCATCCTCCCTCTTTTCTTGGATTAAAGGTGGAAGAAACTTTTCATTAAATTCTCTCGTGAAGTTCTCCCAAGTCCAAGGGGTTTGGGTTCTCTCCCATTTTCCTTTTATCAGGTCCCACCAAGCACGAGCAACTCCTTCAAATTGAAAGGCAGCAAAGTTCACTCTCCTATCCTCAGTATAGTTTAGGGCGACGAATATGTTGGTCATTCTCTCTAACCAATTCTCCGCTACCTCAGGATCGGGTTCACTAATAAACTTAGGCTTCTAAAGCTCCATCTTCTCCTCTGTCCTATCCCCTAGCTTGGTTAAGCGGTCCAGAACCTTGTCTCTCAGTTAGTCGTTCCAGGATATCAGTCATCCTATTAATGGCAGTAGCCACTTGATTACCCTCAATATTTTCCTGGCCTTGGGTCGGTCCAGTTGCCGATCCTTGATCATCCCCATGAGGTTGGGCCTGTTTAGTCCCTCGCCCACGACCTCGACTACTTCTTAGTCCTTCCATAACCTAGGCGTGCCTAGTGCAAGAAATAACTTTAATTAAATGGGAAAAAAAATACTTGAAACAATAGCCAATCAAGAAAACATTGAAAATAACAATAATTTACATTCATTAACATGTCAAGACCTATACAATTAGCAGGTCAGGGAAAAATCACAAAATATAGCACGCAGGTGCCACAAAAGTACTTTTAGTCACAGAAGACTAAAGTAAAAGCAAGTGCCTCAAAAGTAGGCTACACAGTCATGCAAAATACAACGGTCTCGGCACTTAGCATCACCCCATTAATCCTAGCTACACCAGTCAAAAGAATCAAAAGAGAGGTTAATCACTAAAGACCTAGTCCACAGTAGGACTATCAGGGGAAATCTCCTCCTCCTCGGGGTCCTCCTCTGGATTCTCCTCCTCAGGGCTCTGGACTACATCCATCCCCTCCTCTACTAATTTAGTAGCATCAGTCAAGATCCTGGAAGCCCTGTCACAGACCTCCTTTCTCAGACTAGTAAGTCGAGCCTTAGTGCCTTAAAACTCCTCACGGACGATGGCAGATGTAGCTATCTTACCCTCTAATACCTCCTCGAGCTCAGCAAGTCTCTCTCCCTGAGTGCTAACCATCTGTCTAAGCTCGTTCACCTCAGCCTGCAAGTCTTGGTTAGCATCCACCAACTGACGACGCTCGTCGTCCAGGGGCAAGTACAAGGTGGTTGGGGTAGGCAAAAGTCAACCTACACAAACATCGAGAGTATCTGTCATAGGGTGATTAGCATACTCGAGCTCCCCCATCTAGAGCTTGGTAGTAAATAGGCCTAGGAGGCTCTACGTGACCATTCACATGACCGTTCCCATTAGCTGTCGGGGCTCCATTTCCGTTTTCCATTCCTGCAAAATAATAACACTTTTCGGCTTCGAAACTTAATCACTACCTAGTTCGAATATCCCTTAATGCATGCCTAACTTGTTCACTAGTTCATCCCAAATGTCACTTGAGGTAGAACTAACTTAATTGCTAACTCGTCCCAAGTATCACTTAAGGTAGGGCTAAATCGCCCAACTCCAAGTCTTAAAGGTAGAGTATCTAGTATGTCTTCCATATAGATCTCTAACCTAGTACTCTGATACCAACTGTGATGCCCCTACTTCTCCCTAAGATGAACCAAAGGGTATCCACGGGATGCCTGCCCAACTCTCGCCAGGACTCAAGCGATCTCATTCCAGCTTAACATAAAATTTTACAGCAACACGAGATAAAGTAGGGAAGTACGGAAAGCTTCAACCATCCAATCCATACATTGGATTTCCAAAAGTTACATTAATACTCCAAATATACATACAACAGGCCAAAATGTCTAGTCAATGCACATTGGAAACCCTAAGCCAAAACACAAAAGGGGGGGTTTCTCCAAGTTCATTCCCCATCCAGTCCTGTTAAGGAAAACAAATCTACAGGGTAAGCAAAATGCTCGTGAGGCTAAGAATACACATGCAGACACATAGTTCAGGTAACAAGCCCAAGTAACAGTTCAAGTGATAACTTGCAAGTAATTAACAATGCCAACAAAATGTAAACAAAAACAATTCAAGGATATGGTAGCTCTCAGGAGCTAAGTTCCACTTGTTTTACCGATGTCATTCGTATATCTCCTCGTGATGACTCTCCGTCAACCGGGTTGATATTTCCAATCCATAGATCACCACTTACTTCTCATCCATCCACCATACACCGCTCCGGACCCGCACGACATTTAGAAGGCTATACTCTATGAGTATGCTAAGTAAGATCTCTCAAATAGACCAAGCTTATCATGTAATTCTCATGGCTCACCAAGGTTCCCGACCGAGCCCATGCCGGCTCGAGTTTCAAGGTCGGTCTATGAGTTTGGGCGTCTCTCATGTATCATGTAAGTGTCGAGGAGATTCACTCCAACGACGTATGCAGCCATAGCATACCATGTCATGTATTCAAGCATTTGACAGGTTTAAGCATGTATTTCAGGTCATGTAAACCGGGCAAACCATGTTAAGCATGAGTCATTTGTTTCAAATGAGAACGAGTGAGATAAAGTACACACTTGACCCCATTTTTCAAAATCAAGTAGGCTAAGCATGTAATCAGGTAGGCCAAGCATGAATCAAGTCCGTAGAGTTCAAGTAGCCATACACTTGACACTCACCAAGTAACAAGAGCAAGTAGATTCAATTGAAGTTCAAGCGTCCACTGTGGGATCCTCTTAAAGGTTCTTGTGTGCGCCTGAGCAAATAATAATAGACTATCATTTACAAACCCCTGCTATTAAAGAAGATCGTACCTTAGTACAATCTTAGAAAGTCTCGTGAAACGAGCCTTATTTATCCTAAATCAAGGCTCTCAAGTGGGGTTTCAAAGTACAAGAGAAATTTAGTTTTCATCTTGGAAATCAAGTATAAATTGTTTAAGTAATATCGAAGGAATAAGGAGTACTTGAAAAACTCCATTTCCTTGGAATTCGGAATATTTCAGTTTTGATACACTACATTAGAAAAATCGTATCTCACGCTTTACAAGTCAAAAATTGGAAAACTTGGTACTGTTGGAAACCTCTTCCAAGGTACTAAAAGTTCATAGATTTCACTCTTCCATGATTCCAGATGGAAAGTATTCAAAAATTGGCTCAAAGTTGCTGTTTTAAACATGAAGACAGCTTTCGGGGTTGGTTTTTGGCCAAGTTTGGAAATTCGGCAAAATTCACCCATAGCGAACCAGCCTTTGGAATTTGGAACTCAATTAGCGTTGCAAACAAGGTTTAAAAAAAAGCAAGCAGAACGAGAATCGGAGTTTTGAACACCAAAATACGGTAGTTCAAAGTTGCTGAAATTTAGAACCTGTTTACCATTTTCCAGATTTAAATCACTGTTTTTGGGACATCGGTTGAGCATAGAAACGAACTTTAAATGGCACTAAATTTGGTAGGTTTATCCTACCATATAAGTGCTATTCCTCTACCAAATTTCACAGGAAAATACATTCGGGAAGTTGGTTAACGGAATCACGAAAACTCCAGGAACTTTAAGGCAAATCTGCCTTGTATGTTCCGTTTTCTGTTTTCAAAACGTTTGGCCAACAAAGTACCTCAAGCACGGTCCATGTGCATAGAAAATGTCTAATAGGTATCCAATACACATTTTGTAGGTAATTAATCACCAAAATTCCGGATAACAAGTCCCAAGTCATTGTTAGTTTCAAATCTGTCAAAAACACTGTTTTCGTTCACAAAGTCTGTTTTGAATTTCGATCATAAATCACTCAATTCAACTCAGAATTAAGCGTGGTTGGTGGATTTAGAAAATAGACTCATAAGGCTATATTTTCTCAGAAGAAACCATTTTCAAAATCTATCCATAACCAGCTCATTCGTGAGCATCAAGTTGCAGCTCATGTGCTTCCTTCCAGGAAGCAACGAAACAGGACAGTGGATTTCAAACGAATGGTTTGGCTTGATCAAGTGGAACCAGGACATGCATTTTATACCAATGGAAAGCCAGGAATGTCTAGTTTCCAATACCACAAATGGCACTCGATTTTGACATCGGAGAAACAAGTTATGGCTGAAACAAGAAGACTGCCTGGGCGGGAACAAAATTCCAGTTTTCTAACCTTTCGACATTTCAACATTTGAGTGACCAAATCAAGTTATTTTTCAATGAAACTTTTTACGCAACCAATATAACATGTAAAAAACATAAACAAGCCATTAGAACCTCAAAAGTTTGCACAAAAGTGGTCGGACAAGGCAGGGGTAAAACGGTCACTTTTGCTCCAAGCACCTCTTTTGATTTTCTACCAACAATACAACATTAATCCACTAATTTAAGCACTAAACCACCATTAATTTCATCATAAATCATCAAATCAGTCCTTCCATCAAAAGTGGGAGTTCATAGAGCCCACACAACAAAAATCCATCATAAACAAGACTACCCACATGCATACGAGAGTTTATACGTGAAATTCTACTTCCAAAAATCACGATTTGAAGGTTGGATCACCTACTCGTGTGATGAACAAAGGCAGAATTTCGGCTCCCTCCTTGTCCAAGAAGACTATGGATTGCAGCTCTCCTTCGTAGCTTAATGTGATCTCCAAGTATTAGGCTAAGTGTGTGTGAAATTTGGGAGGAATTGGATAAAGATTGATGAAGATTTTGTGAAGGAAAATTTTGAAGAACTTGAGTTGTTTTTGCACAAGGATGGCCGGCTGCTTTGTGAGGAAGAGAGAGAGTATTTTGGTCTAAATTTGGCTTCCTAAGGAAGCTTCATTTGTGTGGCTAGAATTGGTGCAAAAGTCAACTCTCTCTCGCGCGTGCACGCGCGCGTTTCGTGCTCAATTCCTCTTGCATTTGTTTCACTAGTGCACCAAACCTCTCATGCACTTGTATTAATATTAATATTATTCACTCTTAATTGTCCCAAAATAAGGGTCTAAAGTCTCTCAATTAAATCACGCGTGTAAAACGCATATCTCCAAATTAAGCGTGATAAAGCGAAACCTCCAAGAATTTCTTATAACGATAGTTCTAATAACTATCACTTGAGTATTTAAACATAAAATTACCTATTTTAGAACCATTATACAAGTCTCCGATTTTCCAAACTTATAGTACCCTCAATCGGGTAAAATTTCCAAACACGTTTTCACTATTTTCATTAAACGAGTTTCAAAAAATTAATTTTTGAAACAAGTCACTTTAAAAATATAATGGAGCTATAATTCTATGTATTTAGATCTAATGAGGATAGAAAATAATATTCGACGCAATTGTCCAAATAAATAATTAAATGAGCCAAAAATAGGTTTTTTTTAAAATAAGAATTTTACGAGTTCTCACAATTGGTAGTTTGCTTTACTTAACTGTTAGTAGATCAGATATGATGTTTGCTATGTGCTTGTGTGCTCATTTTCAGTCTTGTCCAAAAGAATCTCACTTGAATGCGAGAAAAAGAATTCTTAGATACTTAAAAGGAGCCTTGAACTTTGGCCTATGGTATCCTAAGTGTCATGAATTTCCTTTATGTGGATTCTCTGATGCTGATTTTGGTAGTTGTAGGATAAATAGAAAAAGTACTACGGATATATGTAACTTTCTTGAAAATTGATTAGTATCTTGGTTTAGTAAGAAGCAAAATGCTATTTCCTTGTCTACAACCAAAGCAGAATATATTGCCGCCAAAGTTTGTCCTGCTCAATTATTGTGGATGAAAAACACATTGAATGATTTTGGATTAATATATGATTATGTGCCCATGTATTGTGATAACACTAGTGCCATAAACCTGACTAAAAATCCCATTCAGCATTTTAGGACAAAGCACATGACATAAATTATCATTTCATTCACAATCTTGTCCATAAGGGTGAAATTTGTGTTCAATATGTTTGCTCAAAAGACCAAATTGTTGATATTCTCACAAAAGCCCTACCACTAGATCAATTTGTATCTTTGAGAACAAAATTGGGTGTTTCAGAAAAAATATTCTAAAAATTTTCGGATCACTCTTTTTCGGATGTCCGATGTGTTAGAACGGACGTCTGACACTGTTCATGATCATCTTCCCAGAAAGTTCTGGTTCAAACGGTTGTGTCGGAAGCTTTGCTTCGTTCGGCCGTCCGACATCCAAAAATCACGTTTTATAAGGAAGTCCTCTGGTTCATTTAATTCATTTTTTACCTCTTGTCTTGGACGCAACTCTTCATATTCTCTCATTTTCAAAATTTAAATTCATCTCTCTTCGGATCAAGTTTCAATTACTCTGACTGGCACCGTTACATTCCTATTGCGCGTTTATTGCTCATCATAATTTCTCCCAACTGCCAACTGCACTATAAATCCCAATTCTGTGAGGACTCGCAAAAACTATTATTTTATGCCTAATTTATGGCTTAATAAATTATTTAATTGAATTTCTATTCCAAGGAATATTTTCTAGTCTTATTAGACCTAAATACATGGTAATATAACTTCGTTATATTTTTAAAATGATTCGATTCGAAAATTAATTTCCTGGAGCGCGTTTAGTAAAAATAGTGAATCGTACTTGGAGATTTTATCCGCGTAGTAGCACAATAAGCTTGGAATATTGGAGGCTTGTACTATGGTCCTAAAATAGGTAATCTTATCAATAAATACTCAAGTGATAGTTAATTGTGCAATCGTTATAAGAATTTCTCGGAAGTTTCGCGTTATAACGTTAAATTTGACGGTACGCATTTTCACACGCGCGACTTTATTTGAGGGACCTTAGAACCTCATTTCGGGACAATTACGAGTGAAGGATATTTACATGAATATATATGCATTGGAGATTTAGTGCACTAGTGAACCAAACGCGCGAGATAATCGAGCCGTAATCGTGCCAAACGACCCCTAATGAGAGTTGACTTTTGGGTGAATTTCCACCACTCATTTCACCTTCTCTTGGAAGCTAACTTGGATCAAATCACACTCCCTCTTCTCTCTCCTCATTGCCGACCAGCCCTCCCCTCTCTCTCACTCCATTGCTACAAAATTTCACCTCACAAATCTCACTCAAACAACCCCCAAATCATCTCCAAATTCAACCAAACTTGCACCACACTTAGCTTGATACTTGAGGATCATTTTGAGCTGCAAACAAGGGCTGGAAATCACGGTTTTTCTGGGGTAAAAGAGGGCTGAAAATTCTGCTTGAACATCAAACCAAAGTAAGTGATGATCCACTCTTGGAAACTTGAAGTTTGGAAGCTATCTTACCTTGTTAAGTTCATGCATGCATTTGGTTAGCTTGTGTATGGTGTAAAAATGTGATAGTGGGCTCTTTGAATTCCCACACTTGGGTTGTTGTTGCTGATTTGATGATTGATGGTGGTTATATTGTTGGTTTAGTGGTTAAAATGATGCATTAGTGGTGGGTAATTAGTAGAAACTTCATTGGGTGTAAGAAGCAAAAATTTCCGATTTTGCCCCTACCATATTCGGCCATTTTAAGGCCAATTTTTAATGGTCTAACGGCTTGAATTGGATTTTTATAGGATGTATTAGATGTGTGAAAAATTTCATTGGAAAATATTGAGGTTTGGTTGAGCAAATGAATTTTTTTTGAGAAACTAGCAAATCTGGAAAACTGTTCGCGTATGACTCTGACCAGTGGTAGTATTTCGGCTATAACTCTGTCCTCGGATGTCGAAATCATGTACCGTTGGTGGCGTTTGAAACTAGAAGTTCCTGGCTTTAATTTGGTATATAATTCACGTTCTGATTCTCTGTGAGCAAGCCGAACCAAATGTTTTAAGTTCGCTGTCCTGTTGCTCTGTTCATCTGGAATGAAGAGTTCAGGCAGCAACTTGATGCCCGATTTTGAACCAGATGGGTGCCGAATTTGGAAACGATTTCTTCTGTGATATTTTAACCCTATGAATGTATTTTCCAACGGCGTAAGCCATGCTCGATTCCGAGTTAAATTGACTGAATTGTGACCAAAACAAGAGGACTGCCCTGTTTTGGAAAAACCGTAATATTTGGACTGGTTTGGAACAAGATCTTGGAGTGAACTTGTTAATTGATGTTCTTGATACTAAACACTTACCAAAGGCATTATGGATGTTTCTTAGACCTTTATTTCACAAATGAACCATGATTGGATAGTTTGCTTGATTAAACGTTTTGAAATGGGTAATGAAAGTCTAAAGGCAGATTGCCTTATAATTTTTCCTGAACTTTGGTTGACTAATTAACTATCTTTCCGAGGGTATTTTTCCCTGAAATTTGATAGAGCGGTACCTTTCATATGGGAGTAAAATACTGCCAATTTTGGTATCAATCCAAGTTCGTTTCGATACCCAATTAAATTCCTCGTGTTGGAGGTTCAAATCTGGAAATTCTTCTCCAGTCTTGAATTTCCCTAACTTCGGGCTACCGTATCTCGGTACTCGAAACTCCGATTCTTGATCCGCTTGTTTTGTTATACACCTCACTTGTAACACTACTTGAGTGACAAATTTCAGAGGCTGGTTTGCAACGTGTGAATCGTGCCGAATTTTCAAAGTTGGCCGAAATCCAACTTAATTCTGCCTTGTAAACCAACCCTGCATCTTCAAGCTCATTTTTGAACACTTTTCACTTCAATTCATGGAAAAGTGTCTTCTAGGAACTTATAGTACTTTCTAAGAGGTTTCCAATTCTCGACTTATACCGAGGAAGTTACAATTTTTCAAAGATTCATAATAAAACTGAAAATTTTCCAATTTCAAAGAAATAGAGTTTTTCAAGAACTCTTTATTCTTTTGATATTCTTAAACGTTTTGCTCACGATTTTCATGATAAAAACTCAAATAATATTGTACATAATAAAAGGCAAGTTGAACCTCGATTTACGTGTAATTGAGGTTCCTTTTGTGAAATAATCCTTAGATTGTACCAGTGTACGATCTTCCTTGATAAATGGGTTAATTGTGTGACTATCCACTATTAATGGCTAGGCGCACAAGGAGACCTTCAAGAGGATCTCACAGTGGACACTTGAACTCCCAGAAAATAATTCTTATTGAATTGCTCGGTGAGTGTCAAGTGTGTGAATCTTTGATACATGTTTATTTGTGGTAATTGTTGGAAATTTTAAGAAAATAAGGGCGGGTGCGTACTTTATCGCACTTGTTCTAATTTCAAATGAATGATTGAAATGTATTGAATGAATGACTGAAATGCAATGGTATGTTATGAATACATACGTCGATGGAGTGAACCTCCTCGACTTTTAAATGAATGGGGGACGCCCAAACTCATAGACCGTCCTTGGACTCGAGCCGGCAATGGGCTTGGTCGGGAACTTGGACGAGCCATGAGATATATATAAGCTCGACCTAATGAGAGGTCCTGCTTGGCATACTCGTGGAGTATCGCCTTATAAATGACTTTTGGGCCCTTGAGGTGTACGGTGGACGGAGGGAAGTAAGTGGTGATCTACGGAAATGGAAATGCCGACCCGGTTGACAGGAGGGTCAACGCGGGAAGGTATACGAATGACATCGGCAGAGCGAATAGAACTTAGCTCCTGAGAGCTACTATATCCTTGAATTGTTTCTGATTACTTTTCCTGTTCGAATGATTGATTATTGAAAAGACATGGTTTTATTTATTAAATTTGGGATTGTTATTTGACAAAGTGCTTGCATGTGTGTTCTTGGCCTCACGAGCGTTTTGCTCACCCTATAGTTTTGTTTTCCTTAACAGGACCGAATCTCGGAGAAGTTTGGAGAAAACCCTTCGCTGTACTTTTGTTTTAAGGTTTTCTATTGTTAATGGCTATGTCCTTTGTGGGGATTGTACTTTTGGAATTGAAGTGTAACTTTTGGGCCTGACGTATATTTTGGATTTAAGTTGTATCTTGAACGCCCTATCTATGGGTGGAGTAATGGATGATTTTATGCTTGAACGCTTCCGCATTATTTGTATTCATGTTGCTCTCTTCGATGTGTTTAGTTCGGATTTAAATTGAATGAAATTGCTTGAGTCCTGGCGAGAGCTGGGCAGGCGTCCGCGGATACCCTTTGGTCCGCCTTAGGGAGATGTGGGGCGTCACAAATTCTCACTCGAAACTCTAGCCACTCAAATTCACTCTCTGTGGATGGTTCAAGCATCCATTGTAGTTCATACTACACTTTCCATCACTTGATACTTATTTGCATTACATTCCAAAACAAAAAACACACTACATTGCAATCATGGTAAGGATTAGAAGAGGATCTGTGAGTGTCGGACGCACCTTCAGGCTTAGAGATGAAGAGGATAAAGACATTCAGGTTGTCGAACCTCCTACCAAATCACCCAAGAAGGGATCTAGAACTCGTGGTAGAAAAACGTAGCAGTCTGCAAAGAGGAAGCACACTGCTCGAACTAGAGAGCCATCTGGCGAATCATTTGTTGAACAGATGGAGGAGCATCAAACTGAAGAGCATCCAGTTAGAGGCAGTGAAGAGGAACTGGAGCAGCCCACCAATGCAAATGCATCCGTCATGAAATCACCTATGAAAGGAAAAAGGACCACCAAAAGGAAGAGGATGGCCCAACCTAAGGAAAGGCAAACTGCTGATCCTTCTGGGGATCAGTAGGTTGCACAGAAAAATGCTGGGGTACAGCAAACTGCTGAATCATCTACCAGGAAGTCACCAAGGACAAGGTCTGGTGTCCAAGACACTGTGCCAATTGCTCAACGCAATGGAGAGAAAAAGCGTCCTGCAAATGAGCAACCTGAAACTCAAACTGCAGAGCAACCTACCCCCTTAGCAAAGTTCATTGATAATGATGCCAGGGAGAGGTTCGAATAAATCTCGCAGAAAGGTTTCATCACTCAAAGGACCATCATTCCATATGAATTCCGTAAGCTTGACCTTGAATCTGTTCTCAACCTATTTGAATTCCAAAAATGGATTCATCTTCTGACTATTCCAAACACATACTATCCTGACATGCTTCATTAATTCTTTGCCAACCTTAAGAAGAGTAGATCACATACTGATCTAATATCATGTGTCAATTCTGTTAACATAGAGTTGAATCCTGACATTGTCAACACCGTTTTGGAAACCAAAATTGAAGATGATTTTAAAGGAAAAATTGCAAACTTCTTTTCATACGAAGAATTTTCCTCTGCATACCATCACTTTCATGTTGCAAAATTAATGACCTATTTTCAAACTCATTTTAATACTCCTGCTGAGGCAAGATTAGATGATCTTAGTTCTCAAAACTTGATTATTTTTTTTATGATTTCGAATCCGTTGATACCTACTGATGGTTATAGGACTGATGCCAACAAAATGGAACTTTATCTGTTCTACTGCTTTCTTGAAAAAATCAGAATTGATTTTAGATTTGTCATGTGCAAATTTTTGTTCAAAATCAGCACTGACAGCCGTAGGAAACTTTCTTATGGAAAATTTCTGACTCCTATCTTTGCTCACTTTGAAATTTCCTTCATTGAAAAATCACCAAAAGAAAGTACATCAACTGTTTTTTCCAAGACTTATTTTGAAAGGAAAAATCTGAAATTTTTTTAGGGTCATTGGTGCTACAAAGAAACTGTTTCGGAGTCTAGGAGAAAGAATTTTCATGAAACTCCTGTCATCCCTAGGACTCCTCGAGATCAGTCCATGTATGTATCACCTTTCACTATCCATCCTAGAAAGTCAGCCACTAAGTCCTCTTCATCCAACTCTAAGGTCATTTCCTTGCTTGAGAACCTCAAATAACACTTCCTACTCCTTGAAAATGGTTTGATGATGACCATGTCATCCGAACAACAAGCCACCTTCATTGACAAAATGAATCTGCTTGTGCCTCCCATTCCTCAAGAAAATGAAAATGCACACCGAAAGGTACCGAGAATTAAGCCAACTATTGAAACTACTCCAGAATACTGTGCCTCTAGTTCTCAGCCACAGGACAAGGGAAAGGCTCCAGTAACTGAAGAAGAAACTTATGATGATGATGACACTGAAGATGAAGAAGATCCTGCTCAGTTTCGCTTAGCAAGAACAAGACCTGGATTCTCCAAAATCACCATTTAGGCACTTTTAGGCAAATACACTTCATGATTAGGATGGTAGTTCATAATAGACTTTTGGCATCTTTTACATTTTAAAACATTTCGTGTGTTCTGCACTTAGGATTCTATTTCCCTTCCTTTGCTGGTCTGTAAAAACTATTTGGTTATCTTGTGTGGTTTGAATTAATGTTGTTTTTATGGATTATCCTTTTGTCATGAATTATCCCTTCCGCCTAACTCTTTTGGCCTCTAATTTCTGATATTGACTGCTGTTGACAATTGCTGGTTGCTGTCTCTAATATGGACTGCTGTGTTTTGGTTTCTAGATTTTTTTTTGCTGGTAATGGTTGATAATTGTTGATTGTATTACTGGCCTCTGGTTGATCTAATGATGACAAAAAGGGGGAGAAATAGATACTGGTCTCTAATGAGGTCAAGTGTAATCAAGGGAAGTCACTCTAAGGGGGAGTATTCACACGTAAGAGAATATCATTCTGTGGGGGAGTATTCACTCTTCGATGCATTAAGTAAGGGGGAGCTGTGCCTAAATTATTTTCCTCTATCCATTGTTTTGTCATCATCAGAAAGGGGAAGGTTGTTTATCTCAGTCCGTAACTTTTGATGATTACAAAACAAATGGATGATACTAATGTTCTCTAAATAGACCTTTTCAGAAATGAATCAAAACAGGGTCAAAAATTAAACACAAAGAATGCTGAAGCTACTGTTGGACCCACAAGAAGACTGGATTGGACGTCTAACAACCTTTGCGGAACTTCGGACACATGAAGAACTTCACCCTCAGACATCCGAAGATATTGAGTCATTCCTTCTAAGCTCATTGATCTCGATCAGACGCACATAATCAGAGCACTGAACATCCGACAAACGTTGCGACACTTCGGACGTAAAACTTTGCAAGCACCAGACGTCCGAAAGAATTGAAAAAAAATTCTCAGTTTCACCCCCTACTCTCGGACGCATACATTGAAGGTGCCGGACATCCGAAATAATTCAGGAAAAATTCTTAAGCTCACAACCTACGATCAGACGCAAGAAAGTGGTCTACCGGACGTCCGATACTACCAATGGCTAGTTGACTCTTCAACTGGCTTCTGTCCGTTGGAAGCATTAATTGAGGAATTTTTTGGTCCCATATAAATAGGACAAAGTCAACCACTTCCAGGCAACTTTGCACATTGAGACTACATCAGATTAAGAGTGATTTTAGTGATAAAATACTCTTCAAAAAGGATTTGTACTCTTAGTTGTGTAATTTTCGATAAGCTTTTCTAGTGTGATTCAATTACTTCAATAGTATAAATTTGTGAGGGTTATCCGACTGATAGTAAAACTTCCCTGCTTGACCAAGTGCGGCTTGGGGCAAGGAGGAAGTGATCCTTCCATCGTACACAAGAGATTAGTTGTAAGTTGATCAACTTGAAGAAACTTACTCTATAAAGTGCTATTCAAACTCTAGAGGAGTTTGATATTTGGTTTGATACTCTATCTCTTTTACTTACTGTTGTGATTTATTAATTGCTCATCTCTTCTACTCACAAGCACTTGTGCTTACTCATCAATTGCTCCATTGTGTGGTCTTTTAGAAAAAGAGGGGAAATACTCAAAAAGGGTGACTAATAGCTTGGCCAGTTTTTGAAACTGCCTAATTCACCCCTTATTAGGTTGTATTCGATCCTTACAATATGAAATATTTTAAGTTTTGATGGCAAACTAGAAGTTGTTTGGGTGATGTTTGTGGTGAATCTCCTTGAGCTAAACAAGTGGTAGTAGGGTTGGTTGGGTTGTCTACCATGTGTTTGATGTTTTGTCTAATCCTTGTTCATGGTTCTTCTTGAAGTATTAACATGTTTTAGACCCTTTTTGAGTTAAAGATAACACTTGACATGTTGTTTAAGTGAAAAACAAGGTTAGGATGAAGGTTGGTGTTACATGAAGAACTAGTGGACTGTTTTGTTTCTCTTGGGTTGACCGGTTTTGTAGGAGAGGCTCTTATTGATTTTGTGGTTCATTTGCACCTTATTTAAGCCTAAGAATCTTGGATAAGTATTGGTTTAAGGTTTGGTGTGATTTAAAATGAAAAATTAAGCAAGAAAAGTGGTTGTTATGAGCTAATTGTGGATTGATTTGGCTCCTTTGGTTGGCTAGACTGTTTTGATCCTCTTAATTATGTTGTGTATTGTATTTTGAGATCCAATGGTATTAGATAACTTTCTCCTCTGTATATGAACCCTAGGGGATTGATTTGGATAAATTTGAACCAAAATAAGTAAAGATAGCATCAAGAAGTAGTGCAACTTTGCTAGAGTTTTAGGGCTGATCAGAACTGAAAAATCAGCCAACTTGTTCGAGTTACTGGTACTGATAGGAGACAAACTAGAGTGTGTATTTGGTACAGTTAGAAAGCCCTTTGAGTCTAGTTTCCAAAACCACTAACGGCACCTGATTCCGACCTTCCTACAGTGAGAAATAGGCGTTTTCCCACGGACATTGTATTTTTTAAACGCGAACATTGACGGAGAGTCAATGGATTCTTGTACGATCAAGCTCAAGTGGATTTAGCTTTTGGAAGCCACCCGTATCCTTGAACTGAATTGTGATTACATTGTTGTAGTACAATACTGTGTTTACTTGTTTGCCTTACATTTTTATCTGGCTATGGGTGTATCTTTTTATTTGGAACTTCACTGGACTTTAGCTCACCCCACTCCTTTTGCTTTCCTTAACAGATGTGGGATGGACATACGGGTAAGAACTTTCATAGCTTTATCTTTTACTTGAACTTGTACTTTGAATTGTAACCTTTTGCTTATATGACTTTACTTTTGATTCTTGTAAGTTTGAATGTATAAGTTCGACGTATGCTATGTAAATTAAGTGTAGAGTAGTAAGTTTGACTTTTAACTCTATATCCTAAGTTTGGAAAGTTGGCGTAGAGATTATATTTCAATTAGGGTTTGTACTCTTTGTTTGGAAGATATTTCATCAGCTTTCTTGAGTTTCTCGTTCTTTGATCGACCGAGCCCTGGTGAGAGTTGGGCAGGCAGTCCGCTGATACCCTAGAATTCACTTTAAGGAGAGGTGGGGCTGTCACAAATACACCACTTGAACACTACTTTATTACCTTAATCTTCTTGCTTTTATTTCAGAAAAATCAACCCTAAAATATCCTTAAAGTGGCCGAAATTTTTGACTTAAGAAAAGGGGAAAAAGGAAAAAAATTTGAGATTAAACCATGAAGCGGCACATGGCGAAAATCAAACCAACCTTGACCAAACAAATTTCCTTCCTTCTTATCTTCAAATTGGCTTCTTTTCTCCTTCGTTTTTCCCTTGTTGGCCGAGAGTGAGAGGAGGAAAAAGAGAGAAGAAAGTTTGCAACTCCAACCTTGAATCAAGCCTTGTTTGAGTGAAATCAACAAAACCAAACCGATTAAACCTACCTCTTGGTGATTGGAAAGGTTGATGTGGTGAAATTTTTGGAAAATAGTGGTTTGTTTTTCACTTGCAAGAAGCTTTTGGAAGGTATAAGGCTTAAACTTTTTTTTCTCTTGCTTAATCTTGCTAAGTTTGGTATAGAAACTTTTAATCTTGACTTGCTATGGTTGATTGTTTAGTTTTTGATGGTGTATTGGAATGTTTAGCTAGGGTTTGCATTTTGAACTTTGATTATTATTGGTTACCTAGTAAATGGTGTTATTAAGCTAGGATATGGAATTGTTGAAGTGATTAATGGCTTGATGTTACTTTATTAGAGTTAAAAGTTGAATTTCCAGCATTTGGTAGGAAATGCTAGTTCTGGCCTATTTTTTGGAATCAACTTAAACTGCATATTCGTCCATGATAAATGTCAAACCAGTTCCTGCTCAAAACATGAAAGTTGTAGGGATTTGAGTTAGCTTTCTACCCAGAAATTTTCAGCTCAATCGGAGCACTGTAGCTTATAAAATGACTAAAATACCCCTAACTGCCCATATGCCTTGTTTAACCGACAGCTTTCTGTTTTCTCTGAGATTTCAATTTTTTACCATGAAAATGCATGATTTGGCTTTGGAGTCTTCATATAAATGTAGGTCTATGTCTTAGTTTTGAAATGCCATAAAATTTACCTTGATTCGATATACCTACCTACAGTTATGACCAAAACACCGAAGGATGACAAACCTACCACTTATAGTTTCTTCTTTAAACTGGTTTCCAACTTTGATTTTGATGGTTTCGTTGCAAGAATTGACTTGTATTTGGATGATATTAAACCTAGTTGAAGAGCTATCTTGTTAAGCTTGCTTATATGTTGAATTTGGGTTGGGTTGAGGAATGAAATGAAGCCCTAAGTGGCTGGAAAATAGCTAAATACAAAGGGCACGCTGCCCAAATTGTCACTCGAGGGTTAGGCATATGTACTCGCGACTTGTGCGAAGATTTGAGGTCTAATTGAACTTGGATCATCTAAGGTATTCGGATTTTCTTTAGTAGAGGTATATAAGGTGAAATTTTGCCAGAACTCGTGCCCTTGAAAAAAAATGAAAGTAGTGACTCTTGAAAATACAATTTTCTCGATCTTTTATACCAAGTGTGACTTCAAAAGTATAAACCACTTCTTTATCGAAACTAAATGAGCGAGCATGAATTTTCTAGAGTTTGATAAGTAACTTGAATACTAATTAAACGAGTTTTATTTACTTGATTTTCTTGAAGCGAAACTCCTATGTTTCAAACCCTAGTTGATTTTAAACTCTTGCATAATATTTTACCGCAGATTTGGACTCCATCCAAGGAGTTGTACCTGAGCGTGACCTTGAAAAGCACTAGATCTTTGGTGAGTGCTTCTAAGTGCATGATTATACTTGGTACTTGCTTTTACATGTTTTACCAATGTGTTTGGACAATAGTTGACTTGTTTGGATGGATAAAGGTGTACTTTATTGCACTTGTTCGAAACGTGACTTGTTACTATGCTTTGATTTCACCTAACTTGATATACTTGTGTATGCGTGAGCATTCTCTGGAATTCCAGAAACCCTGTGACTAGTTAATCGAGTCGAGTCGGCAAGAGCCTGGTTGATTAGATAACGAACCCTAGGTCTCTTGTTTTGTCAAGTGGAGTGATGCCTCTTCGACTAATAGGTATGCTCGAGTATTACCACACGTATTTATCTTGGCGTTTGGGCCCGGTAATGGTGAATGCAGATTGGTGTTAAGTGGGGCACTACTGGACTGGTTAACTTACTTGAAAGTTGACGGAGTGTCAACTACTACTTGATCAAGCTATGACGGGGCTATTTTGCAATAACGACTGTATCCTTTTACTTGACTTGTTAAATATCCAGTAATTGACTTTACGAAGTGTTATTGCGTCCTTTTCTTAACTTCAAATGCTCGTTATCTTGATACTTACGAATTTAAATCATGGTCAATTGCTATTTGGGTCTGCATGATGTTTTGAAACCTCGCTGAGCTTTAGCTCACTCTATTAGTTTTTTTGTTTTTCTTACATGGGGTACGTGCGAAGGCGTGAGACTGGTACAGGTTAGAGTAGTCTAGTTTTTGAATTTTGCAATTTTACTCTCGCTAGTACTCGACTAGAGTTGAATGTACCTGGATTTTTCTTATTTTGATATCTTTGGGCATATATAAGCCTTGGAGCTGAATTTAAACGTTAATGTATATTCTAAGATTGGGATTTGTTGTTTCATTCCCTTTCGATAATTATAATTATTTTTTTGAGGTACGTGAGCGAGTCCTAGCGAGAGTTGGGCAGGTGGTCCTCTAAACCCTAGGAGGAGGTGGGGTCGTCACATACTTAGTGAGAAAACAAGAGAGAAAACCTAATCTACTCCATCAATCCTTGAGTCAACTTGGGAGGAAGCTATTGGAGGAGTTTTGGGAGGAAGGAAACTTTGTAACTTTCTTGATTTGCTTCCATACTAGGTTTTGGAGGTAACGAGGCAAAATTTGCTAGGAAACCTATCTTTCTTCCCTCATGTTTGAGTTTATTTGATGTATGATGTTATAGAAACTAACGGAAGGACTTCTATGGAGGATTTCATGTTTTCTCAAGTTCTATTGTCAATTTCCAGCTTTGGTGCATAAAGTATATCGGCTAGTTTAGGGTTTATATGTGTGAAATTTTGATGGAATCTTTTGTCAAAAATATGTACCATACACCTCATGTCATGTTAGCTTTGAATTATAGTGTATTTGCCATGGAGTAAGGTTGAAAGTTGGATGTTTAAATAGAGGAACTTGTTGCTGAAAATTCTTCTTTGGTTGGCTGAACGGGAGAGAGAGAGTTTTAGATTTATTTCCATAATTGTTAGGGTGATTTAGACATACTTTTACATGTTTCCTTGATCTCAATATGTATGTTCAATTTGAATGAAAAATAAAGAGTTTTAGTAGCAAAGGAACTCATTTCCAAACTATTTTCTTACTGGAAAATTTCAGTTTTGAACCAACAGAATAAAGCTGGCATTTCGGTTCTTTTCTTCAAGACTTTGTTGGATTTTGTCTAAATGTACTATATATACCTCCTATCTCTATTTCTATGACATGCATGAAGTGTTTTACTTGAATCTAAGTGAGATTAGTGTTGGATTTTGAAGAAACATTGCTAGAAATTTCTGTTTATGTTGATGCTTGAAGGTTGATGGGGTAAAGCTGAAAATTCATAGCTTTAACTATAACATTTTACTGGTTTTAGTCAGAACTCACTTTATTTATCATTTACCTCTTTTAGCGAAACATGCATGAGGTATGTGTTGAGTTAAAAGCTAGAAAAAAACTGATTTTTGGAGGAAACACTAAAGCTGGAGTTTTTCAGTTTTCTTGCCGAGAGCATTGTCCCATTTTTGTAAAAATCTTGTCTATAATCGACATGTTTTTGCTCCATAATATGCTTGAATCATTGACCTATCATGTACATGGTTTTCCACTCGAACTGAACAAGAAAATCTTGTGAATTTTGAAGGGAAATACGAGTTATGTTTGCTGAAAAATTTGACAGCTTGAGTAGTGGTTTAAGAACTCAAGTTTAGTTGCTTTTGACCTTGGGTCTTGATAAAATTTTGATGCCTTATTACTTTTTACATGCTCTACTATATATGATCGCAAGGTTCAAGAGTGACCGAGGGGGGAACCTATGATTGAAGTGTAAACATTGTGATAAGTCGGTGAGTGTTCCAACTGCATGTTAGAACCATGTGATTTACTTGATTGATGCTTCATGTGACTTGTTGATTGAAATTGTTAGATATCTTGAATTGTTAGCGCATGTGATGGCCCCACTTCTTCCTAAGATGAACCAGAGAGTTGGTGGGTCGCCTGCCTGGCTCTTGCCAGGACTCACGCAAGCAAACCGACCAAATATCCACGTTATAACTTAAACCAAAACACAATTCGCCATCCGAACATGCCAACCTTTAAGCGACTTGAATACTAAAACACATTAACTTCAGAGATAACCTTACCATAGAACATCCACCCGTTCACTCCTAAATACATCTCTGACCAGATCACCACATAATTTCAAATATACAATACAAACCACACAGTAAGTTCATAAAGCTCAGATAAAATTCATACAAGCCAAATCTTAGGGTTTGCACTTTTCCAGCTTCAAGTGACAACCCAAAACAAAGATACAAGTACGATTCGAAATAATATTTACAAAACGATAAGATAGACTTCAAGTCTCTCGATTTCCGGAACCTGTTAAGGAAAACAAATATCGTGTGGTGAGCTAAAGCTTAGTGAGGTTCCGAACACATAAGCAATAAGAAAATCAATGCATTCATTACATATAACCAATAATTCAAGATACAAGCACAAATAAAGCAATAAACACATTCATGAAAAGGGTACGGGCTCACAGGGAGCCATATGTTCGTTCGTTCGTTCGTTCGTTCTCCTGACATTTCCCCTTATTCCTCCAGTCATTTGCAAAATGTATTTTGTATAAGTAAAATCCCTCGTTCATTCATTCGTTCATTCCTCTCATTCACCCCGTCCCTGGCTTTTGGCTAGGCTCCACCAACCTACAAGGTAATACTCGAGTATATCGAAACGTTCACCCAGGTCCCTAATCGCCCGACCGAGTCCGCTTCTGGCTCGAGATGACCGGTAACAAGGGGCAATGGCCAGTTCAGCCCAAAAGGCTTACATTTATGCACAAGTAACATGGGGAATTTGATAAGTGAATATTTAACGTATATTTTGTACAAGTTTGGCCTGAAATTTTGGTATGTTTTGAGAAGATTAAAGCCATATTTGAACTCTTTTGGTGATAATTGATTAAATATTGTTTAAGTGTTCAAAACTTAATAAATGAGTGGATTAATGCGTTAATTTGGTGAAATTGTGAAGGATATTGATGTATGAAATTCATGATAAACTACACAAGAAATTAGGAGCAAAAGTGAAGAAAAAGGAAAAGAAGTGAAAAACTGGAAAAAAGGCCAGCACGGATCTGAACTCTGATCCGTGTGAATCAAGGGAGATCTGAGCCCTCGTATGTACTTCTGGAGCAATGTATCCGAGGACAAAAGATCTGAGCTCGGATCCTTCAGAGAAGGCCTCGGATCAGCATTGATCCAAGCTCGGATCAAACTTTCACCCCTCGGATCTGAGGCTCGGATCTGCCTTTCTCTTCTGTAAGTGACACAACCGTTTTTTCTCACTTTTCACACAACTTTTTAGCTATTTGGAGTCAGTGAATTCGGTGGCACATGCTTCTGCAACAAAAGGGAAGACAAAATCAGTTAAAGAAAGTCAAAACAACATTTTCTTTTGACTTCCTTTACAAAATCTAAGTGGCTGAAATCATGAAGGAGAAAAAAGGCCATTCTACCACCTTTTATGCAGAGACACAAGGGGAGAAGCTGAAGATGAGCATACGTAGCTAGTTTTTCTACTTGTTACTAGTTTCTCTCTAGTTAGGAGTTCTTGGAGAAGCATTTGGAGTTTTCACTTGTAATCATCTTGTACAAGAACATAGCAGAAATTGGAGGGTTTTACCATCAATTGGCTAAGTTTTCTTTTATCTTTCATGTACTTATACTTTATGATGATTTGCATTAATAAACTTGTGAGTTTGATTTTTATCTCATTCATAAGTAGCTAATTTTCTTTATCTAGGGAGTAGATGAAACTTATAGCAAAATAATGTTAATTGAATGTGATTCACACTGGTTGTATCTTGTATTAACTTGTCTATTTGTGCGTGTAATAAGTACTTGTTATTGCTTGACCACCAATAGCATGTTTATAGTTGTTATTATTCAATGAGGATTGGTAGTAACAATCGAAACACATGAGTAGAACTTAAGTTGTATGTTCATGAAAATAGAGATACACTTAAGTGGATTACTTAGCATTTCATGAAAGAAAACAGAGTAGTAGTAATATTTCACTATGAAAATAGGGAAAATTGGACTACTCTAGGCCATTTTATCATGAGAATGAAGTTTAATAATATTGGAAATGAATCCTTGGTTAAACAAGAATAATAACAAGAGGTAAATCCATTTATTTGTGTTGTTTATGTCATATGTGGAATCTACATCCCTAAATTCAATCTTTAGTGAAATTTCTCCATTTGCATTTAATATTGATTAAACCAGATTTGTACACAATAGCATTATAGTTTTCTTGCTCAGATTTATTGTAAGTCTAAATAATAGAGAGAAATAAGAGCCTAGTACTTGTATAATTGCTCCTCGTAGGATCGACCCGATACATACCCTACATTACGATCTCAGCCTGTATACTTGCCGTCAACGGGTATAAAATCAGATTTAAACTTGCATTGATATAAAAATCCCATCAATCGTTTTAAAATTCTGTCTATAACTAGCTTATATTCAAGCATCAAGCTGTAGCTCATAACATATTTTTCAACAAAGTCAAGAAATAGGGCAGGTGACTTTGAAAGGCTGGTACGGTTCACTCAAGTGGAATCAGGGGATGCATTTTATACCGTTGGAAAACTGAAAGTGTCTAGTTTTTAATGTCATAAACGGAACTCGATTTTGACATTGGAGCAAAGAGTTATAGTCATTTGAAATTTGCTGCCAGAGCAATTCAGGACACAATTTTCAATTTTAAAACCATTTCGAAATCTAAACATTTACCCATCCAAATCAAGTGATTTTTGGTGGAAACTTTCCACACAACATAGACAACATATCTACATCAAAACCAAGTCAATTTAACCACAAAAAATTGCACCAAGGGGCATGGAAATGATAGGGCAGAACCGGCCCCTTCTACGCATTTGTTTCCTTTGAGTTTTCTTTTCACCATTCAACTTATAATCACTTGTTTAAGCACTAAATCAACATAAACAACACCCAACATGATCACATAAATTCATCAAGTCCATTGTGGGATTTCATAGAGCCTACTCACAAGATTTCCAACAATATAGAGGCACCCACATGAATCTATAAGCTTCCAAGTGCAATATAACTTACATAAACTAAGATTCAAGGGTTTGATTGTTAGTTACCTCCTTAGATGATTAAACCAGAAATTTTCAGCCCCTTGAAGCTCAAGAAAACCATGAAAGTGCAGCTCCTTTCCTAGCTTAAGTTGATCTCCAAGTTATTTGCAAGGTGTAGTGTGATTTTGAGAAGATTTGGTCAAGAAATGAAGCAAGAAAATGAAGAGCTTTTGGTTCTTCTTCCTCCTAGTGTTGCACAGCTGCTTTGAGGAGAGAAAGAGAGTGTTTTGCTGACAATGAAGCTTCATGAGGAAGCTTAAAAGTGTGTGGCCAAAAGTACTTTGTCGCGTCCCACTTTTTGAGGTGTGAAAGTGGTGTGTGGGATATGTATGTGAACGTGTGTGAAAGTGAAAATAAAAGGTCGTGGGATTGTGAAATGCAACGGTTTGGCCAAATAAAGGGTTTTAGATAGAAAAGGAGTCGCCACTTGGTATAGAGTTAGGGTGTACCAAGTCACCCAAAAAGTGATTCTTTTTTTGGAAAGAAAAGTAAACAAACCCTTTTTAAAGAATTTTAGGTCTACGTAACCAAAGAAAGGGATCGGGGGTCACATTTGATAAGGGAGAAAGCAAAGGCAAAGTCTAAGGCACTCCCTTACCCTAGCCAAAGCTAGTTGCGTGACTTAGCCCTTCCTTTCCTAATTCTTCTTGTAACGGCCCCACCTCCCCCTAGGGCGTACCCCAGGGTTCGGCGGACCGCCTGCCCAACTCTCGCCGGGACTCAGTCGTTCACTACAATCCTTAAATGAATTACGATATAAATCTCAAATATACATCACATGGTCCACAAACATACATCCAAGTCTCCAATAATTACATGTCATAAGCGAAGAGGAAACGATTCTCAACTATAGATAAAATGATTCAAAACTTAAACTGTACACGATATAAGCCATCCAGTCACGTGAATAAGCACTCCAAGCTTTTCTTCGCCTTGAGCCCTGTGGGGGGGGAAATAAAACATTTTTGGGGTGAGCTAGAAGCTCAGCGAGTAACCAGAAAATCAGTAATCAAATTGGTTTAACAATATTTCTTTTCAATGATGTCATAAATCAATGATGTCATAAATCAAATGATAAGTCCAGAAACGATTACAGCATTTACAAAACATTAATATATGGAGTATCAATAATTCAAGAAACATGTACAATGGAAAGCGATAGTAACATTCATGAAAGGATACATTCATTCTCCTGACATTTCCTCGCTCATTTGATCATTTATTTCATTTCATTCACCCCGTCCCTGGCTTTTGGCCAGGCTCCACCAACCTACATAGGTAATACTCGAGTATACCAAACGTTCACCCAAGTTCCTAATCGCCTGACCGAGTCCGCTTCTAGCTCAAGACGACCGGTAACAAGGGGCAATGGCCAGTTCAGCCCAAAAGGCTTACATTCATGTGAAGTAACATTTCAATCGAAAATTTCACATTTATCGAGGTCGAGTGCGATAAAGTACACACTCGCCTCGAAAACTCGTTTTGGAAATCATTATAAGCGTTTAACACATTATCAACCAAAATACAAGTCATGAAGTCAAGAAATATAGCAAACAAGGCACACTCAAATGCCAGCACACATGATATGCAAGAAAACATTTCAAAAGTGACTTTGGAAACAGTTCAAAAGTAAATAATGTAAGAAACGGTTCATAAATAACTTTAGAAGTAGTTTGAGGTCACTCACCTCCACGGCTCAGAAATCATCCATCAAATATCACTGCCTTGCTCAAATCCAAGTCTTAGATCACAAACTCAATGCAAACAAATCCTTTAAAACTTCGGACAGCACTTCCCCTAAATTTGCTTACTTTCCCAGCCATCATGGCTTCATTATTTCTTCAGCCAGTCCCAAAGTCACACAAATAAGTTCATCTAATATCCATTCAGCAAGCTCCAAGAAGTACAAAGGCAAGTCAAGCTAGGGAAAAAGTCCGGAAATGAAGGTTAAGCTCAAAACCAGAAAAACAGTTTTGACGTCATTTTGCGGTAATGGTGTCAATTTCACTATGATTATCGGATGGGGGTGTAAGACCCACCGTTTCAAAGCTAAGAACTAGGGATACAACAATGTAGAAGGTCACTCAGTCCAGTTCCTAGCACAACTAGGTCAAATATGCCAAAAATACCAAACCAGAACCACTAAAACAGGTTCACAAATCACACAATGCTGTAATGAGTCCAACTCGGTCCATACAAGTCCAAATGCATTGATTCCAAAGGAATATGCTAGCTAAGACATCCAGCTACATTTCATCAGAAGACACCAACATCCAAATCCAAAGTAATTCCAGTCAAAATGGCCAATTACTAGTGCAGTTTTCGCATTCTGATCAACCCAGAACAGCAACAGTAAAATCGACATATCTCACTCTACACTAGTCCAAAGGACCTGAAATTTTACAGGCACCTCAACCACATCAATACCTACAACTTTCATGTTTTGAGCAAAGGCCAATTCGGCCTCTAAGCCTGAGATACAAAACCGGACAGAAAAGGGGGTTTTGAAACCCTAACATTTCTCAATTCATTCCAAACCCAAAATTGGTTGCAATTATCACTAATTCACACCTACTAGAGTCATTCCCCCTCATTATCAACCATCATAGATGACCAAAACATCTCATTCATATTAAACCAGAAAATTCCTCAAAAATATAAAAACTTCACCAAATCACTTCAAATCAAGAAATAATTCACATAATCCATCACTTTAGCTACTACTAAGCATCACTTAAGCATCATTAGGTGTAGTAGGATGTTCAACCATCACTTACCTAGGAAACAAGAGAAAGGAAGATGTTGGACACCTTAGCTCTTCAAACAAACTTCACCACAACACTCACTAGTACCAAATGAAAGGATTTTATGGAGTAGAATCTAATTTAGGCAATTGTTTTGGTTGATTTGAGCTAATTGGGAGCTTGAAAATTGAAGAAGCTTTCTTCCTTCTTGAGTTAAGAGGGTCGGCCAACAAGAGGTGAAAAATGGTGATTTTTGGGCAATTTTTGAAGATATTTACTCAAATGGGTCAAAAGTCAAAAAGGTGAATAGTAACTCTTAAGTTAAAACCAATGTAATGGTGACACTTGTCACCTTCATAAATGCAATCTTATCTTTCTCTTTCCTCTCACATCAATCAAATCTCACTCTCTACTTATCTCTTAACACCCGATAAATTTTACACAGTATCCGGAATTTAACCTAATTGGCCGAATTTTCCGAACTTTTCGCACTAGTGGGTCCCACGTCCATTATATATTCTTAATTTTCCAAAAACTCTCCAAGGCTAGAAAAATCATCTAAAAACTATAATTACTCATAAAAATTCCTCAGGAAAATTTCCTAAGCCAGGAAATGCAGAAAACATGCTATTAAAGGAAATAAAACCCTCGGAAAAAATTAGGGTTTTTACGGGTTCTCACACTCATTTTTTTTTCGGGGCGTCACACTTCTACCCAAAGTATGTGTTGCATGTTGGATATGACTAATGGATACGAAAAAAAAGAAAAATGCAATCCTAAATCTAAAATATCTCTTATGAGGCTTTTTGGTCCCAATCACATGAGTTGTGATGGCCAATAAGGAAAACTCTCATAGAGATCATGGATAATGCAAATGAAGACCCAAATATGAGTGCAAGTGTGAAAATGTAAGAAGAATGCAAAATAAAATAAAAATAAAAATACAAATGTAAGTGCAAGTGTGCAAATGTGAGAAAAGTGCATGTGTGCAAATGTAAGAAAAGTGCATGTGGGTCAATAAAATAAAGGTGTTTGTGTGCAAGTGGATGAAAATATGGTATAATAGTAGTAAATGCATATCAGTGCAACTGGGTGCAATTTGTGAGGTAGAAAATAAATAAGTGATAGGGAAAGAAGAGAAATGTGTGAACATGGCATGTGGAGTGAGAAAAATATAAGTAGTGAGAAAAATGTAGATAAAAAAATGAGAAAATGATATGGTAAAATGGAGGTGCATGAACCTAGAGGAGTGAATCAAGTCGGGTACGGGAATGACTCCTAACTTCACGATTTTAATTTTCCCTTTGATTAGAAGGAAGAACTAGCATGCTAAGGCTATTTTGTAGCCACACTCGCTCGTTTATCTTTCCGAAAGGGGACTTTCAAGCAAATGTACCCTATAACTAGCATGGAGATGCAAAAAGCCTAAAATGAAAGGGAAATGGTTGGAGGAGCTTGCCAAATGCTAGAAAACTAAGAAAAATGCATGAAATGTAGTGAGACATGCAAGTATGTACTAACGAGAGGGGACAACCTATTGGGTCTAAAATTGGACTAGCCCTTTTCTAAAATTCTCTCACAAGCATTGGACTTGCGAGAGCTCGAGAGGAAAAACCATGACCAGCGTTGGACTAGCCACGGTGACGCATTCATCCATCACATTCATCTATGACTATAGAAAGCAAGTAGACATGCCAATCACCTATACACGTAGCACATAACACTTAGCATGCTCGACTAAATGCAAGAGCCTAATAAAGCAAATTAACACGTAGCAACAAAAGCAAGCAATCAAGCTAATTAACCTATTACATTTGCTAACTAAAACAAATGGGAAAGAGGAAAAATGAATAAAAATGCTCTCCAAACCCTATCTATTACAAGCCAAGAGGTGTATGTGACGCCCCGAAAAAAAAATGAGTTTGAGAACCCGGAAATTTTGTAATTTTCTAGGGTTTATTTTTTTAATCGCCCGTTTTTCTACATTTTCTTGATTAGAAAAATTCCCCAGATAAAGTTTATGAGCAAAAATAGTTTTAAAATGGTTTTCCTAGTATTGGAGAGTTTTTAGAAAATTAAGAATATATAACGGACGTGGGACCCACAAGTGCGAAAAGTTCGGAAAAATTCGGCCAATTAGGTTAAATTCCGGATACTGTGTAAAATTTATCGGGTGTTAAGGGATAAGTAGAGGATGTGAATTGATTGATGTGAGAGGAAAAAGAAAAGATAAGATTGCATTTATGGAGGTGACAAGTGTCACCATTGTATTGGAAATAGCTTATGACTTACTATTCATTTTCTTGACTTTTTGACCAATTGCTTAAATATCTTAAAAATCACACAAAATTCATTCTTGTCTTCAACCTCTTGGCTGATTCTCTCTCTAGCAAAGAAGGAAGAAAAAACCTCTTCAAAGTTTGGCAATTATCTAGCTCAAATCCTCCAAAACACTTGCTTGATCTAGTTTCTACTCCATAAAACCTCTTCTTTTAGTGATAGTGAGTTGTTTGGAAGCTTAAGGTGACAAGTAGCTCTCCCTCTTGTTTTTCTAAGGTAAGTGGTGGATGAACACCTCTCCTTCCTCTAATGATGTTCAATTCATGATTAGTGGTGTTATAAGATGCAATTTCATGGATTATTTCTTGAGTTTGGTTGAATTGGTGAAGTTTTATTATTTTTGAGGATTTTTCTGTTTTCATAGGGATATGATTGGGTGGTCATGTATGATGATTGGAAATGATGTTTAATGACTCTAGGAGGTGGAAAAAGTGATTAAGTGCAATCAATTTCTGTTTTGGAAGAAATTTCAGAAAATTAGGTTTTGTAGTTCTTCATTCTGCTCGAATTTATTTCACCATGTTAGAGGCCGAATTGGACTTTTCTCAAAACATGAAAGTTGTAGGTATTGATGAGTTTGAAGGTCCTGTAAAATTTCAGGTTATTTGGATTAGTGTAGAGTGAGATATGCCAATTTTACTGTTGCTGTTCTGGGTTGATCAGAATGCGAAAACTGCACTTGTAATTGGCCATTTTGACTGGAATTGCTTTGGATTTAGGTGTTGGTGTCTTCTGATGAAATGTATCTGGATGTCTTAGCTACCATATGCCTTTGGAATTTCGGCATTTGGACCTGTATAGACTGAGTTATAGTAATTACAGTATTATGTGATTTGTAAACCTGTTTTTGGTGTTTCCGGTTGAGTATTTGGCACATTTGACCTAGTTGTGCTAGGATTTGGACTGAGTGGCCTTCTACATTGTTGTAGACCTATCTCTTATCTTCGAAACGGTGGATCTTACACCTTCTTCCGACAATCATAACGCCTTTGGTACCATTACCGCAAAATGACGTCAAAACTGTTTTTCTGGTTTTGAGCTTAAGTTTCATTTCCGGATTTTTTTTCCCCCTAGCTTGACTTGCACTAGTATTACTTGGAGCTTGCTGAATGGCTATGGATGAACTTGTTGTTGTGTGTGTACCTTTGGGACTGGCTGAGGAAATAATGAAGCCATGATGGCTGGAAAAGTTAGCAAATGTAGGGGAAGTGCTGTCCGAACTTTTAAAGGATTTGTTTGCATTGAGTTTGTGATCTAAGACTTGGGTTTGAGCAAGGCAATGATACATGATGGATGATTTCTGAGCCATTGAGGTGAGTGACCTCAAACTATTTCTGAAGTTCTTTATGAATCGTTTCCTGCATTATTTACTTTTAAACTGTTTCCAAAAGTTACTTTTGAACTGTTTTCTTGCATATCATGCGTACTTGCATATGAGTGTCCCTTGGTTGCTGTAATTCTTGACTTATTGGCTTGTCATTATTAATTGAAAATGTGTTAAGTACTTTCGATGATTGTTAAAACGAGTTTTCTAGGCGAGTGTATACTTTATCGCACTCGACCTAAATAAATATGAATTTTCAATGATTAATGATTAAATGCTAGTTGCGCATGATGTAAGCCTTTTGGCTGAACTGGCCACTGCCCTTCGTTACCGATCGACTCGAGCCAGAAGCGGACTCGGTCGGGCGATATGGTGACCCTGGGTGAATTTGGTATACTCGAGTATTACCTTGTAGTCCGGCTACGTCCGGATGGGTGGAGTCCGGCCAACGTCGGATGGGTGGAGTCCGGTCAAAGTCCGGAAAAGGGGATGAACGAATAAAAAGATGAACGAGGGTTTATTTATAAAAATGAAATTTTCAAATAATTGGAGGAATAAGGGGAAATGTCAGGGGAACGAACAAATGAATAGCTCCATGTGAGCGGTATCCTTTTAATGAATATGTTACTATCGCTTTCCATTGTAATTGTTTCTTGAATTATTGATTATTGATGGTTAATGTGTTGGCTTTGTTATGAAATTTCATGTTCGGAACCTTATTGAGATTTTAGCTCATTGAGCTTTGTGGAATTACCATGTGGTGTCATTTTCTGCTTTTCTTTTACTCTCACTGTGCAAATGTTGACCTGTAACAAAATTACATTTTTACCCCCGGTTACTTATTGAACTCAATGATTTCACTGGCTCACGAGAGCAAAAATACGTACATCTGATTTCTGAACCATGACATCAATGAAATGAATTTTTGTGAAAACTATTTGATTACTGATTTTACTGGTTACTCACTGGGCTTTTAGCTCACCCCAAAAATGTTTTATTTCCCCCCCCACAGGGCTCAAGGCGAAGGAAGGGCTTGTTGTGCTTATTCACGTGACTGGATGGCTTATATCGTGTACAGTTCAAGTTTGGATCTATTTTATGTACGAGTTGGTCTTGTATAAATATTTGAAATTGATATGGATGTAAGTATACATTCCACGATTGGAATCAGTTTCCGCTGCATTTGTGACATGTAATTATTGGAGACTTGGATGTATGTTTGTGGACCATGTGATGTATATTTGAGATTTATATTGTAATTCATTTGAGGATTGTAGTGATCGACTGAGTCCCGGCGAGAGCTGGGCAGGCGGCCCGCCGAACCCTCTGGTTCGCCTTAGGGGGAGGTGGGGCCGTCACAGTGTACACATACCCCATAAAAGAATAACTTAATTAAAGCAAAAATAAATTAAAGGAATTAAGGAAAGGCAAGGAAAGCAAAGTAGACATGCAATCCTCACTTAGCACGTTGGATCACATAGAGGAGAGACAAAAAAGGATAAAAGAAGTTATACCTCCCCGTTTGTGATGTTAGTAAAGTGAACAAGACTTAACTTGGGCTAGAGTCACCAAAGAAAGAGATAACTTGGGCTAAAACCATCAAAGTAAGGGATTAATGCACCACTTTAAAGATAAGTAGAATAAAAGGCAAAAAGGAAATTCAGAATACCTTCGAAACTTCAAAAGGGGTACTAACAAACCACCAAATTCTTCCCTAATTGCGACTTAAATGTAGTCAAAAGATGCTTAATCTCAAAGGAGGTAGATTATTGACCAAACTTCTAAGATAGAAGAACTTCTAAGGACCCAATTACAAACATTAATCAATCATTCAAGCCCAATTAAAACATTTTGGGAACTTCAAGGGTCCAAAAGCAAAGAAAGGGTCAAGTAATGGTTCAAATTGAAATTACTTTAAGACCTAATTGCAAGACATTAAAACATAAATGGGCCTTTGTAGCATGAGGAGAAAAAATATGAGGTTGGAACGCAATTTTTGAAAGATTTGCATGCATGCAATTGAAAGCTTTCGGCCAAAGCTGAAGCTACTACCATTTCTGCTGCAACTTTTTGTAGCCGCAACTCATATCAAGTTCGCACCAAAGCATTCATAGATTCCGATCAAAACATGCAGCCTCGTCATTAATCATTTAGGCACAAGATTTAACTAGCAAAATAGATGATTAAACTCACTCAAAGGGCTGCCAGGGAGAAAAAAAAAACAGCAGATACCAAAGGATAAACACAGCAGCTTTTTACATTTTTCTACCTCAAGTTAGATATGTTCACATGCCAATACTCAACAAACTCTACTAATCTAACATTCAAACCAAAATGCTAAGCTTCAAATCATTGTCGTTAACATCCCCAAGCATAATCATCTAGCCCCCATAAGATCTAACTAAAACAGCCGGGCATAAAATGCAGCAAAAGAAAGAGTGAAACTTGTGGCAAAGCATGATAATGAATGCAGCTTATCAGGAACCCAGGAAACTTGCAACCCAAGAGAAAAAAAAAAATCTGTTCGCACTGCTGCAGAGAGCTTCGACCCTTTTTCAGCAAAATTTTATGCACAAATCTAAACCAAACTCAAACTGAACCCGGGCGACAGAATCATCAATCATTCCTCCTACCTTTCAAATGTAAAAACCTTGGATTTAAGCATAAAAATCCGGAGAAAACATGCAACTCTAGCCATATCCTGAAGTTTTGACATCTTAACTAATCTCACACGACAGCAAAATTCTTAACAAGGATCGAACCCCCAGGTTTATCATCAAGATGTAATAACAAACATACAAAAGGAAAGAAAAATCTGAACTGGGGAAAAGCTTGCCCAGATTCATTTATGACCTTTTCACAAATTTCTGAGTTTTCGTCTGACCCGAAGCAAACAAACAACTTGGAGCATTAGAGATCATTAAAGAAGGAAACCCATGGATCAACCCATTTCATTTTTCATGAAGGAAAGAAAATGCAAAAGCTGATAGCTATTAGTTCATGAATTCCCAATCAAACAAGTTCAAAACACAACTACTGAAGTTATGCTAACAAACAATGCATTCTGCAGACAAACAATGCATTCTGATGACCCAGATACTAGTCATGCTAACAAACAAGAAGCCCACATTCCAGCGTTTAGAAGAAATAGACAAGAGCAGGGTTTAAGACTACCTCTTTTGCTGCCTTTGGAGTTAAATCACCGTGGGTATGCTTGGATGAGCAAGATTTACCGAACCCAGGTCGCAAGCTTTGACAGAGGGCTTTGAAGCTCCGAGCTTTAGGTCTGATTTCTGAAGACTGTCTCCTTTCTCTCCACCACCTCTCTTTTGCTCTCCGCGTTTTTTCTCCCAAAAATCTCTCCTTTCCTTTTCTCTTCCCTCCCCGGTTTCCTCCAACGGGTTTCTCTTCCTCTCAGCCCGAGACTCTTCTTCCTCTCTTTCTGGTTTCTCCCAAACTTTCTCCACCACTCTGTTTCCTCTTTTTCAGCCGTCACTCCTTCTTGTTTTTCTCTCCCTGCCGTCAGATATTCTCTCTCCTTTCTTCCTTGCTCCGTTTGTTTGCCTCCCAGATTTTTCTCTCCTTTCTCACTTCAGCTGTCATAAAAATCCCCTCCTTTGCCGTTTC
Source organism: Coffea arabica (assembly GCF_036785885.1). Taxonomy (NCBI): domain Eukaryota; kingdom Viridiplantae; phylum Streptophyta; class Magnoliopsida; order Gentianales; family Rubiaceae; genus Coffea; species Coffea arabica. Next base: position 21,658,825 of record NC_092316.1, read on the forward strand.
TCTTTTACCTTTTATATGGGCCTATAACCCTAAACCCTCACCTCAAAGGTGAGGATAAAGGGTCTGTCTCTAACTTATCCCCCAGCCATCTGATCCCTCAGCAATATCTCCCCTGACAATGATCTTCATGCCGCTGCATGTGCGGCTCTCTTTTCTTTCTTTTTTCTTCTTTTTTTTCAAGTTAATTAAATAGCAATACAAAATGATAATTTAAACTTAGATAAAATGTACAAAACTAGTAACGAAAGATAAAACAAAAACTAAAATTTTTCTTGTGCTTCATTAATGATTTTTTCCCTTTTTTTTCCAATTAATAAACAATAAAAAGAAATAAAACTTATTTTCATGAATAATTTTCTCTTTTTGACAAATTTTATGCTAAAAAGTCTTACAATAAAAATAAACAGCTAAAAGGGTAAAAATGAATGCAAAACTAAAAAACTAAAATAATAGATAATATATAATGATAATCTAAAAATACTGAAATGCTATACAAATGTTAAAAGTTTAAGAACTAAAATTATGGGATTAAAATAATAGATAACAATTATTACTAAAAAATAAAAATAAAATTAGGATAAAAAATATTTAAAAAACAATTTAGTGTCTACAGTTTGCCCCCTCTTTGTCTGAGTTTTGGAAAAACTTGAGACAAAGAAGTAGACACCAAATACTTACCTGTGTTATTCGGCTACAGCTACTCGAGTGACTGTCGTTATTGAAACGAGGACTGACCTCAACATTAAATTTAAATCGGGACTGACCCGAATAGGAATTTAAAATGGGACGGACCCGAACAGGAATTTAAAACGGGAACAGGAATTTAAAAACGGGACTGACCCGAACAGAAATTTTAAAACAAGACTGACCCGAACAAGAAATTTAAAACGGGGCTGACCCGAACAGGAATTTAAAACGGGACTGACCCGAACAGGAATTTAAAACGGGAACAGGAATTTAAAAACGGGACTGACCCGAACAAGGAATTTAAAACGGGACTGACTCGAACAAGAATTTTAAAACGGGACTGACCCGAACAAGAAATTTAAAACGGGATTGACCCGAACAGGAATTTAAAATGGGACTGACCCGAACAGGAAATTTAAAACGAGACTGACCCGAACAGGAAATTTAAAATGGGACTGACCCGAACAGGAAATTTAAAACGGGACTGACCCGAACAAGAAATTTTAAAACGGGACTGGCCCGAACAGGAATTTTAAAACGGGACTGACCCGAACAAGAAATTTAAAACGGGACTGCACTGGGGAGGTTTAAACAATGAATTGAGTTTTTACCTGGGAGTAGTTCAAACTTTTGTACCAAGAGGGAGATTTGATGTCTGTAGCTGAAGCGATAGCTGATGTTGTTTCTTATGATCAAGGTTTGCCAATAACATTATCACTTCATCTTTGCTTACTGGGGAGCTTTTTCTGACATCGATTTAGGTGCGAAAAGGAGAGTGGTTGTTTTCGTTTGTAAACGCAACGTTCCTGCAAGAAAAGAAGAAATAATGGACTTGCCACCATCATTTGATCCGGTTTGCCTTGAGAATCGTGTAAACATGAGTCTTGTGATGCTTTTGCCTCTGTTCTGCGGCGTCTGGCTTAGTCGAACTTGTAATTTTGAAACCTTTCAATTCTTGAGACTGATAAAGTACGCATTTACCACGTCATCAAATCTATGTAGCAGTTTTATTGCATTTTACTCACTTTAATAGATGATTGAATCCCCTATCCTTGCACAAACCTTAGGGTTTATCATCCATTCGAATCCAATGGTAAAAGAATGATGCATGAAAAATTTGTCACATAAAAATCAATGATATATGCAAGATGATTTCCTATGTCAGGCAAAGATGAGCATGCAAAAGAATGCAGACAACCACAAGCAGTCGAACGTAAATAATCGAGAGAAACCAAGAGGTTTATAAAGAAACATTTTGCGAAAGAATATTTGTAAAGAAAGATACAAATTTGGCCAACGAATATCATATTCAAGACTTTGGGTATATTTGCTTCGGAATTCGATACTGGCAGAAGTATCACAAACATGAGGAAAAGTCTAAATGAACCAGGTCACCAACTGTTCCTTCTCGTACTCGTCTGTTGAGAAAACCTGCCTTGGCGCCCTTTCGGGTTTTCACCAAGGTTGCCCCCACCCTTTTTGTTTTTGTTTTGTCTTTTTTTTTTCTTTTCTTTCTCTCTTTTTTTTCTTTTCCCATTTCTTTTTCTTTTCTTTTCCTTTTTTTTTGAGGCACCCTTTCGGGTTTTCACCTAAAGAACAATGAAATATCTCGACCATGATCGACTCAGAAATATGAGTTAAAGATTTCTGGCATCAGTAAAATGCACTTCTCTTGTGAGATTAGGCGAAGGCATTATAGGCATCACTTGCCAGTTGATTAACAAATTTCCTAATAGAAATACAACAAGTGACGAAAGCCAGGACTTTGGGCTTTGTAATGAGGTCAGGTGGGGTGTTTTTCAAGAAAAGTTGAGGCTTGAAAGCAAATTTTGATGCGAGGTGTGAAATGACTTGAGATTGCACTACTTTGAAATCGTCTTCAATTTTGAACGAAACTGAGGAAAATTTGCCTCAGTTTGATCGAATTTTCTTTCTTTGCATTTTTCTCACTTTTGCATTTTTTTTAAACTAAATTTGCCCCATTGTGGGGTTCTCTTTTCTTTTTGATCATCTCTCTTTCAAAATAAATTTTTCCCAGTGTGGGGTTTGCAATTCTCAGGGGTTATCAAGCGAAAATTTGTCAATTCTGATGGCTCAAAGGGGACAAGTAGAGATAAAATGTTTTAAGTGTAAAAGAAGATGGCCTGACTTGCATTTCGCCGTTTGCATGAATTTCTAAAGAAAATTTGCATGATCAAATGAAAAACTTCTTGCACATGTCTGAGTTGATGGGTTGAGGGAATGTTCGTCCATCCATTTCTGCCAAAATAAGTGCTCCGCCAGGTAATACCTTTTGGACAATGAACGGCCCTTGCCAATTTGGAGCAAATTTGCCTTTAGCTTCATCTTGCATTGGCACAATCCGCTTTAGTACTTTGTCACCTTCTTCGAATGTACGCCGATAGACTTTTTTGTTGTAAGCCCGGGCCACACGTTTCTGATAGCACTGACCATGACAGATAGCATTGAGCCGCTTTTCATCGATCAAAGTCAATTGCTCATGGCGCTACTTCATCCAATCAACCTCCTCCAATTTAGCTTCCATGCGGATTCGTAGCGAAGGAATTTCAACTTCAGCTGGTAATACAGCTTCCATTCCATACATGAGTGAATATGGCATTGCCCCAGTCGATGTCCGGATAGAAGTCCTGTACGCCATTAATGCATAAGGCAACTTTTCATGCCAATCGCGATGCCTTTCAGTCATTTTGCAGATAATCTTCTTCAAATTCTTGTTTGCGGCTTCTACAGCTCCATTCATCTGAGGCTTATAAATGGCAGAGTTGCGATGTCTGATCTTGAACTACTCGCATAGTCCATCTACCATGTCATTGTTCAGATTCTTGGCATTGTCTGTAATAAGCGTTTCGGGTACTCCAAAGCGACAAATGATGTGATCTCTCAAGAAATTGGCAACTACCTTCTTCGTTACTTGTTTGAATGACTCCGCTTCAACCCATTTAGTAAAGTACTCAATTGCCACCAATATAAATTGATGTCGATTTGAAGCGGGAGGATCAATTGTACCAATCACGTCCATACCCCACATTGAACAGGGCCATGGGGCGGTCATGCTATGCAATTCAGTGGGTGGAGCGCGTATAACGTCACCATGCATTTGACATTTTATACATCTCCGGACAAAATCTATACAATCACGCTCCATAGTAAGGCAGAAGTATCCGGTTCTCATGATTTTCTTTGCTAGCAAATGGCCATTCATGTGAGATCCACAAACGCCACTATGCACTTCTTTCATCATATATTGAGCTTCGTCTTCATCAATGCACTTTAAAAGGTTCAAATCTGAGGTTCTTTTGTACAAAACTTCTCCACTTAAGAAAAATTTTGAAGCCATTCTATGCAGAAAACTCTTGTCCTTTGTACTAGCATGCAGAGGGTAAGACCCAATTTTGAGAAACTCCTTAATATCATTATACCAAGGAATATTGTCAGAGGACTTGTCTACAACCCAACAGCGGGCAGGCTTGTCTTGAAGTTGAATTTGGATTGGTTCGATCCTCAATTTATCTGGATACTGGATCATAGAAGCTAAGGTGGCCAAAGCATCAGCAAATACGTTTCGGGCTCGCGGGAGATGTATGAACTCCAAATTTTGAAATTGCTTGGCCAGAGTGAGCAGACTACAATGGTAGGGCAGAATTTTTGAATCTTTGATTATCCACTGCTTCAAGGTTTTGTGCACGAGCAAATCTGAATCACTGAAAGCTATCAACTCTTTGATTTCCATTTCTAAAGCCATTTTGAGACCAAAAATGCAGGCTTCATATTCAGCCATGTTGTTTGTGCAAGCAAATTGTAATTTGGCAGCGGCAGGGTAGTGCTTCCCTTCGGGTGAAACCAAAACAACTCCAATTCCACCTCCGAGAGAATTCGAAGCTCCATCGAAGAAAAGCCTCCATTCAAGGCTTTGCTCACTTATATCGTCTGTGGCGCCTACAAATAAGACTTTCTCATTGGGAGATAAGTATGAAGTGGTTGACAATCATCATCCCTTGGATTTTCTGCCAAATGATCCGCTATAGCTTGTCCCTTGACAGCCTTTTGTGAAGTGAAAACAATATCGAACTCTAAGAGAATTATCTGCCATTTAGCTAGACATCCAGTTAGCATCGGCTTCTCCAAGAGATACTTCAAAGGATCAGATTAGAAAATAAGATAAGTGGTATGGCTCAACAGGTAGTGTCTCAGCTTTTGAGCTGCCCAGGCCAATGCACAGCAGTTTTTCTCAATGAATGAATAATTAGCCTCATACTGCGTGAACTTTTTGCTTGGATAGTAAATGGCTTGCTGCTTCCTTTTTGAGTCATCATGTTACCCGAGGACACAACCAACTGCTTCTTCAAGCACAGATAGGTACATGATTAATTGTCGACCCGGCTTGGGTGGCCCCAAAACTGGTGGATGTAACAAATAATCCTTGATCTTATCAAAAGCTTGTTGGCATTCTTCACTCCAATACAATGGCACATTCTTTCTCAACAATCTGAACAACGGCTCGCATGTGGCAGTTAGTTGGGCAATGAATCTCTCAATAAAATTGATCTTTCCTAAGAAACTTTTCACGTCCTTCTAAGTTTTCGGCACTAGCATATCTCGAATTGCTTTGATTTTCGTTATCTCTATGCCTCTTTTACTAACAATGAAGCCCAACAATTTACCAGCTGGTGCCCCAAAGGCGCACTTTGCAGGATTTAGTTTCAAATTGTACTTTCGCAACCTTTCGAACAGCTTCTTCAAATCAACCAAATGGTTCTCTGCCCTTTTAGACTTGATTATGATGTCATCCACGTAGACCTCCATCTCCCGGTGGATCATATCATGAAACAGGGTGGTCATAGTCCTTTGATACGTAGCTCCGGCATTCTTTAAATCAAAGGGCATCACTCGATAGCAAAATGTGCCCCAAAGGGTGATAAAAGCAGTTTTCTCCCTATCCTCTTCTGCCATCAAAATCTGGTGGTATCCAGCGAAGCAATCACAAAAAGATTCAATCTCATGCCCAGCGGTATTGTCCAGGAGAATGTGAATATTTGGCAGAGGAAAATCATCTTTAGGACTGGTCTTATTGAGGTCTCTATAATCAACACAAACTCGCACCTCTCCATTCTTTTTTGGAACAGGGACTGGATTCGAAAGCCAAATAGGGTAATGGGAAATAATGATGATGTTGGTTTTGAGCTGTTTTTCAATTTGCTCTTTTATTTTGAGGCTCATATCTGGTTTGAATTTTCGGGGTTTTTGCTTTACGGGTGGAAAAGTAGGGTCTGTGGGCAACTTATGCACTACCACATCAGTTGAAATACCAGTCATATCATCATAGGACCATGCGAATACATCTTGGAACACAGTCAAGAATTCAAGCATCTCCTTTTTCTGCCTCTCATTCAAATGAATACTAATTTGCACCTCCTTAACTTCATCTTTAGTGCCAATGTTAACCTTTTCTGTTTCTTCCAGGTTCGGTTTTGGTTTCTACTCATATTGTTCAAAGTCCTTTGCAAAAGAATCGAATACCTCCTCATTATTACTCTCGCTTTGAAGCTCAGATTCCCAGACCTCCAAATCGTCAGTGATATAGAGATTGCCATTATTGAATTCCAGAATAGTGATATCCAAAGGGTCAAATAGTTTTATTTTTGGCCATCTGAAAGAATTAACGAATGTGGAATAATAAACAAACAAACATACAACAAATAAATGAATAAGCAATATGACAAACGAATAAACAAAACAACATGACAAGAACCACTTGTGCATTTTCATAAAACCTTTGATTGAAAGCGAAAACAAAAAGAAAGCAAACGGAAACAATATTTACATGTGCAAATTTTAGTCAAAGATAAAGATGCTTTCATTAACTATTTACAGATGCAGAAATATTTTCATGAATTCGCATGAATGACAAACCCCTTTAGTTTTACCGAAACTCCTTCTAAATGGTCAGAAACTTGGCTGTCCAATTGGAAATTGATCCTTCAGGGATGTCGGAAAACTCAGCCTCATCTGGGAAACTGTCTTCAAATGTTGCCCCAACGAACAATTGGGCCAAACTAGTTTCGATTTCGTCAACTGGGTTAATCTCTGATGTGATCACCTCGGTTGGTCGTGGAAAAGTATAATGCAGTGGTGGAATATCAAAGGCCTTTTGCCTGCCTTCTTTCTCTGCTTTTTTGCGTTCCTTCATTTCTTTGATGTCTTTAGCGGTTGGTCAGAAACCCAAACCGAATGAATCCTTCTTCTCCACAATTTCCACTTGTTTCAGAATTCATTGTAGATCACGTCCCAACCATTTGTCAAACTCATATCCTCCGCGGATCATTTCCTTAGCCATCATGACACTGGCCTTTGACAGAGCTCGTTCCTCTTTCGTTATCCAACTTACGGAGACGATATCAGCTGTGCTATGAGTGGTCACTGTGGTGTTTCGGCTACCATCTTCTTCGGACCCAGAATCAGCAATTACGAGGCAATCCTCCTCGGCAAAGATAGTTATCAATTTGTCATTTACTATGAATTTCAACAATTGATGCAATGGAGAAGGCACAGCCCCGGACTTATGAATCCACGGCCTTCCAAGCAAAATATTGTAAATACTAGGAAAGTGCATAACTTGGCAGGCTATTTGAAACTGTGCGGGCCCCATCTCGACTACTAAATCCACTTCTCCAATAGGTTCTCTTTGTGCTCCATCAAAACCTCTAACTATGGTCCCTGAAGGCCTTAGCTTGATATCTTGCAACCCTAGTTTTTCCAAGGTACTCCAAGGACAGATATTAAGCGCAGATCCATTGTCAATCAACACCTTTGGCAACATTTTCCCGTTGCACCTCACAGCTATGTACAGAGCTTTGTTATGTCCAATGCCTTCTGCCGGTAATTCATCATCAGAGAAAGTGATTTGTTTTGTAAATAACACACTCCCAACTATATGTGAAAAATTAACAACCGAAATGTCCTTAGGGATTTGAGCTTTAGTCAATACTTTGAGCAACACATCCCTATGCATATCCGAAAAAAAGAGCAGATCCAACATGGATATTTGGGCGGGTGACTTGCTTAACTTCTCGACTACATTATATTCGCTTTTTTGGAACCTTTTAAGAAAATTCAAGGCTTCCTTCTCAGTAATTGTTGGTTTAGCGGGCAGTTCGGGGTTATTTGTTTGAATCGGAACGGTAGCTCCAAACGGACTTGCAATTCTCCCTGATCTAGTGACCACTGACACCTGACTTTTTTCCAATTTGTATGACAGGTTCATCGTAGTTCCATGGCACTCGCTGCAAACTTAGAACAGGCTCCTGTTTTGGGAATTCGATGACCACTGGCCCCAAAGCCTCGCTCTCAGCTGGAGTGAAATCCAAAATAAAAGGCCTTCTATCTTCCTTCAACGGCACCTCTATTACAAATGGTTGGTCTGTGACCCCAAACACCTCAGCTTCCGTTGCCAATTTTTTGACTTGCTCCTCATACTCTGCGTCATCCAGAATGACCCCAATGGTATTAGTATGTTCCGGCAAGGGGTTCCTATTTATATTCGGCCCTTGTGCCTCCTTTTTCCTGATTACAATCTCTCCAGTTTCAATCATATCTTGAATTCTATGCTTAAGAGCCTTGCAATCAACAGTTGAATGTCCAGGTGCCCCTGAATGATAAGCACAGACGGCTTGTGGGTTATACCCAACGAATATGCCATATGGATAGGTCGGAGGGGGTACCATACCAATTTTTCCGGCAGCCTTCAACTGGTCATACAATTGGTCTAGAGGCCTGCCTAAATCGGTAAATGTATGGCTACGGGCTTGGTTGGAAGGTTCAGGAGGTTGAGGATGGCTATAAACAGGTCTATTTAGGAGAGGAAATCTTGGGTTATATGGAGGGCGAGGTCGGTTTTGGGGTGGATTTGGTTGAGAAATTTGAAAAGGAGCTAAAGGTGGGTTAGGATAGCTTGGGCGAGGTCGAGGGTGGTGGATATTGGTAGTATATACATGGTGCGGGTTTGAATAATAAGGGTAATGTGGTTGGTAGGTTAGATTGTGTTGGTATCGGGGTTTGGGTGAAGGGTTCTGGTTCCAGATAAAAATTGCATCCCCCTCTTTCTTTTTAAACTGCGGCTTCTTTCCACTGCTCCCTTGCCCTTGCAAAGCTTCTACTTGTGATTTTAAGGCAAAGACGTTAACAATTTTTCTAGATCTCACAAAATCATCATACTCTTCGAGTTTATTTACAATCGCAGCAAATGAACATCCGGTCATACGGAAGATTTCTTCAAAGTGTGGAGGATCATGCGTCTTTATGAAAGTGCGAACAATTTCATCTTCGGTCATCAGAGGCTCAACCTTGGCAGCTATCTTTCTCCATCTTTTGGCGTATGTCTTATGATCTTCAGATGGTCGCCCCTTTGTGCCTTCCAAAGTAGTTCTGGTCGGTGCTAGCTCGCAGTTATATTCGTATTGTCTGATGAAGGCGTTTGATAGGTCAAGCCAAGTCTTCACCTCCTCTGGCTTTAAGTTGGAATACCAATCGAAGGCGTCTCCTTCTAGACTCTCTGAAAATAACCTTAATGGCAAGTTTTCGTCATCCACTGATCTGCCCAACTTGTTGGCAAACAAACGCAAGTGTGTCTTAGGGTTGCCTGTACCATCATATTTATTGAACTTCAGGGTCTTGAACCCTACGGGCAGCTGTACATTTGAAAACAGGCTCAGATCATCGTAGTCTAACACCCCTTGTTTGCTTAAACCTTGGCTTTTCCTGATAAACTCATCGAAACAGTCCAACCACTTAAGTAGCTTCATATCCACCGGGGCAGACGACTCTCCCACTTCTGGCTTGGTTTGAACAGTGTGCTCTGGCACAACAGGCTCTGCGGTAGTTTGATAAAAAGTTTGTGGATCTAGAGGCATGTTTGGACCACCTTGAGGCTGAAATCCTTGCCCATAGGAAGGATAGAACAGAGGATTTTGAGTATAAGTATACTGCGGGTTGAAAACTCCCTCAAAAGTGGTTTGAATTGGAGGAATGACAAATGTTTCGGATTCCAGTTGTTTGACGGGCGCAGGCTCGGGCTGCACTCCGCTACTAATGAGCTCATCAATCAACTTCTTTTGGGCAGCCATCTCAGACGCCATTTCCCCAAATTTGGTGGGTAATTCAGTCAACTGAACCCCGGGACTTATGGCTTCCGGCTGGGTAGTTGCAGCAGTCTTATCAGACGATTCTGGCTGAGTACTCATGTCTACACGATTCCTTTGGGCTTTACTTCGGGATTGCGTAATAATGGGGCTTTTCCGAGAAGCTATTTTGAAACTTTACCTGAGGATGCAAAAGACATCTTTAGATAAACCAATCGTTACTAAATTTCTGCAACTTATTCAAAAGAGAAAAAGAAAAAGACATGAGTTAGTAATTGTTCAAACAATTCAAATGCATGTCCTATGGGGGGACCCTTTTTGTGCCAAGGGTAGGCCTAGCATGATGCAAGCCTTCGGGGTAAAATCCCATTTCCAAACCTGTAAGTGAATTTAGAACTTTTAAATGGAAAGCTTCTCATAAAATGTGGAAGAGTTCAATCTTTCTTTACAACCTCGTCAATGGTCTTAGTAACCATGTTTACAAAATCCCTATGTCTCAAGAGACTTGTACTTTGTGACTCTCTAGAGCTCCCTAAACTGAGCTTATGAGCTCCTTCCCTAATCCTATCAAGGGCGTCTATGGCTTCCTCTAGTTTCTCATTCTTCTTTTTCTCCCTCCTCAACTGCACTTGGGTATCTTCTAAAACTCTATTGGCCATTATAAGCTGGGCTTGAGATTCCTCTAATTCTTTCCTTAGCTTCTCCATTTGTTCTTCGGGACTGGCTGATGCTGATTGTTGCCTTGCCCTATCATGTTCCACCTTTTGTTTGATCCATTCATTGTACCCAGGCATAACTGCAGGTGCCATCTTGTTTACCAATTCCAACTGCAAATTCTCAAGACCTTGCAATTTTCTCCAAGCCTCTAATACCATGCTTCGACTCTCGGTCATCGTACCCAATCTGAGATCTTCAACCCCTTGTACCATAGGAATGTTTTGCGGGTATCCAAACTGTCTCATAACCCTTTGTGGAATATAGGCAACTAGACCATTAACTCCAGCTAGAGGGATGATGTCATGTTGAGTGGTCCTAAAAGCTGGGTCTCTAACCCTGGTCCAATCTAGAACCCACTGCACTTTTTCTGGTGTCAAATTGTTGAACTCCTCAATAAACTGGCTTGACGACATCACGCGGTAGTAGCGGCTGACTCTCTCTCAATGTGAATCAATCCAATTCTCAACTAAGAGACAAGAACCCAAAGGGTTAAGTGATCTCTTCGCTAAATGTTCCATGATCCACATTTGAAGTATTAAATTTGAAGCATAGAAGAAACCCCATTTCCTTTGGCAATTGGTAAGGGCTGAGAAGATGTCCGCTATGACAATGGGTATCAAAGTTGGTGTTGTTCCACGAATTCCTAAAAAAAGACTTTGAATCATGTTGATTGTTGCAAATGTCACCTTTCCATGTCTTTGAGGGAATAGCAATAAGTTGATCAAAACCAAACCAAAAGCTTGCACACGCTTCTCTTCCCATTGCCCCTTGTTATAAAGAAATCGATCTGATGGCGCTCAAAAGACTCCTTTTCCCCAAACCGGTCATATAAAAACCTCAGTGGACAAGATCTAGCGTCGGGGTATTGGTCTAAGCTATTGTTCCTCAATCCCAAAAATCTGCAAAACTGCTCTCTCGTTCCCCCACTCGGGTATATCATAGGACTGCCTTTTTCCGGTACTTGCAACAATCCCTCTAACTCTTCTAGGGTTGGGGTGAGTTCGCACATTCCAAACCGGAAAACTGAGGCATCCGGATCCCAATAATTGATCAATGCCTGGATAGCAGACACATTGGGTATTATGTCGACAAGGCTTGGTAGATGCCCCACATATTGGAATAGCCCTCCAATCTCATAAGATAGGTTATTCTTCCACTGATTCAACTTTCGGGGGACTTGGTTGAGCATTCGACACTGCGTCATCTGGATGGGGAATTCACTTAGATACCGTTACCTTGGGATTTTACCCCTTAGGTTATTTTCCAAAAAGGGTAAACATGCAGATCCCAAAAATAGGGTTAAATACCCATGGGATTATAGGGTTGGCTTATCCCTAACATGGAATTGCCTAAATGGCGTTCCTTCTAAGGTTTAATGCATAATGCCATTTATTAAAGCGATGTAAATATGTGACAAATATGGCCCAAAGGACATAAATAATGCATCGGGGGGAAAAGGTCTAAAAAATGAAATGTACTTATTGAAAATTAAGTGTAATAACTGAAATTTAAACATGTGAGTTATCTAGTGAGTAAGTCACTAAAAGAGAGCCAAAGAGGCCTCTTATTGCTAAGGCACGTGAATGCAAGCAAAAAAAACAACGAAATGGTTAGTGCAATTGATAGTTCACATAACATATTGGGAGCAATTAAGAAAAGAAATACAATAAAAACATGTAAAAGGGGTGGAACCCCTTCCCTCGTGCCTAATGTGCTTAAAAAGGGTGAGGCTGACTCTAACCTAGGAAAACTCTAACATGGATGCATGAGGTTGGGGCTCACTAATGCAACTAGACTCGATAAGGTTTAAAAAGGTCCCCAAGCCTTCAGACCTAAGGGAATGGGTCATCAATCCCAAGACCCTCGGTCGGTGGCTCGAGCGATCCCCTAGATACTGCTATGGGCGCAGAACACACCATCCACATACCTAGAGAAACCATTCCTAGTCCTACAAGGCGGTGTGGGAAAGAGCCCACGAAAATAAAATAAAATGGGATAACAGTAAATAAACGTGCACGTATGAAGTGTTCCCTATTTTGAGGGAAAGGATTGAGACCCAACGCGAGGCTCTAAAGGTGACACACCCCCCCAATGCAATGCAAAGTGCGAGATAAAACAAGTAAAACATACATCCAAGCAATCAATCATACATACGTGAGTGAGGGAGTAGTTTGATACGCGCGCGAGGCAAAAGGTCCTAAAATGAAAAATGCAACCCTAATATCCAAATGCTACGCATAACAAGGGTAGAAAACGGAAAAGAATGGCTAAATCAAATGCTTGGACCCACTTAGGAGATCCCCAGTGGAGTCGCCAAGCTGTCGCGCCCCATTTTTTGAGGTGTGAAAGTAGTGTGTGGGATATGTATGTGAACGTGTGTGAAAGTGAAAATAAAAGGCCGTGGGATTGTGAAATGCGACGGTTTGGCCAAACAAAGGGTTTTAGATAGAAAATGAGTCGCCACTTGGTATAGAGTTAGGGTGTACCAAGTCACCCAAAAAGTGATTTTTTTTTGGAAAGAAAAGTAAACAAACCCTTTTTAAAGAATTTTAGGTCTACGTAACCAAAGAAAGGGATCGGGGGTCACATTTGATAAGGGAGAAGGCAAAGGCAAAGCCTAAGGCACTCCCTTACCCTAGTCAAAGCTAGTTGCGTGACTTAGCCCTTCTTTTCCTAATTCTGCTACCCAAAGTATGTGTTGCATGTTGGATATGACTAATGGATACGAAAAAAAAAGAAAAATGCAATCCTAAATCTAAAATGTCTTTTATGAGCCTTTTTGGTCCCAATCACATGAGTTGTGATGGCCAATAAGGAAAACTCTCATAGAGGTCATGGGTAATGCAAATGAAGACCCAAATATGAGTGCAAGTGTGAAAATGTAAGAAGAATGCAAAATAAAATAAAAATAAAAATACAAATTTAAGTGCAAGTGTGCAAATGTAGGAAAAGTGCATGTGTGCAAATGTAAGAAAAGTGCATGTGGGTCAATAAAGTAAAGGTGTTTGTGTGTAAGTGGATGAAAATATGGTATAATAGTAGTAAATGCATATAAGTGCAACTGGGTGCAATTTGTGAGGTAGAAAATAAATAAGTGATAGGGAAAGAAGAGAAATGTGTGAACATGGCATGTGGAGTGAGAAAAATGTAGATAAAAAAATGAGAAAATGATATGGTAAAATGGAGGTGCATGAACCTAGAGGAGTGCATCAAGTCGGGTACAGGAATGACTCCTAATTTCACGATTTTAATTTTCCCTTTGATTAGAAGGAAGAACTAGCGTGCTAAGGCTATTTTGTAGCCATACTAGCTCGTTTCCCTTACCGAAAGGGGACTTTCAAGCAAATGTACCCTATAACTAGCATGGAGATGCAAAAAGCCTAAAATGAAAGGGAAAGGGTTGGAGGGGCATGCCAAATGCTAGAAAACTAAGAAAAATGCATGAAATGTAGTGAGACATGCAAGTATGTACTAACGAGAGGGGACAACCTATTGGGTTTAGCATTGGACTAGCCCTTTTCTAAAATTCTCTCACAAGCATTGGACTTGCGAGAGCTCGAGAGGAAAAACCATGACCAGCGTTGGACTAGCCACGGTGACGCATTCATCCATCACATTCATCTATGACTATAGAAAGCAAGTAGACATGCCAATCACCTATACACGTAGCACATAACACTTAGCATGCTCGACTAAATGCAAGAGTCTAATAAAGCAAATTAACATGTAGCAACAAAAGCAAGCAATCAAACTAATGAACCTATTACATTTGCTAACTAAAACAAATGGGGAAGAGGAAAAATTAATAAAAATGCTCTCCAAGCCCTATCTATTACAAGCCAAGAGGTGTACACATACCCCATAAATGAATAACTTAATAAAAGCAAAAATAAATGGAATAAATGAAAGGAATTAAGGAAAGGCAAGGAAAGCAAAGTAGACATGCAATTCTCACTTAGCACGTTAGATCACATAGAGGAGAGACAAAAAAGGATAAAAGAAGTTATACCTCCTGTTTGTGATGTTAGTAAAGTGAACAAGATTTAACTTGGGCTAGAGTCACCAAAGAAAGAGATAACTTGGGCTAACACTGTGACAGTCCCACTTTCCCCTAATGCGAACCAAAGGGGTGAGCGGACTGCCTGCCCAACTCTCGTTAGGACTAACGATGCAGACCAGAACTATCTATAGCGATCCGGAACTTACAAACGAGCGTAAACAAGTCAAAATGGTAAAATAACCCAAAATAAAAAAAATTGAAATCCGGAGCCGGCCATGAATAGTAACCGACCCGTCGGTGCCAACCGAAATAGCTAACAAACATTCACATCTGAACTTTAGCGTTTACAAATCAACATGACATACAAAAGTTTTCAAAAGTTAATATATACACATGGTTTGCCAAATCAAAAGAGAAAACGCCCCCAAAAGTACACTTAGGGTTTTAATACATGAGCTATACAAAAGATATGTTCGACTAGCTCAATTTGGCAGCCATTTGTCAAATCCAGACCAAAAGGGTTTATTTTCCTGTAAGGAAAACAAAAGGAACAGAAAGGGGTGAGTTTGCACTCAATGAGGTACCAAACATATAGCAGAAAATCGTGGCATTTCACATTTAACAAATCAGATACACATGCCAGATGTAAAGCAAAGGAACCAATGATTCAAATCAGAAGGATACGGGTGGCTCTCAGGAGCCAAATTTCCAGCGCAGTACTTGATCCAAACCGGTTGACTCTCCGTCAACGTATATAGAACCAAAACGTCTGTAGACCCCTCTTTACACTGAATTCCGTCCACCAAACACCCCTTTACTGGGCCCGCTCACCGTAACCGAACAGAAATGGTAATACTCGAGTATACCGGAATCAAGGGTCTCAATACCCAAAAATCCCCGAACAGACTACCGTGGTTCGTTATCTAATCGTCCAGGCCCTTGCCGGCCCGACTCGAATAACTTAGCCACAGGATTGAGCTCATAGGTCATAGAAATCCGAACAGATGCAGACACAGATAACAGATTCAAATTTTGCATAGTAAATTGGCATATGAACAGACTAGAGAACGAGTGTGATAAAGTACACCCCCGTCTCGAACAAATAAACAGATTGCAGAGCAGAAATCAAGTTAAACAGCAATGGAGGGGAGTGGTACACTCACCGGCTCAACTTCAAAAGTTTTCACTTCAGATTGGCCTTAATCGCCAAGAAACCCTAAAATAATCAAAATAAACCAATTGAAGGTTTTACTTCCAGAATCGAGTAAACAGAATGCACATGTGAGGCTCGACTATTAGTCGTATGCCTCGCCAAATAATTACTAATGCAAGGGTGCAAAACATGATTTTCTTGGAAACGAAAAGGTAGCATGAAGACCTAGGCGCAAACAACCCAAAAGCCTTTCATTCTACCAAAAGGCAAACCCAACTTAAAGGAACCAAACGGCCTAGAAAATCGGGCAGGACTTCCCCTAAATTTCTTACTTTTCCAGCCATTAAGGCTTCATTCTATCCTCAAATCAGTCCCAACATCTCACACAAAATTCATCTCATTTCCCAAAAGCCGTTCACTAGGCTCAAAGTGGTACAAGTACAAAAGTTAACTAGGAAACAACCGAAATGAAAGCAAGCCCTAAAAGAGACTCGATAACGAGTCATATAGAAATGCTAAACACAACCCCAATAGGGTTTCATATGCATAAATGAGCATAATTGCAAACCAGAAATTAGAAAATGGCCTTAGTCTTGGCCCCAAATAGAAAACTGTTTTGCCCTTATTATGCGGTAATGGTGTAAAATTCTCTACGGTTATCGGATGGGGGTGTAAGACCCACTGTTTCGAACCTATGAAACAGGGCTACAACAATGTAGAAGGTCACTCAATCCAGTTCCTAGCTTAACTAGTTCAAAAATGCCAAATACTATAGCAGAATTACCAAAACAGGTTTGCAAAACACAGAAAACTGTAATCGGTATATCTCAGTCCATACAAGTCCAAATGCCGAAATTCCAAAGGCATAAGTTAGCTAAGACATCCAGCTACATTTCATCAGAAGACACCAACTTCAAAATCCAAACCAATTCCAGTCAAAAGGGCCAATTACTATCGCAGTTTTCGCATTCTGATCAAAACAGAACAGCTACAGTAAAAACGGCATAACTCACTCTGCACTCATCCAAATGACCTGAAATTTTACAGGCACCTCAAACACATCAATACCTACAACTTTCATGTTTTGAGAAAAGTCTAATTCGGCCTCTAACCCAGTGATCTAAAACCGGACAGAATTGGGATTTTATGAACCCTAACTTTCCATTTTTCACACCAAATCCAAAATTGATTGCATTTAACCACAATTCACACTCACTAGAGTCACTTCCAACCATTACAATTCATCATACAAGCCCCCAACATCAAGATCATATTAAACCAGAAAAATTCCCAATAAAATAAAAACTTCACTAAAACAAGCCAAATCAAGAGATAAATCACATTTTCAAACACTCAAGCCACTTTTAAGCATCATATAACCATTATTAGAGGTAGTAGGGTGTTCAAGCAACACTTACCAAGAAATCAAGAGAGAGAGGGATTGTGGACACCTTTGCTCTTCAAACAAACTTCACTACAACCCTTACTAGCACTAGAAGATAGGATTTTATGTAGTAGAAACTAGTTTAAGTAATTTTCTTGGAAGATTTGAGCTATATGGAGGCTAGAATTTGGAAGAGTTTTCCTTCTTTTGAGCTTCAAGGTGGCCGGCCAAGAGGGAAGGGAGAAGAGTGAATTTTTTTGTAATTTTTGAGATATTTAACTCAAGTGGTAAAAGTCAAAAAAATTGTCAAAAAGTGAATAGTGTTTCTTAAGTCACAACCAACCATATTGTGACACTTGTCACACTCATTAATGCATTCTTATCTTTCTTTTTCCCTCTCACATCAATCACTTCACACATTTTACTTATCTCTTAACACCCGATAAATTTCACACAGTATCCGAAACTTAACTTTATTGGCCGAATTTTTCCGAACTTTTCGCACTAGTGGGTCCCACGTCCACTATTTACTCTTAATTTTCTAAAATTTCTCCAATGCTAGGAAAATCATTTTAAAACTATAATTACTCATAAAAATTCATCAGGAAAATTTCCTAAGCCAGAAAACGCAAAAAACATGCAATTAAGGGGAAATAAACCCTAGGAAAAGATTAGGGTTTTTACGGGTTCTCACAAACACCATCAAAGTAAGGGATTAATGCACCACTTTAAAGATAAGTAGAATAAAAGGCAAAAAGGAAATTCAGAATACCTTAGAAACTTCAAAAGGGGTACTAACAAACCACCAAATTCTTCCCTAATTGCGACTTAAATGTAGTCAAAAGATGCTTAATCTCGAAGGAGGTAGATTATTGACCAAACTTCTAAGATAGAAGAACTTCTAAGGACCCAATTGCAAACATTAATCAATCATTCAAGCCCAATTAAAACATTTTGGGAACTTCAAGGGTCCAAGAGCAAAGAAAGGGTCAAGTAATGGTTCAAATTGAAATTACTTTAGGACCTAATTGCAAGACATTAAAACATAAATGGGCCTTTGTAGCATGAGGAGAAAAAATATGAGGTTGGAACGCAATTTTTGAAAGATTTGCATGCATGCAATTGAAAGCTTTTGGCCAAAGCTGAAGCTATCTTCTACCATTTCTGCTGCAACTTTTTGCAGCCGCAACTCATATCAAGTTCGCACCAAAGCATTCATAGATTCCGATCAAAACATGCAGCCTCGTCATTAATCATTTAGGCACAAGATTTAACTAGCAAAATAGATGATTAAACTCACTCAAAGGGCTGCCAGGGAGAAAAAAAAACAGCAGATACCAAAGGATAAACACAGCAGCTTTTTACATTTTTCTACCTCAACTTAGATATGTTCACATGCCAATACTGAACAAACTCTACTAATCTAACATTCAAACCAAAATACCAAGCTTCAAATCATTGTCGTTAACATCCCCAAGCATAATCATCCAGCCCCCATAAGATCTAACTGAAACAGCGGGGCATAAAATGCAGGAAAAGAAAGAGTGAAACTTGTGGCAAAGCATGATAATGAATGCAGCTTATCAAGAACCCAGGAAACTTGCAACCCAAGAGAAAAAAAAAAATCTGTTCGCACTGCTGCAGAGAGTTTCAACCCTTTTTCAGCAAAATTTTATGCACAAATCTAAACCAAACTCAAACTGAACCCGGGCGACAGAATCATCAATCATCCCTTAGCAATATCTCTCCTGAAAATGATCTTCATGCCGCTGCATGTGCGGCTCTCTTTTCTTTTCTTTTCTCAAGTTAATTAAATAGCAATACAAAATGATAATTTAAACTTAGATAAAATGTACAAAACTAGTAACGAAAGATAAAACAAAAACTAAAATTTTTCTTGTGCTTGATTAATGATTTTGTCCCTTTTTTTCCGATTAATAAACAATAAAAAGAAATAAAACTTATTTTCATGAATAATTTTCTCTTTTTGACAAATTTTATGCTAAAAAGTCTTACAATAAAAATAAACAACTAAAAGGGTAAAAATGATGCAAAACTAAAAAACTAAAATAATAGATAATAGATAATGATAATCTAAAAATACTGAAATGCTATACAAATGTTAAAAGTTTAAGAACTAAAATTATGGGATTAAAATAATAGATAACAATTATTACTAAAAAATAAAAATAAAATTAGGATAAAAAATATTTTTAAAAAAAATTTGGTGTCTACATGCTTCAAAATTAAACTACGAATAGTGTGCGTTTGTGCGCATTTCGTGCTCGATTCCTCTCATGTTTGTTTCACTTGTGCACTAAATCTCTAATGCACTTCTATTGATACTATTATTATTCACTCTTAATAGTCTAAAAAAAATGTCTAAAGTCTCTCAATTAATCGCGCGCACGAAAACGTAAACTTCCGATTTGTGCGCGATAAAGTGAAATTTCTAAGAAATTCTCGTAACGATAGTATAACTAACTACTACTAAAATAATTAGTCATAAAAATAACTATTTTAAGACTAACACATGAGTTCTCAAATTTTCGAGGTCACTGTACTCTCAAATCGATTATTGCCTCCAAACACGTATTCACGAAATCTTACTAAACGAACTTTTAAAAATTAAATTTATTAATGAGACATTTTTAAAAAAATATATGCAAGTCATAGTTCCATGTTAATGCTTCCAAAAAGGTTGAAATAAATTATTCGGAGCAAACGGGTAATTAAATATTTAAATAAGCCAGTAATAAGAGTTGGAAATAGGTAAATTTTTGGGTTTTCACATCCTCCCCTCCTTAAAAAGAATTTTGTTCTTGAAATTCATAACTTGATTTATGGATAACCCCAGATATTTCTTTTGGTCTCCTCTTTAACATCTTAAATTCCTTCCTCAATTCCATAATTTCTCTATAAACTTTCACTAAAGGAATTCGCTTGCGTTTTTTATTTTTAACTTCTTCACTTTTCGATAAATTTTTTTTTACCGGTCATTTCCTCACGTGACCAATTTTCATCACTTTTACTTCTCCTATTCAAAACTCACACCTATTGAACTTAAATATTCTCAGGTGTCATTCATGATCTTATTACAGGTCTAGAGGCGTGGAGCAATAGATTACATATACATATAAACCATAAAATCGATTAAAAGCAAGGTAAATTTTCATACGCCATAAAAGATCATAATAGTTATACTAAGTTATAATAAGTTCATCAAATCGTTTCAAAAGAAAAGGGGACTCAACAAGATCAAAACGTGCTAAGTCGTAATATACAACAAAAGATATCATCCCCTATACGAAATATTACAAGCTCTAAAAGTGATAGTCTATGCTAGAATAAAACTACGATTCCTATTTGTCGAGTGGAGTCAGATTCACCCCCACTCGTAGAGTTTCCACTACTTGGATTCCTCTTACAATCATCAGTATTAATCACCCCTTCTGGCACTCGACTGATTTGCAATGGATTTAGCATGTTGTTGAGAATTTTCTTTTCCCTTAGAAGCTCTAGGGCAATTCGAAAACTTATGTTTGGTACTACCGCAACTCGGACATTTTCCTTGCTTTCTCCAGCACTCGACCCCAGTGTGGTTAATCTGGCCATAGTATCCACAAGTTATGTGAGGAGTCACGGCTTGACCAGTTTGAGATTCCCCTTTTGTTGACCTCGCCTACTCCAATTTCCTTTTGGCGGGGATTCGCTTGATAGAGTTTCTCCGAATTTTTCAGGCATCTTCACTCCTCCAGCCCCATTTCCCATTTTAAGGGGTCGGGTAGACCTCTCGGATTGTTTAGGGGTATCACTTGGGTTACCCCTCTTTCTAGCATGAAATACCTTAGATTGAGACTTAGCATTTTCTACCCTCTGTGCCTTATCCAAGGCATCCGTAAAAGTGGTAATCTGGGCTGCTACTAGGGATTCTTGGATTTCTACATTTAACCCCTGAATAAATCTCCTTATCCTTTTTCGTTCAGTGACTACAAGCTCAGGGGCAAATTTCGAAAGTTTGGTGAACCGCTTCTCATATTCGGCCACACTTAATAACCCTTGTTTCAACTTAATAAAATCGTCCTCCCTCTTTTCTTGTATAATTGGCGGGAGGAACTTGACATTAAACTCCCTCTCAAAGTTTACCCAAATCCAAGGGATTTGTTCTCTTTCCCACTTTGCACTAACGACATTGCACCACGAGCGTGCTACCCCATCAAATTGGAAAATGGCAAAATTCACTTGTCTTTCCTTGGTATAATCTAGAGTAGCAAAAATATCAACCATCCTTTCAAACCAATTTTTCACTACCTCAGGATTAGAGCCTCCATGAAACTTAGGTGAAGCGAACTTCAAGAATCGCTCTAGGGCTCTATCCTCACCCCTCTCTTGGTTCCTAGGTTGGTTGACTGGTTCAGATCCCTGGTGCTCAGCTAAGCGCTCGAGAATATCGGTCATGCGGTTAATAGTCGTAGCCACCTGGTCACCCTCTTCGTTTCTAGGGTTTTGGTTTGATCCAGTCGCGGATCCCTCGCCTCTCTCGGGAGTGCGGGGTTGCCGAAACCGACGCTCACGCCCCCTTCCACGTCCTCGCCGATCCATTTAGCAAGATTCAAAACGCATAATTAAAGTGAGAAGTATAAGCGCATGAATTGAAAAATAGGTACACATTGCAAGAACACTTTAAATGAAAGTATAGCTATTTGCATAAGTTAGAAATCATGTCACATATCAATGTGTATACAATGAGTTAGTAGTATCAAATACAGGTCATAGGCAACTAAGTGCCACAAATAGAGGAGTACATGTAGACAAAATACAAAAGGCCTCACGGCGAGCACCACCCCTACTATACTAGGCAGGATCAAAAGAGAAAACCATAAGCCTAATTAGGGACTGTAGACACCAAATTTTTTATTTTTTAATTTTATTGGTTTAATTAATTTAATTTTTTGCTTTATTTGTTTCAATTCTAGGGTTTTTATTTTATTTTATTATCCATTTTGCTCATTAGTCTTTTAATTTTTATTTTAAAGTTTTAGTATTAAACTTTATCGGGAAAAAAGAAAAAAATGAGAAAAAAGAGAAAATATACAAAAATATAATAAGGGAAATGTGTGAAATAGGTGGAAATTTGCATGCTAGACAAGTGGAGAATATACAATAGGCCAAGTGTCCCTTTTATATGGGGGCAACACATCACTTAGGGAGGGGGAGATTGAGACACTTGTAGGTTGCTGATTTGAAAAGAAAAGAAAAAAGAAAAGGCATGAAGAAAACTAGAAGTGACGGCTAGGGTTTGGGGAGGCTAGGAGTGTGACGCCCCACATCTCCCTAAGGCGGACCAAAGGGTATCCACGGACGCCTGCCCAGCTCTCGCCAGGACTCAAGCAATTTCATTCAATTTAAATCCAAACTAAACACATCGAAGAGAGCAACATGAATACAAATAATGCGGAAGCGTTCAAGCATAAAATCATCCATTGCTCCACCCATAGATAGGGCGTTCAAGATACAACTTAAATCCAAAATATACGTCAGGCCCAAAAGTTACACTTCAATTCCAAAAGTACAATCCCCACAAAGGACATAGCCATTAACAATAGAAAACCTTAAAACAAAAGTACAGCGAAGGGTTTTCTCCAAACTTCTCCGAGATTCGGTCCTGTTAAGGAAAACAAAACTATAGGGTGAGCAAAACACTCGTGAGGCCAAGAACACACATGCAAGCACTTTGTCAAATAACAATCCCAAATTTAATAAATAAAACCATGTCTTTTCAATAATCAATCATTCGAATAGGAAAAGTAATCAGAAACAATTCAAGGATATAGTAGCTCTCAGGAGCTAAGTTCCACTCGCTCTGCCGATGTCATTCCTATACCTTCCCGCGTTGACCCTCCTGTCAACCGGGTCGGTATTTCCATTTCCGTAGATCACCACTTACTTCCCTCCGTCCACCGTACACCTCAAGGGCCCACAAGTCATTTATAAGGCGATACTCCACGAGTATGCCAAGCAGGACCTCTCATTAGGTCGAGCTTATATATATCTCATGGCTCGCCCAAGTTCGCGACCAAGTCCATTGCCGGCTCGAGTCCAAGGACGGCCTATGAGTTTGGGCGTCCCCCATTCATTTAAAAGTCGAGGAGGTTCACTCTATCGATGTATATATTCATAACATACCATTGCATTTCAGTCATTCATTCAATACATTTCAATCATTCATTTGAAATTAGAACAAGTGCGATAAAGTACGTACCCGAGCAATAAAAGATTACCACAAATAAACATGTATCAAAGATTCACACACTTGACACTCACCGAGCAATTCAATAAGAATTATTTTCTGGGAGTTCAAGTGTCCACTGTGAGATCCTCTTGAAGGTCTCCTTGTGCGCCCGGCAATTAATAGTGGATAGTCACACAATTAACCCATTTATCAAGGAAGATCGTACACTGGTACAATCTAAGGATTATTTCGCAAAAGGAACCTCAATTACACGTAAATCGAGGTTAAACTTGCCTTTTATTATGTACAATATTATTTGAGTTTTTATCATGAAAATCGTGAGCAAAACGTTTAAGAATATCAAAAGAATAAAGAGTTCTTGAAAAACTCTATTTCTTTGAAATTGGAAAATTTTCAGTTTTATTATGAATTTTTGAAAAATCGTAACTCGCACGGTATAAGTCGAGAATTGGAAAAATTTATACCGTTGGAAACCTCTTAGAAAGTACTATAAGTTTCTAGAAGACACTTTTCCACGAATCGAAGTGAAAAGTGTTCAAAAATGAGCTTGAAGATGCAGGGTTGGTTTACAAGGCAGAATTAAGTTGGATTTCGGCCAACTTTGAAAATTCGGCACGATTCACACGTTGCAAACCAGCCTCTGAAATTTGTCACTCAAGTAGTGTTACAAGTGAGGTGTATAAAAAAACAAGCGGATCAAGAATCGGAGTTTCGAGTACCGAGATACGGTAGCCCGAAGTTAGGGAAATTCAAGACTGGAGAAGAATTTCCAGATTTGAACCTCCAACACGAGGAATTTAATTGGGTATCGAAACGAACTTGGATTGGTACCAAAATTGGCAGTATTTTACTCCCATATGAAAGGTACCGCTCTATCAGATTTCAGGGAAAAATACCCTCGGAAAGATAGTTAATTAGTCAACCAAAGTTCAGGAAAAATTATAAGGCAATCTGCCTTTAGACTTTCATTACCCATTTCAAAACGTTTAATCAAGCAAACTATCCAATCATGGTTCATTTGTGAAATAAAGGCCTAAGAAACATCCATAATGCCTTTGGTAAGTGTTTAGTATCAAGAACATCAATTAACAAGTTCACTCCAAGATCTTGTTCCAAACCAGTCCAAATATTAGGGTTTTTCCAAAACAGGGCAGTCCTCTTGTTTTGGTCACAATTCAGTCACTTTAACTCGGAATCGAGCATGGCTTATGCCGTTGGAAAATACATTCATAGGGCTAAAATATTACAGAAGAAATCGTTTCCAAATTCGGCACCCATCGGGTTCAAAATCGGGCATCAAGTTGCTGCCTGAACACTTCATTCCAGATGAACAGAGCAACAGGACAGCGAAATTAAAACATTTGGTTCGGCTTGCTCACAAAGAATCAGAACGTCCATTATATACCAAATTAAAGCCAGGAATGTCTAGTTTCAAACGCCACCAACGGTACATGATATTCGACATCCGAGGACAGAGCTATCGCCGAAATACTACCACTGGTCAGAGTCATACGCGAACAGTTTTCCAGATTTGCTAGTTTCTCAAAAAAAAATTCATTTGCTCAACCAAACCTCAATATTTTCCAATGAAAATTTTCACACATCTAATACATCCTATAAACATCCAATTCAAGCCGTTAGACCATTAAAAATTGGCCTTAAAATGGCCGAATATGGCAGGGGCAAAATCGGAAATTTTTGCTTCTTACACCCAATGAAGTTTCTAGTAATTACCCACCACTAATGCATCATTTTAACCACTAAACCAACAATATAACCACCATCAATCATCAAATCAGCAACAACAACCCAAGTGTGGGAATTCAAAGAGCCCACTATCACATTTTTACACCATACACAAGCTAACCAAATGCGTGCATGAACTTAACAAGGTAAGATAGCTTCCAAACTTCAAGTTTCCAAGAGTGGATCATCACTTACTTTGGTTTGATGTTCACGCAGAATTTTCAGCCCTCTTTTACCCCAGAAAAACCGTGATTTTCAGCCCTTGTTTGCAGCTCAAAATGATCCTCAAGTATCAAGCTAAGTGTGGTGCAAGTTTGGTTGAATTTGGAGTTGATTTGGGGGTTGTTTGAGTGAGATTTGTGAGGTGAAATTTTGTAGCAATGGAGTGAGAGAGAGGGGAGGGCTGGTCGGCAATGAGGAGAGAGAAGAGGGAGTGTGATTTGATCCAAGTTAGCTTCCAACAGAAGGTGAAATGAGTGGTGGAAATTCACCCAAAAGTCAACTCTCATTAGGGGTCGTTTGGCGCGATTACGGCTCGATTATCTCGCGCGTTTGGTTCACTAGTGCACTAAACCTCCAATGCATATATATTCATGTAAATATCCTTCACTCTTAATTGTCCCGAAATGAGGTTCTAAGGTCCCTCAAATAAAGTCGCGCGTGTGAAAACGCGTACCGTCAAATTTAACGTTATAACGCAAAACTTCCGAGAAATTCTTATAACGATTGCACAATTAACTATCACTTGAGTATTTATTCATAAGATTACCTATTTTACGACCATAGTACAAGCCTCCAATATTCCAAGCTTATTGTGCTACTACGCGGATAAAATCTCCAAGTACTATTCACTATTTTTACTAAACGCGCTCCAGGAAATTAATTTTCGAAACGAATCATTTTAAAAATATAACGAAGTTATATTACCATGTATTTAGGTCTAATAAGACTAGAAAATATTCCTTGGAATAGAAATCCAATTAAATAATTTATTAAGCCATAAATTAGGCATAAAATAATAGTTTTTGCGAGTCCTCACATCCTCTCCCCCTTAAGAAAATTTCGTCCTCGAAATTTACCTTGGTTGATGAACAAGTCTGGATACTTCTCTCTGATTGTCTCTTCAACTTCCCATGTCGCCTCCTCTACTCCATGGTTCTTCCATAGAACTTTCACTAGTGGTATCTGCTTGTTCCTCAATTCCTTCACCTTTCGATCCAGAAGTTTTACCGGTCTCTCCTCATAGGTCAGGGTTTCATCGATCTCAATATTTTCCGGTTGTAAAACATGAGAGGGGTCTGGATGATATTTCTTAAGCATAGACACATGAAACACGTTATGAATTCGAGACAAACTCAGTGGTAATTCCAGCTTATAGGCTACATTCCCAACTCGTTGAATAATCTTATAAGGCCCTACAAACCTTGGTTGTAGTTTCTTCCCTTTTCCGGACATCAAACTTGCTTTTAAAGGCGTAATCTTGAGAAATACCATATCTCCAACAGTGAACTCCAAATCCTTTCTCCGATTGTCGGCATAACTTTTTTGTCTACTCTGAGCGGTTTGAATCCTTTGCCGTACTAATTTTACCTTTTCATTAGTCTCCTCAATCCAAGATACAGTAGTCGGGTTTAAAATTTTCCGTTCACCTACTTCATCCCAACAAATTGGGGATCTACACTTCTGACCATAAAATGCTTCGTATGGAGCCATTTGAATAGAAGAGTGGAAACTATTGTAGGCAATTCCACTAAAGTCAAAAACTTACTCCAATTCTCTCCAAAATCCAGTACACAAGTCCTCAACATGTCCTCAAGAGTTTGAATTGTTCTTTCAGATTGTCCATCAGTCTGGGGATGATAGGTGGTACTAAAGTTTAACTTAGTCCCCAACACTTCTTGCATCTTGTGCCAAAATCTCGAAACAAATCTTGGATCCCTATCTGACACAATACTCACAGGTATACCATGTAGTCTAATGATCTCATCCAAGTACAACCTGGCCAACTTTTCTAACGGGTATTTCATGTTAATCGGTAGAAAATGAGCCGACTTAGTCAATCGATCCACTATCACCCAAATGGCATCATGGCCTCTCTGTGTCCTTGGTAAGCCTGATACAAAATCCATGGTAATATTTTCCCATTTCCACTCAGGTATTTCTAGAG
Source organism: Coffea arabica (assembly GCF_036785885.1). Lineage (NCBI taxonomy): Eukaryota > Viridiplantae > Streptophyta > Magnoliopsida > Gentianales > Rubiaceae > Coffea > Coffea arabica. Next base: position 21,686,087 of record NC_092316.1, read on the forward strand.
GTTGCAAAAGCCCTGATGGTTTCTGATGTTCGGCTTTAACCTGTTGACAAACCAAGCATGTCTGAACAAATTGGGCAATTTCCTTCTTCATATTTTTCCACCAATATAGACTTTTCAAGTCTTAGTACATTTTATTCCCTCCTGGATGTACTGTAAACTTTGATCGGTGTGCCTCTTCCAAAATTTCGTTTCTAAGCCCTTCATCCTTTGGCATAACCACCCGATTTCGAAATCTCAATATTCCATCTGATCCCAAAGTGAAATCGGTCTGGTCTCCCATCTTAACTTTCTCCTCCAACTTTTGCACTTCAGGGTCCTTTTCCTGAGATTCCTTGATGCGTTCCAACAAAGTGGAGGTTATCACAATATTCCCCAAAATTACTTTCCTTGGTTCTAATCGAGGATTCCAATAGCTAACTTCCTCTAACAACTGAAATTCCTTAACCATCAATCCAGCCATTTGTACCTGACGGCTCAAAGCATCGGCCACTACATTGGCCTTTCCAGGGTGGTACTTAATCGTACAATCATAATCTTCCAGAAATTCCATCCATCTACGTTGCCTCAAGTTCAGCTCCTTCTGAGAAAATAAGTACTTAAGGCTTTTGTGATCTGTAAAAACCTCAAATGTTACTCCGTACAAATAGTGTCTCCATTTTTTCAAAGCAAAGACCACAGCCGCTAACTCCAAATCATGGGTCGGATAATTTCCCTCATGCAGCTTCAATTTTCTAGAGGCATAAGCTATCACTTTATCACTTTGCATCAAAACACATCCCAAACCTTCCTTAGAAGCATCTGTGTAAACCACAAAACCATCCTGTCCATTTGGTAGAGCTAGAACAGGCGCTCTAGTCAACCGTCTTTTCAACTCCTGAAAACTTCCTTCACACTTAGGACTCCAAATAAATTTTCCATTTTTCTTGGTCAACTCAGTCATAGGTCCAGCAATTTTCGAAAAATCCTGGATGAATCTCCGGTAATACCCTGCCAATCCTATAAAACTCCGAACTTCCGTTGGGTTTTCCGGTCGTTTCCATTTCGAAACAGCTTCAACTTTAGCTGGGTCCACTTTAATCCCATCCTTAGAAATTATATGCCCTAGGAAAGTCACTTCTTTTAGCCAGAATTCACACTTGCTAAACTTAGCATATAACTGATGTTCCCTCAAAATTTGTAAAACAATTCTCAAATGTTTCTCATGGTCATTCACATTTTTAGAATACACCAAAATGTCATCAATGAAGATCACCACAAATTGATCCAAGTAAGGCTTAAAAACCCTATGCATTAAATCCATGAAAGCGGCCGGTGCATTGTTTAACCCAAAAGGCATTACTGCAAACTCAAAGTGCCCATACCTCGAGTTAAAAGCAATCTTAGGTATGTCCTTCTCCAAAATCCTCAATTGATAGTAACCTTGCCTTAGATCCAACTTTGAAAACACTACCGCCCCTTGCAATTGGTCAAACAGTTCATCAATGTGGGGTAGTGGGTATTTATTCTTAATCGTAACATCATTTAAGCCTCGATAATCTATACATAACCTCAAACTCCCATCTTTCTTCTTTACAAACAAAACTGGGGCTCCCCACGGGGAATAACTCTCTCGTATAAAACCCCGTTCCAACAAATTCTGTAATTGTAATTTCAACTCCTTCAACTCAGCTGGAGCCATCCTGTATGGTGTCCTTGATATAGGTGCTGTTCCCGGAGCTACATCAATTTTAAAAGCTATTTCCCGTTCCGGGAGTAGAGACTCCAATTTTTCAGGAAAAACATCAGAAAATTCTTTCACTACCGGTGTGTCCTCCAGATTCACCTTATCGCTAGGGGTATTAATAAGAAAAGCCAAATATCCTTGAGCTCCGTTATTTAACAATTTTCTAGCCCGAATTCCCGAAATAAGTGCAGACGAGGCTAACTTACCCCTCACATCCAGTTTCAAGGTTGCCTCCCCTGGAATACACAATTCTACAATTTTCGTCCTACAATTCAGTTGGGCATTATAACGGGCTAACCAATCCATCCCTAGGATCACATCATATCCTTTAATCGCTAGGCCTATCAAATCGGCTAGCAATTTTCTTTCCTTTACGCAGATTTCACTATTCTTATACACCAGATTAGCAATTAGACTTTTGTCCCCAATGGGTGTTTTAACCTCCAAGTCATATGGTAACTTAATTGGTTTCAAGTCTATTCCACTCATGAAATCAGGGTTTACAAAAGAGTGTGTTGCACCCGGATCAATTAGAATCCTAGCTAGGCGGTGAAAGATTGGAATTGTACCTTCAACCACCTCGGTCGCCTCTGGAACTTGTGGATAGTCCAATGCGTAGACCCTAGCCGGTACTTTCGGTCGACTCCCTCCGGCGCTGGTCTGCTTAGAGATCGATTTTTCAGGCCTCTGCAGGCTTCCCCCTGCCTTCGACGATTTCGGACAATTTGCGATTTGATGCTCAGTGCTCCCACATAGTAAGCATTTTCCCAACTTTCTCCAGCAATCGTTCTCAGAGTGGTTGGATTTACCACAATACCCACATGTAACTTGAGGGGTCACAGTCGATCCAACAGATGGTGCCCCCCTAACTTGAGTCGTCCCACTATGACCTCCCCTAGATAGAGCTCCCCTAGAAGCTCCAGCAGTTCTCGTTCCTCCTTCCCCTCTTCCCTTTTTAGAAGGGTGTACAAACTTACTGGTCTGCCCAGAAGTGCGACTAGGAAAATTCCTTTTTCTGTTGTGGAAATCCCTCACTTGAGATCTTGCATTCTCAACCCTTTGCGCTTTCTCTAAAGCCTCAGTAAAGGTAGAGATTTGGGCTGCAGCCAGGCCCTCCTGAAGTTCCACATTAAGTCCCTGTACGAACCTTCTAATTCTCCTCCGCTCATTGGCTACTAACTTAGGAGCGTATTTGGAAAGTTTAGTGAACTTCCCTTCATACTCTGCTACAGTAAGGGTTTCTTGTTTCAACTTAATAAATTCGTCCTCCCTTTTCTCTTGGATTAAGGGCGGAAGAAACTTTTCATTAAACTCCCTTGTGAAATTCTCCCAAGTCCAAGGGGTTCGAGCCCTTTCCCATTTTCCTTTTGTCAAATCCCACCAAGCACGGGCTATTCCCTCAAATTGGAAAGCAGCAAAGTTCACTCGCCTATCCTCAGTGTAGTCTAGAGCGGCGAATATATTGGTCATCCTTTCTAACCAATTCTCTGCTATTTCGGGGTCAGGTTCACCCATAAACTTAGGCGGGTTAAACTTTAAGAATCTTTCCAGGGCTCTATCCTCCCCTCTATCCTGGGCCCCAGGTTGGTTAAATGGTCCAGGACCCTGTCTCTCCGCTAGACGTTCTAGGATATCAGTCATCCTATTGATGGCAGTAGCCACTTGGTTATCCTCAACGTTTTCCTGTCCTTGGGTCGGTCCAGTTGCCGATCCCTGGTCATCCCTCTGAGGTTGGGCCTGTTCAGACGCTCGCCCACGGCCTCGACCACTTCTTAGTCCTTCCATTAGCCTAAATGTGCCTAGTGCAAGAAATGGATTAACTTAAGCAGAAAAGAAGAAATATATCGAAATTAGAACCAACCAAGAAAGCATTGAAATTAACAATAATTTACATTCATAAGCATGTCAAGTTCGTACAATTAGCAAGTTAGGGACAATTCACAAAATATAGCACACAGGTGCTCAAAAGTATACTTTTAGTCACAGAAGACTAAAGTAAGAACAAGTGCCCAAAAGTAGGCCACACAAGCATGCAAAATACAATGGCCTCAGCACTCGCGTCACCCTAACTAGTCCTAACTGTACTGGTCAAAAGTCAAAAGGGGTCAACAACTAAGATCCTAGTCCACAGCGGGGCTATCAGGAGGAACCTCCTCCTCGGGATCCTCCTCCGGATCCTCCTCCTCAGCGTCAGGAAGCACCTCAGTAGTATCCTCAACCAATCTAGTAGCATCAGCCAGGATCTCGAAAGCTCGAGTACGGACATTCCGTCCTAGCCTAGTAAGTCGAGCCCTAGTATCCCGAAGATCCTCATTAACCACTGCAGATGTGGCTACCTCACCCTCCAGCACCTCCTCGAGCTTGGCAATCCGCTCACCCTGAGCGCCAACCATCTGCCTAAACTCGTCTACCTCAGCCTGTAAATCACGGTTGGCATCCACCAACTGACGACGCTCGTCGTCCAGAGCAAGCACTATATGGTTCGGGTAGGCAAAAGTCAACCTACACGAACATCGAGGGTATCTATCATAAGGTGAGTAGCGTACTCGAACTCCTCCCGCTAGAGCTCGGTAGAAAATAGTCCTAAGAGGCTCGTAATAACCATTCGCATGGCCATTCCCATTAGCTGCCGGGGCTCCATTTCCGTCATCCATCCCTGCAAAATAATAATAATAATATTTTTCAGGTTAGAAACTTAAATCACTACTCAGTTCCAATATCCCGCAATGCATGCCTAACTTAATCGTTGGTTCATCCCAATCGTCACTTGAGGTAGGACTAACTTAGATGCTAGCTCGCCTCAAGTATCACTTAGGGTAGGATTAAATCATCTCATATCGAGTCTTAAAGGTAGAGTATCTAATATGTATCCCATATAGACCTCTAACCTAGTGCTTTGATACCAACTGTGACACCCCACATCTCCCTAAGGCGGACCAAAGGGTATCCGCGGACGCCTGCCCAGCTCTCGCCAGGACTCAAGCAATTTCATTCAATTTAAATCCGAACTAAACACATCGAAGAGAGCAACATGAATACAAATAATGCGGAAGCGTTCAAGCATAAAATCATCCATTACTCCACCCATAGATAGGGCGTTCAAGATACAACTTAAATCCAAAATATACGTCAGGCCCAAAAGTTACACTTCAATTCCAAAAGTACAATCCCCACAAAGGACATAGCCATTAACAATAGAAAACCTTAAAACAAAAGTACAGCGAAGGGTTTTCTCCAAACTTCTCCGAGATTCGGTCCTGTTAAGGAAAACAAAACTATAGGGTGAGCAAAACGCTCGTGAGGCCAAGAACACACATGCAAGCACTTTGTCAAATAACAATTCCAAATTTAATAAATCAAACCATGTCTTTTCAATAATCAATCATTCGAACAGGAAAAGTAATCAGAAACAATTCAAGGATATAGTAGCTCTCAGGAGTTATGTTCCACTCGCTCTGCCGATGTCATTCGTATACCTTCCCGCGTTGACCCTCCTGTCAACCGGGTCGGTATTTCCATTTCCGTAGATCACCACTTACTTCCCTCCGTCCACCGTACACCTCAAGGGCCCACAAGTCATTTATAAGGCGATACTCCACGAGTATGCCAAGCAGGACCTCTCATTAGGTCGAGCTTATATATATCTCATGGCTCGCCCAAGTTCCCGACCAAGCCCATTGCCGGCTCGAGTCCAAGGACGGCCTATGAGTTTGGGCGTCCCCCATTCATTTAAAAGTTGAGGAGGTTCACTCCATCGACGTATGTATTCATAACATACCATTGCATTTCAGTCATTCATTCAATATATTTCAATCATTCAATACATTTCAATCATTCATTTGAAATTAGAACAAGTGCGATAAAGTACGCACCCGCCCTTATTTTCTTAAAATTTCCAACAATTACCACAAATAAACATGTATCAAAGATTCACACACTTGACACTCACCGAGCAATTCAATAAGAATTATTTTCTGGGAGTTCAAGTGTCCACTGTGAGATCCTCTTGAAGGTCTCCTTGTGCGCCTGGCAATTAATAGTGGATAGTCACACAATTAACCCATTTATCAAGAAAGAACGTACACTGGTACAATCTAAGGATTATTTCGCAAAAGGAACCTCAATTACACGTAAATCGAGGTTCAACTTGCCTTTTATTATGTACAATATTATTTGAGTTTTTATCATGAAAATCGTGAGCAAAACGTTTAAGAATATCAAAAGAATAAAGAGTTCTTGAAAAACTCTATTTCTTTGAAATTGGAAAATTTTCAGTTTTATTATGAATCTTTGAAAAATCGTAACTCGCTCGGTATAAGTCAAGAATTGGAAAACTTTATACCGTTGGAAACCTCTTAGAAAGTACTATAAGTTCTTAGAAGATACTTTTCCATGAATCGAAGTGAAAAGTGTTCAAAAATGAGCTTGAAGATGCAGGGTTGGTTTACAAGGCAGAATTAAGTTGGATTTCGGCCAACTTTGAAAATTCGGCACGATTCACACGTTGCAAACCAGCCTCTGAAATTTGTCACTCAAGTAGTGTTGCAAGTGAGGTGTATAACAAAACAAGCGGATCAAGAATCGGAGTTTCGAGTACCGAGATACGGTAGCCCGAAGTTAGGGAAATTCAAGACTGGAGAAGAATTTCCAGATTTGAACCTCCAACACGAGGAATTTAATTGGGTATGGAAACGAACTTGGATTGGTACCAAAATTGGCAGTATTTTACTCCCATATGAAAGGTACCGCTCTATCAAATTTCAGGGAAAAATACCCTCGGAAAGATAGTTAATTAGTCAACCAAAGTTCAGGAAAAATTATAAGGCAATCTGCCTTTAGACTTTCATTACCCATTTCAAAACGTTTAATCAAGCAAACTATCCAATCATGGTTCATTTGTGAAATAAAGGCCTAAGAAACATCCATAATGCCTTTGGTAAGTGTTTAGTATCAAGAACATCAATTAACAAGTTCACTCCAAGATCTTGTTCCAAACCAGTCCAAATATTAGGGTTTTTCCAAAACAGGGCAGTCCTCTTGTTTTGGTCACAATTCAGTCACTTTAACTTGGAATTGAGCATGGCTTATGCCGTTGGAAAATACATTCATAGGGTTAAAATATCACAGAAGAAATCGTTTCCAAATTCGGCACCCATCTGGTTCAAAATCGGGCATCAAGTTGCTGCCTGAACACTTCATTCCAGATGAACAGAGCAACAGGACAGCGAACTGAAAACATCGGCTTGATCACAAAGAATCAGAAAGTACATTATATAGTAAATGAAAGCCAGGAACGTCTAGTTTCAAACGCCACCAACGGCACATGATTTCGATATCCGAGGACAGAGTTATAGCCGAAATACTACCACTGGTCAGAGTCATACGCGAACAGTTTTCCAGATTTGCTAGTTTCTCAAAAAAAATTCATTTGCTCAACCAAACCTCAATATTTTCCAATGAAATTTTTCACACATCTAATACATCCTATAAACATCCAATTCAAGCCGTTAGACCATTAAAAATTGGCCTTAAAATGGCCGAACATGGCAGGGGCAAAATCAGAAATTTTTGCTTCTTACACCCAATGAAGTTTCTACTAATTACCCACCACTAATGCATCATTTTAACCACTAAACCAACAATATAACCACCATCAATCATCAAATCATCAACAACAACCCAAGTGTGGGAATTCAAAGAGCCCACTATCACATTTTTACACCATACACAAGCTAACCAAATGCATGCATGAACTTAACAAGGTAAGATAGCCTCCAAACTTCAAGTTTCCAAGAGTGGATCATCACTTACTTTGGTTTGATGTTCAAGCAGAATTTTCAGCCCTCTTTTACCCCAGAAAAACTGTGATTTCCAGCCCTTGTTTGCAGCTCAAAATGATCCTCAAGTATCAAGCTAAGTGTGGTGCAAGTTTGGTTGAATTTGGAGATGATTTGGGGGTTGTTTGAGTGAGATTTGTGAGGTGAAATTTTGTAGCAATGGAGTGAGAGAGAGGGGAGGGCTGGTCGGCAATGAGGAGAGAGAAGAGGGAGTGTGATTTGATCCAAGTTAGCTTCCAAGAGAAGGTGAAATGAGTGGTGGAAATTCACCCAAAAGTCAACTCTCATTAGGGGTCGTTTGGCGCGATTACGGCTCGATTATCTCGCGCGTTTGGTTCACTAGTGCACTAAACCTCCAATGTATATATATTCATGTAAATATCCTTCACTCTTAATTGTCCCGAAATGAGGTTCTAAGGTCCCTCAAATAAAGTCGCGCGTGTGAAAACATGTACCGTCAAATTTAACGTTATAACGCGAAACTTCCGAGAAATTCTTATAACGATTGCACAATTAACTATCACTTGAGTATTTATTCATAGGATTACCTATTTTAGGACCATAGTACAAGCCTCCAATATTCCAAGCTTATTGTGCTACTACGCGGATAAAATCTCCAAGTACTATTCACTATTTTTACTAAACGCGCTCCAGGAAATTAATTTTCGAAACAAATCATTTTAAAAATATAACGAAGTTATATTACCATGTATTTAGGTCTAATAAGACTAGAAAATATTCCTTGGAATAGAAATCCAATTAAATAATTTATTAAGCCATAAATTAGGCATAAAATAATAGTTTTTGCGAGTCCTCACAAGGAGGAGTGAAGGGGACGGCTAAAAAAAAAAGATTGGGGTTTTGGAGCAGAGGTTTGAGAGAGAAAAAAGAGGGGAAGAGAAAGAAAGGGGCGGCTAAAATCTTTAGGAGAAAAGAGGAAGCCGAGAGAGATGGAGTTTCGGGGCAGAGAGAAAAACCGGAGGGAGAGAGAACTTTCGGCAGCAGCAAGAGAGGTGACTGAAGCTGGAAAAGAGGAAAACAAATCAAGATGGGACCGGGAGGAGGAAGAACTGCGAGCTGAGGGTCAATGATTTTCTCACCATTTTCACGATTCTCCTAGGGTTATCGCACGTCCAAAACGTTGGCTGGGATAGAAGGTAATCATCTCTGTCTTTGGTTCTCGGAGAGACGTTCATGTTAGGTTTCAGATCTGATAAGTTTGTGTGGGGATTTACGGTTTTGTGTTCACGTTTTTTTTATCTGAGTCCGGCTTAGTTGTTTTGCTCCCTCTAGCAGCCCAATGGATTAGGTTTTTTTCATTGTAAAGAATTTGTTGCTTAATCCTACCTTAATCAAGTGAAATCTGATGGTTAACGTTTGGTGAAAAATTGTTGCTCGAAGTTGCTTGTTTGGTCTGATATGCCGCGGGTTGAAAAATCAGAGATTTGTGAGGCTTCATGAACGATCTGGTTTTACTAGCTTTCCTTCCAACTCAGATTTTACTCTTGTTTGCGTGCTTAGTATTGAATCCTGATGATGTGTTTGGGAGTCTTTCTATAGGTTTTTTTTTTGATGAATCCGTGATGGTTGCTTGAGTCATGCCCAGAATGCATACAATAAAAGTCTGTTGTCCACCTACCATTTCTATGCTTGCTCGATAGTGTTCTCTAGCTGTGGGCAGTTTATCTTGAGTTCATAAAGTAAAGAATTTGGCCTGGGTTTGGGGGACAGAAGCTCGGGATTTATGTCGGTTTGGTTGCTGGGTTTCTTTGAGCTTTTGTGTCAAAATATCTGTTTGTGTTTGAGCTGCAAATTTGCAGCAGAAAAATTCCAACAAGAAGTCTTGACTGAGCTTAATCCGGAATAAATCTTGAATGGGCTTTTTGTTTGTTATGTTTTACAGCTCCTTTTTCGTTCGCATGATTGAAGTTCTGTCTCAAATTTTCCCGAGGTATGTGGGTTGTTAAATGGGTTCAGTTACAGAATGTTTCCTCACGGTTTTCCTGCCCTTTATGTTCGGTTTCTTTGAGTAGATTTTTTTTTGGGGAACAAATGATTGTCTTGCAGTTAACCACAGGAGTAGGAAGCTATAATATTGGGGTTCGGTAGATAAATCAATAAGTTTCATACCCAGCGTTTTGCATGATCATATTTCTGTCTTCATGAGAAAGCTGCAGAAGTTTTTGTTCTTCAAAGTTGCATGTTTTCCAGATCATTTTGTTGCATTTTTGAGTTCAGAATCCTGCTTGATCTTTCCCTTACCTTTGTTTCAAGTCTTTGCATTTTGTGTTTGATGAGTGGAGATGTGTTGAGTCATTTGCATGAATGTCATCTCGATCGAGTGAGTAAAAATTGCAGAACATTTTTTCGGTTGCAAAAGCTCATTCTTTGCATGAAACTTGCTTGAAATTCTTCTAAGATTTACCTTGTTAAGAAGTATTTGGACTTGCTTTCATTAGAGTTAGTGCAAAGTTTTGGATGGCCGAAGGTTATGGATGAAGTTTGCGGCTGGAAATTGTAACTTTTGGTTGCAGAAAGTTTTCATCAGAAATGTTTTGTTACAGAATGTTTCCGTAGCCTTTTGCATGGTTTTTGCATGGGAAATATTCCAAAAAAAATTGCATTTTACTCCCCTAAGCTTCCCTTTATCTTACTATGGCCCAATCATGTTCTAATTTCTTGCAATTAGGTCCTAAAGTAATTGCAATTCCTATCATTACTTAACCCCTTCTTTGGTCTTGAACCCTTGAAGTTCCTAAAATGTTTTAATTGGGTGTGAGTGCTTGGTTAATGTTTGCAGTTGGGTCCTTGGTAGTTTTTTCTATTTTAGAAATTTGATCAATAATTTTCTTTTCTTGGAAGTTATGCATTATTTGATTTCATTTAAGTTGCAATTGGGAGGGACTTGGTGATTTTGTTTATACTTTACTATTTAATTGGTGCCTTGACCTTTTTATTGTTTTGAAGCTATTTTCCCTTCATTTGATTACCATTGCAAGGGAGGTACACTCTATCCCTTATTTTCACTTTATTTGACCTTATCTGTCTATGTGATTTATGTGCTTGATTGCATGCCTTTTGAATGTTTCATTTATTTATTTATTTATCCACTTTATTTGTTTAGTTTTGTATAGTTATTTGCAATTTCAATCATTTGAAAGGCACTTGAATACCAAAGTTGTAATAGTTAGGTTATTATTTCATTCCGTTCCCCCTCTTAGATTGTAGTAGGCTTCCCCGAATGTAATAGTTAGTGCTTTATTTGCTTTATTTGCCTTTTGTGCATTTTGCATGTCTATGTGCTATGTGTTACCGCTTTCTTAAGGCCTTGCATCTAGATAAACATGCTTAGGTGCTACGTGCTATGTGAAACAATGTGCCTTACATGTCTATCCGCTTTTATTATTATATCTGCTTATGTGGATGAATGCACGTCACCGTGGCTAGTCCAATGCTAGTCATGGCCTTTTTCCCTCGAGCTCTTGCGAGTCCAATGCTTGTGAAAGAGCATTAGTAAATGGCTAGTCCAATGCTAGACCCTTAAGGACCGTCTACGCGTTAGATCATGTTTGTGTGAATCACTACATTTCATGCATATTTTTCACCTTTTAGGGTCTTTTATCATTTTGCATGACATCCCTCCTTATACATATATCCCTTCCCCCATATTTCCCTTATATGTATATTACTTACCCCTTTGTATGAAAACATGACATTAGACCTGCATTTCATCTAAGCATTAGACTTAGATTAGTACATTTGCATGCTAGATTAGGAAAATCCCTTGGATATGGGATATGGACGAGTTTGGCTTTTTAGCCTTAGCACGCTCGTATTCCCTCTATTAAAGGGAACATTGAGTCATGAACATTAGTCCCCTGCACCCGACATGATGCATTCCTTTAGGTCACGCATATTTGTAAAATTATTTTTATTTTTATTTATTATTTATTTTCCTTTTCTTTTCTTAGAGTCTCATATTTTTACATTATTCGTGACCTCTCCAAAAAGTCCGCATTGGGCATCACAATTAATGTGAATGGCACCAATTGACCTTTGAAGATACATTTCGACCCCCCGATACCCTCCTAGGTCTAGGGTTTGCATTCATATAGAACATCCAAATGTGATGAATCTTTAGGTTAAAATAAGAAAATCTTTGACTAAATCGCGCAACTAGCCTTGGCTAGGTTGAAAGGGTACCTTGGATTTTTATCCTTGCCTTCCCTTTCTTCAAATGTGACTCCCGAATCTTTTTCTCTAATTTTCGTAGACTTGGAGTCATTTAAAAAGGGTTTTCTATTTTTTTTTCTTTAAAATTCATTTTTAGGTGACTTGGTACACCTTAACTCTATACCAAGTGGCGACTCCATTTTTCGTTCAAAAAACCCTTTTTAAACTATATTTTGGGTCAAATCGTCGCATTTTCAAGTCCCATTTAGACCCACATGTTTTTCATTTTCTTTTTAAATCAACAATTAATTTTTTAATCAAAAATTGAATCAAAAGCCATTTTCCTAAACTTGTCTTTTTCTTTTTTTAAAAATGGGGCACGACAGGGACAAAATTAAAAGAATCCATGATACCAAGCCACATCATTCAAATGATTATAAACTCCAAATTCCATCCAAATGCCTAAGCTACTTTCTAAATTCTTAGCCTCCTCACTAGATTCAAGGTGAAAGTTCTTATATAAGTTATGGTAATAAGTCAAACAAAACGGAATGCAAAAGATGTCTCATTTTCAAGTTCAAAGTGGAGCCCAAAATTGTTCAAATAGTTCAACTTTTCTTTCGAAACATTCAGCAAGTAAAATAATGGAGGAAGCAAGGTTCCTAACCGTTAAACTCACCAAATGGCTATTTAAATTTCCTAATCTTGACTCACCTCCAACCTAATTTAAAGAGTAAAGTCTTATAATATTTTGTGAGCAAAAATGATGCTACAACCTCAAGCACTAAGATCACATTACACGTAATACGCAATCAAATCCCACAGTTCGGCATCCTAAACTTTTAAGCCTAGGACACTCTACAAAGATCTGAAACCTAAGCTTTGATACTAATTGTGACGCCCCCACTTCTCCTATGGGTGAACCTAAGGGTATCCGCGGAACACCTGCCCATCTCTCGCTAGAACTCGATACAATTTCAATTCAAACTTAAGATAAATGACCAAGAAATAATAGTCGAAGTAAGCAAAGTCACTTCCTTAAATAAACTTTCAAGTTTCACAACACAGTTCTCAAAAGTACATCATTTTCCCAAAATACAACCTCTAAAAGTTGTATAACAATTACATTCAAACACCCCAATCAAAAGTCCATCGAGTCGATTTCTTCCCATTTCTTTCCATTCCAACTCCTGTTAAGGAAAATAAATCTAACGAGGGTGAGCGAATGCTTGTGAGGGCAAGAAAACGTGCAAAACACGTAGTTCAATAACAATAGCACTTACACAATAATGAAAACTATAACATTCAAGTAATTCACAATTTATAATAAAACACACTTGAGTAGGATACAAGAACTCTCAAGAGCTCATTTCCACTTGCTTTGCCAAAGTTCAATCCAATGCCTCCTCGTGACGACATTTCATCACCCGAGTAGGTAATTAAATTCGTAGCATTTTACTTACTCCATTTATGTTTCCATTCAGTATGGTACTTACTATCGCTCAGTGGTTGATGAAACATCGCTCCAATCGACTTAGAATGGTTTATAGTTCTGAGACGACACGAGAGGTACCTCCCACCCGAATCGATGTGGTACTTACTATCGCTCAGTGGTCGATGAGACATCGCTCCAATCAACTTAGAATGGTTTATGGTCTCGAGACGACACGAGAGGTACCTCCCGCCCGAATCGGTGTGGTACTTACTATCGCTCAGTGGTCGATGAGACATCGTTCCAATCGACTTAGAATAATTTATGGTTCTGAAACGACACGAGAGGTACCTCCCACCCGAATCGGTGTACTTACTATCGCTCAGGGGTCGATGAGACATCGCTCCAATCGACTTAGAATAGTTTATAGTTCTGAGACGACACGAGAGGTACCTCCCACTCGAATCGGTGTGGTACTTACTATCGCTCAGTGATCGATGAGACATCACTCCAATTGCCTTATTGTGACAGCCCCACCTTCCTCTAAGGCAAACCAAAGGGGTTAGCGGACTGCCTGCCCAGCTCTCGCCAGGACTAACGGTGCAGATTAGAGCTATCTAATGCGTTCCGAAACTTACCAACGAGCGTAAGCAAGTCAAAATGGCAAAATAACCCAAAATGAGAAAAATGAAATCCGGAGTCGGCCATGATAGTAACCGACCCGTCAGAACCCAACCGAAAGAGCACGCAAACATTCACATCTGAACTTTAGCGATTACAATCTAAAATGACATACAAAAGATTTCCAAAGTTAATACGTATACACGGTTTGCCAAATCAAAAGAGAAAACGCCCCAAAAGTACACTTAGGGTTTTAATACATGAGCTATACAAAAGATATGTTCAACTAGCTCAATTTGGCAGCCATTTGTCAAATCCAGACCAAAAGGGTTTTTTTTCCTGTAAAGAAAACAAAAGGAACAGAATGGGGTGAGCTTGCGCTCAATGAGGTACCAAACAGATAGCATTAAAATCATGGCATTTCACATTTAACAAATCAGATACACATGCCAGATGTAAAGTAAAGTAACTAATGATTCACATAGGAAGGATACAGGTGGCTCTCAGGAGCCAAATTTCCAGCGCAGTATTTGATCCAAACCGGTTGACTCTCCGTCAACGTATATAGAACCAACGTGTCCGTAGACCCACTTCGCACCGAATTCCGTCCACCAAACACCCATTTACCGGGCCCGCTCACCTCAAACAAACAAAATGGTAATACTCGAGTATACCCGGAATCAAGGGTCTCAATACCCAAAATCCCCGAACAGACTACCGTGGTTCGTTATCTAATCGTCCAGGCCCTTGCCGGCCCGACTCGAATAACTTAGCCACAGGACTGAGCTCATAGGTCATGGAAATCCGAACAGATGCAGACACAGATAACAGATTCAAATTTTGCATAGTAAATTGGCATATGAACAGACAAGAGAACGAGTGTGATAAAGTACACCCTCGTCTCAAACAAATAAACAGATTGCAGAGCAGAAATCAAGTTAAACAGCAATGGAGGGGAGTGGTACACTCACCAGCTCAACTTCAAAAGTTTTCACTTCAGATTGGCCTTAATCGCCAAGAAACCCTAAAATAATCAAAATAAACCAATTGAAGGTTTCACTTCCAGAATCGAGTAAACAGAATGCACATGTGAGGCTCGACTACACGTCGTACGCCTTGCCAAATAAATACTAATGCAAGGGTGGAAAACATGATTTTCTTGGAAACGAAAAGGTAACATGAAGACCTAGGCGCAAACAACCCAAAAGCCCTTTGCTCAAATCACAAGTAAATCCAACTAGCCTTCAAGTAAAATTTCGGCAGCATATCCCTTGTTTTTACCTATTTTCCAGCCATCATGGCTTCATTATTTCCTCAAATCAGTCCCAACATCTCACACAAAATTCATCTCATTTCCCAAAAGCCGTTCACTAGGCTCAAAGTAGTACAAGTACAAAAGTTAGCTAGGAAATGACCGGAATGAAAGCAAGCCTTAAAACATGCAAATAAGTACAAGAAGACTCGATAACGAGTCATAAACCAATGCCAAATATGACCCCAATAGGGTTCCATAAGCATGTACAATCATTAGAGAAAACCAGAAAATTCGGAAATGCACTTAGCTTTGGCCCTGAAAAAACAGTTTTTTGACTTCTTTTTGCGGTAATGGCACCAAATGCCCTATGATTATCGGATGAAGGTGTAAGACCCACCATTTCGAAGCTAAAAGACAGGGCTACAACATCACAGAAGGCCACTCAACCCAGGTTTGAGTGCAAACAGGTAAAAAATGCAAGATACTACATCAAAATGTAAAACAGATTCACCAAAACGCATTTTAGCGGAAATATCATAACTTAGGCTCTACAAGTTCAAATCCAGAAATTCCAAAGCCATCCAAAAGCTTAGAAACAGGGATAAATTTCATCAGAAGGCCTCAATAATGCATTCGGAAGCAATCCAGACCAAAACAACCAATTACAGAAGCAAATCCCAATTTCGGGTAAAACCAGAACAGTAATAGTAATTTCGACTTATCTCATTCTACACTACTCCGATTGACCTGAAATTGTGTAGGCACCTATAAAATATCATTCCCTACAACTTTCATGTTTTGAGCTAAGGCCAATTCGGCCTCTATCTATGACCTAAAATTTCAGACAGAATGAAGAACCAAAGAACCCTAATTTTCCAGATTTCTTCCAAAACAGAAATTACTTGTAATCTTCCACTTTTTCCACCTTCTAGAATCATTATATACCATTTCCAATCATCATGGATAGCCACAGCATCTTGATCAAATTAAATCAGAAAAATCACCAATAAATTAAAAACTTCACCAATTCATCTCAAACCAAGAAATAAACCACAAATTTCAGCACTTTAGCTACCACAAAGCACAACTTAAGCTTCATTAAGTGTAGGAGGAAGTTCAAACACCACTTACCTAGAACACAAGAGAGGGAGAGTTGTAGGACACCTTAGCTTCCTTGAACACTTCCACAAAATCACTTACTAGCACCAAATGGAGGGATTTTATGGAGTAGAAACAAATTTAAGCAATTGTTTTGGAGGATTTGAGCTAGTTGGAAGCTTGAAAATTGGAGAAGTTTTCTTTCTTTTCCTAGAGAGAGAGCCGGCCAAGAAGTTGAAGACAAGAATGAATTTTGTGTGATTTTTGAGATATTTAAGCAATTGGTCAAAAGTCAAGAAAATGAATAGTTGTCCTACAAGTGCCACCACTCACCAAGTGACACTTGTCACTACATTTAAAGCATTTCCATCCTTTAAGTCTCTCTCACATCAATCACATCTCAACCTCTACTTATCTCTTAACACCCGATAAATTTCAACCAGTATCCGAAACTTAACCTAATTGGCCGAATTTTTCCGAACTTTTCGCGCTAGTGGGTCCCACGTCCACAATAGATTCTTAATTCTTCAAAAACTCTCCAATACTAGAAAAATCATCTAAAAACTATAATTACTCATAAAATTCACCAGGAGGAATTTCCTAAGCCAGAAAATGCAGAAAACATGCCATTAAAGGAAATAAACCCTAGGAAAATTATTAGGGGATTTACGGGTTCTCACACTTATGCAGCCATAGCATAATTAATCACAGAAACACTTCACTTAATTCACTTAACAAGTCACTTCAAGCAATTCCCTTCAAGTAATTCAAGTACACTTCACGTAAATATTCACTTCAAGTATTTCATGTCAAGTAATTCAAGTACACTTCACTTAAATGAGAACGAATGCGGTAAAGCACACACTCGACTCAGCATTTTCAAAATATTCAATCACTAATAACGATTAAGCAGGTAACACGTTGACATACACTTGACACTCGTCAAGTATAATAAGAAACAAGTGAGAAATGTCCACTCGAGGGTTCAGGCGTCCACCGTGGGATCCTCTCGAAGGCCCTCCCGAGTGCTTGAGCAATTAATAATAAACCATTATACATTATAGTTTAAATTATAGTTTAAAACCCCTAATTATTGTGGAAGATTGCACTCTTGTACAATCTAAGAAGAAATCATGAAAATGAGCCTTAATTACTCGCAAATCGAGGCTCAAAAGTGGGGTTTTAATAATAGAGAAAAAAATTTGATTTTCATCTTTGAAATCAAGTATAAAACGGCCAGGTAATATCGAAGGAAAAAAATGCCGAGTTCTAAAACTCAATTTCCTTTAAGTTCAGAAATTTTAGATTTAACAAGCAATCTTGGAAAAATCATAACTCACTCTTTGAAAGTCTAAAATTGGAAAACTTGGTATCGTTAGAAACTACTTCCAAAGTACTAAAAGTTCCTAGAAGGCACTTTTCCATGATTCCAAATGGAAGACATTCAAATTTCAGTTTCAAGTTACTGTTTTGGAATACCAAGACAGTTTTGAGGTTGGCTTTGGCGAAATTTCGAAATTCGGCAAAATTCACAGAATGTGAACTAGCCTCTGAAATTTGCAACTCAAATAGAGTTACAATCAAAGTTTAAAACACAACAAGTAAAACAAGAATCGGAGTTTTGAACACTAAGATATAGCAGCTCAAAGTTGCTGAAATTCCTCACTGAACAAGGGTTTTCCAGATTTAAAACATGAACTTTAAGACTTTGGTTGAGCATCGAAATGGATTTGGAATGGCACCAAATTTGGTAGTATTATCCTACCATATAAGGGATATTCCTCTATCAAATGTCATTGAAAAATTCATATGGGAAGTCAGTTAACAAAGCAACTAAAATTTCAAGAATTTCCAAGGCAAATCTGCCTTGTATTTCCGTTTTCCCTTTTCTAACTTTTGGGTCAATGAAATCATCTCAAACATGGTTAATTTATGAAGACAAGGTCTAATAAACATCCAAGATACTTTTGGTAGGTGGTTAACACCAAGAATTTCAAAATAACAAGTCCCAATTCAAATTAAGGCATTCAACTAGCCAAAAGAGGGTTTTCCATCACTGAGACAGTTTCGTAATTCGGCCACAACTCACCGAATTCAACTTGGAATTGAGCATGGTTGGTGGCGTTCAAAACTACATTCATAAGACTACAATTTCACAAAAGAAATCATTTTAAAATTCTATCCATAACTAGCTCATATTCGAGCATCAAGTTGCAACTCATAACAGATTTTTCAACATAGTCGAAAAACAGGGCAGGTGAATTTGAAAGGCTGGTACAGTTCACTCAAGTTGAATCAGGGGATGCATTTTATATCATTGTAAAACTAGAAGTGTCTAGTTTCTAATGCCATAAACAGCACTCAATTTTGACATCGGAGCAAAGAGTTATAGTCGTTTGAAATTTACTGCCAGAGCAATTTGGGACACAATTTCCAGTTTTAAAACCATTTCGAAATCTAAACATTTATCCATCCAAATCAAGTGATTTTTGGTGGAAACTTTCCACACAACCTACACAACATATCTACATCAAAACCAAGTCAATTTAACTACAAAAATTGCACCAAGGGGCACGGTATTGACAGGGCAGAACCGGCCCCTTCTACCCTTTTGTTTCCTTTGAGTTTTCTTTTCACCATTCAACTTATAATCACTTGTTTAAGCACTAAATCAACATAAACAAAACCTAACATCATCACATCAGTTCACCAAGTCCATTGTAGGATTTCATAGAGCTCACTCACAAGATTTCCAACAGTATAGAGGTACCCACATGAATCTATAAGCTTCCAAGTGCAATATAACTTACATAAACTAAGATTCAAGGGTTTGATTGTTAGTTACCTCCTTAGATGATTAAACCAGAAATTTTCAGCCCCTTGAAGCTCAAGAAAACCATGAAAGTGCAGCTCCTTTCCTAGCTTAAGTTGATCTCCAAGTTATTTGCAAGGTGTAGTGTGATTTTGAGAAGATTTGGTCAAGAAATGAAGCAAGAAAATGAAGAGCTTTTGGTTCTTCTTCCTCCTAGTGTTGCACAGCTGCTTTGAGGAGAGAAAGAGAGTGTTTTGCTGATAATGAAACTTCTTGAGGAAGCTTAAAAGTGTGTGGCCAAAAGTGCTTCAAAAGTCAATTAGGAATAGTGCGCGTTCGTACGCGTTTCGTGCTCGATTCCTCTCGGGTTTGTTTCACTTGTGCACTAAACCTCTAATGCACTTCCATTGATACTATTATTATTCACTCTTAATAGTCTAAAAATAAAGGTCTAAAGTCCTTCAATTAATCGCGTGCGTGAAAATGCGAACTTCTGATTTGTGCGTGATAAAGTGAAATTTCTAAAAAATTCTCGTAACGATAGTATAACTAACTACTACTAAAGTAATTAGTCATAAAAATAACTATTTTAAGACTAATACATGAGTCCTCAAATCTCCGAGGTCACTGTACTCTCAAATTGATTATTGCCTCCAAACACATATTTACTAAATTTTACTAAACGAACTTTCAAAAATTAAATTTATTAACGGGACATTTTTAAAAAATATATGCAAGTCATAGTTTCATGTTAATGCTTCCAAAAGGGTTGAAATAAATTATTCGGAGCAAACGAGTGATTAAATATTTAAATAAACCAGTAATAAGAGTTTGAAATAGGTAAATTTTTGGGTTCTCACAAGAGCCCTAGGTATTTGTTTTCTCAAAAGGAGCTAAATTTGAGGCAATGTAGGTGGATGGAAATCTTGAAGTACTATGATTTCATGATAAAGTACCATCCAGGGAAAGCCAATGAAGTGGCCGATGCTTTGAGTCGTCAAGTGCAAGTGGCGGAATTGATGATTAAAGAGTTGCACTTGTTGGAAGTGGTTAGTTATTGGAATCCTCGACTTGAATTGAGAAAGGTAATTCTTGAAAATATTGTTGTGAATTTCACTTTGTTGGAGTGTATCAAAAAGACTCAGGAAAGGGATATTGAAGAGCAAAAGTGGTTGGAGAGAGTCAAAAAGGGAGAAAAGTCAAATTTTAACTTGGGAACGAATGGTATATTAAGGTTTCGAAATCGGATAGTAGTGCCAAATGATGAAGGATTTAAGAAGAAAATTTTGGAAGAGGCACACCGATTGAAGTTTACGGTACACCCTGGAGGGAATAAAATGTATCAAGACTTGAAGAGTTTGTATTAGTGGGAGAGCAAGAAAAAGGAAATTGCTCAGTTTGTCCAGACCTGTTGTGATGGCCCCACTTCCCCTTAAGACGAACCAAAGGGTTCGGCGGACCACCTGCCCAACTCTCGCCAGGACTATTGATTCGAATCTCACAAACCCTATTGTATGCGCAATAGGACCCAAACAAAAACAAACAATTGGAAACTACTAAGGTGAGATCATGCTTACCAAACCATAAAATCTTAATATCTCAAATGAATACACTTAATAGACAAGATTAAACACTTATACATATATGTACATCGAAGTCTTTAACAAATTAACTAAACTAAAGTACAAGCCAAAGTATTCATACAATTAAAAATACAATTTGGGTTTCGGTTACAAAAGAGCTTAACAAAATAATATTTACACTAGCTCGACCCTTTCTTCCAAAATCAAGGATTCAAAGTTTGCCCCTGAAAGGAAAACAAAGATATCTGGAAGGGGGTGAGTTTACGCTCAATGAGATACCAAAATAATAGCAGTCAAGAATCATGGAATTTAATGTTCACTTAGTCACATGTGCATATTACATAGAGAAATGAACAAACACCTTAGATAGAAAGGATACAGGTGGCTCTCAGGAGCCAAAATTCCCATTGCCGTACTTGAACCAAACTCGTTGACTTTCCGTCAACGTATAAAGAACAACCATGTCCGTAGACCCCATTTTATACCAAATTCCGTCCACCGAACATACCCCTTACCGGGCCCAAACACCACATATAGAACAGAGATGATAATACTCGAGTATACCGGAATCAAGAGTCTCAATACTCAAAGATTCTCAGAAACAGACTATCGCGACTCGTTATCTAATCAACCAAGCCCTTGCCGGCTCGACTTGAGTGACTAACCACAGGTTTTGAACTCAGAATCACCGAAGAGTCATTGGATACAAGCCTCCAAACAACGTCAGAATAGACTCAGATACAGATAACAGAGTCAAGTATACATAGTAAATAGGCATACAGATAACCAAGAGAACGAGTGTGATAAAGTACACCCTCGTCTCAACCAGAATAAACAGATAGTACAGTCATTCCAATCATAGATTTCATGTACAGAAACCAAGTTAAGCAACAAATGAGGTGTGTGATACACTCACCAGTTCCAGTACAGATACTTCAAAAGTTTTTACCCAAAGTGGCTTTAATCGCCAAGAAATCCTAAAATAATCAATATAAAACAATTATAGTTTGCACATCCACAAACCCAATAAATAGAATGCATAAATGAGACTCGACTACATGTCGTATGCCTTTCCAGGTTAAGTACTAGTACAAAAGAATAAAAACATGACTTTTGAGTAAAAAGATAATAGTTGGTCCTAGGGTTACAAACAACCCCCAAAACCCTTCATTTTTACTAAGATCAACTCAACTTGAAGGAATCGCATAACCTTAAAATTTTACGCAGCATGCCCTCTGTATTTTGCTATATTCCAGTCATTTATGGCTTCATTGTTTTTCCTCAACTCAGTCCAATTCAACACATAAAAAATCTCAATACAATAGCCCTTCAACTAGGCTCAAGTTCATCCAAATACAAAGCAAGTCTAGGAATGCAACTGGAAATCAAGTTTTAAGGACAAAAGCTAAATAGCAGGTTTGACCTCTCTTAACGTATCGGTCACAACCGAAGCTACGATTATCGGATTGGGGTGTAATTTATACCGTTTTGAAGCTAAGACAAAGAGATACAACTTTTATGAAGACCACTTAGTCCAGTTCATAGTGTATCTAGGTCAAATATTTAAATTATAGAACCAGAATCTCACAGTCAGGCTAGTTAACCGCACTATGTTTAAACGACAATAACTCAGGCTACCGAAGTCCGATTGAGGCGTTTTTAGGGGTGTTGGAAAGCTGAGACATACCAATACAACTTCAATGTTTTTACCAAATGCTACTTCAGTATGGATCAGGGTGAACAGACGCAGTCAAATTGGTGAAATGTCAAAACTGTCCATGAAACTCTACCTATGGCAGTCAAGGGTATTTTTGTCATTTCACAAGCTACTGTACTCCGATTGAGGTGAAATTTTTTAGGAAGCTATAAAAAATCATTCGCTACAACTTTTATGTTTTGTACTAAGTCTAATTTAGCCTCTCTCATGGTCAAACAGAACCGGGCAGGACAGGGCAAATTGGAAACCCTAAGCTGGAATTTGTGCACACAAGCTGAAATTTCTTTGAAGGCAAGCAAAACTAGCATTTTCAACCTCAAAATTACTCATGACAACTACCAAATCATGGCTAAACATCAATCATCATATGAAGACAGAAAATTACTGTAAAAATTGAAATTCACCGTACCCCTACTTCAAACCATAAACTTATCCACAAAACTACATATTTAACCTCTCCAATCCACTAATTGACAATTATTAAGAGTAAAGGGAAATTTCTAGGGAATTTACATTGAAACTAGAGGAAAGATGATAGCTTAGGGTGTCGCGCCCCATTTTTGAAAGAAAAAATAAAAGATTTGTTTTTGTTGAATTTTATTGATATGGGAAAAATGAATTTTTTGATAAAAATAAAAATGGGTCTAAATGGGACTTTTGAAAATGCGACGATTTGACCCAAGAAAAATAGTTCAAAAAGGGTTTTTCATATGAAAAATGGAGTCGCCACTTGGTATAGAGTTAGGGTGTACCAAGTCACCCAAAAAGTGAATTTTTTTAGTAAAAGCAAGAAACCCTTTTGAACGACTCCTAGTCCACGTAAAACAAAGAAAAAGGTTCGGGAGTCACATTTGACGAAGGGGAAGGCAAGGACAAAAATCCAAGGCACCCCTTCGACCTAGCCAAGGCTAGTTGCGTGATTTAACCCTTATTTTCCTAATTTTTCTACCCAAAGTATGTATTGCAAATTGGGACATAACTAACGAATGAGAAATGCAATCCTAAATCTAAGAAATGTTTCTCATGAGGCTTTTGGTCCCATTCACACGAATCGTGACGGCCAATAAGGAAAGACCTCATAGAAAATAATGAATGATGCAAATGAGGACTCAAAATAAGAGTGTAAGTGTAGAAAAAGTGCATGTGTGAAATTTGAAAGTGTTTGTGTGTGCAAATGAATGAAAATATAAGTGCTCGTGTGCAAGTGAATGAAAATAGTAAATATACATAAAAATAGGTGCAATGTGTGAGGTGAAAAATAAAGAAGTGGAAAAGTGTGTGAATATGGCATGTGGATTAAAATATATAATTAGATGGAAAAGAGAAAATGATATGAAAATGAACCTAGGGGAATGCATCAGGTCGGGTACGGGAATGACCTCTAATTTTTGTGATTTTAATTTCCCCTTTGATTAGAAGGAAAAACTAGCGTGCTAAGGCTATTTGAAGCCACACTCGCTCGTTTCCCTTACCCAAGGGGGTTCTCAAGCAAATGAACCCTATAACTAGTATGAAATGCAAAAACCTAAAATGAGGGAAAAAGGGGTTCGAGGAGCATGCCAAATGATAAAAAAGTCTAAGAAAAATGCATGAAATGTAGTGAACATGCAAAATATGCACTTAACGAAAGGGGGACGGCCTATTGGGTCTAGCGTTGGACTAGCCCATAACTAGGAACTCCTACTAGCGTTGGACGTGTGGAATACAGGACAATGAACCACAACTTAGCGTTGGACTAGTGTGGCGACGTGCATTCATTCAATCATATCATATATAACTATAGAAAGCGAGTAGTCATGTAAAATCACTTATAAACAAATAGCACATAACACTTAGCATGCTCGACTAGATGCAAGGCCCTAACAAAGCAAATTAACACTTAACACGTAGGCATGCAACCAAGCTAATGAACCTATTACATTCACTAACTAAAACAAAAGGGGAAAGGGAAAATGGACCAAATTGCTCGCCACAGCCCTATCTATTACAAGCCAAGAGGTGTACACATACCCCATTAAAAGAATAACTTAATGAAAACAAAAAGTAAATGACATAAGTAAAAGTAATTAAAGAAAAGCTAGGAAAGCAAAGTAGACATGCAATTCACTTAGCACGTTGAGTCACATAAGAGAAACAAAAAAAGATAAAAGGAATTATACCGCTCCCTTTTGTAGTGTTAAATGGCCGAGACTTAAACTGGGCTAAGTCACCAACTAACGGGATAACATATGCTAAAACCATTCAAAGCAAAGGATTAACGCACCAATTTAGTTATAAGATATAAACAAAACAATTGGAATCCACCAAATCATCAAACTTTCCCCCAATGGCAACTTAATGAAGTAAAAAGCTAATTAAAGACCAAGCAAAGGCATGATCATCCAACCTCCAAGCATAACATCTACTAAAGACCCAAATGCAAGCACTACTCAAATCATTTGAACCTAATTGAAGCATTTAAAAACTCAAAGGTCCCCAAGTAAAAAAAATAAAGTCCAAGCAAACATTATATCTCAAGAATCCAAGAGTGAATGAAGGTCCATGAATGGTTTAAACTTGCATTGCTAGGACCCAATAATAACCACTAATCAATCACAATCAACGTCAAAATGAATCATCAAAGAGCTTCAAAGTTCCCCAAAATAATAAAGATCAATTAATGATTCAAATGCAAACACCTTAGGACCTAATTGCAAGAACATGGAATGTAATTGGGCCATAATGCATTGCTGCAAGAATATCAGGGACCCAATTGATTAGTTTCTCTCAATTTTGGGTCATAGTAGAATAAGGGGAAGCTTGAGGGGTCAAAGTCTAATTTTAAAGAATATTTTCATGCAGAAACATACAACCTACGTAAAAAACTCTCTGCAAATATTTCACAGGCTTTGAAGCTTAGACAACCTCACATGACAGATTTTTAAGAAAAGAAAACAAAGCAAACTCTCAACCGAAACTCAAAACTTAAGTTCCTACCAAACTCATCGTGCATGCAAGAGCCCAAAACGAAGAAGATTTTATGCGAATTTGGTACAACAACTGAAAACCATTCCAGCAACAAAAGGGCTTTCAGCAGCAACGAATGAAGCTTGCTGCAATTTTGGTTTCCAAGCATGCGGCAACTTCATCATGCAAACAGATTTATCCAACCAGAAATTACTGATGACCTCTGACACTAAGTTCTCAATCATGTACAGGACATTTCAGTCAAGCTACAGACTAAATCAAACATTTGAAACAAAACCAAAGCTTCAGCCATCTAAAGAAAAGACAAGGCTTTCACGCATGCTGCTGCAACAGGATCAAGAGCTTTGAGCTCATTGCTGCAGATTTTATGTGCAAGTTTCTGCAACTAGAATGAATGCCGGCTGCATTTTTATCTTCAACCATGGAATTCAAGAACTAACTCAAACTTTGAATTAAACAAACAAAGCAACACACAACTTTGACATTCAAACAAGTGTAACACAGAAAAGAAGTGATGCAAAACATGGAAACTTTCATGCCAAATGATCCAGCTACCCATTGTCTATGTAGCCAGCAAGCATTTAATTCCAGCTCAAGTATGTTTAAACACAAACACCCCAAAACCAATCTAAGTGTCATAACAATCATTTCAACATTCGAACCAACCCAAAACATAGAAGAAAAAACATGCAAAAGCTGGAAAATTCTGGGCAAAAGGTTCGGCAATCCTGACTGGTTTAGCAAAAACATTTGGCCAACTCCAGTATTTTTTTTTTGTTCCCAACCATGCAAACTCAACACCACTCTTCTAATTTCCCTTTTCGAAACAATATTAACTAGCCCATTATGTGGCAAAACTCCTTTGATGAGCTGTTGTGTAGAGGAAAACAACAAAAACATAAGAAATGCAGCAGCTTTTTCTACTTGGGCCCAGACATGTTTGTGCAATGAGAACTCAAACAAACTTCACTAACCCAAAGTTATCATCCTCACCAAAACACTATCATCTACCTTTCCTCATAACTGGTTTCATTTCTGCAATTCTCATACTGCTTTGAAAAACTTTTTCTGGTTCCCTAAAACATTTCATTCAACCAGCCAACCATTTGCAAATTTGTCACCGTGAGAAAAAACCAAAGCAAACAAATCAAGTCTCAATTAAGGTTCATAGCAAAATCATCCAATATATCAATAACAACCATGACCTCAATTTGAAGGCAACAGCTTCTCGGGTAGACCAGTGAACATGACAAAACAGAAATTAAAACAATGAGGACGACAGACAAAGCGTAACTAAGGAGCCTGAATCTAATCGCACTTCATATCCGGTCTTCCCTTTTGCAACAAAGTGCAGCTTGAACTTAGCAAATCATGGCCATAATCATTTAATAACAAAAACCATACAACCGGGTCAAAGCTTGCACTTTTATTACTAAAACAGCAACATAGACTATGGGAACAAAACAAATAACGGAACTTTTGATTACAGAAAAGGATAAAAGAAAAGGTTACCTTGAGAAGTGATTAAGTTCCTCAGTTCAACATACACGCAGCCACAAAGTAATGATGATGGAAACCTTCTCGACTAAGAACACAGCAGCGTGAGGATCAGCGGTTTAAGAAGTTCCTTTGCTCTTTGAAGATTATCACCTGACCAGCTTTATCCTCTTCAAACCTCCCTCTCGGTTTCGTTTCTTTGCTGTATTTTCCTTTTGATGTTCACTAGCCCCCAACCCTTCCTTTCATTCTCTTGTTTTTCTAGTTTTCTTCTCAGCCTTAGCCGTCAAACTCTCAGATGAAGCTCCTTGCCCAGTTTTCGTTTTTTCCTTCTTCTCTCAGCCGCTGTTTTCTTTTTCTCCCCCTTCTCTCGGGTTTCCTTAGCCGCTAACTCTCTCTCAGCCCAAAAACCTTGCTCAGTTTTTTCTCTTAGCTTGCCGATGCTCTCCCTCAAAAATCCCCCTTGCGGCTGGTGCTTTTCTTTGCTCTTTTATATGGAACTCCAAGTTCCTTAAACCCTCCACTGAATGGTCAGGATGAAGGCCAGCCTCTGCCTTCATCCTGCCCCTCCATGGCACGCATGAAATGTCCTTAGCAAGCTGCAAAAACAAATGCAGCCTGCCTGCCGCAAACGTTTTCTTTTTTTTTTTTTTTTATTTTTAACTTTCAACTTAATAAATACAGAAATGATAAAATATAAATAATAATAATAATAACAAAATGACAAAACTATGTAATAATAATGAAAACAAATAAATAAAAATAAAATAAAATAAAAACAACAAACTAAACAAATAAAAACAACAAAAATGTCCATTTTTCAAATTTTCTTCATTTTTCCCCTTTTTTTCTTTTTTTTTTCTTTTCCTTTTCTCAAAATAACTTAACAAAAAAAACTAAAGTGCCAAAAGATTGAATTTGAACGTATTTTTGTGAACAATTTTCTTTTTTTCTTTTTTTATGATTTTCCTTTTTTCTCTTTTTTCCTTTTCCAAGAAAACATTGAATAAAAACAAAATGACTAAAACATATTTTTGATATTTTCCTTTTCTTTTTCTAAAAACTCTATGCTAATCTTAAACTTAAAAGCTAAAACTAAAAACTAAAACTAAAAGTAAATAAAAAGCAAATGAAATAGGTCAACTAAAAGGGCGAAAATGAATAAAACTAAAATATCATAACAACTAATAGTGCAAAACGTACAATAACGAACTAAAATGCAAGCAATCTAAAATGAAAATCATGAAATAGATGATACACACAAATTATTCAAAATTTGGTGTCTACATAGGGTTTCTTCTACAAGAATCACTCCACCAAAACTTTTGTTCCTCCTTAATAAGCACTTGTATGGTGTAGTTTCCAAAACTATCGGTTAAAACTCAAGATTGAACCAAGAAATTGGAGTGCAAGATGAAGTGTCGCGCCCCACTTTTTGATGGTGTGTGAAAGTAGTGTGTGTGGTGTGTGTGAGATATGTGTGTGATCGTGTGAAAGTGAAAATAAAGGCCGTGGGATTGTGAAATCAGCTCTCGCCGGGACTCAGTCGTTCACTACAGTCCTCAATTAAATTACAATATAGAAATCAAATATCCATCAATTTCTCGAAGAATTACATATCACGAACCCACTTAAGTCCAAACGTTCATACAATCCCTAATAACAACTATTACACAAGATGAAATCCAAAACTCAAACCATACATGAGATAATCCATCCGGTCACATGAATACGTGCTACAAGCACTTCCTTCGTCTCGAGCCCTATGGAGGGGAATAAAACATTTTGGGGGTGAGCTAAAAGCTCAGCGAGTAACCAATAAAATCGGTAAGCAAATCAGTTTCACAGTCGTTCATTTCAGTGATGTCATGATTCTAAGATCAAATGTACATTTATTGCTCTCGTGAGCCAGTGAAATCGTTGTACTTAAACACCCAATGCTCCAAACAAACATTTAACAGTAAACAGTCAGAGGGGGAGCCATTTGCTCCAGATGAACAGTACACAGAGGTGGAGACGTTAGTGTTCAGCACACGAATTCCAAGTACTCATTTAAGCCAAAACATGTCATGGGCCACATGCAAGCACTCATGATATGCAATCAAGTAAATAGTGCAAGAAACGGTTCATAAGTAACTTTGGAAACAGTTTAGAGTCACTCACCTCCATGGCTTAGAAACCATCCATCATATCACATTGCCTTACTCAAATCCAAGCCTTAGATCACAAACCCAATGCAAACAAGTCCCTTCAAAGTTCGGACAGCACTTCCCCTGAATTTGCTAACTTTTCCAGCCATCATGGCTTCATTATTTCCTCAGCCAGTCCCAAAGGTACACACACAACAACAAGTTCATCCAATAGTCATTCAGCAAGCTCCAAGTAGTACAAAGACAAGTCAAGCTAGGGAAAAGTCCAGAAATGAAAGTTACACTCAAAACCAGAAAAATAGTTTTGACGTCATTTTACGGTAATGGTACCAAAGGCGCTACGATTGTCGGATGAAGGTGCAAGACCCACCGTTTCGAAGCTAAGAAACAGGGCTACAATATTACAGAAGGTCACTCAGCCCAGTTTCGAGTGCAACCAGGTAAAAAAGGCAATATACTACACCAGAATCGCAAAAACAGGTTTACAAAACGCATTCCGGCGTAAACATCATAAATCGGGCTACCGAAGTCCAAATCCAGTAATTCCAAACCCATCCGAAAGCTTAGAAACAGGTCTACATTTCATCATAAGACCTCAACAACCAATTCGGAAGCATTCCTAACCAAAATAATCAATTACAGACGCAATTCTCCAATTCTGGGTAAACCAGGACAGCAAGGGTAATTTCGAATTTTCTCAAGCTACGGTACTCCGATTGACCTGAAATTTTGTAGACACCTCTAAAATGTCATTCCCAACAACTTTCATGTTTTAGGACAAGGCCAATTCGGCCTCTAACATGCTGCAATACAACCGGACAGAATGAAGAACAAGGAACCCTAGTTTTTTCAATTTCCTTCCAAAACAGAAATTTCTTGCAATTAATCACTTTTTCCACCTCCTAACTTCCTCAACTATCATTTCCAATCATCATACATAACCACATAATAACAATCATATGAGAACAGAAAAATCCTAATTAAATATAAAACTTCACTAATTTCAACCAAAATCATGAAATCATCCATAAAATCACTTATTCAACCACCACCAATCACTAATTGAACATTATCAAGATCAAAGGAAAGGTTCCTTAGTCACTTACCATGCAAACCCAAGGAAAGACCCAACTTAGCACCTTTGCTTCTCAAACCACTTCACCACACACCTTAATACCACCAAGAGAAAGGTTTTTATGGAGCAAATCACGGTTTTAACGGTTGGTTTGTGAGATTGGGCAAGAAATAGAAGGAAGAAATTGGAAGCTTTTCTCTCTTTTTGTCTCCAAGAGGTTCGGCCAAGGAGCTTATGAAGAAGATGAATTTTGGGTCAAGTTTTTAATCAATTAGTAAAGGTAGTAAAATGGTCAAAGTCCACCCTTGAGTAAGAAAGTGACACTTGTCACCTTTAGGTTTAAAACTTATTTTTTTGTCTCTCTCATATCAATCCATAATTATCTCTTAACACCTTGTAGAAAAATATCACTTAGCACAAAACTCCAACAAGTTATCAAAAATATATCGCATTTACCGCACTAGCGGGTCCCACGTTCAAAACGCACTTCAAAATTAACGCGGACTAACTTGGATCAAGAAAATGATTTGCAAACTATATTTCCTTATAGAAATGTAATAAAAATTAATATATTGAAGAAAACAAACTTATAGACAACAAAACAAAATAATGTCGAGAAAATATATAAAAATTTTCGGTTTCTCATACTCATATTTTTCGGGGCGTCACAATCTCCCCTCCTTAAAAGAATGTCGTCCTCGACATTCCCTCTTGTACCAATCAGGTCAAGACATCCCGCAAAAATCACTCAGGCATTCCAAGCAAACACTAAGAGTCAAATCAAACCCACAGTCCGACATCCTAAACTTCAAGCCTACGATACACTACAGAGATCTGAAGCCTAAGCTCTGATACCAACTGTGACGGCCCCACCTCCCCCTAGGGCGAACCAGAGGGTTCGGCGGGTCGCCTGCCCAGCTCTCGCCGGGACTCAGTCGTTCACTGCAGTTCTCAATTAAATTACAATATAAAAATCAAATATCCATCAATTTCTCGAAAAATTACATATCACGAACCCACTTAAGTCCAAACGTTCATACAATCCCTAATAACAACTATTACACAAGATGAAATCCAAAACTCAAACCATACATGAGATAATCCATCCGGTCATATGAATACGTGCTACAAGCACTTCCTTCGTCTCGAGCCCTATGGAGGGAAATAAAACATTTTGGGGGTGAGCTAAAAGCTCAGCGAGTAACCAATAAAATCGGTAAGCAAATCAGTTTCACAGTCGTTCATTTCAGTGATGTCATGATTCTAAGATCAAATGTACATTTATTGCTCTCGTGAGCCAGTGAAATCGTTGTACTTAAACACCCAACGCTCCAAACAAACATTTAACAGTAAACAGTCAGAGGGGGAGCCATTTGTTCCAGATGAACAGTACACAGAGGTGGAGACGTTGGTGTTCAGCACACGAATTCCAAGTACTCATTTAAGCCAAAACATGTCATGGGCCACATGCAAGCACTCATGATATGCAATCAAGTAAATAGTGCAAGAAACGGTTCATAAGTAACTTTGGAAACAGTTTAGGGTCACTCACCTCCATGGCTCAGAAACCATCCATCATATCACATTGCCTTGCTCAAATCCAAGCCTTAGATCACAAACCCAATGCAAACAAGTCCCTTCAAAGTTCGGACAGCACTTCCCCTGAATTTGCTAACTTTTCCGGCCATCATGGCTTCATTATTTCCTCAGCCAGTCCCAAAGGTACACACACAACAACAAGTTCATCCAATAGTCATTCAGCAAGCTCCAAGTAGTACAAAGACAAGTCAAGCTAGGGAAAAGTCCAGAAATGAAAGTTACACTCAAAACCAGAAAAACAGTTTTGACGTCATTTTACGGTAATGGTACCAAAGGCGCTACGATTGTCGGATGAAGGTGCAAGACCCACCGTTTCGAAGCTAAGAAACAGGGCTACAATATTACAGAAGGTCACTCAGCCCAGTTTCGAGTGCAACCAGGTAAAAAAGGCAATATACTACACCAGAATCGCAAAAACAGGTTTACAAAACGCATTCCGGCGTAAACATCATAAATCGGGCTACCGAAGTCCAAATCCAGTAATTCCAAACCCATCCGAAAGCTTAGAAACAGGTCTACATTTCATCATAAGACCTCAACAACCAATTCGGAAGCATTCCTAACCAAAATAATCAATTACAGACGCAATTCTCCAATTCTGGGTAAACCAGGACAGCAAGGGTAATTTCGACTTTTCTCAAGCTACGGTACTCCGATTGACCTGAAATTTTGTAGGCACCTCTAAAATGTCATTCCCAACAACTTTCATGTTTTAGGACAAGGCCAATTCGGCCTCTAACATGCTGCAATACAACCGGACAGAATGAAGAACAAGGAACCCTAGTTTTTTCAATTTCCTTCCAAAACAGAAATTTCTTGCAATTAATCACTTTTTCCACCTCCTAACTTCCTCAACTATCATTTCCAATCATCATACATAACCACATAATAACAATCATATGAGAACAGAAAAATCCTAATTAAATATAAAACTTCACTAATTTCAACCAAAATCATGAAATCATCCATAAAATCACTTATTCAACCACCACCAATCACTAATTGAACATTATCAAGATCAAAGGAAAGGTTCCTTAGTCACTTACCATGCAAACCCAAGGAAAGACCCAACTTAGCACCTTTGCTTCTCAAACCACTTCACCACACACCTTAATACCACCAAGAGAAAGGTTTTTATGGAGCAAATCACGGTTTTAACGGTTGGTTTGTGAGATTGGGCAAGAAATAGAAGGAAGAAATTGGAAGCTTTTCTCTCTTTTTGTCTCCAAGAGGTTCGGCCAAGGAGCTTATGAAGAAGATGAATTTTGGGTCAAGTTTTTAATCAATTAGTAAAGGTAGTAAAATGGTCAAAGTCCACCCTTGAGTAAGAAAGTGACACTTGTCACCTTTAGGTTTAAAACTTATTTTTTTGTCTCTCTCATATCAATCCATAATTATCTCTTAACACCTTGTAGAAAAATATCACTTAGCACAAAACTCCAACAAGTTATCAAAAATATATCGCATTTACCGCACTAGCGGGTCCCACGTTCAAAACGCACTTCAAAATTAACGCGGACTAACTTGGATCAAGAAAATGATTTGCAAACTATATTTCCTTATAGAAATGTAATAAAAATTAATATATTGAAGAAAACAAACTTATAGACAACAAAACAAAATAATGTCGAGAAAATATATAAAAATTTTCGGTTTCTCATACTCATATTTTTCGGGGCGTCACAATCTCCCCTCCTTAAAAGAATGTCGTCCTCGACATTCCCTCTTGTACCAATCAGGTCAAGACATCCCGCAAAAATCACTCAGGCATTCCAAGCAAACACTAAGAGTCAAATCAAACCCACAGTCCGACATCCTAAACTTCAAGCCTAGGATACACTACAGAGATCTGAAGCCTAAGCTCTGATACCAACTGTGACGGCCCCACCTCCCCCTAGGGCGAACCAGAGGGTTCGGCGGGTCGCCTGCCCAGCTCTCGCCGGGACTCAGTCGTTCACTGCAGTTCTCAATTAAATTACAATATAAAAATCAAATATCCATCAATTTCTCGAAAAATTACATATCACGAACCCACTTAAGTCCAAACGTTCATACAATCCCTAATAACAACTATTACACAAGATGAAATCCAAAACTCAAACCATACATGAGATAATCCATCCGGTCATATGAATACGTGCTACAAGCACTTCCTTCGTCTCGAGCCCTATGGAGGGGAATAAAACATTTTGGGGGTGAGCTAAAAGCTCAGCGAGTAACCAATAAAATCGGTAAGCAAATCAGTTTCACAGTCGTTCATTTCAGTGATGTCATGATTCTAAGATCAAATGTACATTTATTGCTCTCGTGAGCCAGTGAAATCGTTGTACTTAAACACCCAACGCTCCAAACAAACATTTAACAGTAAACAGTCAGAGGGGGAGCCATTTGTTCCAGATGAACAGTACACAGAGGTGGAGACGTTGGTGTTCAGCACACGAATTCCAAGTACTCATTTAAGCCAAAACATGTCATGGGCCACATGCAAGCACTCATGATATGCAATCAAGTAAATAGTGCAAGAAACGGTTCATAAGTAACTTTGGAAACAGTTTAGGGTCACTCACCTCCATGGCTCAGAAACCATCCATCATATCACATTGCCTTGCTCAAATCCAAGCCTTAGATCACAAACCCAATGCAAACAAGTCCCTTCAAAGTTCGGACAGCACTTCCCCTGAATTTGCTAACTTTTCCGGCCATCATGGCTTCATTATTTCCTCAGCCAGTCCCAAAGGTACACACACAACAACAAGTTCATCCAATAGTCATTCAGCAAGCTCCAAGTAGTACAAAGACAAGTCAAGCTAGGGAAAAGTCCAGAAATGAAAGTTACACTCAAAACCAGAAAAACAGTTTTGACGTCATTTTACGGTAATGGTACCAAAGGCGCTACGATTGTCGGATGAAGGTGCAAGACCCACCGTTTCGAAGCTAAGAAACAGGGCTACAATATTACAGAAGGTCACTCAGCCCAGTTTCGAGTGCAACCAGGTAAAAAAGGCAATATACTACACCAGAATCGCAAAAACAGGTTTACAAAACGCATTCCGGCGTAAACATCATAAATCGGGCTACCGAAGTCCAAATCCAGTAATTCCAAACCCATCCGAAAGGTTAGAAACAGGTCTACATTTCATCATAAGACCTCAACAACCAATTCGGAAGCATTCCTAACCAAAATAATCAATTACAGACGCAATTCTCCAATTCTGGGTAAACCAGGACAGCAAGGGTAATTTCGACTTTTCTCAAGCTACGGTACTCCGATTGACCTGAAATTTTGTAGGCACCTCTAAAATGTCATTCCCAACAACTTTCATGTTTTAGGACAAGGCCAATTCGGCCTCTAACATGCTGCAATACAACCGGACAGAATGAAGAACAAGGAACCCTAGTTTTTTCAATTTCCTTCCAAAACAGAAATTTCTTGCAATTAATCACTTTTTCCACCTCCTAACTTCCTCAACTATCATTTCCAATCATCATACATAACCACATAATAACAATCATATGAGAACAGAAAAATCCTAATTAAATATAAAACTTCACTAATTTCAACCAAAATCATGAAATCATCCATAAAATCACTTATTCAACCACCACCAATCACTAATTGAACATTATCAAGATCAAAGGAAAGGTTCCTTAGTCACTTACCATGCAAACCCAAGGAAAGACCCAACTTAGCACCTTTGCTTCTCAAACCACTTCACCACACACCTTAATACCACCAAGAGAAAGGTTTTTATGGAGCAAATCACGGTTTTAACGGTTGGTTTGTGAGATTGGGCAAGAAATAGAAGGAAGAAATTGGAAGCTTTTCTCTCTTTTTGTCTCCAAGAGGTTCGGCCAAGGAGCTTATGAAGAAGATGAATTTTGGGTCAAGTTTTTAATCAATTAGTAAAGGTAGTAAAATGGTCAAAGTCCACCCTTGAGTAAGAAAGTGACCCTTGTCACCTTTAGGTTTAAAACTTATTTTTTTGTCTCTCTCATATCAATCCATAATTATCTCTTAACACCTTGTAGAAAAATATCACTTAGCACAAAACTCCAACAAGTTATCAAAAATATATCGCATTTACCGCACTAGCGGGTCCCACGTTCAAAACGCACTTCAAAATTAACGCGGACTAACTTGGATCAAGAAAATGATTTGCAAACTATATTTCCTTATAGAAATGTAATAAAAATTAATATATTGAAGAAAACAAACTTATAGACAACAAAACAAAATAATGTCGAGAAAATATATAAAAATTTTCGGTTTCTCATACTCATATTTTTCGGGGCGTCACAATCTCCCCTCCTTAAAAGAATGTCGTCCTCGACATTCCCTCTTGTACCAATCAGGTCAAGACATCCCGCAAAAATCACTCAGGCATTCCAAGCAAACACTAAGAGTCAAATCAAACCCACAGTCCGACATCCTAAACTTCAAGCCTAGGATACACTACAGAGATCTGAAGCCTAAGCTCTGATACCAACTGTGACGGCCCCACCTCCCCCTAGGGCGAACCAGAGGGTTCGGCGGGTCGCCTGCCCAGCTCTCGCCGGGACTCAGTCGTTCACTGCAGTTCTCAATTAAATTACAATATAAAAATCAAATATCCATCAATTTCTCGAAAAATTACATATCACGAACCCACTTAAGTCCAAACGTTCATACAATCCCTAATAACAACTATTACACAAGATGAAATCCAAAACTCAAACCATACATGAGATAATCCATCCGGTCATATGAATACGTGCTACAAGCACTTCCTTCGTCTCGAGCCCTATGGAGGGGAATAAAACATTTTGGGGGTGAGCTAAAAGCTCAGCGAGTAACCAATAAAATCGGTAAGCAAATCAGTTTCACAGTCGTTCATTTCAGTGATGTCATGATTCTAAGATCAAATGTACATTTATTGCTCTCGTGAGCCAGTGAAATCGTTGTACTTAAACACCCAACGCTCCAAACAAACATTTAACAGTAAACAGTCAGAGGGGGAGCCATTTGTTCCAGATGAACAGTACACAGAGGTGGAGACGTTGGTGTTCAGCACACGAATTCCAAGTACTCATTTAAGCCAAAACATGTCATGGGCCACATGCAAGCACTCATGATATGCAATCAAGTAAATAGTGCAAGAAACGGTTCATAAGTAACTTTGGAAACAGTTTAGGGTCACTCACCTCCATGGCTCAGAAACCATCCATCATATCACATTGCCTTGCTCAAATCCAAGCCTTAGATCACAAACCCAATGCAAACAAGTCCCTTCAAAGTTCGGACAGCACTTCCCCTGAATTTGCTAACTTTTCCGGCCATCATGGCTTCATTATTTCCTCAGCCAGTCCCAAAGGTACACACACAACAACAAGTTCATCCAATAGTCATTCAGCAAGCTCCAAGTAGTACAAAGACAAGTCAAGCTAGGGAAAAGTCCAGAAATGAAAGTTACACTCAAAACCAGAAAAACAGTTTTGACGTCATTTTACGGTAATGGTACCAAAGGCGCTACGATTGTCGGATGAAGGTGCAAGACCCACCGTTTCGAAGCTAAGAAACAGGGCTACAATATTACAGAAGGTCACTCAGCCCAGTTTCGAGTGCAACCAGGTAAAAAAGGCAATATACTACACCAGAATCGTAAAAACAGGTTTACAAAACGCATTCCGGCGTAAACATCATAAATCGGGCTACCGAAGTCCAAATCCAGTAATTCCAAACCCATCCGAAAGGTTAGAAACAGGTCTACATTTCATCATAAGACCTCAACAACCAATTCGGAAGCATTCCTAACCAAAATAATCAATTACAGACGCAATTCTCCAATTCTGGGTAAACCAGGACAGCAAGGGTAATTTCGACTTTTCTCAAGCTACGGTACTCCGATTGACCTGAAATTTTGTAGGCACCTCTAAAATGTCATTCCCAACAACTTTCATGTTTTAGGACAAGGCCAATTCGGCCTCTAACATGCTGCAATACAACCGGACAGAATGAAGAACAAGGAACCCTAGTTTTTTCAATTTCCTTCCAAAACAGAAATTTCTTGCAATTAATCACTTTTTCCACCTCCTAACTTCCTCAACTATCATTTCCAATCATCATACATAACCACATAATAACAATCATATGAGAACAGAAAAATCCTAATTAAATATAAAACTTCACTAATTTCAACCAAAATCATGAAATCATCCATAAAATCACTTATTCAACCACCACCAATCACTAATTGAACATTATCAAGATCAAAGGAAAGGTTCCTTAGTCACTTACCATGCAAACCCAAGGAAAGACCCAACTTAGCACCTTTGCTTCTCAAACCACTTCACCACACACCTTAATACCACCAAGAGAAAGGTTTTTATGGAGCAAATCACGGTTTTAACGGTTGGTTTGTGAGATTGGGCAAGAAATAGAAGGAAGAAATTGGAAAATTTTCTCTCTTTTTGTCTCCAAGAGGTTCGGCCAAGGAGGTTATGAAGAAGATGAATTTTGGGTCAAGTTTTTAATCAATTAGTAAAGGTAGTAAAATGGTCAAAGTCCACCCTTGAGTAAGAAAGTGACCCTTGTCACCTTTAGGTTTAAAACTTATTTTTTTGTCTCTCTCATATCAATCCATAATTATCTCTTAACACCTTGTAGAAAAATATCACTTAGCACAAAACTCCAACAAGTTATCAAAAATATATCGCATTTACCGCACTAGCGGGTCCCACGTTCAAAACGCACTTCAAAATTAACGCGGACTAACTTGGATCAAGAAAATGATTTGCAAACTATATTTCCTTATAGAAATGTAATAAAAATTAATATATTGAAGAAAACAAACTTATAGACAACAATACAAAATAATGTCGAGAAAATATATAAAAATTTTCGGTTTCTCATACTCATATTTTTCGGGGCGTCACAATCTCCCCTCCTTAAAAGAATGTCGTCCTCGACATTCCCTCTTGTACCAATCAGGTCAAGACATCCCGCAAAAATCACTCAGGCATTCCAAGCAAACACTAAGAGCCAAATCAAACCCACAGTCCGACATCCTAAACTTCAAGCCTAGGATACACTACAGAGATCTGAAGCCTAAGCTCTGATACCAACTGTGACGGCCCCACCTCCCCCTAGGGCGAACCAGAGGGTTCGGCGGGTCGCCTGCCCAGCTTTCGCCGGGACTCAGTCGTTCACTCCAGTCCTCAATTAAATTACAATATAAAAATCAAATATCCATCAATTTCTCGAAAAATTACATATCACGAACCCACTTAAGTCCAAACGTTCATACAATCCCTAATAACAACTATTACACAAGATGAAATCCAAAACTCAAACCATACATGAGATAATCCATCCGGTCACATGAATACGTGCTACAAGCACTTCCTTCGTCTCGAGCCCTATGGAGGGGAATAAAACATTTTGGGGGTGAAGTAAAAGCTCAGCGAGTAACCAATAAAATCGGTAAGCAAATCAGTTTCACAGTCGTTCATTTCAGTGATGTCATGATTCTAAGATCAAATGTACATTTATTGCTCTCGTGAGCCAGTGAAATCGTTGTACTTAAACACCCAACGCTCCAAACAAACATTTAACAGTAAACAGTCAGAGGGGGAGCCATTTGTTCCAGATGAACAGTACACAGAGGTGGAGACGTTGGTGTTCAGCACACGAATTCCAAGTACTCATTTAAGCCAAAACATGTCATGGGCCACATGCAAGCACTCATGATATGCAATCAAGTAAATAGTGCAAGAAACGGTTCATAAGTAACTTTGGAAACAGTTTAGGGTCACTCACCTCCATGGCTCAGAAACCATCCATCATATCACATTGCCTTGCTCAAATCCAAGCCTTAGATCACAAACCCAATGCAAACAAGTCCCTTCAAAGTTCGGACAGCACTTCCCCTGAATTTGCTAACTTTTCCAGCCATCATGGCTTCATTATTTCCTCAGCCAGTCCCAAAGGTACACACACAACAACAAGTTCATCCAATAGTCATTCAGCAAGCTCCAAGTAGTACAAAGACAAGTCAAGCTAGGGAAAAGTCCAGAAATGAAAGTTACACTCAAAACCAGAAAAACAGTTTTGACGTCATTTTACGGTAATGGTACCAAAGGCGCTACGATTGTCGGATGAAGGTGCAAGACCCACCGTTTCGAAGCTAAGAAACAGGGCTACAATATTACAGAAGGTCACTCAGCCCAGTTTCGAGTGCAACCAGGTAAAAAAGGCAATATACTACACCAGAATCGCAAAAACAGGTTTACAAAACGCATTCCGGCGTAAACATCATAAATCGGGCTACCGAAGTCCAAATCCAGTAATTCCAAACCCATCCGAAAGGTTAGAAACAGGTCTACATTTCATCATAAGACCTCAACAACCAATTCGGAAGCATTCCTAACCAAAATAATCAATTACAGACGCAATTCTCCAATTCTGGGTAAACCAGGACAGCAAGGGTAATTTCGACTTTTCTCAAGCTACGGTACTCCGATTGACCTGAAATTTTGTAGGCACCTCTAAAATGTCATTCCCAACAACTTTCATGTTTTAGGACAAGGCCAATTCGGCCTCTAACATGGTGCAATACAACCGGACAGAATGAAGAACAAGGAACCCTAGTTTTTTCAATTTCCTTCCAAAACAGAAATTTCTTGCAATTAATCACTTTTTCCACCTCCTAACTTCCTCAACTATCATTTCCAATCATCATACATAACCACATAATAACAATCATATGAGAACAGAAAAATCCTAATTAAATATAAAACTTCACTAATTTCAACCAAAATCATGAAATCATCCATAAAATCACTTATTCAACCACCACCAATCACTAATTGAACATTATCAAGATCAAAGGAAAGGTTCCTTAGTCACTTACCATGCAAACCCAAGGAAAGACCCAACTTAGCACCTTTGCTTCTCAAACCACTTCACCACACACCTTAATACCACCAAGAGAAAGGTTTTTATGGAGCAAATCACGGTTTTAACGGTTGGTTTGTGAGATTGGGCAAGAAATAGAAGGAAGAAATTGGAAAATTTTCTCTCTTTTTGTCTCCAAGAGGTTCGGCCAAGGAGGTTATGAAGAAGATGAATTTTGGGTCAAGTTTTTAATCAATTAGTAAAGGTAGTAAAATGGTCAAAGTCCACCCTTGAGTAAGAAAGTGACCCTTGTCACCTTTAGGTTTAAAACTTATTTTTTTGTCTCTCTCATATCAATCCATAATTATCTCTTAACACCTTGTAGAAAAATATCACTTAGCACAAAACTCCAACAAGTTATCAAAAATATATCGCATTTACCGCACTAGCGGGTCCCACGTTCAAAACGCACTTCAAAATTAACGCGGACTAACTTGGATCAAGAAAATGATTTGCAAACTATATTTCCTTATAGAAATGTAATAAAAATTAATATATTGAAGAAAACAAACTTATAGACAACAAAACAAAATAATGTCGAGAAAATATATAAAAATTTTCGGTTTCTCATACTCATATTTTTCGGGGCGTCACAATCTCCCCTCCTTAAAAGAATGTCGTCCTCGACATTCCCTCTTGTACCAATCAGGTCAAGACATCCCGCAAAAATCACTCAGGCATTCCAAGCAAACACTAAGAGTCAAATCAAACCCACAGTCCGACATCCTAAACTTCAAGCCTAGGATACACTACAGAGATCTGAAGCCTAAGCTCTGATACCAACTGTGACGGCCCCACCTCCCCCTAGGGCGAACCAGAGGGTTCGGCGGGTCGCCTGCCCAGCTCTCGCCGGGACTCAGTCGTTCACTGCAGTTCTCAATTAAATTACAATATAAAAATCAAATATCCATCAATTTCTCGAAAAATTACATATCACGAACCCACTTAAGTCCAAACGTTCATACAATCCCTAATAACAACTATTACACAAGATGAAATCCAAAACTCAAACCATACATGAGATAATCCATCCGGTCACATGAATACGTGCTACAAGCACTTCCTTCGTCTCGAGCCCTATGGAGGGGAATAAAACATTTTGGGGGTGAAGTAAAAGCTCAGCGAGTAACCAATAAAATCGGTAAGCAAATCAGTTTCACAGTCGTTCATTTCAGTGATGTCATGATTCTAAGATCAAATGTACATTTATTGCTCTCGTGAGCCAGTGAAATCGTTGTACTTAAACACCCAACGCTCCAAACAAACATTTAACAGTAAACAGTCAGAGGGGGAGCCATTTGTTCCAGATGAACAGTACACAGAGGTGGAGACGTTGGTGTTCAGCACACGAATTCCAAGTACTCATTTAAGCCAAAACATGTCATGGGCCACATGCAAGCACTCATGATATGCAATCAAGTAAATAGTGCAAGAAACGGTTCATAAGTAACTTTGGAAACAGTTTAGGGTCACTCACCTCCATGGCTCAGAAACCATCCATCATATCACATTGCCTTGCTCAAATCCAAGCCTTAGATCACAAACCCAATGCAAACAAGTCCCTTCAAAGTTCGGACAGCACTTCCCCTGAATTTGCTAACTTTTCCGGCCATCATGGCTTCATTATTTCCTCAGCCAGTCCCAAAGGTACACACACAACAACAAGTTCATCCAATAGTCATTCAGCAAGCTCCAAGTAGTACAAAGACAAGTCAAGCTAGGGAAAAGTCCAGAAATGAAAGTTACACTCAA
Organism: Coffea arabica; assembly: GCF_036785885.1. Classification (NCBI taxonomy): domain Eukaryota; kingdom Viridiplantae; phylum Streptophyta; class Magnoliopsida; order Gentianales; family Rubiaceae; genus Coffea; species Coffea arabica. The sequence continues at coordinate 21,728,310 of NC_092316.1, forward strand.
AACCAGAAAAACAGTTTTGACGTCATTTTACGGTAATGGTACCAAAGGCGCTACGATTGTCGGATGAAGGTGCAAGACCCACCGTTTCGAAGCTAAGAAACAGGGCTACAATATTACAGAAGGTCACTCAGCCCAGTTTCGAGTGCAACCAGGTAAAAAAGGCAATATACTACACCAGAATCGTAAAAACAGGTTTACAAAACGCATTCCGGCGTAAACATCATAAATCGGGCTACCGAAGTCCAAATCCAGTAATTCCAAACCCATCCGAAAGGTTAGAAACAGGTCTACATTTCATCATAAGACCTCAACAACCAATTCGGAAGCATTCCTAACCAAAATAATCAATTACAGACGCAATTCTCCAATTCTGGGTAAACCAGGACAGCAAGGGTAATTTCGACTTTTCTCAAGCTACGGTACTCCGATTGACCTGAAATTTTGTAGGCACCTCTAAAATGTCATTCCCAACAACTTTCATGTTTTAGGACAAGGCCAATTCGGCCTCTAACATGCTGCAATACAACCGGACAGAATGAAGAACAAGGAACCCTAGTTTTTTCAATTTCCTTCCAAAACAGAAATTTCTTGCAATTAATCACTTTTTCCACCTCCTAACTTCCTCAACTATCATTTCCAATCATCATACATAACCACATAATAACAATCATATGAGAACAGAAAAATCCTAATTAAATATAAAACTTCACTAATTTCAACCAAAATCATGAAATCATCCATAAAATCACTTATTCAACCACCACCAATCACTAATTGAACATTATCAAGATCAAAGGAAAGGTTCCTTAGTCACTTACCATGCAAACCCAAGGAAAGACCCAACTTAGCACCTTTGCTTCTCAAACCACTTCACCACACACCTTAATACCACCAAGAGAAAGGTTTTTATGGAGCAAATCACGGTTTTAACGGTTGGTTTGTGAGATTGGGCAAGAAATAGAAGGAAGAAATTGGAAAATTTTCTCTCTTTTTGTCTCCAAGAGGTTCGGCCAAGGAGGTTATGAAGAAGATGAATTTTGGGTCAAGTTTTTAATCAATTAGTAAAGGTAGTAAAATGGTCAAAGTCCACCCTTGAGTAAGAAAGTGACCCTTGTCACCTTTAGGTTTAAAACTTATTTTTTTGTCTCTCTCATATCAATCCATAATTATCTCTTAACACCTTGTAGAAAAATATCACTTAGCACAAAACTCCAACAAGTTATCAAAAATATATCGCATTTACCGCACTAGCGGGTCCCACGTTCAAAACGCACTTCAAAATTAACGCGGACTAACTTGGATCAAGAAAATGATTTGCAAACTATATTTCCTTATAGAAATGTAATAAAAATTAATATATTGAAGAAAACAAACTTATAGACAACAATACAAAATAATGTCGAGAAAATATATAAAAATTTTCGGTTTCTCATACTCATATTTTTCGGGGCGTCACAATCTCCCCTCCTTAAAAGAATGTCGTCCTCGACATTCCCTCTTGTACCAATCAGGTCAAGACATCCCGCAAAAATCACTCAGGCATTCCAAGCAAACACTAAGAGCCAAATCAAACCCACAGTCCGACATCCTAAACTTCAAGCCTAGGATACACTACAGAGATCTGAAGCCTAAGCTCTGATACCAACTGTGACGGCCCCACCTCCCCCTAGGGCGAACCAGAGGGTTCGGCGGGTCGCCTGCCCAGCTTTCGCCGGGACTCAGTCGTTCACTCCAGTCCTCAATTAAATTACAATATAAAAATCAAATATCCATCAATTTCTCGAAAAATTACATATCACGAACCCACTTAAGTCCAAACGTTCATACAATCCCTAATAACAACTATTACACAAGATGAAATCCAAAACTCAAACCATACATGAGATAATCCATCCGGTCACATGAATACGTGCTACAAGCACTTCCTTCGTCTCGAGCCCTATGGAGGGGAATAAAACATTTTGGGGGTGAAGTAAAAGCTCAGCGAGTAACCAATAAAATCGGTAAGCAAATCAGTTTCACAGTCGTTCATTTCAGTGATGTCATGATTCTAAGATCAAATGTACATTTATTGCTCTCGTGAGCCAGTGAAATCGTTGTACTTAAACACCCAACGCTCCAAACAAACATTTAACAGTAAACAGTCAGAGGGGGAGCCATTTGTTCCAGATGAACAGTACACAGAGGTGGAGACGTTGGTGTTCAGCACACGAATTCCAAGTACTCATTTAAGCCAAAACATGTCATGGGCCACATGCAAGCACTCATGATATGCAATCAAGTAAATAGTGCAAGAAACGGTTCATAAGTAACTTTGGAAACAGTTTAGGGTCACTCACCTCCATGGCTCAGAAACCATCCATCATATCACATTGCCTTGCTCAAATCCAAGCCTTAGATCACAAACCCAATGCAAACAAGTCCCTTCAAAGTTCGGACAGCACTTCCCCTGAATTTGCTAACTTTTCCAGCCATCATGGCTTCATTATTTCCTCAGCCAGTCCCAAAGGTACACACACAACAACAAGTTCATCCAATAGTCATTCAGCAAGCTCCAAGTAGTACAAAGACAAGTCAAGCTAGGGAAAAGTCCAGAAATGAAAGTTACACTCAAAACCAGAAAAACAGTTTTGACGTCATTTTACGGTAATGGTACCAAAGGCGCTACGATTGTCGGATGAAGGTGCAAGACCCACCGTTTCGAAGCTAAGAAACAGGGCTACAATATTACAGAAGGTCACTCAGCCCAGTTTCGAGTGCAACCAGGTAAAAAAGGCAATATACTACACCAGAATCGCAAAAACAGGTTTACAAAACGCATTCCGGCGTAAACATCATAAATCGGGCTACCGAAGTCCAAATCCAGTAATTCCAAACCCATCCGAAAGGTTAGAAACAGGTCTACATTTCATCATAAGACCTCAACAACCAATTCGGAAGCATTCCTAACCAAAATAATCAATTACAGACGCAATTCTCCAATTCTGGGTAAACCAGGACAGCAAGGGTAATTTCGACTTTTCTCAAGCTACGGTACTCCGATTGACCTGAAATTTTGTAGGCACCTCTAAAATGTCATTCCCAACAACTTTCATGTTTTAGGACAAGGCCAATTCGGCCTCTAACATGGTGCAATACAACCGGACAGAATGAAGAACAAGGAACCCTAGTTTTTTCAATTTCCTTCCAAAACAGAAATTTCTTGCAATTAATCACTTTTTCCACCTCCTAACTTCCTCAACTATCATTTCCAATCATCATACATAACCACATAATAACAATCATATGAGAACAGAAAAATCCTAATTAAATATAAAACTTCACTAATTTCAACCAAAATCATGAAATCATCCATAAAATCACTTATTCAACCACCACCAATCACTAATTGAACATTATCAAGATCAAAGGAAAGGTTCCTTAGTCACTTACCATGCAAACCCAAGGAAAGACCCAACTTAGCACCTTTGCTTCTCAAACCACTTCACCACACACCTTAATACCACCAAGAGAAAGGTTTTTATGGAGCAAATCACGGTTTTAACGGTTGGTTTGTGAGATTGGGCAAGAAATAGAAGGAAGAAATTGGAAAATTTTCTCTCTTTTTGTCTCCAAGAGGTTCGGCCAAGGAGGTTATGAAGAAGATGAATTTTGGGTCAAGTTTTTAATCAATTAGTAAAGGTAGTAAAATGGTCAAAGTCCACCCTTGAGTAAGAAAGTGACCCTTGTCACCTTTAGGTTTAAAACTTATTTTTTTGTCTCTCTCATATCAATCCATAATTATCTCTTAACACCTTGTAGAAAAATATCACTTAGCACAAAACTCCAACAAGTTATCAAAAATATATCGCATTTACCGCACTAGCGGGTCCCACGTTCAAAACGCACTTCAAAATTAACGCGGACTAACTTGGATCAAGAAAATGATTTGCAAACTATATTTCCTTATAGAAATGTAATAAAAATTAATATATTGAAGAAAACAAACTTATAGACAACAATACAAAATAATGTCGAGAAAATATATAAAAATTTTCGGTTTCTCATACTCATATTTTTCGGGGCGTCACAATCTCCCCTCCTTAAAAGAATGTCGTCCTCGACATTCCCTCTTGTACCAATCAGGTCAAGACATCCCGCAAAAATCACTCAGGCATTCCAAGCAAACACTAAGAGCCAAATCAAACCCACAGTCCGACATCCTAAACTTCAAGCCTAGGATACACTACAGAGATCTGAAGCCTAAGCTCTGATACCAACTGTGACGGCCCCACCTCCCCCTAGGGCGAACCAGAGGGTTCGGCGGGTCGCCTGCCCAGCTTTCGCCGGGACTCAGTCGTTCACTGCAGTCCTCAATTAAATTACAATATAAAAATCAAATATCCATCAATTTCTCGAAAAATTACATATCACGAACCCACTTAAGTCCAAACGTTCATACAATCCCTAATAACAACTATTACACAAGATGAAATCCAAAACTCAAACCATACATGAGATAATCCATCCGGTCACATGAATACGTGCTACAAGCACTTCCTTCGTCTCGAGCCCTATGGAGGGGAATAAAACATTTTGGGGGTGAAGTAAAAGCTCAGCGAGTAACCAATAAAATCGGTAAGCAAATCAGTTTCACAGTCGTTCATTTCAGTGATGTCATGATTCTAAGATCAAATGTACATTTATTGCTCTCGTGAGCCAGTGAAATCGTTGTACTTAAACACCCAACGCTCCAAACAAACATTTAACAGTAAACAGTCAGAGGGGGAGCCATTTGTTCCAGATGAACAGTACACAGAGGTGGAGACGTTGGTGTTCAGCACACGAATTCCAAGTACTCATTTAAGCCAAAACATGTCATGGGCCACATGCAAGCACTCATGATATGCAATCAAGTAAATAGTGCAAGAAACGGTTCATAAGTAACTTTGGAAACAGTTTAGGGTCACTCACCTCCATGGCTCAGAAACCATCCATCATATCACATTGCCTTGCTCAAATCCAAGCCTTAGATCACAAACCCAATGCAAACAAGTCCCTTCAAAGTTCGGACAGCACTTCCCCTGAATTTGCTAACTTTTCCAGCCATCATGGCTTCATTATTTCCTCAGCCAGTCCCAAAGGTACACACACAACAACAAGTTCATCCAATAGTCATTCAGCAAGCTCCAAGTAGTACAAAGACAAGTCAAGCTAGGGAAAAGTCCAGAAATGAAAGTTACACTCAAAACCAGAAAAACAGTTTTGACGTCATTTTACGGTAATGGTACCAAAGGCGCTACGATTGTCGGATGAAGGTGCAAGACCCACCGTTTCGAAGCTAAGAAACAGGGCTACAATATTACAGAAGGTCACTCAGCCCAGTTTCGAGTGCAACCAGGTAAAAAAGGCAATATACTACACCAGAATCGCAAAAACAGGTTTACAAAACGCATTCCGGCGTAAACATCATAAATCGGGCTACCGAAGTCCAAATCCAGTAATTCCAAACCCATCCGAAAGGTTAGAAACAGGTCTACATTTCATCATAAGACCTCAACAACCAATTCGGAAGCATTCCTAACCAAAATAATCAATTACAGACGCAATTCTCCAATTCTGGGTAAACCAGGACAGCAAGGGTAATTTCGACTTTTCTCAAGCTACGGTACTCCGATTGACCTGAAATTTTGTAGGCACCTCTAAAATGTCATTCCCAACAACTTTCATGTTTTAGGACAAGGCCAATTCGGCCTCTAACATGCTGCAATACAACCGGACAGAATGAAGAACAAGGAACCCTAGTTTTTTCAATTTCCTTCCAAAACAGAAATTTCTTGCAATTAATCACTTTTTCCACCTCCTAACTTCCTCAACTATCATTTCCAATCATCATACATAACCACATAATAACAATCATATGAGAACAGAAAAATCCTAATTAAATATAAAACTTCACTAATTTCAACCAAAATCATGAAATCATCCATAAAATCACTTATTCAACCACCACCAATCACTAATTGAACATTATCAAGATCAAAGGAAAGGTTCCTTAGTCACTTACCATGCAAACCCAAGGAAAGACCCAACTTAGCACCTTTGCTTCTCAAACCACTTCACCACACACCTTAATACCACCAAGAGAAAGGTTTTTATGGAGCAAATCACGGTTTTAACGGTTGGTTTGTGAGATTGGGCAAGAAATAGAAGGAAGAAATTGGAAAATTTTCTCTCTTTTTGTCTCCAAGAGGTTCGGCCAAGGAGGTTATGAAGAAGATGAATTTTGGGTCAAGTTTTTAATCAATTAGTAAAGGTAGTAAAATGGTCAAAGTCCACCCTTGAGTAAGAAAGTGACCCTTGTCACCTTTAGGTTTAAAACTTATTTTTTTGTCTCTCTCATATCAATCCATAATTATCTCTTAACACCTTGTAGAAAAATATCACTTAGCACAAAACTCCAACAAGTTATCAAAAATATATCGCATTTACCGCACTAGCGGGTCCCACGTTCAAAACGCACTTCAAAATTAACGCGGACTAACTTGGATCAAGAAAATGATTTGCAAACTATATTTCCTTATAGAAATGTAATAAAAATTAATATATTGAAGAAAACAAACTTATAGACAACAATACAAAATAATGTCGAGAAAATATATAAAAATTTTCGGTTTCTCATACTCATATTTTTCGGGGCGTCACAATCTCCCCTCCTTAAAAGAATGTCGTCCTCGACATTCCCTCTTGTACCAATCAGGTCAAGACATCCCGCAAAAATCACTCAGGCATTCCAAGCAAACACTAAGAGCCAAATCAAACCCACAGTCCGACATCCTAAACTTCAAGCCTAGGATACACTACAGAGATCTGAAGCCTAAGCTCTGATACCAACTGTGACGGCCCCACCTCCCCCTAGGGCGAACCAGAGGGTTCGGCGGGTCGCCTGCCCAGCTTTCGCCGGGACTCAGTCGTTCACTGCAGTCCTCAATTAAATTACAATATAAAAATCAAATATCCATCAATTTCTCGAAAAATTACATATCACGAACCCACTTAAGTCCAAACGTTCATACAATCCCTAATAACAACTATTACACAAGATGAAATCCAAAACTCAAACCATACATGAGATAATCCATCCGGTCACATGAATACGTGCTACAAGCACTTCCTTCGTCTCGAGCCCTATGGAGGGGAATAAAACATTTTGGGGGTGAAGTAAAAGCTCAGCGAGTAACCAATAAAATCGGTAAGCAAATCAGTTTCACAGTCGTTCATTTCAGTGATGTCATGATTCTAAGATCAAATGTACATTTATTGCTCTCGTGAGCCAGTGAAATCGTTGTACTTAAACACCCAACGCTCCAAACAAACATTTAACAGTAAACAGTCAGAGGGGGAGCCATTTGTTCCAGATGAACAGTACACAGAGGTGGAGACGTTGGTGTTCAGCACACGAATTCCAAGTACTCATTTAAGCCAAAACATGTCATGGGCCACATGCAAGCACTCATGATATGCAATCAAGTAAATAGTGCAAGAAACGGTTCATAAGTAACTTTGGAAACAGTTTAGGGTCACTCACCTCCATGGCTCAGAAACCATCCATCATATCACATTGCCTTGCTCAAATCCAAGCCTTAGATCACAAACCCAATGCAAACAAGTCCCTTCAAAGTTCGGACAGCACTTCCCCTGAATTTGCTAACTTTTCCAGCCATCATGGCTTCATTATTTCCTCAGCCAGTCCCAAAGGTACACACACAACAACAAGTTCATCCAATAGTCATTCAGCAAGCTCCAAGTAGTACAAAGACAAGTCAAGCTAGGGAAAAGTCCAGAAATGAAAGTTACACTCAAAACCAGAAAAACAGTTTTGACGTCATTTTACGGTAATGGTACCAAAGGCGCTACGATTGTCGGATGAAGGTGCAAGACCCACCGTTTCGAAGCTAAGAAACAGGGCTACAATATTACAGAAGGTCACTCAGCCCAGTTTCGAGTGCAACCAGGTAAAAAAGGCAATATACTACACCAGAATCGCAAAAACAGGTTTACAAAACGCATTCCGGCGTAAACATCATAAATCGGGCTACCGAAGTCCAAATCCAGTAATTCCAAACCCATCCGAAAGGTTAGAAACAGGTCTACATTTCATCATAAGACCTCAACAACCAATTCGGAAGCATTCCTAACCAAAATAATCAATTACAGACGCAATTCTCCAATTCTGGGTAAACCAGGACAGCAAGGGTAATTTCGACTTTTCTCAAGCTACGGTACTCCGATTGACCTGAAATTTTGTAGGCACCTCTAAAATGTCATTCCCAACAACTTTCATGTTTTAGGACAAGGCCAATTCGGCCTCTAACATGCTGCAATACAACCGGACAGAATGAAGAACAAGGAACCCTAGTTTTTTCAATTTCCTTCCAAAACAGAAATTTCTTGCAATTAATCACTTTTTCCACCTCCTAACTTCCTCAACTATCATTTCCAATCATCATACATAACCACATAATAACAATCATATGAGAACAGAAAAATCCTAATTAAATATAAAACTTCACTAATTTCAACCAAAATCATGAAATCATCCATAAAATCACTTATTCAACCACCACCAATCACTAATTGAACATTATCAAGATCAAAGGAAAGGTTCCTTAGTCACTTACCATGCAAACCCAAGGAAAGACCCAACTTAGCACCTTTGCTTCTCAAACCACTTCACCACACACCTTAATACCACCAAGAGAAAGGTTTTTATGGAGCAAATCACGGTTTTAACGGTTGGTTTGTGAGATTGGGCAAGAAATAGAAGGAAGAAATTGGAAAATTTTCTCTCTTTTTCTCTCCAAGAGGTTCGGCCAAGGAGGTTATGAAGAAGATGAATTTTGGGTCAAGTTTTTAATCAATTAGTAAAGGTAGTAAAATGGTCAAAGTCCACCCTTGAGTAAGAAAGTGACCCTTGTCACCTTTAGGTTTAAAACTTATTTTTTTGTCTCTCTCATATCAATCCATAATTATCTCTTAACACCTTGTAGAAAAATATCACTTAGCACAAAACTCCAACAAGTTATCAAAAATATATCGCATTTACCGCACTAGCGGGTCCCACGTTCAAAACGCACTTCAAAATTAACGCGGACTAACTTGGATCAAGAAAATGATTTGCAAACTATATTTCCTTATAGAAATGTAATAAAAATTAATATATTGAAGAAAACAAACTTATAGACAACAATACAAAATAATGTCGAGAAAATATATAAAAATTTTCGGTTTCTCATACTCATATTTTTCGGGGCGTCACAATCTCCCCTCCTTAAAAGAATGTCGTCCTCGACATTCCCTCTTGTACCAATCAGGTCAAGACATCCCGCAAAAATCACTCAGGCATTCCAAGCAAACACTAAGAGTCAAATCAAACCCACAGTCCGACATCCTAAACTTCAAGCCTAGGATACACTACAGAGATCTGAAGCCTAAGCTCTGATACCAACTGTGACGGCCCCACCTCCCCCTAGGGCGAACCAGAGGGTTCGGCGGGTCGCCTGCCCAGCTCTCGCCGGGACTCAGTCGTTCACTGCAGTTCTCAATTAAATTACAATATAAAAATCAAATATCCATCAATTTCTCGAAAAATTACATATCACGAACCCACTTAAGTCCAAACGTTCATACAATCCCTAATAACAACTATTACACAAGATGAAATCCAAAACTCAAACCATACATGAGATAATCCATCCGGTCATATGAATACGTGCTACAAGCACTTCCTTCGTCTCGATCCCTATGGAGGGGAATAAAACATTTTGGGGGTGAGCTAAAAGCTCAGCGAGTAACCAATAAAATCGGTAAGCAAATCAGTTTCACAGTCGTTCATTTCAGTGATGTCATGATTCTAAGATCAAATGTACATTTATTGGTCTCGTGAGCCAGTGAAATCGTTGTACTTAAACACCCAACGCTCCAAACAAACATTTAACAGTAAACAGTCAGAGGGGGAGCCATTTGTTCCAGATGAACAGTACACAGAGGTGGAGACGTTGGTGTTCAGCACACGAATTCCAAGTACTCATTTAAGCCAAAACATGTCATGGGCCACATGCAAGCACTCATGATATGCAATCAAGTAAATAGTGCAAGAAACGGTTCATAAGTAACTTTGGAAACAGTTTAGGGTCACTCACCTCCATGGCTCAGAAACCATCCATCATATCACATTGCCTTGCTCAAATCCAAGCCTTAGATCACAAACCCAATGCAAACAAGTCCCTTCAAAGTTCGGACAGCACTTCCCCTGAATTTGCTAACTTTTCCGGCCATCATGGCTTCATTATTTCCTCAGCCAGTCCCAAAGGTACACACACAACAACAAGTTCATCCAATAGTCATTCAGCAAGCTCCAAGTAGTACAAAGACAAGTCAAGCTAGGGAAAAGTCCAGAAATGAAAGTTACACTCAAAACCAGAAAAACAGTTTTGACGTCATTTTACGGTAATGGTACCAAAGGCGCTACGATTGTCGGATGAAGGTGCAAGACCCACCGTTTCGAAGCTAAGAAACAGGGCTACAATATTACAGAAGGTCACTCAGCCCAGTTTCGAGTGCAACCAGGTAAAAAAGGCAATATACTACACCAGAATCGTAAAAACAGGTTTACAAAACGCATTCCGGCGTAAACATCATAAATCGGGCTACCGAAGTCCAAATCCAGTAATTCCAAACCCATCCGAAAGGTTAGAAACAGGTCTACATTTCATCATAAGACCTCAACAACCAATTCGGAAGCATTCCTAACCAAAATAATCAATTACAGACGCAATTCTCCAATTCTGGGTAAACCAGGACAGCAAGGGTAATTTCGACTTTTCTCAAGCTACGGTACTCCGATTGACCTGAAATTTTGTAGGCACCTCTAAAATGTCATTCCCAACAACTTTCATGTTTTAGGACAAGGCCAATTCGGCCTCTAACATGCTGCAATACAACCGGACAGAATGAAGAACAAGGAACCCTAGTTTTTTCAATTTCCTTCCAAAACAGAAATTTCTTGCAATTAATCACTTTTTCCACCTCCTAACTTCCTCAACTATCATTTCCAATCATCATACATAACCACATAATAACAATCATATGAGAACAGAAAAATCCTAATTAAATATAAAACTTCACTAATTTCAACCAAAATCATGAAATCATCCATAAAATCACTTATTCAACCACCACCAATCACTAATTGAACATTATCAAGATCAAAGGAAAGGTTCCTTAGTCACTTACCATGCAAACCCAAGGAAAGACCCAACTTAGCACCTTTGCTTCTCAAACCACTTCACCACACACCTTAATACCACCAAGAGAAAGGTTTTTATGGAGCAAATCACGGTTTTAACGGTTGGTTTGTGAGATTGGGCAAGAAATAGAAGGAAGAAATTGGAAAATTTTCTCTCTTTTTCTCTCCAAGAGGTTCGGCCAAGGAGGTTATGAAGAAGATGAATTTTGGGTCAAGTTTTTAATCAATTAGTAAAGGTAGTAAAATGGTCAAAGTCCACCCTTGAGTAAGAAAGTGACCCTTGTCACCTTTAGGTTTAAAACTTATTTTTTTGTCTCTCTCATATCAATCCATAATTATCTCTTAACACCTTGTAGAAAAATATCACTTAGCACAAAACTCCAACAAGTTATCAAAAATATATCGCATTTACCGCACTAGCGGGTCCCACGTTCAAAACGCACTTCAAAATTAACGCGGACTAACTTGGATCAAGAAAATGATTTGCAAACTATATTTCCTTATAGAAATGTAATAAAAATTAATATATTGAAGAAAACAAACTTATAGACAACAATACAAAATAATGTCGAGAAAATATATAAAAATTTTCGGTTTCTCATACTCATATTTTTCGGGGCGTCACAATCTCCCCTCCTTAAAAGAATGTCGTCCTCGACATTCCCTCTTGTACCAATCAGGTCAAGACATCCCGCAAAAATCACTCAGGCATTCCAAGCAAACACTAAGAGTCAAATCAAACCCACAGTCCGACATCCTAAACTTCAAGCCTAGGATACACTACAGAGATCTGAAGCCTAAGCTCTGATACCAACTGTGACGGCCCCACCTCCCCCTAGGGCGAACCAGAGGGTTCGGCGGGTCGCCTGCCCAGCTCTCGCCGGGACTCAGTCGTTCACTGCAGTTCTCAATTAAATTACAATATAAAAATCAAATATCCATCAATTTCTCGAAAAATTACATATCACGAACCCACTTAAGTCCAAACGTTCATACAATCCCTAATAACAACTATTACACAAGATGAAATCCAAAACTCAAACCATACATGAGATAATCCATCCGGTCATATGAATACGTGCTACAAGCACTTCCTTCGTCTCGAGCCCTATGGAGGGGAATAAAACATTTTGGGGGTGAGCTAAAAGCTCAGCGAGTAACCAATAAAATCGGTAAGCAAATCAGTTTCACAGTCGTTCATTTCAGTGATGTCATGATTCTAAGATCAAATGTACATTTATTGCTCTCGTGAGCCAGTGAAATCGTTGTACTTAAACACCCAACGCTCCAAACAAACATTTAACAGTAAACAGTCAGAGGGGGAGCCATTTGTTCCAGATGAACAGTACACAGAGGTGGAGACGTTGGTGTTCAGCACACGAATTCCAAGTACTCATTTAAGCCAAAACATGTCATGGGCCACATGCAAGCACTCATGATATGCAATCAAGTAAATAGTGCAAGAAACGGTTCATAAGTAACTTTGGAAACAGTTTAGGGTCACTCACCTCCATGGCTCAGAAACCATCCATCATATCACATTGCCTTGCTCAAATCCAAGCCTTAGATCACAAACCCAATGCAAACAAGTCCCTTCAAAGTTCGGACAGCACTTCCCCTGAATTTGCTAACTTTTCCAGCCATCATGGCTTCATTATTTCCTCAGCCAGTCCCAAAGGTACACACACAACAACAAGTTCATCCAATAGTCATTCAGCAAGCTCCAAGTAGTACAAAGACAAGTCAAGCTAGGGAAAAGTCCAGAAATGAAAGTTACACTCAAAACCAGAAAAACAGTTTTGACGTCATTTTACGGTAATGGTACCAAAGGCGCTACGATTGTCGGATGAAGGTGCAAGACCCACCGTTTCGAAGCTAAGAAACAGGGCTACAATATTACAGAAGGTCACTCAGCCCAGTTTCGAGTGCAACCAGGTAAAAAAGGCAATATACTACACCAGAATCGTAAAAACAGGTTTACAAAACGCATTCCGGCGTAAACATCATAAATCGGGCTACCGAAGTCCAAATCCAGTAATTCCAAACCCATCCGAAAGGTTAGAAACAGGTCTACATTTCATCATAAGACCTCAACAACCAATTCGGAAGCATTCCTAACCAAAATAATCAATTACAGACGCAATTCTCCAATTCTGGGTAAACCAGGACAGCAAGGGTAATTTCGACTTTTCTCAAGCTACGGTACTCCGATTGACCTGAAATTTTGTAGGCACCTCTAAAATGTCATTCCCAACAACTTTCATGTTTTAGGACAAGGCCAATTCGGCCTCTAACATGGTGCAATACAACCGGACAGAATGAAGAACAAGGAACCCTAGTTTTTTCAATTTCCTTCCAAAACAGAAATTTCTTGCAATTAATCACTTTTTCCACCTCCTAACTTCCTCAACTATCATTTCCAATCATCATACATAACCACATAATAACAATCATATGAGAACAGAAAAATCCTAATTAAATATAAAACTTCACTAATTTCAACCAAAATCATGAAATCATCCATAAAATCACTTATTCAACCACCACCAATCACTAATTGAACATTATCAAGATCAAAGGAAAGGTTCCTTAGTCACTTACCATGCAAACCCAAGGAAAGACCCAACTTAGCACCTTTGCTTCTCAAACCACTTCACCACACACCTTAATACCACCAAGAGAAAGGTTTTTATGGAGCAAATCACGGTTTTAACGGTTGGTTTGTGAGATTGGGCAAGAAATAGAAGGAAGAAATTGGAAAATTTTCTCTCTTTTTGTCTCCAAGAGGTTCGGCCAAGGAGGTTATGAAGAAGATGAATTTTGGGTCAAGTTTTTAATCAATTAGTAAAGGTAGTAAAATGGTCAAAGTCCACCCTTGAGTAAGAAAGTGACCCTTGTCACCTTTAGGTTTAAAACTTATTTTTTTGTCTCTCTCATATCAATCCATAATTATCTCTTAACACCTTGTAGAAAAATATCACTTAGCACAAAACTCCAACAAGTTATCAAAAATATATCGCATTTACCGCACTAGCGGGTCCCACGTTCAAAACGCACTTCAAAATTAACGCGGACTAACTTGGATCAAGAAAATGATTTGCAAACTATATTTCCTTATAGAAATGTAATAAAAATTAATATATTGAAGAAAACAAACTTATAGACAACAAAACAAAATAATGTCGAGAAAATATATAAAAATTTTCGGTTTCTCATACTCATATTTTTCGGGGCGTCACAATCTCCCCTCCTTAAAAGAATGTCGTCCTCGACATTCCCTCTTGTACCAATCAGGTCAAGACATCCCGCAAAAATCACTCAGGCATTCCAAGCAAACACTAAGAGTCAAATCAAACCCACAGTCCGACATCCTAAACTTCAAGCCTAGGATACACTACAGAGATCTGAAGCCTAAGCTCTGATACCAACTGTGACGGCCCCACCTCCCCCTAGGGCGAACCAGAGGGTTCGGCGGGTCGCCTGCCCAGCTCTCGCCGGGACTCAGTCGTTCACTGCAGTTCTCAATTAAATTACAATATAAAAATCAAATATCCATCAATTTCTCGAAAAATTACATATCACGAACCCACTTAAGTCCAAACGTTCATACAATCCCTAATAACAACTATTACACAAGATGAAATCCAAAACTCAAACCATACATGAGATAATCCATCCGGTCACATGAATACGTGCTACAAGCACTTCCTTCGTCTCGAGCCCTATGGAGGGGAATAAAACATTTTGGGGGTGAGCTAAAAGCTCAGCGAGTAACCAATAAAATCGGTAAGCAAATCAGTTTCACAGTCGTTCATTTCAGTGATGTCATGATTCTAAGATCAAATGTACATTTATTGCTCTCGTGAGCCAGTGAAATCGTTGTACTTAAACACCCAACGCTCCAAACAAACATTTAACAGTAAACAGTCAGAGGGGGAGCCATTTGTTCCAGATGAACAGTACACAGAGGTGGAGACGTTGGTGTTCAGCACACGAATTCCAAGTACTCATTTAAGCCAAAACATGTCATGGGCCACATGCAAGCACTCATGATATGCAATCAAGTAAATAGTGCAAGAAACGGTTCATAAGTAACTTTGGAAACAGTTTAGGGTCACTCACCTCCATGGCTCAGAAACCATCCATCATATCACATTGCCTTGCTCAAATCCAAGCCTTAGATCACAAACCCAATGCAAACAAGTCCCTTCAAAGTTCGGACAGCACTTCCCCTGAATTTGCTAACTTTTCCGGCCATCATGGCTTCATTATTTCCTCAGCCAGTCCCAAAGGTACACACACAACAACAAGTTCATCCAATAGTCATTCAGCAAGCTCCAAGTAGTACAAAGACAAGTCAAGCTAGGGAAAAGTCCAGAAATGAAAGTTACACTCAAAACCAGAAAAACAGTTTTGACGTCATTTTACGGTAATGGTACCAAAGGCGCTACGATTGTCGGATGAAGGTGCAAGACCCACCGTTTCGAAGCTAAGAAACAGGGCTACAATATTACAGAAGGTCACTCAGCCCAGTTTCGAGTGCAACCAGGTAAAAAAGGCAATATACTACACCAGAATCGTAAAAACAGGTTTACAAAACGCATTCCGGCGTAAACATCATAAATCGGGCTACCGAAGTCCAAATCCAGTAATTCCAAACCCATCCGAAAGGTTAGAAACAGGTCTACATTTCATCATAAGACCTCAACAACCAATTCGGAAGCATTCCTAACCAAAATAATCAATTACAGACGCAATTCTCCAATTCTGGGTAAACCAGGACAGCAAGGGTAATTTCGACTTTTCTCAAGCTACGGTACTCCGATTGACCTGAAATTTTGTAGGCACCTCTAAAATGTCATTCCCAACAACTTTCATGTTTTAGGACAAGGCCAATTCGGCCTCTAACATGCTGCAATACAACCGGACAGAATGAAGAACAAGGAACCCTAGTTTTTTCAATTTCCTTCCAAAACAGAAATTTCTTGCAATTAATCACTTTTTCCACCTCCTAACTTCCTCAACTATCATTTCCAATCATCATACATAACCACATAATAACAATCATATGAGAACAGAAAAATCCTAATTAAATATAAAACTTCACTAATTTCAACCAAAATCATGAAATCATCCATAAAATCACTTATTCAACCACCACCAATCACTAATTGAACATTATCAAGATCAAAGGAAAGGTTCCTTAGTCACTTACCATGCAAACCCAAGGAAAGACCCAACTTAGCACCTTTGCTTCTCAAACCACTTCACCACACACCTTAATACCACCAAGAGAAAGGTTTTTATGGAGCAAATCACGGTTTTAACGGTTGGTTTGTGAGATTGGGCAAGAAATAGAAGGAAGAAATTGGAAAATTTTCTCTCTTTTTGTCTCCAAGAGGTTCGGCCAAGGAGGTTATGAAGAAGATGAATTTTGGGTCAAGTTTTTAATCAATTAGTAAAGGTAGTAAAATGGTCAAAGTCCACCCTTGAGTAAGAAAGTGACCCTTGTCACCTTTAGGTTTAAAACTTATTTTTTTGTCTCTCTCATATCAATCCATAATTATCTCTTAACACCTTGTAGAAAAATATCACTTAGCACAAAACTCCAACAAGTTATCAAAAATATATCGCATTTACCGCACTAGCGGGTCCCACGTTCAAAACGCACTTCAAAATTAACGCGGACTAACTTGGATCAAGAAAATGATTTGCAAACTATATTTCCTTATAGAAATGTAATAAAAATTAATATATTGAAGAAAACAAACTTATAGACAACAATACAAAATAATGTCGAGAAAATATATAAAAATTTTCGGTTTCTCATACTCATATTTTTCGGGGCGTCACAATCTCCCCTCCTTAAAAGAATGTCGTCCTCGACATTCCCTCTTGTACCAATCAGGTCAAGACATCCCGCAAAAATCACTCAGGCATTCCAAGCAAACACTAAGAGCCAAATCAAACCCACAGTCCGACATCCTAAACTTCAAGCCTAGGATACACTACAGAGATCTGAAGCCTAAGCTCTGATACCAACTGTGACGGCCCCACCTCCCCCTAGGGCGAACCAGAGGGTTCGGCGGGTCGCCTGCCCAGCTTTCGCCGGGACTCAGTCGTTCACTCCAGTCCTCAATTAAATTACAATATAAAAATCAAATATCCATCAATTTCTCGAAAAATTACATATCACGAACCCACTTAAGTCCAAACGTTCATACAATCCCTAATAACAACTATTACACAAGATGAAATCCAAAACTCAAACCATACATGAGATAATCCATCCGGTCACATGAATACGTGCTACAAGCACTTCCTTCGTCTCGAGCCCTATGGAGGGGAATAAAACATTTTGGGGGTGAAGTAAAAGCTCAGCGAGTAACCAATAAAATCGGTAAGCAAATCAGTTTCACAGTCGTTCATTTCAGTGATGTCATGATTCTAAGATCAAATGTACATTTATTGCTCTCGTGAGCCAGTGAAATCGTTGTACTTAAACACCCAACGCTCCAAACAAACATTTAACAGTAAACAGTCAGAGGGGGAGCCATTTGTTCCAGATGAACAGTACACAGAGGTGGAGACGTTGGTGTTCAGCACACGAATTCCAAGTACTCATTTAAGCCAAAACATGTCATGGGCCACATGCAAGCACTCATGATATGCAATCAAGTAAATAGTGCAAGAAACGGTTCATAAGTAACTTTGGAAACAGTTTAGGGTCACTCACCTCCATGGCTCAGAAACCATCCATCATATCACATTGCCTTGCTCAAATCCAAGCCTTAGATCACAAACCCAATGCAAACAAGTCCCTTCAAAGTTCGGACAGCACTTCCCCTGAATTTGCTAACTTTTCCAGCCATCATGGCTTCATTATTTCCTCAGCCAGTCCCAAAGGTACACACACAACAACAAGTTCATCCAATAGTCATTCAGCAAGCTCCAAGTAGTACAAAGACAAGTCAAGCTAGGGAAAAGTCCAGAAATGAAAGTTACACTCAAAACCAGAAAAACAGTTTTGACGTCATTTTACGGTAATGGTACCAAAGGCGCTACGATTGTCGGATGAAGGTGCAAGACCCACCGTTTCGAAGCTAAGAAACAGGGCTACAATATTACAGAAGGTCACTCAGCCCAGTTTCGAGTGCAACCAGGTAAAAAAGGCAATATACTACACCAGAATCGCAAAAACAGGTTTACAAAACGCATTCCGGCGTAAACATCATAAATCGGGCTACCGAAGTCCAAATCCAGTAATTCCAAACCCATCCGAAAGGTTAGAAACAGGTCTACATTTCATCATAAGACCTCAACAACCAATTCGGAAGCATTCCTAACCAAAATAATCAATTACAGACGCAATTCTCCAATTCTGGGTAAACCAGGACAGCAAGGGTAATTTCGACTTTTCTCAAGCTACGGTACTCCGATTGACCTGAAATTTTGTAGGCACCTCTAAAATGTCATTCCCAACAACTTTCATGTTTTAGGACAAGGCCAATTCGGCCTCTAACATGGTGCAATACAACCGGACAGAATGAAGAACAAGGAACCCTAGTTTTTTCAATTTCCTTCCAAAACAGAAATTTCTTGCAATTAATCACTTTTTCCACCTCCTAACTTCCTCAACTATCATTTCCAATCATCATACATAACCACATAATAACAATCATATGAGAACAGAAAAATCCTAATTAAATATAAAACTTCACTAATTTCAACCAAAATCATGAAATCATCCATAAAATCACTTATTCAACCACCACCAATCACTAATTGAACATTATCAAGATCAAAGGAAAGGTTCCTTAGTCACTTACCATGCAAACCCAAGGAAAGACCCAACTTAGCACCTTTGCTTCTCAAACCACTTCACCACACACCTTAATACCACCAAGAGAAAGGTTTTTATGGAGCAAATCACGGTTTTAACGGTTGGTTTGTGAGATTGGGCAAGAAATAGAAGGAAGAAATTGGAAAATTTTCTCTCTTTTTGTCTCCAAGAGGTTCGGCCAAGGAGGTTATGAAGAAGATGAATTTTGGGTCAAGTTTTTAATCAATTAGTAAAGGTAGTAAAATGGTCAAAGTCCACCCTTGAGTAAGAAAGTGACCCTTGTCACCTTTAGGTTTAAAACTTATTTTTTTGTCTCTCTCATATCAATCCATAATTATCTCTTAACACCTTGTAGAAAAATATCACTTAGCACAAAACTCCAACAAGTTATCAAAAATATATCGCATTTACCGCACTAGCGGGTCCCACGTTCAAAACGCACTTCAAAATTAACGCGGACTAACTTGGATCAAGAAAATGATTTGCAAACTATATTTCCTTATAGAAATGTAATAAAAATTAATATATTGAAGAAAACAAACTTATAGACAACAATACAAAATAATGTCGAGAAAATATATAAAAATTTTCGGTTTCTCATACTCATATTTTTCGGGGCGTCACAATCTCCCCTCCTTAAAAGAATGTCGTCCTCGACATTCCCTCTTGTACCAATCAGGTCAAGACATCCCGCAAAAATCACTCAGGCATTCCAAGCAAACACTAAGAGCCAAATCAAACCCACAGTCCGACATCCTAAACTTCAAGCCTAGGATACACTACAGAGATCTGAAGCCTAAGCTCTGATACCAACTGTGACGGCCCCACCTCCCCCTAGGGCGAACCAGAGGGTTCGGCGGGTCGCCTGCCCAGCTTTCGCCGGGACTCAGTCGTTCACTCCAGTCCTCAATTAAATTACAATATAAAAATCAAATATCCATCAATTTCTCGAAAAATTACATATCACGAACCCACTTAAGTCCAAACGTTCATACAATCCCTAATAACAACTATTACACAAGATGAAATCCAAAACTCAAACCATACATGAGATAATCCATCCGGTCACATGAATACGTGCTACAAGCACTTCCTTCGTCTCGAGCCCTATGGAGGGGAATAAAACATTTTGGGGGTGAAGTAAAAGCTCAGCGAGTAACCAATAAAATCGGTAAGCAAATCAGTTTCACAGTCGTTCATTTCAGTGATGTCATGATTCTAAGATCAAATGTACATTTATTGCTCTCGTGAGCCAGTGAAATCGTTGTACTTAAACACCCAACGCTCCAAACAAACATTTAACAGTAAACAGTCAGAGGGGGAGCCATTTGTTCCAGATGAACAGTACACAGAGGTGGAGACGTTGGTGTTCAGCACACGAATTCCAAGTACTCATTTAAGCCAAAACATGTCATGGGCCACATGCAAGCACTCATGATATGCAATCAAGTAAATAGTGCAAGAAACGGTTCATAAGTAACTTTGGAAACAGTTTAGGGTCACTCACCTCCATGGCTCAGAAACCATCCATCATATCACATTGCCTTGCTCAAATCCAAGCCTTAGATCACAAACCCAATGCAAACAAGTCCCTTCAAAGTTCGGACAGCACTTCCCCTGAATTTGCTAACTTTTCCAGCCATCATGGCTTCATTATTTCCTCAGCCAGTCCCAAAGGTACACACACAACAACAAGTTCATCCAATAGTCATTCAGCAAGCTCCAAGTAGTACAAAGACAAGTCAAGCTAGGGAAAAGTCCAGAAATGAAAGTTACACTCAAAACCAGAAAAACAGTTTTGACGTCATTTTACGGTAATGGTACCAAAGGCGCTACGATTGTCGGATGAAGGTGCAAGACCCACCGTTTCGAAGCTAAGAAACAGGGCTACAATATTACAGAAGGTCACTCAGCCCAGTTTCGAGTGCAACCAGGTAAAAAAGGCAATATACTACACCAGAATCGTAAAAACAGGTTTACAAAACGCATTCCGGCGTAAACATCATAAATCGGGCTACCGAAGTCCAAATCCAGTAATTCCAAACCCATCCGAAAGGTTAGAAACAGGTCTACATTTCATCATAAGACCTCAACAACCAATTCGGAAGCATTCCTAACCAAAATAATCAATTACAGACGCAATTCTCCAATTCTGGGTAAACCAGGACAGCAAGGGTAATTTCGACTTTTCTCAAGCTACGGTACTCCGATTGACCTGAAATTTTGTAGGCACCTCTAAAATGTCATTCCCAACAACTTTCATGTTTTAGGACAAGGCCAATTCGGCCTCTAACATGCTGCAATACAACCGGACAGAATGAAGAACAAGGAACCCTAGTTTTTTCAATTTCCTTCCAAAACAGAAATTTCTTGCAATTAATCACTTTTTCCACCTCCTAACTTCCTCAACTATCATTTCCAATCATCATACATAACCACATAATAACAATCATATGAGAACAGAAAAATCCTAATTAAATATAAAACTTCACTAATTTCAACCAAAATCATGAAATCATCCATAAAATCACTTATTCAACCACCACCAATCACTAATTGAACATTATCAAGATCAAAGGAAAGGTTCCTTAGTCACTTACCATGCAAACCCAAGGAAAGACCCAACTTAGCACCTTTGCTTCTCAAACCACTTCACCACACACCTTAATACCACCAAGAGAAAGGTTTTTATGGAGCAAATCACGGTTTTAACGGTTGGTTTGTGAGATTGGGCAAGAAATAGAAGGAAGAAATTGGAAAATTTTCTCTCTTTTTGTCTCCAAGAGGTTCGGCCAAGGAGGTTATGAAGAAGATGAATTTTGGGTCAAGTTTTTAATCAATTAGTAAAGGTAGTAAAATGGTCAAAGTCCACCCTTGAGTAAGAAAGTGACCCTTGTCACCTTTAGGTTTAAAACTTATTTTTTTGTCTCTCTCATATCAATCCATAATTATCTCTTAACACCTTGTAGAAAAATATCACTTAGCACAAAACTCCAACAAGTTATCAAAAATATATCGCATTTACCGCACTAGCGGGTCCCACGTTCAAAACGCACTTCAAAATTAACGCGGACTAACTTGGATCAAGAAAATGATTTGCAAACTATATTTCCTTATAGAAATGTAATAAAAATTAATATATTGAAGAAAACAAACTTATAGACAACAATACAAAATAATGTCGAGAAAATATATAAAAATTTTCGGTTTCTCATACTCATATTTTTCGGGGCGTCACAATCTCCCCTCCTTAAAAGAATGTCGTCCTCGACATTCCCTCTTGTACCAATCAGGTCAAGACATCCCGCAAAAATCACTCAGGCATTCCAAGCAAACACTAAGAGCCAAATCAAACCCACAGTCCGACATCCTAAACTTCAAGCCTAGGATACACTACAGAGATCTGAAGCCTAAGCTCTGATACCAACTGTGACGGCCCCACCTCCCCCTAGGGCGAACCAGAGGGTTCGGCGGGTCGCCTGCCCAGCTTTCGCCGGGACTCAGTCGTTCACTCCAGTCCTCAATTAAATTACAATATAAAAATCAAATATCCATCAATTTCTCGAAAAATTACATATCACGAACCCACTTAAGTCCAAACGTTCATACAATCCCTAATAACAACTATTACACAAGATGAAATCCAAAACTCAAACCATACATGAGATAATCCATCCGGTCACATGAATACGTGCTACAAGCACTTCCTTCGTCTCGAGCCCTATGGAGGGGAATAAAACATTTTGGGGGTGAAGTAAAAGCTCAGCGAGTAACCAATAAAATCGGTAAGCAAATCAGTTTCACAGTCGTTCATTTCAGTGATGTCATGATTCTAAGATCAAATGTACATTTATTGCTCTCGTGAGCCAGTGAAATCGTTGTACTTAAACACCCAACGCTCCAAACAAACATTTAACAGTAAACAGTCAGAGGGGGAGCCATTTGTTCCAGATGAACAGTACACAGAGGTGGAGACGTTGGTGTTCAGCACACGAATTCCAAGTACTCATTTAAGCCAAAACATGTCATGGGCCACATGCAAGCACTCATGATATGCAATCAAGTAAATAGTGCAAGAAACGGTTCATAAGTAACTTTGGAAACAGTTTAGGGTCACTCACCTCCATGGCTCAGAAACCATCCATCATATCACATTGCCTTGCTCAAATCCAAGCCTTAGATCACAAACCCAATGCAAACAAGTCCCTTCAAAGTTCGGACAGCACTTCCCCTGAATTTGCTAACTTTTCCAGCCATCATGGCTTCATTATTTCCTCAGCCAGTCCCAAAGGTACACACACAACAACAAGTTCATCCAATAGTCATTCAGCAAGCTCCAAGTAGTACAAAGACAAGTCAAGCTAGGGAAAAGTCCAGAAATGAAAGTTACACTCAAAACCAGAAAAACAGTTTTGACGTCATTTTACGGTAATGGTACCAAAGGCGCTACGATTGTCGGATGAAGGTGCAAGACCCACCGTTTCGAAGCTAAGAAACAGGGCTACAATATTACAGAAGGTCACTCAGCCCAGTTTCGAGTGCAACCAGGTAAAAAAGGCAATATACTACACCAGAATCGCAAAAACAGGTTTACAAAACGCATTCCGGCGTAAACATCATAAATCGGGCTACCGAAGTCCAAATCCAGTAATTCCAAACCCATCCGAAAGGTTAGAAACAGGTCTACATTTCATCATAAGACCTCAACAACCAATTCGGAAGCATTCCTAACCAAAATAATCAATTACAGACGCAATTCTCCAATTCTGGGTAAACCAGGACAGCAAGGGTAATTTCGACTTTTCTCAAGCTACGGTACTCCGATTGACCTGAAATTTTGTAGGCACCTCTAAAATGTCATTCCCAACAACTTTCATGTTTTAGGACAAGGCCAATTCGGCCTCTAACATGCTGCAATACAACCGGACAGAATGAAGAACAAGGAACCCTAGTTTTTTCAATTTCCTTCCAAAACAGAAATTTCTTGCAATTAATCACTTTTTCCACCTCCTAACTTCCTCAACTATCATTTCCAATCATCATACATAACCACATAATAACAATCATATGAGAACAGAAAAATCCTAATTAAATATAAAACTTCACTAATTTCAACCAAAATCATGAAATCATCCATAAAATCACTTATTCAACCACCACCAATCACTAATTGAACATTATCAAGATCAAAGGAAAGGTTCCTTAGTCACTTACCATGCAAACCCAAGGAAAGACCCAACTTAGCACCTTTGCTTCTCAAACCACTTCACCACACACCTTAATACCACCAAGAGAAAGGTTTTTATGGAGCAAATCACGGTTTTAACGGTTGGTTTGTGAGATTGGGCAAGAAATAGAAGGAAGAAATTGGAAAATTTTCTCTCTTTTTGTCTCCAAGAGGTTCGGCCAAGGAGGTTATGAAGAAGATGAATTTTGGGTCAAGTTTTTAATCAATTAGTAAAGGTAGTAAAATGGTCAAAGTCCACCCTTGAGTAAGAAAGTGACCCTTGTCACCTTTAGGTTTAAAACTTATTTTTTTGTCTCTCTCATATCAATCCATAATTATCTCTTAACACCTTGTAGAAAAATATCACTTAGCACAAAACTCCAACAAGTTATCAAAAATATATCGCATTTACCGCACTAGCGGGTCCCACGTTCAAAACGCACTTCAAAATTAACGCGGACTAACTTGGATCAAGAAAATGATTTGCAAACTATATTTCCTTATAGAAATGTAATAAAAATTAATATATTGAAGAAAACAAACTTATAGACAACAAAACAAAATAATGTCGAGAAAATATATAAAAATTTTCGGTTTCTCATACTCATATTTTTCGGGGCGTCACAATCTCCCCTCCTTAAAAGAATGTCGTCCTCGACATTCCCTCTTGTACCAATCAGGTCAAGACATCCCGCAAAAATCACTCAGGCATTCCAAGCAAACACTAAGAGTCAAATCAAACCCACAGTCCGACATCCTAAACTTCAAGCCTAGGATACACTACAGAGATCTGAAGCCTAAGCTCTGATACCAACTGTGACGGCCCCACCTCCCCCTAGGGCGAACCAGAGGGTTCGGCGGGTCGCCTGCCCAGCTCTCGCCGGGACTCAGTCGTTCACTGCAGTTCTCAATTAAATTACAATATAAAAATCAAATATCCATCAATTTCTCGAAAAATTACATATCACGAACCCACTTAAGTCCAAACGTTCATACAATCCCTAATAACAACTATTACACAAGATGAAATCCAAAACTCAAACCATACATGAGATAATCCATCCGGTCATATGAATACGTGCTACAAGCACTTCCTTCGTCTCGATCCCTATGGAGGGGAATAAAACATTTTGGGGGTGAGCTAAAAGCTCAGCGAGTAACCAATAAAATCGGTAAGCAAATCAGTTTCACAGTCGTTCATTTCAGTGATGTCATGATTCTAAGATCAAATGTACATTTATTGCTCTCGTGAGCCAGTGAAATCGTTGTACTTAAACACCCAACGCTCCAAACAAACATTTAACAGTAAACAGTCAGAGGGGGAGCCATTTGTTCCAGATGAACAGTACACAGAGGTGGAGACGTTGGTGTTCAGCACACGAATTCCAAGTACTCATTTAAGCCAAAACATGTCATGGGCCACATGCAAGCACTCATGATATGCAATCAAGTAAATAGTGCAAGAAACGGTTCATAAGTAACTTTGGAAACAGTTTAGGGTCACTCACCTCCATGGCTCAGAAACCATCCATCATATCACATTGCCTTGCTCAAATCCAAGCCTTAGATCACAAACCCAATGCAAACAAGTCCCTTCAAAGTTCGGACAGCACTTCCCCTGAATTTGCTAACTTTTCCAGCCATCATGGCTTCATTATTTCCTCAGCCAGTCCCAAAGGTACACACACAACAACAAGTTCATCCAATAGTCATTCAGCAAGCTCCAAGTAGTACAAAGACAAGTCAAGCTAGGGAAAAGTCCAGAAATGAAAGTTACACTCAAAACCAGAAAAACAGTTTTGACGTCATTTTACGGTAATGGTACCAAAGGCGCTACGATTGTCGGATGAAGGTGCAAGACCCACCGTTTCGAAGCTAAGAAACAGGGCTACAATATTACAGAAGGTCACTCAGCCCAGTTTCGAGTGCAACCAGGTAAAAAAGGCAATATACTACACCAGAATCGTAAAAACAGGTTTACAAAACGCATTCCGGCGTAAACATCATAAATCGGGCTACCGAAGTCCAAATCCAGTAATTCCAAACCCATCCGAAAGGTTAGAAACAGGTCTACATTTCATCATAAGACCTCAACAACCAATTCGGAAGCATTCCTAACCAAAATAATCAATTACAGACGCAATTCTCCAATTCTGGGTAAACCAGGACAGCAAGGGTAATTTCGACTTTTCTCAAGCTACGGTACTCCGATTGACCTGAAATTTTGTAGGCACCTCTAAAATGTCATTCCCAACAACTTTCATGTTTTAGGACAAGGCCAATTCGGCCTCTAACATGCTGCAATACAACCGGACAGAATGAAGAACAAGGAACCCTAGTTTTTTCAATTTCCTTCCAAAACAGAAATTTCTTGCAATTAATCACTTTTTCCACCTCCTAACTTCCTCAACTATCATTTCCAATCATCATACATAACCACATAATAACAATCATATGAGAACAGAAAAATCCTAATTAAATATAAAACTTCACTAATTTCAACCAAAATCATGAAATCATCCATAAAATCACTTATTCAACCACCACCAATCACTAATTGAACATTATCAAGATCAAAGGAAAGGTTCCTTAGTCACTTACCATGCAAACCCAAGGAAAGACCCAACTTAGCACCTTTGCTTCTCAAACCACTTCACCACACACCTTAATACCACCAAGAGAAAGGTTTTTATGGAGCAAATCACGGTTTTAACGGTTGGTTTGTGAGATTGGGCAAGAAATAGAAGGAAGAAATTGGAAGCTTTTCTCTCTTTTTGTCTCCAAGAGGTTCGGCCAAGGAGCTTATGAAGAAGATGAATTTTGGGTCAAGTTTTTAATCAATTAGTAAAGGTAGTAAAATGGTCAAAGTCCACCCTTGAGTAAGAAAGTGACACTTGTCACCTTTAGGTTTAAAACTTATTTTTTTGTCTCTCTCATATCAATCCATAATTATCTCTTAACACCTTGTAGAAAAATATCACTTAGCACAAAACTCCAACAAGTTATCAAAAATATATCGCATTTACCGCACTAGCGGGTCCCACGTTCAAAACGCACTTCAAAATTAACGCGGACTAACTTGGATCAAGAAAATGATTTGCAAACTATATTTCCTTATAGAAATGTAATAAAAATTAATATATTGAAGAAAACAAACTTATAGACAACAAAACAAAATAATGTCGAGAAAATATATAAAAATTTTCGGTTTCTCATACTCATATTTTTCGGGGCGTCACAATCTCCCCTCCTTAAAAGAATGTCGTCCTCGACATTCCCTCTTGTACCAATCAGGTCAAGACATCCCGCAAAAATCACTCAGGCATTCCAAGCAAACACTAAGAGTCAAATCAAACCCACAGTCCGACATCCTAAACTTCAAGCCTAGGATACACTACAGAGATCTGAAGCCTAAGCTCTGATACCAACTGTGACGGCCCCACCTCCCCCTAGGGCGAACCAGAGGGTTCGGCGGGTCGCCTGCCCAGCTCTCGCCGGGACTCAGTCGTTCACTGCAGTTCTCAATTAAATTACAATATAAAAATCAAATATCCATCAATTTCTCGAAAAATTACATATCACGAACCCACTTAAGTCCAAACGTTCATACAATCCCTAATAACAACTATTACACAAGATGAAATCCAAAACTCAAACCATACATGAGATAATCCATCCGGTCATATGAATACGTGCTACAAGCACTTCCTTCGTCTCGATCCCTATGGAGGGGAATAAAACATTTTGGGGGTGAGCTAAAAGCTCAGCGAGTAACCAATAAAATCGGTAAGCAAATCAGTTTCACAGTCGTTCATTTCAGTGATGTCATGATTCTAAGATCAAATGTACATTTATTGCTCTCGTGAGCCAGTGAAATCGTTGTACTTAAACACCCAACGCTCCAAACAAACATTTAACAGTAAACAGTCAGAGGGGGAGCCATTTGTTCCAGATGAACAGTACACAGAGGTGGAGACGTTGGTGTTCAGCACACGAATTCCAAGTACTCATTTAAGCCAAAACATGTCATGGGCCACATGCAAGCACTCATGATATGCAATCAAGTAAATAGTGCAAGAAACGGTTCATAAGTAACTTTGGAAACAGTTTAGGGTCACTCACCTCCATGGCTCAGAAACCATCCATCATATCACATTGCCTTGCTCAAATCCAAGCCTTAGATCACAAACCCAATGCAAACAAGTCCCTTCAAAGTTCGGACAGCACTTCCCCTGAATTTGCTAACTTTTCCAGCCATCATGGCTTCATTATTTCCTCAGCCAGTCCCAAAGGTACACACACAACAACAAGTTCATCCAATAGTCATTCAGCAAGCTCCAAGTAGTACAAAGACAAGTCAAGCTAGGGAAAAGTCCAGAAATGAAAGTTACACTCAAAACCAGAAAAACAGTTTTGACGTCATTTTACGGTAATGGTACCAAAGGCGCTACGATTGTCGGATGAAGGTGCAAGACCCACCGTTTCGAAGCTAAGAAACAGGGCTACAATATTACAGAAGGTCACTCAGCCCAGTTTCGAGTGCAACCAGGTAAAAAAGGCAATATACTACACCAGAATCGTAAAAACAGGTTTACAAAACGCATTCCGGCGTAAACATCATAAATCGGGCTACCGAAGTCCAAATCCAGTAATTCCAAACCCATCCGAAAGGTTAGAAACAGGTCTACATTTCATCATAAGACCTCAACAACCAATTCGGAAGCATTCCTAACCAAAATAATCAATTACAGACGCAATTCTCCAATTCTGGGTAAACCAGGACAGCAAGGGTAATTTCGACTTTTCTCAAGCTACGGTACTCCGATTGACCTGAAATTTTGTAGGCACCTCTAAAATGTCATTCCCAACAACTTTCATGTTTTAGGACAAGGCCAATTCGGCCTCTAACATGCTGCAATACAACCGGACAGAATGAAGAACAAGGAACCCTAGTTTTTTCAATTTCCTTCCAAAACAGAAATTTCTTGCAATTAATCACTTTTTCCACCTCCTAACTTCCTCAACTATCATTTCCAATCATCATACATAACCACATAATAACAATCATATGAGAACAGAAAAATCCTAATTAAATATAAAACTTCACTAATTTCAACCAAAATCATGAAATCATCCATAAAATCACTTATTCAACCACCACCAATCACTAATTGAACATTATCAAGATCAAAGGAAAGGTTCCTTAGTCACTTACCATGCAAACCCAAGGAAAGACCCAACTTAGCACCTTTGCTTCTCAAACCACTTCACCACACACCTTAATACCACCAAGAGAAAGGTTTTTATGGAGCAAATCACGGTTTTAACGGTTGGTTTGTGAGATTGGGCAAGAAATAGAAGGAAGAAATTGGAAGCTTTTCTCTCTTTTTGTCTCCAAGAGGTTCGGCCAAGGAGCTTATGAAGAAGATGAATTTTGGGTCAAGTTTTTAATCAATTAGTAAAGGTAGTAAAATGGTCAAAGTCCACCCTTGAGTAAGAAAGTGACCCTTGTCACCTTTAGGTTTAAAACTTATTTTTTTGTCTCTCTCATATCAATCCATAATTATCTCTTAACACCTTGTAGAAAAATATCACTTAGCACAAAACTCCAACAAGTTATCAAAAATATATCGCATTTACCGCACTAGCGGGTCCCACGTTCAAAACGCACTTCAAAATTAACGCGGACTAACTTGGATCAAGAAAATGATTTGCAAACTATATTTCCTTATAGAAATGTAATAAAAATTAATATATTGAAGAAAACAAACTTATAGACAACAAAACAAAATAATGTCGAGAAAATATATAAAAATTTTCGGTTTCTCATACTCATATTTTTCGGGGCGTCACAATCTCCCCTCCTTAAAAGAATGTCGTCCTCGACATTCCCTCTTGTACCAATCAGGTCAAGACATCCCGCAAAAATCACTCAGGCATTCCAAGCAAACACTAAGAGTCAAATCAAACCCACAGTCCGACATCCTAAACTTCAAGCCTAGGATACACTACAGAGATCTGAAGCCTAAGCTCTGATACCAACTGTGACGGCCCCACCTCCCCCTAGGGCGAACCAGAGGGTTCGGCGGGTCGCCTGCCCAGCTCTCGCCGGGACTCAGTCGTTCACTGCAGTTCTCAATTAAATTACAATATAAAAATCAAATATCCATCAATTTCTCGAAAAATTACATATCACGAACCCACTTAAGTCCAAACGTTCATACAATCCCTAATAACAACTATTACACAAGATGAAATCCAAAACTCAAACCATACATGAGATAATCCATCCGGTCATATGAATACGTGCTACAAGCACTTCCTTCGTCTCGATCCCTATGGAGGGGAATAAAACATTTTGGGGGTGAGCTAAAAGCTCAGCGAGTAACCAATAAAATCGGTAAGCAAATCAGTTTCACAGTCGTTCATTTCAGTGATGTCATGATTCTAAGATCAAATGTACATTTATTGCTCTCGTGAGCCAGTGAAATCGTTGTACTTAAACACCCAACGCTCCAAACAAACATTTAACAGTAAACAGTCAGAGGGGGAGCCATTTGTTCCAGATGAACAGTACACAGAGGTGGAGACGTTGGTGTTCAGCACACGAATTCCAAGTACTCATTTAAGCCAAAACATGTCATGGGCCACATGCAAGCACTCATGATATGCAATCAAGTAAATAGTGCAAGAAACGGTTCATAAGTAACTTTGGAAACAGTTTAGGGTCACTCACCTCCATGGCTCAGAAACCATCCATCATATCACATTGCCTTGCTCAAATCCAAGCCTTAGATCACAAACCCAATGCAAACAAGTCCCTTCAAAGTTCGGACAGCACTTCCCCTGAATTTGCTAACTTTTCCAGCCATCATGGCTTCATTATTTCCTCAGCCAGTCCCAAAGGTACACACACAACAACAAGTTCATCCAATAGTCATTCAGCAAGCTCCAAGTAGTACAAAGACAAGTCAAGCTAGGGAAAAGTCCAGAAATGAAAGTTACACTCAAAACCAGAAAAACAGTTTTGACGTCATTTTACGGTAATGGTACCAAAGGCGCTACGATTGTCGGATGAAGGTGCAAGACCCACCGTTTCGAAGCTAAGAAACAGGGCTACAATATTACAGAAGGTCACTCAGCCCAGTTTCGAGTGCAACCAGGTAAAAAAGGCAATATACTACACCAGAATCGCAAAAACAGGTTTACAAAACGCATTCCGGCGTAAACATCATAAATCGGGCTACCGAAGTCCAAATCCAGTAATTCCAAACCCATCCGAAAGCTTAGAAACAGGTCTACATTTCATCATAAGACCTCAACAACCAATTCGGAAGCATTCCTAACCAAAATAATCAATTACAGACGCAATTCTCCAATTCTGGGTAAACCAGGACAGCAAGGGTAATTTCGACTTTTCTCAAGCTACGGTACTCCGATTGACCTGAAATTTTGTAGGCACCTCTAAAATGTCATTCCCAACAACTTTCATGTTTTAGGACAAGGCCAATTCGGCCTCTAACATGGTGCAATACAACCGGACAGAATGAAGAACAAGGAACCCTAGTTTTTTCAATTTCCTTCCAAAACAGAAATTTCTTGCAATTAATCACTTTTTCCACCTCCTAACTTCCTCAACTATCATTTCCAATCATCATACATAACCACATAATAACAATCATATGAGAACAGAAAAATCCTAATTAAATATAAAACTTCACTAATTTCAACCAAAATCATGAAATCATCCATAAAATCACTTATTCAACCACCACCAATCACTAATTGAACATTATCAAGATCAAAGGAAAGGTTCCTTAGTCACTTACCATGCAAACCCAAGGAAAGACCCAACTTAGCACCTTTGCTTCTCAAACCACTTCACCACACACCTTAATACCACCAAGAGAAAGGTTTTTATGGAGCAAATCACGGTTTTAACGGTTGGTTTGTGAGATTGGGCAAGAAATAGAAGGAAGAAATTGGAAGCTTTTCTCTCTTTTTGTCTCCAAGAGGTTCGGCCAAGGAGGTTATGAAGAAGATGAATTTTGGGTCAAGTTTTTAATCAATTAGTAAAGGTAGTAAAATGGTCAAAGTCCACCCTTGAGTAAGAAAGTGACACTTGTCACCTTTAGGTTTAAAACTTATTTTTTTGTCTCTCTCATATTAATCCATAATTATCTCTTAACACCTTGTAGAAAAATATCACTTAGCACAAAACTCCAACAAGTTATCAAAAATATATCGCATTTACCGCACTAGCGGGTCCCACGTTCAAAACGCACTTCAAAATTAACGCGGACTAACTTGGATCAAGAAAATGATTTGCAAACTATATTTCCTTATAGAAATGTAATAAAAATTAATATATTGAAGAAAACAAACTTATAGACAACAATACAAAATAATGTCGAGAAAATATATAAAAATTTTCGGTTTCTCATACTCATATTTTTCGGGGCGTCACAATCTCCCCTCCTTAAAAGAATGTCGTCCTCGACATTCCCTCTTGTACCAATCAGGTCAAGACATCCCGCAAAAATCACTCAGGCATTCCAAGCAAACACTAAGAGCCAAATCAAACCCACAGTCCGTCATCCTAAACTTCAAGCCTAGGATACACTACAGAGATCTGAAGCCTAAGCTCTGATACCAACTGTGACGGCCCCACCTCCCCCTAGGGCGAACCAGAGGGTTCGGCGGGTCGCCTGCCCAGCTTTCGCCGGGACTCAGTCGTTCACTCCAGTCCTCAATTAAATTACAATATAAAAATCAAATATCCATCAATTTCTCGAAAAATTACATATCACGAACCCACTTAAGTCCAAACGTTCATACAATCCCTAATAACAACTATTACACAAGATGAAATCCAAAACTCAAACCATACATGAGATAATCCATCCGGTCACATGAATACGTGCTACAAGCACTTCCTTCGTCTCGAGCCCTATGGAGGGGAATAAAACATTTTGGGGGTGAAGTAAAAGCTCAGCGAGTAACCAATAAAATCGGTAAGCAAATCAGTTTCACAGTCGTTCATTTCAGTGATGTCATGATTCTAAGATCAAATGTACATTTATTGCTCTCGTGAGCCAGTGAAATCGTTGTACTTAAACACCCAACGCTCCAAACAAACATTTAACAGTAAACAGTCAGAGGGGGAGCCATTTGTTCCAGATGAACAGTACACAGAGGTGGAGACGTTGGTGTTCAGCACACGAATTCCAAGTACTCATTTAAGCCAAAACATGTCATGGGCCACATGCAAGCACTCATGATATGCAATCAAGTAAATAGTGCAAGAAACGGTTCATAAGTAACTTTGGAAACAGTTTAGGGTCACTCACCTCCATGGCTCAGAAACCATCCATCATATCACATTGCCTTGCTCAAATCCAAGCCTTAGATCACAAACCCAATGCAAACAAGTCCCTTCAAAGTTCGGACAGCACTTCCCCTGAATTTGCTAACTTTGCCAGCCATCATGGCTTCATTATTTCCTCAGCCAGTCCCAAAGGTACACACACAACAACAAGTTCATCCAATAGTCATTCAGCAAGCTCCAAGTAGTACAAAGACAAGTCAAGCTAGGGAAAAGTCCAGAAATGAAAGTTACACTCAAAACCAGAAAAACAGTTTTGACGTCATTTTACGGTAATGGTACCAAAGGCGCTACGATTGTCGGATGAAGGTGCAAGACCCACCGTTTCGAAGCTAAGAAACAGGGCTACAATATTACAGAAGGTCACTCAGCCCAGTTTCGAGTGAAACCAGGTAAACAAGGCAATATACTACACCAGAATCGCAAAAACAGGTTTACAAAACGCATTCCGGCGTAAACATCATAAATCGGGCTACCGAAGTCCAAATCCAGTAATTCCAAACCCATCCGAAAGCTTAGAAACAGGTCTACATTTCATCATAAGACCTCAACAACCAATTCGGAAGCATTCCTAACCAAAATAATCAATTACAGACGCAATTCTCCAATTCTGGGTAAACCAGGACAGCAAGGGTAATTTCGACTTTTCTCAAGCTACGGTACTCCGATTGACCTGAAATTTTGTAGGCACCTCTAAAATGTCATTCCCAACAACTTTCATGTTTTAGGACAAGGCCAATTAGGCCTCTAACATGCTGCAATACAACCGGACAGAATGAAGAACAAGGAACCCTAGTTTTTTCAATTTCCTTCCAAAACAGAAATTTCTTGCAATTACCATGCAAATTTCCTTAGTCACTTACCATGCAAACCCAAGGAAAGACCCAACTTAGCACCTTTGCTTCTCAAACCACTTCACCACACACCTTAATACCACCAAGAGAAAGGTTTTTATGGAGCAAATCACGGTTTTAACGGTTGGTTTGTGAGATTGGGCAAGAAATAGAAGGAAGAAATTGGAAAATTTTCTCTCTTTTTGTCTCCAAGAGGTTCGGCCAAGGAGCTTATGAAGAAGATGAATTTTGGGTCAAGTTTTTAATCAATTAGTAAAGGTAGTAAAATGGTCAAAGTCCACCCTTGAGTAAGAAAGTGACCCTTGTCACCTTTAGGTTTAAAACTTATTTTTTTGTCTCTCTCATATCAATCCATAATTATCTCTTAACACCTTGTAGAAAAATATCACTTAGCACAAAACTCCAACAAGTTATCAAAAATATATCGCATTTACCGCACTAGCGGGTCCCACGTTCAAAACGTACTTCAAAATTAACGCGGACTAACTTGGATCAAGAAAATGATTTGCAAACTATATTTCCTTATAGAAATGTAATAAAAATTAATATATTGAAGAAAACAAACTTATAGACAACAATACAAAATAATGTCGAGAAAATATATAAAAATTTTCGGTTTCTCATACTCATATTTTTCGGGGCGTCACAATCTCCCCTCCTTAAAAGAATGTCGTCCTCGACATTCCCTCTTGTTCCAATCAGGTCAAGACATCCCGCAAAAATCACTCAGGCATTCCAAGCAAACACTAAGAGCCAAATCAAACCCACAGTCCGACATGCTAAACTTCAAGCCTAGGATACACTACAGAGATCTGAAGCCTAAGCTCTGATACCAACTGTGACGGCCCCACCTCCCCCTAGGGCGAACCAGAGGGTTCGGCGGGTCGCCTGCCCAGCTTTCGCCGGGACTCAGTCGTTCACTCCAGTCCTCAATTAAATTACAATATAAAAATCAAATATCCATCAATTTCTCGAAAAATTACATATCACGAACCCACTTAAGTCCAAACGTTCATACAATCCCTAATAACAACTATTACACAAGATGAAATCCAAAACTCAAACCATACATGAGATAATCCATCCGGTCACATGAATACGTGCTACAAGCACTTCCTTCGTCTCGAGCCCTATGGAGGGGAATAAAACATTTTGGGGGTGAAGTAAAAACTCAGTGAGTAACCAATAAAATCGGTAAGCAAATCAGTTTCACAGTCGTTCATTTCAGTGATGTCATGATTCTAAGATCAAATGTACATTTATTGCTCTCGTGAGCCAGTGAAATCGTTGTACTTAAACACCCAACGCTCCAAACAAACATTTAACAGTAAACAGTCAGAGGGGGAGCCATTTGCTCCAGATGAACAGTACACAGAGGTGGAGACGTTGGTGTTCAGCACACGAATTCCAAGTACTCATTTAAGCCAAAACATGTCATGGGCCACATGCAAGCACTCATGATATGCAATCAAGTAAATAGTGCAAGAAACGGTTCATAAGTAACTTTGGAAACAGTTTAGGGTCACTCACCTCCATGGCTCAGAAACCATCCATCATATCACATTGCCTTGCTCAAATCCAAGCCTTAGATCACAAACCCAATGCAAACAAGTCCCTTCAAAGTTCGGACAGCACTTCCCCTGAATTTGCTAACTTTTCCAGCCATCATGGCTTCATTATTTCCTCAGCCAGTCCCAAAGGTACACACACAACAACAAGTTCATCCAATAGTCATTCAGCAAGCTCCAAGTAGTACAAAGACAAGTCAAGCTAGGGAAAAGTCCAGAAATGAAAGTTACACTCAAAACCAGAAAAACAGTTTTGACGTCATTTTACGGTAATGGTACCAAAGGCGCTACGATTGTCGGATGAAGGTGCAAGACCCACCGTTTCGAAGCTAAGAAACAGGGCTACAATATTACAGAAGGTCATTCAGCCCAGTTTCGAGTGCAACCAGGTAAAAAAGGCAATATACTACTCCAGAATCGCAAAAACAGGTTTACAAAACGCATTCCGGCGTAAACATCATAAATCGGGCTACCGAAGTCCAAATCCAGTAATTCCAAAGCCATCCGAAAGCTGAGAAACAGGTCTACATTTCATCATAAGACCTCAACAACCAATTCGGAAGCATTCCTAACCAAAATAATCAATTACAGACGCAATTCTC
Organism: Coffea arabica; assembly: GCF_036785885.1. Lineage (NCBI taxonomy): Eukaryota > Viridiplantae > Streptophyta > Magnoliopsida > Gentianales > Rubiaceae > Coffea > Coffea arabica. Next base: position 21,765,076 of record NC_092316.1, read on the forward strand.
CAATTCTGGGTAAACCCGGACAGCAAGGGTAATTTCGACTTTTCTCAAGCTACGGTACTCCGATTGACCTGAAATTTTGTAGGCACCTCTAAAATGTCATTCCCAACAACTTTCATGTTTTAGGACAAGGCCAATTAGGCCTCTAACATGCTGCAATACAACCGGACAGAATGAAGAACAAGGAACCCTAGTTTTTTCAATTTCCTTCCAAAACAGAAATTTCTTGCAATTAATCACTTTTTCCACCTTCTAGCTTCCTCAACTATCATTTCCAATCATCATACATAACCACATAATAACAATCATATGAGAACAGAAAAATCCTAATTAAATATAAAACTTCACTAATTTCAACCAAAATCATGAAATCATCCATAAAATCACTTATTCAACCACCACCAATCACTAATTGAACATTATCAAGATCAAAGGAAAGGTTCCTTAGTCACTTACCATGCAAACCCAAGGAAAGACCCAACTTAGCACCTTTGCTTCTCAAACCACTTCACCACACACCTTAATACCACCAAGAGAAAGGTTTTTATGGAGCAAATCACGGTTTTAACGGTTGGTTTGTGAGATTGGGCAAGAAATAGAAGGAAGAAATTGGAAGCTTTTCTCTCTTTTTGTCTCCAAGAGGTTCGGCCAAGGAGCTTATGAAGAAGATGAATTTTGAGTCAAGTTTTTAATCAATTAGTAAAGGTAGTAAAATGGTCAAAGTCCACCCTTGAGTAAGAAAGTGACACTTGTCACCTTTAGGTTTAAAACTTTTCTTTTTTGTCTCTCTCATATCAATCCATAATTATCTCTTAACACCTTGTAGAAAAATATCACTTAGCACAAAACTCCAACAAGTTATCAAAAATATATCGCATTTACCGCACTAGCGGGTCCCACGTTCAAAACGCACTTCATAGAACGTGGACTAACTTGGATCAAGAAAATTATTTGGAAACTATATTTTCTTATAGAAATGTATAAAAAATTAATATATTGAAGAAAACAAACTTATAGACAAGAAAACAAAATAATGTCGAGAAAATATATAAAAATTTTCGGTTTCTCATACTCATATTTTTCGGGGCGTCACATATACCTTCCCCCTTTGTGGTGCTAATAAAGTGGACAAAGCTTAATGTGGGCTTTAGTCACCAAAGAAAGGGATAACTTGGGCTAAATCCATCAAAACAAAGGATTAATGCACCAATTTAGTGGTGAAACATATAAATAAGCCAATTTGATTCCACCAAAACATCGAACCCTTCTTCAATTGCAACTTAAAAATGATCAAATAATGCATGATTTCCACGCAAAAATGAATCATTGATCAAATTTCTAGAAGAGAAGACTATCAAGGACCCAATTGCAAACATTAATCAATTATTCGAGTCCAATTAAAACATTTTGGGAACCTTAAAGGTTCAAGAGCCAAGAAAGGGTCAAGTAATGGTTCAAGTCGCAATTTCTTCAGGACCTAATTGAAGCAATTAAAGAAGTTAAGAGGACCAATTTGATTGATTTTCCAATTTTTTGGTCCATAGTAGAATTAAACACAAATGAAGGGGCTGAAAGACAATTTTTCTTTTGCTTTCATGCATGCACACGTATAGACATTGTTTCCCCGAAGGTTCTGCAATTTTCTATTCTGTTAAGCCACTATCCCATCGGCAAGTTACACTCAATCCAAAGATTCAATGCAGGCCAATGCAGGCCAAAACAATCTCTCAAGAAATCAGCTACTTGAGCAAATGAACAAACAGGAACGATAGGAATGAAGATAGCATAACAAAAGGTAGCAGGCATAAAACTCGACAGGCAACGTGAGGATTTTTAGCAACTCTTCATACCAAAAATCAGAAGATGATTCAATGCATTTAAAATGCAAGCACATGAAACCAGGGAGAGGGGAGAGAAAACTAAAACACAACGGAATGCTATGATCATTTGCTGAAAAATTCGACTCAGACTTCCAAGAAAAACAACCCAAATCAAAATAATAAACACTGATGGACTTTACCACTAAACTCCCCGACATGCACACGACATCAAAGTCAAAGAGCAAACAAATCAAGCATTTTAAGCAAACCAAAACTTCAGCAATCCACGGAAAAAAAAAAAGGATCTGTCCACACTGCTGCAACAAGCCGAGAGCTTCGAGCTTGTTGCAGCAGACTTTTATGCATCAGATCATAGCCACACGCAATCTAAAACCCAACAACAGAAACATCAACATTCTGCATTCTTTTCAACATGAAATTCTAGATTTGAACCCAAAACAAACTTGAAGAAAAATATGCAAACTTTGGCCATTTTCCGAAGCTTTCTGATGCATTGACATTGAGCAAACTCACGTGACAGCAACAAATTTTGACAGCAAAACAATATGGATTCAACCTTCAAGTTTGTCATCAAGCTGTGATTGAAACATACAAAAGAAAAGAAAATCTGGACTGGGGGAAAGCTTGCTCAGATTTATTCATGTCACTCTTACAATTTCTTGAGTTTTCATCTAGCTTACGGTATAGCAAGCCCAACGAACAACTTTGGAGCAGAAAACTTTCCAAAACAACATTAACCTCCAGATTTCATTTCTCTGCTATAAGGAACTAATAAACCCACTGGTCTGCTATAGGGAACAAAACAGCAAAAAGAGAGTCGGGTAACAAAAAAAAACAGTCATGACTATTAGTGCAAGCTTTCGAAAGGAATAGGATTTAAAGCTACCAAAGGAACGAAAACTAGGTGGCTGTAATATCAGCTCTGGCATACAAACATTCTTAAACCATAAAAAAAAATCAGCTTTTCAGAGCATCAGAGACCACCAAAGAGAAAACCCACGGGTCACATTCATTTCATTTTTTGGAGGAAAGAAAAAGGCAAAGCTGATGGCTTTGTAAGTTCTCAATCACACCAGTTTGAAGCGCACGCAGCTACTTACAATCAGAAAAGCGAAATCTTTAGTGAACATGACACAGAAAGGGAGGGACAATAATCAACAAAACTGTAAGGTTTCATAAGCAAGTCACAGAATACATGTTTCAAGAACTCTAGGAGTCTGCGTTTGAAAAGATGCTGAAACTTAGGAGGAAAAGGATACTTACAGTGATGATGCTTTCCCTCGGTGAAGACAGTGACGGACATGAGGATGAGCAGCTCCCGTGACTCTTTTGCTCTTTGAAGAGCACCTGACCAGATTTTTCCTTCTATGGCGTTGTTTCGTTCCCCCCGCCGTCACTGGTATTCTCTGTTTCCTTGCCCAATGGTGTTCTCTTTTCCTTGACCTAGTCCGCAGCCCCCCTCTTCTTTCCCTCTGTTTTCGATTCCTCTCCAAGCTGTCCTTAGATGCTCTCTCCCCTCCAAACCTAGACGCTACCTAGCCTTCTGGTTTTTCTTTTTCTCCTTTAATCAGCCGCCAGCTCTCTCTCTTTCGTTGCCCCCCTCTTCTTTCTTGCGGCGGTTTCTTTTGGCTTTTATATATGGGGCCTCAACCCTAAAACCCCAGCAATCTCCTTCTATATTTGCAGCCAAAGGGCTGCCCCGAGCCCTTCCTTGCAAAGCTGCGAAAAAATGCAGCTTGCATGCCGTGACACACTTTTTTTTTTTTTGAAAAGTAATTTAAAAATGATAATAAAATTAAGTAAAACAAAAACAACAATTTTAAATAACATCGGACAAAAATAAACAAACTAGAAATAACAAAATTGTGATTTTTCTTTTCTTTTCTTCATTTTTCATTTTTTTCTCTTTTTCTTCAAGAAAACATTGAATTAAAAAAAACAACTAAAGCATCTTTTTTTGAATGTTTTTCTTTTCTTTTCTCTTTTTTTTTCTTTCGAGAAATTCTATGCTAAAACTTAAAAGTAAAATAAAAAAATAAAAAAATGAAACTAAAAAAAACTAAAACTAAAAAGTGAATAAAACTAACACGACAAATAAAAACTAAGAATTAAATAGTGAATGAAATTACGCTAAAAATTTGGTGTCTACATGAAGTATTTTCCTCTCTTTTCTCCCTCAAGAATTTCGGCCAAGCAAGGTGAAAATGAAGAAAAATTTGGTCAAAATTTGATTTTAGTGAAGGTAAAGAAATTTGGTCAAAGTCCAATCCAATGGTGTCATGACACTTGGCCTTTCTGAAGTTTATTCTTATCCCTTTGTCACCAAGCTTAACCTAGATAACTATCCTCTAATTATCTCCTAACACCTTGTAAAATAATATCTTTTAATACATAAATTCAATTAATCGTCAAAATTTTATCGCACTTAGCGCACTAGCGGGTCCCACGTCTACAACGCACTTCAAACTTATCAAGAACTAACTTATACTATGAAAATGATTTAAAACCTATACTCACTTATAAAAATCTCTAGAAAATCAATATAATAGGGTTTAATGAAGAAAATGCATGCAAGAAAATAAAATAAAATATTGTGAAATAGAGAAAATTTATGGGTCCTCTCACCTGTTTGATTTGTCAACAGGTTAAAGATGAACATTAGAAAAATATATCAGTGTGAGAATGGAAGTAGAAATATATCAACAGGTTAGAGATACCAGAATGGAAGTAGAAAAATATCACCATGGATTTTCTATCAGTGTGAGAACCTCGAAAAAAAAATATATGTGAATATCAATGCATATTTCAGTTGCATTTGGATTCTTTAATAAATTTTAGCATTATTTCTACTTGTTTTTTTTTTAAAAAAAAAGTACGTAAAAACAATTCTTATGTGATAAATAATATAATCGTATCAAAATACAATTACTTGATTTTGTTAAGTTAAAATAATATTTCTAAGGTAAAGTATTCCATTGACTTAATAATTAATTCTTTGAACTCCAATAGCTAATTTTCATCGTTAATAATGTTAAGGGTTATAGGAACCTTAGTAATAAGATGAGGTTGATAAATTGTAGACAAAATCGTTACAAAAACACTAAGTATACTTATGACGTTAAAATTTCGATAATCGAACTCCTGCGAGATTAGTGTATCATTAGATGTTTAAACTACATTTGGGGTAAACTTTAGAAGTTGGTTAAAATTAAGGACTTAAGTGTAAAAGTTGGAAGAGACGTGAAATGACTAAAATAGCCTCCACACTCTCGGAAAACTACCATGCAACCACAAAACCACTCTCGGCCAACCATAAAAGACAACATTTCCATTCCTGTCGAATGCAATTTCTTTCTCCTCTCAATACTCAACCCTTCTCCATTCGCAAATCCTCTCCATTAGCTCACCTCAAACACAACCACTTCACTTCATACCCTTACCTCGTGATCATCGATTGAGAGGGAGAGAGCTGCAGCCTGCAACCGAGAGAAAAGAAAAGAAAGAAAGCGTGCGAGCTGCGAGTCTTCTGTTCTGTCCGTGAGCTTGAGGGAAGAAACAGTGCGTGAGCTGCTGCTGCACTCTCCACCGTCACTTCAACCAGCTGCAATCCATCTCCAACCGCAACACCACCACACCTGCAACCACTAGCAACCAAGACAGCAGCCAATCATCCATTGCGTGCGTGAGTTAGCTGTGAGGAGAGTAAGACAACTTCAGCTTCTGCCGCGTAAGTAAGCTTCCAGTAGAGGTAATCTCTGGACTGAAACCAATAGATTATAGGTAGATTAAGCTGTATATGGACTTGCATGTGAGGTTGGAGTGTCCGGATGAGGAAATCAAAGAAAAGGAAAATCTGATTTTTGATGAAAATAGTTTTACCGAGAAGCTGAAACAGAAATGCAGCTTTAATCTTGTTTCTTTGGAGTAATCTGAGCTTTTAAATGTTGTTAACTAACTAAGAACTAGGTGATTAAGTCTTGCATGAAGTTAGTTAGTTCGGATTAAGCTAGAAAAGAAGAGATGTGTTTATCTCAATTCATATCTTTTGATGATTACAAAACAATTGGATGTTTCTAACACCTTTTGTAGAGATCCTTTTCAGAAATAAACCAAGCAGGTCTGTGGATTTAAAGCAGAAAAAGAAGATAAAAAAAGAATGAAGTCTGCTGAGGATGATGTCGGACGCACAAAAGGAGAATATCGGACGTCCGATATTCTTTGAGTATCTTCGGACGAGTAAAGAACTCAGACTCGGACGTCCGAAGAAGACAAGCCAGGAGTTACTCGATTACTGATCAGGTTCGGACGCTCAACACCTGTGTATCGGACGTCCGACAAACATTGCTGCTCTTCGGGCGCAACACTCTGGACGCATCGGCCGTCCGAAGGAATTGAAAAAGAAAGTCCAAGTATTCATCCTACCCTCGGACGCATGATCGGACGTCCTAAGGAACTCAAGAAAACTTCCAGAACTCATTGATCTCGTTCGGACGCATAAAAACCAAACATCGGACGTCCGACAGCACCAACGGCTAGTTGACTCTTCAGTTGCCTTCTACCCGTTGACAGCATTAATTGAGGAACTCTCTGATCTCCTATAAAAAGAACAAAGTCAACCACCTCAAGGCAACTTTATACATCAAGCCTACATCAGATAGTGAGTGATTCGTGTGCTAGAATACTCAAAAAGAACATTTGTACTCCTTGCTTGTGCAATCTTCGTGCAGTTTTTCAAGTGTGACATAGCTTCTTCAATAGTGTAGCATAGTGAGGGTTTGCGAGTGTTTGTAAAACTTCCTTGCTTGACCAAGTGTGGTTTGGGGCAAGAAGGAAGTGATCCCTTCCTTGTACACAAAAGATTGGTTGCAAGTCTGTTCAAGTTGAAGTAACTTGGTATATAAAAGTGGTGTTCAAACCTCAGTTGTGTTTGAAGCCAGGTTTGTTTCTTTACTTTCATTTACTGCTTTTCTACATAAACTGTTCTTCTCTCCATCTCACGAATACCTGTGCTCTTGTGTTATCTTGTTCATTGGGAGGTATTTGAGAAAAGAAAGGCTGTCTGTGAAAAAAAGTAGAATATATCTTAGCAGATTTTTGAAAGCCTAATTCACCCCCCCTCTTAGGTTGTTTTCGATCCTTACAATTGGTATCAGAGTTTGGTCTCCTAGAGATTAAGCTCAAGCGGCTTGGAGTAAGATGACAACCAGTCATGCTATGTTTGTTGAGGGGCAATCTGTTACTAGGCCTCCCATGTTTACTGGTTCCAATTATGTTAGTTGGAAAGAAAGAATGATTATCTTCTTGCAATCCATTGATATTGAGCTGTGGTTTATTGTGAATGAAGGACCGCATGATGCTAACTTTCTTGATGCAGAAACAGGTTTGTTGCGGCAAAAAACGAGAGTTGAGATGAATGCTCAAGATAGAACCAATCTCACATTGAATGCCAAAGCCATGAATGTTCTTTATAGTGCCTTAGACTCAAATGAGTCAATTAGAGTAAAAGGGTGCAAATCTGTCAAAGAAATGTGGGATAAGCTAAGAGAAATTCATGAGGGCAGTGACAACGTAAGAGAACAGAAAAAATTTATTCTGGTCACCAAGTATGAATCTTTTAAGATGGAGCCTCATGAGAACATCGACAAAATGTATTGTAGATTTAATGATCTGATCAAGGATTTAGAGGTGCTTGAGAAGGAGTACTCTCTAGGTGAAAAGAACAGAAAAATTCTGAATGCTCTATCAAAGGATTGGGAAAGCAAAGTGACTGCCATAGAGGAAGCCAAGGATCTAAATTCCTTATCCATTGAATCTCTGATTAACTCTCTAACCTCTTACGAACTGAAACTTAAATCTAAGTTGCAGGAAGAAGAAGACACAAAAGGAAGGAAGAGTATTGCTCTGAAAGCTTCACAAGATGAAGATGAAATAGCCTCACTGGATGAAAATGACTTGGAAGGTGATGACAGTGATATTGCACTCATCACAAGAGGCTTCAAAAGATTTGTCAATAAGAGAAAATTCAGGAAAGGCGGATCCAGCAATTCCTTCCAGAATCAGCCTAATGACTTCAGGAATAGAGGGAAACCAGAGTTCAACAAGAAACAGAACGATAAATGTTTTGAATGTGGCCAACCTGGACATTATGCAAATGAGTGTCCAATGAAGAAAAAGAAGGAAAACAAGATTGAAAGAAAATCAAAGTTCAACAATTTCTAGATTACCTGGAATGATTGCAACTCAGAAGGTGAAGTTGAAGAAGAAGAGGAATCTGCTCAAGTGGCTTTCATGGCTATTGGAGATGAAGAGGTAACACAATGCAATTCTCAAACCAATAGTGATAGTGAATCTGATGATGATGTTAATTCTTTTCTAGAAAAAATGCATAACAGTTTGAAAGAATCCTATGTTAAAAACAAAGAACTGAAGCAAAAAATCAACTTTCTAATACAAAACAATGCAAATCTTTTTTGACAAAACAAATGTCTTAAGCATGAAAATGATAACCTGAAAAGGACTGAAACTGATGTGCTTGCTGAACTTTACAAAAAGAAAAATTACTGTGACTTACTCAAAAGTGAGCAATGCAGCTTAAGAAAAAGGATGGATGTTTTATGTAAATTGTTATATCATGTGAAACAGAATCATCTTCGAAAGAATGACATTGTACCTTATGTTAATACTCATCAAATAAGACTGAACCAAAATACAAATGAGTTTGCTATCCACAGAAGAAGGCAAGTCAGATTCATTAAACCTGTTCATTTGATTGATTCAATGTCAGTATGCAACTTTTGTTGTCAATCTGGTCACATGTATAGCAACTGTCATGTTAAGAAAAACATGAGGAATGGCATGAGATGCATGTGGATAGTCAAACATAAGATTAACTCTCAAGGATCCAACATGTAAAGGGTACCAAATATTATCTTGTGGGTTTGTGTGTAGGTGAACCAGGATTACATTGCTAAAGAATCAAAATGGTTCATTGATAGTGGATGTTCAAGACATATGACTGGTGATGCATCACAATTCATTAAACTCAAGCAAAAAGCAAGTGGAAAGGTAACATTTAGAGATGATAACAAAGCCAAGACTGTTGGTATTGGCGATATTGGTAAGAATGATCAAACTTTTATCCATAATGTTCTTCTTGTTGACAAATTGAGCTACAATCTGTTAAGTGTTAGCCAATTGTGTGATAGGAATCTGTTTGTATTGTTCAAAAAGCTTGAATGTCTCATATTTGACTCAAAGTTCAACATTATTTTCAAAGGAAAAAGAGTTAATGATGTCTATGTAGTGTTTCTTGAAAAAATTGATTCCTCATATCTCAAATGTCTCAAAGTAGCAGATGAGGACCCATGGTTGTGGCATAGAAGGTTGTGTCACTTCAATATGGATTTGCTGAAAGAAATTTCTAAAAAGGAACTTGTTAGAGGACTTCCAAAAATTAGATTTGAAAAAGACAGAATTTGTGATGCTTGCCAATTTGGAAAACAAGTCAAGATTTCTTTTAAACCTAAGAAATGTGTTTCTACTTCAAAACCACTTGAACTTCTGCACCTTGATCTGTTTGGTCCTACACAGACTGCAAGCCTTGGTGGTAAGAGATATTGTTTTGTGATTGTTGATGACTACTCTCGATATACTTGGGTAATATTCCTTGCTCATAAAGATGATGCCTTTAAGAATTTTACATCATTATTTGCTAAAATACAAAATCTGCTTGGCTTGAAAATTGTTAGGATTAGAAGTGATAATGGGACAGAATTTAAGTTCTGTGGTTTTCCAGAATTTTGTGATCATAATGGTATTACTCATGAATTCTCTATTGCTAGAGTCCCTCAACAAAATGGAGTTGTAGAAAGAAAAAATAGAACTCTCCAAGAGCCTGCTAGAACCATGCTTAGTGAATGCAATTTACCAAAATATTTTTGGGCTGAAGCCATAAACACAGCCTGTTATACCATGAATAGAGTTCTTCTAAGACCAATTTTGAACAAAACTTCCTATGAGCTCATGTATGACAAAAAGCCTGTTGTCGGCTACTTCAAAGTATTTGGTTGTAAATGTTTCATTTTGAATATCAAGGAACATCTTGGAAAGTTTGACAAGAAATCTGATGAGGGAATTTTCTTGGGTTATTGTGAAAACAAAAGAGGTTTCAGAGTTTATAATCGTAGAACATTGATTATAGAGGAGGCTATACACATTACTTTTGATGAATCTAATGGTGACATTTCTATGAGTTGTGGTGAAGATGATGACACAGGTGTTCAAGAAGGACTAAAGAAGCTAGCAATCAATGACCATGACTCTGCCTCACTAGAAACTGATTCAAAGGATAATGATGTTCAGGTCAGTCCAGCTGAAGAAGTGAATAATAGAGATACCACTACTCCTAATGATCTTCCAAGAGCCTGGAAATTTGCTCATAATCATCCCAGGGAGCTTATAATTGGTGATCCTTCTGAAAAGGTCAGGACTCGTTCCTCTAGACACTTGGTAGATAATCTTGCTTTTGTATCACATATTGAACCTAAAAATGTTGTTGATGCTTTGAATGATGAGCACTGGATTTTAGCTATGGAAGAAGAGTTAATCCAATTTGAAAGAAACAAAGTTTGGACTCTGGTTGCCAGACCACAAGGCCATCCTATCATTGGCACTAAATGGATTTTTAGAAACAAATTGAATGATAAATGGGAGATTGTTAGAAATAAGGCTAGACTGGTGGCTAAGGGATACACTCAAGAAGAGAGAATAGACTTTGATGAGTCTTTTGCACCAGTAGCCAGGCCGGAATCCATAAGAATGTTTTTAGCATTTGCATGTTTCAAGAATTTTAAATTATTTCAAATGGATGTTAAGAGTGCTTTCTTAAATGGATTTATAGATCAAGAAATCTATGTTGACCAACCTCCTGGTTTTGAAAATGAATCTTATCCAGATCACGTGTTTAAACTCTCAAAAGCTTTATATGGATTAAAGCAAGCTCCTAGAGCATGGTATGAACGTCTGAGTGGATTTCTGATTGAAAATGGTTTTAAAAGAGGCATTGTAGACACTACACTTTTTACAAAACAAAGCTCACAAGATCTTTTGATTGTGCAAATATATGTGGATGATATCATATTTGGTGCTACTAATGAAAAATTGTGCAAGGACTTTTCCATCATCATGCAAAAAGAATTTGAAATGAGCATGATGGGAGAACTGAACTTCTTCCTTGGACTCCAAGTGATTCAAACCCAAGATGGAACGTTTATAAATCAAACAAAATACACCAAGGAGTTGCTGAAAAGATTCGGAATGGAGGATTCAAAGCCTGTTGGGACACCTATGTGCACATCTACCAAACTAGACAAAGATGAAGAAGGTACAAAAGATGAGGAGAAGAAGTACAGAGGTATGATTGGAAGTTTACTTTATCTAACTGCTAGTAGGCCTGACATCATGTTTGCTGTGTGTTTATGTGCTCGATTTCAATCCTGTCCAAAGGAATCACACTTGAATGCAGTAAAAAGAATTTTGAGATATCTTAAAGGAACCTTAAATTTTGGCTTGTGGTATCCAAAATGTCATGAACTTCCTTTGTGTGGATTCTCTGATGCTGACTTTGGTGGTTGTAAAATAGATAGAAAAAGTACTACTGGTATATGCAACTTTCTTGGAAATTGCTTGGTCTCTTGGTTTAGTAAAAAACAAAATGCTATCTCATTGTCCACTACTGAAGCTGAATATGTTGCTGCTGGTGCTTGCTGTGCTCAATTGTTATGGATGAAAAACACATTGAATGACTTCGGTTTAGTATATGAATGTGTACCCATGTACTGTGACAACACTAGTGCAATTAATCTAACAAAAAATCCCATTCAACACTCTAGGACTAAGCACGTTGATATAAAGCATCATTTCATTCGCGATCTTGTCTCAAAGGGGGTAATCCGTGTTGAGTTTGTTTGTTCTAAAGAACATATCGCTGATATCCTCACAAAAGCTCTTCCGCTAGATCAATTTGTGTCTTTGATGACTAAATTGGGTGTTTCAGAAAAAATGTTCTGAGTCTTATTTCTAGTCAATCTTTATCGGACGTCCGATGAATTGGAACGGACGTCCGACAGAGTTCTTCATCCAAGGTCCAGAAAAACCCTGGTTCGGACGGTTGTGTCGGACGCATCACTTCGTTCGGACGTCCGACACTCAAAAATGTGTCCTATAAGGCAGTTACCCACTCTTCTAAATTCATTTTCCTTCATAAGTCTCGGACGCGACCTTTCAGTTTCTCTAAAATTTGAAATTCAAATTCCTCTCTCCTCAAACCAAGTTCCGAGAAATTGACTCAACCAACTCTATTACACCTCTCTTGCTCATTAACCACTCATAAAAGGCACTCCTAACACCCAACTACCCCAAAATTCCCAATTTACATACGAAACCCTAACCTCATATAACCCTCTCCTTGCGGCATCATAGTGCACTCTTGTTGGCTCTTACTGTTTTTTTTCTATACACAACATTCTGCATTAAAAATCATATCCACATTGTATCATGGTTAGAATGAGGGGAGGATCTACTAGTGCCGGATGGTCTTTTAAGCTTAGAGATGAAGACATTGAAATTGTTGATCCACCTCCTGTGGCACCTAAAAAGAAGAAAGTGACTCGTCGTGGCAAAGTGAAGCAGACTGCCCAAAGAAAAGTAGTTACTCCAACTCCTGAATCATCTGATGAACAAATGGAAGGGCAGATCTCTTAAGGGAACAATGCTGGTGGAAATGAGGAACCAGAGCAGGCTACCCAAGGTGATGAAACTGTCACAAGGTCTTCTAGTAAAAGAAAAAGGACTGCAAAGAGGAAGAGAACTCCCCAATCCAAGAAAAAGTAATCTGCTGATCCCTCTGTTGATCAGCAGAATGAAGAAAACATTACTGAGAGTCAGCCAACACCGGAACCCTCCATCAGGAAGTTTCCAAGGACAAGGACTGAGACTCAAAATGTTGGTGCATCTGCCACTCAAACCTCTAAAGGGACACGTTCTGGGAAGAATCCAGTATCTCAGCCTGCACCTGAACCCGTTCCTCTACCAAAGTTCATCGATGATGAAGCTAGAGACAGATTTGAGTTAGTCTCTCAAAAAGGGTTCATCACCCAAAGGCTCATCATTCCTTTTGAATTTCGTAAGCTTGATCTTGAACCTGTCATCAAACTCTTTTGAATTCCAGAAATGGACTCATCTTCTGACCATTCCTAATGTTTTTTATCCTGACATGCTTTATCAATTTTTTGCTAATCTTAGAAAGGGTACATCACACACTGAACTCGTCTCTAGGGTCAACTCTGTAGACATCATGTTAACTCCTGACATTGTGAATCCTATTCTGAAAACTAGTATTGAACCTGTAAGTCCCACAGACAACCAAGAGGGGGGGTGAATTGGTTGATTAAAAACTTAACCAAGTTTATGCACTTTTTCTTTAATGAAAATTTACCTTCCTTTTTAGTAATGATCAACCAAGTAGATTAGAAGACAATAGCAATATTAATCAGAGAAGCAAGTATAGATAAGCAATGAAGATTTTATTAAACAGAAATATAAAATAGAGAAACAAACCAAGTGTCTACCAAGCTTTACCCAAACTTGAAGACCAAACACTAGGAGGAGCAACTTCTCTTTGATGAACGAAGATCAACTAGATGTACAATGGAGGGAGCTCTTCCTCCTTGCCCTAAGCCTCACTTAGTCAAGTTAGGAAGTTTTACAATCACTCAGAAAACCCTCAACAAAGCTACACTAAAGATCCTTTCAACCACAAAAGAAATGCTCAACAGAAATTCACACCACTTTAATACAAATCTGCTTTGGAGACTATTTTCTAGCTAAAATATCCCTTGAGAACTTGTAAACAAAGTGAGCAAAAGTCCCTACTTCGTTCAGACCAGTTTGATTTTAAAGGGATCCAGAAATGGGCTTCATCAATGCTTCCAACGGATAGAAGGCAGCTGAAGAGTCAACTAGCCGTTGGGGCTGTCGGACGTCCTACGATCGAATCATCGTCCGAACCAATCGTCCGATGATAGCCAAGTTGAGGTTCGGACGTCCGATAAGTTCTTTGTCGTCCGACAGCACAGCGTCCGACCTTGGGCCGAGAGCTAGCAAGTCATCTTGGAATTTTTCGGACGTCCGATGCGGTTGATTAACGTCCGATGGCAAGCGTCCGATCCTTCCGGACGTCCGATGCTTCCATGTGAGCGTCCGACGGTGCTTCCTTCCTGATGTTCTTTATCTTTTCGGACGTCCGACAGTTTCCTTTCGGCCGTCCGACCTGATTGTCCTGTTTTTGCTTCTCATTTTGGTTGTTTTACATTTCATGACATATTTGAACCTGATTCTTGGATAGACAAAAAAACACTTGTATTTGAGGAAGGTTAGACAAATATTTCAAAGTACCGAGAATGACAAACTAGACATACTTAAAAGACAATATCTTTGATCGAAAACAAAACAATGACTAAATTCATTCATATTATTCCAATCTTGTTTGCCACATCCAAAGCAACGTAGTCAGGAGATAAACGAACATATGCTTTCTTTGTTCCAACAGACCTGATCAAAGTATTCACTTTCTTGGTCTGTATAAACAAACTTTTGTGATCATCAAAACCAAGAATAACATTCTCCCCCTTTTTGATGATGACAAAACAAAAGTTTGAATTGAAATTGATGATTGAAATGAAAACTCCCCCTGTCTTAATGAATCCTAAAATTTAAAAATTTTGAAAACCTCCCCCTCACTTGGCTGCCCATCCGAGTTAAACAATTAAACATTAAACAATTAAGCATATCAGCCAATCCAAATTTAAACAATCAATCCAACATATCCTAACATCACTAATCATCAATCACCAACCATCACTCAATCCAATCATTCATCAATCACCAATCATCACTCAATCCAATCATTATACCATCTCCCCCTTTTTGTCATCACAAAAGGGCAACCAATCACATCAACATCAACATCCCTTTTTGTCATCCACACAGTCACAAATTTACACAAGTTCACAAATCAACATCCTGGTGACACCATCCAACACATCCATCAAAACAGTACTTAAAATAGACAATCATATTCAATAGACAATCATACAATCCACAAATTCATTACATTCACACAAGCAGAATAGACAATCATTCATCAAAATATTTAGACATTCATCAAAACAGTACTTAAACATCCACCAGATCATACCAAAAGAAACTTAAAATATCCATTACAATACATATTCATTGTTGAATACCACAAACACATAAAAGAGACAAACAGAATGCAAATGTCCTAAATGATGAACTAAGTGGATCCAGGAGTCCTCCGAGAGAGCTGATATTGAGAGAGGTCTTCCTCATCAGTTTCTTCATCATCTTCAGTAGCTTCTTCAATTGGTGCCTTGCCTTTGTCTGATGTGGAAGGGCCATGAGGAGTCACAGGAGTTGATGGATTCGGATCTGGAACTGATGAACCTGGATCAGTGGTTCGAGGTTCTTTGTCATGTGAGACTTCCTCAACCACAGGTGGAGGAAAAAGAAGGTTCTTTTTATCAAGAAAGGCAGCTTGTTGCTCAGAAGACATGGTGAGCATTAGGCCATGTTCTAGAAGAAGAACATGCTTTTTGAGTTCATGAAGAAGCTCAATTACCTCATTACTGGAAGAGGAAGATGCTTTAGTGGTAGACTTCCTAGGGTGAATGGGAGTGAGTGAAATGGGTGAAGAATCATGTACAGTCTTAGATCTTTGTTCACTAGATGATGCCCCCTTATATGCCCACAGATTATCTTTAAAAATAAGATTTTTCCTTTCAAAATATGCTCTGATAAAAGCATAAGAAGATGTTTCTTTGGGACAAACACCTAGAATTGGAACTTTGTAAAATTCAAAAATCTTTTGAAGAAACTTCCCATAGGATAGTTTTCTTCGAGAGTCAGTAGCATAGCGAAGTAAAAACTTGCACATGACAAAGCCAAAATCAATCAGAATTTTTTCTCGAAAACAGTAAAAAAGATACAGCTCCATTTTGTTTGCATCAGTTCTATGGCCATCAGTGGGCACAAGCAAGTTTGAAATGATAGAAAAGGCAATCAAATTCACAGGAGCCAAATCATTCAACTTAGCATCAGCAGGTGAAGAAAAACTTCTTTTGAAATAAGTTAACATTTTTGTCCCATCAAAATGATTTGCAGCAGTAGGAAGCTCTTCATAAGAAAAGAAATTAGCAACCTTATCTTTGCACAAACGTTCAATGGTAGTCTTTAAAATGGAATTCACAGTATCAGAATCAAAGATTAGATCTACCCCATTTACCCTAGACATGATCTCAGTTTGGTCAGTTCCTTTCCTAAGGTTAGCAAAAAATTGATGCAGCATATCAGGATAGTAGACATTGGGCATGGAAATGAGATGCGACCATTTCTGGAAATCAAATAGACTTAGAATGGATTCTAAACCTATGGAACGAAATTCAGAGGGGTTTACAGTTCTTTGAGGGATGACACCCTTCTGAGATATCCAAGCGTATTTGTCTTTCGCAGCATCATCAAAGAATGGAGGGAGAGGGACTGATTTAGGTGGCGGTTGAGAAGAGGTCCCCTGTCCAGATTCTGGTTGAGAAGTGGGTTGTGGAGTAGGTCGTGACATTTGACCCTTGATAGCTCCCCTTTTGAAGCGTTTGGATGTTCGTTTGACAGTAGGAAGATTCTCATCCTCATCCCTGAGTGGATGCTTGCGTCCGGCAGTAACTTTTCCTCCCCTTAGATTCACCATTATTCTAAATGTGTGGAATGGAGGATGCAAATGATGCACACAACAATAGGGAAGTGAATCGCACAGAAATTTTGGGACAAAAACACCTTGAACGAGATTTGACAGAGCGGTTATGCAAGAGTAGGGTTGTGAGGAAAATTTGGGGATTTGCAAAGTGTTACTCAGTTTGGTGAAATGATCAGGAGAAATGAAACGCAAACGATGGGGAAATGTTTTGGTTGAGTCAATTTGGGAATGGTAGCTACAGAATGGTACGAATTTGAGAGTGAGAGAAGAGAGGGTTTTCGTCCGAGAGGAGATAGAATAGGAAGAGACTGAAGCAAATAAGGAAGAAAGTTATTTTAAAAAATGAGCCGTTGCACTGTCGGACGGCCGAACGAAGTTGTGCGTCCGACAGCTGCGTCCGAACAGGTGCAATCTGGAAAATGGCTGAAGAACATCATCGGACGTCCGTTCATCCTCTTTCGGACGTCCGAAGGCAATGAAAAATTTATGATGATTTTTCGAACATTCCTAATTTTGATCTTAGATGAATGAATTGATCTAATGGCAAAGCTTTTGTAAAAATATCAGCAAATTGATCTTTAGAACAAACATAATTTACACAAATTTCACCTTTTTGAACAAGATCACGAATAAAGTGGTGCTTTATTTCAATATGCTTTGTCCTAGAATGCTGAATAGGATTTTTGGTCAAATTTATAGCACTAGTATTATCACAGAATACAGGCATGCAGTCATACAACAATCCATAGTCATTCAGGGTATGCTTCATCCATAAAAGTTGAGCACAACATGCACTAGCGGCAATATATTCTGCTTCGGTTGTAGACAATGAGATTGCATTTTGTTTCTTGCTAAACCAAGAGACTAAAGAATTTCCAAGAAAGTGACAAGATCCACTAGTACTCTTTCTATCTACACGACACCCTCCAAAATCAGCATCCGAATAACCATATAGTGCAAACTCACTGGATTTAGCATACCAAAGACCATAGTCTAATGTACCTTTCAAATACCTAAAAATTCTTTTTACAGCATTCAAATGTGATTCTTTTGGACACGATTGAAATCTAGCACACAAGCAAACTGCAAACATAATATCAGGTCTACTTGCAGTTAAATAGAGTAAGCTTCCGATCATACCTCTATAATGCTTTTCATCCACATGATTACCTTCTTCATCTTTGTCAAGCTTTGTGGAAGTGCACATTGGAGTTCCAACTTGTTTTGAGTCCTCCATGCCAAACCTTTTCAGTAATTCCTTGGTATACTTTGCTTGATTGATAAAGATTCCCTCAAGAGTTTGATGTATTTGAAGTCCAAGGAAGAAATTTAATTCTCCCATCATACTCATTTCAAATTCATTTTGCATAGTGGTGGAAAACTCCTTACATAGATACTCATTAGTAGCACCAAAGATAATATCATCAACATATATTTGCACAATGAGAAGGTCATTCAACACATGCTTAGTAAAAAGTGTGGTGTCCACAATACCTCTTTTGAAACCTTTTTCAATCAAGAACCCACTTAATCTTTCATACCAAGCTCTTGGAGCCTGTTTTAAACCATACAAAGCTTTAGAAAGTTTAAACACATGACTTGGAAATTTTGTATTTTCAAAACCTGGGGGTTGATCCACATACACTTCTTGATCAATAAAACCATTTAAAAAGGCACTTTTAACATCCATTTGAAACAATTTGAAACCTTTGAAGCAAGCAAAAGCAAGAAGCATTCTAATAGATTCTAATCTTGCTACGGGAGCAAATGTTTCATCAAAATCTATTCCTTCTTCTTGTGCATATCCTTTAGCAACTAATCTGGCTTTATTTCTTACAACAACACCTTTATCATCCAACTTATTTCTAAAAATCCACTTTGTGCCAATGATAGGTTGATTTTGAGGTCTATCAACAAGTGTCCAAACTTCATTTCTCTCAAATTGATTAAGTTCCTCTTGCATAGCCAAAATCCAATTTTCATCCTTTAAAGCATCATTGATATTTTTGGGTTCAAAAAGAGAAACTAAAGCAAAATTATCAATCAATTTTCTAGATGAGGAACGAGTGTTTACCTTCTCGGATGGATCACCAATTATAAGCTCTTTTGGATGATTTTGGTTGAATTTCCAAGCCTTGGGAAGATCTTTGAGTGGATCATCATTTTTGTCTTCATCTTCCTCTTCTTGATCATTATGAACTTCATTTTCCATTTCAGTTGCTGCTAGTTCAGAACTTCCTTCATTTCCAATTGATAGCTTTTCCATTCCTTCTCGAACACCTACATCATCATCCTCACACAAACTTTAGGAATTATCATCATTGGCTTCATCAAATGTTATATTTATAGCTTCTTCAATCACAAGTGTCCTTCTATTAAAAACTCTATATCCTCTTTTATTCTCACAATACCCCAAAAATATTCCTTCATCAGATTTTTTGTCAAACTTACCAAGATGTTCCTTTAGATTCAAAATAAAACATTTACAACCAAATACTTTGAAATAACCAACCGTAGGTTTCTTATCAAAAATCAGCTCATAAGGAGTTTTCTTTAAAATAGGTCTCAAGAGTATTCTATTCATCACATAACATGCAGTGTTTACCGCTTCCGCCCAAAGATATTTAGGCAACCTACATTCATTCAACATAGTTCTAGCAGCCTCTTGGAGAGTCCTGTTTTTCCTTTCTACAACACCATTTTGCTGTGGAGTCCTTGCAATAGAAAACTCATGTGTTATACCATTATGATCACAAAATTCTGGAAAACCACAATACTTGAATTCCGTCCCATTATCACTTCTAATCCTAACAATTTTTAACCCAAGCAGATTTTGCACTTTAGCAAACATTGAAGTAAAATTCTTGAAGGTATCATCTTTATGAGCAAGAAATATCACCCAAGTGTATCTGGAATAATCATCAACAATTACAAAACAATATTTTTTACCTCCCAAGCTAGTGATTTGAGTGGGACCAAATAAATCAAGATGCAAGAGTTCCAAAGGTTTTGAAGTAGATACACACATTTTTGGTTTAAAAGAAATTTTAGTTTGCTTCCCAAATTGACATGCATCACATATTTTTTCCTTATCAAAACTAATTTTTGGCAAGCCTCTAACCAACTCCTTTTTCGAAATTTCCTTTAGTAAATCCATGTTAAAATGACAAAGTCTTCTATGCCACAACCAAGAATCTTCATTTGAAGCTTTAAGACATTTTAAGCTAGAAGAATCAACTTTATCAAGAATCACAATATATATGTCATTAAACCTCTTACCTTTGAACACAACATTATATTTGGAATCAAGTACAATGCATTCATGCTTTTTAAATAACACATACAAGTCTTTATCACACAGTTGACTAACACTAAGCAAGTTATAACCTAAGTTATCAACCAAGAGCACATTATGAACAAAAGTTTCACCATCCTTACCAACATCACCTATTCCAATTGTCTTAGCTTTCACATCATCACCAAATGTTACCTTTCCACTTGATTTTGATTTCAGCTTTATGAACAAGGAAGGATCACCGGTCATGTGCCTTGAGCAGCCGCTATCAATAAACCATTTTGACTTGTTTGATCCTTTATCCTGAAAAGATAACGTGTTTGGTACCCTTTTTAATTTTTGGGTCCATAATGGTTAGCATTGTATCTAACTAACCACATGCACTTCATCCCTTTGTTCAGATTTCTTTTCACATAGCAATTACTTTTCAAATGCCCTCTTTGACAACAAAAAACACACATAATGGAAGAGTCCTTAACATGTACTGGTTTGACATATCTTAATTCACCTCTTCTATATGTTGTGAAACCATGTGCCATTTTGTTGTGTGCAAATGTTCTTTGAAAAGTAGTAGGATGTGTAGATAACATGTTCCTTTTGTTAAACTCCTGCTTTCTTGCTTTCAAATTCTCATCCAAGCTGTCCATCCTTTTTTTCAAATCACCATGTCTTTCCTTCAGCATTTCACAAATATTTGTCTTTCTATCAAGCTCATCTTGAACATTACATCCAGCTCTTACTAGACTTTCATTGTCGGTCTTTAGTTGTTTATTTTGTTGAAAAAGACTTGCATTTTCTTGAATGAGAAAAGCCATTTTCTGTTTTAACTGCTTGTTTTTATCATAGGATTCCTTCAAGGCATTATGCAGTTTTTCAACAAAAGATTCAAGATCATCATCTTCATCATTATCACTTTCAGATTGAGAGTGTGTGGAGGTTACCTCATTATTTCCAATAGCCATGAAGGCCATTTGAGCAGATTCTTCTTCTTCTTCAACTTCCCCTTCGGAGTTGCATTCATTCCAAGTAATCTGAAAATTGTTGAATCTTGGCTTTCGATCAGCTTTTCCATCTTTCATCTTCTTCATGGGGCATTCGTTTGCATAATGTCCAATCTGTCCACATTCGAAGCATTTGTCCAACTGTTTCTTGTTGAAATCTTGTTTACCTTTATACTTTGCGATAGATGGCTGATTCTGGAATTGATTGCTAGGTCCTCCCCTTCTAAACTTTCTTTTATTCAGGATTCTTTTGAAGCCTCTGGTGATGAGAGCAAGATCATTATCATCACCATCCGAGTCTTCATCATCCAGATGAGCAGAATCATCTTCACCTTGAGTAGTCTTTAGAGCAATGTTTCTCTTTGCTCTATCATCCTCTTCCTCCTGCACTTTAGATTTCAGTTTCAACTCATAAGTGGTTAGTGAATTAATGATAGATTCAATAGGCACAGAACTTAAATCCTTGGCCTCCTCTATTGCTGTCACTTTATTTTCCCATTCTTTGCCCAAGGCATTGAGAATTTTCCTGTTCTTCTCTCCCAAGGTGTACTCTTTGCCCAACGCCTCGAGATCTTTGATCAAGTCAGTGAACCTGCAATACATTTTGTCAATATCCTCAAGAGGTTCAATTTTAAATGATTCATATTTCGTGACCAAGATGGCCTTTTTCTGTTCTTTCACATTGTCACCACCCTCATGGATTTCTCTTAGTTTATCCCACATTTCTTTAGCCGATTTGCAGCCTTTTACTCTGATTGATTCATTTGAATCTAGGGCACTATAAATAACATTCATGGCCTTGGCATTCAATGTGAGGTTAGTCCTATCTTGAGCATTCATTTCAACTCTTGTTTTTGGCCGAAGCAACCCTGTATCTGCATCAAGAAAGTTAGCTTCATGCGGTCCTTCACTCACAATAAACCATAGTTCAATATCGATAGATTGCAAAAAGATAATCATTCGTTCTTTCCAGCTAACATAGTTAGAGCCACTGAACATGGGAGGCCTAGTAACAGATTGCCCCTCAACAAACATAGCATGACTGGTTGTCATTTTTACTCCAAGCCGTTAGAGCTTAATCTCAAGGAGACCAAGCTCTGATACCAATTGTAAGTCCCACAGACAACCAAGAGGGGGGGTGA
This sequence comes from Coffea arabica, assembly GCF_036785885.1. NCBI lineage: Eukaryota > Viridiplantae > Streptophyta > Magnoliopsida > Gentianales > Rubiaceae > Coffea > Coffea arabica. The sequence goes on from NC_092316.1 coordinate 21,787,179, forward strand.
ATTGGTTGATTAAAAACTTAACCAAGTTTATGCACTTTTTCTTTAATGAAAATTTACCTTCCTTTTTAGTAATGATCAACCAAGTAGATTAGAAGACAATAGCAATATTAATCAGAGAAGCAAGTATAGATAAGCAATGAAGATTTTATTAAACAGAAATATAAAATAGAGAAACAAACCAAGTGTCTACCAAGCTTTACCCAAACTTGAAGACCAAACACTAGGAGGAGCAACTTCTCTTTGATGAACGAAGATCAACTAGATGTACAATGGAGGGAGCTCTTCCTCCTTGCCCTAAGCCTCACTTAGTCAAGCTAGGAAGTTTTACAATCACTCAGAAAACCCTCAACAAAGCTACACTAAAGATCCTTTCAACCACAAAAGAAATGCTCAACAGAAATTCACACCACTTTAATACAAATCTGCTTTGGAGACTATTTTCTAGCTAAAATATCCCTTGAGAACTTGTAAACAAAGTGAGCAAAAGTCCCTACTTCGTTCAGACCAGTTTGATTTTAAAGGGATCCAGAAATGGGCTTCATCAATGCTTCCAACGGATAGAAGGCAGCTGAAGAGTCAACTAGCCGTTGGGGCTGTCGGACGTCCGACGATCGAATCATCGTCCGAACCAATCGTCCGATGATAGCCAAGTTGAGGTTCGGACGTCCGATAAGTTCTTTGTCGTCCGACAGCACAGCGTCCGACCTTGGGCCGAGAGCTAGCAAGTCATCTTGGAATTTTTCGGACGTCCGATGCGGTTGATTAACGTCCGATGGCAAGCGTCCGATCCTTCCGGACGTCCGATGCTTCCATGTGAGCGTCCGACGGTGCTTCCTTCCTGATGTTCTTTATCTTTTCGGACGTCCGACAGTTTCCTTTCGGCCGTCCGACCTGATTGTCCTGTTTTTGCTTCTCATTTTGGTTGTTTTACATTTCATGACATATTTGAACCTGATTCTTGGATAGACAAAAAAACACTTGTATTTGAGGAAGGTTAGACAAATATTTCAAAGTATCGAGAATGACAAACTAGACATACTTAAAAGACAATATCTTTGATCGAAAACAAAACAATGACTAAATTCATTCATATTATTCCAATCTTGTTTGCCACATCCAAAGCAACGTAGTCAGGAGATAAACGAACATATGCTTTCTTTGTTCCAACAGACCTGATCAAAGTATTCACTTTCTTGGTCTGTATAAACAAACTTTTGTGATCATCAAAACCAAGAATAACAGAACCTGGTTTTAAGGGAAAAATTGCAAATTTCTTTTCGTATGAGGAATTCCTTTCTGCCTATCATCATTTTTACAATGCTAAACTCATGACCTTTTTTCAAACCAAATTCAACACCCCTGCTGAGGCAAGATTGGATGATCTCAGTTCTCAGAATCTGATCATCTTCACCATCATTTCGAATCTGTTTGTGCCAACTGATGGCCACAGAACAGATGCAAACAAAATGGAACTCTATCTTTTCTACTGCTTTGTTGAAAAAATCCGCATTGACTTTGGATTTGTAATGTGCAAATTTCTACTCAAAATCAGCACTGATAGTCATAGGAAGCTTTCCTATGGCAGATTTCTGACCCCAATTTTTGTACATTTTGACATACCCTTTTCTGGCAAATCTCCAAAAGACAGTGCTTCATCAGTTTTCTCCAAAGCTTATTTTGGAAGAAAGAACCTAAAATTTTTTGATGGTCATTGGTGCTACAAGAAGACTGTGGCCGAGTCTAGAAGAAAAAATTTACATGAAATCCCTACCACTCCTAAAACTCCCCATGATCAGTCAGGCTATGTTTCTCCTTTCACCATTCATCCTAGAAAGTCTGCTAGTAAGTCCTTCTCTTCCAACTCTGAGGTCATCTCCTTGCTTGAAGACCTCAAACAGCATGTTATGCTTCTTGAAGATGGTCTCATGATGACCATGACCTCTGCCCAACAATCATCTTTTCTTGAAAAAAGGAATCTTCTTGTGCCCCCTATACCTGAGACAAATGAGACTGCTCATCAGAAAGAACCAAGATCTGAGCCCACAAGGCCAACTACTGGTAATGAGACCACACCAGCTTCCAGTTCTCAGCCCAAGGATAAAGGCAAGGCTCCAGTAACTGAGGAAGCATTTGAAGATGATGATGAAGAAACTGAGGAAGAAGAGGACCCTGAACAGTACCGTCTGACCAGGAGGAGGCCTGGATCATCTAAGATCACCATCTAGGCACTACAAGGTCACTGCACCTAAACCTTGGACTATAGTTCATCTTTTGCATTGCACTTTTGTACTAAGTGTTGAACACCTGATCTGTACAACTGGATATTTTCTACTATTTATGAATGTTTTAACTAAATACTTGTTATGAATGCTTTGAATGGATGTTATGATTGGTTATATGTTTTTGAAATCTGTTCAATGAATGAATGTTTCTGTTTAACATCTGCTACATGATTGAGTCCAAATTGTGCTGTACATTGTAAATAAATACACTGATAATGTTTTTGATGGGACGTACTGCTGGTTCCAAAACTGACACTCAATCTTGTGATGACAAAAAAGGGGAGAATTGGAATTGGATTTGGTTTAACACTGATAGTATAGAGTATCTAGTTAGGGGGAGACAGTCTCAGGGGAAGTTGAGCTGGATCAGCACTGATGATGTGGATTGCGTTTCTTCCTATATACTACTCATGCACTTCGTTAGGGGGAGCTGTTATATTTTGTGCTCTATCCAATTGTTTTGTCATCACCAAAAAGGGGGAGATTGTTTATCTCAATTCATATCTTTTGATGATTACAAAACAATTGGATGTTTCTAACACATTTTGTAGAGATCCTTTTCAGAAATAAACCAAACAGGTCTGTGGATTTAAAGCAGAAAAAGAAGATAAAAAAAGAATGAAGTCTGCTGAGGATGATGTCGGACGCACAAAAGGAGAATATCGGACGTCCGATATTCTTTGAGTATCTTTGGACGAGTAAAGAATTCAGACTCGGACGTCCGAAGAAGACAAGCCAGGTGTTACTCGATTACTGATCAGGTTCGGACGCTCAACACCTGTGTATCGGACGTCCGACAAACGTTGCTGCTCTTCGGATGTAACACTCTGGACGCATCACCCGTCCGAAGGAATTGAAGAAGAAAGTCCAAGTATTCATCCTACCCTCAGACGCATGATCGGACGTCCTAAGGGACTCAAGAAAACTTCCAGAACTCATTGATCTCGTTCGGACGCATAAAAACCAAACATCGGACGTCCGACAGTACCAACGGCTAGTTGACTCTTCAGTTGCCTTCTACCCGTTGACAGCATTAATTGAGGAACTCTCTGATCTCCTATAAAAAGAACAAAGTCAACCACCTCAAGGCAACTTTGTACATCAAGCCTACATCAGATAGTGAGTGATTCGTGTGCTAGAATACTCAAAAAGAACATTTGTACTCCTTGCTTGTGCAATCTTCGTGCAGTTTTTCAAGTGTGACATAGCTTCTTCAATAGTGTAGCATAGTGAGGGTTTGCGAGTGTTTGTAAAACTTCCTTGCTTGACCAAGTGTGGTTTGGGGCAAGAAGGAAGTGATCCCTTCCTTGTACACAAAAGATTGGTTGCAAGTCTGTTAAACTTGAAGTAACTTGGTATATAAAAGTGGTGTTCAAACCTCAGTTGTGTTTGAAGCCTGGTTTGTTTCTTTACTTTCATTTACTGCTTTTCTACATAAACTGTTCTTCTCTCCATCTCACGAATACCTGTGCTCTTGTGTTATCTTGTTCATTGGGAGGTATTTGAGAAAAGAAAGACTGTCTGTGAAAAAAGTAGAATATATCTTAGCAGGTTTTTGAAAGCCTAATTCACCCCCCCTCTTAGGTTGTCTTCGATCCTTACAAGATGAAACAGAATCGGCTTGCCTGCAAGCTCATCCGAGAGTGGCCGAACAACTTGCTGGTTGATTGATGAACTTTTGGTAACAACCAAGCTGAATCTGGACTGGAAATGCTAGCTAATTAGTTCAGTAGTTGTGCATGTGAGATTTAAGTGCCAAATACAAGGTTTTAACCGAAGGAAAATTTTGTTTATGACTGAGTAAATGCTGGAAAATTTACGTGACTTGCCAAGGGAGTGAAACCAGAATTTACAGTTGTTTCTGGAATTTTTCATTAGCAAACAATATTTAGAAATGCATGAAATATATGTGTGACAGCCCCACTTTCCCCTAAGGCGAACCAAAGGGGTGAGCGGACTGCCTGCCCAGCTCTCGCCAGGACTAACGATGCAGACCAGAACTATCTATAGCGATCCGGAACTTACAAACGAGCGTAAACAAGTCAAAATGGTAAAATAACCCAAAATAAAAAAAATGAAATCAGGAGTCGGCCATGAATAGTAACCGACCCGTCAGAACCCAACCGAAATAGCTAACAAACATTCACATCTGAACTTTAGCAATTACAATCCAAAAGGACATACAAAAGTTTTCAAAAGTTGATACATATACACGGTTTGCCAAATCAGAAGAGAAAACGCCCCAAAAGTACACTTAGGGTTTTAATACATGAGCTATACAAAAGATATGTTCGACTAGCTCATTTTGGCAGCCATTTGTCAAATCCAGACCAAAAGTGTTTATTTTCCTGTAAGGAAAACAAAAGGGACAGAAAGGGGTGAGCTTGCGCTCAATGAGGTACCAAACATATAGCAGAAAAATCATGGCATTTCACATTTTACAAATCAGATACACATGCCAGATGTAAAGCAAAGGAACCAATGATTCAAATCAGAAGGATACGGGTGGCTCTCAGGAGCCAAATTTCCAGCGCAGTACTTGATCCAAACCGGTTGACTCTCCGTCAACGTATATAGAACCAAACGTCCGTAGACCCCTCTTTACACCGAATTCCGTCCACCAAACACCCCTTTACCGGGCCCGCTCACCGTAACCGAACAGAAATGGTAATACTCGAGTATACCCGGAATCAAGGGTCTCAATACCCAAAATTCCCGAACAGACTACCGTGGTTCGTTATCTAATCGTCCAGGCCCTTGCCGGCCCGACTCGAATAACTTAGCCACAGGATTGAGCTCATAAGTCATAGAAATCCGAACAGATGCAGACATAGATAACAGATTCAAATTTTGCATAGTAAATTGGCATATGATCAGACTAGAGAACGAGTGTGATAAAGTACACCCTCGTCTCGAACAAATAAACAGATTGCAGAGCAAAATCAAGTTAAACAACAATGAAGGGGAGTGGTACACTCACCGATTCAACTTCAAAAAGTTTCACTTCAGATTGGCCTTAATCGCCAAGAAACCCTAAAATAATCAAAATAAACCAATTGAAGGTTTTACTTCCAAAATCGAGTAAACAGAATGCACATGTGAGGCTCGACTACTAGTCGTATGCCTCGCCAAATAATTACTAATGCAAGGGTACAAAACATGATTTTCTTGGAAACGAAAAGGTAGCATGAAGACCTAGGCGCAAACAACCCAAAAGCCTTTCATTCTACCAAAAGGCAAACCCAACTTAAAAGAACCAAACGGCCTAGAAAATCGGGCAGCACTTCCCCTAAATCTCTTACTTTTCCAGCCATTAAGGCTTCATTCTATCCTCAAATCAGTCCCAACATCTCACACAAAATTCATCTCATTTCCCAAAAGCCGTTCGCTAGGCTCAACGTGGTACAAGTACAAAAGTTAACTAGGAAACAATCGAAATGAAAGCAAGCCCTAAAAGAGACTCGATAACGAGTCATAAACCAATTGCAACCACAACCCCAATAAGGTTTCATATGCATAAATGAGCATAATAGCAAACCAGAAATTAGAAAATGGCCTTAGTCTTGGCCCCAAATAGAAAACTGTTTTGCCCTTATTATGCGGTAATGGTGTAAAATTCTCTACGGTTATCGGATGGGGGTGCAAGACCCACCGTTTCGAAGCTATGAAACAGGGCTACAACAATGTAGAAGGTCACTCAATCCAGTTCCTGGCCCAACTAGGTCAAAAATACGAAATACTATACCAGAATTCCCAAAACAGGTTTGCAAAACGCAGAAAACTGTAATCGGTATATCTCAGTCCATACTAGTCCAAATGCCGAAATTCCAAAGGCATATGTTAGCTAAGACATTCAGCTACATTTCATCAGAAGACACCAACTTCAAAATCCAAACCAAAACCAGTCAAAATGGCCAATTACTATCGCAGTTTTCGCATTCTGTCCAAAGCAGAACCGCTACATTAATTTCGTCATAACTCATTCTACATTAATCCAAATGACCTGAAATTTTACAGGCATCTCCATCACATCAATACCAACAACTTTCATGTTTTGAGCAAAGTCTAATTCGGCCTCTAACCCAGTGATCTAAAACCGGACAGAATTGGGGTTCAAGAACCCTAACTTTTCAAATTTCACACCAAATCCAAAATTGATTGCATTTAACCACATTTCACATCCACTAGAGCCATTTCCAACCATTACAATTCATCATACAAGCCCCCAACATCAAGATCATATTAAACCAGAAAAATTCCCAATAAAATAAAAACTTCACCAAAACAAACCAAATCAAGAAACAAATCATATATTCCTTCTCTCATGCCCCCATTAAGCACAAAATAAGCATTATTAGATATAAGGAAGTAGTAAAACATCACTTACCTAAGAACAAGAGGTGTAGAGAGGTTGGCCACCTTAGAGTTTCAAACAAACTTCACTACAACCCTTACTAGCACTAGAAGATAGAATTTTATGGAGTGAAATCTAGTCTAAGCTTTTGTTTATGGAAGATTGAACCAAATGGAAGCTTGCAAAATGATGAAGTTCTCTTCCTTCTTGAGGTAAGAGGGCCGGCCATCCAAGGTGAGAAAATGGGGATTTTTTGTGAAATTTTTAGATATTTAACCAATTTTGGTCAAAAGTCAAAAAAAGTGAATAGTGTTCCATAAGCTTCAACCCATAAGATGGTGACACTTGTCACACCATTAATGCAATCCTATCCTTTCTTTTCTCTCTCACATCAATCATTTCACACACTCTACTTATCTCTTAACACCCGATAAATTTTACACAGTATCCAGAATTTAACCTAATTGGCCGAATTTTTCCGAACTTTTCGCACTAGTGGGTCCCACGCCTGATATACGTTCTTAATTTCTCAAAATCTATTCGTTACAAGAAAAATCATCTAAAAACTATATTTACTCGTAAAATCCACTAAGAAAATATTTCTAAGCCAGAAAATGCAGAAATCATGCCATTAAAGGAAATAAACCCTAAGAAAATTATTAGGGATTTACGGGTTCTCACAATATGTGTCTTAAGTCTTGTAAGATATTCAGTTGTAAAGTACTTGATCCGATGGATGAATTGACCAAAAATGTTGAAACATAGCTGCTGCAATTTTTTCCAGCTTAGCCGATGGTGGCTCTTTTGAGTTTTAATGGAAACTTGGTGAGTGGGCTCTATGAATTCCCACAATGACTTGGATGATCTGATTAGCTAGTCAAGTATTTGAATGTCGGATTTGAGTACTTAATACCATGATCTAACCGAGGAAAAAAAATTGGTTCTATGACCAACTAAGTGCTGGAAAATTTCTGATGGTGCCGAGGGATGCCTAGTTCAAAAATGTTCAGTTTTGCCCTGTTTTAATCGCACCACTCTTGTGCAAAATTTTGAGGGTTTCATGACTTGTATATCATGTTTATATGTTGAATATGTGGGGTACAAAGTTTCATTGAAAAATATTGAGTTTTGGTTGGTCAAATAAAATGATTTCACAAAGCTAGTAAATCTGGAACTGTTTTTGTAATGCTCTGACCAGCTTTCGTATTTCGGCCATAATTTTGAGCTCCGATGTCGAAATCGAGTGCCGTCAGTGGCATTTGAAACTAGACATTCCAACCTTTCCGACGATATAAAATGCACGTTTTGGTTCCATGTATGTGAGCCAAACCAACCATTTTAAGTCGGCTGTTCTGTTTCTCTATTTTACAAGAACAAAATGCTGAGGCTGCAACTTGTGGCTCGAATTCGAGCTAGTTGTGTGCCGACTTTCAAAATGATTTCTTCTGTGAAATTATAGCTCTATGAATGTGTTTTCCAATGCCTTAAACCATGCCAAATTCCAAGTTAATTTGAGTGATCTGTGATCAAAATATGAAACCTGCTTTGTCCTTGAAAACCCAGATTTTTAGACAGATTTGATGCAAGGTTTGGCAAAGACTTGCTAACTGAATATTTTGATGTTAAACACTTACCAAATGTACCACGAATGTCCTTTAGATTTTGCCTAAACAAATGAACCAGGTTTAGAGGAATTTTTCTTTGACCAAATGTCTGAAATGGAAAAACAAAAGGTTCAAGGCAGTTTTGTCTTAGTATTTGCGAAATTTTAGGTGTTTGATTGACCACCTTTCCGAAGTTATTTTTCCATGAAATTTAGTAGAGGGACAACCCTTATATGGTAGTATTATACTGCTAATTATGGTGTTATTCCGAGGCCATTTCATGGGTCAAATAAATTACCAAAGTTCATGACTCGAGTTTGAAAAAAACCCTTGTTTAGCAAGAAATTTTAGTAACTTTGAGCTACCGTAGCTTGGTGCTCAAAACTCCGTTTCTCGTTCCATTTGTTTTGCTATAATATTGGATTACAACACTAATAGAGTTGCAAATTTCAAAAGCTAGTTCCAAACAAGTGAATTTTGCCGAATTTCCAAAGTTGGCCAAAAACCAACTTAAATCTGCCTTATGAACCAAAACAGTAACTTTGAGCCATTTTCTTGACTATCTTCCATTTAAAATCATGGAAAAGTGTATTTTAGGAACTTTTAGTACTTTGGAAGAGGTTTCCAACGGTACCAAGTTTTCCAATTTTTGACATGTAAAAGGTGAACTACGATTTTGTCAAAGTAACGCATCAAAACTGAAAATTTTCCGAATTCCAAGGAAATGGAGTTTTTCAAGTACTCCTTGTTCCTTTGATATTATTCAAATGTCTTATCTTTGATTTTCATGATGAGGACTTAATTTCTCTTGTACTTTGAAACCCGCTTGAGAGTCCCGATTTAGAATAATTAAGACTTGTTTTATGAGATTTTTCCTAAGTTGTACTATGACACGATTTTCGTCAGTAGTAGGGATTGTAAATGATAGACTATTACTATTTGTTCAGGCGCACACGAGGACCTTTAAGAGGATCCGACAGAGGACGCTTGAACTTCAATTTGAACCTAATGCCCTTGTTGCTAGGTGAGTGTTCCATGTAGGAATACGTAATTGAGTAAGCCTAGGACATGTTCATTTTATGATTGTTAAGTGTTAAGTGCTATGTGTTAGGTATGTACCATACTCGTGCCTATTTAAGGAATACGTACTTGCATTGCATATCTACATGAATTGGTTATATGGTTAACCCTATCAAAGGACCATGTGGACTCGACACATGCTTAACTTGCTGGATTGCTTACTTAGCTTACTCGTTCTCTTTTGAGATGAATTACTCCCGCTTGTTTTATGCTTATTCGGTTAAAGTGCTTGCGTGACTCGTTGTGTGATAATTGGGAAATGACTTCCGATCCATCGAAGTGAGCAGTGTGTACTTTATCACACTAGCCTTTCGAGTGGTGACTTGTTTGAAATGTTTTTATGAATATCTTATTTATAAGCGTTGGACGTAACGTCGTTGGAGTGAATCTCCTCGACTCTCGCATGATAAAAATGGGATAACGGCCAATGATGGCCTATTAATATGACTAATGCCTGTCAAATAACCGTCAATACTCCACCGTCAACCGTTAACCGTTAACCGTTTACCAACCCACATGACTACCTGATTACTTGATTATTTGCTCACATGATTTTCAATCTACATGCCTATTTGATACCCGTGAATTACATGCTCCCATGATATCAACTTGTATTGCCTACGTGCTTACGTGCTAAGTATCTACTTGATTACTTGGTTATCATGAATCACATGTTATTTGAAGTTGTCCATCATTGTTAGGCGAGTGTGTACTTTATTTCACTCGACCTATTTAAATGATGAATTTTACTTTTTTGTCGAATTACTTGGTTACCTGTGCATGTTGTAAGCTCTAAGCTGAACTGGGACCTGCTCATGGTTAATAACATACTCGAGCCAGGACTGGGCTCGGTCGGGTAGGTTGGAACCTTGGGACACCGTTGCGGTATACTCGAGTATTACCCCTGGAGGGATTAGGTGATGGCCAGTCAACCGTGGGGATTCAGAAGTTATAAGGTGCAGATGACCGACAAAGTTCCACTGGAACACCGTATCCTATAGTGTTTATTTATCTTGTATCATGATAATTGTTTCGTGTTAAAATGCCAACGTGAAATCTTGAACTATAACTGTGATATGCTCCATACCTGTTACCTGTCCAATGAATTCATATCATGATACCTGTTCCATGTTAACGTCCCCTAACCGTATCATGCTTAATTACTCGCACCTGTAATAAGCTCCAATCATTCGTGAACTATACATGCCATTGCGTAACCTGGAACCATGCATATGGTATGCCCAACCTTCTTGATTTATTTGAACGGTTAGAGTGTCTTGGAACCTCACTGGGCTGTGTAGCTCATCCCACGTTGTGATTTTTTTTTTCAGGGTTCGAGACCAAGGGTGCTTGTGAGTAGTACTAGGTCGATTTCTTTTGAATGTTGTTGTGTTTCAGATCAGACTATGTATCGTTTGTTTTGGGTTGCCACTTGAAGCTGGAAAAGTGTAAACCCTGGATTTGTTATGTGGCTGGTATGGATTTGTTATCTGGGTTGTACGCATGTATTTAAATTGTAAGTTTTGTTTCATGGTTTGTAATCGGGAAGATATTTTGAGAATCGACGATTAGCTATCCGGTAGTATTGTTATCTCTGAAGTTAATATGGTTTTAGTAAACGGTTTATCTTGCAAAAAATGATGTTGTCATAGTTTAGATTATACTTCGTAGGGTTTTGACTAGATTTCTTGCGTGAGTCCTGGCGAGAGTTGGGCAGGTGACCCGCGGATACCCCTTGGTTCGCCTTGGGGAGAAGTGGGGCCGTCACAATCAGGGTTACCTAGAACACAAAGAGATCATTATGCCATTTGGGTAATGGTAGATAGATTGACCAAATCGGCTCATTTTCTGCCGATTAGTATAAAGTACCCATTGGAGAAGTGAGCTAAGTTATACTTGGATGAGATTATCAGGTTACATGGGATACCTGTAAGTATTGTATCCCATAGAGACCCTAGGTTTGTTGCGAGATTCTGGCAAAAAATGCAAAAAGTGTTGGGAACTAGATTGAATTTAGTACTACTTACCATCCTCAGACCGATGGACAGTCTAAGAGGATGATTCAAACTCTTGAGAACATGTTGAGAACCTGTGTTTTGGATTTTGGAGAGAATTGGAGTAAGTATTTGACATTGGTGGAATTTGCTTATAACAATAGTTTTTATTCTTTCATTCAAATGGCCCCGTACGAAGCACTTTACAGTCGGAATGGTCGGAAGTGTTGATCTCCGATTTATTGAGATGAATTAGGTGAACGAAAGATCTTAGACCTGACAATAGTGCCTTGGATTGAGGAGGTGAACGAAAAAGTGAAGTTGGTACGCCAGAGGATTCAAACCGCACAAAGTCGTCAGAAGAGTTATGCAGATAACCGAAGGAAGGACTTAGAATTTGCGGTTGGAGATCAAGTATTCCTTAAGATTACTCCTCCGAAAGCAAGTTTGATAGCAAGAAGAGGAAAGAAGTTACAACCGAGATTTGTAGGACCTTATAAGGTTATCTAACGCATGGGAAATGTAGTGTATAAGTTGGAATTGCCACCAAGTCTATCTCGGATTCACAATGTTTTCCACGTGTTCATGCACAAGAAATATCAGCCAAGCCCTTCTCATATCCTATGTAACGACCCCGTTTTCCCCTAAGGCGAACCAGAGGGGTCAACGGGCCGCCTGCCCAGCTCTCGCCAGGACTCCGTCAATCACTACAGTTCTCCAAAAATTACAATATAAATCTCAAATATATATATATCAAATTCTCCAAGAACTACATATCACAAACGCTGCGGAATGTACACGTACGTCCATTCAAGTCCAATCATTCATTACAAACCATATCCACAAGGTATTACACAAGAGGCGATCCAAATTCAAACCGTACAAGGTGTAATTCCATCCATTTCAATTCCCCTAGCCCAACAATTACACAAACGATTCCAAATCTAAACTATACAAATTACAAGCCATCCAGGTACACAGATAACGTAATACAGCTCTTCCTTTGTTCGAAACCGGTACTCGCATAAACACATCAAACACGTAATGCAGTTTATCCAAGACTTGATAAGGACATATATATATATGTCATATATATACATGAGAAAGGTTCAATTGTACACTTCAAAAGTACTTGAATTCATTTACATCAAAATTCCAAATTTTCGAGGAGCAACTCAAAACTAGCTACATAACTAACTCAACTCATTTCAAAACTTGAGTCGAACAGTGTCCCTGTAAGGAAAACAAACAACGGGGGTAAGCTTGCGCTCGTGAGGTACCAAATGCACAATTACATGATACGGCCAAATAACATATATGCATAAGTGCCTTCGTTCAAACATCCATTTATAAAAGGATACATTCGGCCCTCAAGGGCCGTTTCCGATGTCCATACTTGATCGTACTCGTTGACACTCCGTCAACCATCGAGGATAACCAAGAACCATAGACACCTCTTCTCACCATTTCCTTCCACCATTCACCCCGTAATTGGGCCCGCACACCTCATAGTTTCAAAGGGTAATACTCGAGTATACCGCAAGGTCGAGGAGTTAACACTCCACTCGCCTATCAGTGACCCGAAGACTCGTTAACGAATCGCCCAAGCCCTTGCCGGCTCGACTCGAATAACGGTCCAAGGGAATGAGCTCAGTTTTCACAGTAATAATAGGGCATTGCCCTAACAGATATCAAATCACATATTCATGAAATTTCACAGTCCAACAGTAACAATAGTGCAAGCAAGTGGTCAAGAGCGGTAAAGTACACTCTCGACCTATTCAAGTCATATAACAAGTACATTGAACGATTTAATGATACACTCACCAAGCACGGCTCACGAAGCTTATTCGGCAAACCTCATTATCTCGATCAAGTTGGAATCCTAAAACCAAATATCAAGTCAAGCAAAGGAAAATTCTAACATTAACAAGTTTCTATTGCCTTTTGACATTTTAAAGCTACACCCATCCGATCGAAACAAATCTTATGGCGTTACAAAGCTAAAACATATGTCAACATTTCTTATGAAGATTTCCAAGGCCAAATCACACATTTTCAAGATCAAATATCGAAATCTCGGAGAGGGCAGAAAACTGTCCGCAAAATAGGGTCCATGAACAGTCAAGGGTATTTCAGTCAATTCACAAGCTACAGTACTCCAATCACTCTGAAATTTTGCAGGTAACTAGCTAACTCATATATCTACAAGTTTCATGTTTTGAGCAAGAGCCGAATCAGTCTTTAACATGGTCAAATGTACAGTACGAAAACAGGGCAGAAATAATACAACAAAAGCTGAAATTACACTTCCAAGCCAATCTTTGCAAATAACCATCACTAACCACAATTAAGGGCTAGAAATCCTCACTTAACATGAGACTAGCCTATACTAGTCATGTACATGCCAAAACAAGGATGAATGAACTTAAACAAAGCTTAGAAATGTCACCATTATGGACTCTTAACAACCCAACATCCAATTTACAAGAATTTCCATAAATTTAATCATGATCACACAACTTCAAATCAATCATATACTCTCCAAAAATGGGACAGCATTACCCCTTAATTTAACACATTTCCAACCTACCATTCAATACCAAATATATATCAATTCAACTCCAATTGTACATACAATTTATAGTCTAGTAAATATACTCAATTAGGGCCACAATGCCCCTCAAGCAAGCCAACTAGATGCTTATAAGCCAACTATTAGAATTTTCCCCAAATCGAAACCCTAGAAACCGGAATTCACACCACAAGCGTAAATTTTCCGCAATTGATCACAATTAACGCATAAAAGCTTCAATTAACACCATTTCAATCCATCAATCCAATCCTAATCATAACTTTCATATAAAATCAGGAAAATACCCAATAAATCAACAATTCACCATCAATTCCTTCAACCCATGAAATACTTCACAATATAACACATTTAATCACCACAAATCATTAATTAACCAATATTAGACCAAAAGGAAACTTGTTTATGCCACTTACCTCAAATTCAAGAAAACCATCAACATAGAGCCTCCCCTCCAAAAACAATCCATCAAAAGCTCTAAGCCATCATAGCAAGCCCATGTGTGAATTATTGTCCAAAACCACCGGTGAAATCACAAGATTTAAGAAGAAATCAAAACTAGAAAATGGAAGAGTTTTTCTCTTTCTCAAGGCCTCGGTTGAGCAACAGCAGAAAATGAAGACAAAAGACAGCAAAACATGATATTTAATGAAGGAAACAGCCGGTCAAAGCTGCTGACCGGCTGTGCCACGTCAGAATCCGGCCGGAATCTGGCCGGATTCAAGGCAGAGAGCTCCTCAATTTTTTTTCAAAACGGCTGGGCAATCCGGCCAGCTATCCGGCCAGAAACTGGCCGGATTTCCGGCCGGATTCGGCCCCCTTCACATTTCCAAAAATTTTTCTTCTTTTCCAAGTTCAAAAATGGTACTATTCCGCTCGTTCAACAAAAACTTGTATAAAAGGAAACCCTCCTTTGGCCGGGGCGTCACATCCTACAACCAGAAGATATTGAAATTGATGAGACACTGACCTATGAGGAGAAACCGATAAAGCTTCTAAATCGTAAGGTGAAAGAATTGAGAAACAAGCGGATCCCGTTGGTAAAAGTTCTATGGATAAACCATGGTTCGAAGAAGCGACCTGGGAGGTTGAAGAAGAAATTCGAGAAAAATATCCAGATTTGTTCTCAAATCAAGGTATAATTTCGAGAACGAAATTTTCTTAAGGGTGGAGAGGATGTGAGGACCCAAAAGTTTACTTATTTTAAACTCATATTATTGGTTTATTTAAATATTTATCCATCCGTATTCTTCGAATAATTTATTTCAACCCTTTTAGAACCATTTACATGGAACTATGACTTGTGTATATTTTTAAAATATTCCGTTAATAAATTTAATTTTTGGAACCTCGTTTAGCGAGATTTAGTGAATGCGCGTTTGGAGGCAATAGTCGATTTGAGAGTACAGTGACCTTGGAGATTTGAAAACTCATGCGTTAGTTTTAAAATAGGTATTTTTATGCTTAATTACCTTAGTATTAGTTAGTTATATTATCGTTACAAGAATTTCTTAGAAATTTTGCTTTAACGCACGCGAGTCGGAAGTTCGCGTTTTCACGAGCGCGACTAATTGAAAGGATTTAGAAATTTATTTTAGACTACTAAGAGTGAATAATAATAGTGTTAAAAGAAGTATGTTAAAGGTTTAATGCACAAGTGAAACAAACCCGAGAGAAAACGGACATGAAACGCGCGCGCGAGAAACACTATTCAAAGTTGACATTTGCTTAAATTTGAACCACCAACTACCAAGCTTCTCCAAGAAGCTTTATCACCAGCCATACTCTCTCTTTTCCCTCTCAAGCTTGGCTGAAACTTAGCTAAGGAAGGAGAACAAAATTTCCACTTTATTTCACTTCCAATCTTCCAACCATTTTACTCCAAATTCACCATACAACTTCCACTTCACTTGGAGATTCACTTGGACTAGGAAGGAAGCATCTTTCTCACGGTTTTTCTTGGGTCTTGGAGGTGCAAAATTTCTGATCTTACACCAAGGAGTAGACGGTAATCATCCGGTCACTTAATCTTAGTTCTAGTTGGTTAAATATTGCTAGGAAGCTTGTAGCTTCATGGTTATTGTTGTGGATTGAGTTTAAATATTGGAGTGGGCTCTATAAAATCCCACAATGGATATATTAGACTGATATGGTGATTATGAGTGTTGTTGGTGTTAATTATGTGTTAATCAAGTGGATATAAGTTAGAAAAGTGAAAGGAAAACCAAAGGAAGATTGTATAGGAAGAGGCCGAATTCTGCCCTGTTTTTCTCGAAGCTTTAATCCGAAATTTTGATGCTCAAATGACCTTAATCTGATGCAGATATGTTGTGTAGGATGTGTGGAAATGTTTCACCAAAAATCATGTGAATTGGTTGAGTAAAATTTGGAATTTCGAAATGGTACAAATCTGGAAAATTGTGTTCGGGTGTTCTGGACAGAGCATCTTTGAATGATCATAACTCTCTGCTCAGAAGTCGAAATCAAGTGCCGTTTGAGGCATTTGAAACTAGACATCTGTAGTTTTCTAACAGTGTATCATGCACCTTTTAATTCGAAGTGAGTTATCTGTAGTGACTGATCAAATTCGACTGCCCTGTTCTGTCAGTGCAACCGAGAAAATTGTAGAAGCTGCAACTTGTGGCTCCATTTTCTCTTATTTTCCAATTGAATTTCTGAACGAATTCTTCTAATGAAATGTATCCTTTTGAATTTAGTTTTCAATGCCACCAACCATGTCCAATTCTAAGTTGTATTGAGTGAGATATAGTCCAATTCCCAAACTATACCAAATCTGGAAAACCCTAATTTTGGCTAGCCGAATGGCCTAGCTTGACTTGGGACTTGTTGTTTTGAAACTTCTGAGGTTAATCACCTACCAAATGTATATTGGATGTTTCTTAGACCTTTGTTTCACAAATGAGTTAGATGGGAGTTGATTTCTTTGGGCAAAGTGTTTGAAAAAGAAAAAGAAAGCAAGAAGGCACATTTGCCTTGAAACTTTCTTGAACTTTGGTAGTTTTGTTAACTACCTTCCCGCATGAAATTTCAAATGAAATTTGATAGATAGGTAGTCCTCCTATAGAAGTTAAATTGTACCAATTTTGGTGTCATTCTAAGATTGTTTTGATATACAAACAAAATACTGAAGTTGTTCTTCCAAATATGGAAAATGGACCGAACAGTCCTCAATTTTAACCAATTTTGGGCCGCTATATCTTGACGCTCAAAACTCCAATTCTAGTTCCATTTGTTGTGTCTAAAACTTTGATTGGAACTATAATAGTCTTGTGAATTTCAGAGGCTAGTTCACTTTCTGTGAATTTTTCCGAATTTCAAAGTTTGCCGAAAACCAAGATTGAAACTGTCTTGTGGTGCAAATCAGCCATTTTAAGCTAAATTTTGAGTGTTTTCCATTTAGAATTTTGGAAATGTGTCTTCTAGGAACTTTTAGCACTTTGAAACTAGTTTCCAACAGTGCCAAGGTTTCCAATTTTGGACCTACAGAGTGTAAGATACGATTTTCAAAGATTGCTCCTTAAAACAGAAAATTTTGAACTTGAAGGGAATTGAGTTTTTAGAAACTCTTCACTACCCTTCGATATTGAATGACCGTTTTAGACTTGATTTCTTGAGTGAAAACAGTTTTTCCTTACCTTATTAAACCCACTTTTGAGTCTCGATTTATGAGTAATTAAGGCTCTCTTTCATGAAGTTTTCTTAGATTGTACAAGTGTACAATCTCACCTATTAACTGGGGATTTAAAAGTGATAGTGTGTGATCATAAATTATTATTTGCTCAGGCACTCATTGGGGCACTACTTCCTTGTTTTTGATTGATGAGTGTCAAGTGCATTTTTTGTTGCAATTATGTGAATTGCTTCTTATGGACTGAATAATTGATAACTGCTGAGTCGAGTGTGTACTTTATCGCACTCGTTCTCATTTAAATGAATTGAAATTAAATTGCCTGAATTGAATTGGATTACTTGAACTGAATTGAACTGAATTATATGCTATGGCTGCATATGTCATTGGAGTGAATCTTCTCGACCTATAACTGAGCTGTATACATATCGTTGGATTGAATCTCCTCGATATACAACTGAACTGGGGGATGCCCAAACTCATCGGCCGACATTAGACTCGAGTCGGCATGGGCTTGGTCGAGAACCTTGGTGAGCCATGAGAAAACTGAAAGTTTGATCAATTTGAGAGATCTTACTTGGCCTACTCATGTAGTAGTGCCTTTATAGCAGTTCGGGCCCGTTACAGTGTATGGTGGACGAAACTGTGAAGTAAGTGGAGTTCTACGGACTTAAAATACTGACCCGGTTGACGGAGTGTCATTGTGGGAAGGTATTCGATCAAGGTTTGGCGAAGCAAGTGGAACTTAGCTCCTGAGAGCTACCATATCCTTGAATTGTTTCTGTTTACTTTCTCTACTTGAACCATTAATGAATTGAATGTTACAGTTTTACCTACTATGTAAGTGATTGTTACTTGAACTATGTATGTGCAAGTGTGTTTCTTGGCCTCACAAGCAATCACTCATCCCGTATATTTGTTTTCCTTAATAGGTGGATTGGAAGATTTTGACAAAGCTGACTAGATTATACTTTTGATTGGAATCTTGGTTGGAAATGTTTAGTCGACTTTTAATGGTTGTATTTTGGGACTTAATGTATCTTTTGAGAACATGATGTAAGATTTGGATATTCAGTTAAGGAATTGACTTTTCTTCATTTTAGACTTGTATTATTTGGTAAGTGTCGTTAAGTTTGAATTGAATTGTCTTGAGTCTTGGCGAGAGCTGGGCAGGCGTTCCGCGGATACGCTTGGGTTCGTCCTTGAGAAAAGTGGGGGCGTCACAAGCAAAATCGTTAATATATGAGTATTGGTTTATCACAAACACAACAATAAGTGTTTCTGTGAGGACCCGTACTTTTCTTAATTGCACATTTTCTGCATTTTCTTTATTAGAAAATTTTTCTAGATCAATTTTATGAGTAAATATAGTTTTTAAATGATTTTTCTAGTATCGGTTAGTTTTTGAGAAATTAAGAGCGTATATCGGACGTGGGACCCACTAGTGCGCAAAATTCAGAAAATTTCGGCCAGTTAGGTTAAGTTTTGGATACTGGGTTTAATTTATCGGGTGTTATGAGATATTTAGAGGTACCAAGTGGATAGGTGTGAGAAAGACAAAAAAAGTTAGGCATGACATTAATGAGAGGGACAAGTGTCATGAAACCATTGGATGGGGACTTTGACTAACTTTTCTTAACTTTACTAAACATCCATTTTGACCAAATGTTTCTTCATTTTTCACCTTGTTGGCTGAAATTTTGAGGAGAGAAAAGAGAGGAAATCCTTCATCTTGTACTTCAATCCCTTGCTCCAATCTTGATTTCTAACCATTAAAAGTGAAGATTACTCCATCAAAGTTACTTATTAAGGAGGATTAAAGCTTCTAGTGGAGTTGTTTTGGAAGAAAAATTCCTAAGTCATCACCTTTCTTGATATTTGAAGGTATCATGTCTAGCCATCCTTCCTTTGTTCTTGATTATGTTAAATTAAGGACTTGTGATAGCTAAAGAGATGTTTTAGTGGAAAATTTCTGACTTGAATGCAAAAATTTCCAGTTAGGGTTTCATTTCCTCAATTCTACCCGTTTCTGTTTGACTAGGTTAGAGGCCGAATTGGCCTTAGCACAAAACATGAAAGTTGTATAGAATGATGCTTCCTAGTTACCTGTAAAAGTTCAGCTCAATCTGAGCTCGGTAGCCAATGAAAAGACCGAAATACCCCTGCTACCCTGTTTCTATCCGAGAATAGTAATCAGCTTTGGTAATTGGGTAGTTTGACTGGGAATACTACAGATTTGGTTGTTGATGTCTTCTTAAGAATTATAGCCTTGTATCTTCGCTTTCAAATGGCTTTGGAATCACTTGAATTGGAGTTGTATATGCTGAGATAATTCGGAAATACCCAGACTGGTCTAGGTAGGAGTTCAGCGAACAGGGTTGTCTTTTCACCCAATCTGACCGTGACTTTTCACCATGCTCCTTACCGAATTAGATTTTGGCCAAAACATGAACGTTATAGCCAATGGTATAAACTAGTATCCTGCAAAAGTTCAGCTTGATCCGACCACTGTAGCATGTGAAATGACCAAAATACCCTTGACTGTCCATGAAACCTGTTTCGCGCCCAGAATTCTGTTTTTTTTGTAGTTTTCCATTTTTGATCATGAAAATGCATGATTTGGCCATGGAGGTCTTCATACAAAATGTAGGGTTGTGTTTTAGCTTCGAAACACCATAAGATACACTTCAATCGGACTTCGGTAGCCTGAATTATTGCTGTTTAACGATTGTGCGGTGAGACAACCTGTTTGTGAGATTCTGGTTTCATATATGTCAATTTTGACCTAGATACATTGCAAACTGGACTGAGTGACCTTCTACAATATTGTAGTCCTATCTGTTAGCTTCGAAACGGTGTGTCTTGCACCTTCATCTGATAATCGTAGCGCCAATGGTGCCAAAACCGTAAAATGGTGTCAAAAACTATTTCTATCCGGAAATGTTTCTAGCTTGATTTTTGTATTTATTTTTGTATTTATATGACTTTAAGGCTAGTGAATGGCTTTTGGACATGAGATTATTCTATATGAGATGTTGGGACTATTTTGAGGAAAATAATGAAGCCATTAATGGCTGGAAAATAGGTAAACACAAGGGACATGCCATCCGTTTATCTTCTTGTAATTTGAGCAAGTTAAAGTGATTTTTTCGAATGTATTTTGTGACGAATTGGACGTATTTACTGAAAATGTTACCGGCTCTTTTAAAAGGTGGCCGAGGGCTAAATTCCTATTCGAACCTGTATATTTCCGCTTGGCAAATAAAATAATCATTTTACCATTCTAAAACCTAATACCTCTTTGGGTTGAAATTCCAAACGTTTACTTACTGTTTACCAAAATATAGAGGTTGACCTAGGGTTCTCTCGGCCACAAGTGAATAACTTTTAAGTGAAGTTTTAAGAGTGAAAGTGAGATAGTTTTACCACCTTTTCATGATTTTCATCAAGGCATATAGTCTATTGATTTTGAGCTACATAAACGATTCCGGAAACAATACTTCTTAGCTTACCTTATTGGATTTCGATTTGTCGTTGGTTAAAGTGTTTTCTGCCGGAAATTTCATAACTTTTTTGAGTTTGGTTTCACGGTTGGTTTATGAACCCTAGTAATTTCCGTCCACGGATCCATATGCTCTATTGACACTTTAAAAGTCATGCTAGATGGATTGTAATGTGTTCTTTGTTTACTTTTAGGTTTCATTGGTGATTGAGAAGTGGACGTTATTTTGCGTGTATAGGTGAGTGTTCCCTGTTTGATATGTTTCATGATTATATAGATGGTATGAATGACTGATAACATGTTATATGCTTTCAATGATTGTTAAAACGAGCTTTCGAGGCGAGTGTGTACCTTATCGCACTCGGCCTAAATGATTTTGAAATTTTCAATGATTGAATGATTGAAATGTTATTTGTGCATGAATGTAAGCCTTTTGGCTGAACTGGCCACTGCCCCTTGTCACCGGTTGTCTCGAGCCAGAAGCGGACTCGGTCGGGCGATTAAGGACCTGGGTGAACGTTTGGTATACTCGAGTATTACCTTGAAGGTTGGTGGAGCATGGTGAATGAATGAATGAACGAATGAATGAATGAGGGTTTTACTTATATACAAATGCAATTTGAAATGATTGAAGGTATAAGGGAACGAAAGGAGAATGAATGAACGAATGGCTCCTTGTGAGCACGTATCCTTTTAATGAAGGTGTTTATCGCTTTCTTTTGCATTTGAATTATTGGTAACATGTAATGAATGCATTGAACTTCTTGTTGCCTATGTGTTCGGAACCTCACTGAGCTTATAGCTCACCCCTTTAGTTTGTTTTCCTTAACAGGGGAAGGCGAGCAAGGACGAGGGCCGGTATAGACTAGCTGGGTCTAGCCCTTGGTTTTCTTTTGTCATGGTACTTGCCCTAGTGCTTGGCACGGGCTGGTTGTATGGTGATTTGAGAACCTCTGTGTATTTGACGGTTGTACTTCTTCTTGAGATATTATTGTATATACGTTTTGTTTTAAGTTGGATCGTGGTTAGATATTCTTATGGTTGCTTGAAGTGATCGACTGAGTCCTGGCGAGAGCTGGGCAGGCAGTCCGCCGAACCCTTTGGTTCGCCTTAGGGGAAAGTGGGGCTGTCACAGTTGGTATCAGAACCTGCTTCGCGTGATCTCTGCGCGGAGTGAGCCTGGACTGAGTGGTGAATAGGTATGAAGGACTAAGTGCTCGTTCGAGCATAATCTCTGAATTGGAAATGTTATAGGCCTTAAATCTTCCTTGAGGTATCTGAGGATTATAGATAGGTACGTCGGGTAGGAATTTCGATTGTAGATGGTTTACTCTTGGGCCTGGCCAGCTCGAGAGGTGAATTATCTTATTTCGGATTCACGTGCCCGAGTACTCCAGAGTTGAGGTAGTGCTAAGTATTTGAGACTTGTATTGTGGGAACATGAACAGGCTTTGTTCGACTGGAATGAGTACAAGAGGTTAAGGGATATCTGGTGTGAATAGTAAGTGACGTGAGGGACCGGACGGGGTTACCTTAGCTACGACTGGGACGATACATCATCTCCTCGTTTGATTCGTCCATATATTCTTATTACATGACGTTAATTGGTGTACTTGAGCATATGAATATTTGCCTGACTTGATACGTACTTGTGTAATTGATCATCTATTTTCTTGATATGTGGAGTGCTATGTGCATATATGTTTACTTGTGTACTTGGTGCCTCAATTTTGGTTACTTTTGAGTCACCTTATTGCATTTATTCATTAAACCACTTTTGGAAAAAAAAAAAAGAGAGGGAAGGAAAAAAATATGGACGGGAGACGTGGTCGAGGCCGTGGAACTAAACGGACCCCAGAACCTAGAGCAGAAAGGGAAACGTCCGCCGAACAAGAACAAGGACCGAGAGTTGCAACCGGAGACCAAATGGCGACGGCAATGCAACAAATGACAGATATCTTGGCAAGATTAGTAGATCAACAAGGTCAAATACCCGTAAATCAACCCCGGAACCCTGAGATGGGTGAGCATAAGGCTCTGGAGCGGTTTTAGAAGTTTGCACCTCCAAAATTCGCTGGAGGGCCTGATCCGGACATCGCTGAACAATGGCTAGAGGTCATGGTAAATATATTCACAGCTTTGAATTATATTGAACAGAGGCAGGTGAACTTCACAGTGTTTCAATTTGAGGGACCGGCCCGGGCATGGTGGAATGTAATTAGAACAAAGTGGGAAAGAGAACAGACTGTCTGGACATGGGCGAATTTTGTAAGAGAATTTAACGAGAAATACCTTCCACCCTTAGTTCAAGAAAGGAGGGAGGATGAATTTATTGGACTACGCCAGGGGACCTTAAGTGTGGCTGAATACGAAACGAAATTCACCAAACTATCCAAGTTTGCTTCAGAATTAGTAGCCACGGAACCGAGAAGAGTGAGACGGTTTATACAAGGACTAAATTTGGACATCCAAGAGGCGTTGGCAGCAGCGCAAGTGAATACATTTACGGAGGCCCTTGAGAAGGCTCAACGAATCGAGAATGCAAAGGCACAAGTAAAAGCCTCCCAAACACGGAAAAGAGGTGTAGCTGGTAGTATGAGTGAGGAACCAAGTGAATTGATAGTCCCTTCCAAAATGCAGAAAACAAATCTTTTGTCCTACCCACCATGGACAATAGGGGCGGTAGATAAAAGGTCTACTAAAGGGAGCCAAATCGGACCTGGGGAAATTTCTCAAGAAAGCCAAAAGATGACTTCTCACCTGACTTGTGGCTATTGCGGAAAGGCCAATCATACCGAGAACGATTGTTGGGGGAAAGGGCGGAAGTGCTTGATTTGTGGGAGTTGTGAGCACCAAGTTAGCAACTGTCCAAGGAGACAGTCACGCGGAGGTAGTATTCCGCAACTGGAGGGAGCTAAAACAAAACAAACAAATGAAAGAGGGAACCGAACTAGTGGGCCAGCAAAAGCTTCTGCGTTAGGCACCCAAACAGTTCCGGACTCGTCTGAGGCAAATGAAGGTAAAAATTTCGAGGACGAAATTTCTTTAAGGGGGAGAGAGTGTGAGGACCCGTACTTTTCTTAATTGCACGTTTTCTGCATTTTCTTTATTAGAAAATTTTTCTAGATCAATTTTATGAGTAAATATAGTTTTTAAATGATTTTTCTAGTATCGGTTAGTTTTTGAGAAATTAAGAGCGTATATCGGACGTGGGACCCACTAGTGCGCAAAATTCGGAAAATTTCGGCCAGTTAGGTTAAGTTTTGGATACTGGGTTTAATTTATCGGGTGTTATGATATATTTAGAGGTACCAAGTGGATAGGTGTGAGAAAGACAAAAAAAGTTAGGCATGACATTAATGAGAGGGACAAGTGTCATGAAACCATTGGATGGGGACATTGACTAACTTTTCTTAACTTTACTAAACATCCATTTTGACCAAATGTTTCTTCATTTTTCACCTTGTTGGCTGAAATTTTGAGGAGAGAAAAGAGAGGAAATCCTTCATCTTGTACTTCAATCCCTTGCTCCAATCTTGATTTCTAACCATTAAAAGTGAAGATTACTCCATCAAAGTTACTTATTAAGGAGGATTAAAGCTTCTAGTGGAGTTGTTTTGGAAGAAAAATTCCTAAGTCATCACCTTTCTTGATATTTGAAGGTATCATGTCTAGCCATCCTTCCTTTGTTCTTGATTATGTTAAATTAATGACTTGTGATAGCTAAAGAGATGTTTTAGCGGAAAATTTCTGACTTGAATGCAAAAATTTCCAGTTAGGGTTTCATTTCCTCAATTCTGCCCGTTTCTGTTTGACTAGGTTAGAGGCCGAATTGGCCTTAGCACAAAACATGAAAGTTGTATAGAATGATGCTTCCTAGTTACCTGTAAAAGTTCAGCTCAATCTGAGCTCGGTAGCCAATGAAAAGACCGAAATACCCCTGCTACCCTGTTTCTATCCGAGAATAGTAATCAGCTTTGGTAATTGGGTAGTTTGACTGGGAATACTACAGATTTGGTTGTTGATGTCTTCTTAAGAATTATATCCTTGTATCTTCTCTTTCAAATGGCTTTGGAATCACTTGAATTGGAGTTGTATATGCTGAGATAATTCGGAAATACCCAGACTGGTCTAGGTAGGAGTTCAGCGAACAGAGTTGTCTTTTCACCCAATCTGACCGTGACTTTTCACCATGATCCTTACCGAATTAGATTTTGGCCAAAACATGAAAGTTATAGCCAATGGCATAAAATAGTAGCCTACAAAATTTCAGCTTGATCCGACCACTGTAGCATGTGAAATGACCGAAATACCCTTGACTGTCCATGAAACCTGTTTCGCGCCCAGAATTCTGTTTTTTTGTAGTTTTCAATTTTTTATCATGAAAATGCATGATTTGGCCATGGAGGTCTTCATAAAAAATGTAGGTTTGTGTTTTATCTTCGAAACACCATAAGATACACTTCAATCGGACTTCGGTAGCCTGAATTATTGCTGTTTAACGATTGTGCGGTTAGCCAACCTGTTTGTGAGATTCTGGTTTCATATATGTCAATTTTGACCTAGATACATTGCAAACTGGAATGCGTGACCTTCTACAATATTGTAGTCCTATCTGTTAGCTTCGAAACGGTGTGTCTTGCACTTTCATCCGATAATCGTAGCGCTAATGGTGCCAAAACCGCAAAATGGTGTCAAAAACTGTTTTTATCCGGAAATGTTTCTAGCTTGATTTTTGTATTTATTTTTGTATTTATATGACTTTAAGCCTAGTGAATGGCTTTTGCACATGAGATTATTCTATATGAGATGTTGGGACTGTTTTCAGGAAAATAATGAAGCCATTAATGGCTGGAAAATAGGTAAACACAAGGGACATGCCGTCCGTTTATCTTCTTGTAATTTGAGCAAGTTAAAGTGATTTTTTCGAATGTATTTTGTGACGAATTGGACGTATTTACTGAAAATGTTACCGGCTCTTTCAAAAGGTGGCCAAGGGCTAAATTCCTATTTGAACCTGCATATTTCCGCTTGGCAAATAAAATGATCATTTTACCATTCTAAAACCTAATACCTCTTTGGGTTGAAATTCCAAACGTTTACTTACTGTTTACCAAAATATAGAGGTTGACCTAGGGTTCTCTCGGCCACAAGTGAATAACTTTTAAGTGAAGTTTTAAGAGTGAAAGTGAGATAGTTTTACCACCTTTTCATGATTTTCATCAAGGCATATAGTCTATTGATTTTGAGCTACATAAACGATTCCGGAAACAATACTTCTTAGCTTACCTTATTGGATTTCGATTTGTCGTTGGTTAAAGTGTTTTCTGCCGGAAATTTCATAACTTTTTTGAGTTTCGTTTCACGGTTGGTTTATGAACCCTAGTAATTTCCGTCCACGGATCCATATGCTCTATTGACACTTTAAAAGTCATGCTAGATGGATTGTAATGTGTTCTTTGTTTACTTTTAGGTTTCATTGGTGATTGAGAAGTGGACGTTATTTTGCGTGTATAGGTGAGTGTTTCCTGTTTGATATGTTTCATGATTATATAACTGGTATGAATAACTGATAACATGTTATATGCTTTCAATGATTGTTAAAACGAGCTTTCGAGGCGAGTGTGTACCTTATCGCACTCGGCCTAAATGATTGTGAAATTTTTAATGATTGAATGATTGAAATGTTATTTGTGCATGAATGTAAGCCTTTTGGCTGAACAGGCCACTGCTCCTTGTCACTGGTCGTCTCGAGCCAGAAGCGGACTCGGTCGGACGATTAGGAACCTGGGTGAACGTTTGGTATACTCGAGTATTACCTTGTAGGTTGGTGGAGGTTGGTGGAGCATGGTGAATGAATGAATGAACGAATGAATGAATGAGGGATTTACTTATACACAAATGCAATTTCAAATGATTGAAGGTATAAGGGAACGAAAGGAGAATGAATGAACGAATGGCTCCTTGTGAGCACGTATCCTTTTAATGAAGGTGTTTATCGCATTCTTTTGCATTTGAATTATTGGTAACATGTAATGAATGCATTGAACTTCTTGTTGCCTATGTGTTCGGAACCTCACTGAGCTTATAGCTCACCCCTTTAGTTTGTTTTCCTTAACAGGGGAAGGCGAGCAAGGACGAGAGCCGGTATAGACTAGCTGGGTCTAGCTCTTGGTTTTCTTTTGTCATGGTTCTCGCCCTAATGCTTGGCACGGGCTGGTTGTATGGTGATTTGAGAACCTCTGTGTATTTGACGGTTGTACTTCTTCTTGAGATATTATTGTATATACGTTTTGTTTTAAGTTGGATCGTGGTTAGATATTCTTATGGTTGCTTGAAGTGATCGACTGAGTCCTGGCGAGAGCTGGGCAGGCAGTCCGCCGAACCCTTTGGTTCGCCTTAGGGGAAAGTGGGGCTGTCACAGTTGGTATCAGAGCCTGCTTCGCGTGGTCTCTGCGCGGAGTGAGCCTGGACTGAGTGGTGAATAGGTATGAAGGACTAAGTGCTCGTTCGAGCATAATCTCTGAATTGGAAATGTTATAGGCCTTAAATCTTCCTTGAGGTATCTGAGGATTATAGATAGGTACGTCGGGTAGGAATTTCGATTGTAGATGGTTTACTCTTGGGCCTGGCCAGCTCGAGAGGTGAATTATCTTATTTCGGATTCACGTGCCCGAGTACTCCAGAGTTGAGGTAGTGCTAAGTATTTGAGACTTGTATTGTGGGAACATGAACAGGCTTTGTTCGACTGGAATGAGTACAAGAGGTTAAGGGATATCTGGTGTGAATAGTAAGTGACGTGAGGGACCGGACGGGGTTACCTTAGCTAAGACTGGGATGATACATCATTTCCTCGTTTGATTCGTCCATATATTCTTATTACATGACGTTAATTGGTGTACTTGAGCATATGAATATTTGCCTGACTTGATACGTACTTGTGTAATTGATCATCTATTTTCTTGATATGTGGAGTGCTATGTGCATATATGTTTACTTGTGTACTTGGTGCCTCAATTTTGGTTACTTTTGAGTCACCTTATTGCATTTATTCATTAAACCACTTTTGGAAAAAAAAAAGAGAGGGAAGGAAAAAAATATGGACGGGAGATGTAGTCAGGGACGTGGTCGAGGCCGTGGAACTAAACGGACCCTAGAACCTAGAGCAGAAAGGGAAACGTCCGCCGAACAAGAACAAGGACCGAGAGTTGCAACCGGAGACCAAATGGCGACGGCAATGCAACAAATGACGGATATCTTGGCAAGATTAGTAGATCAACAAGGTCAAATACCCGTAAATCAACCCCGGAACCCTGAGACGGGTGAGGATAAGGCTCTGGAGCGGTTTTAGAAGTTTGCACCTCCAAAATTCGCTGGAGGGCCTGATCCGGACATCGCTGAACAATGGCTAGAGGTCATGGTAAATATATTCACAGCTTTGAATTATACTGAACAGAGGCAGGTGAACTTCACAGTGTTTCAATTTGAGGGACCGGCCCGGGCATGGTGGAATGTAATTAGAACAAAATGGGAAAGAGAACAGACTGTCTGGACATAGGCGAATTTTGTAAGAGAATTTAACGAGAAATACCTTCCACCCTTAGTTCAAGAAAGGAGGGAGGATGAATTTATTGGACTACGCCAGGGGACCTTAAGTGTGGCTGAATACGAAACGAAATTCACCAAACTATCCAAGTTTGCTTCAGAATTAGTAGCCACGGAACCGAGAAGAGTGAGACGGTTTATACAAGGACTAAATTTGGACATCCAAGAGGCGTTGGCAGCAGCGCAAGTGAATACATTTACGGAGGCCCTTGAGAAGGCTCAACGAATCGAGAATGGAAAGGCACAAGTAAAAGCCTCCCAAACACGGAAAAGAGGTGTAGCTGGTAGTATGAGTGAGGAACCAAGTGAATTGATAGTCCCTTCCAAAACGCAGAAAACAAATCTTTTGTCCTACCCACCATGGACAATAGGGGCGGTAGATAAAAGGTCTACTAAAGGGAGCCAAATCGTACCTGGGGAAATTTCTCAAGAAAGCCAAAAGATGACTTCTCACCTGACTTGTGGCTATTGCGGAAAGGCCAATCATACCGAGAACGATTGTTGGCGGAAAGGGCGGAAGTGCTTGATTTGTGGGAGTGGTGAGCACCAAGTTAGCAACTGTCCAAGGAGACAGTCACGCGGAGGTAGTATTCCGCAACTGGAGGGAGCTAAAACAAAACAAACAAATGAAAGAGGGAACCGAACTAGTGGGCCAGTAAAAGCTTCTGCGTTAGGCACCCAAACAGTTCCGGACTCGTTTGAGGCAAATGAAGGTAAAAATTTCGAGGACGAAATTTCTTTAAGGGGGAGAGAGTGTGAGGACCCGTACTTTTCTTAATTGCACGTTTTCTGCATTTTCTTTATTAGAAAATTTTTCTAGATCAATTTTATGAGTAAATATAGTTTTTAAATGATTTTTCTAGTATCGGTTAGTTTTTGAGAAATTGAGAGCGTATATCGGACGTGAGACCCACTAGTGCGCAAAATTCGGAAAATTTCGGCCAGTTAGGTTAAGTTTTGGATACTGGGTTTAATTTATCGGGTGTTATGAGATATTTAGAGGTACCAAGTGGATAGGTGTGAGAAAGACAAAAAAAGTTAGGCATGACATTAATGAGAGGGACAAGTGTCATGAAACCATTGGATGGGGACTTTGACTAACTTTTCTTAACTTTACTAAACATCCATTTTGACCAAATGTTTCTTCATTTTTCACCTTGTTGGCTGAAATTTTGAGGAGAGAAAAGAGAGGAAATCCTTCATCTTGTACTTCAATCCCTTGCTCCAATCTTGATTTCTAACCATTAAAAGTGAAGATTACTCCATCAAAGTTACTTATTAAGGAGGATTAAAGCTTCTAGTGGAGTTGTTTTGGAAGAAAAATTCCTAAGTCATCACCTTTCTTGATATTTGAAGGTATCATGTCTAGCCATCTTTCCTTTGTTCTTGATTATGTTAAATTAAGGACTTGTGATAGCTAAAGAGATGTTTTAGTGGAAAATTTCTGACTTGAATGCAAAAATTTCCAGTTAGGGTTTCATTTCCTCAATTCTGCCCGTTTCTGTTTGACTAGGTTAGAGGCCGAATTGGCCTTAGCACAAAACATGAAAGTTGTATAGAATGATGCTTCCTAGTTACCTGTAAAAGTTCAGCTCAATCTGAGCTCGGTAGCCAATGAAAAGACCGAAATACCCCTGCTACCCTGTTTCTATCCGAGAATAGTAATCAGCTTTGGTAATTGGGTAGTTTGACTGGGAATACTACAGATTTGGTTGTTGATGTCTTCTTAAGAATTATATCCTTGTATCTTCTCTTTCAAATGGCTTTGGAATCACTTGAATTGGAGTTGTATATGCTGAGATAATTCGGAAATACCCAGACTGGTCTAGGTAGGAGTTCAGCGAACAGAGTTGTCTTTTCACCCAATCTGACCGTGACTTTTCACCATGATCCTTACCGAATTAGATTTTGGCCAAAACATGAAAGTTATAGCCAATGGCATAAAATAGTAGCCTACAAAATTTCAGCTTGATCCGACCACTGTAGCATGTGAAATGACCGAAATACCCTTGACTGTCCATGAAACCTGTTTCGCGCCCAGAATTCTGTTTTTGTGTAGTTTTCCATTTTTGATTATGAAAATGCATGATTTGGCCGTGGTGGTCTTCATACGAAATGTAGGGTTGTGTTTTAGCTTCGAAACACCATAAGATACACTTCAATCGGACTTCGGTAGCCTGAATTATTGCTGTTTAACGATTGTGCGGTTAGCCAACCTATTTGTGAGATTCTGGTTTCATATATGTCAATTTTGACCTAGATACATTGCAAACTGGACTGAGTGACCTTCTACAATATTGTAGTCCTATCTGTTAGCTTCGAAACGGTGTGTCTTGCACCTTCATCCGATAATCGTAGCGCCAATGGTGCCAAAACCGCAAAATGGTGTCAAAAACTGTTTTTATCCGGAAATGTTTCTAGCTTGATTATTGTATTTATTTTTGTATTTATATGACTTTTAGCCTAGTGAATGGCTTTTGGACATGAGATTATTATATATGAGATGTTGGGACTGTTTTGAGGAAAATAATGAAGCCATTAATGGCTAGAAAATAGGTAAACACAAGGGACATGCCGTCCGTTTATCTTCTTGTAATTTGAGCAAGTTAAAGTGATTTTTTCGAATGTATTTTGTGACGAATTGGACGTATTTACTGAAAATGTTACCGGCTCTTTCAAAAGGTGGTCGAGGGCTAAATTCCTATTTGAACCTGTATATTTCCGCTTGGCAAATAAAATGATCATTTTACCATTCTAAAACCTAATACCTCTTTGGGTTGAAATTCCAAACGTTTATTTACTGTTTACCAAAATATAGAGGTTGACCTAGGGTTCTCTCGGCCACAAGTGAATAACTTTTAAGTGAAGTTTTAAGAGTGAAAGTGAGATAGTTTTACCACCTTTTCATGATTTTCATCAAGGCATATAGTCTATTGATTTTGAGCTACATAAACGATTCCGGAAACAATACTTCTTAGCTTACCTTATTGGATTTCGATTTGTCGTTGGTTAAAGTGTTTTCTGCCGGAAATTTCATAACTTTTTTGAGTTTGGTTTCACGGTTGGTTTATGAAACCTAGTAATTTCCGTCCATGGATCAATATGCTCTATTGACACTTTAAAAGTCCTGCTAGATGGATTGTAATGTGTTCTTTGTTTACTTTTAGGTTTCATTGGTGATTGAGAAGTGGACGTTATTTTGCGTGTATAGGTGAGTGTTCCCTGTTTGATATGTTTCATGATTATATAGCTGGTATGAATGACTGATAACATGTTATATGCTTTCAATGATTGTTAAAACGAGCTTTCGAGGCGAGTGTGTACCTTATCGCACTCGGCCTAAATGATTGTGAAATTTTCAATGATTGAATGATTGAAATGTTATTTGTGCATGAATGTAAGCCTTTTGGCTGAACTGGCCACTGCCCCTTGTCACCGGTCATCTCGAGCCAGAAGCGGACTCGGTCGAGCGATTAGGGACCTGGGTGAACGTTTGGTATACTCGAGTATTACCTTGTAGGTTGGTGAAGGTTGGTGGAGCATGGTGAATGAATGAATGAACGAATGAATGAATGAGTGTTTTACTTATATACAAATGCAATTTCAAATGATTGAAGGTGTAAGGGAACGAAAGGAGAATGAATGAACGAATGGCTCCTTGTGAGCACGTATCCTTTTAATGAAGGTGTTTATCGCTTTCTTTTGCATTTGAATTATTGGTAACACGTAATGAATGCATTGAACTTCTTGTTGCCTATGTGTTCGGAACCTCACTGAGCTTATAACTCACCCCTTTAGTTTGTTTTCCTTAACAGGGGAAGGCGAGCAAGGACGAGAGCCGGTATAGACTAGCTGGGTCTAGCCCTTGGTTTTCTTTTGTCGTGGTTCTCGCCCTAGTGCTTGGCACGGGCTGGTTGTATGGTGATTTAAGAACCTCTGTGTATTTGACGGTTGTACTTCTTCTTGAGATATTATTGTATATACGTTTTGTTTTAAGTTGGATCGTGGTTAGATATTCTTATGGTTGCTTGAAGTGATCGACTGAGTCCTGGCGAGAGTTGGGCAGGCAGTCCGCCGAACCCTTTGGTTCGCCTTATGGGAAAGTGGGGCTGTCACAGTTTCTGCATGAATATATCTATAAACAGTAACTATAGCCTGTATTTAAATCTGAAAACACAGTATCACGTATACAAAATAAGGCTTATTATTAAAACAACAGAAAATAGGGAAAATTTTGATTTATGAAACTTTTTCATAAGTTAAGTGAGAAACATGCTCCTTTACTTTTACTATACTTTGAATTATCATTACTCGATTATGTATCACATGAAAAGAAGTGTAGAAATGATCACAAGATGAAAGAACACATGACCAAATGCTGAACTGACAGAGGTAGTTAAATTCGAAGAATGTTAAAATACTAGGTTCATGTTGCTTAGTGTGCTGGGACATTAGAGGCTTAGAGTACTCAGGGTATCCTCATATTTGTCATAACTCTTAGCGACAGTGGTTGCTTGAATCCAGGAAACTAAACAATGCAATTGACAAATTGTAAGCCAAAAGGTGCATTAAAATGCAAAGATGAGAAACAAAGAGTAGATGGAAGCCAACAACGCAATAGAATCCTGATGGAAGAAAATAATTGTGCAGAAAAATGCAAAACTAATGCAGCTGGTACAAGCTACACAGATGGAAGCCGATAAGTTAAACAGATGTGGTACACTCTATGAAAGCTCAACATCAAACACAAAATTAAGATCTTCATCTAGAAATGTATAAAAGGTGCATTGCCAATAAGAGAAGCAATATGCAAGATGATAGGACTGGGAGACCCAATGTGCAGAACCTGTGGGGAGGAACAGGAAACGGTAGAACACTTATTGCTAAATTGTCCACACACTCTTGACATATGAAAGGCTGCCCCTATCCAATGGGATGGTGCTAAAGATCAATTAGAAGACTTTAAAAGATGGTGGATCAGTCAAGGCAAGGAAAAGACTAGAAAGGTTGGAACATATTGGTTTGACTACAAACATTTTGTGGCAAGTGTGGAAAGATAGAAACAAGAAAGAATTTGAGAACTCAAGCAGCTCTTCACCAGTTAGGACAGTTGAAGTAATAGTAGACTAGTAAAAGTGAATAATTACAGA
Source organism: Coffea arabica (assembly GCF_036785885.1). Lineage (NCBI taxonomy): Eukaryota > Viridiplantae > Streptophyta > Magnoliopsida > Gentianales > Rubiaceae > Coffea > Coffea arabica. The sequence continues at coordinate 21,820,992 of NC_092316.1, forward strand.
GTTAAAGGAAGTACCTTAGAGGATTAGTGCACAAGTGTATTACACTCGAGAGAAAACGGTGGTACGAAACACTCGCGCGACAACTATTCCTAGTTGACTTTTGGATTGCTTAACCCTTACTTTTTTCTCCAAGCTTCCAAGACAAGCCAAAACCATCACACACTCTGTAACGACCCCACCTCCCCCTAAGGCGTACCAGAGGGTTCGGCGGGCCGCCTGCCCAGCTCTCGCCGGGACTCAGTCGTTCTTTAATCAAATCCAGAACAAATCACAAGAATAAATAGGGCAGCAATCCAAACTTAAATGGGAACTTATATACATTGCTATCTCAAAAGGAAGTACAACCATCAAATGTACAAAGGTTCTCACTTCACCATACAACTAGCCAGTGCCAAGCACTAGGGCGAGAACCATTACAAAAGAAACAAAAGACCTAGACTAGGCTAGTCTATGCTCTCATCCTGCTCGCCGTCCCCTGTTAAGGAAAACAAAACTAAAGGGGTGAGCTAAAAGCTCAGTGAGGTTCCAAACAGATAATCAAACAATCAATTCAATACATTAAACATGGAGTATCAATAATTCAAGAAACATTTACAATGGAAAGCAATAGTAACATTCATTAAAAGGATACGGCTCACAAGGAGCAATTCGTTCATTCGTTCATTCGTTCTCCTGACATTTCCCCTTATTCCTCCAATCATTTGAAAATGCATTTTTCGTTTATCAATAAACCCTCGTTCATTCGTTCGTTCGTTCATTCATTCATTCACCCCCGTCCTGGCCGTTGGCCAGTCTCCACCAACCTACAGGGTAATACTCGAGTATACCAAACGTTCACCCAAGTCCCTAATCGCCCGACCGAGTCCGCTTCTGGCTCGAGACGACCGGTAACAAGGGGCAATGGCCAGTTCAGCCCAAAAGGCTTACATTCATGCGCAAGTAACATTTCAATCATTAAATCCTTGAAAATTGCACAGTTATTTAGGTCGATTGCGATAAAGTACACACTCGCCTAGAAAGCTCGTTTTGGAAATCATTAAAAGCAATTAACACATTAGCAAATGATAACAACAAGCCATAAAGTCAAATAAGGAACACTCACCTAGATATGCAAAATAACGTGCAAAATATCCTTCCGGATATTACCCTTAGTCACCAATGAAACCTAAGGTTGAACAAGAGAACATATTACAGTTTATCGAGCAGAACATTTAAGGGAAACAAAGAAACCCGACTAATTAGGAGTAAAACGTGTAAAGATGACTTTCAAGTAAGAAGAGGGTTGTTTGAACCCCAGGATGAAAAATCATGTTTTAAAATGGAAAACCGGTCATGGTATTGGCCAAACAAAAGTATACAAGTTCAAATAGAAACCTAACCCTCGAGCGAAAATTTGGGTAGCACGCCCTTTGTGTTTACCTAATTTTCCAGCCATTTTGGCTTCATTATTTTTCCTCAACCACAACCCAACATCACACATAAGCAATTCAAGTCAAGAGCCATTCCATAGGCTCACAATATCATAAGAATAAGAATTACAACAATCACAAGTGCAGAAATTCAAATTAGCACAAGACAGATTTGACGTACGAATGCAGAAATAACATATCCGAAGCTACGCTTATCGTATTGAGAAAAAACATATGCCGTTTCGAAGCTAAGACACAGAGCTACAACATTCATGAAGGTCACTTAGTCCAGTTCCTAATGTAACTTAGTCAAATTCTCAAATTACTAAACCAGAAACCAATTCGTTGGCTGTTTAAACGCAGAACACTGTAATGGACATATCTCAGAGTACACAAGTGGGAATCAGGTGTTCTTAGAGGCATTTGAAAGCTAATTCAGAATACTACAACTTTCATGTTTTGGCAAAAAGCTAAATCAGAATGGATCCTAGTCAAAAAACGTGATAAACTGGACTTAACTGATCACACGGACTGCTTGGCAAATACTTAAAACAGTAAGGGTATTTTGGACGTTTCACATCCTACGTTGCTCCGATTGAGTTGAAATTTTGTAGGCACCTATAAAATACCATTCTATACAACTTTCATTCTTTGACCAAAGGCAAATTCGGCCTCTAACATAGGGATTCAAATTCGGACAGAATGTTGGGAAAAATTTCCAGATTCTGGAATTTCTAGTTTTTAGTGGAACTTTCCTTAATTTCTTGGTCTAATCACTACCAAAGCCTCTCTTATAACCTTAATTTCAACATATATACTTCATACAACAAATTGGGCAGAAATTCATCAAGCCCTAGTTCATCATATAAATTGGGGAAAACTTCCAAAATAAGATAATATCCATGATTCCACCACAAAATCAAGTTGCTAAGCTTAATTTAACAAGATTGAAAGTAAAACTTGGAGAGGTAAGCTTTCTTACCTTGACTAGAGTTCACTAAGAGTAGCCCAAGCTTTCTCTTTCAAAAATCACACCACAAGTCACTAACTAATCACTCAAGGACAAGTTTAATCGGTTTGTTTTGTTTGATTTCTCACTTGGTTGTTGGATTGAAGATGAAATGGAATGTTTTCCCTTGTTGTTTTTCTTCTTGCTCCTCTCAGCCAGCAGCAACAAAATGAAGAAGATAGTTGCTAAGTTTTGGTGTTTGAATAGATGGTCTTGGTCTTAATTAAGAAGCTCTATGGTGGCGACAAGTGTCGCCACCACCACCTTTCTTTTTTTCTCTTTCTTTCCTTGTCATTTTAGCCACTAATTTTCGGTCAACCTTGCTGCCAAGAGAGAAGATATTTTGCTCAAGTTCAATAAATTTGTTTGGTGAGAAAAATGGTGGTCAAGTGGTGCGTTCAATCGGTAGTGCGCGGGACCCGCCGGTTCGCGCCGTTTTTCTTAAAAACTCACGTACTAGGGTTTTTACTTCCCATTCACTAACCTTATATCATTGCTACCAATCACATATTATTTCTCACTTAAAAGTCACTTTTAATCCTCAAATTTAATCCTTACTCTGTACCGAAAATTCATCTGGCCAAAAATCGCGAAAACCCTAATTTTGCTCCAAACTTGAAACCGAAGCGTAAAACCCTATTTTCTAGGTTTACTTACACTTATTGTGAAATAATTGGGTAGTGGGCTTTGATAAATAATAATTTTCAAATAAAAGGGTATTTTTGAGAAAAATACAAGAAATTTGCGAGTCCTCACACACTCTCTCTCTTACCTCTCCATTTTCGGCCCTAGCTCCAAGGAAGACACGGCGGAAGAAAGCTTCACTTTTCTTGCTCCAATTCTTCACCCAACTTCCATACCTTTTGGAAATCACCTCTAGCTTGAAGAAAGACAACTTCTTGGGGAGTTATTAGTGGAAAATCTGGTTTTCATCTTGGGTTTTGAAGGTATAAACATCTCCGACCAAAACTCTTGCTTTCTTGTTTTTTTGCTTGGTTTTGAAGCTTGTAGCTTCCTTATTGTTGTTGTTGCTTGGATTTGGTTGGTTGAAGTGGGCTCTATGAACTCCCACCTTGGTTAAATGAGCACTACCATGATGTTTATGTGTGTGTTAGTGTGTTTTGATGAGTTTTAATAGAAGAAACTTGAAGAGGAGAAAGAGAGAGAGAAACCGTGAGAGGAAGAGAGCTAGCCGAAATTTCTGGTCTTATTGTTCTATTTTCATTTGGAATTTTTGGTGCTTGGTGGACTGTGAAATCGATGGATATATGTTGTATATTGTGTGTATAAGGTGTCTTTCAAAAATCGTATCATTTGGTTGTGTAAAACTTGAGTTTTGGGAAGAGTTTCAAATCAGGAAATTGATAACAGTGCACTTGGACAGTGCTTCTTTGTCCGAATGTAACTCTGTGTACAAAAGTCGAAATTGAGTGCCATTAGCGGCATTCAAAACTAGATATTTATAGGTTTTCAACGGTATAAAAATGGAAAATGGGTCAGCAAAATTCTTCCAAAACTGCCATTAGCGCAGTGAGTCGGCAAAATGGGTCGTTCTGTTTTGATTGTATATGCGAACAAAACTGGAAACTGAATCTTGTTGCTCAATTTTATCCCACTTATGAAATGATTTCAAGATGATGTCTTCTGATGAATTGTAATATTTGGAACTTAGTTTCCAACACCATATATCAATCTCAATACCGAGTTATACAGAGTTAGATATGGTTTGGTTTCGAAAATGCGATAAATCTTGAAATTGGAAGAATTTTCCTTCCTTGTTGACCGAATGGTCGAATCTGTTTTGGGAGGTTATATTTCGAATATTTTAGTGTCAGTTAACCATCAATTATTTATTAAATGTTTTTGAAACTTTGGTTTCAAAATTGGAGCGATTTAGGGCTGATTGTGTTGGACAAAACGTTTGAAAAGAAAGAAAAGCAAGAGGGCAGTTAGCACTAAAACATTTTACGAACTTTGGTTGTTTTGTTAACTGCCTTCCCAAAGCGTTTTTACCTGAAGTTTGGTAGAGAAATAGTTCATATATGGAAGTTTAAGTGTACCAGATTTGGTGTGATTTCAATGCCATTCCGATACTCAAATAATGCCCCAAAGATTGCTCTTCAAATCTGGAAATTTACCAACCAGTTTGCAAGATTTAGCTGACTTTAAACTGTTATATCTTGATGCTCAAAACTCCGAATTTAGTTCTATTTATTGTGTTTGAAACCTTGTTTGGAACTTTTATATTGTTACGAATTTTAAAGGCTGATTCACTTTCTATGAATTTTACCGAATTTCCAAACATTGCCGAAAAATCAAGACTGGTTCTGTCTTGCATGTTTAAATCAAAAAATAAATGCTTTTTGTTTAAAATCTTGGAAAAGTGTCTTCTAGAAACTTTTAATACTTTGGATATAGTTTCTAACGGTATAAAGTCCAATTTTGGACAGAAAAACTCAAGATCTGATTTTAATAAGTTTATTGTGCAAAGCTGAAAATTCTTCATTTCTTAGGAAATGAGTTTTTAAGAACTTTTCATTTTCTTTTGATATTGATAGTTTAAACACGATTTCATAGTGAATATGAGTTTTCCCTTGTGATTTTAAATCTTCACTTTTGAATCTTGAATTTCAATAGAGTGAAACTCTTTTGAGACAATGTTCTAAATTGAAGCAAATACATTTCCTTCCTTGTATGTTAAGTGATGGTGAGTTTATGTGAGTGATAATCGATCACTATTTCTTCAGGCGCTCAAGAGGATATTGATGGAAACCTCGGTGCGGAACACTAAAGAACTTCTTTACTTACTTACTTTTGATTTGTTGAGTGTTTCTTGTATGTGTTTGTGACTTGAATAGTTTTGCTACATGTTTACCGCATATTTCTTGGGTGTTTAAGTGTTAAGTGTTCCCTATAATCACTCCTATGTAAGCTTTCATTGTTTTAAGGCGAGTGTGTACTTTATATCATTTGACCTACTAAAATAACAAATTTCAACCGTTTAACCGTGAATTTCAACCGTTTATCGGTTTATTTGATTACTTGTGTATGTTGTAAGTTTTTAGCTGAACTGGGTCCTGCCCTTGGTTGCTAACCTGCTCGAGCCAGAACTGGGTTTGGTCGGGTAGGTTGGAACCCTGGGCCGCCGTTTCGGTATACTCGAGTGTTACCATTGGAGGGATAAGGCGATAGCCAGACAAATCGGGGGAATTATTGGAGTTATAAGATGAAACTGACCGAAACAGTTCCACGTGAACACCGTATCCTTTTAATGCGTGTTTATTTCTGTAAAATTATAAATGTCTCATTTTAATGTGCCAATGTGAAATCTTGAACTATATATGTGTTCTGCTTAATTTACTTGATTTATTAGAACTGCTTATGTGTTTTGGAACCTCATTGGGTTGTTTAGCTCATTCCACACTTTGGTTTTCCTTAACAGGGTTTAAGACTGAAAGTACTCGCGAATAGTACTAAATTATTTTCTTTGGAGACTTTAAGTTGTATTATAGTAGATGGCTATAGTACATATTATTTTGTATTATATTTAAGTTTGAAAGTTAACTAATGGTAAGTATGAAATGTTTTGGAGTACTTTAAATGTATGTTAAAAATATTGAAGTATTTCTAGTTTTTGAATTATGGATTGTAGTGAGTCCCGGCGAGAGTTGGGCATACGTTCTGCGGATACCCTAAGGTTCACCCTAAGGAGAAATGGGGGCATCACAGGTGGTATCAAAGCCACTTTGCGTGGTTTCTGTGCGGGGTGAGCTTAGGTCAAGGGGTGTTATGGTCCCTATTATCTGAATGAATAAAGAGTTAAGTACTCTTCTAGAGCGTAAACTGTGAATCATGAATGCGATAGGTATAAACCCTTTGTCTTGATACTTGGGAAAAATTAGATATGTATGTTGGGTAGGAATCTCAAATGTGTTGATTTACTCTTGGGACCGGCCGGCTCGAGTTGTGAATTATCTTATTTCGGATTCTTGTACCCGAGTACTTAAGAGTTGAAGGCAATAGTAAGGATTTGAGATCTCCAATTGCGGGGAAAAAGAACGGGGTAATGTTTAGCGAGAGTAAGCGCAAGAGATCAACGGACGTCTGGTTCGAGTAGAAAGAGAAATGAGAGATCGGACGGAGAATATCTTCACCGAGTGTGGGACAATATTGGCCAGAGAGAAGTGGAATGTAGTTGAGCTTGAGAGAGAGGTGGAGAAGATCGCAGCCCAGAAGATCCTAGTGTGGGAATGAAGCTGACTATGTTAGGGAACGAAAATCATCTAGTTCCAATTAATGTAGTGAAGCACTACTTTTGATCTTTCGTAGCGGGACGATCGGAGTAGAACTTAGGAGTTTGTACCTTGGAGATGCATGTACTTTTGTTAATCACCTGTTTATTTATGTTTACTGACCTTGACTTGGTATGTACTTTACTTGACTGTAACTTGTGTTATGATCTGATGAACACTAGTTTGTGTTTGGCTTGTACGGTGATAATGTTATTTGTGTAAGTGATTTCATTTTTCTTTAGAGTTGTTACTTGTGAGAACCCTCACTTTAAAAGTTAATTTTTCTAAACTACATGCCTTACTCTAAGAATGAAACCACGGATTATAAGCCCTAGCATTGTATCCCCTATGTGTTATCGTATACACTAAGAAATTAAAACATTTTTCTTGAGTTAGTTGTAACTATTTCACCACTTATAATATACCCTTGCATAGCATTCTACATGTATTAAAACAATTTCCATGCATTACATTTCATATCCTTACTTTTAGCTAAAACAATTTTGTTGAGTTAGTTTCTTTTTCCACCACTTACATTGTACCAAGTGCCTTACCCTAGGATTTAAATTACTTATTCTATGCCCTTACAATATATTTTCTATATGTTATAGTAATTTCCATGTATAACATTCCATTTCATTGTAATTGAAGAAAAATATTTTCTTGAGTTTCTTTAAATTAATGCACCACTTGAAATTGACCAAGTGTTCTTTTCTTAAGCAGTAGAGATTTTTGTGTGATATTAGAGTTGTTAAACAATTATTGGTACATTTGGAAAGTTAAGAGAACCATTAGTCAAAGATTAAGAAAGTCTAGGTTACTAATGGAGCCATGTGGCAAAACCCTAGCCATGGGTTTGTTTGACTAAGGAATTAGAAAACAATTTAAAGACTAAACTTGGTTCCTTTTTAACCCTTGTTGGCCGAATTTCTTAGCACAAAAAGGGGGAAGAGAGAGAGCTCCATATACTTACCTTGAACCCTAGAAAAAAAAAACCAAGAACAAAAATCCAAAGAAGAAAGATCTAGAGTTTGTGAGAAAATTTCCTTCAATCTTTGAGGTTGTTTCAAGCCTAAAGCTTCTATTGTGGTGGTTTGTTTGGTGACCAAAGCAACTTGTAAGTAAGGTATGTAATCTTTAAAATTTGGGTTTATGATGTTATATCATCTACTTGAGGTTGAAATGGTGAAAAACAACTTGTTATGGTTGAATTTGGGGTTAGTTCTTGAGTTAATCAAGTAATGGTTAGGTTTACTAATATGCATACCAAGTGTTTGATGAAATGTCTAACCCTTATTCATGTGTGTTTATGAAGTATTGATATGTTTTAAACCCCTATTTAGTTGGATATAATACTTGTTATGTGCAAGGAATGAAAATAACAAGAAGAGTAGAAGTTAGAAATTTTTAAAGTGTGCTGACCGAAACTTTGTAAGCTTGCTGCCCGGTTTTTCCTTGATATTTTCATGCACATTTTGGCTACAAACGTGAGTGTTATATGTTGGGTTGTGTGTGTGGAGGTTGTCTACAAAAAATTAGCCAATTTGGTTGAATAAATTTTGAGTTATAAACAAAGGAGGAAAACTGGACTAGGTCCAGAAATTTTCTATCCAGAAATCTTGTTAAGGTCATAACGTGTTACTCACTGATCGGAATTGAGTGCCGTTTGTCACAATTGAAAGTAGACTCTTAGAGCTTTAAAACGGTACAAATTTCATTTTCTGTTTCATCCTGAGTGATCCGTGGCGAGTCTGGAAAGTTGGCTGTCCGGGCGGTACTGTTCATTCGAGACAGTCCAGAAAGTTCATTTGGTTTCTTAATTTTGAGCCACTTATGTTGGGATTTTGGGAATGGTTTCTTCTAGAAAAATTTAGCTTTATGAACCTAGGTTCCAACGCAACTAATGGAACCTAATTCCGACTTTCTCACAATGAGCAATGACCATTTTCCCGAGGCTGGCCAGGCGAGACAGTTTAACCCGTAATGAAGCCTTTGAGCTTTAGTGAAACTTTTCTTTTGCCAAACTTTCCTGTACCTACTAGACTTGTTTTCCATGAACTCTCACCGTGGTTTAGACCCTATTTGCATGCCGGATTAAGTAGCTTAAGCTACTCACTTGGCCTCTTAATGAACCTATACTTTAGTAGGGAACGAATCCAATTATTAATGTTTTCACTCGTTGACCTAGGTTTGGGCAATGACGGTGATTGTAACTGAAACGTTTGACGTCGATTATTACTTTTGCTTGATAGGTGAGTGTTCCACTACCTGTTACTTGTTATGTGAAATATTTGTGTACTTGAAAGTATTGAATTGTTATTGTTTGAGCCAAACACTGTTTTAATTAAAATTGAGGCGAGTGTGTACTTTATCGCACTCGACTTCCTTTTTTTTTTCTTTTTACTGAGGCTCTACTTACTGAATGAATTAACATGAAATGAGATATTGCTATACATGACTGTGCTTAAGTTGCGTGGATGACATTCCACCAACTACTGTTACTGTTTGGGTACCCAACCTCATAGGTGAGTCGGTTGTATCGAGCCAGCAAGGGCTTGGTCGAGAAGGCCGATAAACCTTGAGGACTGTTTACTGTTCACTGGAAGTTGAATCTTGTTTGGAGGTCCCTGGTGAAGCATAGCCGTTGTGCTTGTTTGTTGTGTTGTCCAGCACCACCAGTGATAAAATCCTCGGCTTGATACTGTTTCATTGGAATCCTTGAGCATTGGAAACTCGGATTCCTGGTATACTCGAGTATTACCAAACTACTGTTTATGGAGTGCGGGCCCAGTGGGGGGTTGTTTGGTGGACGGATGTGACGACCCCACTTCTCCCAAGGGCGAACCCAAGGGTATCGGCAGGCCGCCTGCCTAGCTCGCACCAGGACTCAAAACTTAAAACAATAAAACTAAATAAACCGAAAGAGCACTATATACACAATATATACAATCCCAAAAATGTTCAAATCATCCTATTACATCCTTATGAATATAACCAAAACCAAAGAGTAGACCCTAAAGAGGGTCCTTATACAAACCACCAATACTAAAACAAACATCCTAATTGTCCAACTATTACATGCAAATCGAACTATACTAGTGTATGTGTCAAAAGTCCCCGCGTCAGCCCCTGCTAAGGAAAACAAAAGGAAATGGGTAAGCTATATGCTTAGTAAGTAAATAGGGGCAAAAGCGTAAATTTCACGTAACAACAGTTACACAGTAAGAGTAAAGCAAAGGCAGAAAAGTAACATCACATAATAAGGATACAGGTGGCTCCAAAGCCAGATCATTTGCCATGCGTGACCTCCTGCCGACACTCCGTCGACCACAAATAATGGTCCGTAGAACTTCACTTGTACTCCCACCGTACACCTTATCACCCTCTCTGGCCAGACACCTCACAAACTTGTTCGAGCGAACGAAATTGAGCTTGGTTCACAAGCTCGGGTCACAAAGTTGGTCCATATAATCGGTGAACCGGATTCACAAACTTGGTGACCTCAAACCAGGTTGGACTGACTTCAACCAAGCCCTAACCAGCTCGAATAGTCCATCTAGGTCATGAGATCGGGCCCCAAACTCACAAACTTCACAAAATTTACTCAAAAGTCACCCCAAGCCACAAGCTCAAGGGGTTTAGTTCCAAAATGATTCATATACATATGCTATGTACAAATATGTGCGTAAATTAGGGTTTAGGTCGAGTGCAATAAAGTACACCCTCGCCTAGGTACCCTTTTCATACATATCGAAACACATAAGCAACTAACACATAAGAGCGGCCTGAATACTTACTCAACGAACAAAAGAACAAAAGTTCGAAATTTGTGCCGCGAGGAGTAGCTAGTAGGCCCCACCGGCTCCACCTAGCTCACCACAGTCTGAAATACAAGATTCCATCACATAATATCATAAATGGCTACTAATATGATTAAAACAAGCAAAACGGCAAAATCGGCACATACGAGTGTGGAAACGGCATACGGAAACGGGAATGGTAACCTAATCGCTTTACCGTCAAAACTATTTTGAGCCTAATTGAAGCTACAAGTGTCGGATCAAGGTACATGAGGTACCATTGCAAAGCTAAGAGGAAGATTTACAATTTTCATGAAAACACCTCAATCCGGATCTAAACGGAAATAGGTCGAAAGTGCAGAAAACCGTTCCAGGAATTCACACTCTAGAGTAACGGACAGGGTATGTTTACTGGACCATAACTCCCAGCTCACAAATCCAAATCAGGAAATTCCAAAGGCATTAGAAAGCTGAGACATATGGCTGAAAATTTGATGTTTTGACCAAGACCTGCATCACTCATAACAGAATGAAAATTGAGTGCCAAAGTACCCGTCAGAACTGTCCAGATTCAAAGGCAGTTCTGATGATCGATCTTGTTTTGGTCATAACGGGAGCTACGGAATTTGGATTTTGACGCAATTTATGCCGTTTCGAAGCTAAAACCAAGATCTACATTTCTTGTGAAGGGGTCAACACCCAGATCGTATGTTATCAGAACGGAAAAATGCACGGTCAGAGGCTGACTTCAAAACGCAGCACAAACCAATGTTCAAAACAGGCATGAGTGTTTTGTCTATAACTCAGGATACACTAATCTTTTTGACCTGAAATTTTACAGGAATATTCAGAACTTATGAGGCTACAACTTTTATGTTTTGAGGAACTTCTGAATCCATACGTAACATCAAGAAAAGTGAAGCCAAAGTTCGGATGCTGAACTGCCCAAGTTTTCCAGATTTGCCGGTTTTGCGCGCCGCAACCGTACGGTCCGTTTCTATGGTTCTTATACAAGTTTCCAACCAAATTCCTACCAATGAAACACACATATACCAGCTTCTAAAAGGTCTATTAATGGTCCGAAATTCTCTCCTTATTTTATCATAAAATTACCAAACACGAACCATAATCCCAACCTAACTTCATTTGCACTAAGGAACTTAATCTAACACCCAACTAACCAAACCCTAACCAACTAAACATTAGCCAAGCTAAACTAACCTAAGAAAGCCTAGGGTTTCTTAACCCAAATCAGTTTTTTTTTTACCACCAACTCATCAACCCAAAGAAACCAATCATCAAACACAACCACTACAATCTTCATAGCACAAAATTAAAGCTAATTAACTTATTTAGCATGAAACCCTAATTCTTTCATAAGCTTAATCAAAATTTCAGCAACATCATCATCATAATTAAACCATGAAACTTCAATATAAACATCACATCCACCATACAAATCCATAATCACAATAAAATACATCACTTCCATAGCTCAAAGATTAAAAACCCCGAAACTTAACTTTAAAAGAAGATGATTTACCTTCAAATAGGTTTGGTAGATAATCAAACTTCAACAATCAAGTTCCTAAGTTGTTCCCTCAAGCTCCAAAGGCAAGATGGAAGCTATAAATTGCAGAATTTTGAAGCAAGTTTCCTCTCTTTTCTTTCCTCCTTGGTCGGCACTCTCCCTATCTCTTTTCCTTCTTAATTTGTTTTGTTTTCTTATGATAACTTGCAAGTCTATGATATATATAAGCTAGTCGAAGTGTAGGAAGATATTTACTCTCTCCACCAATCACATAAAAGTACTTTATTTGCTTTTTAACCCTTGCACTTCAACTTAGTTTCTGTTCTACTCTTGCCCTCAAATATTTTGAACTCTTTCAATTAACTCCATAAATGATAGCTTAAACTAGTTCAAAACATGTAATCACACTTAATTACTTCACTAATCACTTTCTTATTTTAATCACCTATACTTAAACATTCTTTCTCCATAATAAAACTGTGACGCCCCGAAAAAAATGAGTTTGAGAACCCGAAAATTTTCTAATTTTCTATGGTTTATTTTTTTTAACGCCCGCCTTTTCTACATTTTCTTGATTAGAAAAATTTCCCAGATAAATTTTATGAGCAAAAATAGTTTTAAAATAATTTTCCTAGTATCGGTTAGTTTTTGAGAAATTAAAAGCGTATTTTGGACGTGGGACCCGCTAGTGCGGTAAATGCATTATATTTTTGACAACTTGTTGGAATTTTGTATTAAGTGATATTATTTTACAAGGTGCTAAGAGATAATTAGAGGTTACTTAGATGGTTTAATCTTGGAGAGACAAAAGGATAAGATTAAAATCCTAGAGGACCATTTGTCACCTAACTATTGGACCTTGACTTTGACTTGGACTTGTCTTAACCTTTACTAAACCAAATTTTGACCCAATTTCTTCCATTTTTATTGTCTTGGCCGAAATTTTTGGTGAGGAAAGAACAAGAGAGAGTTTCTTCAACTTCAACTTCAATTCTTGCTCAAATCTTGAGTTCCAACCGATTAAATTGCAAATCACTCCATAAAACTTGCTAGCTAAGGAAGATTGGAGCTCTTGGTGGAGTTATTTGGAAGGTTAAGGTGCCTAGTTGTTCTCTCTCTTCTATTGTTAAGGTGAGTGGTGATTGAACTTCCTCCTACACTTAATGAAGCTTAAGTTATGCCTAGTGGGAGCTAAAGTGCTGAAATTTGTGGTTTATTTCTTGGTTTGAGATGAATTGGTGAAGTTTTTGATTTATTGATGATTTTTTCTGGTTTAATTTGATCATGATGTTGTGGCTGTCCATGATGGTTGGAAATGATGTTTAATAACTCTAGTAGGTGTAAATGATTGGTAATTGCAACCAATTTTGGGTTTGGAAGGAATTTGAGAAAGTTAGGGTTTTATATCCCCAATTTTGTCCGGTTTTGTATCTCATGGTTAGAGGCCGAATTGGCCTTGGCTTAAAACATGAAAGTTGTAGGTTTTGATGTTTTAAAGGTGCCTGTAAAATCGGAAATACTGAGACTGGTCTGGGAAGGGGTGCTGCGAACAGGGTTGCCTTTTCACTCAATTTGACCGTGACTTTTCACCCTGATCCTCACCGAATTAGATTTTGGCCAAAACATTAAAGTTGTAGCCAAGGCTATAAAATAGTTGCCTGTAAATTTTCAGCTTGATCCGACCACTGTAGCATGTGAAATGACCGAAATACCCTTGACTGTTTTTGAAACCTGTTTCGCGCCCAGATTTTTGTTTTCGTGTAGTCTTCCATTTTCGATCATGAAAATGCACGATTTGGCCTTTGAGGTCTTCTGATGAAATGTAGCTTGATGTATTAGCTACCATATACCTTTGGAATTTCTGGATTTGGACTTGTAGAGCCTGAGTTATGATGTTTCCGCTAGAATGCGTTTTGGTGAATCTGTATTACGTTTTTGATGTGGTATCTTGCCTTTTTGACCTGTTTGCACTCGAAACTGGGTTGAGTGACCTTCTGGAATATTGTAGCCCTGACTCTTAGCTTCGAAACGGTGGGCCTTTCACCTTCATCCGACAATCGTAACGCCTTTGGTACCATTACCGCAAAATGACGTCAAAACTATTTTTCTGGTTTTGAGCTTAACTTTCATTTCCGGACTTTTCCCTAGCTTGACTTGTGCTAGTACTACTTGGAGCTTGCTGAATGGCTATTGGATGAACTTATTTGTGTGACTTTGGAACTGGTTGAGGAAATAATGAAGCCATGATGGCTGGGAAAGTAAGCAAATTTAGGGGAAGTGCTGTCCGAAGTTTTAAAGGGTTTGATTGCTTTGAGTTTGTGATCTAAGACTTGGATTTGAGCAAGGCAATGTTATATGATGGATGATTTCTGAGCCATGGAGGTGAGTGACCTCAAACTACTTCTAAAGTTATTTATGAACCGTTTCTTACATTATTTACTTTTGAACTGTTTCCAAAGTCACTTTTGAAATATTTTCTTGCATATCATGTGTGCTGGCATTTGAGTATGCCTTGTTTGCTATATTTCTTGACTTCATGACTTGTATTTTGGTTGATAACGTGTTAAGCGCTTATAATGATTTCCAAAACGAGTTTTCGAGGCGAGTGTGTACTTTATCGCACTCGACCTCGATAAATGTGAAATTTTCGATTGAAATGTTACTTGCGCATGAATGTAAGCCTTTTGGGCTGAACTGGCCATTACCCCTTGTTACCGGTCGTCTTGAGCCAGAAGTGGACTCGGTCAGGCGATTAGGAATTTGGGTGAACGTTTGGTATACTCGAGTATTACCTATGTAGGTTGGTGGAGCCTGGCCAAAAGCCTGGGACGGGGTGAATGAAATGAAATGAATGACCAAATGAGCGAGGAAATGTCAGGAGAATGAATATATCCTTTCATGAATGTTACTATCGCTTTCCATTGTAAATGTTTCTTGAATTATTGATAATCCATATTTACTGTTTTGCAAATGATGTAATTGTTTCTGGACTTATCATTTGATTCATGACATCATTGAAATGAACTATTGTGAAACTGATTTGATTACTGATTTTAATGGTTACTCGCTGAGCTTCTAGCTCACCCCAAAAATATTTTATTCCCCTCCACAGGGCTCGTGGCGAAGGAAGGACTTGTAGTACTTGTGCACGTGTATGGATGGCCTAAACTTTGTACAATTTTGGATTTGGAATTATTTTATGTATATTTGGGATTAGTTTCCGCTGCATTTGTGACATGTAATTATTGGAGACGGATGTGTATTTGTGGACCATTTGATGTATACTTGAGATTTGTATTGTATTTATTTGAGGACTGTAGTGAACGACTGAGTCCCGGCGAGAGTTGGGCGGGCGGCCCGCCGAACCCTGGGTACGCCCTAGGGAGAGGTGGGGCCGTCACAAAAACAATCAAACAACAACTTTTATAACATTGGCAAAATTAGGGTTTTTAAACCCAACTTATGCTTTTTAATAAATTATAACACTAAAGATTTACTAATCTAAGGTTTGCTAACCATTTCAAACTTGCTAAATCTTTGTAAACTAAAACGAATCCTATTTTTATTGTGCCAAAACACACACTAGAATACCAAACATGAACTATAACTTGAACCTACAAATAACACATAAACTAGGGTTTAATCATAAGCAAAGTTATGGTTTTCAATCTTAACCGAGATTAGGGTTTCCTTCTTAACCCTAAAACCCCAATTAACCGCACAAAATAATGAAAAACCCTAATATCAAACTTAAGAACTGACTGGGGCCTCACAACGGAGACTGGTGAAAGTGGTGTTCTACGGACCTATATACTGTTACAAGTGTTGACGGAGTGTCAACAGGAGACAATTATGATCAAGCTCAAGTGGACCTTTGGCTTTTGAAAGCCACCCGTATCCTTGAATTGAATTGTGATTAAACTGTTATTTTACTGTACGGTGTTTAGTTGGCTATTTTGTGATTTTATATGACTTTGTGTTTACTTGTTTTACCTGGAACCTCACTGGGCTTTAGCTCACCCCATTCCCGTTGTTTTCCTTAACAGACCGGGAACGGATTTGATCTAGGGCTTTCTTAGCTTTATTTTGTCGTTCTTGCGTTTTGAGGTTGTAACTTTCGTTTAAGCAGACTTGTAAGCTTAAATTCTTAAGGATGATTTAAATTATGTAATTTTGAGTGAAGCGTGGTAAGTTGGCATGCGATGATATATGTACTAAGCTGAATTGTTGGATTAGTGATTATGTTTGAGTTAGGGTTTCAATCCCTTGCATTGTCAAATGTTACATTCATTTCATTGATGATATTAGTACTTTGATGACTGAGTCCTAGCAAGAGTTGGGCAGGCAGTCCGCTGATACCCTAGGGTTTGCCCTAGGGAGAGGTGGGGCTGTCACAGTTGGTATCAGAGTCTAGGCTTCAGATTCTTATAGTATATCCTAGACTTAAACGTTTGGGATGTTGGTCTGTTGGATTGGTTTTAAAGTTAAGTGACCAATGAAAGGGATAAAAATTACAGCCTAGGGTTGAATTGGCCTGGATGAGTTAGGTATTTTTGACTTGTTATATGTGATTATTTCCCCTTAAGAGTGCTTATGTTTATCTACACTTTCTGTAGGATGGCCGGATCGTGTGGCCCTAGCGATAGATCGGTTGGCGAGATGCCTATGAGGACTTACCGATGATTAGATACCAGACCAGGCCCGGGAGGAGCTAGACCTTATTGGAGCCCATGTGACTGCTATGGGCATTGCGAGTGTCGGCATAGTTACACTTATCCTAATGAAATAGTTCTGGCCGTAGTGAAAGAGCGGAAAGTCCTAGCAGGGGACAATACTAGGCTTGGATTTGAAGTGAAGTACCTGAAGAAAACTATTGAAATGCAAGTTGAACGGACTAAGGAACTTGAATACGATGTGGTCAAGGGCCGAGAAAGGGTTGATGATCTGAGCGTGCAGCTTGGAGAAGCTCAAGAGCGCATGGTTAAAAGGGCTAGGAAAGTGAGGGTTAAAGCTGAATCGATCCTTAACATATGTGGTGACTTATTTGGGGAAAAGAGCGATGAAGCTTCTCACGTAGGAAGCGAGGTTGGAGATAAACCCGCCCAGTCTGGTGGATCCATTAGTCCCACGGTGGACTAAACTCCTACTCTTAGGCTACACTTTTGGATGATTTTGACTATTGTACATAGGCAGGATAGGGGAGGTTGTGACTCGGTGGTTGTACAGTTTTCTTTTGACCACTTGTGCTAGATTTTGTTTGATATGACTGTACGACTATATCTGTACCCTTGAAGCTTGTACTTGCTACTTTTGGTCCTGTTATCTTATAAATGACTGTTAATAGCCCTTATGTACAATGTTTTGACTATTGACTTGGATTTTGACTGTTGACTATTGACTTTGACTTTATTCCGACATTGGCCTTTAATTGCTTTGTATTTTCACTCATCTATTGTGACTCCGATTTCATTTATTTGCCTTTTGAAAATGAATAAATATCTGTCATGTACCAACACGTACTTACCCGTTGTTATGATACTTGGGCCCTAGACTAGTGAGTAACAATGGAGACTAGACGGTGATATGGTTGGGGCTAGGGGTGTGGATCTAGGTAGGTCCAGGACTAAGAGGAGGAATAAAGGTTTGTAATCAATTAGAACCAAGGACCCGAATGTGGAGAAGGAGACCAGATAGTTACAGCTATCAATCGTATGACTAATCTACTGTTTACTAGCCCGTTCGGTTGACCAACAAGATCAAACACCGGATAACTAGTAAAGGAACCTTGAAGTAAGTGAAGATAGAGCCCCGAAACGGTTCCAAAAGTTCGCACCTCCTAAATCTCTTGGAGAACTAGATCCCGAAATTGCCGAGAACTGGGTTGAAAGAATGGAAGATATTTTTACTGCTTCGAGGGGTCTCTGCGCGAAGTGAGCTTGTGGCCAAGTGGTGTTATTGTTCCGATTATGTGAGTCAGTGGAAAGGACTAGGAGCTCTTCTTGGGCGTAAATTATGACTCATGACCGTTATAAGCATAAACCCTTTATCATGATACTTGGGGAAGGTAGTGTAAGGCCCAAAGACAATCTAAGAGGGGGGTGAATTAGGTTGATTAAAATCTTAATCAAATTTATGCACTTTTTCTTTAATAAAAATTTACCTTCTTTTCTAGTAATGATCAACCAAATAGATTAGAAGAAGAGAGCAATGTTGATTAGAAAAACAAGTATAGATAAGCAATGAAAATTTTATTAAAAAAAGAATAAGATAAAATATCAAACCGATTGTCTACCAAGCTTTCTTCAAACTTGAAGACCAATCACTAGGTTGAGCAACTTCTCTTTGATGAAAGATGATCAACTAGATGTACAATGGAGGGAGCACTTCCTCCTTGCCCTAAGCCTCACTTAGTCAAGCTAAGAAGTTTTACAATCACTCAGATAACCCTCAACAAAGCTACACTAATAAAACTTTCAACCACAAGAGAAATGCTCACAAGAAATTCACACCACTTGGAGAACAAATCTTGTCTTGGAGACTATTTTCAAGCTAAAATATCTCTTGAAATCTTGTAAACAAAGTGTGTAAAAGTTTTTTCTTGGTTCAGAACAGTTTGTTTTTAAAGGGGACCAAAAATGGGCTTCATTAATGCTTCCAACGGATAGAAGGCAGATGAAGAGTCAGCTAGCCGTTGGGGCTGTCGGACGTCCGACGACAAAATCATCGTCCGAACCTATCGTCCGAAGACAGCCAAGTTGTAGTTCGGAAGTCCGATGCGTTTTTATCGTTCGACAGTATCAGCGTCCGATCGTCGTCAGAGAGTTGGCAAGTCTTCTTGGAATTTTTCGGACGTCCGACGCTGTTGATGTGGGTCCGAGGCGTGCGTCCGATCCTTCCGGACGTCCGACACTTCCTTATGAGCGTCCGACAGAGCTTCCTTCTTGATGTTCTTTATCCTTTCGGACGTCCGACATGAGTGTCCTGTTTTTGCTTCTTCTTTTGGTTGATTTTCATTTCTTGACATATTCGTACCTGATTCTTTGATAGGCAAAAAACACTTATATTTGAAGAGAGTTAAATAAACATTTCAAAGTATTTTGTGATCATCAAAACCAAGAATAACATTCTCCCCATTTTTTATGATGACAAAACAATGGTTTGAAATGAGATTTGATGATTGCAATATAAGCTCCCCCTTTTTCAATTGACAAAAACTCCCCCTTACTTAGTGGATCGTAGAGCAAAAATTTGAAAAACTCCCCCTCACTTGGCTACCCTACCGAATTAATCAATTATCCAAAAACATATCAATTAAGCAGCCAACATCCAACATTTTACCAATTCAATCCATCAAGCCAATTCAATTTCAATTAAATCATCAATCAATCCAATCCAGTCCTCTCCCCCTTTTTGTCATCACAAAAGGCCAATCAATCACATATATCACGGAGAACTAATAACAAAAACATTCATCACATCCACACATTCATCATTTAAAATACTTAAACATCCATCCACATATCCCTAACCATTACAGCCATAATCATCCATCAAAAAGTACTAAACGAACACAACATAAACATAAGCATTACATCTACATATCCATTGTTGAACACCACAAACACTAGAAACACATGAAATAGTCAAACAAAATGCAAATGACCCTATGTGATCCAAAATGGTGAACTAGGTGGATCCAGGTGTCCTTCGAGAAAGCTGATATTGGGAGAGGTCCTCCTCTTCAGTTTCTTTATCATCTTCAGCAGCTTCTTCAACTGGTGCCTTGCCTTTATCTGATGTGGAAGGGCCATGAGGAGTCACGGGAGTTGATGAGCTCGGGTCTGGAATTGATGAACTTGGATCAGTGGGGCGTGGCTCTTTGCCATGGGAAACTTCCTCAACCACAGGTGGGGGAAAAAGAAGGTTCTTTTTGTCTAGGTAGGCTGTTTGTTGCTCAGAGGATATGGTGAACATTAGACCATGTTCCAGAAGAAGAGCATGCTGTTTGAGTTCACGAAAGAGTTCAATCACTTCATCATTGGAGGAGGAAGATGCTTTAGTGGCAGACTTCCTGGGATGAATGGGAGTGAGTGCAACAGATGAAGGAGTGTGTAGTGGATCATGTGCAGCCTTAGACCTAGGTTCACTAGATGATGCCCCCTTATAAGCCCATAGATTATCCTTAAAGACAAGATTTTTCCTTTCAAAATATCCTTTGGTAAAGGCATAAGAAGATGCTTCTTTGGGACAAACACCTAGAATTGGTACTTTGTAAAACTCAAAAATCTTTTGAAGAAATTTTCCATAAGATAATTTTCTGTGAGAATCAGTGGCATAGCGAAGTAAAAACTTGCACATGACAACTCCATTTCAATACGAATCTTTTCTCGAAAACAGTAAAAGAGATACAACTCCATTTTGTTTGCATCTATTCTATGGCCATCAGTAGGCACAAGCAGGTTTGAAATGATTGAAAAGGCAATTAGATTCACAGGGGCAAGATCATTCAGTTTAGCATCAGCAGGGGCAGAAAAACTTTTTTTAAAATAAGTCAACATCTTAGTCCCATCAAAATGATTATCAGCAGTAGGATGCTCTTCATAGGAAAAGAAATTTGCAATTTTACTCTTGCATCCAGGTTCAATAGTAGTTTTTAAAATATCATTCACAATTTCAGAATCAAAGACTAAGTCTACCCCATTAACCCTGGACATAATCTCAGTTTGGTCAGTGCCTTTCCTAAGATTGGCAAAGAATTGAAACAGCATTTCAGGATAATAGACATTAGGCATAGAAATGAGATGTGACCATTTCTGAAAAGCAAACAGACTCAGAATGGATTCTAAACCTATTTGGCGAAATTCAGAAGAATTTACGGTGCGTTGAGGGATGACACCTTTCTGGGATATCCAGGAGTGTTTGTCTTTTGCAGCATCATCAAAGAATGTAGGGACTGTGGTTGATTTTGGAGGCGGTTGAGATGAGGTTCCCTGTCCAGATTCAGGCTGAGGGGTGAGTTGTGGTGTAGGCTGTGACATTTGACCCTTTACAGCTCCCCTCTTGACGCGTTTGGATGATCGTTTGACCGTAGGAACATTATCATCCTCATCCCTGAGTGGATGCTTGCGTCCGGCAGTGACCTTCCCTCCTCTTAGATTCACCATTATGCGAAATGTGTGGAATGAAGGATGCAAATGATGCACACAGTAGTATGGAAGTGAATCACACAGAAATTTTGGGACAAAAAGGCCTTGAAGAAGATTGGACAGAGCGGTTATGAGAAAATAGGGTTTTGAGGGAAATTTGGGAATTTACGAAATGTTATGCGATTCGGTGAAATGATCAGGAGAAACGAATCGCAATCGATCAGGAAAAGTTTTGGTTGAGTCAATTTGGGAATGAGAGCTTCAGAATGGTACGAATTTGAGAGTGAGAAACCAGAGAGTTTTCGTCCAAGAGGAAATAGAAGAAGAAGAGTTTGAAGCAAATAAGGAAGAAAGTTACTTTAAAAAGTGAACCGTTGCACTGTCGGACGGTCGAACAAAGTCGTGCGTCCGACAGCTTCGTCCGAACAGGTGTTTTCTGGAAAAATAGCTGAAGAACATTATCGGACGTCCGTTCATCTTCTTTCGGACGTCCGAAGGCTTTGAAAAATTTTAAGATGATTTTTCGATTATCCCTAATTTTGATCTTAGATGAATGAACTGATCTAATGGCAAATCTTTTGTAAAAATATCAGCAAATTGATCTTTAGAACAAACATAATTTACACATACTTCACCTTTTTGAACAAGATCGCGAATAAAGTGATGCTTTATATCTATATGCTTTGTCCTAGAATGTTGAATTGGATTTTTGGTCAAATTGATAGCA
This sequence comes from Coffea arabica, assembly GCF_036785885.1. Classification (NCBI taxonomy): domain Eukaryota; kingdom Viridiplantae; phylum Streptophyta; class Magnoliopsida; order Gentianales; family Rubiaceae; genus Coffea; species Coffea arabica. Next base: position 21,842,906 of record NC_092316.1, read on the forward strand.
CTAGTATTATCACAGAATATAGGCATGCAGTCAAATGACAATCCAAAATCATTCAAGGTATGCTTCATCCATAAAAGTTGAGCACAACATGCACTAGCGGCAATATATTCCGCTTCGGTTGTAGACAAAGAGATTGCATTTTGTTTCTTGCTAAACCAAGAGACTAAGCAATTACCAAGAGAGTGACAAGTTCCACTAGTACTCTTTCTATCCACACGACAACCTCCAAAATCAGCATCCGAATATCCATATAGTGCAAACTCACTAGATCTAGCATACCAAAGACCATAGTCTAATGTACCTTTCAAATACCTAAAAATCCTTTTAACAGCATTCAAATGTGATTCTTTTGGACAAGATTGAAATCTAGCACACAAGCAAACAGCAAACATAATATCGGGTCAACTTGCGGTTAAATAAAGTAAGCTTCCAATCATACCTCTATAGTGCTTTTCATCCACATGTTTACCTTCTTCATCTTTGTCAAGTTTTGTTGAAGTGCACATTGGAGTTCCAACTTGCTTTGAGTCCTCCATGCCAAATCTTTTCAGCAATTCCTTAGTATATTTTGCTTGATTTATGAAAATGCCCTCTATGGCTTGATGTATTTGAAGTCCAAGGAAGAAATTTAAGTCTCCCATCATAGTCATTTCAAATTCACTTTGCATAATGGTGGAAAAATCCTTGCATAAATACTCATTAGTAGCACCAAAAATAATATCATCTACATATATTTGCACAATAAGGAATTCATTTAGCACTTGCTTAGTAAACAGTGTGGTGTCCACAACTCCTCTTTTGAAATTATTTTCAATCAAGAAACCACTCAATCTTTCATACCAAGCTCTTGGAGCTTGTTTTAGCCCATACAATGCTTTTGAGAGTTTAAACACATGATTTGGAAATTTTGAATTTTCAAAACCGAGGGGTTGATCTACATATACTTCTTGATCAATAAAACCGTTTAAGAAGGTACTTTTAACATCCATTTGAAACAGTTTAAAACCCTTGAAGCAAGCAAAAGCGAGAAGCATTCTAATTGATTCTAATCTAGCTACGGGAGCAAATGTTTCATCAAAATCAATTCCTTCTTCTTGAGCATACCCTTTTGTAACTAATCTAGCTTTATTTCTTACAACTACACCTTTATCATCCAGCTTATTTCTAAATACCCACTTAGTGCCAATGATAGGGTGATTTTGAGGTCTAGCAACTAGTGTCCAAACCTCATTTCTGTCAAATTGATTGAGTTCCTCTTGCATTGCCAAAATCCAGTTTTCATCCTTTAAGGCATCATTGATATTTTTAGGTTCAAAAAGAGAAACTAAAGCAAAATTGTCGATCAATTTCTTAGATGAGAAACGAGTGTTTACCTTCTCGGATGGATCACCAATTATAAGTTCTTTTGGATGATTTTGGCTAAATTTCCAAACCTTGGGAAGATCTTTGAATGAATCATCATTTTTGTCCTCATCTTCCCTTTCTTGATCTTCATGAGCTTCATTCTCCATTTCCTTTGCTTCCGGTTTAGAGTTTCCTCCATCTCCAATTTTTAGCTTTTTCATTCCTTCACGAACACCTACATCATCATCCTCACACGAACTTTTGGAATTATCATCATTAGTTTCATCAAATGTTATGTGTATGGCTTCTTCTATCACAAGAGTCCTTCTATTAAAGACTCTATATCCTCTTTTGTTCTCACAATATCCCAAAAATATTCCTTCATCAGATTTTTTCTCAAACTTACCAAGATGTTCCTTTAAATTTAAAATAAAACATTTACAACCAAAGACTTTGAAATATCCAACCGCAGGTTTCTTATCAAAAATCAGTTCATAAGATGTTTTATTCAAAATGGGTCTCAAAAGGATTCTATTCATCACATAACATGCAGTGTTTACCGCTTCAGCCCAAAGGTATTTTAGCAAACTACATTCACTTAACATAGTTCTAGCAGCCTCTTGTAGTGTCCTATTTTTCCTTTCTACAACACCATTTTGTTGTGGAGTTCTTGCAATTGAAAACTCATGTGTTATGCCATTATGATCACAAAATTCTGGAAAACCACAATACTTGAATTCCGTTCCATTATCACTTCTAATCCTAACAATTTTTAAACCAAGCAGATTTTGCACTTTAGCAAACAATGAAGTGAAATTCTTGAAGGCATCATCCTTATGAGCAAGAAATATCACCCAAGTATATCTAGAATAATCATCCACAATCACAAAGCAGTATTTCTTACCTCCCAAGCTAGTGATTTGAGTAGGACCAAATAAGTCAAGATGCAAGAGTTCTAAAGGTTTAGAAGTTGATACACACTTCTTTGGTTTAAAAGAAACTTTTGTTTGCTTTCCAAATTGACATGCATCACAAATTTTATCCTTTTCAAAACTGATTTTTGGAAGCCTCTAACCAGCTCCTTTTTCGAAATTTCCTTTAATAAATCCATGTTAAAATGACAAAGTCTCCTATGCCACAACCAAGGATCTTCATTTGAAGCTTTAAGACATTTGAAGTTAGATGAATCAATTTTATCAAGAACCACAATATATATATCGTTAAATCTCTTACCTTTGAACACAACATTATATTTGGAATCAAGCACAATGCATTCATGCTTTTTAAACAACACATTCAAGTCTTTATCACACAATTGACTAACACTAAGTAAGTTATAACCTAAATTATCAACTAAGAACACATTATGAACAAAAGTTTCACCATCCTTACCAACATCACCTATTCCAATTGTCTTAGCTTTCACATCATCACCAAATGTCACATTTCCACTTGATTTTGATTTTAGCTTTATGAACAAGGAAGGATCACCGGTCATATGCCTTGAACAGCCACTGTCAATGAACCATTTTGACTTGTTTGAGCCTTTTCCCTGAAAAGAGAGAGTGTTTGGTACCCTTTAACTTTTGGGTCCTCGAAAGTTAGCATTGTGCCTAACTACCCACATGCATTTTCCTCCTTTGTTCAGATTTCTTTTAACATAACAATCTCCTTTCAAATGCCCTCTTTGACAACAAAAACTATACAAAATAGAAGAGTCTCTAGCATGTAATGGTTTGATAAATCTCAATGCACTCCTTCTATATGTTGTGATACCATATGCATTTTTGTTGTGAGCAAATGTTCTTTCATGAGCAGTAAGAAAGGTTGATGACATGTTCTTTTTGAGATAATCTTGCTTTCTAACTCTTAAGATCTCATCCAAATTGTCCATCCTTTTATTCAAATCACCATGTCTTTTCTTTAGCATTTCACAAACATTTGTCTTTCTATCAAGTTCATTTTGAACATCACATCCGGCTCTTACAAGACACTCATTGTCAGTCTTTAGTTGTTTATGTTGGTGAAAAAGTTTTGCATTTTCTTGAATGAGAAACACAATTTTCTGTTTTAGTTGCTTGTTTTTATCATAAGATTCCTTTAAGGCATTATGCAATTTTTCAACAAAGGATTCAAAATTATCATCATCTTCATCATTACTATCAGATTGAGAGTGAATGGAAGTTACCTCATTATCTTCAATAGCCATGAAGGCCATTTGAGTTGATTCTTCTTCTTCTTCAACTCCGCCTTCGGAGTTGCATTCATTCCATGTAATCTGGAAGTTGTTGAACCTTGGCTTTCGATCAGCTTTTCCATCTTTCTTTTTCTTTAGAGAGCATTCGTTTGCATAGTGTCCAGGCTGTCCACACTCGTAGCATTTGTCCAATTGTTTCTTGTTGAATTCTTGTTTTCCTTTAGATCCTCCCCTTCTAAACTTCCTTTTATTTAAGATTCTCTTGAAGTTTTTTGCGATGAGAGCAAGATCATTGTCGTCACCATCCGAGTCTTCATCATCCAACAGAGCTGGATCATCTTCACCTTGAGCTGCCTTTAGAGCAATGTTTCTTTTTGATCTCGCATCCTCTTCCTCCTACACTTTAGTTTTCAACTTCAACTCATAGGAGGTTAGTGAGTTAATGAGAGATTCAATAGGTACAGAATTCAAATCCTTAGCCTCTTCTATTGCAGTCACTTTATTTTCCCATTCTTTGCCCAATGCATAGAGAATTTTCCTGTTTTTTCTCTCCCAAGGTGTATTCTTCGCCCAACACCTCGAGATCTTTGATCAAGTCATTGAACCTGCAATACATTTTGTCAATATCCTCAAGGGGTTCTATTTTAAATGATTCATACTTTGTGACCAAGATAGACTTTTTCTGTTCTCTCACGTTGTCACTACCCTCATGAATTTCTCTTAACTTATCCCACATTTCTTTGGCAGATTTACATCCTTTGACTCTAATTGACTCATTTGAGTCTAAGGCACTATAAAGAACATTCATGGCTTTGGCATTCAATGTGAGATTGGTTCTATCTTGAGCATTCATCTCAACTCTTGTTTTTGGCCGAAACAAACCTGTATCTGCATCAAGAATGTTAGCATCATGCGGTCCTTCATTTACAATAAACCATAGCTCAATATCAATGGATTGTAAAAAGATAATCATTCTTTCTTTCTAACTAACATAATTGGAACCAGTAAACATGGGAGGCCTAGTGACCGATTGTCCCTCAACAAACATGGCATGATTGGTTGTCATCTTTACTCCAAACCGCTTGAGTTTAATCTCTAGTAGACCAAGTTCTGATACCAATTGTAAGGCCCAAAGACAACCTAAGAGGGGGCTGAATTAGGTTGATTAAAATCTTAATCAAATTTATGCACTTTTTCTTTAATAAAAATTTACCTTCTTTTCTAGTAATGATCAACCAAGTAGATTAGAAGAAAAGATCAATGTTGATTAGAAAAACAAGTATAGATAAGCAATGACAATTTTATTAAACAAAAAGAATAAGATAGAATATCAAACCGATTGTCTACCAAACTTTCTTCAAACTTGAAGACCAATCACTAGGTTGAGCAACTTCTCTTTGATGAAAGATGATCAACTAGATGTACAATGGAGGGAGCACTTCCTCCTTACCCTAAGCCTCACTTAGTCAAGTTAAGAAGTTTTACAATCACTTAGATAACCCTCAACAAAGCTACACTAATGAAACTTTCAACCACAAGAGAAATGCTCACAAGAAATTCACACCACTTGGAGTACAAATCTTGTCTTGGAGACTATTTTCAAGCTAAAATATCTCTTGAGATCTTGTAAACAAAGTGTGTAAAAGTTTTTTCTTGGTTCAGAATAGTTTGTTTTTAAAGGGGACAAAAAATGGGCTTCATTAATGCTTCCAACGGATATAAGGCAGATGAAAAGTCAGCTAGCCGTTGGGGCTGTCGGACGTCCGACGACCAAATCATCGTCCGAACCTATCGTCCGAAGACAGCCAAGTTGTAGTTCGGACGTCTGATGCATTTTTATCGTCCGACAGCATCAGCGTCCGATCGTCGTCAGAGAGTTGGCAAGTCTTCTTGGAATTTTTCGGACGTCCGACGCGGTTGATGTGCGTCCGAGGCGTGCGTCCGATCCTTCCGGACGTCTGACGCTTCCTTATGAGCGTCCGACAGAGCTTCCTTCTTGATGTTCTTTATCATTTCGGACGTCCGACAGATTCCTTCGGACATCCGACATGAGTGTCCTGTTTTTACTTCTTCTTTTGGTTGATTTTCATTTCTTGACATATTCGTACCCGATTCTTTGATAGGCAAAAAACACTTATATTTGAAGAGAGTTAGATAAACATTCAAAGTACTTTGTGATCATAAAAATCAAGAATAATAGGTAGATATGTACGTTGGGTAGGAATCTTTAATATGTGTGATTTACTCTTGAGACTAGCCAACTCGAGTTGTGAATTACTTTATTGTGGATTCTTGTACTTGAGTACCAAAAAGTGGAGAGCCCTAGAATAAGGGTCTTTATCTTGATTGCACTTGAGATAAGTTTTGATGGCAAAAGTCAAAGCACGAAAGATCCTAATATTTGACCTAGTTATTGGACTCAATGAGGGAACGAATCTCCGAAGCTATCATGGACTAATCTCGAAATAGTCTGACAGGGTTTCTATAGACGGTGGCTAGATTGTACTGTACGTCGAGAAATTTGCACTGAAGACCTATTTCCTTCACCCATGACTGTGAAGACATGATAAGTGTTTATTTCGAATGTGAGGCGGTTTGATTACAACTACATTGATATTTCTACTCCTCTTGTGACATTCTTTCCTATACTTCCTTGACACCTATGCACTAATGTCAAAGTATGGATTTGTTTTGATTATTATAGTGTTGAGATCAAGAGTTTTGGAATTTTGTATGGGGATTGGAGAAACGAATTGGGTTCTATACCTGTACGCAAAAGCTTGAGATAAGGTGTGGAACTTTTGATGTACAAAATACGCTTTAGGGTTTCACTATGTACATAAGTGGCAATGGTACTTCTTGTGTTAAGACACCATAATAGAAATAAGTGGCATAGTATCTTGAAGTATTGCCCCACTTATATTCTGCTTTCTCGTCTATCTCAATTGAGAATAGCTAAGTTTACTTCCTCGTGGTCGGATTGGAAATGAATGAACTTAAAAGTTATATGACTAGACCTTCTACAAAGCCAATCATAATTAGAGTTGCCTGGCAAGCTACTATCGATAAGTGAATCAGTGAGATGACTAAGGCGATTGATCTGCATGAGAAAATAGAGACTATTCAAAAAGAAATAGAGTTCCAAAAGAGATGAACTGAGCACTGGGAAAGATGATGGGAACCAAAATACCTAGAGAACATTGAACTACCGTATCAGGACAAACAATTGAAAGGAAATATGAAGGGGTTCCAGAAGAGGTACATAATAAGTTTGCATCAGTACATTTGCCTAGTTGAATAGCCATTAATGAGGTTTTGCCCGGATAAGTTATAATCATTGGACTATGCATAGTGACATTTTTTTTATATATAGCAAGTTGTATTCCCTTAGGAACAGTGGATTTGGTACCTGCTGTTTTAATAAGTGCTATAAAATATTGGTGGTTGTGCAGTATTGGATCCTTATCCCCGAGTTTATTGCCTTACTTTGGTCTTTGAGTTAAAAATTTATCGCTTGTTGCTCGAAGGGAAGAAATGATTTAATATACAGTGCATGGGTTAAAGAGCCAGTAAGAATAGTAACCATATTGTAACTCTTCTTTTATCGAGATTAAGATTTGTGTCACATTTTTCTCCTTGACTAAATCAACAATTTGACTGAATTGTCTTCATCTTCCCTCTTACTTGGCCGAACCAAGAGAGAAGAGAAACCAAAGAGAGACCTCTAACTCCAACCTCAATTTTGTACTTGAATCTGAAGTTACTCCATGGAAATGTTAACTAAGAAAGATTTCAAGGTATTGGTGGAGCAATTTTTGAGGAAGAAGCCCAGGATTTTCATCTTTCTTGAGGTTACAAGGTAACTTTGGCTAGCAATTTTCCTCTACTACCAATATAGGTAAACTAGTGGATTAAGGTAGTACTTTTGCCAGTTTTATGGAAAATTTCATGGGTTGAACTAGTGTTGTGGTAATTTATAGTTTTATGGTGAATTTTCTACCACACGTCATGCTTAAGTATTGACCATGGTCTGATAGCTTTGGTATGACTTGCCTAAAGAAAATTCTAGCCTATGATTAAGAATTTCAGCTTCGGGTTTCATTTTGCTAAACTTGAGTAGAGACGGTTATATGCTTGATGTAGTGAGATGTTGGCTTGGTATGCATATGCTTGAGTTAAAGTTGTTTTATGGAAAGAATGAATCCTTGAATTAGCTGGAAAAGTAGTAAAAACAAAGGATGTACCGCTGAAAATTGTCCGCAGAAAACCTTGGGCAGTTTTAGGAAACCTGTTATATCTTGATGGAAAAAAAAGAGAATTGAGCTTTGTTTGTTATTTTTGCAACTAGATTTAGAGTACTATCAGCTATGAAAAGTCCAGCATTGTTCTCAATTTCCATGAAAATCTGTGATTTTGCAAAATTGACAAAATCGCATACATGTTCTGTCTTTCACTGGGTGGAACCCAAAATTTAGGTGGGAATTTGACTGACTTGTGGATTGGATCTTACAATGGTACCTTCTAGAAAGTTATAACCTTTTAAATCTATTTTTTGACCGTATAAAGTTTATAAATTGTGGACTTAAGAAGCTTGAGATATGATTTTTCAAATGGTATCATGCAATACTGGAAAAAAAAATTTCTGTTTTCCTAGAACTGGTCCTACTTTTATTTCCAACTCTAGGATTGGAGTTGGTAAATTACTTTGAGGTGGGTTTATGAGTGGAATCGAGGCTTAGATGAAAGGAAAATGAGTTCTTCAAATCATTTCAGGTCAAACAATTTATAATTTTGTATTTTGATTGTCTTTTCTGCTCTAAATGACTTTTGCAACAGTGATTAGCAAGTACATGAGAATTACTCCTCGATTGGAACAAGCAAGTACTATATTTTGATAAATTATACGAGTGTAAAACTTGTAAATTGATGCATGTGCTAAATAACATTTTGGAACCTCCCTTTCTTCATATACTTTGGCTTTGTCTTGCTAGTATTTTACTATAGTGTGTGACTACAGAACTCGAAAAAAAAAAAGAAAAGTTCAAAAGGACATTCGTGCAAAATATCCTGAGCCAAGAAAAGAATTTTGAGGACGAAATTCTTAAAGGGGGAGAGATTGTGAGAACCCTCACTTTAAAAGTCAATTTTTCTAAACTACATGCCTTACTCTAAGAATGAAACCATGGATTATAAGCCCTAGCATTGTATCCCCTATGTGTTATCGTATACACTAAGAAATTAAAACATTTTTCTTGAGTTAGTTGTAACTATTTCACCACTTATAATATACCCTTGCATAGCATTCTACATGTATTAAAACAATTTCCATGCATTACATTTCATATCCTTACTTTTAGCTAAAACAATTTTGTTGAGTTAGTTTCTTTTTCCACCACTTACATTGTACCAAATGCCTTACCCTAGGATTTAAATTACTTATTCTATGCCCTTACAATATATTTTCTATATGTTATAGTAATTTCCATGTATAACATTCCATTTCATTGTAATTGAAGAAAAATATTTTCTTGAGTTTGTTTAAATTAATGCACCACTTGAAATTGACCAAGTGTTCTTTTCTTAAGCAGTAGAGATTTTTGTGTGAGATTAGAGTTGTTAAACAATTATTGGTACATTTGGAAAGTTAAGAGAACCATTAGTCAAAGATTAAGAAAGTCTAGGTTACTAATGGAGCCATGTGGCAAAACCCTAGCCATGGGTTTGTTTGACTAAGGAATTAGAAAACAATTTAAAGACTAAACTTGGTTCCTTTTTAACCCTTGTTGGCCGAATTTCTTAGCACAAAAAGGGGGAAGAGAGAGAGCTACTTACCTTGAACCCTAGAAAAAAAAAACCAAGAACAAAAATCCAAAGAAGAAAGATCTAGAGTTTGTGAGAAAATTTCCTTCAATCTTTGAGGTTGTTTCAAGCCTAAAGCTTCTATTGTGGTGGTTTGTTTGGTGACCAAAGCAACTTGTAAGTAAGGTATGTAATCTTTAAAATTTGGGTTTATGATGTTATATCATCTGCTTGAGGTTGAAATGGTGAAAAACAACTTGTTATGGTTGAATTTGGGGTTAGTTCTTGAGTTAATCAAGTAATGGTTAGGTTTACTAATATGCATACCAAGTGTTTGATGAAATGTCTAACCCTTATTCATGTGTGTTTATGAAGTATTGATATGTTTTAAACCCCAATTTAGTTGGATCTAATACTTGTTATGTGCAAGGAATGAAAATAACAAGAAGAGTAGAAGTTAGAAATTTTTAAAGTGTGCTGACCGAAACTTTTTAAGCTTGCTGCCCGGTTTTTCCTTGATATTTTCATGCACATTTTGGCTACAAATGTGAGTGTTATATGTTGGGTTATGTGTGTGGAGGTTGTCTACAAAAAATTAGCCAATTTGGTTGAATAAATTTTGACTTATAAACAAAGGAGGAAAACTGGACTAGGTCCAGAAATTTTCTATCCAGCAATCTTGTTAAGGTCATAACGTGTTACTCACTGATCGGAATTGAGTGCCGTTTGTCGCAATTGAAAGTAGACTCTTAGAGCTTTAAAACGGTACAAAGTTCATTTTCTGTTTCATCCTGAGCGATCCGTGGCGAGTCTGGAAAGTTGGCTGTCCGGGCGGTACTGTTCATTCGAGACAGTCCAGAAAGTTCATTTGGTTTCTTAATTTTGAGCCACTAATGTTGGGATTTTGGAAATGGTTTCTTCTAGAAAAATTTAGCTTTATGAACCTAGGTTCCAACGCAACTGATGGAACCTAATTCCAACTTTTTCACAATGAGCAATGACCATTTTCCCGAGGCTGGCCAGGCGAGACAGTTTAACCCGTAATGAAGCCTTTGAGCTTTAGTGAAACTTTTCTTTTGCCAAACTTTCATGTACCTACTAGACTTGTTTTCCATGAACTCTCACTGTGGTTTAGACCCTATTTGCATGCCGGATTAAGTAGCTTAAGCTACTCACTTGGCCTCTTAATGAACCTATACTTTAGTAGGGAACGAATCCAATTATTAATGTTTTCACTCGTTGACCTAGGTTTGGGCAACGACGGTGATTGTAACTGAGACGTTTGACGTCGATTATTACTTTTGCTTGACAGGTGAGTGTTCCACTACCTGTTACTTGTTATGTGAAATATTTGTGTACTTGAAAGTATTGAATTGTTATTGTTTGAGCCAAACACTGTTTTAATTAAAATTGAGGCGAGTGTGTACTTTATCGCACTCGACCTTCCTTGTTTTTTTTTTCTTTTCACTGAGACTCTACTTACTGAATGAATTAACATGAAATGAGATATTGCTATACATGACTGTGCTTAAGTTGTGTGGATGACATTCCACCAACTACTGTTACTGTTTGGGTACCCAACCTCATAGGTGAGTCGGTTGTATCGAGCCAGCAAGGGCTTGGTTGAGAAGGCTGATAAACCTTGAGGACTGTTTACTGTTCACTGGAAGTTGAATCTTGCTTGGAGGTCCCTGGTGAAGCATAGCCGTTGTGCTTTCTTGTTGTGTTGTCCAGCACTACCAGTGATAAAATTCTCGGCTTGATACTGTTTCATTGGAATCCTTGAGCATTGGAAACTCGGATTCTTAATATACTCGAGTATTACCAAACTACTGTTTATGGAGTGCGGGCCCGGTGGGGGGTTGTTTGGTGGACGGAAACTGGTGAAAGTGGTGTTCTACGGACCTATATACTGTTACAAGTGTTGACGGAGTGTCAACAGGAGGCAATTATGATCAAGCTCAAGTGGACCTTTGGTTTTTGAAAGCCACCCGTATCCTTGAATTGAACTGTGATTAAACTGTTATTTTACTGTACGGTGTTTAGTTGGCTATTTTGTGATTTTATATGACTTTGTGTGTTGATCTTGATCCCTATCTTTTGATGTTTACAAAACAAATGGATGATACTAATATCTCTCTAAGAAATATTTTCAATTATGAAGTTATGTGATTCCATGAACAAGTGCTATTGAAAGAAGACAAAAGTTGCTGAAAGCTGTCAGACGCTCAAAAAGACTGCATCGGACGTCCGACAACCATTGAGTATCTTCGGACACAGAAAACTAGCCTACCGGACGTCCTAAGGAATTGAAGAAAAATTTCCAGTTTTACATCATACCTTCGGACGCAGAAAACCAGCCTACCGGACGTTCGAAAGAATTGAAGAAAATCTCTTAAACTCTCTGCCTGCTGTCGAACGCATAAAACAGGGCTATTGGATGTCTGACACTGCCAACGGATAGTTGACTGTTAAGCTACTTTCTATCCGTTGGAAGCATTTATGAGGCACTTTCTTGGCTCTATATAAATAGTAGTTGGTCAGATATTTCAAATAACTTTTGCACACTGAAGATACAAAAGATCTAGAGAGATTTTAGTAAGAAAATACTCTTCAAGGAAGATTTGTAGTCTGAGTGGTGTGAGGTTTTTGTAAGCTTTTCATTTGTGAGTGAATACTTCATGAGTGTAGCTCTGTGAGGGTTGTCCTGAGGGATAGTAAAACGTCCTGGCTTGACCGAGTGGAGTTCGGGGTAAGGAGGAGGTGAACCTTCCTTTGTACACAAGAGTGATTGTAATTCATCAACTTGAAGTAGCTTGTCTGAATTTATCTACAAGCTCAAGAGGAGTTGGGTAGTTAATTGGTTTGCAATCCTTTCCTTTTTATTTACTTATTGTTATGTTTATGATCTTTAAATTGTTTATCTCTTCTACTCACAAGCACTTGTGCTTTCTTATCAACTGCTCCATTGTGTGGTCACCTAGAAAAAAGGTTGTTTTCGGGCCTTACATTGTGTTTACTTGTTTTACCTGGAACCTCACTGGGCTTTAGCTCACCCCATTCCCTTTGTTTTCCTTAACAGATCGGGAAGGGATTTGATCGAGAGCTTTCTTAGCTTTATTTTGCCGTTCTTGCATTTTGAGGTTGTAACTTTCGTTTAAGCAGACTTGTAAGCTTAAATTCTTAAGGATGATTTATATTATGTAATTTTGAGTGAAGCGTAGTAAGTTGGCTTGCGATGATATATGTACTAAGCTAAATTGTTGGATTAGTGATTATGTTTGAGTTAGGGTTTCAATCCCCTGCATTGTCAAATGTTACATTCATTTCATTGATGATATTAGTACTTTGAACGACTGAGTCCTGGCGAGAGTTGGGCAGGCAGTCCGCTGATACCCTAGGGTTTTGCCCTAGGGAGAGGTGGGGCTGTCACATTACTGGTATCCTTGTGTAGTTCGATTATGGTTTAGTATGGGGTTTATGCATGTGCATCTGGATTAGCTGTGAACATGGAAACTGGAGAACAATGAAAGGGACGTCAACCCAGATAACCCCAAAATCAAAGAGTAGATAATGAGTCTGCTACCGATCAAAACACCGAGCCAAGGGTTGGGGGAGGAGATGACCAAATGGGATTAGTTTTAACTTGCATGACGGATGTACTAGAACTCTTAGTAGCTTAATAGGGTCAGGGGGTTGGACAAGGTAACCAACGTGAAAGCCAGGAGATAGGAGAGGATTGAGTTTTGGAACGGTTTCAGAAATTCTCCCCACCTAAATTTTTTGGAGGACCTAACCTAGAAGTGGCTGAAATTTGGTTAGAAAATATAAGGAATATATTCGATGCCTTGAACTACACAGAAGAAAGACAAGTCACATGTGCTGTATTTCAACTTGAGTAAGTAGCTCGAGCCTGGTGGAATATTATAAAAAATAAGTGAAAAAGAGATCAAATTTCAAGAATTTGGGTAAATTTTGTACGAGAGTTTAATGAGAAATTTCTTCCTCCACTAACTCAAGAAAAGAGAGAAGATGATTTTATAAAATTTCGTCAAGAAACTTCGAGTGTGGCTGAGTATGAAACAAAATTCACGAAATTATTTAAATATGCTCCAGAATTGGTGGTTACGGAGCGTTAGAGAATAAGACGGTTTATCCAAGAATTAAATTTAGAATCCAAGATGCTCTTGCCACAGCACAGATTCAAACATTTAGTGATGCTCTTGAGAAAGTGCAAAGGGTGGAGAGCACAAAATTCCAACTAAGAACCTTTCAATCGAGGAAAAGAGATGTATCCGATAGTAGTTACTATCTTAAGGTACCAAGAGAAATTGGACCGCCACCTAAAATTAGAAAAGAAGTGGATGGAGTAAGACTATCATTTCCTTCAACACCCATGATAAAGAAACCAGAAAGAACTATGTCACGAGAAACTCCAGTAGGACAGATACAATTAAGGAAAACTTCGCAAGCAAGTCAAGTCACAACTCCTTGTCTGACCTGTGGCTATTTAAGAAGGACGAATCATATCGAAGAAAACTGTTGGGTGAAAGGACGAAAGTGTATGGAATGTGGGAGCACCAGCCATAAAGTTTACGACTGCCCAAAGAGGTATCCACGAGAAACTACTATTCAACAAGGAAATAAAATTACCCCTCGACAAATTAATGAAGGAGGAAACCGCCCAATGGCACTTGCAATAACATATGCAATGATCACACAATAAGGTCCAGGGTTATCTGAGGTTATGGAAGGTATGAATTTTGAGGACGAAATTCTTTTAAGGAGCTAAGGTTGTGACGACCCGAATTTTTTCTTATTTTTATTTTATTTTATCGGATTATTTAATTTATATTCACCCATTTACCCCCAATAATTTATTTCGTCGTTTCAAGTCCATTTGTATGCAAAAATGTCCCTTTTATAATTTTAAAACGTTTCATTAGCAAATTTAATTTTTCTACAGCTCGTTTAGCAAGAAATAGGGAATACACATTTTCTAAGATAAATTTGATCTGAGAGTACAGTAGTCATGGAAAACTAAGGATGATTAATAGTAGGCTAAGAAAAGTTAATTGAGGGATTAGATGTGAGTGACTTAAAAATTAAACTTTTACTCCGCGCGTGTCAATAGTTTCCCGAAAGTCACGCCAGTACGACTAATTAGAGATTTGAGGAATTAATAGTAGACTAGTAAAAGTGAGTAATTACAAAGTTAAAGGAAGTACCTTAGAGGATTAGTGCACAAGTGTATTACACTCGAGAGAAAACGATGGTACGAAACACTCGCGCGACAACTATTCCTAGTTGACTTTCGGATTGGTTAACCCTTACTTTTCTCTTCAAACTTCCAAGGCAAGCCAAAACCATCACACACTCTCTCTCTTACCTCTCCATTTTCGGCCATAGCTCCAAGGAAGACAAGGAGGAAGAAAGCTTCACTTTTCTTGCTCCAATTCTTCACCCAACTTCCATACCTTTTGGAAATCACCTCTAGCTTGAAGAAAGACAACATCTTGTGGAGTTTCTTGGAGAGTTTTAAGTGGAAAATCTGGTCTTCATCTAGGGTTTCTTCTTGGGTTTTGAAGGTATAAACATCTCCCACCAAAACTGTTGCTTTCTTGTTTCATTTCTTGGTTTTGAAGCTTGTAGCTTCCTTATTGTTGTTGTTGCTTGGATTTGATTAGTTGAAATGGGTTCTATGAACTCCCACCTTAGTTAAATGAGGGCTACCATGATGTTTATGTGTGTGTTAGTGTGTTTTGATGAGTTTTAATGGAAGAAACTAGAAGAGGAGAAAGAAAGAGAGAAACTGTGAGTGGAAGAGAGCTAGCCGAAATTTCTGGTCTTATTGTTCTATTTTCATTTGGAATTTTTGATGCTTGGAAGACTATGAAATCGATGGGTATATGTTGTATATTGTGTGTACAAACTGTTTTTCAAAAATTGTGTCATTTGGTTGTGTAAAACTTGAGTTTTGGGAAGAGTTTCAAATCTGGAAATTGATAACAGTGCACTCGGACAGTGCTTCTTTGTCCGAATGTAACTCTGTGCACAAAAGTCAAAATTGAGTGCCGTTAGCGAAATTCAAAACTAGATATTTATAGGTTTCCAATGGTATAAAAATCTCCTACTGGTTCATTTTGAGTGAACCGCAGTGAGTCGGCAAAATAGGTCGTTCTGTTTTGACTGCGTATGCGAACGAAACTGGAAGCTGAATCTTGTTGCTCAATTTTATCCCACTTGTGAAATGATTTTCAAGATGATGTCTTCTGATGCATTGTAATATTTGGAACCTAGTTTCCAACACCATAAAATCTCAATTCAGAGTTATACAGAGTTAGATATGGCTTGGTTTCAAAAATGCGATAAAGCTTGAAATTGGAAGAATTTCCCTTCCTTGTTGACCGAATGGTCGAATCTGTGTTGGGAGGTTATATTTCGAATATTTTAGTGTCATTTAACTATCAATTATTTATTAAATGTTTCTGGAACTTTGGTTTCAAAATTGGAGCGAATTGGGGCTGATTGTGTTGGACAAAATGTTTGAAAAGAAAGAAAAGCAAGAGGGCAGATTAGCTTTGAAACATTTTACGAACTTTGGTTGTTTCGTTAAATACCTTCCCGTACAAGTTTTTACCTGAATTTGGTAGAGAAGTAGTCATATATGGAATTTTACGTGTTCCAGATTTTGTGTGATTTCAATGCCATTTCGATACTCAAATAATGCCCCAAAGATTGCTCTTCAAATCTGGAAATTTACCTATCAATTTGCAAGATTCAGCTGACTTTAAACTGTTATATTTTGATGCTCAAAACTCCGAATTTAGTTCCGTTATTTTGTTTGAAACCTTGTTTGGAACTTTTGTTGTGTTACGAATTTCAAAGGCTGATTCACTTTCTATGAATTTTGCCGAATTTCCAAACATTGCCGAAAAATCAAGACTGGTTCTGTCCTGCTTGTTTAAATCAGCAATTTTCAGATGAAAAATGAATGCTTTCTGTTTAGAATCTTGGAAAAATGTCTTCTAATAACTTTTAGTACTTTGACTCTAGTTTCCAACAGTATAATGTTTTCTATTTTTGGACATACGAAACTCAAGATCTGATTTTAATAAGTTTATCACGCAAAGTTGAAAATTCTTGATTTCTTAGGAAATGAGTTTTTAAGAACTTTTCATTTTCTTTTGACATTGATAGTTTATTTTAAACACGATTTCATGGAGAGTACGAGTTTTCCCTTGTGATTTTAAGTCCTCACTTTTGAATCTTTAATTTCAAAAGAGTGAAACTCTTTTGAGGCATTGTTCTAAATTTAAGCAAATACATTTCCTTCCTTGTATGTTAAGTGATTGTGAGTTTATGTGAGTGATAATCGATCACTATTTCTTCAGGCGATCAAGAGAATATTGATGGATATGACGGCCCCACCTCCCCCTAAGGCGAACCAGAGGGTTCGGCGGGCCGCCTGCCCAGCTCTCGCCGGGACTCAGTCGCTCACTACAGTCCTCAACCCAATTACAATATAAATCTCAAAATTACATCAAATTCTCCAATGATTACATATTACAAATGCAGCGGAAACTGATTCCAATCGTGGAACGTATACTTACATCCATATCAATTTCATATATTTATACAAGACCAACTCGTACATAGAATAGATCCAAACTTAAACTGTACACGATATAAGCCATCCAGTCACGTGAATAACCACTCCAAGTTTTTCTTCGCCTTGAGCCCTGGGGGGGGGGAAATAAAACATTTTTTGGGGTGAGCTAGAAGCTCAGCGAGTAACCATTAAAATCAGTAATCAAATCGGTTTCACAATAGTTCATTTCAATGATGTCATATAGCAATGATAAATCCGGAAACAACTACAACATTTGCAAAACAGTAAATATGGATTATCAATAATTCAAGAAACATTTACAATGGAAAGCGATAATAACATTCATGAAAGGATACATTCATTCTCCTGACATTTCCTCGCTCATTTGGTCATTCATTTTATTTCATTCACCCCGTCCCTGGCTTTTGGCCAGGCTCCACCAACCTACATAGGTAATACTCGAGTATACCAAACGTTCACCCAAGTTCCTAATCGCCTGACCGAGTCCGCTTCTGGCTCAAGACGACCGGTAACAAGGGGCAATGGCCAGTTCAGCCCAAAAGGCTTACATTCATGCGCAAGTAACATTTCAATCGAAAATTTCACATTTATCGAGGTCGAGTGCGATAAAGTACACACTCGCCTCGAAAACTCGTTTTGGAAATCATTATAAGCGCTTAACACGTTATCAACCAAAATACAAGTCATGAAGTCAAGAAATATAGCAAACAAGGCACACTCACATGCTAGCACGCATGATATGCAAGAAAACATTTCAAAAGTAACTTTGGAAACAGTTCAAAAATAAATAATGTAAGAAACGGTTCATAAATAACTTTAGAAGTAGTTTGAGGTCACTCACCTCCACGGCTCAGAAACCATCTATCATGTATCATTTCCTTGCTCAAATCCAAGTCTTAGATCACAAACTCAATGCAAACAAGTCCTTTAAAAGTTCGGACAGCATTTCCCCTGAATTTGCTAACTTTTCCAGCCATCATGGCTTCATTATTTCCTCAGCCAGTCTCAAAGGTACACACACAACAACAAGTTCATCCAATAGCCATTCAGCAAGCTCCAAGTAGTACAAAGACAAGTCAAGCTA
Source organism: Coffea arabica (assembly GCF_036785885.1). NCBI lineage: Eukaryota > Viridiplantae > Streptophyta > Magnoliopsida > Gentianales > Rubiaceae > Coffea > Coffea arabica. The sequence goes on from NC_092316.1 coordinate 21,860,963, forward strand.
GGAAAAAGTCCAGAAATGAAAGTTAAACTCAAAACCAGAAAAACAGTTTTGACGTCATTTTGCGGTAATGGTACCAAAGGCGCTACGATTGTCGGATGAAGGTACAAGACCCACCGTTTCGAAGCTAAGAAATAGGGCTACAATATTACAGAAGGTCACTCAACCCAGTTTCGAGTGTAACCAGGTCAAAAATGCAAGATACTATACCAGAATCACAAAAACAGCTTCACAGAATGCATTCTAGCGGAAACATCATAACTCAGGCTCTACAAGTCCAAATCCAGAAATTCCAAAACCAGATGAAACCTAAGAAAAAGGGGTAAATTTCCTCAGAAGGCCTCAACAACCAATTGGAAAGCAATCCTGACCAAAACAACCAATTACAGAAGCAATTCCCAAATTCGGGTAAAACCAGGGTAGCAAGGGTAATTCCATCTTTTCTCAAGTTACGCTACTCCGATTGACCTGAAATTTTGCAGGCACCTCTAAAATATCATTACCTATAACTTTAATGAAGACCACTCAGTCCAGTTCTCACCCTAACTAGGTCAAAGTTTCCAAAACAACTCCAGGTTTTCCAGTTCGAAATTCACTGCAGAAATCAACTAGCAGTCCTGCTTTATTCACTCATATCGCAGCACACACAACTCCAAATCAGGTAATTCCAAAGCCATTTGAAAGCTAAGATATAGGGCTAGAATTCTTAAGAAGACATCAACAACTAAATCAGTAGTATTCCCAGTCAAACTACCCAATTACCAAAGCTGATTACTATTCTCGGATAGAAACAGGGTAGCAGGGGTATTTCGGTCTTTTCACAGGCTACCGAGCTCAGATTGGGCTGAAAATTTACAGGCAACTATAAAACATCATTCTCTACAACTTTCATGTTTTGTGCTAAGGCCAATTCGGCCTCTAACCTGGTCAAACAGAAACGGACAGAATTGAGGAAAAATGGAACCCTAATCTGGAAATTCATGCATTCATGTGCCAATCTTCCACAAAACATCTCTTTAGCCATCACAAGTCATTAATTTAACATAATCAAGAACAAAGAAAGGAAGGCTAGACATGATACCTTCAAATATCAAGAAAGGTGATGACTTAGGGGTTTTTCTTCCAAAACAACTCCACCAAGAGCTTCAATCTTCCTTAGCTAGCAAGTTTTATGGAGTGGTTTGCAATTTAATCGGTTGGAACTCAAGATTTGGACAAGAATTGAAGTGACCAAATGAAAGGTTTTCTCTCTTTTCTCTCTCAATGTGTTCAGCCAAGAAGCATGAAGAATGAAGATGATTTTGGTCAATTTTTGATTTATTGGTAAAGTTAGTCCAAATGTCAAAGTCCAACCCAATCACAAAGTGACACTTGTCACTTATTTAATGCAAGTCTATCACTTTGTTCCCTCTCACATCAATCCAAATAGCTTCCTCTAATTATCTCTTAACACTCGGTAAATTTCACACAGTATCCGGAATTTAACCTAATTGGTCGAATTTTTCCGAACTTTTCGCACTAGCGGGTCCCACGTCCGATATACGCTCTTTATTTCTCAAAAACTACCCAATACTAGAAAAATCATCTTAAAACTATATTTACACATAAACTTTATCTGGGGAATTTTTCTAATAAAGAAAATGCAGAAAAGGCGGGCGATTAAATAAAATAAACCCTAGAAAATTAGAAAATTTTCGGGTTCTCACACTCACACTTTTCGGGGCGTCACAATGGAAACCTCGGAGTGGAACACTAAAGGATTTATTTCCTCACTTACTTTTGATTTGGTGAGTGTTCCTTGTATGTGTTTGTGATTTGAATAGTTTTGCTACATGTTTACAGCATATTTCTTAGGTGTTTAAGTATTAAGTGTTCCCTATAATCACTCCTATGTAAGTTTTCACTGTTTTAAGGGGAGTGTGTACTTTATCTCACTCGACCTACTAGAATAACAGATTTCAATCGTTTAACCGTGAATTTCTACCGTTTATCGGTTTATTTGATTACTTGCGTATGTTGTAAGCTTTTAGCTAAACTGGGTCGTGCCCTTGGTTGCTAACCTGCTTGAGCCAGAACTGGGCTCGGTCGCGTAGGTTGGAACCCTGGGCCGCCGTTTCGGTATATTCGAGTGTTACCATTGGAAGGATAAGGCGATGGCCAAACAAACCGGGGGAATTATTTAAAATCATGGGATTGACCTGAATAAAACTTAAAATCATAGGACTGACCCGAATAAAATTTAAAATCATGGGACTGACCCGAATAAACTTAAAATCATGGGACCGACCCGAATAAAACTTAAAATCATGGGATTGACCCGAATAAACTTAAAACAATCATGGGACTGACCCGAATAAGACTTAAAATCATGGGATTGACCCGAATAAAATTTAAATCATGGGACTGACCCGAATCACAATTTTAAAATCATGCGACTGACCCGAATAAAATTTAAAATCATGGGACTGACCCGAACAAAATTTAAAAGGGGACTGACCCCAACATGAAAATAAAATCGAGACTGACTCGGGGGACTGACCCCAACCCCAACATGAAAATAATATCGGGACTGACTCGGGGGACTGACCCCAACATGAAATTAAAAATCGGGACTGACCCGAGGGGACTGACCCCAACATAAAATTTAAAATCGGGACTGACCCGAGGGGACTGCTGTGATAAAATTATTTTTGTTTTTTTTTTATTTTTTTGATTTTTTTTTTGTTTTTGACCTTTTTTTGATTTTTTTTTGTTTTTTGAGAAACTTTCCAAAAATAATTTGACCTAGTATGATGAATTGGTCAGTGGGATTAAACCCGAGTGTGAGAACCCGTAATTTTTCCATTTTCTAGGTTTTATTATATTTCTAGGTTTTCTTATCTTCAATGGTTTGTTTTCTGCACTTTCTGTATCTGGAAAATTTTCTAGATAAATTTAATGAGTAAATATAGTTTTTAGATGATTTTTCTAATATCGAATAGATTTTGAGAAATGAAGAGTGTATACCGGACGTGGGACCCACTAGTGCGAAAAGTTCGGAAAAATTCGGCCAACTAGATTAAGTTTTGAATACTGGAATTAATTTACCGGGTGTTAAGAGATAAGTAGAGGGTGTTCAGTGGATTGATATAAGAGAGACAAGGTTGGTGAGCATTTATTAAAAGGTGACAAGTGTCACCATTTGAGTGGTCCAACCTTAAGACCACTATTCATGGTCTTACCAATTGACTTAAATATCTTAAAATTCACCAAAAATCCCTCATTCTTCTTTTCCTTTTGGCCGAACCTCTTCCTACAAGAAAAGAAAGAAAAGCTTCCAAGTTTCTTGCTCCAATCTTGCCCAATCTCACAAACTAACCGTTTAATCTTGAATTCCTTCCATAAAACCTCTTCAAGTAGTGTTGTGAGTTGTTGTGTGAAGTTATTTGGAAAGTTAAGGTGATCAATAGCTCTCTCTATCTCTTGTTTTTAAGGTAAGTTGTGAAGAACCACCCTCCTCCTTTAATTGATGCTTAAATCATGCTTAGTGGTAGTATAAGATGCAAGTTTATGGATTAATTCTTGATTTGTGGTTGAAATGGTGAAGTTTTATTATTTTTGGGGATTTTTCTGTTTTCATATAAGCATGATTGTGTGGCTATATATGATGATTGGAAATGGTATATAATGATTCTAGAAGGTGGAAAAAGTGGAAGATTGCAAGTAATTTTTGTTTTGGGAGAAAATTGAAAAACCTAGGGTTCATGAAGGAACATTCTGCCTGAATTTATAGCTCCTAGTTAGAGGCCGAATTGGCCTTGGCTTAAAACATGAAAGTTGTATGGAATGACATTTTAGAGGTGCCTACAAAATTTCAGGTCAATCGGAGTAGTGTAGAATGAGATAAGTCGAAATTACTATTGCTGTTCTGGTTTTACCTGAATGTAAGAATTGCGCCTGTAATTGGTTGTTTTGGCTGGAATTGCTTCCGAATTGGTTGTTGAGGCCTTCTGATGAAATTTAACCCTGTTTCTTAGCTTTCAGCTGGTTTTGGAATTTCGGGATTTGGACTTGGAGAGCCTGAGTTATGATGTTTCCGCTAGAATGCGTTTTGGTGAATCTGTTTTACGTTTTTGATGTAGTATCTTGCATTTTTGACCTGTTTGCACTCAAAACTGGGTTGAGTGACCTTCTGTGATGTTGTATCCCTGACTTTTATCTTCGAGATGGTGGGTCTTGCACCCTCATCCGATAATCGTAGTGAAATTGGTGCCATTACCGCAAAATGAGGACAAAAACTGTTTTTTTTAGGGCCAAAGCTAATTGTATTTCCGAATTTTCTGGTTTCCTTTAATGTTTGTGTATGCTTAGGGAACCCTGTTTTGGTAGTATATAGAATTGGTTTATGACTTGTAATCGAGTCTTATTGTGTTCATTTGAATAGTTTAGGGCTTGACTTTCATATCCGGTTATTTCCTAGCTAAATTTTGTACTTGAATGCCATTAAGCCTAGTGAATGGCTTTTGGGAATGAGATTATTTTTGTATGAGATGTTGGGACTGATTTGAGGACATAATGAAGCCATGATGGCTGGAAAATAGGTAAAAACAAGGGATATGCTGCCGAAATTTTTCTTGAAGGCTAGTTGGATTTACTTGTGATTTGAACGAAGGGTTTTTGGGTTGTTTGAGCCTAGGTTTTCATGTTACCTTTTCGTTACCAAAAATCATGTTTTGCACCCTTGCTTTAGTAATTATTTGGCGAGGCATACGACTGGTAGTCGAGCCTCACATGTGCATTCTGTATACTCAATTTTGAAAGTGGAACCTTCAATTGTTTTCCTTGGATTATTTTAGGGTTTTTTGGTGATTAAAGCTCTCTTTTGGGAGGTATCTGCACTGACCCTGGTGAGTGTACTACTCACTTGTGTGTTACTATATGGCTATGAATGTAAATTGCTTGAAGTGAATTGAATGTGACATGATTGAAGTGAAAGTGTACTTATCACTCTCACTTATATGCCTTATATCATTGTTGTCATGTTATTGGAATGTTACATGAAATAAAAGTACTTGACTTGGTGTCGATCAGATGAGTATCCAACGACTACAAATGTTATCATCGAGCTCAACCCCATTGGTAGTTGATTCGATCGAGCCGGCAAGCGCTTGGTCGTGACAATTAATGAGCCTTGGGTAAAGTTATAAGGAATCTTGTAGTATGAGAGACTCTCGATTCCGGTATACTCGAGTAATACCACAGTGCAAGTGTTTGGAGTGCGGGCCCGGTAGGGGGATGTTAGGTGGAAGGAGTGGAAGTAAAGTGGAGTCTACGGTTGGTTACCTTTGAACATTCACGGAGGGTCAATGACGTCCGATCAAGAAATGCAAACAAGGAAAGGGCTCTTGAGAGCCATCTGTATCCTTTTATCACCATATTTGACGTGTGCCTTTGCTTATTTTTACTATATTGAATGAAAGCTTGATGCTTATATGCACTTGGGTGCGTAAGTGATAGTATCTCACTGGGCAATTAGCTCACACCGTTCCTTTTGTTTTCCTTACAGGAATATGACTCTTTTGGAATGAATCTTGATAGATGGTTGCCGAATGAACTAGATGTATATCTCTTTTGTAGTGTATATGAAGTGAAACCCTAAATGTGTCTTTAGGGCCGTTTTCACTTTCAATTTGGCAAACCGTGTATATATTAACTTTTGAAAACTTGTATATGCTACTTTGGGTTGTAATTGCTCAAGTTCAAGATGCGAATGTTTGTTTGATATTTGGTTGCGTTCTGACCGGTCGGTTACTATTCATGGCCGACTCCAAATTTCATTTTTTTTTATTTTGGATTATTTTGCCCTTTTGCCTTGTTTACGCGCGTTATAAGTTCCGGAACGCAATAGATCTCTCTAAACTGCACCGTTAGTCCTGGCGAGAGCTGGGCAGGCAGTCCGCTAACCCCTTTGGTTCGCCCTAGGGGAAGGTGGGGCTGTCACACCGAGCCTGCCTCAATTGCACAGAATCCAAGCCCAATCGGGATGTTGGCGGCATAAAGTCTAGGCCCAACGTGATCTTTGTGTTGTTCAATGGGATAAAACCCAATCCTTGGTTGCATTGGCGGCATAAAGTCCGTGCCCAACGGAATGTCTTGATGTTGGCGGGCAGCACCAAGTTCAAGCCTAATGCGATCTTCATTTTTGTTCGGCAAGCTATTTTCACATCAAGCCACTTTGAGGCTTTCCATTTCTGACATTCCATTGAAACAAACTTCTTTGTCTGGAACCAAGATCGTCAACTGTTCGTTGTTCCATTGTGCTTTCCCAGGGATGAACAGATCCAATTGCGCTTTTAGTAAATCAAGCGATTGTCACTTGCCCGAATCCCATGTGTAACAGCCCCACCTTCCCCTAAGGCGAACCAAAGGGGTTAGCGGACTGCCTGCCCAGCTCTCGCCAGGACTACGGAGCGGTTACACGCGTTCTAAAACGTTTCGGAAATGCAAAAGTGCGCTCGGACAAGCCACAAGAACCAAAATAACAAAATAATAAGAAAAGGAAAATGATGAATAGTGCCTGGAATAGGGAAAACCGAGAACCCACCAAACAGTAATGCATAGCAATTCAACATTTACAACCACACTTGGCATGTCAAAACTATACATATGGTATACACATATTCGGTTTGCCATTCAGAAGATGAACCCAATACACATTAGGGTTTCATGAGATGAGTTATTCAAAATAGACATATACATGGCTCAATTTGGCAACCAACACGTATGAGCTCCCAAAAGTGATTATTTTCCTGTAAGGAAAACAAAAGGGAACAGAAAGGGGTGAGCTTGCGCTCAATGAGGTACCAAACAGATAGCAATAAAATCATGGCATTTCATGTTTAACAAATCAGATACACATGCCAGATATAAACCAACGGAACCACTGATTCAAATCAGAAGGATACGGGTGGCTCTCAGGAGCCAAATTTCCAGCTCAGTACTTGATCCAGACCGGTTGACCCTCCGTCAACGTATATAGAACCAAAGCGTCCGTAGACCCCTCTTCACTCCAAATTCCGTCCACCAAACACCCCTTTACCGGGCCCGCTCACCGTATCAGTAACAGAAATGGTAATACTTGAGTATACCGGAACCCAAGGGTCTCAATACCCAAAGATCCCCGAACAGACTACCGTGGTTCGTTATCTAATAGTCCAGGCCCTTGCCGGCCCGACTTGAATAACTTAGCCACAGGATTTGAGCTCATAGGTCACAGAAAGGTCGTTGGACACAAGCTTCCAAACGACGTCAGAACAGATACAGTTTCAGATACAGATAACAGATTCAGTACAGTTTCAGATACAGATACAGATAACAGATTCAGATAGACGTTCAGAATTGGAATATGAACAGACCAGAGAACGAGTGTGATAAAGTACACCCTCGCCTCCACTTTATCAAAGCAGTACTTGGCTTCAATAGTCATAAGTCAAGTATTCAGATACTCAGATATTTCACATAAAGGGTAGCAGGCAGTGGTACACTCACCGATTCAACTTCAAAAGTTTCACTTCAGATTGGCCTTAATCGCCAAGAAACCCTAAAATAATCAAAATAAACCAATTGAAGGTTTCATATCTAAAATCGAATAAACGGAATGCACAAGTGAGACATACTAATGCAAGGGTGCAAAAATATGATTTTCTTGAAAACAAAAAGATAACATCAAGACCTAGGCGCAAACAACCCAAAAGCCCTTTATTTCCATCAAAAGGCAAATCCAACTTAAAGAACCAAACGGCCTAGAAAATCGGGCAGCACTTCCCCTAAATTTCTTACTTTTCCAGCCATTAAGGCTTCATTATTTCCTCAAATCAGTCCCAACACCTCACACAAAAGTCATCTCATTCCCAAAAGCCGTTCACTAGGCTCAAAGTAGTACAAGTACAAAAGTTAGCTAGAAAATGACCGGAATAAGAGTAAGCCTTAAAACCATGCCAACCAATAGGGTTTCATAAAGCCATGCCAATCACAACCCCAATAGGGTTTCATATACATATATAAGCATAATAGCAAACCAGAAATTAGAAAATGGCCTTAGTCTTGGCCCCAAATAGAAAACTGTTTTACACTCATTATGCGGTAATGGCGTCAAATTCTCTACGGTTATCGGATGGGGGTGTAAGACCCACCGTTTCGAAGCTATGAAACAGGGCTACAATAATGTAGAAGACCACTCAATCCAGTTCGTAACACAACTAGGTCAAATATGCCAAATACTAACCCAGAATTCCTAAAACAGGTTCACAAAACACAAAAAACTGTAATCAGTATATCTCAGTCCATACAAGTCCAAATGCCGAAATTCCAAAGGCATAAGTTAGCTAAGACATCCAGCTACATTTCATCAGAAGACACCAACTCCATAATCCAAACCAATTCCAGTCAAAATGGCCAATTACTATCGCAGTTTTCGCATTCTGTTCAAAGCAGAACAGCTACCGTAATTTCGTCATAACTCGCTCTACACTAATCTAAATGCCCTGAAATTTTACAGGCACCTCAAACACATCAGTACCTACAACTTTCATGTTTTGAGCAAAGTCTAATTCGGCCTCTAACCCAGTGATCTAAAACCGGACAGAATTGGGGTTCAAGAACCCTAACTTTTCAAATTTCACACCAAATCCAAAATTGATTGCATTTAACCACATTTCACATCCACTAGAGCCATTTCCAACCATTACAATTCATCATACAAGCCCCCAACATCAAGATCATATTAAACCAGAAAAATTCCCAATAAAATAAAAACTTCACCAAAACAAGCCAAATCAAGAAACAAATCATATATTCCTTCTCTCATGCCCCCATTAAGCACAAAATAAGCATTATTAGATGTAGTAGGGTGTTTCAAGCATCACTTACCAAGAAATCAAGAGAGAGAGGGATGTTGGCCACCTTAGACCTTCAAACAAACTTCACTAATCAACTTACTAACACCTAATGGAAGGATAATATGGAGTAGAATCTAGTATAGGCAATTTATTTTGGTGGATTGAACCATATGGAAGCTTGAGAGTTGATGAAATTCTTCCTTCTTGAGCTTGAGAGAGGGCCGGCCATAAGAGGTAAGAAAATGGCAATTTTTGTGCATTTTTTTGATATTTAATCCTTTGGTCAAAAAAGTCAAGAAAGTGAATAGTAATTCTTAAAGTCCAACCAATGAGAATGTGACACTTGTCACCTCATTAAATGCATTCCTATCTTTCTTTTCTCTCTCACATCAATCACTTCACACCCACTACTTATCTCTTAACACCCGATAAATTTTTCACAGTATCCGAAACTTAACCTTATTGGCCGAATTTTTCCGAACTTTTCGCACTAGTGGGTCCCACGTCCACTATTTATTCTTAATTTTCTAAAAACTCACCAATGCTAGAAAAATCATCTAAAACTTATATTTACTCATAAAAATTATCTAGAAAATTTTCCGGATACAGAAAGTGCAGAAAACAAACCATTGAAAATAAGAAAACCTGGAAATATAATAAAACCTAGAAAATGGAAAGATTACGGGTTCTCACACTCTCTCCCCCTTAAAGAAATTTCGCCCTCGAAATTTTACCTTCACAATTTAAAGTAACCAATGGCCTGTACCTTCTCCGTCTTCAGAGTCAGAAGAAATAAGGTTCTTCATTTTAGTCCCTTTTCCACTTGACGGGCCAGGGTCGGTCTTGGTTGGCTCCTGGTTCCTTTCTTTTCGTGCAATAACCCCCGGGCAATTAGCAACCAAATGCTCGGCGCTCCCACAACACAGACATCTCCTCCCCTTTTTCCAGCAATCCACTTCAATATGATTGGATTTTCTACAATATCCACAAATTATCTCACCACTCGCTCCACGGCCCTTCTTCACAATTGATCTACCAGCTTTACCCTTTTTCTTTGCATGAAAGATCTTCAGTTGTGGCTTTGCAATTCCCGTCCTTTGAGCTTCCTCTGGCGTTCCCATAGATGTGTTACCTTGTGCCATTGCTACGGTCTCCTTGGAAATAACTTCGTATTTCCTCTTTAACTCCATATTTTGGTGTAAGAGTTCAAGTTTCTCCGAATACTCTTGCTTCCATTGCCTTTCCCAGTACTCGGTCAGCCTCCTTTGAACCTCTAATTCATCTCGGAGAACCAAAATTTCCTGATACGGATCAACCCAATGTGTCATCTTACTGAAGTGCTGGAACTCGGATGCTAGCCTGCCGGGCAAAACAATGGGTCATAATACATTCTTAAGTACAAGTGGCACTCCCGGTCCTTGTCCAGCTATTGTTTCCCTTTTCTTTTCTTGATTCCTGGCCTCATTTAGTTCCACGTCCACGACGACATCTTCCTCACATATATATATATATATTTTTGTTTCTCTCTCTCTTTTCTTTTTCCCCTTTCCCACAGTACTGCAACGCATAACTACAGTAAAGTGACAAAAGTAATCGAATTCTAGCACACCAATTACACCAAAGACATATACACATATAACACGCCATGTATCAAGAAAACGGATAATCAAGTACACCAACACATGCCAATTAGACAGATAATCCTATGCACAATACCCAAACCACTGTCATGTCATAGGGGTATCAAGCAAATCAAGAGTAAAGGCGATATAGTCCCAGACCCAATTAAAATAACCCCGTCCGATCCCTCACGTCACTTACTATGCAAACTAGATATCCAATAACCTCTTGGACTCATTCTAGCCAAACAAAGCCTATTCATGTTCCCAAAATGCAAATTCCACATACTTAACACCGCCTCAACTCTGAAGTACTCAGGCACAAGAATCCGAAATAAGACAATTCACCTCTCGAGCTGGCCAGTCCCAAGAGTAAACCATCTACAATCGAAATTCCCACCAGACGTACCGATCTATGTTCCTCAGATACCACAAGAAAAGTTAAGGCCTATAACATTCACAATTCAGAACTTAGGCTCGATCGAGCACTTATTCCTTCATACCAATTCACCACATAGTCCAGGCTCACTCCGCGCAGAGACCACGCGAAGCAGGCTCTGATACCACCTGTAACAGCCCCACCTTCCCCTAAGGCGAACCAAAGGGGTTAGCGGACTGCCTGCCCAGCTCTCGCCAGGACTACGGAGCGGTTACACGCGTTCTAAAACGTTTCGGAAATGCAAAAGTGCGCTCGGACAAGCCACAAGAACCAAAATAACAAAATAATAAGAAAAGGAAAATGATGAATAGTGCCTGGAATAGGGAAAACCGAGAACCCACCAAACAGTAATGCATAGCAATTCAACATTTACAACCACACTTGGCATGTCAAAACTATACATATGGTATACACATATTCGGTTTGCCATTCAGAAGATGAACCCAATACACATTAGGGTTTCATGAGATGAGTTATTCAAAATAGACATATACATGGCTCAATTTGGCAACCAACACGTATGAGCTCCCAAAAGTGATTATTTTCCTGTAAGGAAAACAAAAGGGAACAGAAAGGGGTGAGCTTGCGCTCAATGAGGTACCAAACAGATAGCAATAAAATCATGGCATTTCATGTTTAACAAATCAGATACACATGCCAGATATAAACCAACGGAACCACTGATTCAAATCAGAAGGATACGGGTGGCTCTCAGGAGCCAAATTTCCAGCTCAGTACTTGATCCAGACCGGTTGACCCTCCGTCAACGTATATAGAACCAAAGCGTCCGTAGACCCCTCTTCACTCCAAATTCCGTCCACCAAACACCCCTTTACCGGGCCCGCTCACCGTATCAGTAACAGAAATGGTAATACTCGAGTATACCGGAACCCAAGGGTCTCAATACCCAAAGATCCCCGAACAGACTACCGTGGTTCGTTATCTAATCGTCCAGGCCCTTGCCGGCCCGACTTGAATAACTTAGCCACAGGATTTGAGCTCATAGGTCACAGAAAGGTCGTTGGACACAAGCTTCCAAACGACGTCAGAACAGATACAGTTTCAGATACAGATAACAGATTCAGTACAGTTTCAGATACAGATACAGATAACAGATTCAGATAGACGTTCAGAATTGGAATATGAACAGACCAGAGAACGAGTGTGATAAAGTACACCCTCGCCTCCACTTTATCAAAGCAGTACTTGGCTTCAATAGTCATAAGTCAAGTATTCAGATACTCAGATATTTCACATAAAGGGTAGCAGGCAGTGGTACACTCACCGATTCAACTTCAAAAGTTTCACTTCAGATTGGCCTTAATCGCCAAGAAACCCTAAAATAATCAAAATAAACCAATTGAAGGTTTCATATCTAAAATCGAATAAACGGAATGCACAAGTGAGACATACTAATGCAAGGGTGCAAAAATATGATTTTCTTGAAAACAAAAAGATAACATCAAGACCTAGGCGCAAACAACCCAAAAGCCCTTTATTTCCATCAAAAGGCAAATCCAACTTAAAGAACCAAACGGCCTAGAAAATCGGGCAGCACTTCCCCTAAATTTCTTACTTTTCCAGCCATTAAGGCTTCATTATTTCCTCAAATCAGTCCCAACACCTCACACAAAAGTCATCTCATTCCCAAAAGCCGTTCACTAGGCTCAAAGTAGTACAAGTACAAAAGTTAGCTAGAAAATGACCGGAATAAGAGTAAGCCTTAAAACCATGCCAACCAATAGGGTTTCATAAAGCCATGCCAATCACAACCCCAATAGGGTTTCATATACATATATAAGCATAATAGCAAACCAGAAATTAGAAAATGGCCTTAGTCTTGGCCCCAAATAGAAAACTGTTTTACACTCATTATGCGGTAATGGCGTCAAATTCTCTACGGTTATCGGATGGGGGTGTAAGACCCACCGTTTCGAAGCTATGAAACAGGGCTACAATAATGTAGAAGACCACTCAATCCAGTTCGTAACACAACTAGGTCAAATATGCCAAATACTAACCCAGAATTCCTAAAACAGGTTCACAAAACACAAAAAACTGTAATCAGTATATCTCAGTCCATACAAGTCCAAATGCCGAAATTCCAAAGGCATAAGTTAGCTAAGACATCCAGCTACATTTCATCAGAAGACACCAACTCCATAATCCAAACCAATTCCAGTCAAAATGGCCAATTACTATCGCAGTTTTCGCATTCTGTTCAAAGCAGAACAGCTACCGTAATTTCGTCATAACTCGCTCTACACTAATCTAAATGCCCTGAAATTTTACAGGCACCTCAAACACATCAGTACCTACAACTTTCATGTTTTGAGCAAAGTCTAATTCGGCCTCTAACCCAGTGATCTAAAACCGGACAGAATTGGGGTTCAAGAACCCTAACTTTTCAAATTTCACACCAAATCCAAAATTGATTGCATTTAACCACATTTCACATCCACTAGAGCCATTTCCAACCATTACAATTCATCATACAAGCCCCCAACATCAAGATCATATTAAACCAGAAAAATTCCCAATAAAATAAAAACTTCACCAAAACAAGCCAAATCAAGAAACAAATCATATATTCCTTCTCTCATGCCCCCATTAAGCACAAAATAAGCATTATTAGATGTAGTAGGGTGTTTCAAGCATCACTTACCAAGAAATCAAGAGAGAGAGGGATGTTGGCCACCTTAGACCTTCAAACAAACTTCACTAATCAACTTACTAACACCTAATGGAAGGATAATATGGAGTAGAATCTAGTATAGGCAATTTATTTTGGTGGATTGAACCATATGGAAGCTTGAGAGTTGATGAAATTCTTCCTTCTTGAGCTTGAGAGAGGGCCGGCCATAAGAGGTAAGAAAATGGCAATTTTTGTGCATTTTTTTGATATTTAATCCTTTGGTCAAAAAAGTCAAGAAAGTGAATAGTAATTCTTAAAGTCCAACCAATGAGAATGTGACACTTGTCACCTCATTAAATGCATTCCTATCTTTCTTTTCTCTCTCACATCAATCACTTCACACCCACTACTTATCTCTTAACACCCGATAAATTTTTCACAGTATCCGAAACTTAACCTTATTGGCCGAATTTTTCCGAACTTTTCGCACTAGTGGGTCCCACGTCCACTATTTATTCTTAATTTTCTAAAAACTCACCAATGCTAGAAAAATCATCTAAAACTTATATTTACTCATAAAAATTATCTAGAAAATTTTCCGGATACAGAAAGTGCAGAAAACAAACCATTGAAAATAAGAAAACCTGGAAATATAATAAAACCTAGAAAATGGAAAGATTACGGGTTCTCACACTCTCTCCCCCTTAAAGAAATTTCGCCCTCGAAATTTTACCTTCACAATTTAAAGTAACCAATGGCCTGTACCTTCTCCGTCTTCAGAGTCAGAAGAAATAAGGTTCTTCATTTTAGTCCCTTTTCCACTTGACGGGCCAGGGTCGGTCTTGGTTGGCTCCTGGTTCCTTTCTTTTCGTGCAATAACCCCCGGGCAATTAGCAACCAAATGCTCGGCGCTCCCACAACACAGACATCTCCTCCCCTTTTTCCAGCAATCCACTTCAATATGATTGGATTTTCTACAATATCCACAAATTATCTCACCACTCGCTCCACGGCCCTTCTTCACAATTGATCTACCAGCTTTACCCTTTTTCTTTGCATGAAAGATCTTCAGTTGTGGCTTTGCAATTCCCGTCCTTTGAGCTTCCTCTGGCGTTCCCATAGATGTGTTACCTTGTGCCATTGCTACGGTCTCCTTGGAAATAACTTCGTATTTCCTCTTTAACTCCATATTTTGGTGTAAGAGTTCAAGTTTCTCCGAATACTCTTGCTTCCATTGCCTTTCCCAGTACTCGGTCAGCCTCCTTTGAACCTCTAATTCATCTCGGAGAACCAAAATTTCCTGATACGGATCAACCCAATGTGTCATCTTACTGAAGTGCTGGAACTCGGATGCTAGCCTGCCGGGCAAAACAATGGGTCATAATACATTCTTAAGTACAAGTGGCACTCCCGGTCCTTGTCCAGCTATTGTTTCCCTTTTCTTTTCTTGATTCCTGGCCTCATTTAGTTCCACGTCCACGACGACATCTTCCTCACATATATATATATATATTTTTGTTTCTCTCTCTCTTTTCTTTTTCCCCTTTCCCACAGTACTGCAACGCATAACTACAGTAAAGTGACAAAAGTAATCGAATTCTAGCACACCAATTACACCAAAGACATATACACATATAACACGCCATGTATCAAGAAAACGGATAATCAAGTACACCAACACATGCCAATTAGACAGATAATCCTATGCACAATACCCAAACCACTGTCATGTCATAGGGGTATCAAGCAAATCAAGAGTAAAGGCGATATAGTCCCAGACCCAATTAAAATAACCCCGTCCGATCCCTCACGTCACTTACTATGCAAACTAGATATCCAATAACCTCTTGGACTCATTCTAGCCAAACAAAGCCTATTCATGTTCCCAAAATGCAAATTCCACATACTTAACACCGCCTCAACTCTGAAGTACTCAGGCACAAGAATCCGAAATAAGACAATTCACCTCTCGAGCTGGCCAGTCCCAAGAGTAAACCATCTACAATCGAAATTCCCACCAGACGTACCGATCTATGTTCCTCAGATACCACAAGAAAAGTTAAGGCCTATAACATTCACAATTCAGAACTTAGGCTCGATCGAGCACTTATTCCTTCATACCAATTCACCACATAGTCCAGGCTCACTCCGCGCAGAGACCACGCGAAGCAGGCTCTGATACCACCTGTAACAGCCCCACCTTCCCCTAAGGCGAACCAAAGGGGTTAGCGGACTGCCTGCCCAGCTCTCGCCAGGACTACGGAGCGGTTACACGCGTTCTAAAACGTTTCGGAAATGCAAAAGTGCGCTCGGACAAGCCACAAGAACCAAAATAACAAAATAATAAGAAAAGGAAAATGATGAATAGTGCCTGGAATAGGGAAAACCGAGAACCCACCAAACAGTAATGCATAGCAATTCAACATTTACAACCACACTTGGCATGTCAAAACTATACATATGGTATACACATATTCGGTTTGCCATTCAGAAGATGAACCCAATACACATTAGGGTTTCATGAGATGAGTTATTCAAAATAGACATATACATGGCTCAATTTGGCAACCAACACGTATGAGCTCCCAAAAGTGATTATTTTCCTGTAAGGAAAACAAAAGGGAACAGAAAGGGGTGAGCTTGCGCTCAATGAGGTACCAAACAGATAGCAATAAAATCATGGCATTTCATGTTTAACAAATCAGATACACATGCCAGATATAAACCAACGGAACCACTGATTCAAATCAGAAGGATACGGGTGGCTCTCAGGAGCCAAATTTCCAGCTCAGTACTTGATCCAGACCGGTTGACCCTCCGTCAACGTATATAGAACCAAAGCGTCCGTAGACCCCTCTTCACTCCAAAT
Organism: Coffea arabica; assembly: GCF_036785885.1. Classification (NCBI taxonomy): domain Eukaryota; kingdom Viridiplantae; phylum Streptophyta; class Magnoliopsida; order Gentianales; family Rubiaceae; genus Coffea; species Coffea arabica. The sequence continues at coordinate 21,877,398 of NC_092316.1, forward strand.
TCCGTCCACCAAACACCCCTTTACCGGGCCCGCTCACCGTATCAGTAACAGAAATGGTAATACTCGAGTATACCGGAACCCAAGGGTCTCAATACCCAAAGATCCCCGAACAGACTACCGTGGTTCGTTATCTAATCGTCCAGGCCCTTGCCGGCCCGACTTGAATAACTTAGCCACAGGATTTGAGCTCATAGGTCACAGAAAGGTCGTTGGACACAAGCTTCCAAACGACGTCAGAACAGATACAGTTTCAGATACAGATAACAGATTCAGTACAGTTTCAGATACAGATACAGATAACAGATTCAGATAGACGTTCAGAATTGGAATATGAACAGACCAGAGAACGAGTGTGATAAAGTACACCCTCGCCTCCACTTTATCAAAGCAGTACTTGGCTTCAATAGTCATAAGTCAAGTATTCAGATACTCAGATATTTCACATAAAGGGTAGCAGGCAGTGGTACACTCACCGATTCAACTTCAAAAGTTTCACTTCAGATTGGCCTTAATCGCCAAGAAACCCTAAAATAATCAAAATAAACCAATTGAAGGTTTCATATCTAAAATCGAATAAACGGAATGCACAAGTGAGACATACTAATGCAAGGGTGCAAAAATATGATTTTCTTGAAAACAAAAAGATAACATCAAGACCTAGGCGCAAACAACCCAAAAGCCCTTTATTTCCATCAAAAGGCAAATCCAACTTAAAGAACCAAACGGCCTAGAAAATCGGGCAGCACTTCCCCTAAATTTCTTACTTTTCCAGCCATTAAGGCTTCATTATTTCCTCAAATCAGTCCCAACACCTCACACAAAAGTCATCTCATTCCCAAAAGCCGTTCACTAGGCTCAAAGTAGTACAAGTACAAAAGTTAGCTAGAAAATGACCGGAATAAGAGTAAGCCTTAAAACCATGCCAACCAATAGGGTTTCATAAAGCCATGCCAATCACAACCCCAATAGGGTTTCATATACATATATAAGCATAATAGCAAACCAGAAATTAGAAAATGGCCTTAGTCTTGGCCCCAAATAGAAAACTGTTTTACACTCATTATGCGGTAATGGCGTCAAATTCTCTACGGTTATCGGATGGGGGTGTAAGACCCACCGTTTCGAAGCTATGAAACAGGGCTACAATAATGTAGAAGACCACTCAATCCAGTTCGTAACACAACTAGGTCAAATATGCCAAATACTAACCCAGAATTCCTAAAACAGGTTCACAAAACACAAAAAACTGTAATCAGTATATCTCAGTCCATACAAGTCCAAATGCCGAAATTCCAAAGGCATAAGTTAGCTAAGACATCCAGCTACATTTCATCAGAAGACACCAACTCCATAATCCAAACCAATTCCAGTCAAAATGGCCAATTACTATCGCAGTTTTCGCATTCTGTTCAAAGCAGAACAGCTACCGTAATTTCGTCATAACTCGCTCTACACTAATCTAAATGCCCTGAAATTTTACAGGCACCTCAAACACATCAGTACCTACAACTTTCATGTTTTGAGCAAAGTCTAATTCGGCCTCTAACCCAGTGATCTAAAACCGGACAGAATTGGGGTTCAAGAACCCTAACTTTTCAAATTTCACACCAAATCCAAAATTGATTGCATTTAACCACATTTCACATCCACTAGAGCCATTTCCAACCATTACAATTCATCATACAAGCCCCCAACATCAAGATCATATTAAACCAGAAAAATTCCCAATAAAATAAAAACTTCACCAAAACAAGCCAAATCAAGAAACAAATCATATATTCCTTCTCTCATGCCCCCATTAAGCACAAAATAAGCATTATTAGATGTAGTAGGGTGTTTCAAGCATCACTTACCAAGAAATCAAGAGAGAGAGGGATGTTGGCCACCTTAGACCTTCAAACAAACTTCACTAATCAACTTACTAACACCTAATGGAAGGATAATATGGAGTAGAATCTAGTATAGGCAATTTATTTTGGTGGATTGAACCATATGGAAGCTTGAGAGTTGATGAAATTCTTCCTTCTTGAGCTTGAGAGAGGGCCGGCCATAAGAGGTAAGAAAATGGCAATTTTTGTGCATTTTTTTGATATTTAATCCTTTGGTCAAAAAAGTCAAGAAAGTGAATAGTAATTCTTAAAGTCCAACCAATGAGAATGTGACACTTGTCACCTCATTAAATGCATTCCTATCTTTCTTTTCTCTCTCACATCAATCACTTCACACCCACTACTTATCTCTTAACACCCGATAAATTTTTCACAGTATCCGAAACTTAACCTTATTGGCCGAATTTTTCCGAACTTTTCGCACTAGTGGGTCCCACGTCCACTATTTATTCTTAATTTTCTAAAAACTCACCAATGCTAGAAAAATCATCTAAAACTTATATTTACTCATAAAAATTATCTAGAAAATTTTCCGGATACAGAAAGTGCAGAAAACAAACCATTGAAAATAAGAAAACCTGGAAATATAATAAAACCTAGAAAATGGAAAGATTACGGGTTCTCACACTCTCTCCCCCTTAAAGAAATTTCGCCCTCGAAATTTTACCTTCACAATTTAAAGTAACCAATGGCCTGTACCTTCTCCGTCTTCAGAGTCAGAAGAAATAAGGTTCTTCATTTTAGTCCCTTTTCCACTTGACGGGCCAGGGTCGGTCTTGGTTGGCTCCTGGTTCCTTTCTTTTCGTGCAATAACCCCCGGGCAATTAGCAACCAAATGCTCGGCGCTCCCACAACACAGACATCTCCTCCCCTTTTTCCAGCAATCCACTTCAATATGATTGGATTTTCTACAATATCCACAAATTATCTCACCACTCGCTCCACGGCCCTTCTTCACAATTGATCTACCAGCTTTACCCTTTTTCTTTGCATGAAAGATCTTCAGTTGTGGCTTTGCAATTCCCGTCCTTTGAGCTTCCTCTGGCGTTCCCATAGATGTGTTACCTTGTGCCATTGCTACGGTCTCCTTGGAAATAACTTCGTATTTCCTCTTTAACTCCATATTTTGGTGTAAGAGTTCAAGTTTCTCCGAATACTCTTGCTTCCATTGCCTTTCCCAGTACTCGGTCAGCCTCCTTTGAACCTCTAATTCATCTCGGAGAACCAAAATTTCCTGATACGGATCAACCCAATGTGTCATCTTACTGAAGTGCTGGAACTCGGATGCTAGCCTGCCGGGCAAAACAATGGGTCATAATACATTCTTAAGTACAAGTGGCACTCCCGGTCCTTGTCCAGCTATTGTTTCCCTTTTCTTTTCTTGATTCCTGGCCTCATTTAGTTCCACGTCCACGACGACATCTTCCTCACATATATATATATATATTTTTGTTTCTCTCTCTCTTTTCTTTTTCCCCTTTCCCACAGTACTGCAACGCATAACTACAGTAAAGTGACAAAAGTAATCGAATTCTAGCACACCAATTACACCAAAGACATATACACATATAACACGCCATGTATCAAGAAAACGGATAATCAAGTACACCAACACATGCCAATTAGACAGATAATCCTATGCACAATACCCAAACCACTGTCATGTCATAGGGGTATCAAGCAAATCAAGAGTAAAGGCGATATAGTCCCAGACCCAATTAAAATAACCCCGTCCGATCCCTCACGTCACTTACTATGCAAACTAGATATCCAATAACCTCTTGGACTCATTCTAGCCAAACAAAGCCTATTCATGTTCCCAAAATGCAAATTCCACATACTTAACACCGCCTCAACTCTGAAGTACTCAGGCACAAGAATCCGAAATAAGACAATTCACCTCTCGAGCTGGCCAGTCCCAAGAGTAAACCATCTACAATCGAAATTCCCACCAGACGTACCGATCTATGTTCCTCAGATACCACAAGAAAAGTTAAGGCCTATAACATTCACAATTCAGAACTTAGGCTCGATCGAGCACTTATTCCTTCATACCAATTCACCACATAGTCCAGGCTCACTCCGCGCAGAGACCACGCGAAGCAGGCTCTGATACCACCTGTAACAGCCCCACCTTCCCCTAAGGCGAACCAAAGGGGTTAGCGGACTGCCTGCCCAGCTCTCGCCAGGACTACGGAGCGGTTACACGCGTTCTAAAACGTTTCGGAAATGCAAAAGTGCGCTCGGACAAGCCACAAGAACCAAAATAACAAAATAATAAGAAAAGGAAAATGATGAATAGTGCCTGGAATAGGGAAAACCGAGAACCCACCAAACAGTAATGCATAGCAATTCAACATTTACAACCACACTTGGCATGTCAAAACTATACATATGGTATACACATATTCGGTTTGCCATTCAGAAGATGAACCCAATACACATTAGGGTTTCATGAGATGAGTTATTCAAAATAGACATATACATGGCTCAATTTGGCAACCAACACGTATGAGCTCCCAAAAGTGATTATTTTCCTGTAAGGAAAACAAAAGGGAACAGAAAGGGGTGAGCTTGCGCTCAATGAGGTACCAAACAGATAGCAATAAAATCATGGCATTTCATGTTTAACAAATCAGATACACATGCCAGATATAAACCAACGGAACCACTGATTCAAATCAGAAGGATACGGGTGGCTCTCAGGAGCCAAATTTCCAGCTCAGTACTTGATCCAGACCGGTTGACCCTCCGTCAACGTATATAGAACCAAAGCGTCCGTAGACCCCTCTTCACTCCAAATTCCGTCCACCAAACACCCCTTTACCGGGCCCGCTCACCGTATCAGTAACAGAAATGGTAATACTCGAGTATACCGGAACCCAAGGGTCTCAATACCCAAAGATCCCCGAACAGACTACCGTGGTTCGTTATCTAATCGTCCAGGCCCTTGCCGGCCCGACTTGAATAACTTAGCCACAGGATTTGAGCTCATAGGTCACAGAAAGGTCGTTGGACACAAGCTTCCAAACGACGTCAGAACAGATACAGTTTCAGATACAGATAACAGATTCAGTACAGTTTCAGATACAGATACAGATAACAGATTCAGATAGACGTTCAGAATTGGAATATGAACAGACCAGAGAACGAGTGTGATAAAGTACACCCTCGCCTCCACTTTATCAAAGCAGTACTTGGCTTCAATAGTCATAAGTCAAGTATTCAGATACTCAGATATTTCACATAAAGGGTAGCAGGCAGTGGTACACTCACCGATTCAACTTCAAAAGTTTCACTTCAGATTGGCCTTAATCGCCAAGAAACCCTAAAATAATCAAAATAAACCAATTGAAGGTTTCATATCTAAAATCGAATAAACGGAATGCACAAGTGAGACATACTAATGCAAGGGTGCAAAAATATGATTTTCTTGAAAACAAAAAGATAACATCAAGACCTAGGCGCAAACAACCCAAAAGCCCTTTATTTCCATCAAAAGGCAAATCCAACTTAAAGAACCAAACGGCCTAGAAAATCGGGCAGCACTTCCCCTAAATTTCTTACTTTTCCAGCCATTAAGGCTTCATTATTTCCTCAAATCAGTCCCAACACCTCACACAAAAGTCATCTCATTCCCAAAAGCCGTTCACTAGGCTCAAAGTAGTACAAGTACAAAAGTTAGCTAGAAAATGACCGGAATAAGAGTAAGCCTTAAAACCATGCCAACCAATAGGGTTTCATAAAGCCATGCCAATCACAACCCCAATAGGGTTTCATATACATATATAAGCATAATAGCAAACCAGAAATTAGAAAATGGCCTTAGTCTTGGCCCCAAATAGAAAACTGTTTTACACTCATTATGCGGTAATGGCGTCAAATTCTCTACGGTTATCGGATGGGGGTGTAAGACCCACCGTTTCGAAGCTATGAAACAGGGCTACAATAATGTAGAAGACCACTCAATCCAGTTCGTAACACAACTAGGTCAAATATGCCAAATACTAACCCAGAATTCCTAAAACAGGTTCACAAAACACAAAAAACTGTAATCAGTATATCTCAGTCCATACAAGTCCAAATGCCGAAATTCCAAAGGCATAAGTTAGCTAAGACATCCAGCTACATTTCATCAGAAGACACCAACTCCATAATCCAAACCAATTCCAGTCAAAATGGCCAATTACTATCGCAGTTTTCGCATTCTGTTCAAAGCAGAACAGCTACCGTAATTTCGTCATAACTCGCTCTACACTAATCTAAATGCCCTGAAATTTTACAGGCACCTCAAACACATCAGTACCTACAACTTTCATGTTTTGAGCAAAGTCTAATTCGGCCTCTAACCCAGTGATCTAAAACCGGACAGAATTGGGGTTCAAGAACCCTAACTTTTCAAATTTCACACCAAATCCAAAATTGATTGCATTTAACCACATTTCACATCCACTAGAGCCATTTCCAACCATTACAATTCATCATACAAGCCCCCAACATCAAGATCATATTAAACCAGAAAAATTCCCAATAAAATAAAAACTTCACCAAAACAAGCCAAATCAAGAAACAAATCATATATTCCTTCTCTCATGCCCCCATTAAGCACAAAATAAGCATTATTAGATGTAGTAGGGTGTTTCAAGCATCACTTACCAAGAAATCAAGAGAGAGAGGGATGTTGGCCACCTTAGACCTTCAAACAAACTTCACTAATCAACTTACTAACACCTAATGGAAGGATAATATGGAGTAGAATCTAGTATAGGCAATTTATTTTGGTGGATTGAACCATATGGAAGCTTGAGAGTTGATGAAATTCTTCCTTCTTGAGCTTGAGAGAGGGCCGGCCATAAGAGGTAAGAAAATGGCAATTTTTGTGCATTTTTTTGATATTTAATCCTTTGGTCAAAAAAGTCAAGAAAGTGAATAGTAATTCTTAAAGTCCAACCAATGAGAATGTGACACTTGTCACCTCATTAAATGCATTCCTATCTTTCTTTTCTCTCTCACATCAATCACTTCACACCCACTACTTATCTCTTAACACCCGATAAATTTTTCACAGTATCCGAAACTTAACCTTATTGGCCGAATTTTTCCGAACTTTTCGCACTAGTGGGTCCCACGTCCACTATTTATTCTTAATTTTCTAAAAACTCACCAATGCTAGAAAAATCATCTAAAACTTATATTTACTCATAAAAATTATCTAGAAAATTTTCCGGATACAGAAAGTGCAGAAAACAAACCATTGAAAATAAGAAAACCTGGAAATATAATAAAACCTAGAAAATGGAAAGATTACGGGTTCTCACACTCTCTCCCCCTTAAAGAAATTTCGCCCTCGAAATTTTACCTTCACAATTTAAAGTAACCAATGGCCTGTACCTTCTCCGTCTTCAGAGTCAGAAGAAATAAGGTTCTTCATTTTAGTCCCTTTTCCACTTGACGGGCCAGGGTCGGTCTTGGTTGGCTCCTGGTTCCTTTCTTTTCGTGCAATAACCCCCGGGCAATTAGCAACCAAATGCTCGGCGCTCCCACAACACAGACATCTCCTCCCCTTTTTCCAGCAATCCACTTCAATATGATTGGATTTTCTACAATATCCACAAATTATCTCACCACTCGCTCCACGGCCCTTCTTCACAATTGATCTACCAGCTTTACCCTTTTTCTTTGCATGAAAGATCTTCAGTTGTGGCTTTGCAATTCCCGTCCTTTGAGCTTCCTCTGGCGTTCCCATAGATGTGTTACCTTGTGCCATTGCTACGGTCTCCTTGGAAATAACTTCGTATTTCCTCTTTAACTCCATATTTTGGTGTAAGAGTTCAAGTTTCTCCGAATACTCTTGCTTCCATTGCCTTTCCCAGTACTCGGTCAGCCTCCTTTGAACCTCTAATTCATCTCGGAGAACCAAAATTTCCTGATACGGATCAACCCAATGTGTCATCTTACTGAAGTGCTGGAACTCGGATGCTAGCCTGCCGGGCAAAACAATGGGTCATAATACATTCTTAAGTACAAGTGGCACTCCCGGTCCTTGTCCAGCTATTGTTTCCCTTTTCTTTTCTTGATTCCTGGCCTCATTTAGTTCCACGTCCACGACGACATCTTCCTCACATATATATATATATATTTTTGTTTCTCTCTCTCTTTTCTTTTTCCCCTTTCCCACAGTACTGCAACGCATAACTACAGTAAAGTGACAAAAGTAATCGAATTCTAGCACACCAATTACACCAAAGACATATACACATATAACACGCCATGTATCAAGAAAACGGATAATCAAGTACACCAACACATGCCAATTAGACAGATAATCCTATGCACAATACCCAAACCACTGTCATGTCATAGGGGTATCAAGCAAATCAAGAGTAAAGGCGATATAGTCCCAGACCCAATTAAAATAACCCCGTCCGATCCCTCACGTCACTTACTATGCAAACTAGATATCCAATAACCTCTTGGACTCATTCTAGCCAAACAAAGCCTATTCATGTTCCCAAAATGCAAATTCCACATACTTAACACCGCCTCAACTCTGAAGTACTCAGGCACAAGAATCCGAAATAAGACAATTCACCTCTCGAGCTGGCCAGTCCCAAGAGTAAACCATCTACAATCGAAATTCCCACCAGACGTACCGATCTATGTTCCTCAGATACCACAAGAAAAGTTAAGGCCTATAACATTCACAATTCAGAACTTAGGCTCGATCGAGCACTTATTCCTTCATACCAATTCACCACATAGTCCAGGCTCACTCCGCGCAGAGACCACGCGAAGCAGGCTCTGATACCACCTGTAACAGCCCCACCTTCCCCTAAGGCGAACCAAAGGGGTTAGCGGACTGCCTGCCCAGCTCTCGCCAGGACTACGGAGCGGTTACACGCGTTCTAAAACGTTTCGGAAATGCAAAAGTGCGCTCGGACAAGCCACAAGAACCAAAATAACAAAATAATAAGAAAAGGAAAATGATGAATAGTGCCTGGAATAGGGAAAACCGAGAACCCACCAAACAGTAATGCATAGCAATTCAACATTTACAACCACACTTGGCATGTCAAAACTATACATATGGTATACACATATTCGGTTTGCCATTCAGAAGATGAACCCAATACACATTAGGGTTTCATGAGATGAGTTATTCAAAATAGACATATACATGGCTCAATTTGGCAACCAACACGTATGAGCTCCCAAAAGTGATTATTTTCCTGTAAGGAAAACAAAAGGGAACAGAAAGGGGTGAGCTTGCGCTCAATGAGGTACCAAACAGATAGCAATAAAATCATGGCATTTCATGTTTAACAAATCAGATACACATGCCAGATATAAACCAACGGAACCACTGATTCAAATCAGAAGGATACGGGTGGCTCTCAGGAGCCAAATTTCCAGCTCAGTACTTGATCCAGACCGGTTGACCCTCCGTCAACGTATATAGAACCAAAGCGTCCGTAGACCCCTCTTCACTCCAAATTCCGTCCACCAAACACCCCTTTACCGGGCCCGCTCACCGTATCAGTAACAGAAATGGTAATACTCGAGTATACCGGAACCCAAGGGTCTCAATACCCAAAGATCCCCGAACAGACTACCGTGGTTCGTTATCTAATCGTCCAGGCCCTTGCCGGCCCGACTTGAATAACTTAGCCACAGGATTTGAGCTCATAGGTCACAGAAAGGTCGTTGGACACAAGCTTCCAAACGACGTCAGAACAGATACAGTTTCAGATACAGATAACAGATTCAGTACAGTTTCAGATACAGATACAGATAACAGATTCAGATAGACGTTCAGAATTGGAATATGAACAGACCAGAGAACGAGTGTGATAAAGTACACCCTCGCCTCCACTTTATCAAAGCAGTACTTGGCTTCAATAGTCATAAGTCAAGTATTCAGATACTCAGATATTTCACATAAAGGGTAGCAGGCAGTGGTACACTCACCGATTCAACTTCAAAAGTTTCACTTCAGATTGGCCTTAATCGCCAAGAAACCCTAAAATAATCAAAATAAACCAATTGAAGGTTTCATATCTAAAATCGAATAAACGGAATGCACAAGTGAGACATACTAATGCAAGGGTGCAAAAATATGATTTTCTTGAAAACAAAAAGATAACATCAAGACCTAGGCGCAAACAACCCAAAAGCCCTTTATTTCCATCAAAAGGCAAATCCAACTTAAAGAACCAAACGGCCTAGAAAATCGGGCAGCACTTCCCCTAAATTTCTTACTTTTCCAGCCATTAAGGCTTCATTATTTCCTCAAATCAGTCCCAACACCTCACACAAAAGTCATCTCATTCCCAAAAGCCGTTCACTAGGCTCAAAGTAGTACAAGTACAAAAGTTAGCTAGAAAATGACCGGAATAAGAGTAAGCCTTAAAACCATGCCAACCAATAGGGTTTCATAAAGCCATGCCAATCACAACCCCAATAGGGTTTCATATACATATATAAGCATAATAGCAAACCAGAAATTAGAAAATGGCCTTAGTCTTGGCCCCAAATAGAAAACTGTTTTACACTCATTATGCGGTAATGGCGTCAAATTCTCTACGGTTATCGGATGGGGGTGTAAGACCCACCGTTTCGAAGCTATGAAACAGGGCTACAATAATGTAGAAGACCACTCAATCCAGTTCGTAACACAACTAGGTCAAATATGCCAAATACTAACCCAGAATTCCTAAAACAGGTTCACAAAACACAAAAAACTGTAATCAGTATATCTCAGTCCATACAAGTCCAAATGCCGAAATTCCAAAGGCATAAGTTAGCTAAGACATCCAGCTACATTTCATCAGAAGACACCAACTCCATAATCCAAACCAATTCCAGTCAAAATGGCCAATTACTATCGCAGTTTTCGCATTCTGTTCAAAGCAGAACAGCTACCGTAATTTCGTCATAACTCGCTCTACACTAATCTAAATGCCCTGAAATTTTACAGGCACCTCAAACACATCAGTACCTACAACTTTCATGTTTTGAGCAAAGTCTAATTCGGCCTCTAACCCAGTGATCTAAAACCGGACAGAATTGGGGTTCAAGAACCCTAACTTTTCAAATTTCACACCAAATCCAAAATTGATTGCATTTAACCACATTTCACATCCACTAGAGCCATTTCCAACCATTACAATTCATCATACAAGCCCCCAACATCAAGATCATATTAAACCAGAAAAATTCCCAATAAAATAAAAACTTCACCAAAACAAGCCAAATCAAGAAACAAATCATATATTCCTTCTCTCATGCCCCCATTAAGCACAAAATAAGCATTATTAGATGTAGTAGGGTGTTTCAAGCATCACTTACCAAGAAATCAAGAGAGAGAGGGATGTTGGCCACCTTAGACCTTCAAACAAACTTCACTAATCAACTTACTAACACCTAATGGAAGGATAATATGGAGTAGAATCTAGTATAGGCAATTTATTTTGGTGGATTGAACCATATGGAAGCTTGAGAGTTGATGAAATTCTTCCTTCTTGAGCTTGAGAGAGGGCCGGCCATAAGAGGTAAGAAAATGGCAATTTTTGTGCATTTTTTTGATATTTAATCCTTTGGTCAAAAAAGTCAAGAAAGTGAATAGTAATTCTTAAAGTCCAACCAATGAGAATGTGACACTTGTCACCTCATTAAATGCATTCCTATCTTTCTTTTCTCTCTCACATCAATCACTTCACACCCACTACTTATCTCTTAACACCCGATAAATTTTTCACAGTATCCGAAACTTAACCTTATTGGCCGAATTTTTCCGAACTTTTCGCACTAGTGGGTCCCACGTCCACTATTTATTCTTAATTTTCTAAAAACTCACCAATGCTAGAAAAATCATCTAAAACTTATATTTACTCATAAAAATTATCTAGAAAATTTTCCGGATACAGAAAGTGCAGAAAACAAACCATTGAAAATAAGAAAACCTGGAAATATAATAAAACCTAGAAAATGGAAAGATTACGGGTTCTCACACTGCGAAATCTTACAAATAAAAAATTTGCCCTTGAATCATTGCTTGTCCTCAAGCAATTTGCACAAAACTTACTTCAATGATTCAATAGATAAAACAATATACGTACTTTTGTCAAATTTAATTCCTCAAAAACCTAGAAACCAATCATTATGCCATTTCTCAGATTACACTAAATACTCATAATATCAAGTTAAAGAAAGATAATTATGCCTTAATTTTAACAACTTCAATCACATAGTCAATTCTATCCTAATTTCACAAATAAGTAAATCACATAGTCAATTTATGGCCTTTCTCATCATATATCCATCAAAATTTAATAGTTGAGAGGGATTTATCCGCACTTCATTTTACTTAAATAGTGAAAATGCCTTTTTATGCAAAAATCAACACTTTTAGGTGCAGATTCCCGGTTACTCAGCATTTCACTTATTCAAATTGCTAAGCATACTCTTAATTCCAATACCTTTTTACGCGAGTGCCGACATTTGTGGATACCAACCCCCGGTTACTCAGCATGTGAATCATTAGAGTAGGAAAATAATATCAATATACTTTTATATATATATTTTTATATTATTTTTTTCCATCTAAGCATAATTAAAGGAAGAATCTGACCTTGTCTTGACTATATCAATCACTTATAAAACTAGGAGGTGAACACCGCAGGATGTGCGGTGCGACTCTAGAGCTTGCCCAGAATGCCCATACATCTTAGTTGAGATAACATGCTTTGTTCTGGAGGTACTATATGAATCCATTGAAATATATATTTACAAAATCTTGACTTCAACTAAAAGTAACATAAAGGACATCAGTTCATAGTTAACAGGGTTAAAATGCATCATCTTCCAAGATTGGAAACCACAAATCAGGGAAATTACTCTTAAAATAACAATCCATCATCATGATTTTCTTCTAGCTAATGCAGTTATAATTCCACCAGCTATAAGTACCACAGTAGTAACTAAAATGCCAATACTAATGACGCCATCTGCACCATAAAGTTAAACTTTTATTTCATGCATTGCCATACCCGAACAAAAAAATCCCAAGGATTCAAAGCAATATGGTTATCACCTTTTGTAATTTGTTCTTTTATTGTTTTCTCAAGCTACAAAGCCTACCTCCAATCAGGTTTAATCTAGCAAACAAAGGCAAAACCAATGGGATAAAAGCACCACTCTTTAATACAACCAAAATGTTTTATAGTTTCTTTCTTTTGACAAGTAATATTGGTAAAGCATGTTAATCTATGAGCAATTTCATTCATGGGAGCAGAGAACTAACCTCCAAACATGTCTATACAAGCTGCAGGCTCCTTGAATACTCACCACTTCAATAACAACCAACAGCTAGAAGGTAAAGTTTTTCACTCTTCTGCGATGGACTATCGGTCCTAGAGAGAGAAGTAGCACACAAACAATAGTTAGTTTTTAGCAGTGAGAGTAGTTTGCAATTCATATTTAAATGGAATTTAAACACCAAAACTCCAATTGCAGTTCTCTCCTTCCAACTTTCTAAAAAGGTCACACACTCTTAGAACAGTACTTTTTATAGTATGGCGCAAATTACCATTCTATGTAAGTAACAAGTACTACAATTAAATTTATGTAAAATTTTGATTTTTCTGCTTGTGAAAACCTAGCAAACTCTAACACATGCAATGACATAATTCCTTCATACTACAGAGCAGATTATTATAACATGCACTATTATAAAAAAAAAGAAAAAAAAACTCTTAATAACATCATTACTTTTCTGGATAACAAACATCTATATTCCAGTCGGAAAAGTGCCATTGAACAACAATATACAAATAGTGCAAGCAGTTACTCATGCATGGAAGGCACAGGTGGTCAATGATTAGGAAATTTTTTTGGCCAAAGAGCTCAAAAAATAACAATAATAAGAAGAGGAGGTTATGAGAACTAAACATGGATCAAAATGTAAGGCATAAAGTGGTTCTGTCTGCTTCCTTTTTTAAGTTGAATGTAACTGAACATGCATACAAGTAATAGAGCAACACAAGCAAATAACAATTATTTGCAAGTTGTTGAAAATATTCAGTAAAGAACCGTGATTTAAAATTTATACAATAATTTAAAAAAAGGTAAGAAAAGGTCTATGAAAATAGATGAAATGTCAATATCTGCATATGTACCTAGGTAAAAGGTGAACAACAAAGTGACAATATCTGCATAAAACTTTCCATGTGTATTGAAAATTATTAGGGCGTTCACAGTTTGGACAGGCCAAATAGAAATCTCGTCGTCCTTAAAACTCATTCCAACACAAGTTGTGATCCATGCTGTGCCAGTTTTCCATTAAACAGAAAAAAGAAAGAAGCAGAATGAAAACATATTTAGAGTATACATAGAGAGAGTAGCTTTAATGGTGAAAGGATTAATGAGTCTTACAAACTGTGATGCAGCAGCTATGTGTTAACAATCTACATACCTTTAATGATGAAAGGATTACAGAGCCTTACAATTGGCTATTACTTACTGGTGGAAGGAGTACTTCTCGATTAGCATAGTTGCTTTCATTATCCATTTGCAGTAATTGGTTTTCACTCTTTTGAAACCTGATTTGAAGTAAAAAAAAATATAAATAAATAATGATCACGAGATCAGTGCACAGGACAATTTAAAAATTTATAACAATCATATAGATTTACAACTTCTTGAAAACATGGAATTATAAGAATCACTAATAATGACTGAGTTGAGAGGCTGAGATCTAAAATGAATGAGGCAAATTATGTTTGATACTATTAACATGTTCAATTCAATTTAAAATGTTAAAATACGCAGGGAAAAAAAAGGTGCAGATGGTTACAGTTGGTTGTTGTCAATCTTCACAAAATATTAGAAATTAATAAATAGAATGGCAAGCAATCACACTTTAAAAATGTTGTTTCTATGTCACTCTTATTACCAAAGTCCGAATTTACTGCTATCATTTCCCTGTTCGATGTTGTGGCAACATACAATATGACAAAACAATACACTGATGTTATATTCTAATAGCAAGCAAACATCATTAAAATTTTGGTTGCCTCTTTCGACAGCATACAAAGTGACAAAATAGTTCATTATTTTAATCTTCATCCTTCACCTTTCTAAAGACCAATAATAGCATAAAGACAGCAAAAATTAGTAATGTGCAGGCGAAAAAATCCGTTAACACAAGGGAAAAAAAATGAAGACAAAACCTTACATCTGCACTAAACAAACCATTTCCCTTTTTTTTGGTTCAGGAAAAATGCCAAATAAAACTCACCTTGAGAAAACAATTTCCCCAATCCTTTTGTACCATACTGCAAATTTTAATAGCTCAACCTATAACAAACATTTAAAATTCAGTATAAAATAAAGGTGCCTATAACAAAAAGAAGAAAACAAATAGTTTGTAATTTAAATAGATAACAAAAAATTTAAAACTTAAAATAGCAAACAGTTAAAACTTAGAAACTTTTAAAGTTACTTTTACTGTACCATAGGTGAACACATGAAAAATTTTTGAACCACCCTATGCAAGCAGACAACAACACAATGCACCCCATGAAAGGACACATAGAATCACATAAGATTTCCACTAATACACAAGAAATCAGAAGGGGAAAATTATAAAGAATAAATTAGTATTTTTGTAATGTCTTTATACTCCCTATAACTGTGAGGACTCGCAAATTTCTCATATTTTTCCTCAAAAATGCCCTTTTATTTGGAATTATTCATTTATTATAACCCTACTACCCAATCATTCCACAATAAGTGCAAATGGACCAAGAAAGTAGGGTTTCACCTTTCGTTTTCAAGTTGGAGCAAGTTAGGGTTTTCACATTTTTCCGTAGGGTGATTTTCCGATACAGAGTGAGGATCAAATTTGGTGCTAAAGAGTGACTATTAGGTCAGAAATAATATGTGATTAGGAGCAATGATAAAAAGTTAGTAAATAGGAAGTAAAAACCCTAGTACGTGTGATTTAATGAAAAACGGCGCGAACCGACGGGTACTGCGCACTACCGATTGAACGCACTACTTGACCACCACTTTCTTACTACATGAACTTATTAATATTTGACCAAAATATCTCCTTATTTCCAGCTGGCTTTGACCGAAATTTAGGGCTAAAAATGCAAGGAAAGAAAAAGAAATTTTGAGTGGCTTTGGTGGTGCCATTTGTCGCCACCTAAGGGCCACTTGACCAAGCCAAGAGTCCAACCTTCTTATCCTCCATTTTGCTCCATTCTTCTTCATATTTCTGCTGCTTGGCCGAGAGAGAGGGAGAGAAAAACCCAAGAGTGTGTTGCATCATTTTATCTTGAAATCTAGGCACAAAGTGAGGAAACAAAGAAAACAAACCGATTAAAGTCATCCTTGGGTGTTTAGCTAGTGGAGTATTGGTGAAATTTTGAAGGGAAGAACTAGGGTTGCTCTTGGAAGACACTTAAGCAAGGTAAGGATGATGATTTCCCCATTTCTTACTCTTGATCTTGTTTATATTAGCTTAGCACCTCAAAATTTGTGGTGAATGATGGTTGCTATCATGTTTTGGGTGTTTTCCTTTTAGTTACATGAATTAGGGTTTGAAGGATTGCAGCCTATACTTGATGTATGGTTAATATATGTTGTATCTAATATTAAATAGGGGGTTTTGGTAGCAAGTGAAGTAAGAAATGAAGAAAGTTCCTTGAAACCAAAAAACAAAATTCCAGATTTCTGAAAAATTTTTACCCTGTTCTGTCTGGTTCCAGTTCGTGTGAACCAGGGGAACTAATTGAGAACGCAGTCCTAGTCGAGGCCGCGGGGGTAGACAGGCATAGGAACCAGTGCCAGAACCGAGAGAGGCAACGATTGAGCCACAACCTGAACCCCAGGCTGCAGGGGGAGATCAACTGGCAACTGCCATCCAACAGATGACTAACATCCTGGCTCGTTTAGTGGAACAATAGGGTCAAGCCCCTGTAAATCAACCTAGGGACCCTGATATGGGACAGGATAGGGCCTTAGAGAGATTCCAAAAGTTCTCTCCACCCAAGTTCTTGGGAGGACTAGACCCGGACGGTGTAACGACCCCACCTCCCCCTAAGGCGTACTAGAGGGTTTAGCGGGCCGCCTGCCCAGCTCTCGCCGGGACTCACTCACTTACTACATTCCTCAAGTAAATTACAAGGTACAACTCAAATAATACATCCAATTCTCCAAAATTACATATCATAAGCGAAGCGGAAACTAGTTCTAAGCGTAAAATGTAGATTTACATCCGATTCAATTTCAAATATTTATACAAGCCCAAAAGTACATAAACCAAAACCAAAACTAAACTATACAAGATGTACGCCATCTAGCCACACAAAGATCCAAATACAAGTTCTTCCTTTACCTCGATCCCTGTGGGGAGAAGAAGATAATAGGGGGTGAGCTAGAAGCTCAGCGAGTGACCAGTAAAATCAACAGCCAAGTATATTTCACAATAACGCATTAATATGATGTCATGATGCAGTAATCAAATGTTCATTTATTGCTCATGTGAGCCAGTGAAGTTCTTGTACTTAAATATCCAATGCTCGTTTAGATCAAGTAACCATGAAACAGAAGTAAGGAGCCATCGTGTTCCAAAGAATGTGTAAACAATAGTGGAGACATTGGTTCTAAGCACAAGACTTTCCAGGAACTCATTGGAGCCAAATTATGTCATGGCACACACCCGAACCCCAAATGATATGCAATGGAGTAATAAATGCAAGAATTAGTTCAAAAGTAACTTTGGGACAGTCGAGGGATCACTCACTCAAAATATAGTGCTTCAAGTATTCACGTTCAATTATACTCCAGGCTTGGAGTCCAGATCTGCGATAAAAATCCAATTTGAGAACTTTGAAACACGAGTAAGATTCGAAACTTAAACGTTCCGTTCATTAAGAATCAACCAATTGAAATTCATTTGAAAGGCATTCGTGAAACACTTGCTCGCTTTTCAAATCGTAAGGTTTTTGTAACATATATACTTGGAAAACAACACTTGAGTTGAAAGTACAAGGAAATACAAGTTTACATTGGCCATTATATCTTTTCCTCAAGGGTACAAGTTCGTTTAGGTTTTTAACGTATAACCCTCGATAACAAAGTAGCAAAGGTGCTTGCTAGTTCAAGTGATAATCACTTAACCTTTACACAAGTTACAAGTTTCGTTTCCTAGCCCTCGAGTATAAATTCGGGCAGCATGCCCTTTGTGTTTACCTAATTTTCCAGCCATTTAGGCTTCATTATTTTTCCCAACCACAACCCAACATCACATACATCAAAAATTCATGTCAAGAGCCATTCCATAGGCTCACAATATCATAATAACAAGAATCACAACAATAACAAGTGCAGAAATTCAATTTGGCACAAGACAGATTTGACGTATGAATGCGGAAATAACATATCCGAGGCTACGCTTATCGGATTGAGACGCAACCTATGCTGTTTCGAAGCTAAGACACAGAGCTACAATGTTAATGAATGTCACATAGTCCAGTTTCAAATGTAGCTTGGTCAAATTCTCGAATTACTAAACCAGAAACCAATTCGTCAGCTGTTTAATTGTATTACACTGTAATGGACATAACTCAGTGTACAAAAGTCCAATTCAGGTGTTCTTAGAGGCATTTGAAAGCTAAGACAAACTTATACAACTTTCATGTTTTGGAAAAAAGCTAAATCAGTACGGCTCCTAGTCAAAAAATGTGATAAACTGGACTTAACTGATGAAACGGACTGCTGGGGAAATATTTAAAACAGTAAGGGTATTTTAGACTTTTCATGACCTACGTTGCTCCGATTGAGCTGAAATTTTGTAGGCACCTATAAAATACCATTCTCTACAACTTTCCTTCTTTGACCTAAGGCCAATTCGGCCTCTAACATACAGTTACAAATTCGGACAGATTGTTGGGAAAAATTTCCAGATTCTGGAATTTCTAGTTTTTAGTGGAACTTTCCTTAATTTCTTGGTCTAATCACTACCAAAGCCTCTCTTATAACCTTAATTTCAACATATAAGCACCATACAACAAATTGGGCAGAATTTCCCCAAACCCTAGTTCATCAAATAAAAAGGGGAAAACTACTAAAACCTGATAATATCCATGATTCCACTACAAAATCAAGTTGCTAAGCCTAATTTAACAAAATTGAAAGTAAAACTTAGAGAGATAAGCTTTCTTACCTTGACTAGAGTTCACTAAGGGTAGCCCAAGCTTTCTCCTTCCAAAGTCTCACCACAAATCACTAACTAATCACTCAAGAACAAGTTTAATCGGTTTCTTTTGTTTGATTCCTCACTTAGTTGTTGGATTGAAGATGAAATGAAGAAGTTTTCTCTCTTGTTCTTCCCTCTCTCTCTCTCTCGGCTCTTCAGCAGAAATATGAAGAGAAAAGGTGCAATTTTGGTGTGAAATAGATAGTCTTTTGTCTTGGTCAAGAAGTTTACCACCACCTTTCTTTTTTTCTCTTTCTTTCTTGTTATTTTCTAGCCTCAAATTCGGTCAAGCTTGCTGCCAAGAGAGAAGATATTTTGCTCAAGTTCAATAAATTTTTTTGGTAAGGAAAAATGGTGGTCAAGCGGTGCGTTCAATCGGTAGTGCGCGGGACCCGCCGGTTCGCGCCGTTTTTCTTAAAAACTCACGTACTAGGGTTTTTACTTCCCATTCACTAACCTTATATCATTGCTACTAGTCACATATTATTTCTCACCTAAAAGTCACTTTTAATCTCCACATTTAATCCTTACTCTGTACCGAAAATTCATCCGGCGAAAAATCGTAAAAACCCTAGTTTTGCTCCAAACTTGAAACCGAAGCATGAAACCCTACTTTCTAGATTTATTTACACTTAGTGTGAAATAATTGGGTAGTGGGGCTTCGATAAATAATAATTTCCAAATAAAAGGGTATTTTTGAGAAAAATATAAGAAATTTGCGAGTCCTCACACTCGGGGCGTCACAAACTCCCCTCCTTAAAAGAATGTCGTCCTCGACATTCCAACTTGTACTAATCAGATCAAAATAGTTCTCGAAAGTCGACCAAGTATTAAGAATCATTTCAATCTCGCTTATCATAATCAAATACTAATCAGATCAAATATCTAAAAGGTCAATCACATACTAAGAATCACTCATCACAATCAAGTACTAAAAGTACTCCAATCCAACCTATCAAATAATCTTGATCCAATAAATAGTCAGACGAGTAACTGGATACATGTACAAAAGGCTCGAAATCGGACTTAAAGTCCCTGATATTTGGAAAAACAATCCAGGACATAACGATGTCTCAGGTCAGAAATTACCCCTGGTGGTGCTTGAAAACACAACAAGCTAGCACTCAGCTATACTTCACCTGAAAGTCTCAGGAATTTGTCCCCGGTGGTGCTTGAAAACACAACAAGCTAGCACTCAGCTATACTTCACCAGAGCCTCAGATGCAAGATTTTGTCCATGGCGGTGCTGGACAACACAACAGGTTAGCACAACGGCTATACCTCGCCAAAGAACCTCAGTTCAAAATTTCATCCTTGGTGGTGCTTTATAACACAACAAGCTAGCACAACGGCTAAACTTCACCAGAGGATCTTAGCTCAAGAAATTGACCCTGGTGGTGCTTGGAAACACAACAAGCTAGCACAACGGCTAAACTTCACCAGAGAGCTTCAAGTCAAAGTTTCATCCCTGATGGTGCTTGGAAACACAACAGGTATGCCTCGCCAAAAGAATGGCGGTGCTTGGTAACACAACAGGCAATACCTCATCAGAGAGGTTCAGTTCAAGAATTTCATCCCTGATGGTGCTTGGAAACACAACAGGTATGCCTCGCCAGGAGAATGGCGGTGCTTGGTAACACAACAGGCAATACCTCATCAAAGAGGTTCAGTTCAACTGCTACAGAGGAGTAGTAGCCGGTCTACAACCAAACAAGTACGAAAATGCTCAGAAACAGAGTCAAAAGCAGGGTTCAAGTATATCGGTTCAAAAGCAGCGTCAATTATTTCAGGTTCAAGGAACACGGGTACGAGTAGAAACTCACTCGCCTAGCTTATGCCCAGCAATTCACACTCTCAAGCAGTCATCGAACTCAAATCCACATACAGATCATATACAAATCAAGATACTTGCTCAAGAGTAAAAGAGATACCCTATTTTCAGTTAGGTCAGGTCTATCCAATGTATGTAAGGGTACACTAGCCGATTCAAATTCAAGTCTACTTACAGGTCGTATACAAACCAAACTACTTGCTCATGCGTAAATGAAATACCATATATTCAGTCAAATCACAACCACTAAGTGTACGTAAAAGCACACTTGCCTAAACAATGTTCAAGTCTCAAGTGAACTCAGCCTAGTCAGTTTCCGACAGTTCAAAGTCAGTCTCATGCAGTTCAAGTAGTTCAAATCCCAACACTTACAAATTGGGTGGTGCCATCCTTAATCAAACAAGAAGACTAGATGAAGGTTGCAAAATAAAAAATTTTCTCAACAATCCAGCCACCACCATAATGTATCAAAACCCCAACCCAACACTTATTGGACAAGTCCAAGTCATTATTTCAATTTCCTCATTCAGTTAAGTCTTGAGTAAAAGACAAAATCTTCTGCGCTCTAACCTGTGCCATTACAACTTATCTCAAATTCAATCATAATTTCTATTCACATCATCGTACGTTAAACCATATTCCGTCTAAAATTCACGAGCATTTCCTCAGGAAAAGTATCGGGTACACAAGTACAAGAATTCAAACTAAGAAACTTCACGACTCAGACCATATGGTCATAAACGAAGCTCATCAAGTCATATCTTACGTGTACCATTTTCAAGATTCACAACTGACGCTCCAAAAGAGCACTGAACGTACAAACCAATCCCACAGTCCGGCATCCTAAACTTTAAGCCTAGGATACACTACAAAGATCTGAAACCTAAGCTCTGATACCATTTGTAACGACCCCACCTCCCCCTAAGGCGTACCAGAGGGTTTAGCGGGCCGCCTGCCCAGCTCTCGCCGGGACTCACTCACTTACTACATTCCTCAAGTAAATTACAAGGTACAACTCAAATAATACATCCAATTCTCCAAAATTACATATCATAAGCGAAGCGGAAACTAGTTCTAAGCGTAAAATGTAGATTTACATCCGATTCAATTTCAAATATTTATACAAGCCCAAAAGTACATAAACCAAAACCAAAACTAAACTATACAAGATGTACGCCATCCAGCCACACAAAGATCCAAATACAAGTTCTTCCTTTACCTCGATCCCTGTGGGGAGAAGAAGATAATAGGGGGTGAGCTAGAAGCTCAGCGAGTGACCAGTAAAATCAACAGCCAAGTATATTTCACAATAACGCATTAATATGATGTCATGATGCAGTAATCAAATGTTCATTTATTGCTCATGTGAGCCAGTGAAGTTCTTGTACTTAAATATCCAATGCTCGTTTAGATCAAGTAACCATGAAACAGAAGTAAGGAGCCATCGTGTTCCAAAGAATGTGTAAACAATAGTGGAGACATTGGTTCTAAGCACAAGACTTTCCAGGAACTCATTGGAGCCAAATTATGTCATGGCACACACCCGAACCCCAAATGATATGCAATGGAGTAATAAATGCAAGAATTAGTTCAAAAGTAACTTTGGGACAGTCGAGGGATCACTCACTCAAAATATAGTGCTTCAAGTATTCACGTTCAATTATACTCCAGGCTTGGAGTCCAGATCTGCGATAAAAATCCAATTTGAGAACTTTGAAACACGAGTAAGATTCGAAACTTAAACGTTCCGTTCATTAAGAATCAACCAATTGAAATTCATTTGAAAGGCATTCGTGAAACACTTGCTCGCTTTTCAAATCGTAAAGTTTTTGTAACATATATACTTGGAAAACAACACTTGAGTTGAAAGTACAAGGAAATACAAGTTTACATTGGCCATTATATATTTTCCTCAAGGGTACAAGTTCCTTTAGGTTTTTAACGTATAACCCTCGATAACAAAGTAGAAAAGGTGCTTGCTAGTTCAAGTGATAATCACTTAACCTTTACACAAGTTACAAGTTTCGTTTCCTAGCCCTCGAGTATAAATTCGGGCAGCATGCCCTTTGTGTTTACCTAATTTTCCAGCCATTTAGGCTTCATTATTTTTCCCAACCACAACCCAACATCACATACATCAAAAATTCATGTCAAGAGCCATTCCATAGGCTCACAATATCATAATAACAAGAATCACAACAATAACAAGTGCAGAAATTCAATTTGGCACAAGACAGATTTGACGTATGAATGCGGAAATAACATATCTTAGGCTACGCTTATCGGATTGAAATACAACCTATGCCGTTTCGAAGCTAAGACACAGAGCTACAATGTTAATGAAGGTCACTTAGTCCAGTTTCTAATGTAGCTTGGTCAAATTCTCGAATTACTAAACCAGAAACCAATTCGTCGGCTGTTTAATCGCATTACACTGTAATGCACATAACTCAGTGTACAAAAGTCCAATTTAGGTGTTCTTAGAGGAATTTGAAAGCTAAGACAAAATGCTACAACCTTCTTGTTTTGGAAAAAAGCTAAATCAGTAGGGCTCCTAGTCAAAAAATGTGATAAACTGGACTTAACTGATGAAACGGACTGCTGGGGAAATATTTAAAACAGTAAGGGTATTTTGGACTTTTCATGACCTACGTTGCTCCGATTGAGCTGAAAATTTGTAGGCACCTATAAAATACCATTCTATACAACTTTCCTTCTTTAACCTAAGGCCAATTCGGCCTCTACCATATAGTTACAAATTCGGACAGAATGTTGGGAAAAATTTCCAGATTCTGGAATTTCTAGTTTTTAGTGGAACTTTCCTTAATTTCTTGGTCTAATCACTACCAAAGCCTCTCTTATAACCTTAATTTCAACATATAAGCACCATACAACAAATTGGGCAGAATTTCCCCAAACCCTAGTTCATCAAATAAAAAGGGGAAAACTACTAAAACATTATAATATCCATGATTCCACTACAAAATCAAGTTGCTAAGCCTAATTTAACAAAATTGAAAGTAAAACTTAGATAGATAAGCTTTCTCACCTTGACTAGAGTTCACTAAGGGTAGCCCAAGCTTTCTCCTTCCAAAGTCTCACCACAAATCACTAACTAATCACTCAAGAACAAGTTTAATCGGTTTCTTTTGTTTGATTCCTCATTTAGTTGTTGGATTGAAGATGAAATGAAGAAGTTTTTGTGAGAACCCGTAATCTTTCCATTTTCTAGGTTTTATTATATTTCCAGGTTTTCTTATTTTCAATGGTTTGTTTTCTGCACTTTCTGTATCCGGAAAATTTTCTAGATAATTTTTATGAGTAAATATAAGTTTTAGATGATTTTTCTAGCATTGGTGAGTTTTTAGAAAATTAAGAATAAATAGTGGACGTGGGACCCACTAGTGCGAAAAGTTCGGAAAAATTTGGCCAATAAGGTTAAGTTTTGGATACTGTATATCATTTATCGGGTGTTAAGAGATAAGTAGAGTGTGTGAAGTGATTGATGTGAGAGAGAAAAGAATGATAAGGTTGCATTGAATAGAGTGACACATGTCACTTTCTTATTGGATACCTTTTTAAGAATTACTATTCCAAATTTTGACTTTTGACCAAAGGTTAAACATCTCAAAAATTCATTAAAATTTCCTCATTTTCTCTCCACCATAGCCGGCCCTCTTAAGCTCCAAGGAAGACAAAACTCTTCAACATTCAAGCTTCTAACAAGACCAAATCCACCAACTCATGTGATTAACTTAGTTTTTGCTCCATAAAATCTTACCTTTTAGTGATAGTGAGAGCTTTAGTGAACTTTGTTTGAAGGATTAAGGTGCCCAACATCCTCCTCTCTCTTGGTTCTTGGTAAGTGAAGCTTGAAACACCTTACTACCTCTAATGATACTTATTTTGTGCTTAATGGGGGCATGAGAGAAGGAATATATGATTTGTTTCTTGATTTGGCTTGTTTTGGTGAAGTTTTTATTTTATTGGGAATTTTTCTGGTTTAATATGATCTTGATGTTGGGGGCTTGCATGATGAATTGTAATGGTTGGAAATGGCTCTAGTGGATGTGAAATGTGGTTAAATGCAATCAATTTTGGATTTGGTGTGAAATTTGAAAAGTTAGGGTTCTTGAACCCCAATTCTGTCCGGTTTTAGATCACTGGGTTAGAGGCCGAATTAGACTTTGCTCAAAACATGAAAGTTGTTGGTATTGATGTGATGGAGATGCCTGTAAAATTTCAGGTCATTTGGATTAATGTAGAATGAGTTATGACGAAGTTACTGTAGCTGTTCTGCTTTGGACAGAATGCGAAAACTGCGATAGTAATTGGCCATTTTGACTGGAATTGGTTTGGATTCTGGAGTTGGTGTCTTCTGATGAAATGTAGCTGAGTGTCTTAGCTAACATATGCCTTTGGAATTTCGGCGTTTGGACTTGTATGGACTGAGATATACTGATTACAGTTTTTTGTGTTTTGTGAACCTGTTTTAGGAATTCTGGGTTAGTATTTGGCATATTTGACCTAGTTGTGTTACGAACTGGATTGAGTGGTCTTCTACATTATTGTAGCCCTGTTTCATAGCTTCGAAACAGTGGGTCTTACACCCCCATCCGATAACCGTAGAGAATTTGACGCCATTACCGCATAATGAGTGTAAAACAGTTTTCTATTTGGGGCCAAGACTAAGGCCATTTTCTAATTTCTGGTTTGCTATTATGCTTATATATGTATATGAAACCCTATTGGGGTTGTGATTGGCATGGCTTTATGAAACCCTATTGGTTGGCATGGTTTTAAGGCTTACTCTTATTCCGGTCATTTTCTAGCTAACTTTTGTACTTGTACTACTTTGAGCCTAGTGAACGGCTTTTGGGAATGAGATGACTTTTGTGTGAGGTGTTGGGACTGATTTGAGGAAATAATGAAGCCTTAATGGCTGGAAAAGTAAGAAATTTAGGGGAAGTGCTGCCCGATTTTCTAGGCCGTTTGGTTCTTTAAGTTGGATTTGCCTTTTGATGGAAATGAAGGGCTTTTGGGTTGTTTGCGCCTAGGTCTTGATGTTATCTTTTTGTTTTCAAGAAAATCATGTTTTTGCACCCTTGCATTAGTATGTCTCACTTGTGCATTCCGTTTATTCGATTTTAGATATGAAACCTTCAATTGGTTTATTTTGATTATTTTAGGGTTTCTTGGCGATTAAGGCCAATCTGAAGTGAAACTTTTGAAGTTGAATCGGTGAGTGTACCACTGCCTGCTACCCTTTATGTGAAATATCTGAATATCTGAATACTTGACTTATGACTATTGAAGCCAAGTACTGCTTTGATAAAGTGGAGACGAGGGTGTACTTTATCACACTCGTTCTCTGGTCTGTTCATATTCCAATTCTGAACGTCTATCTGAATCTGTTATCTGTATCTGTATCTGAAACTGTACTGAATCTGTTATCTGTATCTGAAACTGTACTGAATCTGTTATCTGTATCTGAAACTGTATCTGTTCTGACGTCGTTTGGAAGCTTGTGTCCAACGACCTTTCTGTGACCTATGAGCTCAAATCCTGTGGCTAAGTTATTCAAGTCGGGCCGGCAAGGGCCTGGACGATTAGATAACGAACCACGGTAGTCTGTTCGGGGATCTTTGGGTATTGAGACCCTTGGGTTCCGGTATACTTGAGTATTACCATTTCTGTTACTGATACGGTGAGCGGGCCCGGTAAAGGGGTGTTTGGTGGACGGAATTTGGAGTGAAGAGGGGTCTACGGACGCTTTGGTTCTATATACGTTGACGGAGGGTCAACCGGTCTGGATCAAGTACTGAGCTGGAAATTTGGCTCCTGAGAGCCACCCGTATCCTTCTGATTTGAATCAGTGGTTCCGTTGCTTTATATCTGGCATGTGTATCTGATTTGTTAAACATGAAATGCCATGATTTTATTGCTATCTGTTTGGTACCTCATTGAGCGCAAGCTCACCCCTTTCTGTTCCCTTTTGTTTTCCTTACAGGAAAATAATCACTTTTGGGAGCTCATACGTGTTGGTTGCCAAATTGAGCCATGTATATGTCTAGTTTGAATAACTCATCTCATGAAACCCTAATGTGTATTGGGTTCATCTTCTGAATGGCAAACCGAATATGTGTATACCATATGTATAGTTTTGACATGCCAAGTGTGGTTGTAAATGTTGAATTGCTATGTATTACTGTTTGGTGGGTTCTCGGTTTCCCCTATTCTAGGCACTATTCATCGTTTTCCTTTTGCTTATTATTTTGTTATTTTGGTTCTTGTGGCTTGTCCGAGCGCACTTTTGCATTTCCGAAACGTTTTAGAACGCGTGTAACCGCTCCGTAGTCCTGGCGAGAGCTGGGCAGGCAGTCCGCTAACCCCTTTGGTTCGCCTTAGGGGAAGGTGGGGCTGTTACAGTTTTCTCTCTTGTTCTTCCCTCTCTCTCTCTCTCGGCTCTTCAGCAGAAATATGAAGAGAAAAGGTGCAATTTTGGTGTTAAATAGATAGTCTTTTGTCTTGGTCAAGAAGCCTTGAGGTGGCGACAAGTGTCGCCACCACCACCTTTCTTTTTTTCTCTTTCTTTCTTGTTATTTTCTAGCCTCAAATTCGGTCAAGCTTGCTGCCAAGAGAGAAGATATTTTGCTCAAGTTCAATAAATTTGTTTGGTAAGGAAAAATGGTGGTCAAGCGGTGCGTTCAATCGGTAGTGCGCGGGACCCGCCGGTTCGCGCCGTTTTTCTTAAAAACTCACGTACTAGGGTTTTTACTTTCCATTCGCTAACCTTATATCATTGCTACTAGTCACATATTATTTCTCACCTAAAAGTCACTTTTAATCTCCACATTTAATCCTTACTCTGTACCGAAAATTCATCCGGCGAAAAATCGCAAAAACCCTAGTTTTGCTCCAAACTTGAAACCGAAGCATGAAACCCTACTTTCTAGATTTATTTACACTTAGTGTGAAATAATTGGGTAGTGGGGCTTCGATAAATAATAATTTCCAAATAAAAGGGTATTTTTGAGAAAAATATAAGAAATTTGCGAGTCCTCACACTCGGGGCGTCACAGACGGAGCCGAAAAATGGCTGGAGGCCATGATTAACATCTTTGCTACCTTAAATTATACAGAGGAGAGGCAAGTTCATTTCACTGTTTTCCAGTTCGAGGGGCCAGCTAGAGCTTGGTGGAATGTAGTGAGGGCCAAATGGGAGAGAGAGGCGACTGCATGGACCTGGTTAAACTTTGTACGGGAGTTTAACGAGAAATATCTTCCTCCTATCGTCCAGGAGAAGAGAGAGGATGATTTCATTAAACTCCGTCAGGGAATGTTGAGTGTAGCTGAGTATGAGACTCAGTTTACAAAGTTGTCCAAATTTGCTCCCGAACTGATAGCTACGGGGCAAAGGAAAGTACGAAGGTTTGTGCAAGGGCTAAATGTGGAATTACAAGAAGCCTTAGCGGCAGCCCAAATTAATACGTTTACGGAGGTTTTGGAGAAGGACCAAAGGATAGAGACTACTAGGGCACACGTGAGGAATTTCCACGCTGAATGGAAAGGGGTACTTAGTGGAGCCCAAGGGTCAGTGCAGAGTGATCGGAACATGCCACTTGGTGGACGGTTTTTGAGCACATCTAGGGGAGGTGCTCCGAGAGTAGGTGCCCAGAGGGGAGGCCAAAGTGGTAGGGGACAAGGTAGGGGTTTTCCGCAGGGAGGCCAAACCTCCACTCCCCGAGTAACGTGTGGATATTGTGGAAAACCAAACCACACAGAGGATGAGTGCTGGAGAAAGGCTCGAAAGTGCTTAAGATGTGGAAGTGTGGAACACCAGATAGTCAACTACCCGTTGATTAGTGATACTCAGTCGACTGCCAAGTCAAACCTAAAGCCGACCAATGTTGGAAGGACCAGGTCAAGGGTACCGGGCAGGGTGTATTCGCTGGATCAACAAACCGTGCCTGAACCAACAGAGGTAGTAGAAGGTACGATCCCTGTTTTTCACCGGTTAGCCAAAATTTTGATAGACCCCGGTGCTACTCATTCTTTTGTTAATCTTGCATTTATGCTTGGAATTGACCTGAAAGTTGAAAGATTACCTTATGACTTAGAAGTAAGAACACCTACGGGTAGTCAAATTTTGCTTGTGAATGAGGTGTATAGGAATTGTGATATTTGGGTAGGTGAACGGAAATTGGTAGTTGACCTCGTTAGTCTAACTATTAAGGGGTATGATGTCATTCTAGGTATGGATTGGCTAGCTCATTATCATGCTCGGGTAGATTGTAGGATGAAAGTGGTAGAGTTTTGCATTCCAGGTGAGGCAACTTTGAAGTTAGACGTGAGGGGTATGTTAGTCTCATCTGCGCTTATTTCGGGAATAAGGGCTAGGAAATTGCTTAGCCGTGGGGCACACGGTTATCTAGTTTTTCTAATTAACACTCCGGGGGAAAAGATTAAGTTGGAAGACATGCCCGTAATCTGTGAATACCCGGACGTATTTCCAGAGGAATTGGAGTCTCTGCAACCTGAAAGGGAGATTGAATTTAAGGTTGACCTAATACCCGGAACTACTGCTATTTCGAAAACCCCTTATCGTATGGCACCTGCTGAGCTTAAGGAGTTAAAGGTGCAATTGCAGGACTTGCTAGAACGGGGGTTCATACATGAGAGCGAGTCGCCGTGGGGAGCTCCAGTATTCTTTGTTAAAAAGGACGGAAGTTTAAGGTTATGCATTGACTATCGAGGGCTAAACGCAGTAACTGTTAAGAATAAATATCCTTTGCCCTACATCGATGAGTTGTTTGATCAGTTACAAGGGGCTGTGGTGTTTTCTAGGTTGGACCTGTGACAAGGGTACTACCAATTGAGAATTAGAAAGGAGGATGTGCCAAAAACGGCGTTTAACACTCAATATGGGCATTTTGAGTTCGCGATAATGCCTTTTGGCGTAACCAATGCCCCAGCGGCATTCATGGATTTAATGCATCGAGTGTTCAAACCTTACTTGGATAGGTTTTGTGACGACCCCACCTTCCCCTAAGGCGAACTAGAGGGTTCGGCGGGCCGCCTGCCCGGCTCTCGCCGGGACTCAGTCGTTCACTAAAGTCCTCAAATGAATTACAAGAATAAACCTCAAATATACATCACATGATCCACAAATATACATCCAAGTCTCCAATAATTACATGTCACAAATGCAGTGGAAACTAATTCCCAACTATACATCAAATGATTCCAAATCCAAAACTGTACAAGATATAGGCCATCCATTCACGTGAATAAGCACAACAAGCCCTGCCTTCGCCTTGAGCCCTGTGGAGGGGAATAAAATATTTTTGGGGTGAGATAGAAGCTCAGCGAGTAACCAGAAAATCAGTAATCAAATCGGTTTAACAATATTTCTTTTCAATGATGTCATAAATCAATGATGTCATAAATCAAATGATAAGTCCAGAAACGATTACAGCATTTACAAAACATTAAATATGGAGTATCAATAATTCAAGAAACATGTACAATGGAAAGCGATAGTAACATTCATGAAAAGGATATGTTCATTTTTTTATAAATAATCCCTCGTTCATCTTTTTATTCGTTCATCTTTTTTTTTTTTCGGACGTTGGCCGGACTCCACCCATCCGGACGTAGCCGGACTCCACCCATCCGGACGTAGCCGGACTACAAGGTAATACTCGAGTATACCAAATTCACCCAGGGTCACCATATCGCCCGATCGAGTCCGCTTCTAGCTCGAGTCGATCGGTAACAAAGGGCAGTGGCCAATTCAGCCAAACGGCTTACATTCATGCGCAACTAGCATTTCAATAATTAAATCCTTGAAAATTGCACAGTTATTTAGGTCGAGTGCGATAAAGTACACACTCGCCTAGAAAGCTCGTTTTGGAAATCATTCAAAGCACTTAACACGTTATTAGTCAATAATACAAGTCATGAAATCAAGAAAATATAGCAAATAAGGAACACTCACATGCAAGCACGCATGATATGCAAGAAAACAGTTCAAAAGTAACTTTGGAAACAGTTTAAAGGTAAATAATGCAAGAAAACGGTACAAAAGTAACTTTGGAAACAGCTCAAAAGTAAATAATGCAGGAAACGGTTCATAAATAACTTCAGAAATAGTTTGAGGTCACTCACCTCCATGGCTCAGAAACCATCCATCATATATCATTGCTTTGCTCAAATCCAAGTCTTAGATCACAAACTCAATGCAAACAAGTCCTTTAAAAGTTCGGACAGCACTTCCCCTAAATTTGCTTACTTTTCCAGCCATCATAGCTTCATTATTTCCTCAGCCAGTCCCAAAGGTACACACACAACAACAAGTTCATCCAATAGCCATTCAGCAAGCTCCAAGTAGTACAAAGACAAGTCAAGCTAGGAAAAAGTCTGGAAATGAAAGTTAAGCTCAAAACTAGAAAAATAGGTTTTGACGTCATTTTGCGGTAATGGTACCAAAGGCACTACAATTGTCAGATGAAGGTGCAAGACCCACCATTTCGAAGCTAAGAGATAGGGTTACAATATTGAAGAAGGTCACTCAACCCAGTTTCGAGTGTAACCAGGTCAAAAACACAAGAAACTACTCCAGAATCACAAAAACAGCTTCACAGAATGCATTCTAGCGGAAACATCATAACTCAGGCTCTCCAAGTCCAAATCCAGAAATTCCAAAACCAGATGATAGATAAGAAACAGGGATAAATTTTATCAGAAGGCCGAAACAACTAATTCGGAAGCAATCCTGACCAAAATCAATTACAGGCGCAATTCTTACATTCGGGTAAAACCAGAACAGCAATAGTAATTTCGACTTTTCTCACTATACGCTACTCCGATTGACCTGAAATTTTGTAAGCACCTCTAAAATGTCATTCCCTACAACTTTCATGTTTTAAGCTAAGGCCAATTCGGCCTCTAACTAGGAGCTAAAAATTCGGGCAGAATGTTCCTTCACAAAACCTAATTTTCTGAAATTTCTTCCAAAACAGAAATTGATTGCAATTGTCCACTTTTTCCACCTTCTAGAATCATTACATACCATTTCCAATCATCCTAGATAGCCACACAATCATGCTTATATTAAAACAGAAAAATCCCCAAAAATAATAAAACTTCATCATTTCAACCACAAATCAAGAATTAATCCATAAAATTGCCTCTTATGCCACTACTAAACATAAATTAAACATCATTAGAGGGAGGAAAGGGGTTCATCCACCACTCACCTTAGTAAAACAAGAGGGAGAGCAACTTGTCACCTTAAGCTTCCAAACAACTTCACCAAACAACTCACTATCACTAAATGAAGAGGTTTTATGGAGTAGAAACAAGTTTAGAAGGTTGGATGGTTTGATTGAAGCAAGATGAAAGCCAAAACTTGAAGAGTTTTTCTCTCTTTTGAAGCTCAAGAAAGTCGGCCAAGAGGAAGACAAGAATAAGAGATTTTTGGTTAATTTTTTAGATATTTAACCAATTTGGTCAAAAGTCAAAAACCATGAATAGTTGTCATAAGCCATACCCAATGAAATGGTGACACTTGTCACCTCAATTAATGCATTCCTATCCCTTCCTTTTCCTCTCACATCAATCACTTAACATCCTCTACTTATCTCTTTATACCCGATAAATTTCACACAGTATCCGAAACTTAACCTTATTGGCCGAATTTTTCCGAACTTTTCGCACTAGTGGGTCCACGTCCATATACGCTCTTAATTTCTCAAAAACTAACCGATACTAGAAAAATCATTTAAAAACTATATTTGCTCATAAACTTTATCTGGGGAATTTTTCTAATCAAGAAAATGTAGAAAAGGCGGGCGTTAAAAAATAAACCCTAGAAAATTAGAAAATTTTCGGGTTCTCAAACTCATTTTTTTCGGGGTGTCACAAGTTTGTAGTGGTGTTCATTGATGATATCCTAGTATATTCGAAGTCAAGGGAGGAGCATGAACAACACTTGAGAACCGTGCTGCAAACCCTAAGAGAGCACCAATTGTTCGCTAAATTCAGCAAGTGTGAATTTTGGCTGGAAAAAGTGGCATTCCTAAGTCATGTAATTTCAAAAGATGGGCTTGCTGTAGACCCGGCGAAAGTGGAAGCTATGGCCAAATGGAAGCGGCCAGAAAATCCCACAAAGATGCGAAATTTTCTAGGTCTAGCAGGATACTACCGCCGATTTATAAAGAACTTCTCGAGAATTGCGGGACCTTTGACTAACTTGACCAAGAAACAAGGAAAGTATATTTGGGATGTTAGGTGCGAGTGTAGTTTCTAAGAGCTTAAGAAGCAATTGACTATGGCTCCAGTTTTAGCTTTGCCCAGTGGGAACGATAGCTACACGGTTTATACCGATGCTTCAAAAGAAGGGCTAGGGTACGTGTTGATGCAAAATAGGAATGTGATTGCCTATGCGTCTCGAAAGTTAAAACCTCATGAGCAAAACTATCCAACCCATGACTTGGAACTTGTAGCTGTTATATTTGCTTTGAAGAAATGGCAACATTATCTTTATGGTGTAACTTTCAAGGTC
Organism: Coffea arabica; assembly: GCF_036785885.1. Taxonomy (NCBI): domain Eukaryota; kingdom Viridiplantae; phylum Streptophyta; class Magnoliopsida; order Gentianales; family Rubiaceae; genus Coffea; species Coffea arabica. Next base: position 21,910,952 of record NC_092316.1, read on the forward strand.
TATACGGATCATAAGAGGCTTAAGTATCTGTTTTCTCAGAAGGAGCTAAATCTCAGACAACGTCGGTGGGTGGAATTCTTAGAAGATTATGATTGCACAATTAACTACCATCCTGGAAAGGCCAACGTTGTAGCAGATGCTTTAAATCGAAAGGCTCAACTAGCAAGTTCTATGGTGAGAGAGTGGAGCCTGTTGGAAGATGTATGTGAGTGGAAACCTCGTCTGGAACCGAAGAAGGTGATTTTTTGAAATATTGAGATGAAGTCGACACTGATGGATCGGATCAAAGAGGGCCAAGTGAAGGACCCAATGGTGCAAAAGTGGGTGGAAAAGGTGAAGAAAGGGGAGTTGCCTAACTTTAACTTAGGTCCTGATGAAATCTTAAATTTTCGAAATCGTGCCGTTGTACCTAGGGATGAGGAGTTAAAGAGAGATTTTGGAGGAATTACACCGCTCTAGGTATACGGTGCACCCAGGGAATAATAAGATGTACCAAGATCTTAAAAGCCTGTATTGGTGGGAGAATATGAAGGCGGAAATTGTCCAGTTTGTGCAAAAGTGTCTTACGTGCCAACAGGTAAAAGCTGAGCATCAAAACCCGTTCGGTCTGTTACAGCCTTTAGAGATCCCTGAATGGAAATGGGAGCATATAACGATGGATTTTGTATCAGGGTTGCCACGAACACAAAAGGAGCATGATGCAATTTAGGTGATAGTGGATCGATTAACCAAGACCGCACATTTCCTACCAGTAAATATGAAATATTCTTTGGAGAAACTTGCCAAACTTTATATGGATGAAGTGGTGAGACTACACGGCGTACCAGTGAGCATTGTATCCGATAGAGACCCTAGATTTGTATCCCGATTCTGGCAGAAATTCCAAGGGGCTCTAGGAACTAAGTTGAATTATAGTATAGCGTATCACCCGCAAACTGATGGACAATCTGAGAGAACTATTCAAACTCTTGAGGATATGCTGAGAGCCTGTGTTGTGGACTTTGGAGGAGGTTGGAGTCAATACTTAACCTTGGTTGAATTTGCATATAATAATAGCTATCACTCCTCTATTCAAATGGCCCCATATGAAGCCTTGTATGGACGACAATGTCGATTCCCAATCTATTGGGATGAAGTAGGAGAGAGAAAAATTCTAGATCCGACCACAATACCATGGGTTAAGGAAGCCTATGAAAGGGTAAAGGTGATCCGCCAGAGATTGCAAACGGTCTAAAGCCGATAGAAAAGTTATGCCGATGATCAGAGGAAGGATTTGGAGTTTGAGGTAGGGGATAAAGTGTTTCTTCGGATTACCCCATTGAAGGGAAAGATTAGAGCAGGAAAAGGGAAAAAGTTGCAACCACGATATATAGGACCTTTCAATGTACTTCAGCGAATAGGAAATGTGGCTTATCAACTTGAGTTACCAGCTAGTTTGTCTAGAATCCATGACATTTTCCATGTTTCTCTGCTTAAGAAATACCATCCGGATCCGACTCACATTTTGCCACCCGAAGATGTTGAACTCAACGAGTCCTTAACCTATGAAGAACGACCCATTCAAATCTTGGATCGGAAGGTGAAGGACCTGAGAAACAAGCAGATTTCTTTAGTAAAGGTTCTATGGAAGCATCATGAAGCGGAAGAAGCAACTTGGGAGCGAGAAAAGGACATGCAAAAGAAATATCCCAACCTGTTCACGACAAAAGGTATGAATTTCGAGGTCGAAATTCTTTTAAGGGGGAGAGAGTGTGAGGACTCGCAAATTTCTTATATTTTTCCTCAAAAATGCCCTTTTATTTGGAATTATTCATTTATGATAACCCTACTACCCAATTATTCCACAATAAGTGCAAATGGACCAAGAAAGTAGGGTTTCACCTTTCGTTTTCAAGTTGGAGCAAGTTAGGGTTTTCGCGTTTTTCCGTAGGGTGATTTTCCGGTACAGAGTGAGGATCAAATTTGGTGCTTAAGAGTAACTATTAGGTCAGAAATAATATGTGATTAGGAGCAACGATAAAAAGTTAGTGAATAGGAAGTAAAAACCCTAGTACGTGTGATTTAATGAAAAACGGCACAAACCGACGGGTACTGCGCACTACCGATTGAACGCACTACTTGACCACCACTTTCTTACCACATGAACTCATTAATATTTGAGCAAAATATCTTCTTATTTCCAGCTGGCTTTGACCGAAATTTAGGGCTAAAAATGCAAGGAAAGAAAAAGAAATTTTGAGTGGCTTTGGTGGTGCCACTTGTCTCCACCTAAGGGCCACTTGACCAAGCCAAGAGTCCAACCTTCTTATCCTCCATTTTGCTCCATTCTTCTTCATATTTCTGCTGCTTGGCCAAGAGAGAGGGAGAGAAAAACCCAAGAGTGTGTTGCATCACTTCATCTTGAAATCTAGGCACAAAGTGAGGAAACAAAGAAAACAAACTGATTAAAGTCATCCTTGGGTGTTTAGCTAGTGGAGTATTGGTGAAATTTTGAAGGGAAGAACTAGGGTTGCTCTTGGAAGACACTTAAGCAAGGTAAGGATAATGATTTCCCCATTTCTTACTCTTGATCTTGTTTATATTAGCTTAGCACCTCAAAATTTGTGGTGAATGATGGTTGTTATCATGTTTTGGGTGTTTTCCTTTTAGTTACATGAATTAGGGTTTGAAGGATTGCAGCCTATACTTGATGTATGGTTAATATATGTTGTATCTAAGATTAAATAGGGGGTTTTGGTAGCAAGTGAAGCAAGAAATGAAGAAAGTTCCTTGAAACCAAAAAAAAAATTCCAGATTTCTGGAAAATTTTTACCCTGTTCTGTCCGGTTCCAGTTCGTGTGGTTAGAGGCCGAATTAGGCTTAGCATAAAACATGAAAGTTGTAGAGAATTATATTTTATAGTTTCCTACAAATATTTAGCTCAATCGGAGCAACATAGCCTGTGAAAAGACTAAAATACCCTCACTGGCCTAAGTTGCCTTCCAGTGTTCCGTTTAGACAGTTCAGTCTTTTGGCCGTGCCTATTCACTATAATCCGTGCTGTTTTTGCCATTTACCAAAACATGAAAGTTTTAGTACTTTGTCTTAGATTTTCAACGACATCAAGAATGTCTTAAACGGACCTTGGTAGACTGAGAGATGGCCATTTGAAGGCAGTATGGTTAAATAGCCGATTAGTTGGAATTAGGTTATGTGAATTGGGAATTTGATTAGGTTACACTGGAAATTTGACTAAGTACTCTTCATTAAATTTGTAGACCTTCATCTTAGCTTCGAAATGGTATAAGATACACTTCAATCCGATAAGCGTAGCCTCGGATGTGTCCATTCCGCAAAAACCCGTCAAATCTGTCTTATGTTAAGTTTCATTTCCGCAATTGTTATTAGTTTGATTTTGTCCTTGTATTGTATTGAGCCTATTGAACGGCTATTGAAATAGATTTGTTTTGTGTGTAACTTTGGGTTGGATTGAGTAAAAGAATGAAGCCATAAATGGCTGGAAATAGGAAAATACAAAGGGCATGCTACCCAAATTTACGCTCGAGGACTATAGAAATACACTTGCGGCTTGGGTAGAGTTGATATGAATATCACTTGGGCCATCTAGGACTTTGGCTACTTGGTTATCGAGGGTTATACGTTAAAACCTAGCCGAACTTGTACCCTTGAGGAAAAGACATAATATCCAATGTAAACCCGTTTTCCTTGCACTTTCGACTCAAATGTTATTTCTAAGTATATTTGCTACAAAATCTTCTAGTTTGAAAAGCGAGCAAGTGTTTCACGAATGTCTTCCAAATGAACTTTAATTATTTGATTCTTATTGAGTGAAACGTTTAAGTTTCGCATCTTGGTAATGTTTCAAAGTTCTCAAACTAAAATTTCATCGCAGATCTGGACTCCAAACCTGGAGTATAACTGAACGTGAATACTTGAGGCACTATATTTTGGTGAGTGCTTCCAAATATCCGATTGCACTTAATACATGTGTTTCCTACTTGACCTACATGAGTACATGATGAATGAATGATAGGGCAAGGGTGTACTTTACCGCACTTGTCCTAACATGGCTTGTTCTTGTTTGTTGATTACACTTGATTCGCTATACATGTACATGAGTTATATCCTACTTGGAATTTTAGAAACCCTGTGGCTAGTTAATCGAGTCGAGCCGGCAAGGGTCTGGTCGATTAGATAACGAACCCTGGGTAACTAGTTATGTCGAGTGAAGTGTTATCTCCTCGGCTAAACAGTATACTCGAGTATTACCACCCGTGTTTCGTGTGACGTTCGGGCCCAGAGAAGGGGGTTGATCGGTGGACGGAGACTGGCGTGAAGTGGGGTTTATTTTGGACTAGTTATTACTTGAGAGTTGACGAAGTGTCAACTACCAATCGATCAAGCTGGAATGGAGCCAAGATCTGAGTTACTGTATCCTTATATAAGTGAATGTGAATTTTGATATGGCTTGACTAGCTGAAGTGCTATTTCTCTGATTTGACTTGTTTGCTCGCTATTTCACTATTACTTTGCTATCACTTGGTTTGTTGGCCAATTTGATATTGGGAACTTCACTGAGCTTTGGCTCACTCCGTTAGTTTTGCTTTCCTTACAGGGGTACGAGCGAGGCGTGAGATGTGTAAAGACTAGCGTAGTCTAGTTGGTTGACTTTTGACTTGTACTCGCGCTATTACTTGAATAGAATGTTTTGTATTTGGATTGTATACACTTTGAACTAGTTTGGGTATATTGAAACTTTGTACCTTGATTTGTATCAATGTAAATTATAAGTTTGAATTGTGGATGTTAATTATGGTCTATGGATGTATGCCGTGATACGAGTGAGTGAGTGAGTCCTGACGAGAGTTGGGCAGGCGGTCCGCCAAACCCTTTGGTACGCCTTAGGGGAAGGTGGGGTCGTCACAATAAAAACATAACAAACTTTTCAAGCAATCTGATATGATAATTACACATCATCCCTAACCAAGCTAGCAGATATAGTAGAATCATTAAAAAAAAAGAAAGTTTTTTAAAAATGCGACAGAAGCACTAAGATAACATGAAGCCATCAATTCTTGTCTTTTGTTAAGAAAACATGAGGATAGCAGTTAAATATCTGCATCTTTTGTTATTTTTGGCTGAAAAAATACTACTGTTTTAAATGTAGAAATGGTTTTCAAACTTCATTCTATGATTAGAATAGTGCAAAAACCCAATAATGATCTAAGAGGCTGAAAAAATACCACTATTTTAAATGTATAAATGCCTTTCAAACTTCATTCTATCATTAGAATAGTGCAGAAACCCAATAATGATCTAAAAGGCTTTAAGCGAAGAAATTAGGGGGGAAAAAGGTAAAACATAAAGCAAGAAAATAAGAAATTCGGGCACAAAAAGCTTACCTTTTGATGATTTCTCCAACCTAAATAAAAGAAACCACAAAACAATTGAGCAAATGATGAGATACGAAATAGGTAAAAAAAATAAAATGTGAGATTAACAATTGAGCATGTTAGGGTACCTCGATGTCAGATCAATGGACTTCTTCCTTCTGTCGCTATAGAGACATGTTAAAAAGAGAGTTTGAGAGGGAGGTACGAGAGGTAAGGGCATTGGTGGATGAGAAAATGAAGTCTCATTTGAATCTTGTGGGTAGATGAATGACACAACCTCCATATCCAAACACATCTGTAGACACCAAAATTTGAGTGCAATTTTATTTATTTTTCATGTTAGTTTTGTATTTATTTCTTTTATTTTTCTTTAGTCTTTCATTTTATTTTATGTTATTTCTTTATTTTATTTTTGAGTTATTTTAGCATGAGCATTTATTGAAAGGGAAAAATTCATTAGAAAAAAAAAAGAAAAGAAAAGAAAGAAAATGTTTTATTTCTTTTTTAAATTTCAAGTTATTGTTTATCAATTGGAAAAAGAAAATCATCAAAAAAAGGGGAAATTAATTAGCATGGCATTGTTATCTTTTTATGCCCAGTTTTGCTTAGTTTTTTATTCAATTTTATTTCAGTTATTATTTTCTTTATATTTTTGTTTATTATTTAATTAATTAAAAAAAAAGATCCGCATGCATCAGATTTGCAGAAGCTTGGAAAATTCATTGGTAGCCATCGGATGGCCCTAGGATTCTGAACAAACTGGCACTCTCATCCTCACCCTTGAGAGAAGGGTTTGAGGGTGTGGGTTTTGATATAAATAGAAAACAAAACAGCAGCCGCAAGGGCGAGAAAAAAAAAAGGAAGGAGAGTTTGAGAGAATAGAGAGCTGGGGGGTGACGGAAAAGGAAAAACCAGCAAAGGGTAAGAGAGAAGACAGGAGAGTGACGACGGCTGAGAGTTTTTGGACAAAAAGGGAGAAACGCAGAGAGGACTAGATGACGGCTGGGCTGTGAAAAATAGAGGGGCTGAGGGTTTTCATCAAGAGGATCTGAGGTTGGCAGCTAGAAAAAAAAGAAACCTATGGGCTGAACAAAAGAGGGAAAGTGACGGGCTGGAATAAGAAAGAACTACGGGAGAAGGAAGGAAGGAGCTTTCGGCTGAGGAGAAAGGGAAGCTACGGGCTGAAGGAGAGACTAAGAAACTGGAAGCTTCACGACGGCGGCAACTCTAAGGATCAAGCAGGGAGGAGGTTGCGTTCCGGCAGCGAAACAGGTAATCTCCAATCCTTTTTTCTTATTCGCTACATGCTCTAAACAGAACCAAATCTGTTAAACTGAAACCTGGTTTTGGTTCATTTGTTGGGTCTTTACGAAACCAGTATGCATCAACGTTGTGTTTGATTTGGTTGGAACTGAATGCTCATGGGTGCAGTTTTCTCGTTGTTTCTCCCTCTTTTCCTCCCGTTCATTCTTTGACCAAGGATTTGTTCTTTTTTTTCTATCAACTTGATAGTTTAGTCAAGTTTCTTTTCGGTCACTATGCTGGGGTTGAGATGATTTTTTGTTGTTAAATGACATGCTATATTTTCCATTCCTTCTTTGTGTTGATTGTGCAACAAATCTGGACGATGTTTGGCTGTCCGTAGCGGTCCTAGCTGAAAGTTGCAGCCCTTTTGTTTTTTTTTTCAGATTTGCACGTTTCCCTTGAATCTGTATGATGTTTTGGTTCTAGTTGTGTGGTCGAATGAGTAAGGATTCATTTGAGTTGCTAAGCATGTTTCAGCCAAATAAAAATAAACGAAATTGCAGCAGCTTTGCCGAATGTGATGCTCGATCGCATGAGGTTTGGATTTGTTGGATTGTTTTTTTGGTTTGCCTGATAAGTAGGGTGTTTGTTTCTTGTGTTTTGCTGATTCGAAGTTGATGTGTTGTGGGTTGGTAACAAAGCACAGCAGATTGCAGAAAGTAGCAAAGAGGGATATAGGAAAATTCCCAGCCGCCTGTCCGTGTTGATGAACTAGTTGCAACAGTTTTTGTTTCTTCAATGTTTTGCATGTTTTTTTTAGAATTTTACATGCAATCTTCCTAAGATTTGCTACCTGTTTGGATAATAGAGAGTATGTAGCTTGTGTCTAGTTTAAAGCTATGTGTTTGGGTTGAAATTTGAATTTGAAAGCAAGCCACGTTCAGATTCTTGTTTTGGCTGCTGAAAGCTAAAGGGCAAAACGTTGCAGAAGTTTGTTTTCCCTTCGTGATTGCATGAGCTGCATGAAAAATTTTCAGGAAAATTGCCTTTTAACCCCTTAAGCCTCCTTAATGCTACTAGGACCCAACCAATTAAATAATGTCATCAATTTGGTCCTTGGCAGCTTGAGTTTTTGCAATTTCATTGCTTGCTTTGCTTCAATTAACTACCATGCTTTGTCAATTGCATTTAAGTCATGATTTTAGGGGCTTTACGATTAAGTGAGTTTTGTATTTGCGCATTTCTTTTAATTTTCCCCAAATAAATTGGTACCTTGACCATTTCTTTTATTTTGGAGGATAAATAAGTGACTTCACCCCATTAGAGCTCCATTTCAAGGGAGGTATAACTTCTTTTATCTTTTTTGTCTCTCCCCTATGTGATCCAAAGTGCTAAGTGAGAATTGCATGTCTACTTGCTTCTCTTGTTTTTTCTTTAATTCCTTTCATTCATTTCATTTACGTTTGCTTTTATTTAAGTTATTCTTTATGGGGTATGTGTACACCTCTTGGCTTGTAATAGATAGGGCTTGGAGAGCACTTGATGAAGACCTATTGAAGACGTGTGCCTAACTAGCAAATGTAATAGGTCTATTAGCTTGGTTGCTTGCTTTTGTGGCTACGTGTTAATTTGCTTTATTAGGTTCTTGCATCTAGTCGAGCATGCTAAGTGTTATGTGCTATGTGTTTATGATTGTTTGGCATGTCTACTTGCTTTCTATAGTCGTAGATGAATGTGATGGATGAATGTACGTCACCACACTAGTCCAATGCTAGTTGTGGCTCATTATTTCATTAGGAATTCATAGAAAGGGCTAATCTAACGCTAGACCCAATAGGCCATCCCCTTTTGTTAGTGCATATTTGCATGTTCATTACATGTCATGCATTTTTCTTAGTTTTATCATTTGGCATGCTCCTCGAACCCCTTTTTCCCCTCATTTTTAGGTTTTGCATCTCATACTAGTTATAGGGTTCATTTGCTTGAGAGTCCCCTTTCGATAAGGGAAACGAGCGAGTTTGGCTACAAAATAGCCTTAGCACGCTAGTTCTCCCTTCTAATCAAAGGGAAAATTAAAGTCACACAATTAGGACTCCCCGTTCCCGTCTTGATGCATTCCCATAGGATTCATGCATTTTACTCATTCGCTATCACATACACTTCTACTTTATATTCTAACCCTTTTTCCACATTCTCACTTCACACTACTTTAATTTTGCACTTTTTCACTCAACTTCTTACACTTTATAATATCACTCGCACACATGCACTTTATGTTATCACACATACATTTTCACATTATTAATTTACTCACCTTATCTTGTACATCCATTTGCACATTTTCACTTACACACTATTGTTTTTATCACTTTTTCACTTCACACAAACTCACATTTTCACATGGCATGCATTCATTTCACTCATTTTTACGTCATTTAGGATTATATGTGACCTCTCCAAAGAATCATTATTGGGCTTCACAATTAATGTGATTGGCATCACTCAAGCTTTGGAGAGAAATTTTAACCCTTATGTCCCCCTAGTCTAGGTTTTGCATTCATATAGTCATATCCAACATGCGATACATACCCTGGGTAGAAAAATTGGGAAAAGTGGGGCTAAGTCACGCAACTAGCTTTGGCTAGGGTAAGGGAGTGCCTTAGGCTTTGCCTTTGCCTTCTCCCTTATCAAATGTGACCCCTCCGATCCTTTTCTTTGGTTACGTAGATCTAAAAGTTCTTCAAAAGGGTTTGTTTACTTTTTCTTTCAAAAACAAAACAAAATCATTTTTTGGGTGACTTGGTACACCCTAACTCCGTACCAAGTGGCGACTCCATTTTTTCATCCAAGACCCTTTTTGAACTTTATTTGGCCGAATCGTCGCATTTTCAAGTCCCACGGCCTTTTATTTTCATTTTTTCACACACATTCACATACACACTACTTTCACACACACCAACATCAAAAAGTGGGGCGCGACAACATCCTTATCTGTTTTCTTAATCTCTCTAATATGATCCGATAAAGGAAGAAAAACACCAACAAATATACATAAAAATAAATGGATATTCCTGCTTGATCTTGTCAACACAGGCCTCCATATCGAAATCCATCCTTATTTGCTTTCTTAATCTCTCTGATGGGATCTAAACAAGGGGAAAAAGGAACAATACACATAAAAATAAACGAAAACTCAAAACTTTTAAGAGATTGGATTTTTTTGCTTAGAACATGTGATTTTTTTAAAAATTTCACAAAAAAAGTTAAATACTTACTGAGCTAAAATATCACTTGTTCTAATAAAGATGCTGAAGATCCAGTTTTTCCCTTGTCTACTTCTTTCCATGCGGCTTTCTTTTTTTCTTTTTTGTCTAATTTCTTGCAGTAAAAATAAGTATCAATACTTATGAAGCAAAAAATTAAAGATGAAGATAAATTTCACCAAAAAAAGGAAAAATACTTACTTAGCAAAAAAATTACATGTTCTGATGAAGATGCTGAAGATCCATTTTTTCCTTGTTGCTTCTTGTTTCCACATGGCTTCCTTGTTTTTTTTTTGCCTCATTTCTTGCAGTAGAAAAGGAAAGTTATGATACTTACTAAGCAAAAAATTCAACCATTCAAATGAAGAAGATGAAAATGGAGAAGATCCAATTTAACTTTTAGTGAGAGGAGAGAAATAACGTTCAATCAACAAAATAAACCTCATAAAAAAAACACAGAAAAATGCAGCAGCACAATGTAAATTTTATGCAGAGAGCAAGCAAGAAACAGTTTGAATTTAGAAAATAGAAAGCAAGGAGCTGAGCCAACCAGAGTGCAAGAAACAGCAGCAGAGCAACAAAGGAAAATGGAAGAAAAGACAACTATCACTGTCCATGATGATGATATCCCCAAAATCTAGAAAAGAATAGATGGCCGGTGTGCAAATTGCAGAGAGAAATTGCATCAGTCTTTTCATCCGTCAAGAAAAGAGGTAAAAGCTGTTATTTGGCAAATTGCAGCAGTGACGGTATAAGCAATTTTTTTTTCAGTCAAAGCCCATGGGGACAAGAAAGGCTTCACAACAGCATTGGTAATTTTTGACACACGAGTAAGGTCAGAATTGTAAAACCAACGAATTAGTATTGAGCCCAACACCACCGCTTGTCATAAATCAAACTAATCACTGTGACAACACAGTAGACACGGACCAGGTGGCTTTCAAACAGGTTTCTCACGCTGGGTAAAAGAAACAACCCTCCGTGTAAAAGAAAGCAATTTGTTCAAAGCTAGAGAAAAGAAAAACAAGAAAATGAAGCCAATTCTTCCCTTCAGCTTCAGCACGTGAGATCCTCGTGACAGATGACCATGCTCGAACCAATCCCATTCAGCCATGTCAACACAACAACCATCCATCTTAACAAACCCATTCATGCTTTTACTATATAGGTAGATTAAGTAAAAATGAAAAATATCATTAAACTTGCAAAATTCTAAGCATAATTTTCCTTATTTAACCAAATATACTTTCTAATATATAAAAATCCTAATTGCATAATGACTAATTCCAAATCACATAAGGACTAAACTTTCCCAAAATACATATAACATTTTATCCAATGGAAAAATTAGACACTTAAAATTGAACCTTTTTGGCCATTATTTGAGAGAATTGCAATGGAATATTAGAAAATATTTTAGAAAAATTTTGACAGAATTTCCCCATATAAATGGACAAAACTCCCTGCCAACAACCTCAATTTCAAGAAAATTATCCTCAAGACAATATTTCCAAATATGATTCCAACATTTCTAAGCCATAAACAACTAAAATCATGCACTTCAAAACACAATCACTATAAGATAAAGTAATCCCTCTCCCACACTAAAACTTAACAATGTCCTCATTGTAAGGAAGGTAACAGAAACTGAAACTTCCCTCAAAATAAGTGGTGATTCAATTTGAAGCCATTAATCCTCACAATCATCCAAATTCTGTCCACAATGAAGCAAAAGGGTACGAAAAACCATAAGTAGCACAGGATATTCCAAAAGAAAACTACAATGTTTAAACTGAACATAATAAAAGAAAAATAAAGCAACAGAAGATGTAATCAGCTAAAGATCTTCATGGCTGCTCGGAACGAGGGTTTACTGCCTCCTCAGTTCCATGAGGACCCTGTGATGTACCAATATGCCTCTCCTCCTGCTGAGGCGTCGGAGTAGGTAACCGGTGGATATGAAAATGATCCTCGATCGCACGAAGACGGCGATCATGTCTGTCGAGTCGCTCTGTCATCATCCGCTCGGTCTGGTCAATGTGCTCGACGACTCGTGTCTCTATACAGCAAATGGCATTGATGAGCTCTTGCCACTTGGATCGCGGCGGAGGTGGTGGTCACGGAACGGGAGGAGGAAGATTCTGCTGTGCCTCTGTCTCTTGAGCTTCCGCTTGTGGTTCAGTGTGAGGTGGAGGCTGAGCAGAAGTCAAAGCTTCTCCAGTATCTCAAACCAGAGAAACTCCAAAATCTGTAGGGATACCCAAGGACCGTAATACTGAAACATTGACCTCATCAACTGCCTTGGTAGTAATGGCTCTCTCCTCACCCAAGGGTACCTTGAACTTTTCAAACAGAAGAGTGAGGAGACGAGGAAACCCAAAACAAGTCTCACCGGCTCGCATGCGGGCTGTAGTGCGCATATAGCTAACAATGATGCTGGCGAGAGGAATTCCTGTCAACTGCCGACCTATTCCATTCATCATCTTATCCAAAAAATAAAGGTTGCTATTTCGAACTTCCCTTTTTCCACTCTTTTTAGGTACCACATTAAAAGCAAAGAGATAAATGATAAGGTGATACCTAGGCTCAAATGAATCGGCATAAACGAGTGGTTTCTTCGAACTTCCTCGTTCCCGGTACTGACTCTTAAGACGTGATACAGCTTTGCCCACTTGTCATGAATTACGTGCCTTAAACTCCTTGGTCAATTTCACTTCCTCTCCGTCGTCCTTGAGTTTGACAAATTGAGTGATTTGCTCTTGGTGGATGGCCATTCTCTTGCCTCGAACCCAAGAGACAATGAGATTTCCACAATGGCTCTGCTTGTTCTCAACATTGGCATAAAACTCCTGGACCAAATTGGGATAATAATGCCTAGGCAACTTCAGAATATTGGCCCATTCGAGTCGACTAAAGGCGGTGGACACCTTATAGTGATCATCCACCTCTAGTGCCCAGTGCTTCTCAATAATAATCTCCTTGGCCAAGCCTGCCTCATACCACTGTTGATTTTCTAGCGAGGTGAATCGTGTGGTGTCATAGTCTGGAAGCGGCTCCTTGCGGCTAGTAGATGTTGTCTTGCTCCTAGAGCGAGGTGGCGGCTCAGGAGAAGGAGATTCCTCCTCAAACGACTCCTCATGCAACGAAGGTGTATGTTCCTCACTTGACAATGGTGTAGGAGTACGAATATGAGCTCTCTTTGTACGAGCCATAGTACCTTACACAAACAAGATGAGTATTTATTAGAAACGATTGAAACTTGCTCACACATGTTAAATAGGAATTTAAGAAAATTTCGGCAGAGTTTTCCCTTGAAAAAGGGCTAAACTCCCTGCCAACAATTGACAATTTCAAACACATAGCCTATTGAACTACTTCTCAAACTCAAATATCAATGTCACTCAAAATTACCTATCCAAAAGCACATGTCCAATCATATCATTCAAATTCAACCACTTAGCATTTATATCCATGGATTTCATACCCATTTCTTTCCTTGATCAAATGGCTAAAGATAAGTACCACAACATTTAAAACAAATCCAACTTATTCAAAGAAGTAAGAAATTTCAAGGAAATGTTCAATGTGCTTAAGCCTAATAAGAAACACACCCTTTACGAATTGGAATTTGCTCGAATGATCACCTATTGTTCACAATTTGTACACAGTGATTTATATTCCTTAGAACAAATTCATATATTCAAGGAAAGCAATTAAATCACCAAAATGCTCAAGCCCAATAAATTAAAAAAAATATACCAAAAATATCATCTAATCCACAACTTTTTCCATACTAAGCATAAAAATAGTAGTAACAACATATTCTAGTACAATGTAGCAATTTATAACAAGAATTTTCAACAAATAAGCATTTATCAAAATATGCCCAAAAACTAGAAAAAATGCAAAAATAGGAAATATAAAATCTCAAAAGAAGTTGCAAATTGTTACGTCAAATGTGTAGAGTGATGATGAAAGATGATAAGGATGCAAAAATTGAAACCGAAACAGCCCAAATTAGCTCCCAAATTGAAGAAGTACAGTTCGGCCCCAATTCTAGTTTTTGAAGATCAAACTCACCAAATTGATATTTTTTATTTCAAAAAACTGAGGGTTTATGCTCAAAAGAGGTTGGGAGATGTTTTTCTGGTGAAAAATTGGATGATTGATGGATAAAATGAAAGATTAGAGGGAGAGGGCTAGGGTTTCGGGGAGAGACAAAGAGAGGAAAGTTGGAAAATAAGGAACCGAGGCCTCGTTTCCCTACTTATCGCGAACTGATCCGAGGTCAGATCGGTTCCTAACGCCCTCGGATCCGATAGGGGCTCGGATCCGCACCGCCAGAAGCACAGACGAGCCCTCGGATATTTCTCAAAATTTTTGGATCTGAGCTCAGATCAAAGGATCCGCGGTCGGATCCGTCTGGGTACTTCGGATCCGAGCCCGGATCTGTATTTCTCTGCACTAATTGCAGAAACTGCAATTTTTCAAACTTTTTCTCCCTTTTCCAGTCAATTCCAAATTATGCTTTGGACAAACTTTTTGTCAATTCCAACCTCCCACGCACATGTAATATACCAAAAATTCAATATCCAACCTCTCAAAACACATCAAACACATCTTCATTGAAAATTGAGGGGTGAGGTTCTTTGCTCATTTTTACACTTTTACACAAAAATAGCACCCTTTGGGCATTAAATGCACATCAAATGAGTCCATGAGCATTTATAAACATGGTATCACCAAAACTCACTTGAATATACTTCAAAAGCACACTGTATATATGAATGGTAATTCTAAACACTTAAAGCACAATTTTGGTAAGAAAACCTCATTTTTTACACTTGTTCTTCAATTGTACCTCCAAAATGGATGATGAAACTCCGGTACCTCCTACAAATAAGTGAAATACATCTAATTAGTCAATTAAATCACACCAAAATATAAGAAACACATAAAAACACACAACTACAATATTATTATTGGGTTGCCTCCCAATTAGCGCTTTTGTTTATAGTCGTTGGCTCGACTCAAAAAGTTGAATCATTTTAGAACATTAGGGAGTGATTTTCTCCCCATGAGTCGAAACTCTCGAACCAATCTACCATGTGGTGAGCCATGTATTGATCTCCATAGTCCAATTTGTTCAAATGCCAAGGAGGAGTATTAGACTTATCATATAAAGGCTCGACTTCACCTTGGAGTGGAATTTGCTTGTCTTTTTCGAGTTGGCTCAACTTTTCTTCACTTTTTTCATGGAATGGCGAATTTATTAAGCCAACTTCCATCCTTATCTTCTTCTCCCTTGCTCCTACACCATGAAAGTTAGTACCAAGGACATTTATATATTTAACTTCTTCGTTCCTTTCTTGGTTAATCTTTTCATCACATGGCATATTAAAAACAAAAGCAGTAGGCTCTATACTCCTTTCTTTATTATCCAAATTGAATTCCAATTCCTCACCATAAACCCGTAATATAAGCTTATTTTTTTCACATCAATTATAGTTCGTGCAGTGGCTAAAAACGGTCGTCCTAGAATAATTGGCATTCTCACATCTTTCTCAATATCTAAGACAACAAAATCCATAGGTATTATAGATTGTCTTACCTTTATGAGCACATTTTCTAAAATACCTATTGGATATGTGATTGACCGATCCACCAATTGTAATGTGATATTGGTAGCTTTTAGCTCTTGAAGTCCCAGCCTCCAGGCAACCGATAGTGGCAAGAGTGACACACTTGCACCTAAATCACATAAAGCATTAGAAAAATGCAATTGACTAATTGTGCAAGGAATAGAAAAACTTCTCGGATCTTTCAATTTAGGAGGGAGTTTGTTTTTAATCAATGCACTACACTCTTCAGTTAATGCTATCATCTCATTATCTACAATTTTTCTCTTTGTTGACATAATGTCTTTCAAGAAACGTGCATGAGAGGGGATCTGTGTTATAGCATCAATGAAAGGAATGTTAATATGCAATTGTTTAAATATTTTGAAGAACTTTTCAAACTCCCAATCCTGTCCATCTTTCTTCAACCTGTGAGGAAAAGGAATCACATTAGAATTTAACTGAGAATTTAATTTGGGAGAAAGTGCATCAATATCAATGACAACATGATCATTTCGGCTTTCTTTCTCCCCTTCGATTGATTGCTCCTTGTCTTTTTTACCACCTGAATTTTCAAAATTACGTCCTTCAACCGTTTTACCGCTTCTAAGAATGATTGCATTGACATGCTGTCTTGGATTCACTTCAGTCTTGCTAGGTAAATCCCCTTTGTTGCGATTGTTAACCGCATTTGCTATTTGCCCTAATTGGATCTCAACATTCCTGTACATATTGGTGAGTTGGTCCATCCTTCCTTCAATTCTTTCAAACCGTTGAGTAGTGGCACTGGCTAACTTTTCAATTTTATCATTTGATACATTTGCCAGTTTCTCAATTGCCAATTCCCAAGCTGGTTTGGACTCCGGGAGTGGTTGCTTCGGTTGAAAACCCGGTGGATTAACTGGTTTTTGTTGTTTCCCTAGATCCTTCCATCCAAAATTCGGGTGATTATGCCATCTTGAATTATAGGTATTGGAGTATGGATTGTTTTGGGGTGGACAGTTGTAATTGTTAAAATATTGAACCTGTTCGCTGTTAGAACACATAGAATCATCATGATCTCCGCTACAAGTAGTACAACATGCAACAACTACTCCTTGATTAGAGCTAGAACCAACATGCCCATTAAGCATCTTAACCACATTATCCATTTTTGCACTTAACATATTCAAGGTATCTACTTCGAGCATACCTGCGGTTCTTCTTGTATTACCTCATTCGTTTGCCCATTTGTAGTTGTTAGCAGCCATTTCTTCAATCAATTGTTGAGCTTCCTCGGCTGTCTTTCCCATCAATGCTTCTCCCGCTGCCACATCTACATGCGTCTTTGTTGAATAGGTGAGGCCATTATAAAATATTTGGACTACTAGCCAATCTGATAACCCATGATGAGGACATCTTCGTTGCAATTCCCGATAGCGCTCCCAAATTTCATACAATGTCTCTCCTTCCTATTGAAAGAAACTAGTTATATCCATTCTGAATTTAGCAGTTTTTCCAGGTGGAAAGAATTTATTGAGAAATGCCTTAGCTAATTCAGCCCAAGTAGTAAAAGTATTTGGAGGATGAGATTGTAACCAAACCTTGGCCTTGTCCCTTAGCGAAAATGGAAACAAGCGAAGTTTAATTGCATCATCACTAACACCATTAAACTTAATTGTATCACAGATTTCAAGAAATGCTGACAAGTGAGAATTTGGATCTTCGGTAGCATTACCTCCATATTGAAATTGTTGTACCATTTGAATCAGTGATGGTTTAATCTCAAAGTTATTAGCATTTACCGTTGGCTTTGCAATGCTAGTTTGAGAACCTTGTGTTTCCGGTAGAGAAAAATCTCATGGAATTCGCCTATTGGGTTCATTTTCCGTCTTTTTCAAATGGAAGCTCTATTAAAATTTCCTCTATTGGTTGCCAAACCTCTTGTTCCTCTTGCTGTAGTGTATCACTCCTTTGTCTACGTAACGTCCTTTAAATTTTTGGATGGAAAGGTGCTACTTCTCGAGATATCCGGTGCATATACTACAAACAGAAACAAGAAAGATTATGCGACTTTTATTTATCAAAAACTGATTAAAATGTTAAGCTAGCTATAGACAGCTCAACTAAAAATACAGATGTCTAAATTAATAGAGATGATTAGACTCTAATATTGCCGTTCCCTGGCAATGGCGCCAAAAACTTGACGGAATTTTTATATCAATGCAAGTTTAAATCCGATTTTATACCCGTTGACTGCAAGTATACAGGCCGAGATCGTAATATAGGGTATGTATCGGGTCGATCCTATGAGGAGCAATTACACAAGTACTAGGCCCTTATTTCTCTCTATTATTCAGACTTACAATAAATCTGAACAACGAAACTATAATGCTATTGTCTACAAATCGGGTTTAATCAATGTTAAATTGAAATGGAGAAATTTCACTAAAGATTGAATCTAGGGATGTAGATTCCACTTATGGCATAAACAACACAAATAAATGGATTTACCTCTTATTATTATTCTTGATTAACCAGGGATTCATTTCCAATATTACCAAACTTCATTCTCATGATAAAATGGCCTAGAGTAGTCCACTTTTCCCTATTTTCATGGTGAAATACTACTACTATTCTGTTTTCTTTCATGAAATGCTAAGTAATCCACTTAAGTGTATCTCTATTTTCATGAACATACAACTTAAGCTCCACTCATGTATTTCCATTGTTACTACCAATGCTCATTGAATAATAACAACTATAAACATGCTATTGGTGATCAAGCAATAACAAGTACTTATTACATGCACAAATAGACAAGTTAATACAAGATATAACCAGTGTAAATCACATTCAATTCACATTATTTAGCCATAAGTTACATCTACTCCCTAGATAAAGAAAATTAGCTACTCATGAATGAGATAAAAATCAAACTCATAAGTTTGTTAATGCAAATCATCATAAAGTACAAGTACAAGAAAGATAAAAGAAAGCTTAGCCAATTGATGGTGAAGCCCTCCAATTTTTGCTATGTTCTTGTACAAGATGATTACAAGTGAATACTCCAAATGCTTCTCCAAGAACACCTAACTAGAGAGAAACTAGTGACAAGTAGAAAAACTAGCTACATATGCTCATCTTTAGCTTCTCCCCTTGTGTCTCTGCATCAAAAGTGGTAGAAAGGCCTTTTTTTTCTCCTTCATGATTTCAATCACTTAGATTTTGTAAAGGACGTCAAAAGAAAATGTTGTTTTGACTTTCTTTAACTCATTTTGTCTTCACTTTTGTTGCAGAAGCATGTGCCACCAAATTCATTGATTCCAAATAGCTGAAAAGTTGTGTGAGAAGTGAGAAAAAACAGCTGTGCCACTTGCAGAAGAGAGAGGCAAATCCGAGGGGTGAAAGTTCGATTCGAGCTCGGATCAATGCTGATCCGAGGCCTTCTCTGATGGATCCGAGCTCGGACCCTTTGCCCTCGGATACACTGCTCCAGAAATACAGACGAGGGCTCGGATCTCCCTTGATTCACACGGATCCGAGCTCGGATCCGTGCTGGTCTTTTTTCCAGTTTTTCACTTCTTTTCCTTTTTCTTTACTTTTGCTCCTAATTTCTTGTGTAGTTTATCCTCTGGACGATCCTTACATTTCCTTCATCTCATGCATGAATTTCATACATCAATATCCTTCACAATTTGATAAAATTAATGCATTAATCCATTCATTTATCCAGTTTTGAACACTTAAACAATATTTAATCAATTATCAGCAAAAGAGTTCAAATATGGTTTTAATCTTCTCAAAACATACCAAAATTTCAGGCCAAACTTGTACAAAATATACGTTAAATATTCACTTATCAACGATTTCTTATGTATTGTAGCCTTATGAATTTAGTTTTCAATGCCACCAACCACGCTCAATTCCAAGTTGAATTGGGTGAGTTGTGGCCGAATTACGAAACTATCTCAGTGATGGAAAACCCTCTTTTGGCTAGTTGAATGCCTTAATTTGAATTGAGACTTGTTATTTTGAAATTCTTGGTGTTGACCACCTACCAAAAGTATCTTGGATGTTTATTAGACCTTGTCTTCATAAATTAACCATGTTTGATATGATTCATTGACCCAAAAGTTAGAAAAGGGAAAACGGAAATACAAGGCAGATTTGCCTTGGAAATTCTTGGAACTTTAGTGGCTTTGTTAACTGATTTCCCGTATGAATTTTTACATGAAAATTGACAGAGGAATAGCCATTATATGATAGGATAATACTACCAAATTTGGTGCCATTCCAAGTCCATTTCAATGCTCAACCAAAGTTTTAAAAATTCATGTTTTAAATCTGGAAAACCCTTGTTCAGTGAGAAATTTCAACAACTTCGAGCTGCTATATCTTAGTGCTCAAAACTCCAATTCTTGTTCCGCTTATTGCGTTTTGATTTTCAAATTTCAGAGGCTAGTTCACATTCTGTGAATTTTGCCGAATTTTCAAAATTGGCCAAAAACCAACCTCGAAACTATCTTGGTATTCCAAAACAGCAAGTTGAAGCCAAAATTTGAATATCTTCCATTTGGAATCATGGAAAAGTGCCTTCTACGAACTTTTAGTACTTTGGAAGTAGTTTCCAACGGTACTAAATTTTCCAATTTTGGACTTTCAGAGAATGAGTTATGATTTTTCCAAGATTGCTTGTTAAATCTGAAATTTCCGAATTTAAAGGAAATTGAGTTTTAGAACTCGCCGTTTTTTTCCTTCGATATTACCTGGCCGTTTCACACTTGATTCAAAGATGAAAATCATATTTTTTCTATTATTAAAACCCCACTTTTGAGTCTCGATTTGCGAGTAATTAACGTTTATTTTCATGATTTCTTCTTAGATTGTACAACAGTGCAATCTTCCTCGATAATTAGGGGTTTTAAACTATAGTGTGTAATAGTTCATTATCAATTGCTCAGGCACTCAGGAGGACCTTCGAAAGGATCCCACGGTGGACGCCTGAACCCTCTAGTGGACATTTCTCACTTGTTTCTTATTTTACTTGGTGAGTGTCAAGTGTATGTGAACGTGTTACCTGCTTAATCGTTATTAGTGATTGAATATTTTAAAAATGCTGAGTCGAGTGTCTGCTTTACCACACTCGTTCTTATTTGACTGAAGTGTATTTGAATTACTTGACATGAAATACTTGAAGTGAATATTTACGTAAAGTGTACTTGAATTACTTGAAGGGAATTGCTTGAAGTGACTTGTTAAGTAAATTAAGTGAAGTGTTTCAGTGATTAATTATGCTATGGTTGCATAAGTTGTGACGCCCCCACTTCTCCCTAAGGCGAATCAAAGGGTATCCCGCGGGACACCTGCCCAACTTTCGCCAGGACTCGGTACAATTCTCGTTCAAGTTTAATACAATACTAGCCATCACAACAAGATAATGTAAGAAAGAGAAGTCGCTTCCACAATTAACATTCAAACTTACACCGCGAGTTCCAAAATACATCAAGTATCCAATTCTTACATCAGGATCCCAAAAAAATGCACATCAAATCCTAAAATATACAATAGCCAAAATATCTAGCCAATTGCATTTGAAACCCTAATACACAAGCACATCCAGAGGATTTCTTCGAGATTCACTCCAGGTCCATTCCTGTTAAGGAAAATAAATCTACGGGGTAAGCGATTGCTCGTGAGGCCAAGAACACACATGCAAGCACATTGTCCAAGTAGCAAGTCCAAATAACAGGTCAAATGATAAAGTGCGAGTAGTTAACAATTTCAATGAAATGTAAACAAAAACAATTCAAGGATATGGTAGTTCTCAGGAGTTAAGTTCCACTTGCTTTGCCAATGTTATTCGTATACCTTCCCACGATGACTCTCCGTCAACCGGATCAGTATTTCCAATCCGTAGATCTCCACTTACTTCTCATGTCCGTCCACCGTACACCGCACCGGGCCCACACGACATTTATAAGGCGATACTCCACGAGTATGCCAAGTGAGATCTCTCCAATAGATCAAGCTTTCATGTGGTCCTCATGGTTCACCGAGATTCCCGACCAAACCCATGCCGACTCGAGTCCCAAGGTCAGCCTATGAGTTTGGGTGTCCCCCATGTACATTTGAGTGTCGAGGAGATTCGCTCTAGCGATGTATGCAGCCATAACATACTATTTCATGTTATTCAAGCATTTGATATATCCAAGCATTTGACATATTTTCAAGCATTTGATATATTCCAACATTTCAAGCATGAGTTATTCATTTCAAATGAGAACGAGTGCGATAAAGTACACATTCGACTCCATTTTCAAAATCTCAAGTCATGGATAACAGATAAGCATGTGTCACATTCACAGGATTTCAACTAGTCATACACTTAACACTCACCAAGTAAACAAAGAAGAAATATCACTTGAAGTTCAGGCGTCCACCGTGGGATCCTCTTGAAGGTCCTCGTGTGAGCCTGAGCAATTCTAGTGGATTATCATTTATAACCCCAATTATCACGAATGATTGTACACTTGTACAATCTAAGAAAATTTCACGAAAGCGAGCCTAAATTACTCGCGAATCAAGGCTCAAAAGTAGGGTTTTTAAAGCACAAGAGAAATCGAGTTTTCATCCTTGAAATCAATTATAAAACGTTCAAGTGATATCGAGGGGAAAAGGAGAATTCGAAAAACTTCATTTTCTTAAGTTTCGAAAATTTCAGCTTTGATATGAGATCTTTGAAAAATCGTATCTCACTCATTACAAGTCCAAAATTGGAAAACTTGGTATCATTGGAAACTTCTTCCAAAGTAATAAAAGTTCCTAGAATATATTTTCCTGTGATTCCCAATGGAAGGCATTCAAAAATTGGCTCAAAGTTACTGTTTTAGGCTTGCGAGACAGTTTTGAGGTTGGTTTTTCGCCAACTTTGGAAATTCGGAAAAATTCACAGAATTTGAACTAGCCTCTCAGATTTGAAACTCAATTAGAGTTGTAATCAAAGTTTAAAACAAAATAAGCAGAACAAGAATTGGAGTTTTGAGCACCAAGATATAGTAGCTCAAAGTTGCCGAAAAATTGAGACGGTTAGGCAAATTTCCAGGTTCAATTTACAAACTTTGGGACTTTGTTTGAGCATCGAAATGAAATCGGAATGGCACAAAATTTGGTAGTATTACACTAACATATGAGGGATATTCATCTATCAATTTTCATGGAAAAATACGCACGGAAAGTTGGTTAACCAAATCACCAAAATTTTCAAATTTCCAAGGCAAATCTGCCTTGTACATGAGTTTTCCGTTTTCAAAATGTTTGGCCAACAAAAGTGCCTCAAACACGGTCCCTTTGTGTAGGTAATGTCTAAGAAACATCTAAGATGCATTTGGTAGTGATTAACACCAAGAATTTCGAAACAACAAGCCCCAATCAAGATTTAGACATTTACTAGCCAAAAGAGGGTTTCAAATCATTGAGTCAGTTTCGAATTTCGGCCACAACTCACTCAATTAAACTTAGAATTGAGAATTGTGAGGACTCGCAAATTTCTTGTATTTTTCTCAAAAATACCCTTTTATTTGAAAATTATTATTTGTCAAAGCCCACTACCCAATTATTTCACAATAAGTGTAAGTAAACCTAGAGAATAGGGTTTTACGCTTCGGTTTCAAGTTTGGAGCAAAATTAGGGTTTTCGCGATTTTTCGCCGGATGAATTTTCGGTACAGAGTAAAGATTAAATTTGAGGATTAAAAGTGACTTTTAAGTGAGAAATAATTTGTGATTGGTAGCAATGATATAAGGTTAGTGAATGGGAAGTAAAAACCCTAGTACGTGAGTTTTTAAGAAAAACGGCGCGAACCGGCGGGTCCCGCGCACTACCGATTGAACGCACCACTTGACCACCACTTTCTTACCCTACAAGTTCATTGATACTTGAGCAAAATATCTTCTTATATTACAGCTAAGGCTGACCAAAACTAGTGGCTAGAAAAGAAGGAAAAGAAAGAGAAAAAAAAAAAAGAAAGGTGGTGGTGGCGACAAGTGTCGCCACCTAAGAGCATCTTGACCAAGACACTTTGGCTTCTTACTTAACCAATTTTTTCACCTTTCCTCTCCATATTTCTGCTGCTGGCCGAACCAAAGAGTGTGAGAAAGTGAGAGCAAGAAAAAAAACATTCCATCTTCTTGATTTGCTACAACTAAGTGAGGAATTCCAATTCCAAACCGATTAAAGTGGAGGTTGTGAGTTGGGAAGCTTGAGGAACTAAGAAATTTCAAAGGGAGTGAACTATCACTCATCCAAGTCTTGCTTTAGAGGTACAAATCTGGTCATGATCCTTGTTGCTTAAATTTTGGGTTTAAGATGATTTTTAGCTTAAGTTTTGGCTTAATTTCATGATTATGCAAGTGGTTGTTATGAATTTTGGGATGAATAAGCAAGCTAGGGTTTCATAGCTCTCTGCCTAAACTTGTTGTATGATTGTAAATGTTGTAATTAAGGTTATATAAGGTTGTTTGGTGGTGATTAGAACCAGAAATTTGAGAAAATTCCACTAGAAACTGAAAATTTCAGAATTCTGGAAAATTGTTCTTCTATTCTGTCCGGTTTTGTAGCCCTATGTTAAAGGCCGAATTGGCCTTAGATCAAAGAAGGAAAGTTGTATAGAATGATATTTTATAGGTTCCTACAAAATTTCAGCTCAATCGGAGCAACGTATGACATGGAAAGTCCAAAATACCCTTACTGTTTTAAGTATTTCCCAAGCAGTCCGTGTGATCTGTTAAGTCCAGTTTATCACGTTTTTCGACTAGGATCCATTCTGATTTAGCTTTTTTCCAAAACATGAAAGTTGTAGTATTCTGAATTAGCTTTCAAATGCCTCTAATAACACCTGATTTAGACTTGTGTACTCTGAGATATGTCCATTATAGTGTTCTGCGTTTAAACAGCCGATGAATTGGTTTCTGGTTTAGTAATTTGAGAATTTGACTAAGTTACATTAGAAACTGGACTAAGTTACCTTCATGAATGTTGTAGCTCTGTGTCTTAGCTTCGAAACGGAATAGGTTTCGTCTCAATCCGATAAGCGTAGCTTCGGATATGTTATTTCCGCATTCGTACGTCAAATCTGTCTTGTGCTAAGTTGAATTTCTGCACTTGTGATTGTTGTAATTCTTATTCTTATGATATTGTGAGCCTATGGAATGGCTCTTGACTTGAATTGCTTATGTGTGATGTTGGGTTGTGGTTGAGGAAAAATAATGAAGCCAAAATGGCTGGAAAATTAGGTAAACACAAAGGGCGTGCTGCCCAAATTTTCGCTCGAGGGCTAGGTTTCTATTTGAACTTGTATACTTTTGTTTGGCCAATACCATGACCGGTTTTCCATTTTAAAACATGATTGTTCATCCTGGGATTCAAACAACCCTCTTCTTACTTGAAAGTCATCTTTACACGTTTTACTCCTAATTAGTCGGGTTTCTTTGTTTCCCTTAAACGTTTTGCTCGATAAACTGTAATATGTTCTCTTGTTCAACCTTAGGTTTCATTGGTGACTAAGGGTAATATCCGGAAGGATATTTTGCACGTTATTTTGTATATCTAGGTGAGTGTTCCTTATTTGACTTTATGGCTTGTTGTTATCATTTGCTAATGTGTTAATTGCTTTTAATGATTTCCAAAATGAGTTTTCTAGGCGAGTGTGTACTTTATCGCACTCGACCTAAATAACTGTGTAATTTTCAAGGATTTAATGATTGAAATGTTACTTGCGCATGAATGTAAGCCTTTTGGGCTGAACTGGCCATTGCCCCTTGTTACCGGTCGTCTCGAGCCAGAAGCGGACTCGGTCGGGCGATTAGGGACTTGGGTGAACGTTTGGTATACTCGAGTATTACCCTGTAGGTTGGTGGAGACTGGCCAACGGCCAGGACGGGGGTGAATGAATGAATGAACGAACGAACGAGGGTTTATTGATAAACGAAAAATGCATTTTCAAATGATTGGAGGAATAAGGGGAAATGTCAGGAGAACGAATGAACGAATGAACGAATTGCTCCTTGTGAGCCGTATCCTTTTAATGAATGTTACTATTGCTTTCCATTGTAAATGTTTCTTGAATTATTGATACTCCATGTTTAATGTATTGAATTGATTGTTTGATTATCTGTTTGGAACCTTACTGAGTTTTTAGCTCACCCCTTTAGTTTTGTTTTCCTTAACAGGGGACGGCGAGCAGGATGAGAGCATAGACTAGACTAGTCTAGGTCTTTTGTTTCTTTTGTAATGGTTCTCGCCCTAGTGCTTGGCACGGGCTAGTTGTGTGGTGAAGTGAGAACCTTTGTACATTTGATGGTTGTACTTCCTTTTGAGATAGCAATGTATATAAGTTCCACTTTAAGTTTGGATTGCGACCCTATTTATTCTTGTGATTTGTTCTGGATTTGATTAAAGAACGACTGAGTCCCGGCGAGAGCTGGGCAGGCGGCCCGCCGAACCCTCTGGTACGCCTTAGGGGGAGGTGGGGTCGTTACAAGTGGTATCAGAGCTTAGGCTTCAGATCTCTGTAGTGTATCTTAGATTAAAGATTAGGATACCGGACTGTGGGATTTGATTGGACTTGAAAGTTAAGCGATTGAGGGATAAAATTTATAGTTGCTTCGCATGGTTTCTACGTGGAGTGACCCTGGACTAAGTGGTGAATAAGTATGAGGGACTAAGTGAAGCTATGAATTGCGAATGTTATAGGCCTTAAATCTTTCTAATGATATCTGAGGACCATAGATAGGTATGTCAGGTAGGAATTCCGATTGTAGATAGTTTACTCTTGGGACTGCAGCTCGAGATGTGAATTATCTTATTTCGGATTTTCGTGCCTGAGTACTCTATAGTTGAGGTGCTGCTAAATACTTGAGACTTACATTTTGGGAACATGAACAGGCTTTATCTGACTAGAATGAGCACAAGAGATCAGGGACATCTAGTTTGGATAGTAAGTGACGTGAGAGACCGGACGGGCTGATACTGGGACGACTTCACCTTTTCCTTTTGATTTACCGGTATATTGTTACTACATGACGTTAGTATACCTGTATGTACATGGTTATCTGTCCAACTTGATATGTATTTGTGTATTTGCTTATCCGTCATCTTGGTATGGCGTGTTATGTGGGTATATGTTTATTTGAATTTTTGGTGCCCTCAATAGTTACTTTAGTAACCTTATCGTGTTTATTTACTAAATTACCTTTTGGGGGAAAAGAAAAGAGAGGGAAAACATATATATGGACGGGAGACGTAGCCGTGGACGTGGACGTGGCCGTGGGAATGAACGAGCTCAAGAGCCAAGAGAGGAAAGAGAAACAACATCTGCACAAGAGCAAGGAACGAGGGTTGAAGCCGAAGACCAAATGGCAACGGTAATGCAACAAATGACAGATATCTTTGCAAGACTGGTGGATCAACAAGGCCAAATGGCCGTGAATCAACCCCGGAACCCTGAAATCGGAGAAGATAAGGCTCTTGAGAGGTTTCAGAAGTTTACTCCTCCGAAATTTCTTGGAGGATCTGATCCGGATATAGCCGAACAATGGTTAGAGGCCATGATTAATATTTTCACCGTCTTGAACTACACCGAGCAAAGACAAGTAAACTTTGCGGTGTTCCAATTTGAAGGATCGGCCCGAGCGTGGTGGAACGTTATTAAAGCAAAATGGGAAAGAGAACAGACCGTATGGATATGGACGAATTTCATAAGGGAATTTAACGAGAAATACCTCCCTCCTTTAGTTCAAGAGAGGAGAGAGGAAGAGTTTATTGGACTACGCCAGGGAACGCTAAGTGTGGCTGAATATGAAACAAAATTTACGAAACTATCCAAGTTTGCTTCTGAATTGGTGGCCACAGAGCGGCGAAGAGTAAGACGGTTTATACAGGGATTAAATTTGGAACTCCAAGAAGCATTAGCGGCAGTACAAGTGAATACGTTTACGGAGGCCCTTGAGAAAGCTCAAAGAATCGAGACTGCAAAGGCACAGATAAAAGCTTCCCAGACCCAGAAAAGGAGTGCATCGAGTATTTAGCGGAGGAATTAAGTGAAGCGAGAGTCCCTTCCAAAGTGCAAAAAGTAAACTTTTTGTCCCATCCACCATGGACATTAGGGGCGATAGGTGAAGGATCTACAAAAGAAAGCCAAATCAGATTTGGGAAAAATTTTCAAGAAAGCCAAAAGATGGCTTCTCACGTGGTCTGTGGGTACTGTGGAAAGGCAAATCATGTCGAAAGCGATTGTTGGAGAAAGGGGAGGAAATGTTTAATCTGCGGAAGTGGCAATCATCAAGTTAGCAACTGTCCGAGAAGACAGTCACGTGAAAGCAATGCTCTTCAACTGGATGGAGCTAAATCACAAGTGAATGAAGGAGGGAAACGAACTAGCGGACCGGCAAAGGTTTATGCTTTAGATAACCGACAAGTTCCAGACTCGTCTGAGGCAACTGAAGGTAAAATTTCGAGGACGAAATTTTTTTAAGGGGGAGAGAATGTGAGGACTCGCAAATTTCTTGTATTTTTCTCAAAAATACCCTTTTATTTGAAAATTATTATTTGTCAAAGCCCACTACCCAATTATTTCACAATAAGTGTAAGTAAACCTAGAGAATAGGGTTTTACGCTTCGGTTTCAAGTTTGGAGCAAAATTAGGGTTTTCGCGATTTTTCGCCGGATGAATTTTCGGTACAGAGTAAAGATTAAATTTGAGGATTAAAAGTGATTTTTAAGTGAGAAATAATATGTGATTGGTAGCAATGATATAAGGTTAGTGAATGGGAAGTAAAAACCCTAGTACGTGAGTTTTTAAGAAAAACGGCGCGAACCGGCGGGTCTCGCGCACTACCGATTGAACGCACCACTTGACCACCACTTTCTTACCCTACAAGTTCATTGATACTTGAGCAAAATATCTTCTTATATTACAGCTAAGGCTGACCAAAACTAGTGGCTAGAAAAGAAGGAAAAGAAAGAGAAAAAAAAAAAAAAAAAAGGTGGTGGTGGCGACAAGTGTCGCCACCTAAGAGCATCTTGACCAAGACACTTTGGCTTCTTACTTAACCAATTTTTTCACCTTTCCTCTCCATATTTCTGCTGCTGGCCGAACCAAAGAGTGTGAGAAAGTGAGAGCAAGAAAAAAAAACATTCCATCTTCTTGATTTGCTACAACTAAGTGAGGAATTCCAATTCCAAACCGATTAAAGTGGAGGTTGTGAGTTGGGAAGCTTGAGGAACTAAGAAATTTCAAAGGGAGTGAACTATCACTCATCCAAGTCTTGCTTTAGAGGTACAAATCTGGTCATGATCCTTGTTGCTTAAATTTTGGGTTTAAGATGATTTTTAGCTTAAGTTTTGGCTTAATTTCATGATTATGCAAGTGGTTGTTATGAATTTTGGGATGAATAAGCAAGCTAGGGTTTCATAGCTCTCTGCCTAAACTTGTTGTATGATTGTAAATGTTGTAATTAAGGTTATATAAGGTTGTTTGGTGGTGATTAGAACCAGAAATTTGAGAAAATTCCACTAGAAACTGAAAATTTCAGAATTCTGGAAAATTGTTCTTCTATTCTGTCCGGTTTTGTAGCCCTATGTTAGAGGCCGAATTGGCCTTAGATCAAAGAAGGAAAGTTGTATAGAATGATATTTTATAGGTTCCTACAAAATTTCAGCTCAATCGGAGCAACGTATGACATGGAAAGTCCAAAATACCCTTACTGTTTTAAGTATTTCCCAAGCAGTCCGTGTGATCTGTTAAGTCCAGTTTATCACGTTTTTCGACTAGGATCCATTCTGATTTAGCTTTTTTCCAAAACATGAAAGTTGTAGTATTCTGAATTAGCTTTCAAATGCCTCTAATAACACCTGATTTAGACTTGTGTACTCTGAGATATGTCCATTATAGTGTTCTGCGTTTAAACAGCCGATGAATTGGTTTCTGGTTTAGTAATTTGAGAATTTGACTAAGTTACATTAGAAACTGGACTAAGTTACCTTCATGAATGTTGTAGCTCTGTGTCTTAGCTTCGAAACGGAATAGGTTTCGTCTCAATCCGATAAGCGTAGCTTCGGATATGTTATTTCCGCATTCGTACGTCAAATCTGTCTTGTGCTAAGTTGAATTTCTGCACTTGTGATTGTTGTAATTCTTATTCTTATGATATTGTGAGCCTATGGAATGGCTCTTCTTTTGAGCTTTCATCCATAATATCATTCATTTCTACTAATTTAAGCACTAATCCAACATTATTAACATCAAAACTCACAAAATCAGTCGATCAAGCCAAAGTGGGAGTTTATAGAGCCCACACACCAAATTTCCAACATAAATAAAGCTACCCATAAGAAATTATGAACTCATAAGTGCTAAAGGTATATACTTAATACGGATGGCTGTGCTAAAGGTAATCCAGGAGTGGGTGGGGGTGGTGGGGTTCTTCGGGATTCAACTGGCTTACCACTGATTGCCTTCTCAGCCTACTTGGGAGAAACTACAAGTCTCCACGCAGAGGCTCGAGCTCTTCTAATTGGCCTTCAAACGTGTATACAAAAGGGCTTCGAAGACATATGTGTACAATCGGATTCATTGGTTTTGATTGGGATCATTCAGCGTCGTACTCAGTATCCGTGGCGAATTCGAAGAGAAGTTAACTAGATTTGGAAGCTAGTAGAAGATCCTGCTAGATTCTCACATTGCTATCGGGAAGCTAATACAGTTGCTGATGCTTTGTCTAATGTGGGAATATCTCATCCACAGCAACAAATCAAGGTTTACGATACCTTTAGTATGTTCCCAAGACTGGCTCGTGGAGCAATCTGTTTGGACAGATTAGGAATGCCTTCACTTCGAAAAATCACAAATATGTAAGAGGAATATTTTTTGTACTCAATCCCACGAATAAATAAAAACATATTTCTAGAAAAAAAAAAGAACTCATAAGTGCTAAACAACTTCCATAAGTCAAGATTTTAGTAGTTGATCGTTGTTTACCTTCCTTGATGAACAAAGCAGAAAATTTTGGCCTCTTGAAACTAAAAGAAAACCGTGAGATGAATCTCTTTTCCTAGCTTGAGGTGGCCTCCAAGTGGTTAGCAAAGTGTAGTGTGATTTTGAGATGAAATGGAGAAAGATTGGTGCAAAGATTTGGAGTAAAAATGGTGAAGCTTTTCTTCCTCTTTCCTTGCTATTTTGGCTGGCCACCAAGAGAGAGAAAAGAGAGTGTAGAGAGTGTTGTAGTTTCTTGAGGAAGCTTGAGAATTTGTGGCCAAGATTTGTCCCAAAAGTCAACTGGGAATAGTGCACGTTCGCGAGCGTTTTGCGCCCGATTGCTCTCGGGTTTGTTTCACTAGTGCACTAAACCTCTAATGCACTTTCATTCTTACTATTATTATTCATTCTTAATGGTATAAGAAAAAGGTCTAAAGTCTCTCAATTAATTGCGCGCGTAAAAACGCGTACTTCTTATTTGTGCGCGATAAAGTGGAATTTTCAAGAAATTCTTATAACGATAATATCACTAATTAATATTTGAACACTTAAACATAAAAATACCTATTTCAAGACTAATGTACAAGTCTCTAATTTTTTCAAGTTTATTGTATCCTCGATTCGATTATTACTTCCAAACGCGAATTCATTATTCTCACTAAGCGAGCTTCCCAAAAATTAATTTTTGTAACGAGTCATTTTAAAAATACATGTAAGCCATAGTTCCATGTAATTGGGTCTAAAGAGGTTAGAATAAAATATTCGGACCAAACGGCCAATTAAATATTTAAATATGCAAGTAATAGAAATTTAAAATAAGTAAATTTGCGGGTCCTCACATGAGTCTAGTATTACTTTCTCAAATCTTCAATAAATTTGTATTAGCGCGTCTTTTGGAAAACTAACGACACGCGAGTGGTACGCACTTAATTAGAACTCATTCACCTTTAATTCCTCAATTAGCTTTTCTGAATCTACTATTGATCATTCTTCATTTTTTTCCAAGAAAATTATACTCTCGAATAGAACATTACCTTGAAACACATGTACTCATTATTTCTCACTTAAACGAACCTCCAAAAATTAATTTGCTAACGGAACGTTTTAAAAACATAAGGAAGACATTGTTCCATATGAATATACTTAGAATGGTTGAAATAAATTATTTGGAGAAAACAGGTGAATAAATATTTAAACAAACCAATAATATTAAATAAAATAATAAAATTTTCGGGTCCTCACATCCTCCCCTCCTTAAAAAGAATTTCGCCATCGAAATTCACTTACAGATCAATCCCTTCATGGTTAAGTCTATCAAATCAATCACTAACTTACGTTTTCCAACTTATACTTCACAATTTCTATTCATTCAACTAGTAATCAAAACTTAATTTTTCCCCAATAGGCATTTTAACTTTCGAGTCATAGGGAAACTTAATCGGCCTCATGTCTACCTCACAAAGGTAATGTTCTCACTTCTTTAATGCCATTATTACAGCCACTAACTCCAAATCATGAGTTGGTTACTTTCTCTCGTGATATCTTAACTTTCCAGAAGCATACACAATCACCTCATCATGTATCAGTAGTATACATTCTAAACCATTATTTGAAACATCTGTATAAATCACAAAACTGCCTCCTCAGCTCGGTAGGGCTAACACAAGTGCATCGATTAAACATTTTTCACTTTCAAAATCTTCCTCACATCTAGAGTCCCAAATAACTTGTCAAGTCTTGCACTCTTATAAAAATTCCACGATAAACCAAGGCTAACTCTAAGTACTCCAAATTTTAGTAGGATTTTCTGATTGTTTTCTCTTAAACAGTTTCCACTTTAGCTAAGTCAATAACAATTCCTTCCTTAGATATTGTATAACCTAGAAAGCCTATTTCTTCTAATCAAACTCACATTTATTGAAGTTAACGAAAGTTGGCGCTTTCTCTCGAGTTTTGTAAAACTATCATCAGGTGTCTTTCACGATCTTCTCAAGCATTAGAATATACTGATGTATCATCAATAAATGCCACCACAGATTAATCCAAATACGGTTTAAACTCCAATACATTAGGTCCATAAATGCTACTAGTGTATTAGTCAACCCAAAGGGCATACTAAAAATTCAAAGTGTCCATGTCTTAAATTGAAAGCAGTCTTAACCACATTAGTTTCTAGAATTCTCATCTGGTAATAGCTCTACTTTAAATCCAACTTGGATAGTATCACGGTTCTTTACAGTTGATTGAATTCTTATCAATGTAAAACAAAAGGTAGTTGTTCTTAATGGTCACATTGTTCTAGTCTCGGTAGTCTATGTAGAGCCTCAAACTCCCATCCTAATTATTAGATCCGGTCCCTTAATCGTTAGGCTCATTAAATCTATTGGGTGTTTCCTTGCACTAACCCAAATCTCAAATTTTTTAATATATCAAATTGGCAATCAAACATTGGATCTCAACTTCAACCCTAAGTTCTCGATTTTTGGTCCCGATCCCTGGTCACCTCCAAGGCCTCAAGGTTGCTTATATTCTCAAGTATGATCTCGATTACGTCTACTATCATTCATGTTTTATTATAAATCTAAAAGTGTGGGGTAAGGTTTAAATATACATGTAAGTCATAAAATCAATTAAAAGCGAAGTAAATTTTCATATGTCATAAAGATCATAATAGTTACATCTAGTTGGGAGAATTTTATCGAATCATTTCAAAAGGAAAAAGGGGAAACAACAAGATTATAGCAAAATGTGTCAAGTTGCCAACATACAAAATAACAAAAGACTTTCCCTTATGCAAAAGATTGAGTCTCCAGAAGTGTCAGTCTAGTTTAGGGTAAACCTATAACCTCTATCTCTCGAGCAGAGTTAACTACCCCCACTCGTAAAACTTCCAGTGCTTAAACCCCCTCCTAGTGCTCGATTACTTTGTGGTTGATCTAACTGGCCGCTAAATATTTCCTCTTGTTATGAGCTCTAGGGCAATTCAAAAACTTATGCTCGATACTACCGCACCTGAAACACTTTTCTTGCTTTTCCAGCACTCGATTTCAGTGTGGTTAATCTTGCCACAGTATCCACAATTTGTGTGAAAAGTGCCGGTTTGACCAGTTTGAGGTTTTCCTTTGTATTTCCTCTCCAGTTCTACGTTCCTGCGTAGCAACTCAGTTTTCTCTTCATATTCTTGTTTCCATTGTCATTCCTAGTAGTCAGCCAATTTTCTTTGAAATTCTACCTCATTTCGAAGAAGGTCGACTTTCTTACGCATCTCTCCCAAATTTGTCATCTTACCGGTTGGTTAAAGTCAAATGCTAGCCTACTAGATAAATCAAAGGATCAAATAAGTAGATATTCATAATGGAAGCTCGAGCATAATATTCTTTCATTCTTTTGCTTATAGGTTACCTCGGAATACAAATCTTAACTATTCTCTGCTTAATACGGGCGAGCTCTTAAGTCTCCACGAGACTACTATCAGTAATTACAAACGCAACAAGTTAAGAGGACCTTATTCCTTAATATAAAAATTTCATGTCTTAGTTCACTCTTCAATACTTATCTACAAAGTCATTCGAGAAGAAATCATAATCTCTTGTTCTCACTAGTACCTTATTGTATCCTCTCAAATCAATCTCACTATTTCGAGATTAGATTTTCTGTGAGCTTAGATGGACAAACTTCAAGAATCATTCCATTTCCACACCTCTCTTAATTTTTAGGTTGGCTTATCAGTCTAGAGGTTTGGGGCTCAACCAACCATGCTAGGACATCAATCGTATGGTCAATAGCAGTAACTACGTGATTGTTTTCCATCGTTTCTAAGATTTTGGTTCGGTCTAGCAGTCGTTCGCTAACCATTCCCTTAAGTTTGGGGTTACTTAACCCCTTGCCCTCAGTTCCTTTTCACTTCTTTGGCCGCTTATAAATTTAACATTTATAAGGGCATGACATAAAATGAGTGCACATGAACGAAATTTGAAAAGTGACACTTTGATCATGCCAACCAAATACAAGAATAAAAGGGAAAACACTGAAATAATCGAAAATGTGTACAACCCAATCATAGATTTGAAATCATAAAGCAATAAAGTCAAGCATCTCATGAGTAATGTTTAATTGTTTCAAAAAGATAGGAAACATAGGGAAACAAGATACAAAATGCAATGACTTTTAAGCGAGCACCACCCCATCTATCTTTGGCAAAACTATTGAAGTAGTTTAAATCACTAGCTTAGTGATTGGCGGAGCCAAAAGTCTCTACTACCTCCGTAAGATCATTTTCATTTCCAATACTAGGAGTTTTAATCTCATGTCCCTTATCGAGTATCTTGTCATTCTCCACTTGTTCAACCAAGGTAACATACCTAGCCGTCAA
The DNA here is from genome assembly GCF_036785885.1 of Coffea arabica. NCBI lineage: Eukaryota > Viridiplantae > Streptophyta > Magnoliopsida > Gentianales > Rubiaceae > Coffea > Coffea arabica. Next base: position 21,945,856 of record NC_092316.1, read on the forward strand.
CTTATTCATCTGGTTTTTAATTTCGTGTACTACCCTAGCAAGTCGGTTCTTAGCTTTTTGAAGCTTCTCACTAGGAGCCTTTGTCTTTTCCTCGCTCCTCAGGTACCTCCGTCTCCACTTCAGGAATTCTAGTAGTCTAGGCATTCACAATTGCCCTCAGTTCTCGATTATCCTCTCGAACTATCCCTATTTCCTCGGATTGCCATCTCTAGTCATTGACCACCGTTAACACTTCGTTATTTGGGTACAAGTAAGTCCTCTAAAAATCACATGAAATGTGACGCCCCGAAAAGTATGAGTGTGAGAACCCGTAAAAACCCTAATCTTTTCCGAGGGTTTTATTTCCTTTAATAGCATGTTTTCTGCATTTCCTGGCTTAGGAAATTTTCCTGAGGAATTTTTATGAGTAATTATAGTTTTTAGATGATTTTTCTAGGCTTGGTGAGTTTTTGGAAAATTAAGAGTGTATAATGGACGTGGGACCCACTAGTGCGAAAAGTTCGGAAAAATTCGGCCAATAAGGTTAAGTTTCGGATACTGTGTAAAATTTATCGGGTGTTAAGAGATAAGTAGAGAGTGAGATTTGATTGATGTGAGAGGAAAAAGAAGTGATAAGATTGCATTAATGAGGTGACAAGTGTCACCCTCTTATTGGTTTTACTTTAAGATTTACTATTCCAATTTTTGACTTTTTTTGACCAAAGGTTAAATATCTTCAAAAATTGCCCAAAAATCACCATTTTTCACCTCTTGTTGGCCGGCCCTCTTAGCTCAAGAAGGAAGAAAGCTTCTTCAATGTTCAAGGTCCCAATTAGCTCAAATCAACCAAAACAATTGCCTAAATTAGATTCTACTCCATAAAATCCTTTCATTTGGTACTAGTGAGTGTTGTGGTGAAGTTTGTTTGAAGAGCTAAGGTGTCCAACATCTTCCTTTCTCTTGTTTCCTAGGTAAGTGATGGTTGAACATCCTACTACACCTAATGATGCTTAAGTGATGCTTAGTAGTAGCTAAAGTGATGGATTATGTGAATTATTTCTTGATTTCAAGTGATTTGGTGAAGTTTTCCATTTTATGATGAATTTTCTGGTTTAATATGAATGGGATGTTGTGGCCTTGTATGATGAATGGTAATGGTTTAAAATGACTCTAGTAGGTGTGAATTGTTGATAAATGCAATCAATTTTGGATTTGGATGGAAAATGGAAAGTTAGGGTTCATAAACCCCTAATTCTGTCCGGTTTTGGATCATAGGGTTAGAGGCCGAATTGGACTTTGCTCAAAAAATTAAAGTTGTAGGTATTGATGAGTTTGAAGTGTCTACAAAATTTCAGGTCATTTGGACTAGTGTAAAGTAAGATATGTCGATTTTACTGTTGCTGTTCTGGGTTGATCAGAATGCTAAAACTGCACTAGTAATTGGCCATTTTGACTGGAATTGCTTTGGATTTGGATGTTGGTGTCTTCTGATGAAATGTAGCTGGATGTCTTAGCTACCATATGCCTTTGGAATCAATGCATTTGGACTTGTATGGACCGAGTTGGACTCATTACAGCATTGTGTGATTTGTGAACCTGTTTTAGTGGTTCTGGTTTGGTATTTTTGGCATATTTGACCTAGTTGTGCTAGGAACTGGACTGAGTGACCTTCTACATTGTTGTAGCCCTGGTTCTTAGCTTCGAAACGGTGGGTCTTACACCTCCATCCGATAATCATAGTGAAATTGACACCATTACCGCAAAATGACGTCAAAACTATTTTTCTGGTTTTGAGCTTAACCTTCATTTCCGGACTTTTTCCCTAGCTTGACTTGTCTTTGTACTTCTTGGAGCTTGCTGAATGGATATTAGATGAACTTATTTGTGTGACTTTGGGACTGGCTGAAGAAATAATGAAGCCATGATGGCTGGGAAAGTAAGCAAATTTAGGGGAAGTGCTATCCGAAGTTTTAAAGGACTTGTTTGCATTGAGTTTGCGATCTAAGACTTGGATTTGAGCAAGGCAATGATATATGATGGATGGTTTCTGAGTCATGGAGGTGAGTGACCCTAAACTATTTCCAAAGTACTTGTGAAATGCTTCTTGCATTATTTATTCGATTGCATATCATGCGTGCTTGCATGTGGATTCATGACATGATTTGGCTTCAATGAGTTCTGGGAAAGTCTAGTGCTGGACACCAACGTCTCCACCTTGTTTATGGTTCATGTTCATGTTTATCTGGAGCTCAAAAAGGGGCTCCCTCTCAATGTTAATGTTAAATGATCTATTTGAGCGTTGGGTGTTCAAGTGCAATGATTTCACTGGCTCATGAGAGCAATAAACGTACATTTGATCTTTGAATCATGACATCATCGAAATGATCGAAATGCATTATTGTGAAATATATTTGATTTCTGATTTTCTGGTTACTCACTGAGCTTCTAGCTCACCCCAAAAATATTTTATTCCCCTCCAGGGCTCGTGGCGAAGGAAGGCTTGTAGTACTTGTGCACGTGTTTGGATGGCCTATATCTTGTACAATTAGGATGTTGGAATCATTTTATGTATAGTTGGGAATTGTTTCCGCTTCGCTTATGACATGTAATTATTGGAGAATTTGATGTAATATTTGAGATTTATATTGTAATCTATTTGAGGACTGTAGTGAACGACTGAGTCCCGGCGAGAGCTGGGCAGGCGACCCGCCGAACCCTCTGGTTCGCCTTAGGGAAAGGTGGGGCCGTCACAGTTGGTATCAGAGCTTAGGTTTCAGATCTCTGTAGTGTATCCTAGGCTTATGAATTTTCGGTACTGGCCAACTCTAATTGAAGAGGTTTTATGGAGTAATTTCAAGGTTGGATGGTTAGTTTTGATGATTTGGAGCAAGATTGAAGTGTTTTCTTCCTTGTACTTGGAATAAGAGAGAGAGAAAGAAAGCTTGAGAGGGCCGGCTCTTCTTGAAGATTTTTGGAAGATATTTGGGTCATTTTTGGTTATTTAAGTCAATGGTAAGAAAGTCTTAAGGTAGCCCAATCAAATGGTGACACTTGTCACCTAATTAATGAATCTCTATCTCTTTGTTCCCTCTCACACCAATCCAAATAACATCATCTACTTATCCCTTAACACCTGGTAAATTAAATCCAGTGTCCAAAACTTAACCTAGTTGGCCGAAAATTGCCGAACTTTTCGCACTAGTGGGTCCCACGTCCGGTATTCACTCTTAATTTCTCAAAACCTATTCAATACTAGAAAAATCATCTAAAAATTATATTTACTCATAAAATTTATCTAGAAAATTTTCTGTATACAGAAACTGCAGAAAACAAATCATTGAAAATAAGAAAACCTAGAAATATAATAAAACCTAGAAATTGGAAAAATTACGGGTTCTCACACAAGGTTCAAGGAACCCATCAACAACCCAAGCTTAACTTAGTTAAAACTAACCAAAATCTAACTAATAGATGAAAGAAAATGAGGGCTTTGAGGGGTTTTACCTTTTTCCAGGAGTAGTGAGTAACTACAAGGAAACAAGGTCTAAACCTCCTCCACTAGCCCTCCCGTTGACCACACTAACATCGGTGTTTAATTTGTACAGCAGGGGCGGAGGCTTTGCCCAAGTTACCACCACTGGCCGTCGTTTACGGGCCACGCCTGATGCGAACCATGCCCATTCACAATCCTGGTCGCCGTGAAACTGCGCCTTATCCAACTTATTTGCTCGTCCCAAGTCGTGCAAGAAATTGCTCACTTCAACGATGACCCTCCAAGCTGAAAAAGCCTGCCCTTCAAACCTCGCCTTATTTCGTCCCTGCCATATGAACCATGTAACCACTAGCGGTAGGACACACCGAATATGATGAGCAGGGATGCGGGTCAGCGATGTGGCCCACTTCCTCCACAGGAGCTGAATATCATCAGGCGGCAAGTGAAGAATGCCAAACAAACTGGCAAAATGCCCCCAAACCTCTCTCGCCACCGGTCCATTGACGAAAAGATGTGGCAAGGATTCCGCCTCCTCTAGACAGCAGGAGCACCTGGATACCAAGGGCAGCCCTCTTCGTCGCATCACCGAGTCCAAGGCCACAGAGTTGTTCAGTAGCCTCCAAGCAAATAGTGAAATTTTCAACGGTGTACCTGTGAGAACCCGTAAATTTTCGTATTTTCTAGGATTTTATTTTATTTAATCGCATATTTTTCTGTAATTTCTTTATTAGGAAATTTTCTAACTCGTTTTATGGGTAAATAGGATTTTTAAATCATTTTTCCGAGTATAAGTTAGTTTATGAGATTTTAGAAGTGGATACCGGGCGTGAGACCCGTTAGCGTTGAAAGTTCGGTAAAATTCGGCCAGTTAGGTTAAGTTTTGTATACCGAGATTAATTTAGCAGGTGTTAAGAGATAACTAGAGGTTACTAGATGGATTGGTGTGAGAGGGACAAAAGGATAGCCATGCATTAATTAAGGTGACAAGTGTCACCTCCCTATTTCATCTTGGACTTTGACTAATTGGCCAACTTTTCCAAATAATCCCAAAATTCACCAAAAATTTATCATTTCTCTTCCTCTCTTGGCTGACTCTCTCCACAAGTAAAGAAAAGAAAACTCTCAACTCTTTGGCTTCCAATCTTGCTTAAGCCTCAAATCTAACCGATTAAACTTGGATTCTCTCCATAAAAACCCCTAGTCTAGTGGTTGCAAGGTTGGTTATCAAGTGGTTTGGAAGATTAAGGTGCTAAGTTGCTTTCTTTCTTGGGTTGGTAAGGTGAGTAGCCAAGAAATTCTTTCTTGTTCATGATAATGCTAAATTGGTGCCTTGTGGTAGTTGAATAAGTGATTTTTTGGATGATTTCATGACTTGTGGTGAAGATTGATGGATTTTTATTTTATGCTTGATTTTTCTGATTTCATATGTTTAGTGTTGGTTAGTCATGGATTGTTGGTTAGTTATTGTGTAAAATGGAGTTGATATATGTTGGATATGGTTGATTGTGCAAAATTCTGGTTTGGGGCAAAATATCCAGGTTAGGGTTTCAAACAGGCCTGTTCTGTCCGAATTTATTTGAGCAGGTTAGAAGCCGAATTAGCTTAAGGTTAAAACATGAAAGTTGTATAGGATGATGTTTATGGTTTCCTACAAAATTTCAGCCCAATCGGAGTAACTTATCCTATGAAAAGACTGAAATACCCCTGCTGCCCTGTTTCTGTCCGAAACTGATAATCAGCTTTGGTAATTGGTTAGGTTGACTGGGAATACTACTGATTTAGTTGTTGATGTCTTCTTAACATTTATAGCCTGGTATCTTAGCATTAAGATGGCTTTGGAATCACTTGAATTGGAGTCGTAGGTGCTGAGATATGAGCGAATGAATCAGGACTGCTGGTTGCATTTCATAGTAAACTTCAAACTGGAAAATCTGAGGTGGTTTTGGGTAAATTTGACCTAGATACATTGCAAACTGGACTAAGTGGCCTTCTTCAACATTGTAGCCCTTTCTCTCAGCTTCGAAACGGTGTAAATTACACCTCAATCCGACAAGGATAGCTTTTGTTGTGTTAATTCCGCTAAGCAACAGCAAATCTGCCTTTTGTTTTCCCACCCAAACTTCGTTTCCGCATATGTCCTAGTTTGATTTTGCACTTATACGTTCCATATGATTTTACTCTAGTGATATTTGGATTCGATTTATGACTCATATTTGAGCCTTATTGTGGCTCAAATTAAAGGTGTTCGATAGCTTGTGATTTGTGGGTGTTGAGGTTTGGTTGGAAAGTAAAGAAAGACAAGGGAAATGCTGTCAAAATTTGCGCGGAGCTTCTGCACAGTCTCGGGAAATTTGCTATATCTTGATGTAGGAATGTCAGAATTGAGTTCCGTTTGTTGTGTTTTAAACCGTGTAAATTTCAGACCCTGTTTATGTCTGTACCATTTATGGTGATTTTACAAAGTTGACTGAAATATTGTACCTGTTCTGTCTCTCACTGGATAAAGCATTGTTGTGTTTTAAACCGTGTAAATTTCAGACCCTGTTTATGTCTGTACCATTTATGGTGATTTTTCAAAGTTGACTGAAATATTGTACCTGTTGTAGACACCAAATTTTGAATAATTTTATGTGGCATCTATTTCATGATTTTCATTTTAGATTGCTTGCGTTCGTTGTTTACTTTTAGTTTTAATTTTTAGTTTTAGCTTTTAAGTTTAGAATTAGCGTAGAGTTTTTAGAAAAAAGAAAAGGAAAACATCAAAAATATGTTGTTTTTATTCAATGCTTTCTTGAAAAGAAAAATTCAAAAAAATAGGTTTTAGTTGGATTGGAAAAATGAAAAAAAGAGAAAGAGAAAAAGGAAAATTTGCTCACAAAAATATGTTTATTTTTTTAAATTCATTCTTTGGGCACTTTAGTTTTTTTTTATCAAGTTATTTTGAGAAAAAGAAAATGATGAAAAATGGCCATTTTTGTTTAGCTTTTGTTTGTTTAAAATTATTTTTGTTTTGTTATTATTATTATTACTTGGTTTGTGCAATTTTGTTATTATTATTGTTTTTTACTTTATTTTACCATTTCATCTATTAATTTGAAAAAAAAAAAAAAAAAAAAAGTTCGCGGCAGGCAGGCCGCGTTCTTTTTGCAGCTTGCCAAGGGCATTTTCATGCGTGCCATGAAGGGGCAGGATGAAGGCTAGCCTCTAGCCTTCATCCTCGCCATTCAAGGAAGGGTTTTAGGGGATTGGGAGATGGTACAAAAAGAAAAAAAGACATCAGCCGCAAAGAGAGCTTCATCGGGGGAAGGAGGATCGAAGAGGGTTTTGGGAGAAAAGAAAACCACCGAGAGCAAGGAGAATCAACGGGGGGAGAGGTTTTAGAAAGCAACAAAAAAGGAAGCTGGGGAGAAGCTGGTGACGTTGGGGATGGCTAGAAGGAACCAACGAGAGCATTAACGGGCTAAGAGGGAACCGAGAGGAGAGGATCGACGGGCAAACAGAAAAACTAAGAGAGGGACGTGAGTTTGAGAGATGAAAGACAGAAGAACTGGGAGTGAAGTTGAGAAGAGAAGAATCCGGTGTCATCTGGGACTGCCGCCACCTGCTGGAATCAACCACCGCTGCTGCTTGTTGCCGACCGTCACTGCCTTCACCGAGAGAAGGCATCGTCACTGTAAGTTGCGTTTTCTTTACCGAATTTTGTCTTTCATTTGTGAGTTGGAAACCCCAGATTTTAATGGTTGTATGCTGGGATTTTGGGGGGGGGGTATATGGGACAAAGATGATGATTCGGTTTTCAAAATTCATAGTAGAAATTCTGCTGCAGTTTTATCCATTTGACTGGGTCGCATTCTTCCTCTTTTGTTTGCTGATTTTGTTGTCGATTGAACCGTCTTGGGTTAGTTTTTTTTAGTCTAGAAATGTCCAGTCAAAGCCCTTCTAGAAAAATGGAGTCTTGCTTGAATCTGTTCTTTGAGGTCGTTGGTTTCCCGTGAGAGTGGGCAGCAAACCACTCATGGGCTCTTACACGTTGTTCACTCTCGTTCGTTTCATTCCCTTCATGATTTCCTTTGTTTCATGCCTTTCCAAATTTACCTGCTGGATGCTGAGACTCTTTTGATAGATGTGAGTCATGCCCAGAACGTGTACAACAAATAAAAAGTTTGCTGGTCTGTACTTGTGCTTGCTGATGTTTTCGTTTCTTTGTGGGTTATGTACATGTCCGCATTTCTGCCCATATTGTCCTCCTTGTTTGCGTTGTGCTTGAGATGTCACAAGTCTGTCTAGGGTCTCAAGGCCTTCTCATTTGTTGCATGAAACCGTGAGTTCCATGATTAGCTGGAACCATTTTTGTCAAGAGGCTGCACTACGGTTGCATCTCATGAAGTCCGCATTTCCTAAAGCTGTTTTGTAGTTGTCATTTAGAGCTTTCTATAAATTACTTCTTGTCAGGGGGTTTTGCCATGTTTATTGACTATAGTTGGATCAAAGTCTTACATGACTCTGCCGAAAGTTTCATGGGGTTGCATAATTTATTTGTTTGAAATTGCAGCAAGTTTCACTCTCGGTTTGGCTGAAAATTTTCATTCATAGGCAATGGCTTCAGTTTCATTTATTCATTGGAGTGTTAAATGCTTTAATTGGAGATGATTAGAAGGTTTTGTATGAACTTTGTTCGCCAAAAGTTTGCACCCAATGGTAGAAGCTTGTGGACAAATATTGCAGAAAATTTCCCCAGTTGCTAAATCTGTTTCGTAGCAGAAAGCTGGATACGTTGCCTGCATATTGGGAACACTTAGTTACTTCTTTTCCTGTTTGTTCATCCGAGAATCTGAGCTATACTTGCTATGGATGTTGAGTCTTTTATTTCGTTCTTGATTGTAAGATGACAAATGATTAAGTTAGTTTGGCTTGCTTTTCGGTATGAGTGTATCCTGGCTAAATGAAGAGAGTTGCAGAGATTGTGTTGGCTGGAAATGGAAATTGCAGAAATGCATGAGTTTCTTTGCATCTTTGGCATGAGGTTCCTTTATGTTTTTTTTTGCTTGTTTAGGTGTTAAGATTCTATACTCGTTTGTTTGGTCTAGAGTTTGATGTTTGGTGGGTGAAGTTCTCCTCAAAATTGAACCTGCGAATGGAACTTTGTGTTTGGAGTTTGAATTTGCAGCAGAAAAATGGAAATGAAATCTGTTTTGCCGAGAGCCTAGTCTGCATTCTTGTTTGCATGAAAATCTTCCTCACTTTGTTTTCTGCCATTTCCTTTTATGCATGATAAGTTTAACAAGAACATGAGGTTAGGTTTTAGTTTGAGATGATTGTGTGAATGTACGGGCAAAGTTTTTGAAGTTGAGAGTATAAGAATTGTTGCAGAAATCTGTCTTCCTGCGATACATTGCATTGCATGCTTGAAATAACTTTTAAAATTTGCACTTTAACCCCCCAAGTCCCCTTTTATTGCACTATGACCCAATCAATTAGAGAATTTCATCATTTTGGTCCTTGTTAATTTTAATTTGTGCAACTTCATTGCTTGTTTGCTTCAATTAACTACTATGCTTAGTTTAAATTGCACTTAAGTTATGACTGTAGGGACTTTATGGCTAAGTGAGCTTTGTTTTGCCCCTTTCTTTTTAATTTTTCTTAAATAAAGTGGTGCCTTGACCTTTTTATTATTTTGGAGGGTAATTGAATAATTTCACTTCATTGGGGCGTCAATTCAAGGGAGGTACACTCTATCCCTCATTTGCACTTCATTTGCCCCTACGTGCTCCTATGTGTTATGTGGATATGCATGTCTACTTCGCTTTCCTTGCCTTATCTAAATTTCTTTCAATTAGTCCATTTACTTTTTCGCCTTTATTTATGTTTTCATGGGGTATGTGTACACCTCTTGGCTTGTAATAGATAAGGCTCGAAGAGCATCTGGTCCACTTCCCCTTCCCCTTGGTTGCTTTTGTTATTCATTATGGGGTATGTGTACACCTCTTGGCTTGTAATAGATAGGGCTCGGAGAGCATCTGGTCCACTTCCCCTTCCCTTTGGTTGTTTGCTTTAGTTGCTACGTGTTAATTTGCTTTGTTAGGGATTTGCATCTAGTCGAGCATGCTAAATGCTATGTGCTATGTGTTTACGAGTGTTTTGGCATGTCTACTTGCTTTCATAGCCATGAATGAATGGAATGGATGAATGTACGCTTCCGCTAGTCCAACGCTAGTCGGAATTCATAGAATGGGCTAGTCCAACGCTAGACCCTTAGGGATTTCCCCTCGTTAGCACATCATTTGCTTGTTCACTACATGTCATGCATTTTTTTAGTTTTATCATTTGGCATGCTCCACGAGCCCTTTTCCCCTCATTTTAGGATTTTGCATCACATGCTAGTTATAGGGTACATTTGCATGAAGAGTACCCTTCTGATAAGGGAAACGAGCGAGTGTGGCTACTCGATGGCCTTAGCACGCTAGTTTTGCCTTCTAATCAAAGGGTAAATCAAAGTCGAAAGTTAGGAGTCAACCCCCGTACCCGTCTTGCTTGCATTCCCTAGGCTCATGCATTCTACATGCACTCTATCATTCTATACCCTCATTACACTTTTATTTTCTCCTCCTATTTTCACACATGCACCTTCATATCCCTTCACTTGCACACAAACACTTGGAATTTTCATACAATTGCACACGTGCACCTTTTCATACATTTGCACACAAACACTTGGATTTTTAATTTCTTTCATACACTTACACACTTGCACATTTGAGTCTCATTTGCATTAATCGACCTCTATGGGGTTTTCCTTTGTTGGCCGCCACAATTCATGTGGTTTGGGACCAAAAGCCTCACGAGAGACATCGTAGAATTTAGGATTGCATTTTTCTTTCCGTTTTGCATTCATATAGTCATATCCAACGTGCGAACATATATTGGGTAGAAAATTAGGAAAGGTAAGGTTAAGTCGCGCAACTAGCCTTGGCTAGGTCAAAGGGGTGCCTTGGATTCTATCCTTGCCTTCCCCTTTGTCAAACGTGACTCCCGAACCTTTTTCTTTGGCTTACGTGGACTAGGAGTCGTTTTAAAAAGGGTTTTACTACTTTGTCTTTAAAAAACACTTTTTGGGTGACTTGGTACACCCCAAATCTATACCAAGTGGCGACTCCGTTTTTCATATTTAAAAAACCCTTTTTAAAAATTTCATTTGGCCAAATCGTCGCTTTCCAAAGTCCCATGGCCTTTTTACTTTTCATTTTGCACACGTTCACACCACACTTCACACATCACATATTCACATTCGAAAAGTGGGGCGCGACACCTGTTCTGTCTCTCACTGGATAAAGCAGAAACTTGAGGCTTGAATTTGACGGACTTGCGTTCTGAATCTTATGAGGGTGTTCTCTGGAAAGTTATAGCCCTTTGAATCTATTTTCCAACGGTATAACTTTTACTAATTTTGGACTTACAAAACTTGAGATATGATTTTTCATATAGGGTTGCGCGAAACTGGAAAATCCTATTTTCCTAGTATTAATCTTACTTTCATTTTCTATTTCAAATTTGGAGTTGGTCAGTCATTGTACGTAGGGTTTTGAGGTTGTTCATGCCTTTCGGGCTAATCGTTATCTTTTCACTCCAAAGTCACCTCTTCGCTTTACATTAATGGTTCATTTGGATAGGCACCTGACTTGTAATCGAGTTTTACTTGCGAATTCCATTTATTAGGTCTTGGAGTCCAGTCTTAAGTGTTTGCCTTGATTGTTCTAGGAGGTGCTGACGAGTAAAGCCATACTTGGGAAGGAAACTTTTGAAATTATCCTTGTTTGATCAGGTGAGTGCACCACTCCCCTGAATGATTGCTAAACTGGTTTTCTGTACTTGCAACTTGCTATTTGAATATCTTTCCTGACTTTTTATCTTGTATGAGACGAGGGTGTACTTTATCACACTCGTTCTCTTACCTGTACTGAACGAACTGGAATCTATTACTTGTACTTGTTATGTACTTGCACTTGTTATGAGATCGTTTGGAAGCGTGTCCAACGATCGTCCTGTTAAACTTGATCGTCCTATTAAACTTGAGCTCAACCTCATGGGGAGTTAATTAAATCGAGCCAGCAAGGGCTTGGTCGAGATAATTGACAATCCTTGGGTGCCTGTTCCTGGGGGAATCTTTGGGTATTGAGACTCTTGATTCCGGTATACTCGAGCATTACCATTCATGTTCCTGTTTGGCGTTTGGGCCCGGTAAGGGGGTATGATTGGTAAACGGGATTTGGTGTTAAAGTGGTGTTCTACTGGACTGGTTTCCTTATTTGAAAGTTGACGGAGGGTCAACATAGTCGGATCAAGTACTGAAACGGGAAATTTGGCTCCTGAGAGCCAACTGTATCCTTTTATCTAAGTTGTTTTGTTCCTCTCCTTATTTGCTACACTTATGTGATTAATTGAGCATGAAGTTCCTTGGTTCTTGACTGTTATTATTTTGGGCACCTCATTGAGCTTTTAGCTCACCCCGTTTCGTTATCCTTGTTTTCCTTACAGGAAATCACCTTTTGAAGACTATGATGTTTTGAAGCATGAGTTGATCTAGTTTTAGTATTCTTTTGTATAGCTCCTCAATGGTTGGAAAACCTTAAATGTATTTTAACCAAACAATTCCCTTTTGAATTATAAATTTGCAACCATGTGTATATAAAAGTGTTTAACCATGTTCCTAAGTTGATTTGGTTTGGAAATATTTTTTTCTAGGGTTATCTAAAGTTGTTGTGCTTGGTTGGGTTTCGGACAGTGAATGTTATCTTGTCGAAGTTCTTTTGAGCGGTTGGTAGGGTTTACGCTCGTTCCGGATCTGTAGTCCTGGCGAGAGCTGGGCAGGCGGTCTGCCGAACCCTTTGGTTCGCCTTAGGGAGAGGTGGGGCTGTCACAGTACCCTTATTCCAAACCATCTCAGTCATTGAGAAACAGCCCCGACGTTGTCGGCACAGCTCCCAAGCCGAAGTTAAGAAAAAATGCCCCGTCGCCGACTTCACCCACAAGATTTGAACATGCCCATCCTTTTCTTGGGATGTTTACCCCTGTCCTAACCGACTCAAAGCTGAAACTAGAACCTACTTGGACACTCGAAAACACAATAAAGTTGACTGGGACAAATTGAGTGCTAGTGTCGGTTTCTGGTTAGCACAAGGAATGGTATAGTATCGGTTTGGAATTGGCAGCTTTGGTTTGTGTGTTTGGGGAGTTTCCTAGAGCTGACTTGGTCGGTTGAGGAAGCCTGTTTGGGTTGTGTTTGTGGTAGGGGCGGTGGATCTGGTTGTTAGATTTTACGAATCACGAAGTTCCCAATTTAGTGTCCAACAAAGAATTGGAAGGTACTCAGATTTGGGAGTTAGTGGAGATCTGAATCTCACTTGGGAAAAAGTATGCCTTGGACTGCTATGTATCCTAGATTTCTTGCCTTTCTTCCTCCTCTTTATTTATTTATTTTTTGTTTAAACCCAAATGATGTAAGTACCAAACAAATAGCCTAAGAATAACACAAATAATTCCTAGAATTTCCAGAAATTAAAAGTGGCACAAGAAAGTCACAAAACATTGACGGGCAAATTTTTTTTTTTTGCAAAGAATAAGACTAGCGGCTGGTTCTATTTATATATATATATATATTCTTGTTTTCTGAGCAAGACCCAATCATAGCAATGGACAACGAGTCTGAGCAACAATAGACAACAACTAGGCACAAACGTGGTGATACAAATCTGTACTAACGCAAGACACGACACACACAACCTGGAGATTGCAGACAGCAACCGAACAAGCAAGGGAAAAGGATTAGCTACTGGCCTTTTTTTTTTTTTTATTCACGACTCAAACAACACAAGACCCTACACGCATTAAACTAGACGCTGGACAGAAACTAGAGCCAACTACTGACCAAAATTTTTGGGCAGGTTTGCACACGAAACCACAAGACACGCTATGAAGAAGCAAGAGAAAGTTCTTGCGGCTGTAATTTTTTTTTTCTCTTCGGTCTTGCTTCTGTTTTTTTTCTCTCAGGTTTGGCACTTAATCATGAAGGCAATAGACAACAACACTGAACAATAGACTTGCACTAACAATAAGGAGACAATTCGTCAGATTGGTCAGTGCAAGGAAAACAACACCAAGTGCGGCAAGATAGAAAGAATAAGCACAGAAATTCCTATGACTATAAACGCTGTTTGATACTTTGATTTGCTGGTCCCAAGCGGTGGAGATAACAACAACAAGACACGACCAGATGTTGTCACACAAGACTCAATAGGATTTGGCAATAATGGGACAGATTGTACCAGATTCAATGGACACAGCAATACGGGAGCGACACTAGGAACACTAGCGGTTTGGTCTTGTTTCTCTCTTTTTTTTTTGGTAGCAAATGATGGATCACACAGATAACCCAGACACAACACAATTGACTCCCCGAAATTCCAGAAATTGAAGACGACAACAGGACAGACCCAAACAATGACGGCCAAACTTGAAAACAAAGGAAGCTTGCGGACAGAGACTCACGGACAGAACGCGACGTGCAAAGAGTTTTTTTTTTAACTTAACGAGACTGACACGAATTAAAACACAGAAAAAGGGATAAACGATATTACCAACAAGCTAGCTCTGATGCCAGATGATACGAATCTCGTTGGAGAGAAGATTCGCGACCCAAGATCACTTGTTGGATTTGACTTCGAATGCAAGAAACGGTAGCAGCGGAAACCCTATGACCTCTCTAATCCCCGTGACTACGAACTTGTTGATATTATCTCAACCCATAATCAAACGAATTAGCAAACCTCAGGCAAGTGTAGAAGGCGCCACAATTCAAGTGTAGTTCTTGAATTGATAAGCCAAACAAGAACACTAGAGTAAAACTCTAAGTTGTTCAAGGGTTGCTCGAAAGCTATGGAGAAAATTCTCACACTAGATTTTTATGATAAAAGTGTCTACCCCTTAAATTATCAAAGCTTGGCTATTTATAGCCTTACAAAGAAGCAAACCTAATCTAAGTTGGAAACAATGCAAGTTTCCTGATTCGATTTGACAACTAAACTAATGACTCACTAATCATAGTTAGGGCTAACTAATGGACAGCTTATAATCGACCCAATGAAGGCTTTAAGCTGGCCCAACATAACCCAATAAAAGCTAATTAACCAACTTAAATAATTGTGAGCCTAGACTCTATAAATCGGATCCAACTCAACATGAGGTCTTGGACCGAACTTATTCCTACCAAATAAAATAGAAATCTGAAAAATAAAATACTAAACTATTACTAAAAGATTCATTCTCTTGCAGCCTGAAACATGGCCCATAAGCGGCCCATATTTCGTATCAGTTCACTTATTCCGAATATTATTTTCTACACCCATTGAACCAAATTACATGGAAATATAGTTTCATTATATTTTTAAAGTAACTTGTTTCAAAAATTAATTTCCGGAAGCGCGTTTAGCGAGAATAGTGAATAGTGCTTGGAAATTTTAATCGATTGAGAGTGCAATAAGCTTGGAATATTGGAGACTTATACAATGGACCTAAATTAGGTATTTTAATATTTAAATACTCAAGCAATAGTTATTAGTATTATCGTTATAAGAATTTCTCGGAAGTTTCGCGTTATCGCGCTCAAATTGGAGATACGCGTTTTCACACGCGTGATTTCAATTGAGGGACTTTAGACCCTTATTTTGGGACAATTAAGAGTGAATAATATATAAATGTACATAAGTGCATTAGAGGTTTAGTGCACTAGTGAAACAAACGTGAGTGGAATCGAGCACGAAACGCCCACGAATGCGCGCGTGTAGAAGAGTTGACTTTTGCATTAACATGGCCCACACGTTTGAAGCTTCTCAAGGAAGCTAAAAATTGATCAAATTTCCCTCTCTCTTCCCTCTCATTTCAGTTGGCCAAGGAGAGCAACAAGAACACCAAGTTCTTTCAAAATTCTCTTCACCAAAATCATCATCAAACTTCACTCAAATCCTACCAAATTTTCACAGCACTTAGCTCTACACTAGAGGATCATCTGGAGCTATAAAAAAGGGAAGCTTTCATGGTTTTTCTTGGCAAAAGGGGAGACTAAAATTTCTGGTTTTTGCACACCAAAGAGGTAAGTGATGATCAACTCATAGAATCTTGTCTTTTGGAAGTCATATAGCATGATTAAGCTCTAGCATGCCTTTGGTTAGCTTGTTTATGGTGTAAAATGAAATGGGTGGACTCTTTGAACTCCCACCTTTGTCTTGGGGACTGATCTCATGCTTGATGTTGGATCTAATGTTGATTTAGTACTCAAAATGGTAGATTAATGTTGCATAACTAGAAGAAACTTCAAGGAGTGCATGGAGTAAAACAATTCACATTCTGCCCCTGCTTTGAACGTACCCTTTTCTGCAGAATTTTGAGGGTTTAATGGCTTGTATATGATGTTTATATGTTGTACAAAATTTCATTGAAAAATATTGAGGTTTGGTTGGTCAAATGAATTATTTTCGTGAAGGTAGCAGACCTGGAAACCGTTCCCGTAATACTCAGGCAGCTCTCTTGTTTTGTTCATAACTCGGTGCCCCGATGTCGAAATTGAGTGCCGTTAGTGGTGTTTGAAACTAGACATTCCCAGCTTTCCATTGGTACCAAATGCACATTCTGGTTCCACTTGAGTGAGCCACACCATTCGATTGAAAATCACTGTCTTGTTTCGTTTCTCTCCAGGAGACAGGACAGGACTTGTATCTTGATGAAACGAGCTGTTTGTGAATGGAATTTGTAACTGGTTTCTTCTAAGAAATTCTAGCCTTATGAAAGAGATTTCCAACACCACTAATCATTCTCAAATCTGAGTTGAATTGAGTGATTTATGATCAAAATACGAAACCTGCCCTGTTCTGGGAAACCCTAAAATTCTGGGCAGATTCAATATCGACTTGATGTGAACCTGTCAATTGGATTTCTTGGTATTAAACACTTACCAAATGTACCATGAATGTTCCTTAGACTTTGCCTATACAAATGAACCATGTTTGAAGGATTTTCTGGGACAAATGTTTGGAAATGAAGAACAAAAAGCTCAAGGCAGTTTTGCCTTTGGAATTTTTTTCGAAACTTTAGTTGGTTAGTTGACTACCTCCCCGAAGATATTTTTCCATGAAATTTGATAGAGGGATACCCTTTATATAGGAGTATTATACTCCCAAATTTAGTACCAATCCAAGTCCGTTTCGATACCTAACCAAAGTCCCAAAGTTGGAAGCTCAAATCTGGAAATTTGTTCACCAGTTTTGAATTTTTCCCAAACTTTGAGCCACCGTATCTCAGTGCTCGAAACTCCGATTCTTGATCTTCTTGTTCTATTATAAACCTTACTTGCAACTCTAATTGATTTACAAATTTCAGAGGCTAGCTCACAACGTGTAAATTTTGCCGAATTTCCAAAGTTAGTGAAAAACCAACCCCAACACAACCTTAAGTACTCTGAAACAGTAACTTTGAGCCCATTTTTTAATGTCTTCCATTTAGAATCATGGAAAAGTGTCTTTCAAGAACTTTTAGTACTTTCAAAGAGGTTTCCAACGGTACCAATTTTTCCAATTTTCGACATGTAAAATGTGAGATACGATTTTTCAAAATATCATATCAAAACTGAAAATTTTCCGAATTCCAAAGGAAGGGAGTTTTCAAGCACTCCTTATTCCTTTGATATTACTTGAACATTTTATACTTGATTTCCCAAAATGAAAACTCAATTGCTCTTGTACTTTAAGAAACTCTAATTGAACCTCGATTTACGAGTAATTGAGGTTCGTTTTCATGAAATTTCCTTAGATTGTACTAACATACAATCTTCCTTGATAATTGGGGCACGTGAATGATAATACATTATTATTTGCTTAAGTGCACACGAAGACCTTCAAGAGGATCCTACAGTGAGCACTTGAACTTCCAGAAAATATTTCTTCTTAATTTGCTCGGTGAGTGTCAAATGTGTGCTTATTTGAACTTGATACATGTTTACTTGTCATAAATGCTGGGATTTTGGAAACTTGAGATAAGGGTGTATTTTATCGCACTCGTTCTCACCGATATGAACATCTTGAATTTGAACACTTGTACATCTTGCTTGCTTGAACATGTTACATGCCTGGATGACTTGGATATGGTATGCTATGATTGCATATGTCGTTGGAGTGAATCTCCTCGACACATATATCTGCTTGAGGGACGCCCAAACCTCAATGGTCATCCTTGAGCTCGAGCCGGCATGGGTTTGGTCGGGTTCCTCGGTAAACCATGAGGAAACATGAGAGTTTGATCTAGTAAGAGATCTCGATTGGCATACTCGATGTAGTATTGCCCAAACATATGACAGGCGGGCCTGAAACATGGGTATGTAAGGTGAAAAGGGACATGATAAGCGAAGTTCTACGAACTGAACCTACCCGATTGACGGAGTGTCAAGTCGTGGTGGTTCCTGAACGTGCGAGTGGAATATAGCTCCTGAGAGCTCCAATATCCTTGAATTGTTTCTGTTTACTTTTCCGGTGAATTTTATTTATCGAACCTTTATTGCTCGACTTATATACTTGACTTGCTATTTGAACAATGTGCTTGCATGTGTGTTCTTGGCCTCACGAGCGTTTTGCTCACCCTGTAGATTTGTTTTCCTTAACAGGATTGAACTCGGAGAAGTGTTGGAGAAACCCTCCTGATGTGCTTTTGTCTTAGGGTTTCCATTATATTTTGGCTATGCCCTGGGTTTTGGGTTGTACCTTTGGAATTGAAATGTAATATTTGGGCATGATGTATAATTGGGATTTAAGTTGTATTTTGAACACCCGATGTACGGGTTGGATAATAGATGACCATTGTTAAATTGGACGCTTCCACATTATTTGTATTTATGTTATTCTTCTTATGACGTTTAGATTAGTAATAAGCTCGAATGGAATTGCTTGAGTCCTGGCGAGAATTGGGCAGGCGTCCCACGGATACCCTTTGGTTCGCCTTGAGGAGAAGTGGGGGCGTCACAGTTGGTATCAGAGCGCTAGGTTAGCGCCAGATTAGAGATCTATATGGGTGACATACTAGATACTCTACCTTTAAGATTTGAAATCGGACAACTTAGTCATACTTTGAATGACATTTGGGATAGACTAGTGACTAAGTTAGATATGTTTTAAACTTTAGGTGATTGTCGAGCTAGCTAGCGCTTAAGTTCTAACCTGAAAAGTGTGATTATTTTGCAAGGATGAAAAATGGAAATGGAGAGCCGACAGCTAATGGGAACGGCCATGCGAATGGTCACGTAGTGCCTCCTAGGCCTATCTACTACCGAGCACTTAGTGGGGGAGCTCGAGTATGCTATTCCCATCTGACAGACTTCCCCGATGTACGTGTAGGGTGACCTTTGCCTACCCGAACCACCTCCTGCTTGTTCTGGACGACGAGCGTCGTCAGCTAGTGGATCTTAATAGGGATCTTCAGGCAGAGGTGGATGAGCATAGACAGATGGTTAGCGCTCAGGGCGAGAGGATCGTCAAGCTTAAGAAGGTGATATAGGGCGAGGTAGCTACATCTGTCGTCATTAATGAACAGCTCCGGAGTACTAGGGCCCAACTTACTAGTTTGAGGGAGAAGGTCCGTGATAGGGCTTTCACGATCCTAGCTGATGCCACTAGGCTAGTGGAGGATGCGATAGAGGTAGCTCCTAGTTCTGAGGAGGAGGACCCGGAGGAGGTTCCCCCTGATAGTCCTACGGTGGACTAGGATCCTAGTAGTTGGCCCTTTTGACTTTTGACTAGTACAATTAGGACTAGTTAAGGTGACGCGAGTGTTGAGGCCATTGTATTTTGCATGCTTGTGTGGCCTACTTTTGGGGCACTTGTTCTTAATTTAGTCTTCTATGACTAAAAGTATACTTTTGAGCACCTGTGTGCTATATCTTTGTGAATTGTCCATAACTTGTTACTTGTACGAACTTGACGTGCTTATGAATGTAAATTATTATTATTTTCAATGTTTTCGCAGTTGGTTCTTGTTTTAAGTATTTTTTTCTTTTCGCGTAATTGATTCAATCCTTGCACTAGGCACACCTAGGATAATGGACGGACAAAGGAGTGGCCGAGGCCGTGGTCGAGACCGTGGGCGAGGGACTAGACAGGCCCAACCTCAGGGGGTGACCAGGGATCGGCAATTGGACCGACCCAAGGCCAGGGAAATGCTGAGGATAATCATATGGCTATTGCCATTAATAGGATGACTGATATCCTAGAACGTCTAACTGAAAGACAAGGTCCTGGACCGCTTAATCAAACTGGGGGACAGGACAGGGGAGAGGATAGAGCCTTGGAGAGGTTCTTAAAGTTTAACCCGCCTAAATTCATCGGAGAACCCGATCCTGAAGTAGCAGAAAATTGGTGGGAGAGAATGACTAACATATTCGCTGCTCTAGATTATACTGAGGAGAGGCGGGTGAACTTTGCCGCCTTTCAATTTGAGGGATTAGCTCGTGGTTGGTGGGATATGATAAAAGGAAAATGGGAGAGGACTCAAACCCTGTGGACTTGGGACAACTTCACGAGGGAGTTTAATGAGAAATTTCTTCCATACTTAATCCAAGAAAAGAGGGAGTATGAATTCATCAAGCTAAAACAAGGAACCCTTAGTGTAGCCGAGTATGAGGGAAAATTTACTAAACTTTTCAAGTATGCCCCTGAACTGGTGGTTAATGAACGGAGAAAGATTAGGCGATTTGTACAGGGGTTGAATGTGGAGATACAGGAGGGCCTGGCTGCGGCTCAAATTTCTACTTTTACTGAGACTCTAGAGAAGGCACAGAGGGTTGAAAGTGCCAAACTGCAAGTGAGAGATTTCCACAACAGGAAAAGGAACTTTTCTAGTCACATTTCTGGACAAGCCAGTAAAAGTACGCAGCCTTCCAAAATGGGAAGAGGAGCGGGAGGACCGAGGAATGCTGGAGCTTCGAGAGGAGCTTTAGTGAGAGAAGGTCCTAGTGGACCAATACAGGCTAGGGGAGCGCCTACTAGTGGCTCAACAGTAACCCCTCAAGTTACTTGTGGGTACTGTGGAAAACCCAATCACTCCGAGAATGATTGTTGGAGAAAATCGGGAAAGTGTTTATTTTGTGGTAGTGCCGAGCATCAGGTTGTGAATTGTCCGAAATCATCAAAAGTGGGAGGTAACACTCAGAGACCAGAGAAGACAATCTCTAAGCAAATCAGTGCCGAAGGGAGTTGATCGAAAGTACCGGTCAGGGTGTATGCACTGGATTATCAACAGGTTCTTGAGGCGACTGAGGTGGTAGAAGGTACAATTCCAATCTTTCATCGTTTAGTTAGGGTTTTAATCGATCCGGGTGCAACTCATTCTTTTGTGAACCCTAATTTCATGAATGGAATAGACTTGAGGCCAATTAAGCTACCTTATGACTTGGAGGTTAAAACGCCTACTGGGGATCAAAGTCTAATTGCTAACCTGGTGTATAGAGATTGTGAAGTCCGGATTGACGAACGAAAATTATTGGCTGATTTGATAGGTTTAACCATTAAGGGGTATGATGTAATCTTGGAGATGGATTGGTTAGCCCGTTATAATGCTCAGTTGAACTGTAGGACGAAGATTGTAGAGTTGTGCATTCCAGGAGAA
This sequence comes from Coffea arabica, assembly GCF_036785885.1. Taxonomy (NCBI): domain Eukaryota; kingdom Viridiplantae; phylum Streptophyta; class Magnoliopsida; order Gentianales; family Rubiaceae; genus Coffea; species Coffea arabica. The sequence goes on from NC_092316.1 coordinate 21,967,022, forward strand.
GCAATCCTGAAACTGGATATAAGGGGTAAATTAGCTTCGTCTGCGCTTATCTCAGGGATCCGGGCTAGAAAATTGTTAAGTAAAGGAGCCCAAGGATATCTAGTTTTTCTTATCAACACCCCTAGTGATAAGGTGAAATTGGAAGACATGCCTGTAGTGGAAGAATTTTCTGATGTTTTTCCTGAAGAATTGGAGTCTTTACCCCCGGAACGGGAAATAGCCTTTAAAATTGATGTGACCCCGGGAGTAGTCCCGATTTCTAAGATGCCATATTGGATGGTTCCAGCTAAATTGAAGGAGTTAAAATTACAACTACAGGACTTGTTGGAACGGGATTTCATACGAGAGAGTGATTCCCTGTGGGGAGCCCCAGTTTAATTTGTAAAGAAGAAAGATGGGAGTTTGAGCTTATGTATAGACTACAGAGATTTGAATAACGTCACCATTAAGAATAAATACCCACTGCCCCACATTGACGAGTTGTTTGACCAATTGCAAGTGGCGGTAGTATTCTCGAAGTTAGATTTGAGACAGGGTTACTATCAATTGAGGATCTTGGAGAAAGACATACTCAAGACTGCTTTTAACTCGAGATATGGGCATTTTGAGTTTGTCGTGATGCCATTTGGGTTAATGAATGCTCCTGCTACTTTCATGGATTTAATGCATGGGATTTTTAAGCCTTATTTGGGCCAATTTGTGGTAGTGTTCATTGATGATATTTTGGTGTATTCTAATAATATGAAAGACCATGAGAAACACTTAAGGGTTGTTTTGCAAACTTTAAGGGAGCATCAATTGTATGCTAAGTTTAGCAAGTGCGAATTCTGGTTAAAGGAAGTGACTTTCTTAGGGCATATAATTTCTAAGGATATAATTAAGATGGATTCAGCTAAGGTTGAAGCTGCTTCAAAGTGGAAAAGACCGGAAAATCCTACGGAAGTTCGAAGTTTCATAGGATTGACAGGGTATTATCGGAGATTTATCCAGAATTTCTCAAGAATTGCTGGACCCATGACTGAATTGACCAAGAAAAATGAGAAGTTTATTTAGAGTCCTAAGTGTGAAGAAAGTTTTCAGGAGTTGAAAAAACGGTTAACAAGAGCACCTGTGTTAGCTCTACCAAGTGGACAAGATAGTTTCGTGGTTTACACAGATGCTTCTAAGGAAGGACTGCGGTGTGTTCTAATGCAAAATGACAGAGTGATAGCATATGCCTCTAGGAAATTGAAACCGCGTGAAGGAAACTACCCGACTCATGATTTAGAGTTAGCAGCTGTGGTCTTTGCTTTGAAAAAATGGAGACATTATCTGTACGGGGTAATATTTGAGGTTTTTACATACCACAGAAGCCTTAAGTACTTATTTTCTCAGAAGGAGCTGAATTTGAGGCAACGGAGATGGATGAAATGTGAGAACCCTGAAAAATGGATATATAAACTAGTGCATATTTCATTTGCATTTCTTTTATTCTTGGATAATTTTTAGTATTACTTTTAATTGTTCGCAATTAAGTACATAATAATAGGTTTACAAAAAAATAATAATAATATAATTTTCCTAAGTTATGAAATTTCTTGGTTTTATTTGACTCAATTAATATCCTTAGGGTTAGCTTAATTTGTCGTCTTAACATAAAATGATAGAATACTTAATTCCTTTATGCTAAATTAATGATAATTGAATCGATAGACTTACTATCTTTAAATAAATTATTTAAGTTCCTATGATTAATTCTAATTAGTTGCTAATGTTAAATGTTAATAAGAATTTCTAGGAACCTTAATATTCAAGTTTAAATCGATAATTATTCGATAAAAATGGTTTAGGTATATTAGGGTATAATTAGGCGTTCAAATCACACTTGAGGATAATTTTTAGAATTAAGTCGGAATTGAAAAATTAAGTTGAGATTGGGGAGCAAAGTGAAAAGACTAAAATACCCTTACCTTACCTTTCCATGCAAACCAAACAAGACGTCTGACCGCAAATCAAATCACATTTGCTATTACCAATTCGATACGCAACCAATTGTTATACGAAATCGATTCTTACACGAAACCTCTATTCCTTAAACAACGGCACCACCAAACCATCCTTTCTATCTCACGGCCAAAACCACAAAACCATTCACTCTAATTCAAATTTCATATCACAAACACAAACCGCAACTTCCTTTCTTCTCTGCACAAGTAAACCACAAACCGCTTCCTCTCTTGATACCGAGACACCATCATCACCAAGTCCCATTTCCTTCTCTGCACACTCCACCGAAGCCACTGCAATTTCTCTCCACAACCACACCATACCTCTTCCTCTACCTTGACCGAGAGCATCCGAGAGAGAGAGGACTGCTGGGTGAGCTGCATCCGAGAGCTAGGAGGAGGGAACGTGAGCTGCCAGAAATTTTCTGGTCCTGTCGTGAGTTGGAGTGAAGCCAGGGAGGAGATTTACAGGAAGCTTCACCATTTTGCACCTTCATCCCCACCAACTCCAACCAACCGACCTCAAATCCACCAGCCACAACCAATTCCAGCCGCAACTTAGGAGCCAGGATCCACCGACTGCACTTGGCCGAGAGCTAGGGAAGAAATTTCTGGAATATTTCGTGTGAAGGATTAGCTGCTATCTGAGGTAATTTCTGGTCTAAGTAGGATGATTATTAGTTGAGCAAGCTACATCTGAGCTTGCATGTTCAGATTATGCAGTCGGATGTTGAAATCCAACCATTAGAAAAAAAAATTCTGTTTTATCAAAATGTTGCTACCGAGAATTTGAGGAGATAATGCAACTCCATTTGTGTTTTTCTGTGGCATCTGAACACCTAAGTGCCTTTAGCTGAGTGAAGACTTGAAGATTTAGACCATGCATGTTGAATTGTGCATTCGGATGATGTGTTAAAGCAGAGAAAATTTCTGGTTTGGTTAAGAAAATTTCTGCCGAGGAACTGGCTTGAATTTGTAATTTTATTTCTGACTTCCTGCGATAATCTGAGCTCAATTTGGTGTTTAACCAACTAATCACAATAAGGTTAAGTCATCTAAGAACTTGCATGTGGGGGTTAGGCATCCGGATGAGATTTTTAAGAAAAGAATTTCTGATATGTGCTAGTATAGAAACTACCAAGAGCTTAGCTGGATTATTGCAGCCTAACTTGGTTCGATTTTGTTGTTGTTGTTGTTGATGTTGTTGTTTAAACTTATAACCATGATTAGATGGTTAATAACAAGTTAATTAGGCTTTGCATGCAGCTAATTAGTTAGTTTAAACCAGAAAAATAAAATAGAAATGCAATCTGTTGCATGCATGTTTGTCCGAAGCTAGCTGTACAAAATTTATGGAAAATTTGGGGATTTGCAGCTGTTGTTTAAGTTAAATTTTGAATGGGAATTATTAATTAGCTAGATAAGTTTTTGCATGACTAATTTGGGTATCTAAAACCATGTTTTAGCCGAGGAAAAATTGGATTTATAAACACCTAAGTGCTGGAAAAATTCTGGAATAGCCGAGAGGTTTGATCAGAATTTTGAGTTTGTTTTCTTTTGGATTTTAAACTATTTCTGGATTTTTTTTCCTTGGATATAATGGTTGAGAAATACAGAGAAGTTGTAAGTCTTAAGTTGTGTAAGTTGGTTAACAATGAAATATTTGATAAATTGAAGATGGAACCAGAAAATGTTGGGTTATACATGTTGGAAATTCTTGTGTGATAGCCAAAGGGTGAGTTGGAACCTTAACTTGATTTTTTAAATTGTTTCTTGAAACTTGATGGATGGAAATGCCTGGAAAATGTTGTTTTGGAGCTCTATAAGAAGTGTATGGATGGTTTAAATAAAAACATGTTGGTGTTAAAAGAGAAAAAGGAGTTTTCACAAGTGAAAAATTGAAATTTCAGATTTTCGGATGTCCCTGACCAGTCTCAGTAAAATGTTTATATCTTGGTGTACGAAAATCCGTTTAAGGCGCCGTCAGTGGAGTTTGAAACTAGAATCATAGGCCTTTGTCCTGTACAAATTTCGTATTTTTCCTCCATGTGTACTGCTGTCTGTGAATCCTCAAAATAGACTGTTTGTACGAATGTCCTGTTTCTTAGTGAAACTGAAATTGGGTTTTGGATGGAGATTTTAGCTTACTTGTGGTGTAAATTCTTGATTAAATTGTGGTTGGAAGTAATTGATGTTGTCAAGGGCTAATGATTGATGAAGCCCTTGGCCATTTGAATGACTTTATAAGTACTACAGGGAGATGAAAGCTAATTGCTGGAAGGTCTTGGAGGCTTTACTTTTATTTTTAATTGCTTATGATGGGCTTGCTGAAACCAAGTGCTAATGATTGATGAAGCCTTGGTTGATCATTTTATTTTATTCAGAAATGCACTTGTTGAAATCTAGGGCTAATGATTGACGAAGCCCTAGTAATTTGCTATGTGATTTTTGCCATATTTTGATCCATATTATGATTTCGAAACGGAATCGGAGCTGTGGAAGTTGTATCGACCTTGCGAACTCGAGTAACTGTGGTCAAAGTAATCAAAAATATTTTTCCAGCTAGTATTATATTATAAAACTCAATATCTAGTGTTTTGCCTAAAACTTTCCAACCCGATAATTCTCTCTAGCTCAAACTAGCCTTGATAGCTATAGTAAATAAGTTCTATAGCTTTTGAAAACTCTAAGTCTTATTTTAATTCCTTTTCTTTCCTTAAGCTTTGCACTTGGATAGTTAACTATAGGAAAAGTTCCAAAATACGAGTTTTACTAATTTTAGTGAAAAGCTTGGGAAACTTGCTCGGCAAGAAACCTTATTTTAGGAAAAATGGTTTTTAGGGATAATTTTTGCAAAAGCCGTAACTTTAGAGAAATGTTCAAAATAACCTTCTAACATTGATATTAAGAGGTTTATCGACTTATTTCAAGAAAATAATAATAGTTACCCTTTTATAAGAAAAGTATTCCCAGGAAAACTATAGGAAACATTTCTTCTACTTTTGTCAAAGTTTTAACCTAAGGGACTCTTAATTTTTCTAAGGGAAAGTGAACTAGTAGTATATTAGATATACCTCAATGTTTATAAGCTTAAAAACTGAGTAGAAACTTATAGTTTCAAAATTTTGGTTTTTAGGATATTGCGAGGACGCGGAATACGATTTCCAACTTGATATCTGAACTCCACTCTTGGTGAGTGTCCCTGCTTGTTTTATGCCTATGTGGTTAAGTGCTTTATCAACTCGCTATGTGATAACTGTCAAAATGGAATAAATGGTTTTTGATCCATCGAAGTGAGCAGTGTGTACTTTATCGCACTAGCCGTTCGAGTGGTGGCTTGTGTGAATCATTTTTTTTTTATGAACCTAAATGTAGTTACGTCGTTGGGTGAATCCCTCGACGCGTGAATCTAACTACCATAAATCTAAATGTAGTTACGTCGTTGGGTGAATCCCTCGACGCTTGAATCTAACTGCAATAAGTCATTGGGTCAATCCCTCGACGCATGAATCTGATTGCAATCACGTCAGTGGGTGAATTCCTCGACGCATGAATCTGATTGCAATCACGTCATTGGGTGAATCCCTCGACTAATTTTATACGGGTATATCTCGAGTATACTGCGTCGGTAGGCGAAGTTCGGGCCCAAAGCAGAGGTATGAACGGTGACGGGTTAGGATTAAAATAAGTGGATCTGCATGGACTATAAGTAGTGAAAGTTGACGGAGGGTCAACTACGATAGTATCTGATCAAGCGTGGAAAATAGCTCCTGAGAGCCCCTGTATCCTACCTTGTGCTGTTACACGCTTTCCTAGCTGTTCAATTTTGATTAAATTATTACTCGCTGGTTGATTTATGTTATTGCATGTTTTGGGGCACCACTGAGCTTTAGCTCACCCCACGCTTATTGTTTTCCTTAACAGGTTCTGGAAACTGAAAGCTGGATGCTTACTTATGTTTTCCTTTTGAATTGTATTTGAATACTATAACTTATTCTGTGGGCTGTAATGTGTTATTTGAGATAATGTACTTTTCTTTTGGATTGCCACTTGAAGCTGGAAAAATGTGTAAACCCTAATTCGATTACTTGGCTTGTAAGTTGTATTATGGATTGATGCATTTTATCTATCCGTTTTGTTATGACTTTGTACTTTGGTAAGTAGCACGTAGGACGTTTAAGGGCCTCGACTGGTTATTTTATCATTGCTATCTCTGAAGTTAATGTGGCTTTAAGGATGATCCTATTCGGGAAAAATTGTTTTGTAATAGATTAATTTATTCTTCGAAAGGTTTTGGGTTAGATTGCTCGCGTGAGTCCTGGCGAGAGCTGGGCAGACGGCCCGCCAACCCTTTGGTTCGCCTCAGGGGGAAGTGGGGTCGCCACATGGAATTCCTGGAAAACTATGACTGTACGATTAAGTACCATCCAGGGAAGGCCAATGTAGTGGCCGATGCTTTAAGTCGTCAAGTGCAAATGGCTGGATTGATGATTAAGGAGTTTCAATTATTGGAAGAAGTTAGTTATTGGAATCCTTGATTAGAACCAAGGAAGGTAATTTTGGAGAATATTGTAGTGACTTCCACTTTGTTGGAACGCATTAAGGAATCTTAAGAAAAGGACACTGAAGTGCAAAAGTGGGTGGAAAAGGCTAGAATGGGAGACAAGACGGATTTTAATTTGGGGTCCAATGAAATATTGAGATTTTGGAATCGGATAGTAGTGCTAAAGGATGAAGAACTTAAGAAGGAAATTTTAGAAGAGGCACACCGATCGAAGTTTACTGTACATCCTGGAGGGAATAAAATGTACCAGGACTTGAAGAGTCTTTACTGGTGGGAGAATATGAAAAAGGAAATAGCCCAATTTGTCCAAACATGCTTAGTTTGCCAACAGGTTAAGGCCGAATATCAGAAACCGTTGGGACTTTTGCAACCCTTAGAGATACCTGAATGGAAATGGGAAAACATCACCATGGATTTTGTATCGGGATTGCCAAGGACACAAAAAGGCTATGATGCTATTTGGGTAATAGTGGACAGACTGACCAAGTCAGCTCATTTTCTGCCAATTAACATGAAGTATCCACTGGAAAAGTTAGCCAAGTTGTATTTAGATGAGATCATTAGGTTACATGGAATACCTGTAAGTATCGTGTCCGATAGGGATCCGAGATTTGTTTCGAAATTCTGGCAAAAGATGCAAGAGGTGTTAGGGACTAAGTTGAACTTTAGTACCACTTATCATCCCCAAACTGATGGACAATCTGAAAGGACAATTCAAACTCTTGAGGACATGTTAAGGACTTGTGTTCTGGATTTTGGAGAGAGTTGGAGTAAGTTTTTGACTTTAGTGGAATTTGCCTACAATAATAGTTTCTACTCTTCTATTCAGATGGCCCCGTATGAGGCACTTTATGGTCGGAAATGTAGGTCTCCGATTTGTTGGGATAAAGTAGATGAACGGAAGATCTTAGATCCGACTACAGTATCTTGGAATGCAGAAACTAATGAGAAAGTAAAGTTGGTACGCCAAAGAATTCAGACCGCTCAGAGCCGCCAAAAGAGTTATGCCGATAATCGGAGAAAGGATTTGGAGTTTACTGTTGGAGATTTGGTATTTCTTAGAATCACGCCCTTGAAAGCAAGCTTGATGTCTGGAAAAGGAAAGAAGTTACAACCGAGGTTTGTAGGACCTTACAAGATTATCCAACGCGTGGGGAATGTAGCCTATAAGCTTGAATTGCCGCCGAGCATACCTTGAATCCATAATGTGTTTCATGTATCTATGCTTAAGAAGTACCATCCAGACCCCTCTCACGTTTTACAACCAGAGAGTATAGAGATAGATGAAACCTTGACCTATGAGGAGAAACCGGTTAAACTTTTGGATCGGAAGGTGAAGGAATTGAGGAACAATCGAATAACGTTAGGAAAAGTTCTTTGGAGGAATCATGGGATTGAAGAGACAACATGGGAGGTCGAAGAAGCAATTCAAGAGAAGTATCCAGACTTGTTCATCAATCAAGGTAAATTTTGAGGACGAAATTTTCTTAAGGGGGAGAGGATGTGAGGATTCAAAAAAAAAATTTCAATTACTTTGAAACCCTAAATTTACTTGTTCACTTATTTCGAATATTATTTTCTAGACCCATTGAACCTAATTACATGGAAATATAGCTTCATTATATTTTAAAAGTGACTTGTTTCAAAAATTAATTTCCGGAAGCGCGTTTAGTGAGAATAGTGAATAGTGCTTGGAAATTTTAACCAATTGAGACTGCAATAAACTTGGAATATTGGAGACTTATACAATGGACCTAAATTAGGTATTTGAATGTTTAAATACTCAAGCGATAGTTATTAGTATTATCATTATAAGAATTTCTCGGAAGTTTCGCGTTATCGTGCTCAAATCGGACATACGCGTTTTCACACGCGTGATTTCAATTGAGGGACTTTAGACCCTTATTTTGGGACAATTAAGAGTGAATAATATATATATGTACATAAGTGCATTAGAGGTTTACTGCACTGGTGAAACAAACGTAAGAGGAATCGAGCACGAAATACGCGCGAGTGCGCGCGTGTAGAAGAGTTGACTTTTGCATCAACATGGGCCACACGTTTGAAGCTTCTCAAGGAAGCTAAAAATTGATCAAATTTCCCTCTCTCTTCCCTCTCATTTCAGCTGGCCAAGGAGAGCAACAAGAACACCAAGTTCTTTCAAATTTCTCTTCACCAAAATCATCATCAAATTTCACTCAAATCCTACCAAATTTTCACAGCACTTAGCTCTACACTAGAGGATCATCTTGAGCTATAAAAAAAGGGAAGCTTTCATGGTTTTTCTTGGCAAAAGGGGAGACCAAAATTTCTGATTTTTGCACACCAAAGAGGTAAGTGATGATCAACTCATAGAATCTTGTCTTTTGGAAGTCATATAGCATGATTAAGCTCTAGCATGCCTTTGGTTAGCTTGTTTATGGTGTAAAATGAAATGGGTGGGATCTATGAACTCCCACCTTTGTCTTGGGGACTGATCTCATGCTTGATGATGGATCTAATGTTGATTTAGTGCTCAAAATGGTAGATTAATGTTGCATAACTAGAAGAAACTTCAAGGATTGCATGGAGTAAAAAAAATTCAGATTCTGCCCCTGCTTTGAACGTACCCTTTTCTGCAGAATTTTGAGGGTTTAATGGCTTTTATATGATGTTTATATGTTGTATAGATGGTGTACAAAATTTCATTGAAAAATATTGAGGTTTGGTTGGTCAAATGAATTATTTTCGTGAAGGTAGCAGACCTGGAAACTGTTCCTGTAATACTCAGGCAGCTCTCTTGTTTTGTTCATAACTCGGTGCCCCGGCATCGAAATCGAGTGCCATCAGTGGTGTTTGAAACTAGAAATTCCCAGCTTTCCATTGGTATCAAATGCACATTCTGGTTCCACTTGAGTGAGCCACACCATTCGATTGAAAATCACTGTCTCGTTTCATTTCTCTCCAGGAGACAAGACAGGACTTGTATCTTGATGCTCAAAAAACGAGCTATTTGTGAATGGAATTTGAAAATGGTTTCTTATAAGAAATTCTACCCTTATGAAATAGCTTTCCAACACCACTAATCATTCTCAATTCCGAGTTGAATTGAGTGATTTATGATCAAAATACGAAACCTGCCCTGTTCTGGGAAACCCTAAAATTCTGGGCAGATTCAATATTGACTTGATGTGAACCTGTCAATTAGATTTCTTGGAATTAAACACTTACCAAATGTACCATGAATATTCCTTAGACTTTGCCTATACAAATGAACCATGTTTGAAGGATTTTCTGGGACAAATGTTTGGAAATGAAGAACAAAAAGCTCAAGGCAGTTTTGCCTTTGGAAATTTTTTCGAAACTTTAGTTGGTTAGTTGACTACCTTCCTGAAGATATTTTTCCATGAAATTTGATAGAGGCATACCCTTCATATAGGAGTGTTGTACTGCCAAAGTTAGTACCAATCCAAATCCGTTTCGATACCTAACCAAAGTCCCAAAGTTGGAAGCTCAAATCTGGAAATTTATTCACCAGTTTTGAATTTTTCCCAAACATTGAGCTACCGTATCTCGGTGCTCGAAACTCCGATTCTTGATCCGCTTGTTCTGTTATAAACATTACTTGCAACTGTAATTGAGTTACAAATTTCAGAGGCTAGCTCACAACGTGTGAATTTTGCCGAATTTCCAAAGTTAGCGAAAAACCAACCCCAACACAACCTTAAGTACTCTGAAACAGTAACTTTGAGCCCATTTTTGAATATCTTCCATTTAGAATCATGGAAAAGTGTCTTCTAAGAACTTTTAGTACTTTCAAGGATGTTTCAAATGGTACCAAGTTTTTCAATTTTTGCATGTAGAATGTGAGATACGATTTTTCAAAATATCATATCAAAACTGAAAATTTTCCGAATTCCAAAGGAAGGAAGTTTTCAAGCACTCCTTATTCCTTCGATATTACTTGAATGTTTTATACTTGATTTTCCAAAATGAAAACTTGATTGCTCTTGTACTTTAAGAAACTCTAATTGAACCTCGATTTGCGAGTAATTGAGGTTCGTTTTCATGAAATTTCCTTAGATTGTACTAACATACAATCTTCCTTGATAATACATTATTATTTGCTCCGGCACACACGAGGACCTTCAAGAGGATCCTATAGTGAACACTTGAACTTCCAGAAAATATTTCTTCTTGATTTGCTCTGTGAGTGTCAAGTGTGTGCTTATTTGAACTCGATATATTGTTTACTTGTCATAAATGCTGGGATTTTGGAAACTTGAGACGAGGGTGTACTTTATCGCACTCGTTCTCTCTGATACGAACATCTTGAATTTGAACACTTGTACATCTTGCTTGCTTGAACATGTTACATGCTTGGATGACTTGGATGACCCCTCATAGCACAGCTGATATCGTCTCCGTAAGTTGGATAACAAAAGAGGAACGAGCTCTGTCAAAGGCCAGTGTCATGATGGCTAAGGAAATGATCTGCGGAGGATATGAGTTTGACAAAGGGCTGGGACGCGATTTACAAGGAATTCTGAAACCAGTGGAAATTGTAGAGAAGAAGGATTCATTCGGTTTGGGTTTTGTAAGGCCCAAAGACAACCTAAGAGGGGGGTGAATTCGGTTGATTAAAATCTTAATCAAATTTATGCACTTTTTCTTTAATAAAAATTTACCTTCTTTTCTAGTAATGATCAACCGAGTAGATTAGAAGAAGAGAGCAATGTTGATCAGAAAAAAAAACAAGTATAGATAAGCAATGAGAATTTTATTAAACAAAAAAGTAGGATAGAATATCAAACCAATTGTCTACCAAGCTTTCCTCAAATTTGAAGACCAATCACTAGGTTGAGCAACTTCTCTTTGATGAAAGATGATCAACTAGATGTACAATGGAGGGAGCACTTCCTCCTTGCCCTAAGCCTCACTTAGTCAAGTTAAGAAGTTTTATAATCACTCAGATAACCCTCAACAAAGCTACACTAATGAAACTTTCAACCACAAGAGAAATGCTCACAAGAAATTCACACCACTTGGAGAACAAATCTTGTCTTGGAGACTATTTTCTAGCTAAAATATCTCTTGACATCTTGTAAACAAAGTGTGCAAAAGTCTACCACTGGTTCAGAATCGTTTGTATTTAAAGAGGACCAAAAGTGGGCTTCAATAATGCTTCCAACGGATAGTAGGCAGATGAAGAGTCAGCTAGCCATTGGGGCCGTCGGACGTCCAACAGATGAATCACTGTCCGATCCCATCGTCCGAAAATCAGCCAAGTTGTCGTTCAGACGTCCAATGGGATATTATCGTCCGACAGCATCTGCGTCCGAACGTCGTCAGAGAGTCATCAAAACTTTGCAGAATTTCTCGGACGTCCGATGCCATCTATGTGCGTCCGATCCTCCCCGGACGTCCGATGCTTTCTTACGAGCGTCCGACAGAGTTTCCTTCTTGATGTTCTTCAATCTTTCGGACGTCCGACATCTTCCTTTAGGACGTCCGACATGAGTGTCATGTTTTTGCTTCTTCATTTGGTTGGTTTTCTTTCCTTGACATCATTGTATCTGATTCTCTAAAAAGCAAAAACACTTATATTTGAAGAGAGTTAGATAAACATTTCAAAGTACTTTGTGATCATCAAAACCAAGAATAACAGGTTTCCGACCAACCGCTAAAGACATCAAAGAAATGAAGGAACGCAAGAGAGCAGAGAAAGAAAGCAGGCGAAAGGCTTTTGATATTCCACCACTGCATTATACCTTTCCACGACCAATCGAGGTGATCACGTCAGAGATTAACCCAGTTGATGAAATCGAAACCAGTCTGGCCCAATTGTTCGTTAGGGCAACATTTGAAGACAGTTTCCCAGATGAGGTCGAGTTTCCCGACATCCCTGAAGGATCAATTTCTAATTGGACAGCTGAGTTTTTACCCATTCAGAAGGAGTTTCGGTAAAACTAGAGGGGTTTGTCATTCATGCGAATTCATGAAAATATTTCTGCATCTGTAAATAGCTAATGAAAGCATCTTTATCTTTGACTAAAATTTACACATGTAAATATTGTTTCCGCTTGCTTTCCTTTTGTTTTTGCTTTCAATCAAAGGTTTTATGAAAATGCACAAGTGGTTCTTGTCATGATGTTTTGTTTATTCTTTTGTCATATTGTTTATTCATTTGTTTGTTGTATATTTGTTTGCTTATTATTCCACATTCATTAATTCTTTCAGATGGCCAAAAATAAAACTGTTTGACCATTTGGATATCACTGTTCTGAAATTCAATAATGGCAATCTCTATATCACTCACGACTTGGAGGTCTGGGAATCCGAGCTTCAAAGCGAGAGTGATAATGAGGAGGTATTCGATTCTTTTGCAAAGGACTTTGAACAATATGAGGAGAAACCAAAACCGAACCTGGAATAAACAGAAAAGGTTAACATTGGCACTAAAGATGAAGTTAAGGAGGTGCAAATTAGTATTCATTTGAATGAGAGGCAGAAAAAGGAGATACTTGAATTTTTGACTATGTTCCAGGATGTATTTGCGTGGTCCTATGATGATATGACTGGTATTTCAACTGATGTGGTAGTGCATAAGTTGCCCACAGACCCTACTTTTCCACCCGTAAAACAAAAACCCCGCAAATTCAAACCAGATATGAGCCTTAAAATAAAAGAGCAAATTGAAAAGCAGCTCAAAACCAACATTATCATTGTTTCCCATTACCCTATTTGGCTTTCGAAGTCCCTGTCCCAAAAAAGAATGGAGAGGTGCGAGTTTGTGTTGATTTTAGAGACCTCAATAAGGCCAGTCCTAAAGATGATTTTCCTCTGCCAAATATTCACATTCTTCTGGACAATACCGCTGGGCATGAGATTGAATCTTTTTGTGATTGCTTCGCTGGATACCACCAGATTTTGATGGCAGAAGAGGATAGGGAGAAGACTGCTTTTATCACCCCTTGGGGCACATTTTGCTACCGAGTGATGCCCTTTGGTTTAAAGAATGACGGAGCTACGTATCAAAGGACCATGACCACCTTGTTTCATGATATGATCCACCGGGAGATGGAGGTCTACGTGGATTACATCATAATCAAGTATAAAAGGGCAGAGAACCATTTGGTTGATTTGAAGAAGCTGTTCGAAAGGTTGCGAAAGTACAATTTGAAACTAAATCCTGCAAAGTGCGCCTTTGGGGCACCAGCTGGTAAATTGTTGGGCTTCATTGTTAGTAAAAGAGGCATAGAGATAGATCCAGCAAAAATCAAAGCAATTCGAGATATGTCAGTGCCGAAAACTCAAAAGGACGTGAAAAGTTTCTTAGGAAAGATCAATTTTATTGGGAGATTCATTGCCCCACTAACTGTCACATGCGAGCCGTTGTTCAAATTGTTGAGAAAGAATGTGCCATTGTATTGGAGTGAAGAATGCCAACAAGCTTTTGATAAGATCAAGGATTATTTGTTACATCCGCCAGTCTTGGTGCCACCCAAGCTAGGTCAACCATTAATCATGTACCTATCTGTGCTTGAAGAAGCAGTTGGTTGTGTTCTCGGGCAGCATGATGACTCCGGAAGGAAGGAGCAAGCCATTTACTATCTAAGCAAAAAATTAACGCAGTATGAGACTAATTATTCATTCATTGAGAAAAGCTGCTGTGCATTGGCCTGGGCAGCTCAAAAGCTGAGACACTACCTGTTGAGCCACACCACTTATCTTATTTCCCGATCTGATCCTTCGAAGTATCTCTTGGAGAAGCCGATGCTAACTGGACGTCTGGCCAAATGTGTGAGAGCCCGTAAAACCCTAATTATTTTCCTAGGGTTTATTCCCCTTTAATTGCATAATTTTGCATTTTCTGGCTTAGAAATATTTTCTGAGAGGATTTTATGAGCAATTATAGTTTTAAGATGATTTTTCTAGCATTGGCGAGTTTTTAGAAAATTAAGGATAAATAATGGACGTGGGACCCACTAGTGCGAAAAGTTCGGAAAAATTCGGCCAATAAGGTTAAGTTTCGGATACTGTTATAAATTTATCGGGTGTTAAGTGATGAGTAGAGTGTGTGAAGTGATTGATGTGAGAGAGAAAAGAAAGATAGGAAGGCATTTAATGAGATGCCACATGTCACTTTCTCATTGGGCATGGCTTAAGAAACACTATTCACCTTTTGACAAATTTTTGACTTTTGACCCAATTAGTAAATATCTTCAAAAATTCATTAAAATCCCTTCATTTTCTCTCCACCATAGCCGGCCATCCCAAGCTCCACAAGGAAGAAAGTTCATCAAATTGCAAGCTTCTACTTGGTCCAATCTACCACAAACCAAAGCCTAGAATTGTTTCTACTCCATAAAAACTTTGCTTCTAGTGTTAGTAAGTGTATTGGTGAACTTTGTTTGAAGATCAAAGGTGTCCAATATCCCTCTTTCTCTTGATTTCTTGGTAAGTGTTGCTTGAACACCCTACTACCTCTAATAATGGTCATATGATGCTTAGAAGTGGCATGAGTGTGTGAAAATGTGATTTATTTCTTGATTTGGCTTGTTATGGTGAAGTTTTTATTTTATTGGGAATTTTTCTGGTTTAATATGATCTTGATGTTGGGGGCTTGTATGATGAATTGTAATGGTTGGAAATGGCTCTAGTGGATGTCAAATGTGGTTAAATGCAACTAATTTTGGATTTGGATGGAAAATTGGAAAGTTAGGGTTCTTGAAGCCCCAATTCTGTCCGGTTTTAGATCACTGTGTTAGAGGCCGAATTGGACTTTTCTCAAAACATGAAAGTTGTAGGTATTGATGTGTATAAGGTGCCTGTAAAATTTCAGGGCATTTAGATGAGTGTAGAGTGAGTTATGACGAAATTACTGTAGCTGTTCTGCTTTGATCAGAATGCAAAAACTGAGTTTGTATTTGGCCATTTTGACTGGTTTTGGTTTGGATTTTGGAGTTGGTGTCTTCTGATGAAATGTAGCTGGATGACTTAGCTAACTTATGCCTTTGGAATTTCGGCATTTGGACTTGTATGGACTGAGATATACCGATTACAGTTTTCTGCGTTTTGCAAACCTGTTTTGGGAATTCTGGTATAGTATTTCGTATATTTGACCTAGTTTTGTTAGGAACTGGATTGAGTGGTCTTCTACATTATTGTAGCCCTGTTCCATAGCTTCGAAACGGTGGGTCTTACACCCCCAACCGATAATTGTAGTGAGAGTTGTGCCATTACCGCATTATGACGTCAAAACCGATTTTCTTATCAAGGCTTAAGTTAAAGCCCTTTCTTAATTTCTGGTTTGCTATCATGCTTGTATATGTTTATAGAACCCTATTGGGGTTGTGAATTGGTGTTGTTTATGGCTCGGCATGGAGTCTTATTGTATGTGTTGCATGATTTTAGGGCGTGAAGGTAGTGCACGACGGCTTGGTGATCGTGGTACATGAAATACCACTTACTTGCTTGGTGAGTATACTACTCACTTACTTGTTATAATGTGGCTTTGTGCTATGTGTATTTGATGCCTTGGAGGCTTACTTGGTTATTGGAAATGATTGAGGTGAGGGTGTACTTGATCGCCCTCACCCCTTGTGATTTTATTCATGGCTATTGATTGTGTTTTACTGAAATACTGCACTGGATATATGAAATACTGCATTCCATTCATGGAAACTGATTTGGTGTCGTTGGACGAGTATCCAATGGCTTTACTGCATTTATGAGCTCAACCCCGTATGGTAGTTAATTGGATCGAGCCGGCGAGGGCTTGGTCGTGAAAATTATCATGCCACGGGGACTGTACTGGGGAACCTTGTGGTAATGAGACCCTTGGTTCCGGTAAACTCGAGTATTACCAAAAGTTACTGAAATGGAGTGCGGGCCCGGTTGGGGTATGATAGGTGGAAGGAATGGAAGTAAACTGTGGTCTACGGTTTGGTACTTTTAACATTGACGGAGGGTCAATGGGGTTGGATCAAGATTACAAGCGTGGAATTGGGCTCTTGAGAGCCGACCGTATCCTTTTACCGTTTTGCTTCATTGCTTATTTGTGCACTTTAAATGAAGGTTCATTCTTATATGACTTTGATTGCTTATTGGGTGGTATACCACTGGGCTTTGGCTCATTCCGTGTTATTTGTTTTCCTTACAGGGATATAATTGCTTTTGAAAATGGACTGGATAGTCAATTGCCATACTGAGCTTGTAAATGTCTTTTGTATAGCTCTTGAAGTGAAACCCTAATGTATAAGGGGTTCATTTCCTTTTGATAGGCAAATCGAATGTGTACTCCTTAATGAATGGTTTTGGCATGCCATTATGGTTGTAAATGTTGATTTCCATTGTACATATATGCTTGGCTATGGTTTAGATAAATATCGGCTTCGGTTTTCGTTTTATTTTATTTTATTTTATTTTGTGTTTTGACTTGTTTGCGCGCGATGTTATGTTTCGGAACGTTTTAGATTGACGTAAACCGTACCGTTAGTCCTGGCGAGAGCTGGGCAGGCAGTCCGCTAACCCCTTTGGTTCGCCTTAGGGGAAGGTGGGGCTGTCACAGGTGGTATCAGAGCCTAGGTTTGAATTGGCCTGGGTGTAATAGAAGTGCTCGACTTGAGGGTTTTATTGATTATGGTTTTTAAGGTTATTCATGTTGTTTATTCCTTTGCTATAGGATGGATGCCAGTGGTGACCCGAGTGACCGTCCGGCAGGAGATCGTCCTCGTAGCACGTTGCCGCCAATTAAGTATCAACTTAGGCAGAAGGGGGCCGTGGTCCGTTGGAGCCCGGCCAGCCGCGTTCGACAGTGTAGGTGTCGTAGCAACTTTGCCTACCCAAATACACTAGTTTTGTCGGTGGCAAAGGAACGCGAGGAGTTTGCTAAGGAAAATACTAAGCTTGAAGCTGTGGTTGCTGCGTTGGAAGCTGAGATGACTCAGGCTAAGGCGACCAATGAGAAGCAAGCCTCGCGTATTAAAGAGCTAGAATATGACGTGCAAGAGGTCGAGGAAAGAGTTGATGATCTATGTGATCAGTTGAGAGATGCACGCGAGCGCGAGACTAAGCGAGCTCGTAAGGTCAGGGGTCGTGCTGAGGCGATCCTTAACCTATGCGACGACGGACTCGAGGAGTCTAGTGACGAGGCCTCGTATGCTGGGGCCGAGGCTGGGGAGGAGTCTACCCCATCGCCTGGGTCTCAGACCCCGGCGACTGATTAGGCCTTGATCTTAGAGGCTTCTTTTGGCTAGTGGTGGCTCTTGTGTGTATATAGGGATAGGGATAGTGCCTTAGCTAACCGTTTTGGATGTAGAGTTAGCTATGTGTAAATCTCTTTTGATAGGCCTATCCTCAGGTGGATCTTTTGTGTACGTACGTGCTTTGGCCGTACCTGACTGACTGCTTGTATATATGTGTTTGGCATGTATATATGTGTGATTGTGTTTATGCTTGGACTGTATAAATGTGTTTTTGTGCAGAACTTAAGTGTTACTTATATGCTTTGTTATTGCTTTGGTTTAGTACTTTTGCCTAGACCAAGTATACCTAATGGAAGGAACACGGAGTGGACGGGGACGTGGGCGTGGTAGGCAACCCACACCAGTTAGGGAAACGGGGGAAGCTTCTACTGGACCAAATCCTGAACCCCAGATAGACCCCAACGTTCAAATAGCTGCTGCTATGCAGCAAATGACCAACCTACTTGCACAGGTAGTGCAACAACAGGGCCAAAACCCAAACCCTAACCCCGGAAATCCTGGTAACCACGTTGAGAGCGAGGATAGAGCTCTTGAGCGTTTTCAAAAGTTTTCCCCACCAAAGTTTATTGGGGGACCCGACCCTGACGTCGCCGAGAAATGGCTGGAGAAGATGGTTGATATATTCGCGGCTTTACACTACCCGGACGAACGGCAGGTCACTTTTGCCGTGTTTCAACTGGAAGGAGCTGCCCGTTCCTGGTGGAACGTAATTAGGCAGAAATGGGAGCGAGAGCAGACACCGAGGACATGGGTGAACTTTATACGAGAGTTTAATGCCGAGTTTTTCCCTCCTCTGGTCCAGGAGAGGAAGGAAGACGAGTTTATCTGGCTCCGGCAAGGGGCTCAGACTGTGGCGGAGTATGAGAGCCAGTTTACCCGCCTGTCCAAATTTGCGCCTGAATTAATCATGACTGAGCAAAGACGAGTGAGGCGCTTCATTCAGGGCTTAAACGTTGAGATCCAGAAGGACCTCGCGGCGGCTCAAATTACCACGTTTAGCGAGGCTATGGAAAAAGCCCAACGCGTTGAGAGTGCACGGCTTCAGGTCCGAAACTTCCAGGCTAAGAAGCGTGGATTTCCTGGGAGTACGTCTGGACAAGGAGAGAAGAGCACTCCCTCCAAGTTTGGACGAGGAACTGGAGGTGGTCGTCATTCTGGACCAGGCAGAGGGACTCCGTTCAGGGGCGGCCAAGCTGGGCGAGGGCAAAGGGGAAACACCCAGAGTGGCTCGGCTTCGGCACCTCGTGGTCCCTGTGGGCACTGCGGAAAGACAAACCACACCGAGGACAATTGCTGGAGGAAACTGGGGAAATGCCTGCGGTGTGGGAGTGCGGACCATCAACTAGCTACATGTCCAGTCCTGAAACAAGACGGAAAGGGGGGCCAACTACCGTCGAGGACCAATACTGGATCGGCCAAGGGAGACGGATCCAAACCAAAAGTTCCGGCTAGGGTATATTCCTTAGAGCCCCACCAGATCCCAGAGTCTTCCGAGGTCGTAGAAGGTACGATCCCTATTTTCCACCGCTTTGCCAAAGTTTTAATTGATCCTGGTGCCACTCATTCGTTTGTTAACCCTGATTTCATGTGTGGCATCGATATAAAACCTGCTAGCTTACCATATGACTTAGAGGTTAGTACACCTACGGGGAATCAACGTTTGGTGACTAGTATGGTTTATAGGGATTGCGATGTATGGGTAGGTGAGCGGAGGTTTCTAGGAGACCTGATTAGCTTGTCCATTAAGGGGTACGACGTGATTTTGGGTATGGACTGGTTAGCCAAATATAACGCCCAACTGGACTGTAAAACGAAAATAGTTGAATTTCGCATTCCGGGCGAGGCAACCTTAAGGTTGGATATAAGGGGTAGGTTAGCCTCATCTGCTCTCATTTCGGGCATTCGAGCTAGGAAACTGATAAGTAGAGGGGCGCAAGGATATTTGGCCTTTCTAATTAATACCCCTACGGATAAGTTGAATGTGGAAGACGTGGCCGTAGTGAGGGAATTTCCGGATGTGTTTCCTGATGAGTTAGTGGCCTTACCTCCGGAAAGGGAGATAGAATTTCGAATAGATCTTTTACCTGGAACTGCACCTATCTCGAAAACCCCTTACCGAATGGCGCCTGCAGAACTTAAAGAGCTTAAGTTGCAATTGCAAGACCTTTTGGAGCGGGGATTCATCCACGAGAGTGAGTCTCCTTGGGGAGCTCCGGTCCTATTCGTGAAGAAAAAGGATGGAACTTTGAGGATGTGTATTGACTATAGGGGGCTGAACAACGTGACGATCAAGAACAAGTATCCACTGCCTCACATAGACGAGTTATTTGACCAGCTGCAAGGAGCAATGGTCTTCTCGAAGTTGGACCTCCGACAGGGATACTACCAGTTGTTGATTAGGAAGGAGGACATTCCGAAAACTGCTTTCAACTCGAGATACGGGCATTACGAGTTCGCCGTTATGCCCTTCGGACTGACTAATGCTCCCGCCGCCTTCATGGACTTAATGCATCGGGTTTTTAAACCCTACCTGGACCGATTTGTCGTGGTGTTTATTGACGACATTTTGGTCTACTCTAAGTCACGCGAGGAGCATGAAGAGCATTTAAGAATGGTGTTGCAGACATTGAGGGAACATCAGCTATACGCCAAGTTCAGTAAATGCGAGTTTTGGTTGGAGAAAGTGGCGTTTCTAGGGCACGTGATTTCCCACGAAGGTATTTCGGTGGACCCGGCGAAGGTTGAGGCCCTGACAAATTGGAAGAGGCCAGAAACCCCCACGGAAATTCGTAGCTTTCTAGGGCTAGCTGGGTATTACCGAAGGTTTATTAAAGATTTTTCCAAGCTAGCCGGACCATTAACTGACTTGACAAAGAAGCATGGCCAGTTTATTTGGAACGGCCGATGCGAAACAAGTTTTCAGGAATTAAAGAGAAGATTGACCATGGCTCCGGTACTGGTCTTGCCAAATGGAGTGGACGGGTTTGCAGTATATGCAGACGCGTCGCGAGAAGGATTGGGTTGCGTTTTGATGCAGAACCGGAATGTGATAGCTTTCGCCTCTAGGAAATTGAAGCTTCACGAGCAGAACTACCCGACTCATGACCTGGAACTAGCTGCAGTTGTGTTCGCACTGAAAAAGTGGAGGCATTACCTATATGGGGTGACCTTCGAAGTGTTTTCGGATCACAAGAGTCTTAGGTACCTTTTCTCCCAGAAGGAACTGAACATGAGGCAACGGCGATGGATGGAATTTCTGGAGGACTACGATTGTACAATCAACTACCATCCGGGAAAGGCAAATGTAGTAGCGGATGCCTTGAGTCGTAAAGTGCAAGTGGCAGGGCTAATGATTAAGGAGTGGGATTTACTAGAATCCGTGTGTGAGTGGAAACCCTGTCTTGGGAGTCATAAGGTGATATTTAGCAATGTAAGGGTGACCTCCACTCTACTGGAACGTATAAAAGAGGCGCAAGGCGAGGATTTGATGGTACGGAAGTGGAGAGAGAAAGTGGAAAAGGGAGAAACAACGGACTTCAATTTGAGTCCTGAGGGTCTTCTGAAGTATCGGAACCGAATTGTGGTACCAAAGGACGAGTCATTGAAAGCAGAAATTCTGGAAGAATCTCATAGGTCTAAGTATACAATCCATCCGGGTAGCAGCAAGATGTATCAAGACCTGAAGGGAACTTACTGGTGGGATAATATGAAGAGGGAAATCGCGCAGTACGTGCAGAAATGTCTTATTTGCCAGCAAGTGAAGGCGGAGCATCAAAAACCATCGGGTTTGTTACAACCCTTGGAGATACCCGAGTGGAAGTGGGAAAACATCACTATGGACTTCGTTTCAGGTTTACCAAGGACGCAAAGGGGACACGATGCCGTTTGGGTGATCGTTGATCGATTAACCAAATCGGCCCATTTCTTGCCGGTGAACATGAAGTACTCAATGGACAAATTGACCCGATTGTACATGGATGAAATTGTAAGGCTACACGGCGTGCCAGTAAGCATCGTTTCCGATCGGGATCCACGGTTTGTGTCGCGATTTTGGCAGAAGTTCCAAGAAACCCTGGGGACGAAACTCAACTTGAGCACTACTTATCATCCTCAGACGGATGGCCAGTCAGAACGGACAATTCAAACTCTCGAGGACATGCTGCGAACGTGCATCTTGGATTTTGGAGGCAGTTGGGGTCAGCACATGACCTTGGTGGAGTTCGCGTACAACAATAGCTTTCATTCGTCGATTCAAATGGCTCCGTACGAAGCTCTTTACGGACGCAAGTGTCGCTCACCGATTTACTGGGACGAAGTTGGTGAAAAGAAGGCACTGGACCCGACAACTATTCCATGGATGGAAGAGGCTCACGAGAAGGTCAAGTTGATAAGGCAACGGCTTCAAACCGCCCAGAGTCGCCAAAAGAGCTACGCGGATAACCGAAGGAAGGATTTAGAATTTGAAGTTGGAGATCAAGTATTTCTCAAGATCACACCCTTACGAAGTCTGACAACGGGGAAAGGAAAGAAGCTTCAACCACGGTACGTCGGACCCTACAAGATCCTTCAGAGGGTTGGAGCGGTCGCGTATCGATTGGAACTGCCATCCAGTCTATCTCGAATCCACGATGTATTTCACGTCTCGATGCTAAAGAAGTACCATCCTGACCCATCTCATGTTTTACAACCGGAGGATATCGAAGTAGATGAATCACTGGCCTACGAAGAGAAACCGGTTCAAGTACTCGATCGAAAAGTCAAAGAGCTCAGAAACAAGAAGATTCCGCTAGTGAAAGTGCTATGGAGAAACCACGGAGTGGAGGAAGCTACTTGGGAGATGGAAGAGGAAATGCGAAAGAAATACCCAAACCTTTTCGGGAATTAAGGTGAGAAATTTCGAGGACGAAATTCTTTTAAGGGGGGGAGAGTGTGAGAGCCCGTAAAACCCTAATTATTTTCCTAGGGTTTATTCCCCTTTAATTGCATAATTTTGCATTTTCTGGCTTAGAAATATTTTCTGAGAGGATTTTATGAGCAATTATAGTTTTAAGATGATTTTTCTAGCATTGGCGAGTTTTTAGAAAATTAAGGATAAATAATGGACGTGGGACCCACTAGTGCGAAAAGTTCGGAAAAATTCGGCCAATAAGGTTAAGTTTCGGATACTGTTATAAATTTATCGGGTGTTAAGTGATGAGTAGAGTGTGTGAAGTGATTGATGTGAGAGAGAAAAGAAAGATAGGAAGGCATTTAATGAGATGCCACATGTCACTTTCTCATTGGGCATGGCTTAAGAAACACTATTCACCTTTTGACAAATTTTTGACTTTTGACCCAAATAGTAAATATCTTCAAAAATTCATTAAAATCCCTTCATTTTCTCTCCACCATAGCCGGCCATCCCAAGCTCCACAAGGAAGAAAGTTCATCAAATTGCAAGCTTCTACTTGGTCCAATCTACCACAAACCAAAGCCTAGAGTTGTTTCTACTCCATAAAAACTTTGCTTCTAGTGTTAGTAAGTGTATTGGTGAAATTTGTTTGAAGATCAAAGGTGTCCAATATCCCTCTTTCTCTTGATTTCTTGGTAAGTGTTGCTTGAACACCCTACTACCTCTAATAATGGTCATATGATGCTTAGAAGTGGCATGAGTGTGTGAAAATGTGATTTATTTCTTGATTTGGCTTGTTATGGTGAAGTTTTTATTTTATTGGGAATTTTTCTGGTTTAATATGATCTTGATGTTGGGGGCTTGTATGATGAATTGTAATGGTTGGAAATGGCTCTAGTGGATGTCAAATGTGGTTAAATGCAACTAATTTTGGATTTGGATGGAAAATTGGAAAGTTAGGGTTCTTGAAGCCCCAATTCTGTCCGGTTTTAGATCACTGTGTTAGAGGCCGAATTGGACTTTTCTCAAAACATGAAAGTTGTAGGTATTGATGTGTATAAGGTGCCTGTAAAATTTCAGGGCATTTGGATGAGTGTAGAGTGAGTTATGACGAAATTACTGTAGCTGTTCTGCTTTGATCAGAATGCGAAAACTGAGTTTGTATTTGGCCATTTTGACTGGTTTTGGTTTGGATTTTGGAGTTGGTGTCTTCTGATGAAATGTAGCTGGATGACTTAGCTAACTTATGCCTTTGGAATTTCGGCATTTGGACTTGTATGGACTGAGATATACCGATTACAGTTTTCTGCGTTTTGCAAACCTGTTTTGGGAATTCTGGTATAGTATTTCGTATATTTGACCTAGTTTTGTTAGGAACTGGATTGAGTGGTCTTCTAAATTATTGTAGCCCTGTTCCATAGCTTCGAAACGGTGGGTCTTACACCCCCAACCGATAATTGTAGTGAGAGTTGTGCCATTACCGCATTATGACGTCAAAACCGATTTTCTTATCAAGGCTTAAGTTAAAGCCCTTTCTTAATTTCTGGTTTGCTATCATGCTTGTATATGTTTATAGAACCCTATTGGGGTTGTGAATTGGTGTTGTTTATGGCTCGGCATGGAGTCTTATTGTATGTGTTGCATGATTCTAGGGCGTGAAGGTAGTGCACGACGGCTTGGTGATCGTGGTACATGAAATACCACTTACTTGCTTGGTGAGTATACTACTCACTTACTTGTTATAATGTGGCTTTGTGCTATGTGTATTTGATGCCTTGGAGGCTTACTTGGTTATTGGAAATGATTGAGGTGAGGGTGTACTTGATCGCCCTCACCCCTTGTGATTTTATTCATGGCTATTGATTGTGTTTTACTGAAATACTGCACTGGATATATGAAATACTGCATTCCATTCATGGAAACTGATTTGGTGTCGTTGGACGAGTATCCAATGGCTTTACTGCATTTATGAGCTCAACCCCGTATGGTAGTTAATTGGATCGAGCCGGCGAGGGCTTGGTCGTGAAAATTATCATGCCACGGGGACTGTACTGGGGAACCTTGTGGTAATGAGACCCTTGGTTCCGGTAAACTCGAGTATTACCAAAAGTTACTGAAATGGAGTGCGGGCCCGGTTGGGGTATGATAGGTGGAAGGAATGGAAGTAAACTGTGGTCTACGGTTTGGTACTTTTAACATTGACGGAGGGTCAATGGGGTTGGATCAAGATTACAAGCGTGGAATTGGGCTCTTGAGAGCCGACCGTATCCTTTTACCGTTTTGCTTCATTGCTTATTTGTGCACTTTAAATGAAGGTTCATTCTTATATGACTTTGATTGCTTATTGGGTGGTATACCACTGGGCTTTGGCTCATTCCGTGTTATTTGTTTTCCTTACAGGGATATAATTGCTTTTGAAAATGGACTGGATAGTCAATTGCCATACTGAGCTTGTAAATGTCTTTTGTATAGCTCTTGAAGTGAAACCCTAATGTATAAGGGGTTCATTTCCTTTTGATAGGCAAATCGAATGTGTACTCCTTAATGAATGGTTTTGGCATGCCATTATGGTTGTAAATGTTGATTTCCATTGTACATATATGCTTGGCTATGGTTTAGATAAATATCGGCTTCGGTTTTCGTTTTATTTTATTTTATTTTATTTTGTGTTTTGACTTGTTTGCGCGCGATGTTATGTTTCGGAACGTTTTAGATTGACGTAAACCGTACCGTTAGTCCTGGCGAGAGCTGGGCAGGCAGTCCGCTAACCCCTTTGGTTCGCCTTAGGGGAAGGTGGGGCTGTCACAAAATGGCAGATAATTCTCTCAGAGTTCGATATTGTTTTCACGTCACAAAAGGCAGTGAAGGGACAAGCTATAGCTGATCATTTGGCAGAAAATCCAAAGGATGATGATTATCAACCACTTCATACTTATTTCCCTGATGAGAGAGTCTTATTTGTAGGCACCACAGACGATATAAGTGAGCAAAGCCCTGAATGGACGCTTTTCTTCGATGGAGCTTCGAATTCTCTCGGAGCTGGAATTGGAGCTGTTTTGGTTTCACCCGAAGGGAAACATTACCCTGCCGCTGCCAAATTGCAATTTGCTTGCACAAACAACATGGCTAAATATGAAGCCTGCATTTTTGGTCTCAAAATGGCTTTAGAAATGGAAATCAAAGAGTTGATAGCTTTCAGTGATTCAGATTTGCTCGTGCACCAAACCTTGAAGCAGTGGATAACCAAAGATTCAAAAATTTTGCCCTACCATTGTAGTCTGCTCACTCTGGCCAAGCAATTTCAAAATTTGGAGTTCAGACATCTCCCACGAGCCCGAAACGCATTTGCTGATGCTTTGGCCACCTTAGCTTCTATGATCCAGTATCCAGATGAATTGAGGATCGAACCAATCCAGATTCAACTTCAAGACAAGCCTGCCCACTGTTGGGTTGTAGACAAGTCCTCTGACAATATTCCTTGGTATAATGACATTAAGGAGTTTCTCAAAATTGGGTCTTACCCTCTGCATGCTAGTACAAAGGACAAGATTTTTCTGCATAGAATGGCTTCAAAATTTTTCTTAAGTGGAGAAGTTTTGTACAAAAGAACCTCAGATTTGAATTTGTTAAGGTGCATTGACAAAGGCGAAGCTCAATACATGATGAAAGAAGTGCATAGTGGCATTTGCGGACCTCACATGAATGGCCATTTGCTAGCAAGGAAAATCATGAGAACCGGATACTTTTGGCTTACTATGGAGCGTGATTGCATAGATTTTGTCCGGAGATGTATAAAATGTCAAATGCACGGTGATGTTATACGCGCTCCACCCACTGAATTGCATAGTATGATCGCCCCATGGCCTTGTTCAATGTGGGGTATGGACGTGATTGGTACAATTGATCCCCCCGCTTCAAATGGACATCGATTTATATTGGTGGCAATTGAGTACTTTACTAAATGGGTTGAAACGGAGTCATTCAAACATGTAACGAAGAAGGTAGTTGCCAATTTCTTGAGAGATCACATCATCTGTCGCTTTGGAGTATCCAAAACGCTTATTACAGACAATGCTAAGAATCTCAACAATGACCTGGTAGATGGACTATGCGAGCAGTTCAAGATCAGACACCACAACTCTGCCATTTATAGGCCTCAGATGAATGGAGCTGTAGAAGCCGCAAACAAGAATTTGAAAAAGATTATCCGCAAAATGACTGAAAGGCATCGCGATTGGTATGAAAAGTTGCCTTATGCATTAATGGCGTACCGGACTTCTATCCGGACATCGACTGGGGCAACGCCATATTCACTCATGTATGGAATGGAAGCTGTATTACCAGTTGAAGTTGAAATTCCTTCACTACGAATCCTCATGGAAGCAAAATTGGAGGAGGCTGATTGGATAAAGCAGCGCCATGAGCAACTGACTTTGATCGATGAAAAGCGGCTCAATGCTATCTGTCACGGTCAGTGCTATCAGAAACGTGTGGCTCGGGCTTACAACAAAAAAGTCCATCGGCGTGCATTCGAAGAACGTGATAAAGTACTAAAACGGATTTTGCCAATGGAAGATGAAGCTAAAGGCAAATTTGCTCCAAATTGGCAAGGGCCGTTCATCGTCCAAAAGGTATTACCCGGCGGAGCACTTATTTTGGCAGAAATGGATGGGCGGGCATTCCCTCAACCCATCAACTCGGACATGTGTAAGAAGTTCTTCATTTGATTATGCAAAATTTCTTTTAGAAATTCACGCAAACGGCGAAATGCAAGTCAGGCCATCTTCTTTTACACTTAAAACATTTTATCCCTATTTGTCCCCTTTGAGCCGTCAGAATTGACAAATTTTCGTTTGATAACCCCTGAGAATTGCAAACCCCACACTGGGGAAAATTTATTTTGAAAAAAAAAGAAAGAAAAAAAAGAGAGAAAGAAAGAAAGAACCCCACACTGGGGCAAATTTAGTCTTTTGAAAAAATGCAAAAATAAGAAAAATGCAATACAAGATGCAAAGAGAGAAAATCCAATCAAACTGGGGCAAAATTCCTTGGTTTCGTTTAAAAATCGGAGATAATTTCAAAATGATGCAATCTCAGGTAATTTCACACCTTTCGTCAAAATTTGTTTTCAAGCCTCAACCTTTTTCAAAGCACCCCACCGGACCTTATTACAAAAGCCCAAAGTCCTGGCTTTCGTCACTTGCTGCATTTTTACTTGAAAGTTTGCTAATTAATTGGCAAGTGATGTCCATAATGCCTTCACCTAAAATTTATAAGGGAAGTGCATTTTACTGATGCCAACAATCTGTTAACCACATTTCTCAGTTGATCGGGAATGAGGTAGTTCTGCTACTCTATAGGTGAAAACCCGAAATGGCGCCTCGAAAAAAAAAAGGATGAGGGCAACCTTTGTGAAAATCCGAAAGGGCGCCAAGGCAGGTTTTCTCAACAGACAAAACGAGAAGGAACAGCTGGTGACCTGGTTCATTTAGACTTTTCCTCATGATTGTGATACTTCTGCCAGAATCGAATTCCGAAGCAAATATATCCAAAGGCTTGAACATGATATTCATTGGCCAAATTTGTATTTTTCCTTTACAAATATTCTTTTGCAAAATGTATCTTTATAAATCTCTTGGTTTCTCTCTATTATTTGCGTTCGATTGCTTGTGGTTATCTGCATTCTTTTGCATGCTCATCTTTGCCTGACATAGGAAATCATCTTGCATATATCATTGATTTTTATATGACAAATTTTTCATGCATCATTCTTTCATCATTGGATTCGAATGGATGATAAACCCTAAGGTTTGTGTAAGGAGTAAAATGCAACAAAGCTGCTACATAGATTTGGTGACGTGGTAAATACATACTTTATCAGTCTCAGAAATGGAAAGGTTTCAAAATTACAAGTTCAACTAAGCCAGACGCCGTAGAACAGAAGCAAAAGCACCACAAGACTCATGTTTACACGATTCTCAAGGCAAATCGGATCAAATGATGGTGGCAAGTCCATTATTTCTTCTTTTCTTGCAGGAACGTTGCGTTTACAAATGAAAACAACCACTCTCCTTTTCGCACCTAAATCAATGTAAAAAAAAAAAAAAGGCTCCCCAGTAAGCAAAGACGAAGCAGTGATGTTATTGGCAAAGCTCGATCATAAGAAACAACATCAGCTATCGCTTCAGCTACAGAGATCAAATCTCCCTCTGGGTACAAAAGTTTGAACTACTCCCAAGTAAAAACTCAATTCATTGTTTAAACTTCCCCAGTGAAGTCCCGTTTTAAATTTCTTGTTCGGGTCAGTCCTGTTTTAAATTTCTTGTTCGGGTCAGTCTCGTTTTAAATTCCTGTTCCGGTCAGTCCCGTTTTTAAATTTCTGTTCGGGTCAGTCCCGTTTTAAATTCCTTGTTCGGGTCAGTCCCGTTTTAAATTCCTGTTCGGGTCAGTCCCGTTTTAAATTTCCTGTTCGGGTCAGTCCCGTTTTAAATTTCTGTTCGGGTCAGTCCCGTTTTAATTTCTTGTTTGAGTTAGTCCCGTTTTAAATTCCTGTTCGGATCAGTCCCGTTTTAAATTCATGTTCGGGTCAGCCCCGTTTTAAATTTCTGTTCGGGTCAGCCCCGTTTTAAATTCATGTTCGGGTCAGTCCCGTTTTAAATTTCTGTTCGGGTCAGTCCCGTTTTAATTTCTTGTTCGGGTCAGTCCCGTTTAAAATTCCTGTTCGGGTCAGTCCCGTTTTAATTTCCTGTTCGGGTCAGTCCCGTTTTAAATTCCTGTTCGGGTCAGTCCCATTTTAAATTCCTGTTCGGGTCAGTCCCGTTTCTTTTTAAATTCCTGTTCGTTGGAATCATTTTGCGGCCAAACAACACAGGTAAGTATTTGGTGTCTACTTCTTTGTCTCAAGTTTTTTCAAAACTCAGACAAAGAGGGGCAAACTATAAACACTAAATTTTTAATTATTCTGTATTTCATTTTATTTATTTTTGTCCTAATTTTATTTCTTTGTTATTTTAGTAATAATTCTTATCTGATTCCATGATTTTAGGTTTAGACTTTTGGTATGTCTCAGATTATTATGGTCTTTTATTTTTATTTTTATTTTTATGTTAGTTTTATTTTCGTTTTTATTCTTTTAACTACTTATTTTTATTGCAAGATTGTTTTAAGACTATTAAAATTTGTCAAAAGAGAAAATCATTCATAAAAATATGTTTATTTCCTTTTACTGTTTATTAATCGGAAAAAAAAGAGAAAAAAAAGAAAAGAAAATCATTAATCAAACATAAATTGTTTGTAGACACCAAAATTTTAGCCTTTCCTTTTATTTATTTATTCTAGGTAATTTTTGTTATTTATTTATTTTATTATTGTTATTATTTCTTGTTTAGTTTATCTCACTCTAATTTTTGTTAAGAAAATTGTTTTTGTTTTTATTAATTAATCCACTGGAAAAAAAAGGAGGAAAATCATCAATCAAACACAAAAAAGTTAGCATTTTGTTTTATTTCTAGTTTTATTCGATTTTTATTTAAATTGTAATTTTTGTTTGTTTTGTTTCCATTTTTATTAATTAACTGAGTTTTTGCAAAGAAAAGAAAATCAGAAAAGAAAAAATCAATTACAGAAAAAGAAAAGAACCCGTGCGCATGTTTGGACGTGCAGTAGTCATCATCCTCCGGATTTCATACGAAAGGAAGCAACAAAGCTCAACATTGCAGCTGGCTTTTCTTCCAATTTTTTCTCTCCAAACATTCCTAGTACCAACCCAGTTCATCACTCAAGGACAAGATCAAAGGGGCAGCAACGAACCACATAAACTCATTTTTTAGCAGGGCCATCTAAACCTTTCATCGTAGGTTTTGGGGCCTTTAAATAGATGGAAACACAACCAGAAGGGGGGGATTGGAGAGTAGTAGAGGGGTGACGGCTGAAAATCTAAGAAACCGAGAGTGTGGGATAGAGGGGAAGGCTGGCGGCTAGGAAAAAAAAATTTCAAGGAAGCTGCAGAGCTTGAGAGGCTGACGGCTAGGTTTTAGGAAAGAGCCACAAAAGAAAAAGGGCTGAGAGGATCAGAAAAGAATGAAAGTGATGGCTAGAAATCTGGTGAAGGTTGAGGGAGGCGGCTGAGTTGAGAGAGAGAGAGAGGACTGACGGCTGGAAAAATGCTAGGAGAAAATCTGGAGACAACGGGGAGAAGAAAGATAGAGAGAAAAAGAAAATATCCAAAAGAAAGGAAAAGGGAAAAGCTGCAATTTTTCTCTCGACAAAGGCTGATTGTCGGCCATCTTGGAGCTCTCATATCTTTCCAATCTTTGGTTCTTTTAAGAAAGTTTGAAAATCTGCTCAATCTACAAAGGAAAAGGAGTAGTTTTGGTTCAGACATCTGGAAGAAAACACCGCAGGAAGCTCATCAAATCTGGTGTCTTCATCAACCTTGGAACATCGGCAACGAAGTTTGCAACTTCATTTCTGGAATCAGTTGCGACCTCTTGGAGGGTTTCCATGATCATTCTACTTCGAAAACGGTTCAAGGTAACCTTAAGCTATTCCTTGGGTATTAATACAATTTCTTTATGAGAATCCGAGACTGAAATGAAGGATTTCCGTGAGGTTTTTGTTTTTGGTTTGATGGACATGTTCTCTGGCTCTTATCTCATGCCGATTTTTTATGACTCTCTGGTTGTGGTTCCTTTTGTGTTTGTGCAAATTCTGATGTTAGATTCAAGTAAAGGTTATACATTTTGCTATTTTAGAAGATGATTTTGCATGACTTGTTTGTTTGGTAATGAAACCAGAAAATTGCAGAAAATTTCTTGCCGAAAGCTCGTACGTTTAGATGATTGAACTTCTGTGTTTTTCGCTGCTTAAGATCAAAGCCTAATGCCTGGTTCAGATTTTTCTTACACACTTGCACACTTGCACCAAAAAACCCAAGGAATTGGAAGAAAACCTTCATGTTTTTCTTATGTTTTGCTGTCTTTATTCCGAGAACAGTCCACAAAACTGGGTTTCATCACCTTATTTGCATACTTAATCTTGTGTCAATGATGGTTGTAGAGAAATTGTTGAGGCTTGGGCTTTGTTTATAATGTTGGTCATCTTTCTGAGTTGTTATCAAGCAGCAGGCTCGCAGCAGAAATGATAGAAGCAAAATAGCTTCATTTGCCGAAATTTTTGGATTGCATGCATGGATCAAGTTCCAAAAATCACACTTTGACCCTTGGCTTCTGTCTATGCTACAAAGACCCAATTAGGTTCTAATTTCTTGCAACTAGGTCTTAGAATAATTGCAGTTTGAGCCATTACTTGACCTTTTCTTGCTCTTGGACCTTTAAAGTTCCTAAAATGTTTCAATTGGCCTTGATTGATTGATTAATGGTTGCTATTGGGTCTTTAGTCATTTTGCTATTTTAGATATTTGATCAATGATTCACTTTTGCTTGGAAATAATGCATTATTTGATCATTTTTAAGTTGCAATTGAAGAAGGATTCGATGATTTTGTGGATTCAAATTGGCTTATTTACATTTTACCACTAAATTGGTGCATTAATTCTTTTGTTTTGATGGTCTTAGCCCAAGTTATCACTTTCTTTGGTGACTCTAGCCCAAGTTAAGTCTTGTTCACTTTACTAACATCACAAACGGGGAGGTATAACTTCTTTTATCTTTTTTTTTTGTCTCTCCTCTATGTGATCCAATGTGCTAAGTGAGAATTGCATGTCTACTTTGCTTTCCTTGCCTTTCTTTAATTCCCTTCATTTATTTCATTTACTTTCACTTTTATTAAGTTATTCTTTTATGGGGTATGTGTACACCTCTTGGCTTGTAATAGATAGGGCTTGGAGAGCATTTTTATTCATTTTTCCCCCTTTCCCATTTGTTTTAGTTAGCCAATGTAATAGGTTCATTAGCTTGATTGCTTGCTTTTGTTGCTACGTGTTAAGTTGCTTTATTAGGCTCTTGCATTTAGTCGAGCATGCTAAGTGTTATGTGCTACGTGTTTATAGGTGATTGGCATGTCTACTTGCTTTCTATAGTCATAGATGAATATGATGGATGAATGCACGTCACCACACTAGTTCAACGCTAGTTGTGGCTCATTGTCCCGTTTTCCACTAGTCCAACGCTAGTAGGAATTCATAGATATGGGCTAGTCCAATGCTAGACCCTTAGGGATCTCCCTCGCTAGTTCATAATCGCATGTCTCACTACATTTCATGCATTTTTCTTAGTTTTCTAGCATTTGGCATGCTCCTCCAATCCTTTCCCCTTCATTTTAGATTTTTGCATCCTCATGCTAGTTATAGGGTACATTTGCTAGAGAGTCCCCTTTCGGTAAGGGAAACGAGCGAGTGTGGCTACAAAATAGCCTTAGCACGCTAGTTCTTCCTTCTAATCAAAGGGAAAATTAAAATCACAAAGTTAGGAGTCATTCCCGTACCCGACTTGATGCATTCCTCTAGGTTCATACACTCTCATCATATCACTTCCTCACCTTTTTTATCCACATTCTTTCACTACTTATATTTTTCTCAATCCACATGCCATGTTCGCACATTTTTCTTCTTTTCCTATCACTTATTTATCCTTTACCTCACAAATGGTACCCAATTGCACTTATATGCATTTACTACCATTATACTATATTTTCATCCACTTGCACACAAACACCTTTTATTTTCTCAATTGGCACACATGCACTTTTTTTTTAAATTGGACACATGCACTCTTCTTACATTTCACACTTGCACTCATATTTGGGTCTTCATTTGCATTACCTGTGATCTCCATGAGAGTTTTCTTTTTTGGCCATCACAATTCAATGTGATTGGGACCAAGAGGCCTCATAAGAGACATTTTAGATTTAGGATTGCATTTTTCCTTTTCGCATCCATTAGTCATATCCAACATGCAACGCATATTTTGGGTAGAAGAATTAGAAAAAGTAGGGCTAAGTCACGCAACTAGATTTGGCTAGGGTAAGGGAGTGCCTTAGGCTTTGCAACAAGTGACGAAATACAACAAGTGACGAAAGCCAGGACTTTGGGCTTTGTAATGAGGTCAGGTGGGGTGTTTTTCAAGAAAAGTTGAGGCTTGCAAGCAAATTTTGATGCGAGGTGTGAAATAACCTGAGATTTCATCATTTTGAGATCATCTCCAAATTTTGAACGAAACTGAGGAGAATTTGCCCCAGTTTGATTGAATTTTTTCTCTTTTTGCATTTTCCTCACTGTTGCATTTTTCTTTAAAAATTAAATTTGCTCCAGTGTTGGGTTTGCAATTCTCAGGGGTTATCAAGCGAAAATTTGTCAATTCTGATGGCTTAAAGGGGACAAGTAGAGATAAAATTGTGAAGTGTAAAAGAAGATGGCCTGACTTGCATTTCGCCATTTGCATGAATTTCTAAAGAAAATTTGCATGATCAAATGAAAAACTTCTTGCACATGTCTGAGTTGATGGGTTGAGGGAATGTTCGTCCATACATTTCTGCCAAAATAAGTGCTCCGCCAGGTAATACCTTGTGGACAATGAACGGCCCTTGCCAATTTGGAGCGAATTTGCCTTTGGCCTCATCCTGCATTGGCAAAATCCGCTTTAGTACTTTGTCACCTTCTTCGAATGCACGCCGTTGGACTTTTTTGTTGTAAGCCCGGGCTACACGTATCTGATAGCACTGACCATGACAGATAGCATTGAGCCGCTTTTCATCGATCAAAGTCAATTGCTCATGGCGCTGCTTTATCTAGTCAGCCTCCTCCAATTTAGCTTCTATGAGGATTCGTAGCGAAGGAATTTCAACTTCAAATGGTAATACAGCTTCCATTCCATACATGAGTGAATATGGCGTTGCCCCAGTCGATGTCCGGATAGAAGTCCGATACGCCATTAATGCATAAGGCAACTTTTCATGCCAATCGCGATGCCTTTCAGTCATTTTACGGATAATCTTCTTCAAATTCTTGTTTGCGGCTTCTACAGCTCCATTCATCTGAGGCCTATAAATGGTAGAGTTGCGGTGTCTAATCTTGAACTGCTCGCATAGTCCATCTACCATGTCATTATTCAGATTTTTGGCATTGTCTGTAATAAGCGTTTCGGGTACTCAAAAGCGACAGATGATATGATCTCTCAAGAAATTGGCAACTACCTTCTTCGTTACGTGTTTGAATGACTCCGCTTCAACCCATTTAGTAAAGTATTCAATTGCCACCAATATAAATCGATGTCCATTTGAAGCGGGAGGATCAATTGTACCAATCACGTCCATACCCCACATTGAACAGGGCCATGGGGCGGTCATACTATGCAATTCAGTGGGTGGAGCGCGTATAACGTCACCGTGCATTTGACATTTGATACATCTCCGGACAAAATCTATACAATCACGCTCCATAGTAAGCCAAAAGTATCCGGTTCTCATGATTTTCTTTGCTAGCAAATGGCCATTCATGTGAGGTCCACAAACGCCACTATGCACTTCTTTCATCATGTATTGAGCTTCGTCTTCATCAATGCACTTTAAAAGGTTCAAATCTGAGGTTCTTTTGTACAAAACTTCTCCACTTAAGAAAAATTTTGAAGCCATTCTACGCAGAAAAGTCTTGTCCTTTGTACTAACATGCAAATGGTAAGACCCAGTTTTGAGAAACTCCTTAATATCATTATACCAAGGAATATTGTCAGAGGACTTGTCTATAACCCAACAGTGGGCAGGCTTGTCTTGAAGTTGAATCTGGATTGGTTTGATCCTCAATTCATCTGGATACTGGATCATAGAAGCTAAGGTGGCCAAAGCATTAGCAAATTCGTTTCGGGTTCGCGGGAGATGTCTGAACTCCAAATTTTGAAATTGCCTGGCCAGAGTGAGCAGACTACAATGGTAGGGCATAATTTTTGAATCTTTGGTTACCACTGCTTCAAGTTTGGTGCACGACCAAATCTGAATCACTGAAAGCTATCAACTCTTTGATTTCCATTTCTAAAGCCATTTTGAGACCAAAAATGCAGGCTTCATATTCAGCCATGTTGTTTGTGCAAGCAAATTGTGATTTGGCAGCGGCAGGGTAATACTTCCCTTCGGGTGAAACCAAAACAGCTCCAATTCCAGCTTCGAGAGAATTCGAAGCTCCATCGAAGAAAAGCCTCCATTCAGGGCTTTGCTCACTTATATCGTCTGTGGCGCCTACAAATAAGACTATCTCATCAGGGAAATAAGTATGAAGTGGTTGATAATCATCATCCTTTGGATTTTCTACCAAATGATCAGCTATAGCTTGTCCCTTCAGTGCCTTTTGTGACGTGAAAACGATATCGAACTCTGAGAGAATTATCTGCCATTTAGCCAGACGTCCAGTTAGCATCGGCTTCTCCAAAAGATACTTCAAAGGATCAGATCGGGAAATAAGATAAGTGGTATGGCTCAACAGGTAGTGTCTCAACTTTTGAGCTGCCCAGGCCAATGCACAGCAGCTTTTCTCAATGAATGAATAATTAGCCTCATACTGCGTGAACTTCTTGCTTAGATAGTAAATGGCTTGCTCCTTCCTTCCAGAGTCATCATGCTGCCCGAGGACACAACCAGCTGCTTCTTCAAGCACAGATAGGTACATGATTAATGGTCGACCCGGCTTGGGCGGCATCAAGACTGGCAGATGTAACAAATAATCCTTGATCTTATCAAAAGCTTGTTGGCATTCTTCACTCCAATACAATGGCACATTCTTTCTCAACAATTTGACCAACGGCTCGCATGTGGCAGTTAGTTGGGCAATAAATCTCCTAATAAAATTGATCTTTCCTAAGAAACTTTTCACGTCCTTCTGAGTTTTCGGCACTGGCATATGTCGAATTGCTTTGATTTTGGCTGGATCTATCTCTATGCCTCTTTTACTAACCATGAAACCCAACAATTTACCAGCTGGTGCCCCAAAGGCGCACTTTGCAGGATTTAGTTTCAAATTGTACTTTCGCAACCTTTCGAACAGCTTCTTCAAATCAACCAAATGGTTCTCTGCCCTTTTAGACTTGATTATGATGTCATCCATGTAGACCTCCATCTCCCGGTGGATCATATCATGAAACAGGGTGGTCATGGTCCTTTGATACGTAGCTCCAGCATTCTTTAAACCAAAGGGCATCACTCGGTAGCAAAATATGCCCCAAGGGGTGATAAAAGCAGTCTTCTCCCTATCCTCTTCTGCCATCAAAATCTGGTGGTATCCAGCGAAACAATCACAAAAATATTCAATCTTATGCCCAGCGGTATTGTCCAGGAGAATGTGAATATTTGACAAAGGAAAATCATCTTTAGGACTGGCCTTATTGAGGTCTCTATAATCAACACAAACTCACACCTCTTCATTCTTTTTTGGAACAGGGACTGGATTCGAAAGTCAAATAGGGTAATGGGAAACAATGATAATGTTGGTTTTGAGATGTTTTTAAATTTGCTCTTTTATTTTGAGGCTCATATCTGGTTTGAATTTTCGGAATTTTTGTTTTACGGGTGGAAAAGTAGGATCTGTGGGCAACTTATGCACGGGCACATCAATTGAAATACCAGTCATATCATCATAGGACCACGCAAATACATCCTGGAACACAGTCAAAAATTCAACCATATCCTTTTTCTGCCTCTCATTCAAATGAATACTAATTTGCACCTCCTTAACTTCATCTTTAGTGCCAATGTTAACCTTTTCTGTTTCTTCCAGGTTCGATTTTGGTTTCTCCTCATATTGTTCAAAGTCCTTTGCAAAAGAATCAAATACCTCCTCATAGACACCAAATACTCACCTGCATTATTTGATTGCGAACGACTCGAACGGTGGGGACTGACCCCTTTTGATGAGACTGACTCGGACGAGAAGTTTATAACGGACAGATTTGAACAAGAAATTTAAAACGGGACTGACCCGAACAAGAATTTAAAACGGGATTGACCCGAACAGGAATTTAAAACGAGACTGACCCGAACAGGAATTTTAAAAACGGGACTGACCCGAACAAGAAATTTAAAAAACGAGACTGACCCGGACAGGAATTTAAAACGGGACTGACCCGATCAAGAAATTTAAAAACGGGACTGACCCGAACAGGAATTTAAAAC
This sequence comes from Coffea arabica, assembly GCF_036785885.1. NCBI lineage: Eukaryota > Viridiplantae > Streptophyta > Magnoliopsida > Gentianales > Rubiaceae > Coffea > Coffea arabica. The sequence goes on from NC_092316.1 coordinate 22,004,822, forward strand.
GGGACTGACCCGAACAGGAATCTAAACGAGACTGACCCGAATAAGAAATTTAAAAATGGGACTGACCCGAATAGGAATTTAAAACGGGACTGACCCGAACAGGAATTTAAAACGGGACTGACCCGAACATGAATTTAAAACGGGACTGACCCGAACAAGAAATTTAAAAACGGGACTGACCCGGACAGGAATTTAAAACGAGAGTGACCCGAACATGAATTTAAAAAACGAGACTGACCCGGACAGGAATTTAAAACGGGACTGACCCGATCAAGAAATTTAAAAACGGGACTGACCCGAACAGGAATTTAAAACGGGACTGACCCGAACAGGAATCTAAACGAGACTGACCCGAATAAGAAATTTAAAAATGGGACTGACCCGAATAGGAATTTAAAACGGGACTGACCCGAACAGGAATTTAAAACGGGACTGAACTGAACATGAATTTAAAACGAGACTGACCCGAACAGGAATTTTAAAAACGGGACTGACCCGAACAAGAAATTTAAAAAACGAGACTGACCCGGACAGGAATTTAAAACGGGACTGACCCGATCAAGAAATTTAAAAACGGGACTGACCCGAACAGGAATTTAAAACGGGACTGACCCGAACAGGAATCTAAACGAGACTGACCCGAATAAGAAATTTAAAAATGGGACTGACCCGAATAGGAATTTAAAACGGGACTGACCCGAACAGGAATTTAAAACGGGACTGACCCGAACAGGAATTTAAAACGGGACTGAACTGAACATGAATTTAAAACGAGACTGACCCGAACAGGAATTTTAAAAACGGGACTGACCCGAACAAGAAATTTAAAAAACGAGACTGACCCGGACAGGAATTTAAAACGGGACTGACCCGATCAAGAAATTTAAAAACGGGACTGACCCGAACAGGAATTTAAAACGGGACTGACCCGAATAGGAATCTAAACGAGACTGACCCGAATAAGAAATTTAAAAATGGGACTGACCCGAATAGGAATTTAAAACGGGACTGACCCGAACAGGAATTTAAAACGGGACTGACCCGAACATGAATTTAAAACGGGACTGACCCGAACAAGAAATTTAAAAACGGGACTGACCCGGACAGGAATTTAAAACGAGAGTGACCCGAACATGAATTTAAAATGGGACTGACCCGGACAGGAATTTAAAACGGGACTGACCCGGACAGGAATTTAAAACGGGACTGACCCGAACAGGAATTTAAACGGGACTAACCCGAACAGAAATTTAAAACTGGACTGACCCGAACATGAATTTAGAACGGGACTGACCCGAACATGAATTTAAAACGGGACTTCACTGGGGAGGTTTAAACAATGAATTGAGTTTTTACCTGGGAGTTGTTCAAACTTTTGTACCAAGAGAAAGATTTGATCTCTGTAGCTGAAGCGATAGCTGATGTTGTTTCTTATGATCAAATTTTGCTAATAACATTATCACTTCGCCTTTGCTTACTGGGGAGCTTTTTCTGTCATCAATTTAGGTGCGAAAAGGAGAGTAGTTGTTTTCATTTGTAAACGCAACGTTCCTGCAAGAAAAAAAGAAATAATGGACTTGCCACCATCATTTGATCCGATTTGCCTTGAGAATCGTTTAAACATGAGTCTTGTGATGCTTTTTGCCTCTGTTCTGCGGCGTCTGGTTTAGTCGAACTTGTAATTTTGAAACCTTTCAATTCTTGAGACTGATAAAGTACGTATTTACAACGTCACCAAATCTATGTAGCAGCTTTGTTGCATTTTACTCACTTTAATAGATGATTGAATCACCTATCCTTGCACAAACCTTAGGGTTTATCACCCATTCGAATCCAATGGTGAAAGAATGATGCATGAAAAATTTGTCATATAAAATCAATGATATATGCAAGATGATTTTCTATGTCAGGCAAAGATGAACATGCAAAGGAATGCAGATAGCCACAAGCAGTCGAACGCAAATAATCGAGAGAAACCAAGAGGTTTATAAAGATACAGTTTGCAAAAGAATATTTGTAAAGAAAGATACAAATTTGGCCAACGAATATCATATTCAAGACTTTGGATATATTTGTTTCGAAATTCGATTCTGGCAGAAGTATCACAAACATGAGGAAAAATCTAAATGAACCAGGTCACCAGCTGTTCCTTCTCGTGCTCGTCTGTAGAGAAAACCCGCCTTAGCGCCCTTTCGGGTTTTCACCAAGGTTGCCCCCACCCTTTTTTCTTTTCTTTTTTTCTTTCTTTTTTTTCTTTTTTTTCTTTCTTTTTTCCTTTCTTCTTTTTTTTTCTTTCTTTTTCTTTTTCTTCTTCTTTTTTTTTCGAGGCGCCCTTTCGGGTTTTCACCTAAAGAACAATGGAATATCTCGACCATGATCGACTCAGGAACATGAGTTAAAGATTTCTGGCATCAGTAAAATGCACTTCCCTTGTGAGATTAGGCGAAGGCATTATGGACATCACTTGCCCGTTGATTAACAAATTTCCTGATAGAAATACAACAAGTGACGAAAGCCAGGACTTTGGGCTTTGTAATGAGGTCAGGTGGGGTGTTTTTCAAGAAAAGTTGAGGCTTGAAAGCAAATTTTGATGCGAGGTGTGAAATAACCTGAGATTGCATCATTTTGAGATCATCTCCAAATTTTGAACGAAACGGAGGAGAATTTGCCCCAGTTTGATTGAATTTTTTCTCTTTTTGCATTTTCCTCACTTTTACATTTTTCTTTAAAAACTAAATTTGCCCCAATGTGGGGTTTGCAATTCTCAGGGGTTATCAAGCGAAAATTTGTCAATTCTGATGGCTCAAAGGGGACAAGTAGAGATAAAATGTTTTAAGTGTAAAAGAAGATGGCCTGACTTGCATTTCGCCATTTGCATGAATTTCTAAAGAAAATTTGCATGATCAAATGAAAAACTTCTTGCACATGTCTGAGTTGATGGGTTGAGGGAATGTTCGTCCATACATTTCTGCCAAAATAAGTGCTCCGCCAGGTAATACCTTTTGGACAATGAACGGCCCTTGCCAATTTGGAGCGAATTTGCCTTTGGCCTCATCCTGCATTGGCAAAATCCGCTTTAGTACTTTGTCACCTTCTTCGAATGCACGCCGTTGGACTTTTTTGTTGTAAGCCCGGGCTACACGTATCTGATAGCACTGACCATGACAGATAGCATTGAGCCGCTTTTCATCGATCAAAGTCAATTGCTCATGGCGCTGCTTTATCTAGTCAGCCTCCTCCAATTTAGCTTCTATGAGGATTCGTAGCGAAGGAATTTCAACTTCAAATGGTAATACAGCTTCCATTCCATACATGAGTGAATATGGCGTTGCCCCAGTCTGTGAGGACTCGCAAATTTCTTGTATTTTTCTCAAAAATACCCTTTTATTTGAAAATTATTATTTATCAAAGCCCACTACCCAATTATTTCACAATAAGTGTAAGTAAACCTAGAAAATAGGGTTTTACGCTTCGGTTTCAAGTTTGGAGCAAAATTAGGGTTTTCGCGATTTTTTCGCCGGATGAATTTTCGGTACAGAGTAAGGATTAAATTTGAGGATTAAAAGCGACTTTTAAGTGAGAAATAATATGTGATTGGTAGCAATGATATAAGGTTAGTGAATGGGAAGTAAAAACCCTAGTACGTGAGTTTTTAAGAAAAACGGCGCGAACCGGCGGGTCCCGCGCACTACCGATTGAACGCACTACTTGACCACCACTTTCTTACCCTACAAGTTCATTGATACTTGAGCAAAGTATCTTCTTATATTACAGCTAAGGCTGACCAAAACTAGTGGCTAGAAAAGAAGGAAAAGAAAGAAAAAAAAAAAGAAAGGTGGTGGTGGCGACAAGTGTCGCCACCTAAGAGCATCTTGACCAAGACACTTTGGCATCTTACTTAACCAATTTTTTCACCTTTCCTCTCCATATTTCTGCTGCTGGCCAAACCAAAGAGTGTGAGAAAGTGAGAGCAAGAAAAAAAAACATTCCATCTTCTTGATTTGCTACAACTAAGTGAGGAATTCCAATTCCAAACCGATTAAAGTGGAGGTTGTGAGTTGGGAAGCTTGAGGAACCAAGAAATTTCAAAGGGAGTGAACTATCACTCATCCAAGTCTTGCTTTAGAGGTACAAATCTGGTCATGATCCTTGTTGCTTAAATTTTGGGTTTAAGATGATTTTTAGCTTAAGTTTTGGCTTAATTTCATAATTATGCAAGTGGTTGTTATGAATTTTGGGATGAATAAGCAAGCTAGGGTTTCATAGCTCTCTGCCTAAACTTGTTGTATGATTGTAAATGTTGTAATTAAGGTTATATAAGGTTGTTTGGTGGTGATTAGAACAAGAAATTTGAGAAAATTCCACTAGAAACTGAAAATTTCAGAATTCTGGAAAATTGTTCTTCTATTCTGTCCGGTTTTGTAGCCCTATATTAGAGGCCGATTTGGCCTTAGGTCAAAGAATAAAAGTTGTATAGAATGGTATTTTATAGGTGCCTACAAAATTTCAGCTCAATCGGAGCAACGTAGGACATGAAAAGTCCAAAATACCCTTACTATTTTAAGTATTTCCCAAGCAGTCCGTGTGATCAGTTAAGTCTAGTTTATCACGTTTTTCGACTAGGATCCATTCTGATTTAGCTTTTTTCCAAAACATGAAAGTTGTAGTATTCTGAATTAGCTTTCAAATGCCTCTAAGAACACCTGATTTGGACTTGTGTACTCTGAGATATGTCCATTACAGTGTTATGCGTTTAAACAGCCGACGAATTGGTTTCTGGTTTAGTAATTTGAGAATTTGACTAAGTTACATTAGGAACTGGACTAAGTGACCTGCATGAATGTTGTAGCTCTGTGTCTTAGCTTCGAAACGGCATAGGTTTCATCTCAATCCGATAAGCGTAGCTTCGGATATGTTATTTCCGCATTCGTACGTCAAATCTATCTTGTGCTAAGTTGAATTTCTGCACTTGTGATTGTTGTAATTCTTATTCTTATGATATTGTGAGCCTATGGAACGGCTCTTGACTTGAATTTCTTATGTGTGATGTTGGGTTGTGGTTGAGGAAAAATAATGAAGCCAAAATGGCTGGAAAATTAGGTAAACACAAAGGGCGTGCTGCCCAAATTTTCGCTCGAGGGCTAGGTTTCTATTTGAACTTGTATACTTTTGTTTGGCCAATACCATGACCGGTTTTCCATTTTAAAACATGATTGTTCATCCTGGGGTTCAAACAACCCTCTTCTTACTTGAAAGTCATCTTTACCCGTTTTACTCCTAATTAGTCGGGTTTCTTTGTTTCCCTTAAATGTTTTGCTCGATAAACTGTAATATGTTCTCTTGTTCAACCTTAGGTTTCATTGGTGACTAAGGGTAATATCCGGAAGGATATTTTGCACGTTATTTTGTATATCTAGGTGAGTGTTCCTTATTTGACTTTATGGCTTGTTGTTATCATTTGCTAATGTGTTAATTGCTTTTAATGATTTCCAAAACGAGTTTTCTAGGCGAGTGTGTACTTTATCGCACTCGACCTAAATAACTGTGTAATTTTCAAGGATTTAATGATTGAAATGTTACTTGCGCATGAATGTAAGCCTTTTGGGCTGAACTGGCCATTGCCCCTTGTTACCGGTCGTCTCGAGCCAGAAGCGGACTCGGTCGGGCGATTAGGGACTTGGGTGAACGTTTGGTATACTCGAGTATTACCCTGTAGGTTGGTGGAGACTGGCCAACGGCCAGGACGGGGGTGAATGAATGAACGAACGAACGAACGAGGGTTTATTGATAAACGAAAAAATGCATTTTCAAATGATTGGAGGAATAAGGGGAAATGTCAGGAGAACGAATGAACGAATGAACGAATTGCTCCTTGTGAGCCGTATCCTTTTAATGAATGTTACTATTGCTTTCCATTGTAAATATTTCTTGAATTATTGATACTCCATGTTTAATGTATTGAATTGATTGTTTGATTATCTGTTTGGAACCTCACTGAGCTTTTAGCTCACCCCTTTAGTTTTGTTTTCCTTAACAGGGGACGGCGAGCAGGATGAGAGCCTAGACTAGCCTAGTCTAGGTCTTTTGTTTCTTTTGTAATGGTTCTCGCCCTAGTGCTTGGCACGGGCTAGTTGTATGGTGAAGTGAGAACCTTTGTACATTTGATGGTTGTACTTCCTTTTGAGATAGCAATGTATATAAGTTCCACTTTAAATTTGGATTGCTGCCCTATTTATTCTTGTGATTTGTTCTGGATTTGATTAAAGAACGACTGAGTCCCGGCGAGAGCTGGGCAGGCGGCCCGCCGAACCCTCTGGTACGCCTTAGGGGGAGGTGGGGTCGTTACAAGTGGTATCAGAGCTTAGGCTTCAGATCTCTGTAGTGTATCCTAGATTAAAGATTAGGATACCGGACTTTGGGATTTGATTGGACTTGAAAGTTAAGCGATTGAGGGATAAAATTTATAGTTGCTTCGCGTGGTTTCAACGTGGAGTGACCCTGGACTAAGTGTTGAATAAGTATGAGGGACTAAGTGAAGCTATGAATTGCGAATGTTATAGGCCTTAAATCTTTCTAATGGTATCTGAGGACCATAGATAGGTATGTCAGGTAGGAATTCCGATTGTAGATAGTTTACTCTTGGGACTGCAGCTCGAGATGTGAATTATCTTATTTCGGATTCTCGTGCCTGAGTACTCTATAGTTGAGGTGCTGCTAAATACTTGAGACTTACATTTTGGGAACATGAACAGGCTTTGTCTGACTAGAATGAGCACAAGAGATCAGGGACATCTAGTTTGGATAGTAAGTGACGTGAGAGACCGGACGGGCTGATACTGGGACGACTTCACCCTTTCCTTTTGATTTACCTGTATATTGTTACTACATGACGTTAGTATACCTGTATGTACATGGTTATCTGTCCAACTTGATATGTATTTGTGTATTTGCTTATCCGTCATCTTGGTATGGCGTGTTATGTGGGTATATGTTTATTTGAATATTTGGTGCCCTCAATAGTTACTTTAGTAACCTTATCGTGTTTATTTACTAAATTACCTTTTGGGGGAAAAGAAAAGAGAGGGAAAACATATATATGGACGGGAGACGTAGCCGTGGACGTGGACGTGGACGTGGGAATGAACGAGCTCAAGAGCCAAGAGAGGAAAGAGAAACAACATCTGCACAAGAGCAAGGAACGAGGGTTGAAGCCGAAGACCAAATGGCAACGGTGATGCAACAAATGACAGATATCTTGGCAAGACTGGTGGATCAACAAGGCCAAATGGCCGTGAATCAACCCCGAAACCCTGAAATCGGAGAAGATAAGGCTCTTGAGAGGTTTCAGAAGTTTACTCCTCCGAAATTTCTTGGAGGATCTGATCCGGATATAGCCGAACAATGGTTAGAGGTCATGATTAATATTTTCACCATCTTGAACTACACCTAGCAAAGACAAGTAAACTTTGCGGTGTTCCAATTTGAAGGATCGGCCCGAGCGTGGTGGAATGTTATTAAAGCAAAATGGGAAAGAGAACAGACTGTATGGACATGGACGAATTTCATAAGGGAATTTAACGAGAAATACCTCCATCCTTTAGTTCAAGACAGGAGAGAGGAAGAGTTTATTGGACTACGGCAGGGAACTCTAAGTGTGGCCGAATATGAAACAAAATTTACGAAACTATCCAAGTTTGCTTCTGAATTGGTGGCCACAGAGCGGCGAAGAGTAAGACGGTTTATACAGGGATTAAATTTGGAACTCCAAGAAGCATTAGCGGCAGTACAAGTGAATACGTTTACGGAGGCCCTTGAGAAAGCTCAAAGAATCGAGACTGCAAAGGCACAGATAAAAGCTTCCCAGACCCAGAAAAGGAGTGCATCGAGTAGTGTAGCGGAGGAATTAAGTGAAGCGAGAGTCCCTTCCAAAGTGCAAAAAGTGAACTTTTTGTCCCACCCACCATGGACATTAGGGGCGATAGGTGAAGGATCTACAAAAGAAAGCCAAATCAGATTTGGGAAAAGTTTTCAAGAAAGCCAAAAGATGGCTTCTCACGTGGTCTGTGGGTACTGTGGAAAGGCAAATCATGTCGAAAGCGATTGTTGGAGAAAGGGGCGGAAATGTTTAATCTGCGGAAGTGGCGATCATCAAGTTAGCAACTGTCCGAGGAGACAGTCACGTGAAAGCAATACTCTGCAACTGGATGGAGCTAAATCACAAGTGAATGAAGGAGGGAAATGAACTAGCAGACCGGCAAAGGTTTATGCTTTAGACAACCGACAAGTTCCAGACTCGTCTGAGGCAACTGAAGGTAAAATTTCGAGGACGAAATTTTTTGAAGGGGGAGAGAATGTGAGGACTCGCAAATTTCTTGTATTTTTCTCAAAAATACCCTTTTATTTGAAAATTATTATTTATCAAAGCCCACTACCCAATTATTTCACAATAAGTGTAAGTAAACCTAGAAAATAGGGTTTTATGCTTCGGTTTCAAGTTTGGAGCAAAATTAGGGTTTTCGCGATTTTTTCGCCGGATGAATTTTCGGTACAGAGTAAGGATTAAATTTGAGGATTAAAAGTGACTTTTAAGTGAGAAATAATATGTGATTGGTAGCAATGATATAAGGTTAGTGAATGGGAAGTAAAAACCCTAGTACGTGAGTTTTTAAGAAAAACGGCGCGAACCGGCGGGTCCCGCGCACTACCGATTGAACGCACTACTTGACCACCACTTTCTTACCCTACAAGTTCATTGATACTTGAGCAAAGTATCTTCTTATATTACAGCTAAGGCTGACCAAAACTAGTGGCTAGAAAAGAAGGAAAAGAAAGAAAAAAAAAAGAAAGGTGGTGGTGGCGACAAGTGTCGCCACCTAAGAGCATCTTGACCAAGACACTTTGGCATCTTACTTAACCAATTTTTTCACCTTTCCTCTCCATATTTCTGCTGCTGGCCGAACCAAAGAGTGTGAGAAAGTGAGAGCAAGAAAAAAAAACATTCCATCTTCTTGATTTGCTACAACTAAGTGAGGAATTCCAATTCCAAACCGATTAAAGTGGAGGTTGTGAGTTGGGAAGCTTGAGGAACCAAGAAATTTCAAAGGGAGTGAACTATCACTCATCCAAGTCTTGCTTTAGAGGTACAAATTTGGTCATGATCCTTGTTGCTTAAATTTTGGGTTTAAGATGATTTTTAGCTTAAGTTTTGGCTTAATTTCATAATTATGCAAGTGGTTGTTATGAATTTTGGGATGAATAAGCAAGCTAGGGTTTCATAGCTCTCTGCCTAAACTTGTTGTATGATTGTAAATGTTGTAATTAAGGTTATATAAGGTTGTTTGGTGGTGATTAGAACAAGAAATTTGAGAAAATTCCACTAGAAACTGAAAATTTCAGAATTCTGGAAAATTGTTCTTCTATTCTGTCCGGTTTTGTAGCCCTATATTAGAGGCCGATTTGGCCTTAGGTCAAAGAAGAAAAGTTGTATAGAATGGTATTTTATAGGTTCCTACAAAATTTCAGCTCAATCGGAGCAACGTAGGACATGAAAAGTCCAAAATACCCTTACTATTTTAAGTATTTCCCAAGCAGTCCGTGTGATCAGTTAAGTCTAGTTTATCACGTTTTTCGACTAGGATCCATTCTGAGTTAGCTTTTTTCCAAAACATGAAAGTTGTAGTATTCTGAATTAGCTTTCAAATGCCTCTAAGAACACCTGATTTGGACTTGTGTACTCTGAGATATGTCCATTACAGTGTTATACGTTTAAACAGCCGACGAATTGGTTTCTGGTTTAGTAATTTGAGAATTTGACTAAGTTACATTAGGAACTGGACTAAGTGACCTGCATGAATGTTGTAGCTCTGTGTCTTAGCTTCGAAACGGCATAGGTTTCATCTCAATCCGATAAGCGTAGCTTCGGATATGTTATTTCTGCATTCGTACGTCAAATCTATCTTGTGCTAAGTTGAATTTCTGCACTTGTGATTGTTGTAATTCTTATTCTTATGATATTGTGAGCCTATGGAACGGCTCTTGACTTGAATTGCTTATGTGTGATGTTGGGTTTTGGTTGAGGAAAAATAATGAAGCCAAAATGGCTGGAAAATTAGGTAAACACAAAGGGCGTGCTGCCCAAATTTTCGCTCGAGGGCTAGGTTTCTATTTGAACTTGTATACTTTTGTTTGGCCAATACCATGACCGGTTTTCCATTTTAAAACATGATTGTTCATCCTGGGGTTCAAACAACCCTCTTCTTACTTGAAAGTCATCTTTACCCGTTTTACTCCTAATTAGTCGGGTTTCTTTGTTTCCCTTAAATGTTTTGCTCGATAAACTGTAATATGTTCTCTTGTTCAACCTTAGGTTTCATTGGTGACTAAGGGTAATATCCGGAAGGATATTTTGCACGTTATTTTGTATATCTAGGTGAGTGTTCCTTATTTGACTTTATGGCTTGTTGTTATCATTTGCTAATGTGTTAATTGCTTTTAATGATTTCCAAAACGAGTTTTCTAGGCGAGTGTGTACTTTATCGCACTCGACCTAAATAACTGTGTAATTTTCAAGGATTTAATGATTGAAATGTTACTTGCGCATGAATGTAAGCCTTTTGGGCTGAACTGGCCATTGCCCCTTGTTACCGGTCGTCTCGAGCCAGAAGCGGACTCGGTCGGGCGATTAGGGACTTGGGTGAACGTTTGGTATACTCGAGTATTACCCTGTAGGTTGGTGGAGACTGGCCAACGGCCAGGACGGGGGTGAATGAATGAACGAACGAACGAACGAGGGTTTATTGATAAACGAAAAAATGCATTTTCAAATGATTGGAGGAATAAGGGGAAATGTCAGGAGAACGAATGAACGAATGAACGAATTGCTCCTTGTGAGCCGTATCCTTTTAATGAATGTTACTATTGCTTTCCATTGTAAATATTTCTTGAATTATTGATACTCCATGTTTAATGTATTGAATTGATTGTTTGATTATCTGTTTGGAACCTCACTGAGCTTTTAGCTCACCCCTTTAGTTTTGTTTTCCTTAACAGGGGACGGCGAGCAGGATGAGAGCCTAGACTAGCCTAGTCTAGGTCTTTTGTTTCTTTTGTAATGGTTCTCGCCCTAGTGCTTGGCACGGGCTAGTTGTATGGTGAAGTGAGAACCTTTGTACATTTGATGGTTGTACTTCCTTTTGAGATAGCAATGTATATAAGTTCCACTTTAAATTTGGATTGCTGCCCTATTTATTCTTGTGATTTGTTCTGGATTTGATTAAAGAACGACTGAGTCCCGGCGAGAGCTGGGCAGGCGGCCCGCCGAACCCTCTGGTACGCCTTAGGGGGAGGTGGGGTCGTTACACAGTCGATGTCCGGATAGAAGTCCGATACGCCATTAATGCATAAGGCAACTTTTCATGCCAATCGCGATGCCTTTCAGTCATTTTACGGATAATCTTCTTCAAATTCTTGTTTGCGGCTTCTACAGCTCCATTCATCTGAGGCCTATAAATGGTAGAGTTGCGGTGTCTAATCTTGAACTGCTCGCATAGTCCATCTACCATGTCATTATTCAGATTTTTGGCATTGTCTGTAATAAGCGTTTCGGGTACTCAAAAGCGACAGATGATATGATCTCTCAAGAAATTGGCAGCTACCTTCTTCGTTACGTGTTTGAATGACTCCGCTTCAACCCATTTAGTAAAGTATTCAATTGCCACCAATATAAATCGATGTCCATTTGAAGCGGGAGGATCAATTGTACCAATCACGTCCATACCCCACATTGAACAGGGCCATGGGGCGGTCATACTATGCAATTCAGTGGGTGGAGCGCGTATAACGTCACCGTGCATTTGACATTTGATACATCTCCGGACAAAATCTATACAATCACGCTCCATAGTAAGCCAAAAGTATCCGGTTCTCATGATTTTCTTTGCTAGCAAATGGCCATTCATGTGAGGTCCACAAACGCCACTATGCACTTCTTTCATCATGTATTGAGCTTCGTCTTCATCAATGCACTTTAAAAGGTTCAAATCTGAGGTTCTTTTGTACAAAACTTCTCCACTTAAGAAAAATTTTGAAGCCATTCTACGCAGAAAAGTCTTGTCCTTTGTACTAACATGCAAATGGTAAGACCTAGTTTTGAGAAACTCCTTAATATCATTATACCAAGGAATATTGTCAGAGGACTTGTCTATAACCCAACAGTGGGCAGGCTTGTCTTGAAGTTGAATCTGGATTGGTTTGATCCTCAATTCATCTGGATACTGGATCATAGAAGCTAAGGTGGCCAAAGCATTAGCAAATTCGTTTCGGGTTCGCGGGAGATGTCTGAACTCCAAATTTTGAAATTGCCTGGCCAGAGTGAGCAGACTACAATGGTAGGGCATAATTTTTGAATCTTTGGTTACCACTGCTTCAAGTTTGGTGCACGACCAAATCTGAATCACTGAAAGCTATCAACTCTTTGATTTCCATTTCTAAAGCCATTTTGAGACCAAAAATGCAGGCTTCATATTCAGCCATGTTGTTTGTGCAAGCAAATTGTGATTTGGCAGCGGCAGGGTAATACTTCCCTTCGGGTGAAACCAAAACAGCTCCAATTCCAGCTTCGAGAGAATTCGAAGCTCCATCGAAGAAAAGCCTCCATTCAGGGCTTTGCTCACTTATATCGTCTGTGGCGCCTACAAATAAGACTATCTCATCAGGGAAATAAGTATGAAGTGGTTGATAATCATCATCCTTTGGATTTTCTACCAAATGATCAGCTATAGCTTGTCCCTTAAGTGCCTTTTGTGACGTGAAAATGATATCGAACTCTGAGAGAATTATCTGCCATTTAGCCAGACGTCCAGTTAGCATCGGCTTCTCCAAAAGATACTTCAAAGGATCAGATCGGGAAATAAGATAAGTGGTATGGCTCAACAGGTAGTGTCTCAACTTTTGAGCTGCCCAGGCCAATGCACAGCAGCTTTTCTCAATGAATGAATAATTAGTCTCATACTGCGTGAACTTCTTGCTTACATAGTAAATGGCTTGCTCCTTCCTTCCAGAGTCATCATGCTGCCCGAGGACACAACCAACTGCTTCTTCAAGCACAGATAGGTACATGATTAATGGTCGACCCGGCTTGGGTGGCACCAAGATTGGCAGATGTAACAAATAATCCTTGATTTTATCAAAAGCTTGTTGGCATTCTTCACTCCAATACAATGGCACATTCTTTCTCAACAATTTGAACAATGGCTCGCATGTGGCAGTTAGTTGGGCAATAAATCTCCCAATAAAATTGATCTTTCCTAAGAAACTTTTCACGTCCTTCTGAGTTTTCGGCACTGGCATATCTCGAATTGCTTTGATTTTCGCTGGATCTATCTCTATGCCTCTTTTACTAACCATGAAGCCCAACAATTTACCAACTGGTGCCCCAAAGGCGCACTTTGCAGGATTTAGTTTCAAATTGTACTTTCGCAACCTTTCGAACAGCTTCTTCAAATCAATCAAATGGTTCTCTGCCCTTTTAGACTTGATTATGATGTCATCCATGTAGACCTCCATCTCCCGGTGGATCATATCATGAAACAGGGTGGTCATGGTCCTTTGATACGTACCTCCGGCATTCTTTAAACCAAAGGGCATCACTCGGTAGCAAAATATGCCCCAAGGGGTGATAAAAGCAGTCTTCTCCCTATCCTCTTCTGCCATCAAAATCTGGTGGTATCCAGCGAAACAATCACAAAAAGATTCAATCTTATGCCCAGCGGTATTGTCCAGGAGAATGTGAATATTTGGCAAAGGAAAATCATCTTTAGGACTGGCCTTATTGAGGTCTCTATAATCAACACAAACTCGCACCTCTCCATTCTTTTTTGGAACAGGGACTGGATTCGAAAGCCAAATAGGGTAATGGGAAACAATGATAATGTTGGTTTTGAGCTGTTTTTAAATTTGCTCTTTCATTTTGAGGCTCATATCTGGTTTGAATTTTCGGGATTTTTGTTTTACGGGTGGAAAAGTAGGATCTGTGGGCAACTTATGCACGGCCACATCAGTTAAAATACCAGTCATATCATCATAGGACCACGCAAATACATCCTGGAACATAGTAAAAAATTCAAGCATCTCCTTTTTCTGCCTCTCATTCAAATGAATACTAATTTGCACCTCCTTAACTTTATCTTTAGTGCCAATGTTAACCTTTTCTATTTCTTCCAGATTCGATTTTGGTTTCTCCTCATATTATTCAAAGTCCTTTGCAAAAGAATCAAATACCTCCTCATAGACACCAAATACTCACATGCATTATTTGGTTGCGAACGACTCGAACGGTGGGGACTGACCCCTTTTGATGAGACTGACTCGGATGAGAAGTTTATAATGGACTGATTTGAACAAGAAATTTAAAACGGGACTGACCCGAACAAGAATTTAAAACGGGACTGACCCGAACAAGAATTTAAAACGGGATTGACCCGAACAGGAATTTTGTGACGCCCCGAGGCAGAAGAAAAGGGAAAAATTTCTGGTGAATAGAGTTTTGTGGGAAAATCCGTCCAGAAGCCATGCAAATTCCTTATATTTTTCTTAAAATTCCCTTTTCTTTGACAAATACCACTTTATAATGGCCATACTACTCAATCACCCCACGATAAGTGCCAATGAACCTAGAAAATAGGATTTTTAACTTCGGTTTCAAATTGAGCAAAATTAGGTTTTCTCGATTTTCTCGCCGGATGAATTTTCGGTATGGAGCAAGGATTAAATTTGGTGAATAAAAGTGACTTTTAAGTGAGAAATAATATGTGATTAGGAGAAATGAAATAAAGTTAGTGAATGGGAAGTAAAAACCCTAGTACGGGTGTTTTTAAGGAAAACGGCGCGAACCGACGGGTCCCGCGCACTACCGTTTGAACGCACCACTGGACCACCACTTTCTTACACCACAAGCTTATTGATATTTGAGCCAAAATATCTTCTTATATTACAGCTAAGGGGACCGAAATTTGTGGCTTATAAGCAAGGGGAAGAAAGAGAAAAAAATTAGTGGCTAAGAATTGTCCAAGTGTTAGCCAAATTGTGGTCTTAATTAACTCTAACCTTCTTACTTCTTATAAGACAAAAATCAGCTTCATTTCTCTTCATTTTCTGCCAAGGGAGCCGAGAGAGGGAGAGGGAAGAACAAGAGTGAGCTTTCTTCATTTCTTCTTGATTCAAGCTACAAAGTGAGGAATCCAAAGAACTAAACCGATTAATCTTGTCTTTGAGGGGTTAGATAGTGTTTGGTGGTGAAAGTTTGGCAAGGGAAAGCTTGGGGCTGCCCTTAATGATCTCTAACCAAGGTAAGAGAGCTTATCTCTCCAAGTTTTAGTTTCAATCTTGTTCAATTAAGCTTGGTAACTTGATTTTACGGTGAAATCATGGATGATTAACATGTTTTAGTAGTTTTCCCCTTTCTTATTTGATGAACTAGGGCTTGGGGAAATTCTGCCCAAATTGTTGTAAGATGCTTATATGTTGCAATTGAGGTTTCATAAGGTGTTGTGGTAGTGATTAGACCAAGAAATTAAGGAAAGATTCACTAGAAACCAAAAATTTCAGAATCTGGAAAATTATTGCCAACTTTCTGTCCGAAATTTTAACTGTATGTTAGAGGCTGATTTGGCCTTGGGTCAAAGAAGGAAAGTTGTAGAGAATGGTATTTTATAGGTGTCTGTAAAATTTCAGCTCAATCAGAGCAACGTAGGTCATGAAAAGTCCGAAATACCCCTACTGTTTCAATTGTTTCCCAGCAGTCCGTTTCTTCAGCTAAGTTCAGTTTATCGCATTTTTTGACCAGGATCCATTCTGAGTTAGCTCTGGGTCAAAACATGAAAGTTGTAGTGTTCTTAAGTAGCTTTAAAATGCCTCTAAGAACACCTGAATTGGACTTTTGTACACTGAGTTATGTCCATTACAGTGTTCTGCATTTAAACAGCCGACGAATTGGTTTCTGGTTTAGTAATTCGAGAATTTGACTAAGTTACATTAGGAACTGGACTAAGTGACCTTCATGAATGTTGTAACTCTGTGTCTTAGCTTCGAAACGGCATAGGTTTCGTTTTAATCCGATAAGCGTACCCTCAGATATGTTATTTCCGCATTTGTACATCAAATCTGTCTTGAACTAAATTGAATTTCTGCACTTGTACTTAATGCGATTCTTGTTATTATGATATTGTGAGCCTATGGAACGGCTCTTGACATAAATTGCTGATATGTATGATGTTGGGTTGTGTTTGAGAAAAACAATGAAGCCTAAAAGGCTGGAAAATTAGGTAAACACAAAGGGCATGCTGCCCGAATTTATACTCGAGGACTAGGAAACGAGACTTGTAACTTGTGTAAAGTTAAGTGATTATTACTTGAACTAGCAAGCACCTTTGCTACTTTGTTTATCGAGGGTTATACATTAGGACTTGGCCGAACTTGTACCCTTGAGGAAAAGACATAATGGCCAATGTAAACTTGTATTTCCTTGTACTTTCAACTCAAGTGTTATTTCCAAGTATCTATACTACAAAACCTTATGATTTGAAAAGCGAGCAAGTGTTTCACAAATGCCTTTCAAATGAATTTCAATTGGTTGATTCTTAATGAACGGAACGTTTAAGTTTCGAATCTTACTCGTGTTTCAAGTTCTCAAATTGGATTTTTATCGCAGAGCTGGACTTCAAACCTGGAGTATAGTTGAACGTGAATACTTGAAGCACTATATTTTGTGTGAGTGATCCCTCGACTGTCCCAAAGTTACTTTTGAACTAATTCTTGCATTTATTACTCCATTGCATATCATTTGGGGGTTCGGGTGTGTGCCATGACATAATTTGGCTCCAATGAGTTTCTGGAAAGTCTTGTGCTTAGAACCAATGTCTCCACTATTGTTTACACGTTCTTTGGAGCACGATGGCTCCTTACTTCTGTTTCATGGTTACATGATCTAAACGAGCATTGGATATTTAAGTACAAGAACTTCACTGACACATGAGCAATAAATGAACATTTGATTACTGCATCATGACATCATATTAATGCTTTATTGTGAAATATACTTGGCTGTTGATTTTACTGGTCACTCGCTGAGCTTCTAGCTCACCCCCTATTATCTTCTTCTCCCCACAGGGATCGAGGTAAAGGAAGACCTTGTATTTGGATCTTTGTGTGGCTGGATGGCGTACATCTTGTATAGTTTAGTTTTGGTTTTGGTTTATGTACTTTTGGGCTTGTATAAATATTTGGAATTGAATCGGATGTAAATCTACATTTTTCGCTTAGAACTAGTTTCCGCTTCGATTGTGATATGTAAATTTTGGAGAATACGATGTAAAAGTTGAGTTTTATCTTGTAATTCATTCGAGTACTGTAGGGAATGACTGAGTCCTGGCGAGAGGTGGGCAGGCGGCCCGTTGACCCCTCTGGTTCGCCTTAGGGGAAAATGGGGTCGTTACAAATTTAAAACGGGACGAACCCGAACAGAATTTTAAAACGGGACTGACCCGAACAGGAATTTAAAACGGGACTGAACCGAACATGAATTTAAAACGAGACTGACCCGAACAGGAATTTTAAAAACGGGACTGACCCGAACAGGAATTTAAAATGAGACTGACCCGGACAGGAATTTAAAACGGGACTGACCCGAACAAGAAATTTAAAAACGGGACTGACCCGAACAGGAATTTAAAACGGGACTGACCCGAACAGGAATCTAAACGAGACTGACCCGAATAAGAAATTTAAAAACGGGACTGACCCGAACAGGAATTTAAAACGGGACTGACCCGAACAGGAATTTAAAACGGGACTGACCCGTATAGGAATTTAAAACGGGACTGACCCGAACATGAATTTAAAACGGGACTGACCCGAACAAGAAATTTAAAAACGGGACTGACCCAAGCTGACCCGAACATGAATTTAAAACGGGACTGACCCGAACAGGAATTTAAAACGGGACTGACCCGAACAGAAATTTAAACGGGACTGACCCGAACAGAAATTTAAAATTGGACTGACCCGAACATGAATTTAAAACGAGACTTCACTGGGGAGGTTTAAACAATGAATTGAGTTTTTACCTGGGAGTAGTTCAAACTTTTGTACCAAGAGGGAGATTTGATCTCTGTAGCTGAAGCGATAGCTGATGTTGTTTCTTATGATCAAGCTTTGCTAATAACATTATCACTTCGTCTTTGCTTACTGGGGAGCTTTTTCTGTCATCGATTTAGGTGCGAAAAGGAGAGTAGTTGTTTTCATTTGTAAACGCAACGTTCCTGCAAGAAAAAAAGAAATAATGGACTTGCCACCATCATTTGATCCGATTTGCCTTGAGAATCGTTTAAACATGAGTCTTGTGATGCTTTTTGCCTCTGTTCTGCGGCGTCTGGTTTAGTCGAACTTGTAATTTTGAAACCTTTCAATTCTTGAGACTGATAAAGTACGTATTTACAACGTCACCAAATCTATGTAGCAGCTTTGTTGCATTTTACTCACTTTAATAGATGATTGAATCTCTTATCCTTGCACAAACCTTAGGGTTTATCACTCATTCGAATCCAATGGTGAAAGAATGATGCATGAAAAATTTGTCATATAAAATCAATGATATATGCAAGATGATTTCCTATGTCAGGCAAAGATGAACATGCAAATGAATGCAGACAGCCACAAGCAGTCGAACGCAAATAATCGAGAGAAACCAAGAGGTTTATAAAGATACAGTTTGCAAAAGAATATTTGTAAAGAAAGATACAAATTTGGCCAACGAATATCATATTCAAGACTTTGGATATATTTGCTTCGGAATTCGATTCTGGCAGAAGTATCACAAACATGAGGAAAAGTCTAAATGAACCAGGTCACCGTGTTAGAACCCGTAAAAACCCTAATCTTTTCCGAGGGTTTTATTTCCTTTAATAGCATGTTTTCTGCATTTCCTGGCTTAGGAAATTTTCGTGAGGAATTTTTATGAGTAATTATAGTTTTAGATGATTTTTCTAGCTTTGAAGAGTTTTTGGAAAATTAAGAATATATATTGGACGTGGGACCCACTAGTGCGAAAAGTTCGGAAAAATTCGGCCAATAAAGTTAAATTCCAGATACTGTGTGAAATTTTTCGGGTGTTAAGAGATAAGTAGAGTATGTGAAATGATTGATGTGAGAGGAAAAGAAGAGATAGGAATGCATTTATGGAAGTGACAAGTGTCACATAGCCATTGGTTGGACTTGGTGAACACTATTCATGCTTTTTGACTTTTGACCACATTGAGTAAATATCTCCAAAAATCACCAAAATTCACCATTTTCTTTCTCCTTGGTGGCCGGCTCTCCTAAGCTCAAGAAGGAAGGAAAACTCTTCAAGTTTTAGCTACCAATTAGTGCAAATCACCCAAAATATTTGCTTGATTGTGTTTCTACTCCATAAAATCCTTCCACTTGGTGCTAGTGAGTGTTTTAGTGAAGCTTTTTGGAAGAGTTAAGGTGTGCAACATCTATACCTCTCTTGGTTACTAGGTGAGTGGTGTGTGAATTCCCTCTTACACTTAATGAAGCTTCAGTTATGCTTAGTAGTGGATAAAGTGATGATATTTGTGGTTTATTTCTTGGTTTGAAGTGATTTGGTGAAGTTTTTATTTTTTTGAGGAATTTTCTGGTTTAATATGAATGTGATGTTGTGGTCATCTATGATGGTTGATAATGAGGGGTAATGACTCTAGTAGGTGTGAATTAGTGATAATTGCAACCAATTTTGGGTTTGGATTGAAATGAGAAAAGTTAGGGTTTCATAACCCCCTTTTCAGTCCGGTTTTGGATCATAGGGTTAGAGGCCGAATTGGCTTTTGCTCAAAACATGAAAGTTGTATGTATTGATGAGTTTGAGGTTTCTGTAAAATTTCAGGTCATTTGGAGTAGTGTGGAGTGAGATATGTCGATTTTACTGTTGCTGTTCTGGGTTGATCAGGATGGCAGAACTGCACTTGTATTTGGCTATTTTGACTGGAATTGCTTTGGATTTGGATGTTGGTGTCTTCTGATGAAATGTAGCTGGATGTCTTAGCTACCATATGCCTTTGGAATCAATGCATTTGGACCTGTATAGACTGAGTTGTACGAATTACAGCATAGTGTGATTTGTAAACCTGCAATTACGGTTCTGGTTTGGTATTCTGCATTTTTGACCTAGTTGTGCTAGGATTTGGACTGAGTGGCCTTCTACATTGTTGTAGCCCTGTCTTTTAGCTTCGAGATGGTGGGTTTTACACCCTCATCCGATAAGCGTACCGCATTTTGTGCCATTACCGCATTAGGAGGCCAAAACTGTTTTTGTTGTTGGGTCAAATGAGTTACATTTCGTGATTTTCTGGTTTGCTATAATGCTTGTATATGTTTGTAAAACCCTATTGGGGTTGTGATTGGCATTGCTTTATGACTCATTATCGAGTCTCATTGTACTTGCTTACGTGTTCTAGGGCGTGACGGTGGTTCACGACATTCTCCTGACGGAAGTGCATGAAATACCACTTAATTGATTGGTGAGTATACTACTCACTTGAATGTTACAATGTGGCTTTGCTATATGTGATTTTGATGCCTTGAAAGCTTATTTGGCTATTGGAATTGATTGAGGTGAGGGTGTACTTGACCGCCCTCACCCCTTGTGATACCGTTAATGACTGTTTACCGCTTCACTGATATACTGCACTTGTTATATGAGATATTGAATTCACTTCATGAAAAATTGATTTGGTGTCGTTTGGACGAGTATCCAACGGCCTTACTGTACTACTGAGCTCAACCCTGTTGGTAGTCAATTGAATCGAGCCGGCGAGGGCTTGGTCGTGAAAATTGACATGCCACGGGGACTGTATTGGGGAATCTTGTAGTAATGAGACTCTTGATTCCGGTAAACTCGAGTATTACCAAAAGCTACTGATTGGAGTGCGGGCCCGGTTGGGGTATGTTTGGTGGAAGGGATGGGAGTGAAGTGGGTTCTATGGTTGGTACTCTTAACATTGACGGAGAGTCAATGAGGTTGGATCAAGAATGTAAGCGTGGAAATGGGCTCTTGAGAGCCGTCCGTATACTTTTACCGACTTGTTTTACTTCTTAATTGTGTACTTGAAATGAAAGATTATACTTATGTGATCTTTGTTGCTTATGTGGTAGTAACTCACTGGGATTAAGCTCATTCCGTTCCATTTGTTTTCCTTACAGGAAAATGACCACTTTTGGAAAGGTTATACTTGTTGGTTGTCAAGTTGAGCTCATGTAAATGTATCTTTTGGATAGCTCTTCGAATGAAACCCTAATGTGTATTGGGTTCACTTTCTTTTGATTGGCAAACCGAACATGTATATTCGTAATGAATGGTTTTTGATATGCCGCTTTGGCTTAAAATTGTTACATTTCAACGTGTGTATGTTTGGTTGATATTTGGTTGAATTTCGGATCAACTCGTATTTCAAACGGCAAAAGAAAAATTTTGGCTACTCTCGGCCTAGTATCTGGATTCTGACGTGGCCGGTACTGTTCATCATCGGTTTCGATTTTTCTTCATTTTTTTTATTTTTATTTTGTGATTTTGACTTGTTTACGCGCGTGGGTATGTTCCGGAACGTATTAGATCGATGTGAACTAATCCGTAGTCCTGGCGAGAGCTGGGCAGGCAGTCCGCTAACCCCTTTGGTTCGCCTTAGGGGAAAGTGGGGCTGTCACAAGTGATATCAGAGCCACTTCGCGTGGTCTCTGCCCGGAGTGAGACTGGGCCAAGTGGTGTTGTGGTCCTAATTTCATGAATATGTCTAAGTGCTCGTTTGAGCATAAGTTATGAACCGGGCATGTGATAAGTGTACGAATCATTATCATGGGACTCGAGGAAGATAGGTATGTATGTCGGGTAGGAATCTTTAATAAGGATGGTTTACTCTTGGGACCAGCCGGCTCAAGATGTAAATTATCTTAGACGAGATTCTTGTCGCGCCCCATTTTTTGATAAATAAATAAATGGTTTGAAAAAATGTATTTTGTGATTCAATTTGTGATTGAAAAATGAATTGTGATTTAAAATAAAAATGGGTCTAAATGGGGGTTTGAGAATGCGACGATTTGACCCAAAATTATTTTAAATCACAATTCATTTTTCAATCACAAATTGAATCACAAAATACATTTTTTCAATCCATTCCCCAGTGGAGTCGCCAACTGTCGCGCCCCATTTTTTGATAAATAAATAAATGGTTTGAAAAAATGTATTTTGTGATTCAATTTGTGATTGAAAAATGAATTGTGATTTAAAATAAAAATGGGTCTAAATGGGGGTTTGAGAATGCGACGATTTGACCCAAAATTATAGTTTAAAAAGGGTTTTTTGAAACAAAATACGGAGTCGCCACTTGGTAATGAGTTAAGGTGTACCAAGTCACCTAAAAAATGTATTTTTAAAGAAAAATAGGAAAAAGTAGTAAGAAACCCCTTTTAAACGACTCATAGTCCACGTAAACCAACGAAAAAGGTTCGGGAGTCACATTTGACGAAGGGGAAGGCAAGGATAAAAATCCAAGGCACCCATTCGACCTAGCCAAGGCTAGTTGCGTGATTTAATCAAAGATTTTCTTGTTTTAACCAAAGAATTTATTACATTTGGATGCACTACATGAATGCAAACCCTAGACCTAGGGGTATTGGGGGAAATTTCTCTTCAAAGGTTGAGTGGTGCCAATCACATTAATTGTGAAGCCCAATGACGATCCTTTGAAGAAGTCACGAATAATGCGAGTGGGATGCAAATGAATGGAATGCATGTATGCAATGTGAAGGCATGAGTTTGAAAAAGTAATAAAAGACAATAATGTGTAAGTGAGAGTGTGCACGTGAGTGGGCAAGGTGCGGTATGTGAAATGATAATATGGAGTGCATGTGTGCAAGTAATGACAAAAGTGCTCGTGTGCAAGTGAAAATATAAAGGTGCACATGTGCAAGATGAAAGTGTGATAAGAGTATAAAATGGTAGAGTGGATGCATGATCCTAGGGAATGTATACATATTGGGTACGGGGAGACCTAAATCGTGACTCAATTTGCCCTTTTATAGAGGGAATACAAGCGTGCTAAGGCTTAGAAAAAGCCACACTCGTCTATATCCCATATTTAAGGGGACTCTCAAGCAAATGAACCCTATAACTAGCATGAAATGCAAAAATCCTAAAATGGAGGGAAAAGGGGTTCGAGGGGCATGCAAAATGATAAAACTAAAAAGAATGCATGACATGTAATGAACATGCAAACATGTACTAACGAGGGGAAATCCCTAAGGGTCTAGCGTTGGACTAGCCCATTCTATGAATTCCGACTAGCGTTGGACTAGCGGAAACGTACATTCATCCATCACATTCATTCATGGCTATGAAAAGCGAGTAGACATGCCAAACACTCATAAACACATAGCACATAACATTTAGCATGCTCGACTAGATGCAAGGCCCTAACAACGCAAATTAACACTTAACACGTAGGCATGCAACCAAGCTAATGAACCTATTACTGTAAGGCCCAAAACAACCAATGCAAAGATCATAAACGAAACAATAAGTAAATAAAAAGGAAAGGATTGCAAACCAATTAACTACCCAACTCCTCTTGAGCTTGTAGATTAATTGAAACAAGCTACTTCAAGTTGATGAATTACAATCACTCTTGTGTACAAAGGAAGGTTCACCTCCTCCTTGCCCCAAGCAGCACTCGGTCAAGCCAGGACGTTTTACTATCCCTCAGGACAACCCTCACAGAGCTACACTCATGAAAGATTCACTCACAAATGAAAAGCTTACAATGAACCTCACACCACTAAGACTACAAATATTCTTTTTGGAGTATTTTCTCACTAAAATCTCTCTAGATCTTTTGTATCTTCAGTGTGCCAAAGTTGTTTGAAGTATCTGACCAACCACTATTTATATAGGACCAAGAAAGAGCCTCATTAAAGCTTCCAACGGATAGAAAGTAGCTGAAGAGTCAAGTAGCCGTTGGAGTGTCGGACGTCCGATAGCCCTGTTTTATGCGTCCGACAGCAGGCAGTGAGTTTCAGAGATTTTCTTCAATTCTTTCGGACGTCCGGTGCAAGCTCTTTATGCGTCCGACAGCAAACAAACAGATTTGAGAAATTATCTTGTTTCTATCGGACGTCCGGTAGAGACATATTCAGCGTCCGATAGGTCCGATAGTTTCGTCGACTTCGAAGGATCCTATCGGACGTCCGAAGCATGCGTCCGAAGTTGTGCAATGATTATCGGACGTCCGATCCTGACATCTTGAGCGTCCGACAGATTCAGCAAACTTTGTCATCTTTCAATTGTACTTGATCATGGAATCAAATAACTTCATAACTGAAAATATATCTTGAAGAAACATTAGTATCATCCATTTGTTTAGTAAACATCAAAAGATAGGGATCAAGATCAACAATTACATTCACTAACTAAAACAAAAGGGGAAAGGGAAAATGGACCAAATTGCTCGCCACAGCCCTATCTATTACAAGCCAAGAGGTGTACACATACCCCATTAAAAGAATGAAAAGCAAGAGTAAATGAAATAAAAGAATTAAGGAAAAACTAGTAAAGCAAGTAGACATGCAATTCTCACGTAGCACGTTGGATCACATAGGAGAGACAAAAAAGATAAAAGAAATTATACCTCCCCCTCGATGGTAATCAAATGAAATAAAAATAGCTTCAAAACAATAAAAAGGTCAAGGTACCACTTTATTTAAGAAAAAATTAAAAGAAATGTGCAAAACAAAGCTCACTTGATCATAAAGTCCCTAAAGTCATGACTTAAGCGTAATTGAAACAAAGCATGGTAGTTAATTGAAGCAGACAAACAATGAAATTGCAAAAACTAAAGCTGCCAAGGACCAAATTGAAGACCTTATTCAATTGGTTGGGTCAAATTGGCATTAGTTAGAAACCAAAGGGTCAAAGTGCAATAATTGAAAGATTTTTATGCACATGTCATGCAAGTAACGTAAGAAAACATTGGACAGCAAAGCTTCAGCAACTAATGAGACTTACGGCAAGGCTTTGATGCATATTTTCATGCACAGGATTCCACCATTTCAGCAAAAACAGATTCATTCAATAGCCTTGGATTACTCCAATTAAACATGGCTGGATATCCCTTAACAAAGCCAAAAAACTGGAAACATTTCATGCGAAGTAACATTCTGCAAACTTGCGGCTATGCAGTCTCATTCAATTCCCTACTTATTTGGCCGAATCTATATTCATGCAAATAACTCAAGCACATCTTCACTCAATCAAAAAAAAAAAAACAAAATGCAAAGGCTTGAAACAAAGATAGAGGAAAGATCAAACAGGTTTTTGAACTCAAGAAAATAAAAATAAAAAAAAAAAGATCTGGACAACACGCTGACTTTGAGGAACAAGAACTGCTGCAATTTTCCAGCTATGATTAACTACACTTATAGTGCTCATCAGATGCAACTTTCTCATATAAACACGGCTAGCTTTTCAGCCAAGCAGCAAAATTAGGAATATTAGATAATGAATCGTGCGGCAAGACTCAGCCAGTGGGCTATTCTGGGAAGAAAGACAGCGAAACATAAGGAACATGAAGCTTTTCGAGTTTTCAGTGCAAGTATGCAAGTGTGTAGGAAAAATCTGAACCAGGCATTAGGCTTTGATCTTAATCAGCGAAAAAACATAGAGGTTCAATCATCTAAACACGCGAGCTTTTGGCAAGAAATTTTCTGCAATTTTATGGTTTCATTACCAAACAAACAAATCATGCAAAATCATCTTCTACAATAGCAAAATGCATAACCTTTATTTGAATCTAACATCAGAATTTGCACAAACATAAAAAGAACCACAACCAGAGAGTCATCAAAAATCGACATGAGATAAGAGCCAGAGAACAAGTTCATCAAACCAAAAGCAAAAAATCTCACGGAAATCCTTCATTTCAGTCTCGGATCCTCATAAAGAAATTGTATTAATACCCAAGAAAGAGTCTAAGGTTACCTTGAACCGTTTTTCAAAGTAGAATGATCATGGAAACCCTCCAAGAGGTCGCACTGATTCCAGAAATGAAGTTGCAAACTTCGTCGCCGATGTTCCAAGGTTGTTAATTCCGTGAGTTGGAGCTCAAATTCAGAGGTGCTAATGGTGTTTTATGAGGGAATTTTCAACAGAGAAGTTGTTCCCCCACAGCTGTATATAGTGCCAAAATGAAAAACTAGTTGAAAGGGTTAGAATCGAAGCGGGGATATGGATCCAAAGAGGGCTGCTAGATCAACCCGATACCGAAAATTTTCCAGAAATTTTCATGTTCTTGTTTCTTTTCTTCAGCCCCCGACTCTCTCGTTTTTTCCTTGTGTTTCTCCCGTCCACTCCCATAGCTCTCTCCTGCCTCCTTTTGAACTCCTTTCCCCTTTTTTAATCAGCCGCCACAATCAACCTCTCTTGCAGCCGTCACCTTCTCCAAGAATTCTCCTCTCGGCTGTGTTTTTTTTCAGTCGTTACTACCCCTCCTTTGTTTCTCTCGTCCGACCCTTTTAGCTCCCTAAGCTTTTGCCTTTTTTCTAGCCCAAGCTTTCCTTTTCTACCCGAAGCCTCTCAGCAGCTTTTTCTTGCTTGTTTTTTCTGGTTTCTGGTTCCTCTTCCTATTTCCAAACCCCAGCCGCTCTCCCTTTTCCTTTTGCAGTGTTTCTATCTCCCCGATTCCAGCCGTCATCAAAAAACTCCCCTCTTTCTTGCCGTCTCTTTTCTTTTTATAGGGGAACACCAGGTCCCTAAAACCCTCAGCAAACTCTTCTATATTTGCAGCTAAGGGCTGCCCGAACCTTTCTTTGCAAGCTGCGAAAAAACGCAGCTTGCTGTCGTGTAATCCTTTTTTTTTTTTTTTAAGTATAATATAAATAACAATAAAAACAAAATAATAATTCAAACAAACTTAAACTTATATAAAATGTATAAAATTAATAACCAAAAGATAAAAAGCTAAGATTTTCCTCTTTTTCCTTTCTTTTTTTTCCTTTTTTTTCATTTTTCAATTTTTCATCAATTTTTCATTTTTAAATAATGAAACTAAATCTGAAACAACTACAACATATTTTTTGAACGCTTTTTTTTTTAATTTTTCTTTATGATTTTTCTTTTTTTTCATTTTTCATGATTTTCCTTTTTCTCTTTTTTTTTCATTCATTTTTCATTTTTCTCTTTTTTTTCCTAGAAATTCTATACTAAAAACTTAAAAATAAACTAAAAACTATAAACTAAAAACTAAAAATCGAATAAAACTAACACGACAAATAAAAAACTAAAAATAAACAGTAAATGAAATTACACCAAAAATTTGGTGTCTACAGTTTGCCCCTCTTTGTCTGAGTTTTGAAAAAACTTGAGACAAAGAAGTAGACACCAAATACATACCTGCATTATTTGGCTGCAAAAATGATTCCAACGAACAAGAATTCTAAAATGGGGGTGACCCAAACATAAAATTAAAAACGGGACTGAGCCGAACAGAAAATGTAAAATGGGATAGACCAGAACAGAAACGTAAATGGGATAGACTCGAACAGAAAATGAAAAATGGGATAGACCCAAACAGAAAATGTAAAATGGGATAGACTCACGGGATAGACCCGAACAGAAAATGTAAAATGGGATAGACCCAAACAGAAAATGTAAAATGGGATAGACCCACGGGATAGACCCGAACAGAAAATGTAAAATGGGATAGACCCAAACAGAAAATGTAAAATGGGATAGACCCACGGGATAGACCCGAACAGAAATTTAAATGGGATAGACCCAGACAGAAATGTAAATGGGATAGACCCAGACAGAAATTTAAATGGGATAGACCCACGGGATAGACCCGAACAGAAAATGTAAAATGAAGAACTGTATAAGACTTGTTTGAAAAATTATCTAAAAATTTGCCCCAGTGTGATGAATTGGTCGGTGGGATAACATCTGAGCCTGACGGGGTGTGGACGGTCAGTGGGATAGAACCCGGTCCTGCCGAGGTTGGCGGGATAAAACCCGGTCCCAACGTGATAAAAGCGGTCAGCGGGATAGAACCCGGTCCTGCCGAGGTTGGCGGGATAAAACCCGGTCCCAACGTAGATAAAAACGGTCAGCGGGATAGAACCCGGTCCTGCCGAGGTTGGCGGGATAAAACCCGATCCCAACGTGATAAAAGCGGTCAGCGGGATAGAACCCGGTCCTGCCGAGGTTGGCGGGATAAAACCCGGTCCCAACGTAGATAAAAACGGTCAGCGGGATAGAACCCGGTCCTGCCGAGGATAGAATAAAACACATGCGTTAGTGAGATAGACTCGATGCTAACGGTGGCAGGATGAAACACACACGTTAGTGAGATGGGCTCGATGCTAACGGCGGTAGAATGAAAACACGCACGTTAGTGAGATAGACTCGATGCTAACGGTGGTTGAGAAAATGCGCGCGTTAGTGAAATAGACTCGATGCTAACGGCGGTAGAGTGAAACGCACACGTTAGTGAGATAGACTCGATGCTAACGGTGGCAGAATGAAACGCACACGTTAGTGAGATAGACTCGATGCTAACGGTGGTTAAAGTTAGTGAATTAAAAGTGGTTGTCAAGAAAGGAGGTAGAAGGGTGTGCGGCGGACGTTGAGACTCGCCAAGAAATGAAAATTGGATTTTTCAAGAAATAAGAAATTGGATTTGATTTTTGATTTTTCTGATTTTTTGAAAGAATCTTTTCAAAATAATTTGCCCCAACTTCCACCAATTATTAAACTGATCAATTGATTTGCCTTACCGCATGGTTGCTCCTCCTTGAAGCCTTGATTCGTGAGATTTTGGCTTACGCTCCTTCGCTGATTTCAACCATGGATGCCTGCACAGGGGCTTACCAAAGTATGATATGCACTTGAATTTCAAAATATTGCAACTACTATTCATAGAAAGAGTAGTGTGATTGATTTGACGAAATCCTCAAATGGACTATAAAAAATTTGCCCCAGTGTGGGCTTATTTCATGAAATCTCACAAATAAAATTTTGCCCCAGTGTGGGCTCCCTTGATTGCAACAATTTGTTCAGATGATTTCCCATTTATTTGAACAAAGAGAAACAGCACTTCTAAAAATTAGAAAATAGTCATATATACAATGTGAAGACACTTAACGTCGAGTTTGAACTCATGCAAAAATTTCATGGTGAATCCCTTAGAATAACTCCAAATTCAAAAAGATTTCTTCCTCACTTTTAGCATCGGTGCTTAGGATAACAGGTCACCACTTTCTGGTTGGCTCATCTGTCAGGACCAATCAAGTGACTTTATTTTTGATTTGGAAATGGCTGAAGGGAATTGGAGGTCAAGATTTGTCTTTTTTTTTTTTTTTTTTTGCTCAAAATTGTAATCGATTCAACATCACATCTTAGTGAAAGCAGAGAGTTTGTCACCCTTATTCCTTAAGAAAATTGAGTCAACATATAAGTTTTAAACTTGCAACCAATGGGTAGGAACGATAGCTAAACATGCGAAAACTGGTTATACCCTTATGATCATAAATAATTGATGGATTCCTTACGAGCATAATCCTCACTTTGGATTGTCATGAAGGAATAAGTCAACGATGGACTTTATTAGCTTGTAATGTGGCTTGAAAACGATAGCTAAAGAATAAAACTTTCAAGGATATAGCACCGAAGATCGCATTTTTCTCAAAATTGCCCCTATTTTGAACTCAAAAAAAATCTCAGACTTTGTTTGCATTTTTCCTCATCATTCACCAGGGATTTCAGCGTCGAATTTTCTGCATTTTCTTGTATTTACTCCTTGTTTTGCTTTTTGCTTCTTTTCCCTTTCCCTCAACTTGGTGGGTTTTCACATGGTGAGAAGCGTCAACCCCATACCCAAGCAATTCAGAAATACAGCTAAAATTTTCCGGCATCAGAAATTTTCTTGACAGGGCCATTGCAAAGAACAGAAGTCAGGACTTTCGGCTTTTGTAATGGGGTCAGGTGAGGTGCTCAGAAAAGTTAAGGCTTGAAAGCAGATTTCAAAAGTGGTTTAAAGAATCTGAGATCGCATTGTTACGCCAACCCTATTTTAGGGTTAAATCAGAATTTGCCCCAGTTTATGCCCAATTGAGGCTTTTTCTCTTTCATTTTCTTTTGATTTTTCGACCTTTTGCCATTCTTTTGAATTTTCACAAAATTTGCCCCAGTTTATGCTTAACCGAGGTTTTCTTTTTCCCTTTTGATTTTGTTGCTTTATCACTTTTCACCTCTTGGGACTTTTCTTTCTTTTTTAAACTTGCCCCAGTGTGGGGTTTGCGATTCTCAGGGGTTGTCAAATGAAGTATTTTATTCTGAAGGCTCAAAAGGGATAACGAGGGAGAGAATGTTTGATTGGAAAAGAAGAGGGCCTGACTTTTATTCTGATCCTTACAATAACTCTGAAAGGAAACTTTCATTAACGCAAAATTTCTGGCATGTACCTGAATTAACTGACTGAAGAAGACCCTTGTTCATCCATATTTGTGAAACATAGGCGATCCACGCGGACAAAACTCTTCTTTCTCTTTCTTTTTTTCAAAATTGGACCCCAAGTGGAATCAAATTTCCCCATTTTGCGGTTTCCTCTTTATTCTAGCATTTTTGCTTTTCCCTTTTTTTTTCTTTTTCAAAATTCCCCAATCTCCTTCCCCAATGTGGGGTGGGATCATATGTGCACTTGAAAAGAACCTACAAATTTTTGGCTCAAACGGGGACACAAGGGATAAATGGTGTTTAGATTGAAGAAATGATGGCCAAAGCATCATTCTTACACTTCATGACAACCAAAGTAACGAAATGGTTATTGGAAATCCATTCCCTTTTTGAAATTTGAAAATTTTTCAATATAGGGTAGTGATCATTAGGGCTCTTATTTGAAACGAAATTATTCTTTCAAAGGCTCAAATGGGAGAGCAAATGATAAAATGTGTATAGGTAGAGAAAAGAATGCTCGAAGTATCATTCCAAATTTCCAAAACAAACAAGAATAATGCACATTTTTGCTTTCACTTAGATGTGAATTGAATCTGGTTAAACCAATAGGCATTTTTCAAGCAAAGATTGCCCCAATTTATGATTTATCAATCAATGTGACTGATTTTATTTTGGGGTCAAATGAAGGAGAAAAGGAATCTCATAGGGCTTTTTGAGTGACATCTTTTAATTCTGAGCACTCTTATTGTGAATTTTCAGGCAGGAGGTTGAAGAAATCCCAATTTAGTCTTATTTCTTAAAATTCATCATGAAATCTCCAATGAATAAGAATACAGAATGAAATGTACATAAATATACACAAAACAATGATTGTCCCAAAATTTTTATTGTTGAAACAAAATTTCTCATTCAATTACGATACAAATGAGAAGAGAGAAACTTGTAAAGAGCTCCACACATACACTTTTTGTCTCCTTTTCTTTTTGGAACAAAATGTATTAACAAATCAAATATACAAAATTTTCCTTTGGAAATAATTACAAAATCTCTCAGATGCTTTAGCGTACAGCTTCCGGATAGATCTTTTATGTTTTCATTGTAGGATCTGCCCAAAAATCACACAATACTTGCAATTTTGACACCTTATTAGATCAGAAGTGTCATCAGATATAGAAAAATATTTTCCCTTTTATTGAAGTGTTTTTTATGAATGCAAGGGAAGGGGGAAAACAAAAGAAAAATACCTTGAGTTAGTAAGAAAGAATATAAAATCGGTATGCATGTCCTATGGGGGGACCCTTTTATGCCAAGGGTAGGCCTAGCATGAAAATGCAATCCGCTAGAGCAGGCACTATACAATACCTGATGGATCCGATCAACTCATGGAGTGAAAAATAATTTGAAAAATTTGGCCCATTGGAATGAGAAGAGACGTTGGTCAAAATGAGGATCTCGTCCGAAGGGATTGATCACTTTTGATCGATATAAGAACTTGCAAAAACGCACGGGTTTGACCTTGTCGAACTTCCTATCGAAGAGATTGGAATTCGTTTTGACAACTTTTCTCAGTGAAGCACGGGTCAAAACCCCAACTGATCAAATGGCTGGATGCCATGGATGTTTTTCTCAAAATCGACTAGGTTTTCCATTTTGAAATTTGACATTGAAATCCTAATTGGTCAAATGGGTTGAATGAAATTGACAATTTATTTAAATTCGACCGAATTACCCTAAAAAGGGAAACGAGTCAAATGAGTTGAATGAAATTGAAAATTGACCGAATCATCCTAAAAAAGAAACTTGATCGAATGAAATTGAGAATTTTATTCAAAATTGACCAGATCGCCCTAAAAGGGTAAATTGGTCAAATGAAGTTGAATGAAATAAAAAATTGACCGGGTCGCCTTAAAAAAGGAACTTGATCAAATGAATTTGAATGAGTTCGAGAATTTATTCAAAATTGACCAGATCGCCCTAAAAGGGTAAATTGGTCCAGTGAATTTATGAAATTGATGATTTATCGAAAATCGACAAAATTGCCCTAACTAATCAAATGATTTGAATGAAATTGGTGATTTATTCAAAGATCGACCAGATTGCCCTAAAAATGGGTGAATTAGCCAAATGAAATGAAGATTTATTCAAAAATCGACCGGGTGACCCTAAGAAGGGTAAATTGGTCAAATTGATGATTTATTCAAAAAAATCGACCGGATGACCCTAAAAAGGGTAAATTGGTCAAATTGATGATTTATTCAAAAAAATCGACCGGATGACCCTAAAAAGGGTAAATTGGTCAAAATGAGTTGATGATTTATTCAAAAATCGACCGGATGACCCTAAAAAGGGTAAATTGGTCAAATGATGGTTTATTCAAAATTGATTATGAATTGACAAAATGGATCGATTGAATCGGCCGGCCATTGGTTATTTCAAAATTATTGAGGTGCATTAGTCTATGACGTTCTAAAAATCAAATTTTGGCCTTAATTTATTTATTGTCTCAATAGGAGGAATCATTTGTGAATCTCTTCAAATTAATGTCCTTCACGCAAGGGATTTTTACCAATTTTTGATAAAATGGCCAAAAAGTGATTATTAGATGCTCATATTCCAAAGATCACCCTATGAAAAATGATCGGATCCTACCTTACCTTGTGCACTACCCCTTTGGATGGTACAAAATGTAAACGTGCAAGTCTCACTGGATTAAGTATCCGAGACACAAGGTGGCTTATTCCTGATACGGGATCCCCTAAATGGCATTCCCTTTCTAAGGTTTAATGCATGATGCCAGTTATTAAAGCAGGAAAAAATGCAATTCGAAATGAAACGTGACCTAAGGAACCCTTTATCTGCCAGGGTAGGCCTAGAATGATATGCAATCATTAATCTATGAATGCAATATACAAAAATCTTTAAACGTACAATAGCCTATCTACAAGGGTAGGTTCTAAAAGAGGATCGTGCCAGACCTCTTATTTCCTAACGTTTGTGAATGCAATGGGGACACAAAACCAAGAAAAAGTTAGTTCAGCCGAATAAATACACATAACACATTGTAGCAACGAAATCAATACAAAGAAATAAAGCAATAAAAGGGAAAGAGGGGTTGGATCCCTCCCCTCGTGAATCGTGTCCCTAATAGGGTAAGGTCGACTCTACCCTAGGCAATTCTAATATGGATGCATGAGGCTGGGGTTCACTAATGCATCTAGACTCGATAAACTCAATAGGTCCCCGAGCCTTCAGACTTGGAAACCAAGGGTCATCAATCCCAAGGTTCTTTGTCGGTGGCTCGAGCGATTCCTCAAACACCGCTACGCACACATTGTGTCACGGCTACGTGTTTGAGTGAATCTATCAAAATCCTCAACCTTCGACTAAAAGCTAAAGGTTATCAACCCATAGCTTAAAGCGGAAGATTGAGTGACCCATTGGATCATGCTACACACACATCGTGTCGTGATCACATGTCCAAATAGGTCGCCTAATCCTAGTAGGGTGGAGTGGCGTGACAAGCCACTAAAAGAAAAATAAAAGGGATAAATAATAAAGCGAATGCACGTATGCTAGTGCTCGTTTGGAGGGGAGGGATCGAGAACCAACGCGAGGCTCTAAGGGTGACACACCCCCCCAAATGCAATGCAAGCGCGAGATAAGCAAGTAAACATACATCCAATCAACCAATCATACATTCGCGAGCGAGGGAGTAGTTGGACACGCGTGAAATGCAAAATCCTAAAAAAGGAAAAAATGCAACCCTAAAACACCCAAATGTGATATATGAAAAGGTTAAAAGAAGAAAAAGGTTGATTAAATCAAATTTGCTCGGACTCTCAAACTTCCCCAGTGGAGTCGCCAACTGTCGCACCCCATTTTTTGATAAATAAATAAATGGTTTGAAAAAATGTATTTTGTGATTCAATTTGTGATTGAAAAATGAATTGTGATTTAAAATAAAAATGGGTCTAAATGGGGGTTTGAGAATGCGACGATTTGACCCAAAATTATAGTTTAAAAAGGGTTTTTTGAAACAAAATACGGAGTCGCCACTTGGTAATGAGTTAAGGTGTACCAAGTCACCTAAAAAATGTATTTTTAAAGAAAAATAGGAAAAAGTAGTAAGAAACCCCTTTTAAACGACTCCTAGTCCACGTAAACCAACGAAAAAGGTTCGGGAGTCACATTTGACGAAGGGGAAGGCAAGGATAAAAATCCAAGGCACCCCTTCGACCTAGCCAAGGCTAGTTGCGTGATTTAATCAAAGATTTTCTTGTTTTAACCAAAGAATTTATTGCATTTGGATGCACTACATGAATGCAAACCCTAGACCTAGGGGTATTGGGGGAAATTTCTCTTCAAAGGTTGAGTGGTGCCAATCACATTAATTGTGAAGCCCAATGACGATCCTTTGATGAAGTCACGAATAATGCGAGTGGGATGCAAATGAATGGAATGCATGTATGCAATGTGAAGGCATGAGTTTGAAAAAGTAATAAAAGACAATAATGTGTAAGTGAGAGTGTGCACGTGAGTGGGCAAGGTGCGGTATGTGAAATGATAATATGGAGTGCATGTGTGCAAGTAATGACAAAAGTGCTCGTGTGCAAGTGAAAATATAAAGGTGCACATGTGCAAGATGAAAGTGTGATAAGAGTATAAAATGGTAGAGTGGATGCATGATCCTAGGGAATGTATACATATTGGGTACGGGGAGACCTAAATCGTGACTCAATTTGCCCTTTTATAGAGGAAATACAAGCGTGCTAAGGCTTAGAAAAAGCCACACTCGTCTATATCCCATATTTAAGGGGACTCTCAAGCAAATGAACCCTATAACTAGCATGAAATGCAAAAATCCTAAAATGGAGGGAAAAGGGGTTCGAGGGGCATGCAAAATGATAAAACTAAAAAGAATGCATGACATGTAATGAACATGCAAACATGTACTAACGAGGGGAAATCCCTAAGGGTCTAGCGTTGGACTAGCCCATTCTATGAATTTCGACTAGCGTTGGACTAGCGGAAACGTACATTCATCCATCACATTCATTCATGGCTATGAAAAGCGAGTAGACATGCCAAACACTCATAAACACATAGCACATAACATTTAGCATGCTCGACTAGATGCAAGACCCTAACAACGCAAATTAACACTTAACACGTAGGCATGCAACCAAGCTAATGAACCTATTACATTCACTAACTAAAACAAAAGGGGAAAGGGAAAATGGACCAAATTGCTCGCCACAGCCCTATCTGTTACAAGCCAAGAGGTGTACACATACCCCATTAAAAGAATGAAAAGCAAGAGTAAATGAAATAAAAGAATTAAGGAAAAACTAGTAAAGCAAGTAGACATGCAATTCTCACGTAGCACGTTGGATCACATAGGAGAGACAAAAAAGATAAAAGAAATTATACCTCCCCCTCGATGGTAATCAAATGAAATAAAAATAGCTTCAAAACAATAAAAAGGTCAAGGTACCACTTTATTTAAGAAAAAATAAAAAGAAATGTGCAAAACAAAGCTCACTTGATCATAAAGTCCCTAAAGTCATGACTTAAGCGCAATTGAAACAAAGCATGGTAGTTAATTGAAGCAGACAAACAATGAAATTGCAAAAACTAAAGCTGCCAAGGACCAAATTGAAGACCTTATTCAATTGGTTGGGTCAAATTGGCATTAGTTAGAAACCAAAGGGTCAAAGTGCAATTATTGAAAGATTTTTATGCACATGTCATGCAAGTAACGTAAGAAAACATTGGACAGCAAAGCTTCAGCAACTAATGAGACTTACGGCAAGGCTTTGATGCATATTTTCATGCACAGGATTCCACCATTTCAGCAAAAACAGATTCATTCAATAGCCTTGGATTACTCCAATTAAACATGGCTGGATATCCCTTAACAAAGCCAAAAAAACTGGAAACATTTCATGCGAAGTAACATTCTGCAAACTTGCGGCTATGCAGTCTCATTCAATTCCCTACTTATTTGGCCGAATCTATATTCATGCAAATAACTCAAGCACATCTTCACTCAATCAAAAAAAAAAAACAAAATGCAAAGGCTTGAAACAAAGATAGAGGAAAGATCAAACAGGTTTTTGAACTCAAGAAAATAAAAATAAAAAAAAAAAAGATCTGGACAACACGCTGACTTTGAGGAACAAGAACTGCTGCAATTTTCCAGCTATGATTAACTACACTTATAGTGCTCATCAGATGCAACTTTCTCATATAAACACGGCTAGCTTTTCAGCCAAGCAGCAAAATTAGGAATATTAGATAATGAATCGTGCGGCAAGACTCAGCCAGTGGGCTATTCTGGGAAGAAAGACAGTGAAACATAAGGAACATGAAGCTTTTCGAGTTTTCAGTGCAAGTATGCAAGTGTGTAGGAAAAATCTGAACCAGGCATTAGGCTTTGATCTTAATCAGCGAAAAAACATAGAGGTTCAATCATCTAAACACGCGAGCTTTTGGCAAGAAATTTTCTGCAATTTTCTGGTTTCATTACCAAACAAACAAATCATGCAAAATCATCTTCTACAATAGCAAAATGCATAACCTTTATTTGAATCTAACATCAGAATTTGCACAAACATAAAAAGAACCACAACCAGAGAGTCATCAAAAATCGACATGAGATAAGAGACAGAGAACAAGTTCATCAAACCAAAAGCAAAAAATCTCACGGAAATCCTTCATTTCAGTCTCGGATCCTCATAAAGAAATTGTATTAATACCCAAGAAAGAGTCTAAGGTTACCTTGAACCATTTTTCAAAGTAGAATGATCATGGAAACCCTCCAAGAGGTCGCACTGATTCCAGAAATGAAGTTGCAAACTTCGTCGCCGATGTTCCAAGGTTGTTAATTCCGTGAGTTGGAGCTCAAATTCAGAGGCGCTAATGGTGTTTTATGAGGGAATTTTCAACAGAGAAGTTGTTCCCCCACAGCTGTATATAGTGCAGAAATGAAAAACTAGTTGAAAGGGTTAGAATCGAAGCGGGGATATGGATCCAAAGAGGGCTGCTAGATCAACCCGATACCGAAAATTTTCCAGAAATTTTCATGTTCTTGTTTCTTTTCTTCAGCCCCCGACTCTCTCGTTTTTTCCTTGTGTTTCTCCCGTCCACTCCCATAGCTCTCTCCTGCGTCCTTTTGAACTCCTTTCCCCTTTTTTAATCAGCCGCCACAATCAACCTCTCTTGCAGCCGTCACCTTCTCCAAGAATTCTCCTCCCGGCTGTGTTTTTTTTCAGTCGTTACTACCCCTCCTTTGTTTCTCTCGTCCGACCCTTTTAGCTCCCTAAGCTTTTGCCTTTTTTCTAGCCCAAGCTTTCCTTTTCTACCCGAAGCCTCTCAGCAGCTTTTTCTTGCTTGTTTTTCTGGTTTCTGGTTCCTCTTCCTATTTCCAAACCCCAGCCGCTCTCCCTTTTCCTTTTGCTGTGTTTCTATCTCCCCGATTCCAGCCGTCATCAAAAAACTCCCCTCTTTCTTGCCGTCTCTTTTCTTTTTATAGGGGAACACCAGGTCCCTAAAACCCTCAGCAAACTCTTCTATATTTGCAGCTAAGGGCTGCCCGAACCTTTCTTTGCAAGCTGCGAAAAAACGCAGCTTGCTGTCGTGTAATCCTTTTTTTTTTTAAGTATAATATAAATAACAATAAAAACAAAATAATAATTCAAACAAACTTAAACTTATATAAAATGTATAAAATTAATAACCAAAAGATAAAAAGCTAAGATTTTCCTCTTTTTCCTTTCTTTTTTTTCCTTTTTTTTTCATTTTTCAATTTTTCATCATTTTTTCATTTTTAAATAATGAAACTAAATCTGAAACAACTACAACATATTTTTTGAACGCTTTTTTTTTTTTTACTTTTTCTTTATGATTTTTCTTTTTTTTCATTTTTCATGATTTTCCTTTTTCTCTTTTTTTCATTCATTTTTCCTTTTTCTCTTTTTTTCCAAGAAATTCTATGCTAAAAACTATAAACTATAAACTAAAAATCGAATAAAATTAACACGACAAATAAAAAACTAAAAATAAACAGTAAATGAAATTACACCAAAAATTTGGTGTCTACAATTCTTGCGCCCGGATACGAAAGATATGAGGGCCTAGGTTAGAAAGGATTTGGTGAACTAGAAAGGCGATTCTATGGAACTTCGTGTGGTTTGTTCGGGTGTGGTTAAGCGTGATCGACCTTGATTAAGATATAAATATTTGGACGAAGCCCTAGAAAGGGAAAAGCTTTTCGTGAGTTCTTTTGTACTTGTGACCTAGGTGTCTATAGTACTTTTGGAAGACCCTTTTGTTTCATGGAATGACTTCGTATGTACTTGACTGACTGTTCCGTATAATTGCTTAACCTGGTTATGTGATCTATGTATACGTGTTATATGTTTAAATGCTCTTCGCGGTAATTATTTGAGTTACTTATTCCTGTTTCATTGTTCCTGTCTGGTGCTACGGAAGGAAGGGTTAGGTGCCCTTTAACAGTGTATTTATTTGATGACCTAAATTGACTTAAATTGATGGAAGGCACCCGAAGTGGTCGAGGCCGTGGACGCAGGGGTAGGCAACCCACACCGGTTAGGGGTACGGGGGAAACCTCTACTGGACCCAATCTGGAACCGCAAGTAAACCCTAATGTACAAATAGCTGCTGCTATGCAGCAAATGACAGACTTGCTCGCACAAGTAGTGCAGCAACAGGGCCAAAATCCAAACCCTAACCCCGGAAACCCTAGTAACCATATCGAGAGAGAAGATAGAGCTCTTGAACGCTTTCAAAAGTTCGCTCCGCCAAAGTTTGTTGGGGGACCCGACCCAGACGTTGCCGAAAGATGGCTTGAAAAGATGGTGGATATATTTGCAGCCTTACACTACCTTGACGAACGGCAGGTGACTTTTGCCGTGTTTTAGCTTGAGGGGGCAGCCCGTTCCTGGTGGAACGTAATTCGGCAGAAGTGGGAACGAGAACAGACACCTAGGACTTGGGTGAACTTCATCAGAGAGTTCAATGGGAAGTTTTTCCCTCCTCTAATTCAGGAGAGGAAGGAAGACGAGTTCATTCGACTCCGCCAAGGAGCTCAAACTGTGGCGGAATATGAGAGCCAATTCACCCGCCTATCTAAATTCGCGCCCGAACTCATCATGACCGAGCAACGAAGAATACGGCGATTTGTCCAGGGACTGAACGTAGAAATCTAGAAGGACCTCGCGGCAACCCAAATTAACGCCTTCAGCGAAGCAGTGGAGAAGGCACAACGAGTAGAGAATGCTAGGCTCCAGGTGAAAACCTTTCAGGCGAAA
This sequence comes from Coffea arabica, assembly GCF_036785885.1. Taxonomy (NCBI): domain Eukaryota; kingdom Viridiplantae; phylum Streptophyta; class Magnoliopsida; order Gentianales; family Rubiaceae; genus Coffea; species Coffea arabica. The sequence continues at coordinate 22,044,704 of NC_092316.1, forward strand.
AAGAGAGGATTTTCTGGAAGTAGTTCGGGGCAGGAGGATGAAAGTACCCCTCCCAAGTTTGGACGAGGAACGGGAGGAGTAAGGATGACGGGAGTGTCACAAGAGAGCCCGTCAAGAGGAGGCTCGGTTTCTGTAGCACGCGGACCCTGTGAGTATTGCGGAAAATTAAACCACTCGGAAGACAATTGCTGGAGGAAAGGAGGAAAATGCTTGCTCTGTGGGAGTGCCGAACATCAAATTGCTAACTGTCCAGCTCGCCTGCGCGAGCGGCAAGGGACTCTGCCACCAACTACGACCAACCCTGCCCAGCCGAAGGGGGACAAGGATGGATCGAAAGTGTCCTCTCGGGTGTACTCCTTAGAACAACATCAAGTCTTTGACCCCTTAGAGGACGTGGAAGGTAATAATTTACTGAACCTGGCCAGTGAAGGGGTACCGATCTGTTAGCTAAGTATAGTGCTCAATTTAATCCCGGAGTAATCAATGATAAGGAATTTCGAGAACGAAATTCTTTTAAAGGGGAGAGAGTGTGAGAACCCGTAAAAACCCTAATCTTTTCCGAGGGTTTTATTTCCTTTAATAGCATGTTTTCTGCATTTCCTGGTTTAGGAAATTTTCGTGAGGAATTTTTATGAGTAATGTAGACACCAAATTTTGAACAATTTTATGTAGCATCTATTTCATGATTTTCATTTTAGATTGCTTGCATTTTAGTTCGTTATTGTGTGTTTTGTACTTTTAGTTGTTATGATATTTTAGTTTTATTCATTTTCGCCCTTTTAGTTGACCTATTTCATTTGCTATTTATTCTTATTTACTTTTAGTTTTAGTTTTTAGTTTTAGCTTTTAAGTTTAAAATTAGCATAGAGTTTTTAGAAAAAAGAAAAGGAAAACATCAAAAATATGTTTTAGTCATTTTGTTTTTATTCAATGCTTTCTTGAAAGAAAAATGAAAATGAAAAATCATAAAAAAGGAAAAAAGAGAAAATTAAAGAAAAAGAGGAAAAGGAAGAAAAAATTCAAAAAAAATAGGCTTTAGTTGGATTGGAAAAATGAAAAAAAGAGAAAAAGAAAAAAAAAAAAAGGAAAATTTGTTCACAAAATATGTTTATTTCTTTAAATTCAATCTTTGGGCACTTTAGTTATTTTTATTAAGTTATTTTGAGAAAAAGAAAATGATGAAAAATGAAATTTTGAAAAATTAAAAAATGGCCATTGTTGTTTAGTTTTTGTTTAAAATTATTTTTTTGTTTTGTTATTATTATTATTACCTGCTTTGTGTATTTTGTTATTATTATTATTTATATTTTATTTTATCATTTCTGTAATTATCAAGTTGTGTTAAAAAAAAAAAAAAAAAAATAGCGGAGCATGCACGCTGCAATTTTTTGCAGCGTGCAAGGTACAACTTCAATAGCCATCGGATGGCTGGATGGAAAGGGAAGGACAAGCCTTCATCCTCACCATTGAGAGCAGGTTTAGGAGATTGGGAGATGGTATAAAAGGCAACAAGAAGTAGCAGCCGCGGAAGAAAAAAGGGGGGAAGAAGGAAACAAAAAAAGAGTGAAGAGAAAGGTGACGGGGGAAATCTGGAAGACAGAAAACAGAAAAGGAAAAAAGGAAAAAGCCGAGAGAAAAGTTGGGGATTGGCGGCTCAAGAACAATCGGGGCTGAGGTCTAAGAGAGAACCGAGAGGATTAGGGAGGAGACGACTGAAAATCGGGAGAGGAGCGACGGGAGAAAGAGAGGGAGAGAGAGCTTGAAGCCCGAGACAGAGATAAAGCCAAGGAGGGACGCTGCCATAGTCTTCATCGAACTTGTCATCAGCCGCATACCTTCATCGACGGAAAAGGCGAGAGCAGGAGGCTTCAAGAAGAGTTTCTGGTCTGAACAACACTTGATTTTGTCCTGATCGCTTCAAATCGTGGTTTTCGAAAGGCTGAAGGGTAAGTTAGTAATTTCACTACGTTAGGGCGTCGCTTCAAGGGAGGTACACTCTATCCCTCATTTGCACTACATTTGACCTTACGTGCTCCTACGTGTTATGTGAATATGCATGTCTACTTCGCTTTCCTTACCTCCTTGCATGCGTTTACTCGCTTTTAATTTTATTTAAGTTTTATGGGGTATGTGTACACCTCTTGGCTTGTAATAGATAGGGCTCGGAGAGCCTTTGGTCCATTTCCCCTTCCCCTTGGTTGCTTTTATTTAAGTTTTATGGGGTATGTGTACACCTCTTGGCTTGTAATAGATAGGGCTCGGAGAGCATCTGGTCCACTTCCCCTTCCCCTTCCCCTTGGTTGCTTGCTTTTGCTGTTACATGTTAAATTGCTTTAGTAGGCTTTTGCATCTAGTCGAGCATGCTAAGTGCTACGTACTACGTGTTTACGAGCGTTTTGGCATGTCTACTTGCTTTCATAACCATGAATGAATGGAATGGATGAATGTACGTTTCCGCTAGTCCAACGCTAGTCGGAATTCATAGATGGGCTAGTCCAACGCTAGACCCAATAGGATTTTTCCTTGGATTTTCATTAATGCATTGTTTGCCTGTTCACTACATATCATGCATTTTTCCTTAGTCTTATCATCTGGTATGCTCCTTGATTCCCCTTTCCCCTCACTTTAGGCTTTTGCACCTCATACTAGTGTAGTGTACATTTGCCTGAGAGTCCCCTTAAATATGGGATATAGACGAGTGTGGCTTCTTCTAAGCCTTAGCACGCTTATATTCCCTCTATAAAAGGGAAAATTGAGTCACAATTTAGGTCTCCCCGTACCCGTCTTGCTTGCATTCCTTAGGCTCATGCATTCTAAGTCCACTCCATCATTACACTTTCACTTTTCCTCCCATTTGCACACGTACACCTTTTCTTTATCCCTTCACTTGTACATGAGCACTTTTCCGCCCATTTTGCACACGTGCACCTTTGTGTTTCTTCACTTGCACACGAACACTTTTATCATCACTTGCACACATGCACTTCATATTATCATTTCACATACCGTACATTGCCCACTCACGTGCACATTTTCATTTACATATTTATTTTCTTTTATTACTTTTTCAAACTCATGTCCTCACATTGCATACATGCATTCCATTCATTTGCATCCCACTTGCATTATTCGTGACTTCTTCAAAGGATCGTTATTGGGCTTCACAATTAATGTGATTGGCACCACTCAACCTTTGAAGGGAAATTTCCCCCAATACCCCTAGGTCTAGGGTTTGCATCCATGTAGTGCAACCAAATGTAATAAATTCTTTGGTTAAAACAAGAAAATCTTTGATTAAATCAACGCAACTAGCCTTGGCTAGGTCGAAGGGGTGCCTTGGATTTTTATCCTTGCCTTCCCCTTCGTCAAATGTGACTCCCGAACCTTTTTCGTTGGTTTACGTGGACTAGGAGTCGTTTAAAAGGGGTTTCTTACTACATCTTCCTATTTTTTCTAAAAGTTCATTTTTTTAGGTGACTTGGTACACCTTAACTCATTACCAAGTGGCGACTCCAATTGTTTCAAAAAACCCTTTTAAACCACATTTTGGGTCAAATCGTCGCATTCTCAAACCCCCATTTAGACCCATTTTTCTTTTCAATCACAATTCATTTTTCAATCACAAAAATACATTTTTTAAAACCATTTTATTTATTTATCAAAAAATGGGGCGCGACAGTTGGCGACTCCACTGGGGACTTCCTAAGTGGGTCCGAGCATTTGACTTAGCCATTCGTTTCCTTTTTCTACCCTTTTTATGCATTGCATTTGGATATTAGGGTTGCATTTTTTTAGGACTTTTTCACCTCGCGCGCGTATCAAACTTTCCCCTCACTCACGTATGTGTGATTGGTTGATTGGATGTTGTTTACTTGATTATTTCGCGCTTGCATTGCATTTGGGGGGGTGTGTGTCACCTTTAGAGACTCGCGTGGTTCTCAACCCCTTCCCTCAAAATAGGGGAACACTTCATACGTGCATGTTTACTTGCTTTATCCCATTTTATTTTTATTTTCGTGGGCGCCATCCCACACCGCCTTGTAGGACTAGGACCGATTGCCTTGGGTAGGCGGATGGTGTGCTCTGCGCCCATAGCGCTACCTAAGGGATCACTCGAGCCACCGACCAAAGGCCCTGGGAGTGATGACCCTTCGCCTTTAGGTCTGAAGGCTTGGGGACCTTTTAAACCTTATCGAGTCTAGTCGCATTAGTGAACCCCAACCTCATGCATCCATATTAGAATTTTCCTAGGTTAGAGTCGGCCTCACCCTCTTTTAAGCACATTAGGCACGAGGGAAGGGGTTCTACCCCTTTTACTTGCTTTATTATATTTCTTTTCGAAATTGCTCCTAATGTGTTATGTGTACTATCAATTGCACTAACCATTCTTTTGTTTTCTTGGCTTGCATTCATGTGCCTTAGCAATAAGAGGCCACTTTGGCACTCTTTTAGTGACCTACCCATTAGATAACTCACATGTTTAAATTTCAGTCATTGCACTTAATTTGCAATAAATACATTTCATTTTAGACCTTTTTCCCCCCGATGCATTATTCATGTCCTTTAGGCCATATTTGTCACATATTTACATCGCTTTAATAAATGGCAATCATACATTAAACCTTAGAAAGGGAATGCCATTTAGGGGATCCCGTGTTAGGAATAAGCCACCTTGTGTCTCGGATACTTAATCCAGTGAGACTTGCACGTTTACATTTTTGTACCATCCAAAGGGGTAGTGCACAAGGTAAGGTAGGATCCGATCATTTTCATAGAGTGATCTTTGGAATATGAGCATCTAATAATCACTTTTTGGCCATTTTATCAAAAATTGGTAAAAATCCCTTGCGTGAAGGACATTAATTTGAAGAAATTCACAAATGATTCCTCCTATTGAGACGATAAATAAATTGAGGCCAAATTGTGATTTTAGAAGGCTCATAGACTGATTTTCTGAAACCACCAATGGCCGGCCGATTCGATCAATCCATTTTGTCAATTCATAATCGATTTTAAATAAACCATTCCTTTGACCAATTTACCCTTTTTAGGGTCACCTGGTCGATTTTGAATAAATCGTCAATTCATTTGGCTAATTTACCCTTTTTAGGGTCATTTGACCAATTTACCCTTTTTAGGGTCATCCGGTCGATTTTGAATAAATCGTCGATTCATTTGATCAATTTACCCTTTTAGGGTGATCTGATTAATTTTGGATAAATTTCATTCAATTCATTTGACCTGTTTCCCTTTTTAGGGTATTCGGTCGATTTTTAATAAATTGTCAATTTCATTCTACCCATTTGCCCTATTAGGGTTTTCAGTATCGAATTTCAAAAACCTAGTCGATTTTGAGAAAAACATCCATTGCATCCAGCCATTTGATCAGTTGGAGTTTTGACCCGTGCTTCACTGAAAAAAGTTGTCAAAACGAATTTCAATCTCTTCGATAGGGAGTTTGTCAAGGTCAAACCCGTGCGTTTTTACAAATTCTTGTATCAATCAAAAGTGATCAATCCCTTCGGACGAGGTTCTCATTTTGACAAACGTCTTTTCTCATTCCAATGGGCCAAATTTTTTTAAATTGTTTTTCACTCCATAAGCTGATTGGATCTATCAGGTATGGTATGGTGCCTACCCTAGAGGATTGCATTTTCATGCTAGGCCTACCCTTGGCACAAAAAGGGTTCCCCCATAGGACATGCATCCGAATTTCCTGGATATCTACTAACTCTTGCCTTTTTCTCTTTCTTTTCTTTATTTTTATTGGAATAACTAAGCAAGAGTTAAATCTAAAGGCAATTTTTTTTCAAAAATTCTCAGGTAATATTTAAACATAGCTTCTCGTCGAAGCCCCATCATAACACGATCCCGTAGTCAAGCTCAGAGGAGTCGTGTAAACATGAGTTCACAACCGGAACAAGCAGATAGGTCTACTACTACCGCTCAACCCGAGACTGCGAGTTTGGGGGTTCAGTTGACTGAGATGCTTACTAAGTTTGGTGAAATAGCATCTGAAATGGCAGCGCAAAAGAAGTTAATCGACGAGCTCGTTAGTAGCGGAGTGCAGCCCGAACTGGCGCCTATCAAACAATCGGAATCTGAACCATTTGTCGTCCCTCCGACTCAAGCCACTGTTGCTCCATCTTTCCCTATTCCAACCGAAGGAACTTTCACATACCCCACCATACATTTGCCATACACTTGCCCTCCTGATCCTTCATTTTTCCCCGCTTACATGCAAGGTCCACAACCCCAACTTACTTCAAACATACCACCAGAGCTACATACTATCTATCACACTGCTGCTGAGCCATTCCTACCCGACCATATCGTTCAAACCAAGCCAGAAATGGGGGAATCTTCCGCTCCCGTTGATATAAAGCTGCTCAAACGCCTTGACCGTTTTGATGAGTTTATGAGGAGGAGTCAGGGTTTGAACAAACAAGGAGTGCTGGACTATGATGAACTTTGCCTTTTCCCGAATGTGCAGTTGCCTGAGGGGTTCAAAACTCCGAAGTTCAATAAATACGATGGCACGGGCAATCCCAAGACGCACCTCCGATTGTTCGCCAACAAGTTGGGTAGGCCAACAGATGATGAAAATCTGCCTTTGAGGCTATTCCCAGAAAGTCTCGAGGGGGATGCACTCGACTGGTATTCCAAGCTGAAACCCGAAGAAGCGAAGACCTGGCTTGACTTGTCCAACGCTTTTGTAAGACAGTACGAGTATAATTGCGAGCTAGCTCCAACACGAACCACGTTGGAAGGGACAAAGAGGAAACCCTCCGAGGATCACAAGACTTATGCTAAGAGGTGGAGGAAAGTAGCTGCAAAAGTCGAGCCACCAATGACGGAGGACGAAATCATACGAACTTTCATTAAGGCACATGATCCGCCGTACTTTGAAGAAATTTTCCGCATGACTGGATGCTCATTTGCCGCAATTGTTAATAAACTTGAGGAATTTGATGATTTCGTAAAGGCTGGAAAGATTGTTAATGTGTCTGCCCTCAAATCGCAGTTGGATGCTTTGCAAAGCCAAGGTAGTAATGGGAAGAAGCAACAATCCAAAAGGCAAGAGGCAAGAGGGGGAAACTGCTTTTGTCTGGAATCGAAGCCCTATTCCAAGACCCAGACCTCGACAATACCCTACCTACTCAAACCCTTACTATTCAAGCCCTCATCCTGTTTATCACACCAATACCATTCATCCTCGACCTCGGCCTAACTACAACAACTCTCCTATGGCCCCTTTTCAAATATCTCAACCTAACTTCCAACAAGTTCGACCCCGACCTCCCTATAATCAACAATTTCCTCCACCAAATAGGCCCACCTATAATTACCCCCGACCCATTGAACCCCAAAAACAAAACCATTATCGTACCTTTACCAATCTTGGCAGGCCCTTGGACCAATTGTACGAACAATTAAAAGCCGCCGGTAAAATCAGCGTAATTCCCCCTCCAGCTCACCCTCATGGCGTCCCTGCCGACTACGATTCGCAGTACACTTGTGCCTATCATTCGGGAGCACCCGGCCACCCAACTACTGACTGTAGAGCACTTAAGCACAGAGTCCAAGACATGATCGAGGCAGGTGAAATAGTGCTAAAAAAGAAAGGTGGACAAGGACCGAGCATAAATACAAATCCTTTTCCTGAACACAAGGACACCTTTGAGGCATCCACTTCCAATGAAGACATTTGAAAATCTTGAAGAAACCTTGCACAATTGGATTGCCAAGTATCTTCTCTCGCAAAGGGAATTTGGGATGAATCCGGGGATTGTTATTTGTTAAACTTCATGAAACTCGTCACCGTTTGCTTTTGAGTAAATAGTTTTATCATGTTTAATTAAGTTTTGACTAAAGCATTTTTGCATTATCAAGCTCCTATGTTGTTTTCTTTCGATAGCATGCATAGTCACATCTTTTCATTATTTTGTTAATACCATTTTTGTTTATATTGATTGTTTATTGGTTCAATTTCATTCTAAATTCTTTCGATGGCCAAAATAAAATTATTTGACCCTTTGAATATCACTGTTTTGGAATCCGATGAAGCCTTCATTGAAAAATCCCTTCATTGAGAAATCCTTTCTTTGAGACCATACATTGAAAAAACCCTTCTTTGAGAAAGCCTTCATTGAGAAAACCCTTCACGGAGAAATCCCTGCTTTGAAAAAGCCTTCATTTCCCTTCATTGAAAAATCCTTTCATTTGGAAATTCCTTCATTGATAAATCCCTTCATTTGAGAAAATCCCTTTCCAGCCAGGTTAAAAGTTGATTGGTCAAAGCAGTATCATTAACGATTGATTCTGATTGATAATGCTATGTGCCATGACCAACGTTGTCAAAACGCATGGCCTATGTTCATAACAAAAGGATCCGCCACCGATCTTCTGAAGAAGGAAATAAAGTGCTAAAGTGATGAAAGATGAAGTCAAAGGCAAATTTGCTTCAAATCGGCAAAGCTTATTGGGTGTTCAAAGGAGAGATGGAAGGACAGACATTCCCTCAACCTATCAATTCGGACATGTGTAAGATGTTTTTTATTTGATTATGCAAAGTTTCTTTTAGGAAATCATGCAAGAGACGAGACAAAAGTCAGGCCATCTTCCTTTCCAATCAAAACATTTCATCCCTAGTCATCCCCTTTGAACTATCAGAACAATAATTTTCGTTTGGCAACCCCTGAGAATTGCAAACCCCACACTGGGGCAAATTCATTTTGAAAAGTGATCAGAAAGAAAAGGCAAACTCCACACTAGGGCAAATTTATCTTTGAAAGAGATATGGGAAAAAGAAAGAACCCTACACTGGGGCAAATTTATTTTTGAAAGAAAAATGAAAAGGAAGAAAGAACCCCACACTGGGGCAAATTTAGTTTTTGAAGGAAAATGCAAAAAGTGAGAAAAATGCAATGAAGAAAATGCAAAGAAAGAGAAAATCCAATCAAACTGGGGCAAATTTCCTCGGTTTCGTTCAAAATTAGAGATAATTTCAAAATGATGCAATCTCAGGTTATTTCACACCTTTCATCAAACCTGCTTTCAAGCCTCAACTTTTCTTGAAAAACACCCCACCTGACCTCATTACAAAAGCCCAAAGTCCTGGCTTTCGTCACTTGCTGCATTTCTATTAGGGATTTTGCTAATCAACTGGCAGGTGATGTCCATAATGCCTTCGTTTAAGTTTATAAGGGAAGCGCATTTTACTGATGCCAGCAATCTTCAACTTACATTCCTGAGTCGACTATGGTTGAGCTCTTCCATTATTTCATTAGGTGAAAACCCACAAGGGCACCTCAAGAGAGAAAAAAAAAAGAAGAAGAAAAAAAGAAAAAGAAAAAAAAGAAAAACCAACAAAAAGGGTGGGGGGCAACCTTGGTGAAAACCCGAATGGGCGCCAAGGTAGGTTTCTGCAATGAGAAAGCACAAAGAGGAACAACTGGTGGTTTGGTCCATTTAGATTTTCTTCTCATTTTTGTCATACCTCTGACAACATTGAAATCCGGAGCTAAGATATCCAAAGATTTGAATATGACATCTGTTGGCCAAAAGCCGTGTCATTTTGTAAAAAATATTCTTTTGTAAATACATTCTTAGGAAACTCGTTTTTTCCAAATTACTTGCATTCATGGCATTTTTTGTAGAATTTAAGCACAAATGGTTAGGTGTGCATTCTTGTGCATATTCATTTTTACATGACATGTGAATTTTCTTGCATACCTCATTCTTTATCATTGAATTGTGGTAAATGACAATCCCTGTGGTTTATTTCAAAAAGTATACTTGGATTCAGTCATCCTTTGGGAACAGTTGAAATCCAGCCAAGCCAGCTACACAAACTTCATAATATCGCAAAGCATATACCTGGTCAGTTTGAAAATCGGAAAAGCCTTAGGGCGAGGAATCCAACTCAATCGGCTGTCGTAGCAAAAGTTGAAAATGGCATCGGAAGACTCATGTTTACACGATTCTCAAAGGAAAACGGATCAAATGATGGTGGCAATTTCTTTTTCATTTGCAGAAAATTGCAGGCACAGATGAAAGTAATCACACTTCACACCGAAATCGATGTCGGAAAAAGTCCTCCGGTGAACAAAGGCAGATCGAAAATGTTGCAAGCAAATTTGATCAAAAGGTGCAACAACATGGCGATACAAAGTCAACTTTGGATTCAAATTGCAAAAATTCAACATACTGGGGCAAATTAATTTTTTGGAAAGATTCTCAAAAGTCAAAAAGAAAAGCAAAAAGAAAAGAAAATCATCAATCAAAAAATCAAATCAAATTTCATCACGACAGGCTCAAGTTTAATCCCACTGTCTGATTGTCAAAGCATTTCATTTACATTGCTATTGGAGCTGGGTTTGTCCCGCCAGTAAGCATTTCATTTTGCATTTGCCACCAGCCGTTGGGTTTGTCCCACTGGTGAGCCTTTCATCTTCATCGCCGCTAGCCGTTGGGTTTGTCCCACTAGTGTGCCTTTTGATTGCATTTGCCACCAGCCGTTGGGTTTGTCCCACTGGTGAGCCTTTCATTTTCATTGCCACCAGCCGTTGGGTTTGTCCCACTGGTGAGCCTTTCATCTTCATCGCCGCTAGCCGTTGGGTTTGTCCCACTAGTGTGCCTTTTAATTGCATTTGCCACCAGCCGTTGGGTTTGTCCCACTGGTGAGCCTTTCATTTTCATCGCCGCTAGCCGTTGGGTTTGTCCCACTAGTGTGCCTTTTGATTACATTTGCCACCAGCCGTTGGGTTTGTCCCACTGGTGAGCCTTTCATCTTCATCGCCGCTAGCCGTTGGGTTTGTCCCACTAGTGTGCCTTTTGATTACATTTGCCACCAGCCGTTGGGTTTGTCCCACTGGTGAGCCTTTCATCTTCATCGCCGCTAGCCGTTGGGTTTGTCCCACTAGTGTGCCTTTTAATTGCATTTGCCACCAGCCGTTGGGTTTGTCCCACTGGTGAGCCTTTCATGTTCATCGCCGCTAACCGTTGGGTTTGTCCCACTAGTGTGCCTTTTAATTGCATTTGCCACCAGCCGTTGGGTTTGTCCCACTGGTGAGCCTTTCATCTTCATCGCCGCTAGCCGTTGGGTTTGTCCCACTAGTGTGCCTTTTAATTGCATTTGCCACCAGCCGTTGGGTTTGTCCCACTGGTGAGCCTTTCATCTTCATCGCCGCTAGCCGTTGGGTTTGTCCCACTAGTGTGCCTTTTGATTACATTTGCCACCAGCCGTTGGGTTTGTCCCACTGGTGAGCCTTTCATTTTCATCGCCGCTAGCCGTTGGGTTTGTCCCACTAGTGTGCCTTTCATCTGCATTCGCCGCTAGCCGTGGGTCAGTCCCAGTAGTGCACATTTTATTTTGTTCAGCCATTGGCCGTGGGTCAGTCCCACTAGTGCGCACTTCCTTTTGTTCAGCCACAGAGATCAAATCTCCCTCTTGGTACAAAATTTGAACTACCCCGAGGTAAAAACTCAATTTATTGTTTAAACCTTCCCAGTGAAGTCCCTTTTTAAATTTCCGTTCAGGCCAGTCCCGTTTAAATTTCCGTTCGGGCCAGTCCCGTTTAAACTCCTGTTCGGGTCAGTCCCGTTTAAATTCTTGTTCGGGTCAGTCCCGTTTAAATTTCTGTTCGGGTCAGCCCCGTTTTAAATTCCTGTTCGGGTCAGTCCCGTTTCATTTTTCATATTCGGGTCAGTCCCGTGTTAGAATTCTTGTTCGATAGAATCTTTTGCAGCCCAATAACACAGGTAAGTATTTGGTGTCTACTTCTTTGTCTCAAGTTTTTTCAAAACTCAGACAAAGAGGGGCAAACTGTAGACAGCAAATTTTGAACAATTTTATGTAGCATCTATTTCATGATTTTCATTTTAGATTGCTTGCATTTTAGTTCGTTATTGTGTGTTTTGTACTATTAGTTGTTATGATATTTTAGTTTTATTCATTTTCGCCCTTTTAGTTGACCTATTTCATTTGCTATTTATTCTTATTTACTTTTAGTTTTAGTTTTTAGTTTTAGCTTTTAAGTTTTAAATTAGCATAGAGTTTTTAGAAAAAAGAAAAGGAAAACATCAAAAATATGTTTTAGTCATTTTGTTTTTATTCAATGCTTTCTTGAAAGAAAAATGAAAATGAAAAATCATAAAAAAGGAAAAAAGAGAAAATTAAAGAAAAAGAGGAAAAGGAAGAAAAAATTCAAAAAAAATAGGCTTTAGTTGGATTGGAAAAATGAAAAAAAGAGAAAAAGAGAAAAAAAAAAGGAAAATTTGTTCACAAAATATGTTTATTTCTTTAAATTCAATCTTTGGGCACTTTAGTTATTTTTATTAAGTTATTTTGAGAAAAAGAAAATGATGAAAAATGAAATTTTGAAAAATTAAAAAATGGCCATTGTTGTTTAGTTTTTGTTTAAAATTATTTTTTTGTTTTGTTATTATTATTATTACCTGCTTTGTGTATTTTGTTATTATTATTATTTATATTTTATTTTATCATTTCTGTAATTATCAAGTTGTGTTAAAAAAAAAAAAAAATTGCGGAGCATGCACGCTGCAATTTTTTGCAGCGTGCAAGGTACAACTTCAATAGCCATCGGATGGCTGGATGGAAAGGGAAGGACAAGCCTTCATCCTCACCATTGAGAGCAGGTTTAGGAGATTGGGAGATGGTATAAAAGGCAACAAGAAGTAGCAGCCGCGGAAGAAAAAAGGGGGGAAGAAGGAAACAAAAAAAGAGTGAAGAGAAAGGTGACGGGGGAAATCTGGAAGACAGAAAACAGAAAAGGAAAAAAGGAAAAAGCCGAGAGAAAAGTTGGGGATTGGCGGCTCAAGAACAATCGGGGCTGAGGTCTAAGAGAGAACCGAGAGGATTAGGGAGGAGACGACTGAAAATCAGGAGAGGAGCGACGGGAGAAAGAGAGGGAGAGAGAGCTTGAAGCCCGAGACAGAGATAAAGCCAAGGAGGGACGCTGCCATAGTCTTCATCGAACTTGTCATCAGCCGCATACCTTCATCGACGGAAAAGGCGAGAGCAGGAGGCTTCAAGAAGAGTTTCTGGTCTGAACAACACTTGATTTTGTCCTGATCGCTTCAAATCGTGGTTTTCGAAAGGCTGAAGGGTAAGTTAGTAATTTCACTACGTTAGGGCGTCGCTTCAAGGGAGGTACACTCTATCCCTCATTTGCACTACATTTGACCTTACGTGCTCCTACGTGTTATGTGAATATGCATGTCTACTTCGCTTTCCTTACCTCCTTGCATGCGTTTACTCGCTTTTAATTTTATTTAAGTTTTATGGGGTATGTGTACACCTCTTGGCTTGTAATAGATAGGGCTCGGAGAGCCTTTGGTCCATTTCCCCTTCCCCTTGGTTGCTTTTATTTAAGTTTTATGGGGTATGTGTACACCTCTTGGCTTGTAATAGATAGGGCTCGGAGAGCATCTGGTCCACTTCCCCTTCCCCTTCCCCTTGGTTGCTTGCTTTTGCTGTTACATGTTAAATTGCTTTAGTAGGCTTTTGCATCTAGTCGAGCATGCTAAGTGCTACGTACTACGTGTTTACGAGCGTTTTGGCATGTCTACTTGCTTTCATAACCATGAATGAATGGAATGGATGAATGTACGTTTCCGCTAGTCCAACGCTAGTCGGAATTCATAGATGGGCTAGTCCAACGCTAGACCCAATAGGATTTTTCCTTGGATTTTCATTAATGCATTGTTTGCCTGTTCACTACATATCATGCATTTTTCCTTAGTCTTATCATCTGGTATGCTCCTTGATTCCCCTTTCCCCTCACTTTAGGCTTTTGCACCTCATACTAGTGTAGTGTACATTTGCCTGAGAGTCCCCTTAAATATGGGATATAGACGAGTGTGGCTTCTTCTAAGCCTTAGCACGCTTATATTCCCTCTATAAAAGGGAAAATTGAGTCACAATTTAGGTCTCCCCGTACCCGTCTTGCTTGCATTCCTTAGGCTCATGCATTCTAAGTCCACTCCATCATTACACTTTCACTTTTCCTCCCATTTGCACACGTACACCTTTTCTTTATCCCTTCACTTGTACATGAGCACTTTTCCTCCCATTTTGCACACGTGCACCTTTGTGTTTCTTCACTTGCACACGAACACTTTTATCATCACTTGCACACATGCACTTCATATTATCATTTCACATACCGTACATTGCCCACTCACGTGCACATTTTCATTTACATATTTATTTTCTTTTATTACTTTTTCAAACTCATGTCCTCACATTGCATACATGCATTCCATTCATTTGCATCCCACTTGCATTATTCGTGACTTCTTCAAAGGATCGTTATTGGGCTTCACAATTAATGTGATTGGCACCACTCAACCTTTGAAGGGAAATTTCCCCCAATACCCCTAGGTCTAGGGTTTGCATCCATGTAGTGCAACCAAATGTAATAAATTCTTTGGTTAAAACAAGAAAATCTTTGATTAAATCAACGCAACTAGCCTTGGCTAGGTCGAAGGGGTGCCTTGGATTTTTATCCTTGCCTTCCCCTTCGTCAAATGTGACTCCCGAACCTTTTTCGTTGGTTTACGTGGACTAGGAGTCGTTTAAAAGGGGTTTCTTACTACATCTTCCTATTTTTTCTAAAAGTTCATTTTTTTAGGTGACTTGGTACACCTTAACTCATTACCAAGTGGCGACTCCAATTGTTTCAAAAAACCCTTTTAAACCACATTTTGGGTCAAATCGTCGCATTCTCAAACCCCCATTTAGACCCATTTTTCTTTTCAATCACAATTCATTTTTCAATCACAAAAATACATTTTTTAAAACCATTTTATTTATTTATCAAAAAATGGGGCGCGACAAGTAATTATAGTTTTAGATGATTTTTCTAGCCTTGGAGAGTTTTTGGAAAATTAAGAATATATATTGGACGTGGGACCCACTAGTGCGAAAAGTTCGGAAAAATTCGGCCAATAAGGTTAAATTCCGGATACTGTGTGAAATTTATCGGGTGTTAAGAGATAAGTAGAGTATGTGAAATGATTGATGTGAGAGAAAAAGAAGAGATAGGAATGCATTTATGGAAGTGACAAGTGTCACATAGCCATTGGTTGGACTTGGTGAACACTATTCATGCTTTTTGACTTTTGACCACATTGAGTAAATATCTCCAAAAATCACCAAAATTCACCATTTTCTTTCTCCTTGGTGGCCGGCTCTCCTAAGCTCAAGAAGGAAGGAAAACTCTTCAAGTTTTAGCTACCAATTAGTGCAAATCACCCAAAATATTTGCTTGATTGTGTTTCTACTCCATAAAATCCTTCCACTTGGTGCTAGTGAGTGCTTTAGTGAAGCTTTTTGGAAGAGTTAAGGTGTGCAACATCTATACCTCTCTTGGTTACTAGGTGAGTGGTGTGTGAATTCCCTCTTACACTTAATGAAGCTTAAGTTATGCTTAGTAGTGGCTAAAGTGATGATATTTGTGGTTTATTTCTTGGTTTGAAGTGATTTGGTGAAGTTTTTATTTTTTGAGGAATTTTCTGGTTTAATATGAATGTGATGTTGTGGTCATCTATGATGGTTGATAATGAGGGGTAATGACTCTAGTAGGTGTGAATTAGTGATAATTGCAACCAATTTTGGGTTTGGATTGAAATGAGAAAAGTTAGGGTTTCATAACCCCCTTTTCAGTCCGGTTTTGGATCATAGGGTTAGAGGCCGAATTGGCTTTTGCTCAAAACATGAAAGTTGTATGTATTGATGAGTTTGAGGTTTCTGTAAATTTTCAGGTCATTTGGAGTAGTGTGGAGTGAGATATGTCGATTTTACTGTTGCTGTTCTGGGTTGATCAGGATGGCAGAACTGCACTTGTATTTGGCTATTTTGACTGGAATTGCTTTGGATTTGGATGTTGGTGTCTTCTGATGAAATGTAGCTGGATGTCTTAGCTACCATATGCCTTTGGAATCAATGCATTTGGACCTGTATACACTGAGTTGCACGAATTACAGCATAGTGTGATTTGTAAACTTGCAATTACGGTTCTGGTTTGGTATTCTGCATTTTTGACCTAGTTGTGCTAGGATTTGGACTGAGTGGCCTTCTACATTGTTGTAGCCCTATCTTTTAGCTTCGAGATGGTGGGTTTTACACCCTCATCCGATAAGCGTAGCGCATTTTGTGCCATTACCGCATTAGGAGGCCAAAACTGTTTTTGTTGTTGGGTCAAATGAGTTACATTTCCTGATTTTCTGGTTTGCTATAATGCTTGTATATGTTTGTAAAACCCTATTGGGGTTGTGATTGGCATTGCTTTATGACTCGTTATCGAGTCTTATTGTACTTGCTTACGTGTTCTAGGGCGTGACGGTGGTTCACGACATTCTCCTGACGGAAGTGCATGAAATACCACTTAATTGATTGGTGAGTATACTGTTCATCATCGGCTTCAATTTTTCTTCATTTTTTTTATTTTTATTTTGTGATTTTGACTTGTTTACGCGCGTGGGTATGTTCCGGAACGTATTAGATCGACGTGAACTAATCCGTAGTCCTGGCGAGAGCTGGGCAGGCAGTCTGCTAACCCCTTTGGTTCGCCTTAGGGGAAAGTGGGGCTGTCACACACCAGCTGTTCCTTCTCGTGCTCGTCTGTAGAGAAAACCTGCCTTAGCGCCCTTTCGGGTTTTCACCAAGGTTGCCCCCACCCTTTTTTCTTTTCTTTTTTTTCTTTCTTTTTTTTCTTTCTTTTTTCTTTTTTCTGTCTTTTTTTTTCCTTTCTTCTTTTTTTTTCTTTCTTTTTCTTTTTCTTCTTTTTTTTTGAGGTGCCCTTTCGGGTTTTCACCTAAAGAACAATGGAATATCTCGACCATGATCGACCCAGGAACATGAGTTAAAGATTTTTGGCATCAGTAAAATGCACTTCCCTTGTGAGATTAGGCGAAGGCATTATGGACATCACTTGCCCGTTGATTAACAAATTTCCTGATAGAAATACAACAAGTGACGAAAGCCAGGACTTTGGGCTTTGTAATGAGGTCAGGTGGGGTGTTTTTCAAGAAAAGTTGAGGCTTGAAAGCAAATTTTGATGCGATGTGTGAAATAACCTGAGATTGCATCATTTTGAGATCATCTCCAAAATTTGAACGAAACTGAGGAGAATTTGCCCCAGTTTGATTGAATTTTTTCTCTTTTTGCATTTTCCTCACTGTTGCATTTTTCTTTAAAAACTAAATTTGCCCCAGTGTGGGGTTTGCAATTCTCAGGGGTTATCAAGCGAAAATTTGTCAATTCTGATGGCTCAAAGGGGACAAGTAGAGATAAAATATTTTAAGTGTAAAAGAAGATGGCCTGACTTGCATTTCGCCATTTGCATGAATTTCTAAAGAAAATTTGCATGATCAAATGAAAAACTTCTTGCACATGTCTGAGTTGATGGGTTGAGGGAATGTTCGTCCATCCATTTCTGCCAAAATAAGTGCTCCGCCAGGTAATACCTTTTGGACAATGAACGGCCCTTGCCAATTTTGATACGAACTCGACCCAACAAGAACCTGTCTTGAAGAACCGAATCGATCAGGCAGCGGAAGGATCTATCTTGATTAGGTTATTGAACAATAACTACCTTGCTAGACCTAAAGAGAACCTGTCTCTAGAAACCTAGTGGATTGGTTATTGATTTGAAAGAACAAGATGATGTGATCATCTTGCCTTGAACACCACAAGTATCCAAGCTAAATACTTGATACTGTTCAAGAAGAAACTCAAGTTCCATCAAGGAACTCCATAAAAGGAGACAACTCTCTTTTTATTAATTCATCTTCAATATCATCTCCTGAATAGTTAAATAAAGTTGGCTATTTATAGCCTTACAAGACTCAAAACCCTAATCTAAATTGGAAACAATACAAGCTTCTTTATTTGACTTGACACAACTTCCTAAATAAATTTGGAAGCAATTAACTACTTTCCTAAAACTCTAATTCAATTAGAATAGGAAACTAACCGACTCAATTGGCTTAACTATGGTCAACATGACCTTAGCCTTTATTTCCCTTAATAACTCAAGACTAACTAACAAGTATTGCTGAAAACTTACTTAAATAAATAATAAGAAATAAACATGACAAATCTTCAATGATTTTTGAACCCGATTGCACCATCAACCATCAATTGAATTTCCTTGAATTTCAAGGAAATCCAAATCTTCATGTTCTCATTATTCCCCTCCTCTTGAAAGACTATTTGTCCTCAAATCGAGTGCTTGCTTACAAAGGAGTAACTCGGAGAATGTCTTGATAAATGCAATCCAAGAACCATGTCGCCAACTCAACTTGATTATGAATACGAACCATTGCACATGCTCTATTTGTCAAGAATATCTTCACCCAATTGTACTTGGCTAGAATTTGGAAGTCAACCAATATTTGGAAATCAATCAAGATTTGGCAATCAATCAAGATATCAATCAAGATTTAGAAATCAATCAAGATATCAATCAAGATTTGGAAACCAATCAAGACACAACTCACTTTGGAAACAAACACAAGGGAAAAAAAATCTTTTTTTTTGGATGAACAGTATTGCTACAGTACTCCGTGAACAGTTCCTTTTTTTTTTTTTTTACGACTCGACACAAGGTTACGATTTCACTTGGAAGAAATTCAATGGGAGTTAAACCCTTGGAAAACCTATTTTCAAGAACGTAATCACACCAAAAAATTTCAACCTCGATCAATCACAGGGTAGGTTCGACTCAAGTGAAAAAATCAAGAAAACAAAAATCAAAAAATTTTTTTTGTTTCTTTTAAATCAAAAGGCGGCTAGGGTTTTGTTAGAAAAATAAATAGAAAAAAAGAAAACAAAAGGATATTAACCTGAATCAAGAGCCGAAGCTCTGATACCAGATGATACGAACTCCCGATCTAGACAACCAAAACACCATGGCTTAGGCAGCGGAAATTTGACCCAACTAATCCCTAGAAGTCACGAACAATTTTGATATTATCTCAACTCGTTACCTAATGAATTAGCGAACCAAACTATAGGTAGAGGAACGCCACAACCAAGGAGTTACTTGATTGATAAGTTCACTTGAATAACTTGAGAAAAATTCTCAAATATTCAAAGAGGCTCTCTTGGAAAGAGAAAAGTGAAAACTCACAATTTTATTGATGCTAAAAACTAATCATGAACGTCTCTTGCCTTGGCTATATATAGCCATACAACTTGAAAACCTAAAGTAACTTGGGAAAACCCTAACTCAGTTAGGCTAGGCCTTTGGGCCAATTCTACTACTCAAATCCACTATCTAATGGTCAGCTTATAATCGATCCAATGAAGGCTTTTAAGCTGGCCCAACATAACCCAATAAAAGCTAATTAACCAACTTAAGTAATGGTGAGCCTAGACTCTATAAATCGGATCCAACTCAACATGAGGTCTTGGACCGAATTTATTCCTCGCAAATAAAATAGAAATATGGAAAATAAACTACTAACTATTACTAAAAGATTCAATCTCTTGCAGCCCAAAACATGGCCCATAAGCGGCCCATATTTCGTATCAACTGATGTGAGACGGATCTAGACGAACACCAAGTTGGGATGATTGGCGGAACTTTGACCCTTCTAGAATCACAAGCCACGAACTAAGGAGATTCCTTAACCCAAGACTAGCAAATTTAGTGAACCAAAAGTATAGATAGAAGAACGCCACAATCAAGGAGACTACTTGATTGATAAGTTCGATGAACAACTTGAGATTAATTCTCAAGTATTCAAAGGAAATTCTCTTGAGACAAGAGAGAGTGAATAAACTCACGTATATTTTATAAAATCTGAAAACTGTCCTTTAATGAATGAAAACCTAGGCTATATATAGCCTTACAGGACTCAAACCCTAGAATGTCCAATGGACGACCTTGCCCTTCATTAAGGGTGAAAATATCTAACAACTAATTGACTAAAATTAAGACTCTGAATTCGGTCAAAGTGAAGTGAAAATTGACCAAAATTATTAATGCTAACAAACAACTAATAATGGAAACTAAAACCCTAATTAGCAAGCTAGTACTCCGTGAACTAGTCTTCACTTGGTTCTTCCATTTGAAGGAAAGTGTATAGAGTAGTTTCTCCATTATGTAATCCTTCAATGGTCCTCAAGTCATCACCAACTCGTTCTTGAATCGTGCAAACAAGAGCTTGAAGTGATTCTTGAATTCTCCTAGCACGCGCTCTTGTAATTGGACCACTGGGTATTTGCATGACCTGAGCACTAGAAGTTTGAGCAGCCTTGAGCCCCTCCTCATTAGTCCCCTCCTCTTGAAGGCGATTTGTCCCCAAATCAAACTCATCGTCTGCATGAAAAGGACTCAAGTCAGACACATTAAATGTAGCATGTACTTCATACTCACCTGGAAGTTCTAGTTTGTAGGCATTGTCATTGATACGCTCCAGGACTTGGAATGGGCCATCCCCTCTTGGGAGTAGCTTGCTACGCCGTTTGATTGGGAACCTCTCCTTGCACATGTGGATCCATACCCAATCACCAGGCTCAAAGACCATCTTGCGGCGCCCCTTGTTGGCACTCTGGATGTATTGAAGTGTACGCTTCTCGATGTTGGCTCGCACCTTAGCGTGTAACTCACGTACATATTCAATTTTGTTCTTACCATCCAAGTTAACTCTCTCATGAACAGGTAAAGGAGTTAAATCCAAAGGTGTGAGAGGGTTAAAGCCATACACAATTTCAAAAGGCGAATAACGTGTAGCAGAATGAATAGTGCGATTGTATGCAAATTCCACATGTGGTAAGCAATCTTCCCAAGATTTAATGTTCTTTTTTATAATTGCGCGCAACAGGGTAGATAAAGTCCTATTAACCACTTCGGTTTGACCATCAGTTTGTGGGTGACTAGAAGTAGAAAATAGCAATTTAGTACCTAGTTTACACCACAAGGTTTTCCAAAAATAGTTAAGGAATTTGGTGTCCCTATCAGAAACAATAGTGCGTGGCATGCCATGTAATCTAACTATCTCACGAAAGAATAAATCTGCAACATGCTTAGCATCATCTGTTTTAAGACAAGGAATAAAATGGGCCATTTTGGAGAAGCGGTCAACTATCACATAGATTGAATCATGTCCTTTTCTAGTCCTAGGTAGTCCAAGCACAAAATCCATTGATAGATCAACCCATGGTTCATGTGGGATTGGTAAAGGTGTATAGAGACCATAAGGGTGTACCTTTGATTTTGCTTGGTGACAAGTCACACACCTTTCAATGTGCCGTTCTGCATCACTCCTCATGCGTGGCCAGAAGAAATGCTCTTAGAGAATCATTAAGGTCTTGGCAATGCCAAAGTGTCCCATTAGTCCTCCTCCATGAGCTTCTTTCACCAGGAGTGTGCGCATGGAGCTCTTGGGAATGCAAAGCTTGTCCTTGTAGTATAAGAACCCCTGAGAGATGAAATAGTGCTCACGAGAGTGTCGTGGCAAGGAGACAAAAATATCACCAAAATCTGAGTCAGTGGCATAAAGATCTTTAAGAAATTCAAAACCAAATAACTTAGCATCTAATGTAGTGATAAGTGTATACCTTCGTGAGAGTGCATCAGCCACAACATTCGTCTTACCTGTCTTGTATTTGATCACAAAGGTAAAACTGTCAATGAAGGTAATCCATCTCGCATGTTGCTTACTCAACTTGTCTTGGGACTTGATATGCTTGAGCGACTCATGATCTGTGTGCAAGACAAACTCACGAGGGCGAAGGTAATGTTGCCATGTTTGTAGAGCTCGTACTAAGGCCATGAGTTCCTTATCATAGGTTGAGTAGTTTAGAGCAGCTCCATTCAACTTCTCGCTAAAGTAGGCAACCAGGTGACCCTCTTGGAGTAAAATAGCTCCAATACCTATACCAGAAGCATCACACTCTACTTCAAAAGCTTTGTCAAAATTAGGTAAACTAAGAACAGGTGCATGTGTGAGCTTGTGCTTAAGTAATTGGAAAGACTTAGCTTGTTCCTCTCTCCAATGAAATTGCACATCTTTCTTGACAATTGACGTAAGTGGGGCAGCAATGGTGCTAAAATCCTTGACAAACCGCCTATAGAAGCTTGCCAAGCCATGGAAACTTCTCACCTCACTTACATTGGTAGGGGTTGGCCATTCGCTAATAGCCTTCACCTTTTCTTGATCAACATGAATTCCCTGCTCACTAACAACATATCCTAGGAAAACCAATTGATTTGTGCAAAAGGTACACTTCTTAAGGTTAGCATAGAGGCTTGCCTTGCGAAGTGCATCGAGGACCATTTGTAAATGCACAACATGCTCATCTAGAGTCTTACTATAGATCAAAATGTCATCAAAGTAAACGATCACAAATTTACCAATGAAAGAGCGTAAAACATGATTCATGAGTCTCATAAAAGTACTTGGTGCATTGGTTAGCCCAAAAGGCATGACCAACCACTCAAAAAGTCCATGTTTTGTTTTAAATGCAGTTTTCCATTCATCTCCTTCTTTCATGCGAATTTGATGGTAACCACTTTTCAAATCAATCTTAGTAAAAATGATAGCACCATGTAATTCATCAAGCATGTCATCCAAACGAGGTATGGGATGGCGGTACTTTACCGTTATGGCATTAATCGCCCTACAATCAGTGCACATTCTCCATCCTCCATCTTTCTTCGGAACAAGTAGAACTGGTACAGCACAAGGGCTTAGACTCTCTTGAATCCAACCCTTACTAAGCAACTCCTCCACTTGTCGTTGTTGCTCCTTGGTTTCCTCAGGATTGGTCCTATATGGTGCCTTGTTTGGAAGGGAAGAGCCAGGAATGAAATCAATTTGATGTTCAATCCCCCTTAATGGAGGCAAACCATTAGGTATATCCTCAGGAAAGACGTCTTGATACTCCTGTAAGAGGTTAGTGATAACACTAGGCAAAGAAGCATCAAGAGCATTAGTGAGTAAGGATTCCTTGCCAAATAAAATAAATAAAACCTTATTAGAATGCAAGGCCTTTCTCACATCTTTCACCTTGGCCAGCATGCTGGATTTTCTCTCCTGTGTGGGCTCGAAGACTGAATGAGAGTGATCCAACTTGCTTGAAGAAGGGTCGGCCAACACTAATTTCTTAGCTTTAGCGTTGTCCTTCTTGGTGGTAGCATGCAAGTCATACTCTTTTTGTAGACTAACTTGATCCTCATGTACTTGTTGAGGTGTAAGAGGTGCAAGTGTAATCTTTTTACAATTATGCATAAAAGAGTATTTGTTCAAGAAACCATCAAAAGTGACTCTTTTGTCAAATTGCCAAGGACGCCCTAAGAGTATATGTGCAGCTTGCATTGGTACTACATCACACATAACATCATCTTCATACCTACCAATGCGAAAAGTAACCAAAACTTGTTTATGAACACGTACCTCTCCACTGTTGTTTAACCACTGAAGCTTGTAGGGACAGGGGTGGTCACTAGTTGGCAAGTTTAGTTTCTCCACCATCAATGCACTAGCAACATTAGTGCAACTTCCGGGGTCAATCACCAAGCTGCATACCTTGTTGGTCACATGGCACCTAGTGTAAAAGATGTTGTCACGTTGAAGCTCATCTTTACTAGCCTGAGTAGCTAGTGCCCTTCTTGCTACCAATCCAACTTTGTCTTGTGTTGGAACTTCCTCTATCTTATCTTCCTCTTCAACCAAGGGAGACATGTCTTGGTAATCCTCCTCTTCATCATCAGTGACAATGTCTCCATTTGGTAGGACAAGCATGGTCCTTGGGTTTGGACATTGGCTTGCAATATGTCCAACTCCTTGACACCTCCAACATTTGGTGTCACGATTCCTAGGTTTTGAAGTTTCAATTGTTGGCTTTGAAACAACCTTGGAGTCGGTTTTGGTAACAGATGGCCGTGAGCTTGACCCTTGATCTTGCTTCGGCTTTGGAGGATTCCAAGTGTTCGGACATCTCTCCTCCCTCCTGGGCTGGAATGGTCGAGTAAATGGTTGGGGATTGGAGTTATAATTTCTGGTGGTACCCCTCCGCTTGAGCCTTTGCTCAATCTTAATAGCCTTGTCCACCATATCGTCTATCTCCACATAGTATTGAAGCTCAAGTTGATCGGCTATTTCAACCCTTAGACCACTGAGAAATCTTGCCATTGTAGCCTCTCGATCTTCTTGAATGTCAGCTCTCAACATGGAGATTTCCATGTCCTTGTAGTAGTCCTCAACTGAGCGTTGACCTTGCGTCAAGGTTTGAAGTTTTTGGTACAAGTCTCTATGGTAGTGATTTGGTACAAATCGCTTCTTCATAAGTCTCTTGAGCTCAGTCCAAGTGGTTATAGGTGGTTCACCACACCTTCTCCTACTGGTAGCCACTTGTTCCTACCAAACTAGGGCATAGTCGGTGAATTCTACTACGGCAAGTCTCAGTTTTTTTGCATCGGTGTAGTCATTACAATCGAATACTAGCTCTACCCGACTCTCCCATTCAAGGTTTGTATCCGGATCGGATTTGCCTTGGAATGGAGGAATCTTCATCTTAATCCCTTTGATTGCATCACCAGTTGCTCTTGTGTTTCGCTTCGGTCTTCCTTGCTCGTATGCTGCATGGTCCGAATCGGCATTGGAGTCACTAGATTCCTCCAGGGTGGATTTTCCCCTAGATTTCCTAGAAGAAACCCTAGATGAACTTAGTTGATCAATCTGCTCATGGATCGTTTCCAGCCTTTGGTCAAATCTCCTCTGCATTTCCTTCCACATAGCATACATTTTAAGTGATAACTGAGCAATGGTAAGTTCATTTTCCTGAGACATGGTGAAACCTGCAAAACTTGACAAACTGTTAGTAGAAAATGCCTCACTTGCTCCCTTAAGTGTTTCACTCCTCTCGTGCTTTCACTCAAGTGCTTATGTCACTCTAATGCTCTCACCAATTCACCTCTCAAGCCACTTGATTGTTTCCTTTGAAGAAATCAGAAATTTTCTCAAAGAAGTTCAATCAAACCTTAATCAAATAGTATCCAATTGTACCAGAGGAACAAGAAGCCAGAGTAGAAACGGAAAGATCAAGGAATGAATTCGATAAGGAATGGAACAAGGAAAAAATTGATGTAAAAAAAAATGTCCAAGTACAATGATGGAGTTTCCGAAGTGTTTACTTAATTTCCTAATTGATTTTTGGAACCAAGTTAGGTGTTGCACTTATTTGGAAAATTCCTTAAAGTCGGCATTCCCAAAATTTCCAGAATCACTTTTCCTTAACCTTCCAAAAGTATGCCTTCCTAAACTACTTTGCAAGTCGGTTAGGAAGTCAAGTGAAAACAGTTTTGGTAGTTTCCCAACTGCTGAAATTTTCCAGATTTTGTTACCTTACCAAATCAGAATTGTTTCCACGAAAATTCTAGAATTCCTTTCCCTTAAACCCTTCCTAAAGTCGGCTAGAAACCCAAGTGCCAATCAGAATTTGGTAACTTCCTATTCTAACCGAGACTACTCTCTCCAATTTCCAGAATGGTTGAGAGAATTTTTTTTTTCATAACTTATGTTTCTTTCTTATTTTGGTGTCTTGTTATATTGTTCTTGAAGTTTTGTGTTGGTTTAGAGTCAAAAAAAAAAATCCAGCCGCTAGGGTTTTGTGCCGTCGTTGTGTTCTTGTATCTTGTTTCTTGTATGCAATCTGTCTTGTCATCTCTTGCTACTGTTTTGACTAGATCTTAGTCTTTTCATTGTGTTGTTGAGTCGTTCTGGCTGTGCAAAGCAACCACCAAAAGAAAAAAAGAAAAGAAAAGAAACACACGTAAGAGGCGAAAACAAAATTCTGGTCGCTAGTTGTTTCTTAATACCGAAGTGTTTTGAACAAGAGGGTTGGGAATATTGTTTTGTTTTGCATCAAAAGGCTGATTACAATAGTTCTTGAATTCTTGATAACCTTACCTTGCTTCTTGGAACCCTTGATACATATCTTGATAAGGGGGATTGATACTTGAAATCTTGAAACTAAACAAACCTCCATTGTTGATCTTGAGTTGCGGCTGACCTTTGTACAAACACCACACAAAAATCTTGTGTTTTGAAGGTGGGATTCGAAATTCAAAAGAAAGAAAAGCATTCTGGTTGCACAAAAAAAAAAGAGAAGAAAGAAAGAGGAACCAGAGTTGGATCACAAGAAATAAGAAACCTTCTTGGAATAGGCAACCTTCCTGACAAAGGAAACCCAAACCGCCTTGGATTTGCTAGGGCAAACCCTAGCCGCCACCAAAGCTGTCCACTTCGGACTTCCCTTGCTTGAATTGGGGAAACCAGCCGCCAACACCAAAACACCCATAACCCAAAATCACCCAAGAAACATTGATCCCAACTTCCAAAGAAAATTCGGCCGCATGCAAAAAGTGGGTAAAGTCCTTCTAGGATTCTAAATTTCCGCCATCTTGTTCTTGTGTCAATCGAACCTTGCGTTCTGTCCACACCACAATTTGGTATCTTGAGTCATTTTTGCAGATTGCTAAAAGTGTCCAAAAGGAGTCCGTCCTGATATAGTCTTAGAGTCCTTGTCGAAGTCAAACTTCCCCAACATTTGAGTCACCCTTTTGCGGACTAAATCAGAAAAAATTCCAGAAAAATTCTTGCTTGTATAATTGCTGTTTTGAGTCATCATTTAGTCTTCAAATTTCCAGATTCTCATACGCCACTTTTGGGGACAAACTTGCTTGATGTTTGGTTGAACTACTTGAGGGAAATTTCTGATTTCTTCAAGGGGGCAATCAAGGGATTTGAAAGTGAATGGTGAGATCATTAGAGTGTTTTAAACACTTGAGCAAAACACGAGAGTGAGCGAAACACGTAAGGGAGCGAGTGAGGACTGTTCTACTAATTTTTGTTGAGTTTTGCAGGTAATAAAAGTATGAGACAAACGAATGCTCAACTGGAGCTTCACCATCTTGTGCCTAAAGGAGTAAATACTGTGGCATTACGTGAGATAACTGAGCAATTGGAAATCATAAAAGCTCAAAAAAATGTTTGGTTTTATACACGTTGCCACATCAAGGATAAAGTTTGCAGCTTAGCCATTGATAAGGGTTGTGAAGTTAACCTCGCAAGTACTGTCTTGGTTGAGAAATTGAATCTTCCAACCATTGATCATCTTCGACCTTACAAGTTGCAAAGTGATAGTGGTGATATTTGGATTACTAAACACACACTTATTTCTTTTCGTATTGGCCAATACGTGGATGAGGTGTTGTGTGATGTGGTTCCCATTCAAGTGACGCA
Organism: Coffea arabica; assembly: GCF_036785885.1. Lineage (NCBI taxonomy): Eukaryota > Viridiplantae > Streptophyta > Magnoliopsida > Gentianales > Rubiaceae > Coffea > Coffea arabica. The sequence continues at coordinate 22,071,986 of NC_092316.1, forward strand.
TGTGCTGTTGGGACAATGGTGGATGTTTAATCGAGAAGTCAAATATGATGGATATACTAATAAGTATTCCTTCACATTTAATGGCCGTCGTACCAGGCTTGTGTCGCTTAATTCTAAGCAACTTTGTATTGATCTAGCATACATGAAGAGTGAGCAAGAGCGTTATAGTATGAAGAAAGAGCTAGATGAGGGAATTGTGACTAAAGATGTAAAATTCGAGGGAGTTGAAAAGGAGAAAGAGGTTGAGAATAATGAGGGGAAAAAGTCAGCTACTGAGCATGAGAAAGAGATTAAAAATTCTAAGAGTAAGCTGATTGCGAGAAAGGATGTGAGATCATATGTTTTTTCTAACGATCTTAACTCTACTTTGTTTAGTGTTTCTACTTTTATGCAGGTTAAGCAAGGAAAAATTAAATTGATCTTGGCATGTTCTATGCCTAAATCCATTGGTGAATATCAAACTTTTCATGGATTTTGCATCTTAGGTGTTGTATCCCTTTGTCATCCATTGATGTTCAACTTCAACCATGAGCTTGATTTGCTTGTTGGGAGGAATAATGAAGTTTCAAAGGGAGTTTCTACACTTGAAACTTGTTATAAACTTCCTTTTTATTTCGTTAGTGATAATTCTTTCCTCATTGGTCCAAATTCTGATTCCTTACACCCTGATTTTATTCTTCAATTTGAAGGTTTAGAAGCTGCCTATCTCGATCTTACTCCATTTGTGCAAGATAGGCCATACCAACAACAACTTGCAATGAATTTTGTAACTTTGCAAAATCATGTCCGGGACTTTTCTAACCTGATTGAGCATCACTATGAAGATCCTTATCTTGTGAATGTGAATGGTAAACTGTCAAGTGATTTTATACCTACAAATGCTAATCGTGTGATTTATTGTGTAGGTCCAAATTCGACCATTCATGACATAGGACTGATTAGAGAGCTTTGGAGTGGTTGGAGTCAAGCCTTGAGTTTCCCATGGCAGATTGTGAGCACTTTCAAGCTGACCAAGAGACATGTGCTCCGAATTACAATAATCATGACGTATGCAAGTATCATTCATTCTAAGAGAGCCAATATGTGGAGATTTGAAGTTTCATATTGCCAATTCTTGTAGTACGATTCATTTCCAAACACGATTTGAGGACAAATCTTTTTCAAGAGGAGGGGAATGATACGAAATATGGGCCGCTTATGGGCCATGTTTTGGGCTGCAAGAGATTGAATCTTTTAGTAATAGTTAGTAGTTTATTTTCCAGATTTCTATTTTATTTGCGAGGAATAAATTCGGTCCAAGACCTCATGTTGAGTTGGATCCGATTTATAGAGTCTAGGCTCACCATTACTTAAGTTGGTTAATTAGCTTTTATTGGGTTATGTTGGGCCAGCTTAAAAGCCTTCATTGGATCGATTATAAGCTGACCATTAGATAGTGGATTTGAGTAGTAGAATTGGCCCAAAGGCCTAGCCTAACTGAGTTAGGGTTTTCCCAAGTTACTTTAGGTTTTCAAGTTGTATGGCTATATATAGCCAAGGCAAAAGACGTTCATGATTAGTGTGAGAACCCGTAAATTCCTAATAATTTTCTTAGGGTTTTTCCCCATTTAAAGGCATAATTTTTGCATTTTTTGGCTTAGAAAAATTATTCTGGTAAATTTTATGAGTAATTATAGTTTTTAGATGATTTTTCTAGTATTGGAGAGTTTTTAGAAAATTAAGAATATATTATGGGCGTGGGACCCACTAGTGCGAAAAGTTCGGAAAAATTCGGCCAATTAGGTTAAATTCCGGATACTGTGTAAAATTTATCGGGTGTTAAGAGATAAGTAGAGTGTGTGAAATGATTGATGTGAGAGAGAAAAGAAAGGATAGGAATGCATTAATGAGGTGCCAAGTGCCATGGTATCATTGGATAGGATTTAAGAGTTACTATTCCAATTTTTGACTTTTTTGACCAAAAGGTTAAATATCTTAAAAATTGCTCAAAATTCACTCATTTTTACTCCTCCATGGCCGGCTCTCTTAAGCTCAAGAAGGAAGAGGATTTCTTCAATTTTCAAGCTCCCAACTAGCACAAATCATCCAACCACTTACCTAAATTAGTTTCTACTCCATATTATCCTTCCATTAGGTGCTAGTAAGTTGATTAGTGAAGTTTTCTTGGAGAGCTAAGGTGTGCTACAACTCCCTCTCTCTTGTTTACTTGGTAAGTGGTATATGAACTCCCTCCTATACTTAATGATGGTTAATTGGGGCCTAGTGGAAGCTAAAGTGATGGATTATGTGAATTATTTCTTGATTTGTGATGAATTGGTGAAGTTTTTATTTTTTTGAGGAATTTTCTGGTTTAATGTGATCATGGTGTTGTGGTTGTTTATGATGGTTGATAATGAGGGGTTATGACTCTAGTGGATGTGAATTGTTGATAATTGCAACCAATTTTGGATTTGGATTGAAATGTGAAATGTTAGGGTTTCAAAACCCCCTTTTCTGTCCGGTTTTGGATCATAGGGTTAGAGGCCGATTTGGACTTTGCTCAAAACGTGAAAGTTGTAGGTATTGATGTGGTTGAGGTTCCTGTAAAATTTCAGGTCATTTGGAGTAGTGTAGAGTGAGATATGTCATTTTTACTGTTGCTTCTCTGGGTTGATCAGGATGGCAGAACTGCGTTTGTATTTGGCTATTTTGACTGGAATTACTTTGGATTTGGATGTTGGTGTCTCCTGATGAAATATAGAGGGATGTCTTAGCTACCATATGCCTATGGAATCAATGCATTTGGACTTGTATGGACCGAGTTGGACTCATTACAGCATTACGTGATTTGCAAACCTGTTTCGGTAATTCTGGTTTAGTATTTTGCATATTTGACCTAGTTGTGCTAGGATTTGGACTGAGTGACCTTCTACATTGTTGTAGCCCTGTTTCTTGGCTTCGAAACGGTGGGTCTTACACCCCCATCCAATAACCGTAGTGAATTTGGTGCCATTACCGCATATTGAGGTCAAATACGGTTTCTTTGTTAAGGCTTAAGCTAAAGCCATTTCTTAATTTCTGGTTACCAATGATGCTTATTTATGCATATAAACCCTATTGGGGGTTATGATTGGCATTGCTATATGACTCGTTATCGAGTCTCATTGCATTTGTTTGTATGTATAGGGCGTGACGGTAGTTCACGACGAACTTTTGACCGCGGTGCATGAAATATCACTTACGTGATTGGTGAGTATACTACTCACTTAAATGTTACAATGTGGCTTTGTTCTATGTGAATTGATGCCTTGAAGGCTTATTTGGTTATGGAAATTGATAGAGGTGAGGGTGTACTTGACCGCCCTCACCCCTTGTGATTCCATTCATGACTGTTTACCGTTTTACTGAAATACTGCACTTGCCATATGAAATATTGAATGCCATTCATGGACAACTGATTTGGTGTCGTTTGGACGAATATCCAACAGCCTTACTATATTACTGAGCTCAACCTCGTAGGTAGTCAATTGAATCGAGCCGGCAAGGGCTTGGTCGTGAAAATTGACATGCCACGGGGACTGTACTGGGGAATCGTGTGGTAATGAGACCCTCGGTTCCGGTATACTCGAGTATTACCAAAATGACTGAATGGAGTGCGGGCCCGGTTGGGGTATGATAGTTGGACGGTTGGATGTAAGTGATGTCTACGGATGGTTACTTTTAACATTGACGGAGGGTCAATGAGGTTGGATCAAGAAATAAGCGTGGAAATGGGCTCTTGAGAGCCGTCCGTATTCTTTCACTGATTTGATTTACTTCTTCTTTGCATACCTGAACTGAACGGTTATGCTTATGTGATCTTAGTTGCTATGGTGGTTGTATTCTCACTAGGCACTTAGCTCACCCCGTTTCTTTTGTTTTCCTTACAGGAATATGACTCTTTTGGAATGAATTTTGTTAAATGGTTGCCGAATGAACTAGATGAATGCCTCTTTTGTATTGTATATAAAATGGGACCCTAAATGTATCTTTAGGGCCGTTTTCACTTTTGTTTTGGCAACCCACATATGTAGTGACTTTTGTATCACTTTTAAATGACATTGTGGCCTGTAAATGGTTAATGTTATGTTGTATATGTATTTCGATGTTGGTTGAGTTTCGGACGGGTCGGTTACTATTCATGGCTGACTCGAGATGTCATTTCTTTTATTTTGGGTTATTTTGCCCTTTTGCCTTGTTTGCGCGCATTATAAGTTTCAGAACGTGATAGATCGCTTTATACTGCACCGTTAGTCCTGGCGAGAGCTGGGCAGGCAGTCCGCTAACCTCTTTGGTTCGCCTTAGGGGAAGGTGGGGCTGTCACAGGTGGTATCAGAGCCTAGGTTTGAATTAGCCTGCGTGTAATAGAAGTGCTCGACTTGAGGGTTCTATTGTTTATGGCTTTTAAGGTTATTCATGTTATTTCTTCCTTTGATATAGGATGGACGCGAGTGGTGACCCGAGTGACCGCCCAGCGAGAGATCTTCCACGTAGTGGGCTACTGCCAATTAAGTACCAAATCAGGCAAAAGGGGGCCGTGGTGCGTTGGAGCCCGGCCAGTCGCCTTCGACAGTGTGAGTGCCGTAGCAACTACGCCTATCCGAACGCTCTAGTGTTGGCGGTGGCGAAGGAGCGTGAGGAGCTAGCGGATGATAACACTAAGTTGGAAGCTGTGGTTGCTACGTTGGAAGCTGAGGTGACCCAGGTTAGGGCAACCAACAAGAAGCAAGCCGCACGTATCAAAGAGTTAGAGTATGACGTGCTTGAGGTCGAGGACCGAATTGACGACCTCTGCGATCAGCTGAGGACTGCACGCGAGCGCGAGATTAAGCGAGCTCGTAAAGTCAGGGGTCGCGCTGAGGCGATCCTTAATCTGTGTGACGATGGCCTTGAGGAGTCTAGCGATGAGGCCTTGTGTGCTGGGGCTGAGGCGGGGGAGGAGTCTACCCCGTCGCCTGGATCCCAGACCCCAGCGACTGACTAGGCCTTGATCTTTAGGCATCTTTTGGATAGTTGGTGGTTTTTGTATGTACATAGGGATAGGGATAGCGCCTTAGCTAACCGTTTTGGATGTAGGGTTAGCTACGTGTAAATCTCTTTTGATAGGCCAATCCTCAGGGGGGATCGTTTATGTTAGTACGTGCCTTGGCCGTACTTGACTTGACTGATTGTATATATGTGTTTGGCTTGTATATATATGTTTGTGATCCTGTTTTGAATGTGTAAATATGTGTTATTGTACAAAGTTTAAGTGTTACTTACATGCCTTGTTACTACTTTGGTTTAGTACTTTTGCCTAGATCGAGTAAAACTCATGGAAGGTACACGGAGTGGACGGGGACGTGGGTGCGGTATTAGACAACCCACACCGGTTAGGAAAATGGGGGAAACCTCTACTGGACCCAATCCTGAACCGCAGATAGACCCGAGTGTGCAAATAGCCGCTGCTATGCAGCAAATGACAAACCTACTCGCACAAGTAGTGCAACAACAGGGCCAGAACCCAAACCCTAATCCTAGAAACCCTGGTAACCACATCGAGAGCGAAGATAGAGCTCTCGAACGCTTTCAAAAGTTTTCCCCGCCAAAGTTTGTTGGGGGACCCGACCCTGACGTTGCTGAGAAATGGCTTGAGAAGATGGTTGACATATTTGCAGCTCTAGACTACCCAGACGAACGCCAGGTGACTTGACTGATTGATTGTAAATATGTGTTTGGCTTGTATATATATGTTTGTGATCCTGTTTTGAATGTGTAAATATGTGTTATTGTACAAAGTTTAAGTGTTACTTACATGCCTTGTTACTACTTTGGTTTAGTACTTTTGCCTAGATCGAGTAAAACTCATGGAAGGTACACGGAGTGGACGGGGACGTGGGTGCGGTATTAGACAACCCACACCGGTTAGGAAAACGGGGGAAACCTCTACTGGACCCAATCCTGAACCGCAGATAGACCCGAGTGTGCAAATAGCCGCTGCTATGCAGCAAATGACAAACCTACTCGCACAAGTAGTGCAACAACAGGGCCAGAACCCAAACCCTAATCCTGGAAACCCTGGTAACCACATCGAGAGCGAAGATAGAGCTCTCGAACGCTTTCAAAAGTTTTTCCCGCCAAAGTTTGTTGGGGGACCCGACCCTGACGTTGCTGAGAAATGGCTTGAGAAGATGGTTGACATATTTGCAGCTCTACACTACCCAGACGAACGTCAGGTGACTTTTGCCGTGTTCCAACTTGAGGGAGCAGCCCATTCCTGGTGGAATGTAATTAGACAGAAATGGGAAATGGAGCAGACGCCGAGGACTTGGGTGAACTTCATCCGAGAGTTTAATGCAAAGTTTTTCCCTCCTCTAGTCCAGTAGAGGAAGGAAGACGAGTTTATTAGGCTTCGCCAAGGAACTCAGACGGTGGCGGAATATGAGAGTCAATTCACCCGCTTGTCCAAGTTTGCGCCTGAGTTAATCATGACTGAGCAATGACTGGTTCGGCGCTTTATTCAGGGTTTGAACGTTGAGATCCAGAAAGACCTCGCGGCGGCTCAAATCACTACGTTTAGTGAGGCAATGGAAAAGGCCCAACGAGTTGAAAGTGCGCGGCTGCAGGTCCGAAACTTCCAGGCTAAGAAGCGTGGCTTTCCTGGGAGTACTTCTGGACAGGGTGAGAAGAGCACTCCCTCTAAATTTGGACGTGGCACGGGAGGTGGTCGACAATCTAGCTTAGGCAGAGGGACTCCGTTCAAGGGTGGTCAAGCTGGGCGAGGACAAAGGGGAAATGCTCAGAGTGGTTCGGCTTTGGCACCTCATGGTCCCTGTGGGCATTGTGGGAAAGCAAACCACACCGAAGATAATTGCTGGAGGAAGCAGGGCAAATGTCTGCGATGTGGAAGCGCGGACCACCAATTGGCTACATGCCCAGTTCTGAAACAAGACGGAAATGGGAGCCAACCACTGTCAAGGGCCAATACGGGATCAGTGAAGGGAGATGGGTCCAAACCTAAGGTGCCGGCTAGGGTGTATTCCTTAGAGCCCCATCAGGTCCCAGAGTCTTCTGAGGTTGTAGAAGGTACGATCCCTATTTTCCACCGCTTTGCCAAAGTTTTAATTGATCCTGGTGCCACTCATTCGTTTGTTAACCCTGATTTCATGTGTGGCATCGATATAAAACCTGCTAGCTTACCATATGACCTAGAAGTTAGCACACCTACGGGAAATCAACGTTTGGTAACTAGTATGGTATATAGGGATTGCGATGTATGGGTAGGTGAAAAGAGATTTTTAGGAGACCTGATTAGCTTGTCCATTAAGGGGTATGACGTGATTCTGGGTATGGACTGGCTAGCCAAATATAACGCCCAACTGGATTGTAAAACGAAGGTAGTAGAATTTCGTATTCCGGGCGAGGCAACCTTAAGGTTGGATGTAAGGGGGAGGTTAGCCTCATCTGCTCTAATTTTGGGCATTCGAGCTAGGAAACTGATAAGTAGAGGGGCGCAAGGGTTTTTGGCCTTTTTAATTAACACCCCTATGGATAAGTTGAAAGTGGAAGACGTGGCCATAGTGAAGGAATTTCCGGATGTATTCCCTGATGAGTTAGTAGCCTTACCTCCGGAAAGGGAGATAGAATTTCGAATAGACCTGTTGCCTGGAACCTCACCTATCTCAAAAACCCCTTACCGAATGGCGCCTGCAGAACTTAAGGAGCTTAAGTTGCAATTGCAAGATCTTTTGGAGCGGGGATTCATTCACGAGAGTGGGTCTCCTTGGGGGGCTCCTGTCCTATTCGTGAAGAAAAAGGACGGAACCTTGAGAATGTGCATCGACTACCGGGGTCTAAACAACATAACAATCAAGAATAAGTATCCACTGCCCCACATCGACGAGTTGTTTGACCAGCTGCAAGGAGCAGTGGTCTTCTCCAAGTTGGACCTCCGACAAGGATACTATCAGTTGTTAATAAGGAAGGAGGATATTCCGAAAACTGCTTTCAACTCAAGATACGGGCATTACGAGTTCGCCGTTATGCCCTTTGGACTGACAAATGCTCCCGCCGCCTTCATGGACCTAATGTGACGCCCCGAAAAGTATGAGTGTGAGGACCCGTATATCCCCTGTTAATTTTTCCTAGGGTTTTATCCCCTTGAATAACATGTTTTCTGCGTTTTCTGGCTTAGAAATATTTTCTTGGTGGATTTTATGAGTAATTATAGTTTTTAGATGATTTTTCTAGTATTGGAGAGTTTTTGAAAAATTAAGGATCAATAACGGACGTGGGACCCACTAGTGCGAAAAGTTCGGAAAAATTCGGCCAATTAGGTTAAATTCCGGATACTGTGTAAAATTTATCGGGTGTTAAGAGATAAGTGGAGTGTGTGAAATGATTGATGTGAGAGAGAAAAGAAAGGATAGGAGTGCATTTATGAAGTGCCACGTGTCACTTGGTGATTGGTTTTGACTTAAGAACACTATTCACCCTTTTTGACCTTTTGACTACTTGGGTTAAATATCTAAAAAATTAACCAAAGATCACCATTGTCTTCAACCTCTTGGCCGGCCCTCTCACTAAGAAAAGGAAAGAAAACTTCTTCAATTGTCAAGCTCCCAACTAGCTCAATCTTCCAAATCAAGTGCATAAATTAGTTTCTACTCCATAAAATCTTTCTAGTTGGTGTTAGTGGTTGGTTTGGTGAAGTTTTTGGAAGAGCTAAAGTGTCCAACATCTCTACCTCTCTTGTTACTAGGTGAGTGGTGTTTGAATGCCCTCTTACACCTAATGATGCTTAAGTTATGCTTAGTAGTGGCTAAAGTGATGATATTTGTGATTTATTTCTTGATTTGAAGTGATTTGGTGAAGTTTTTATATTTTTGAGGAATTTTCTGGTTTAATATGAATGTGATGTTGTGGTCATCTATGATGGTTGATAATGAGGGGGAAAGACTCTAGTAGGTGTGAATTAGTGATAATTGCAACCAATTTTGGGTTTGGATTGAATTGTGGATAGTTAGGGTTTTATAACCCCTAATTCTGTCCGGTTTTGGATCATAGGGTTAGAGGCCGAATTGGACTTTTCTTAAAACATGAAAGTTGTAGGTATTGATGAGTTTGAAGTGCCTGCAAAATTTCAGGTCATTTGGACTAGTGTAGAGTGAGATATGTCGATTTTACTGTTGCTGTTCTGGGTTGATCAGAATGCGAAAACTGCACTTGTAATTGGCCATTTTGACTGGAATTGCTTTGGATTTGGATGTTGGTGTCTTATAATGAAATGTACCTGGATGTCTTAGCTACCATATGCCTTTGGAATCAATGCATTTGGACTTGTATGGACCGAGTTGGACTCATTACAGCATTGTGTGATTTGTGAACCTGTTTTAGTGGTTCTGGTTTGGTATTTTGGCATATTTGACCTAGTTATGCTAGGATTTGGACTGAGTGGCCTTCTACATTGTTGTATCCCTGGTTCTTAGCTTCGAGTCGGTGGGTCTTGTACCTTCATCCGACAATCGTAGCGCCTTTGGTGCCATTACCGCAAAATGACGTCAAAACCTGTTTTTCTGGTTTTGAGCTTAACTTTCATTTCCGGACTTTTCCCTAGCTTGACTTGTCTTTGTACTTCTTGGAGCTTGCTGAATGGCTGTTGGATGAACTTGTTGTTGTCTGTGTACCGTTGGGTTTGAATGAGAAGAATAATGAAGCCATAATGGCTGGAAAAGTTAGCAAATGTAGGGGAAGTGCTGTCCGAACTTTTAAAGGACTTGTTTGCATTGAGCTTGTGATCTAAGACTTGGATTTGAGCAAGGCAATGATACATGATGGATGGTTTCTGAGCCGTGGAGGTGAGTGACCTCAAACTACTTCTAAAGTTATTTATGAACCGTTTCTTACATTATTTACTTTTGAACTGTTTCCAAAGTTACTTTTGAAATGTTTTCTTGCATATCATGTGTGCTGGCATTTGAGTGTGCCTTGTTTGCTATATTTCTTGACTTCATGACTTGTATTTTGGTTGATAACGTGTTAAGCGCTTATAATGATTTCCAAAACGAGTTTTCGAGGCGAGTGTGTACTTTATCGCACTCGACCTCGATAAATGTGAAATTTTCGATTGGAATGTTACTTGCGCATGAATGTAAGCCTTTTGGGCTGAACTGGCCATTGCCCCTTGTTACCGGTCGTCTCGAGCCAGAAGCGGACTCGGTCGGGCGATTAGGGACTTGGGTGAACGTTTGGTATACTCGAGTATTACCTATGTAGGTTGGTGGAGCCTGGCCAAAAGCCAGGGACGGGGTGAATGAAATGAAATGAATGACCAAATGAGCGAGGAAATGTCAGGAGAATGAATGTATCCTTTCATGAACGTTACTATCACTTTCCATTGTAAATGTTCCTTGAATTATTGATAATCCATATTTACTGTTTTGCAAATGTTGTAGTTATTTCTGGATTTATCATTTGATTTATGACATCATTCCTATATGACATCATTGAAATGAACTGTTGTGAAACCGATTTGATTACTGATTTTAATGGTTACTCGCTGAGCTTCTAGCTCACCCTAAAAACTATTTTATTTCCCCCCCCACAGGGCTCAAGGCGAAGAAAAGCTTGGAGTGCTTATTCACGTGACTGGATGGTTTATATCGTGTACAGTTTAAGTTTGGATCTATTTTATGTACGAGTTGGTCTTGTATAAATATTTGAAATTGATATGGATGTAAGTATACGTTCCACAATTGGAATCAGTTTCCGCTGCATTTGTAATATGTAATCATTGGAGAATTTGATGTAATTTTGAGATTTATATTGTAATTGGGTTGAGGACTGTAGTGAGCGACTGAGTCCCGGCGAGAGCTGGGCAGGCGACCCGCCGAACCCTCTGGTTCGCCTTAGGGAGAGGTGGGGCCGTCACACCTAATGCATAGGGTTTTTAAACCCTATCTGGACCGATTTGTCGTTGTGTTCATTGACGACATTTTGGTCTACTCTAAGACCCGTGAGGAGCATGAGGAGCATTTGAGAGTGGTGTTGCAGACATTAAGGGAACATCAGCTGTACGCCAAGTTTAGTAAGTGCGAGTTCTGGTTGGAGAAAGTAGCATTCCTAGGGCACGTGATCTCCCACGAAGGCATTTCAGTGGATCCGGCGAAGGTAGAGGCCGTGACCAATTGGAAGAGGCCAGAAAACCCCACGGAAATTCGCAGTTTTCTAGGGCTAGCTGGGTACTACTGAAGGTTCATTAAAGATTTCTCCAAATTAGCCGGACCTTTAACTGACCTGACGAAGAAGCATGGTCAATTTATCTGGAACGCCCGATGCGAAACAAGTTTTCAGGAACTAAAGAGAAGATTGACCATGGCTCCAGTGCTAGTTTTGCCAAATGGAGTGGACGGGTTCGCGGTGTATGCAGACGCGTCGCGAGAAGGATTAGGGTGTGTCTTGATGCAGAACCGTAATGTAATTTCTTTCACCTCTAGGAAATTGAAGCTTCACGAGCAGAACTATCCGACTCACGATCTGGAACTAGCCGCAGTTGTCTTTGCACTGAAAAAGTGGAGGCATTACCTATATGGGGTGACCTTCGAAGTGTATTCGGATCACAAAAGTCTTAAGTACCTTTTCTCCCAGAAGGAATTGAACATGAGACAACGAAGGTGGATGGAATTCCTGGAAGATTACGACTGCACAATCAATTACCATCGGGGAAAGGCAAATGTGGTAGCAGATGCCTTGAGTCGTAAGGTGCAAGTAGCAGGGCTAATGATTAAGGAGTGGGATTTGTTAGAATCTGTGTGCGAGTGGAGACCCTGTCTTGGAAGCCATAAGGTGATATTTAGCAATGTTAGGGTGGCTTCCACTCTACTGGAACGTCTTAAAGAGGCACAAAAAGAAGATTTGATGGTACGGAAGTGGAGAGAGAAAGTGGAAAAGGGAGAAACTACGGACTTCAATTTGAGTCCTGAGGGTATTTTGAAGTATCGAAACCGAATAGTGGTACCGAGGGAAGAGTCGATGAAAATGGAGATTCTGGGGGAAGCTCATCGGTCCAAGTATACAATCCATCCGGGCAGCAGCAAGATGTATCAAGACCTGAAAGGAACTTATTGGTGGGACAATATGAAGAAGGAAATCGCTCAGTACGTGCAGAAATGTCTCATTTGCCAACAGGTGAAAGCAGAGCATCAAAAACCATCGGGTTTGTTACAACCCTTGGAGATACCCGAATGGAAGTGGGAAAACATCACAATGGACTTCGTTTCAGGTTTACCGAGGACGCAAAGAGGACACGATGCCGTTTGGGTGATCGTGGATCGATTAACCAAGTCGGCCCATTTCTTGCCAGTGAACATGAAGTATTCAATGGACAAGTTGGCCCGACTGTACATGGACGAGATAGTAAGACTACACGGTGTACCTGTAAGCATCGTCTCCGATCGGGATCCACGGTTCGTATCTCGGTTTTGGCAGAAGTTTCAAGAAATTCTGGGGACTAAACTCAGTTTGAGCACGACCTATCATCCTCAGACGGATGGCCAGTCGGAACGGACTATTCAAACTCTCGAGGACATGCTACGAACCTGCATTCTGGACTTTGGAGGCAACTGGGGTCAACACATGACCTTAGTAGAGTTTGCGTACAACAACAGCTTCCATTCGTCGATTCAAATGGCTCCGTACGAAGCTCTCTACGGACGCAAGTGCCGGTCGCCGATTTACTGGCACGAAGTTGGCGAAAAGAAAGCTCTAGACCCGGCAACTATTCCATGGATGGAAGAGGCTCAGGAGAAGGTCAAGTTGATACGGCAACGACTTCAAACAGCTCAGAGTCGACAAAAGAGCTACGCGGATAACCGAAGAAAAGATTTGGAATTTGAAGTTGGAGATCATGTATTTCTTATGATCACACCCTTACGAAGTATCACAGCGGGCAAAGGAAAGAAACTTCAACCGCGGTACGTCGGACCCTACAAGATCCTGCAGAGGGTAGGAGCGGTCGCGTATCGATTGGAACTGCCATCCAGTCTCTCTCGAATCCATGATGTGTTTCACGTCTCAATGCTAAAGAAGTATCATCCTGACCCATCCCATGTATTACAACCAGAGGATATCGAAGTGGACGAATTGCTTGCCTATGAAGAGAAACCGGTCCAAGTGCTCGATCGAAAAATCAAAGAGCTCAGAAACAAGCGGATTTCACTAGTGAAAGTGCTATGGAGGAACCATGGAGTAGAGGAAGCTACCTGGGAAGTGGAAGAGGAAATGCGAAAGAAGTATCCAAACCTTTTCGAGAATTAAGGTGAGAAATTTCGAGGACGAAATTCTTTTAAGGGGGAGAGAGTGTGAGAACCCGTAAATCCCTAATAATTTTCTTAGGGTTTTTCCCCATTTAAAGGCATAATTTTTGCATTTTCTGGCTTAGAAAAATTCTTCTGGTAAATTTTATGAGTAATTATAGTTTTTAGATGATTTTTCTAGTATTGGAGAGTTTTTAGAAAAATAAGAATATATTATGGACGTGGGACCCACTAGTGCGAAAAGTTCGGAAAAATTCGGCCAATTAGGTTAAATTCCGGATACTGTGTAAAATTTATCGGGTGTTAAGAGATAAGTAGAGTGTGTGAAATGATTGATGTGAGAGAGAAAAGAAAGGATAGGAATGTGTCGCGCCCCACTTTTGAATGTGTGATGAATGTGTGATGGTGTGTGTGGTGTGAACGTGTGCAAAATGAAAAGTAAAAGGCCATGGGACTTTGGAAAGCGACGATTTGGCCAAATGACATTTAAAAAGGGTTTTTTTAATATGAAAATGGAGTCGCCACTTGGTATAGATTTGGGGTGTACCAAGTCACCCAAAAAGTGTTTTTTTAAAAACAAAGTAGTAAAACCCTTTTTAAAACGACTCCTAGTCCACGCAAGCCAAAGAAAAAGGTTCGGGAGTCACGTTTGACAAAGGGGAAGGCAAGGATAGAATCCAAGGCACCCCTTTGACCTAGCCAAGGCTAGTTGCGCGACTTAACCTTACCTTTCCTAGTTTTCTACCCAATGTATGTTCGCACGTTGGATATGACTAGATGAATGCAAAAAGAAAGAAAAAATGCAAACCTAAATTCTAAAATGTCTCTTGTGAGGCTTTTGGTCCCAAACCACATGAATTGTGGCGGCCAACAAAGGAACACCTCATAGAGGTCGATTAATGCAAATGAGATTCAAGTGTGCAAGTGTGAAGGTGTATGAAAGATGCAAGAAATGTAAGTGCAAGTGTGCGAAATTGTATAAAGGTGCTTGTGTGAAATTGTATAAAGTTCAAGCGTTTTTCGTGTGCAAGTGTATGAAAATAGAATAATAGATATATAAGGTAAAGTGGAATTTCATTTGTGAAGTGAAAATAAGCAAGTGATAGGTAAAAATGTAGCAAAATGGAGTATGGCTTGAGAAATGTGAAAAAAAAAAATGTGGTTAAGAGAGTATGTAGGTGATAAAAATGAAAGTATGACCCTAGGGGAATGCAACAAGTCGGGTACGGGGTGGGCTCCTAACTTTTCGACTTTGATTTACCCTTTGATTAGAAGGCAAAACTAGCGTGCTAAGGCCATCGAGTAGCCACACTCGCTCGTTTTCCTTATCAGAAGGGGACACTCAAGCAAAATGAACCCTATAGCTAGTATGGGATGCAAAACCTAAAGTGAGGGGAAAAGGGGGTCGAGGATCATGCCAAATGATAAAACTAAGGAAAATGCGTGATATGTAGTGAGCAGGCAAATAATGCATTAATGAAAAAAACAAAGGAAAAATCCATTGGGTCTAGCGTTGGACTAGCCCTTTCTATGAATTCCTAATGAAAAAATGAGCCACAACTAGCATTAGGCTAGTGTGGTGACGTACATTCATCCATTCCATTCATTCATGGTTATGAAAGCAAGTAGACATGCCAAAACGCTCGTAAACACGTAGCACGTAGCACTTAGCATGCTCGACTAGATGCAAGAGCCTACTAAAGCAATTTAACATGTAACAACAAAAGCAAGCAACCAAGGGGAAGGGGAAATGGACCAGATGCTCTACGAGCACTATCTATTACAAGCCAAGAGGTGTACACATACCCCATAAAAACTTAAATAAAAGCAACCAAGGGGAAGGGGAAATGGACCAAATGCTCTCCGAGCCCTATCTATTACAAGCCAAGAGGTGTACACATACCCCATAAAAGCTTAAATAAAAGTAAAAGTAAGTAAATGCATGCAAGGAGATAAGGAAAGCGAAGTAGACAGGCATATTCACATAACACATAAGATCACATAGGAGAGACAAAAAGGGATAAAAGAAGTTGTACCTTCCCCCCGTGCATAATGCTAGTAAGGTGAACAAGACTCAACTCGGGCTATGGTCACTAAAGAAGAAGCTAATTTGGGCTAAAACCATTCAAAGGAAAGGATTAATGCACCAATATAATGATAAAAGACAACTATGACAATCGGAATCCATCAAACATCGAATCCGTCCTCACTTTGCAACTTAGAAATGATCAAATAAAAAAACAAATTAGACCAACCGATCATCTAAACCATCTCAACATGAATATTAACAACCCCTCAAGTCCAATTAATTATTATAGAATTTCAAAGGCCCAAGATCAAATAAGGGTCAATGAGTGGTTTCACTTGCATTTTAGGATCCAAAAACAACCATCAATCAATCAAACCAAAACCAATTAAAACGTTTTAAGAACTTTAAAGGTCCAAAAGCAAGAAAAAGCCAAGTAATCAACTTATTTTAGGGAAATTAAAGGAAATAGGCAATCACAAGCTCATTTAGACACAAGGTTCACCAATCCATGCATTAAGCATCACCTTAGCAAAACATGGTAACCAATGAAAGCAAACAAGCAATTGAATTAAAACATTAATGCTACCAAATACTTAAATGTGAACACTAACCAAACATTCAAGCTTAATTAAACACTTTTAGGAACTTCAAAGGTCCAAAGGCAAAGAAAAGGTTGAGGAATGGTTCAATTTCAATTATCATAGGGTCTTATTGCAAGAAAATGGAACCTAGTTGGGTCTTCGTAGCATTGCTGCAAAAAACACAGGGCCCCAATTGATTAATTTTTCTAATTATTTGGGCCATAGTGAGTCAAGGGGAAACTTGGGGGGTCAAAGTGAAATTTTAGAAATTGATTTCATGCAATCTTCATGCAAATGATACGAAAACAAGCTTCTGCAACTAAGGAAGCTTTCATTCTGCAATCCTGGGCTTTCAAACGTACACTTCATACAAGATTTCAAACAAAAGCCAAAGAAACCATCACTCAACATACCCAATCGTGATCAACACAACCCAAGTGTGAAAATCAAAACATCCAAGATCAAGTGAAGAAACAAACAGAAAGACATATACGGCAATGGAAGAACAAAAACCAGCTTTCTAAAATTCTAAAATGGAGCTTCATCATTCAACCAAGAGGTCTGTTGTGAAGTAACTCAAACGAAGCTTATTAAATCAAACCCCCAGATGCCATAACTTCATCCCATTGTCATTACATGATCACCTATCCTTTAAGATCCAATCAAATCAACCAAAACAAAAAATGCAGCAAGGGAAGGAGTGAAACTTGTGGCAAAGTCAATTATGGGCAGGATCGATTCATTCCATTAAGGCAGATGAAAAAAGACAGCAAACTGCACAATCTTGAAATGGAGTATGAGGATCAACAAGGATTACTTTTCATTCTTCAGCATAGTAATTAGCATATACAGATTCAAATGGGTCGAGCAAATCTGGAAATGAAATGCAACCCCCAGCCATAGCATTCAGGACAACATACGCAGCCAATAAAATCCAACAAAACAGCAATGACAAACCTCATGGACTCTCACGAACCCCATCCACTACAACCTATAGAAAAGATCCCAAACTTACGCCCCCTAAAACCCAGGTATACAACTACTATCAAACCAGATTCTTACAACAAGACTTCCATCCATTTTATTATCAAACATGCATATTCAAAGACTCAAATTCCAAGCAGACAGCCAAAACTTATCGTTCACTCCATTTAACATCAAAATCTAAACATAATCAACACAGAAAAACAACGGAACAGCAGCCTAAAAAAACATCAAAAACAGACTTGACCGCAATTCGAACCATTTCTGAATTTTTTGCCTATTCAAACGCCAAGATAATTGTAAATATTTGGCAGCAAATCATGGATTTGTTAGACAGCCATTATAGAAAAATCCTAAACCCTATGTACTTAATCAGATTCATCTCATGGGTTTCTACTGAATCAGTCCTTAGCAGTAAGCAAAATGGCAAAATCAGAGAATCAGCGGAAGATTAACCCAGTAGAAAACGAAAAATTCTCATCCGATAGTTTTATTTTCATAGCACATGTTGAAATCCATCAGAAACAAACATTTTTACCTGAGAATGCTAGCACGGTTGAACGGCTTTAAAATCTACCCAGCGGTGCGTACAGGCTCCCAAAATGCGATCGAGAACTTCTGCTGCAAAAGTTGCCGCTTCGTCAAGCCGTTCTCTTGCTCTTGCTATCAGCTGCACAGACTTTTCCAAACTTTTCCCAGATTTACTTTGTACAAAGACCTTTTCTTTTTCAGCTTATTGCTGCCCAGCCACCCTCTCGATTCTATTCCCAGCACTCGCTAGTTTTCTGGTTTACCTTTGTTGGACAGCCGCAAACTCCAGCCCTTGCTTCTCGGTTTCCTTTTTCCTTTTATAGCCGTATCCTCTGTTTCAGTCCCTCAACTTAGCTGTTCACTCCCTCTTTTGCTGTTCCCAGAAACCTCCCAAACTCTCCTTGCTCTCTCTCGGTTTCTTAGCCGTCAAAAGAACCTCTGCCGAATGTTTTCAGTTCAGTCGTCACCCCCGCAAAAACTCTCCTATCCTCTGCTGTTTTCTTTTCTATCTCTTTCCCCCCTCTTGTTCACTATCTTTCTTTTCCTGATGCAGCCCTAACTCCCCCCTCTCTCGTTCCTTCTCTCCTCCTAGAAAACTCTCTCGGCTCTCTCTCTGGTTTTTTAGCCGTCAACCAAAAATTCCCTTTGAAAAACTCTCCCGGCTCCGGCTGCTGTCTTCCTCTTGCTTTTTATATGGAACTCCCAATCTCATCAACCCTGCTCTCAATGGCCAGCAATCAACCTCCTCTCAGCATCTTATCTTGGCCATCCGATGATGCTCCGTGGCTGTCCTTTGCACGCTGCAAAAAATTGCAGCGTGCATGCTGCGGTATTATTATTATTATTTTTTTTTTTTGACAACTAATTAATTAAGAATAATAAAATATAAATAATAATAATAACAAATTGCCAAAACCATGTAATAATAATAAGAATGAAAACAAATAAATAAAAAAAACAAACTAAATAAATAAAAACAACAAAAATGTCCATTTTTCAAATTTTCTTCATTTTTCCTTTTTTCTCTTCTTTTTTTTCAAAATAACTTAATAAAAATAACTAAAGTGCAAAGAGGTTGAATTTAAAGAAATAAACATATTTTTTGTGAACAAATTTCCCTTTTTCTTTTTTTATGATTTTTCTTTCTTTTCCTCTTTTTCTTTTTTTTCTTTCAAGAAAGCATTGAATTTAAATTACAAACGACTAAATCATATTTTTTGAATGCTTTTTCCCTTTTTCTTTTTTAACAAATTCTATGATAATAAAACTGGAAACTAAAAACTAAAAATGAACACGACAAATAAAAAACTAAAAATGAAATTACACCAAAAATTTGGTGTCTACAGAATGCATTAATGAGGTGCCAAGTGCCATGGTATCATTGGATAGGATTTAAGAGTTACTATTCCAATTTTTGACTTTTTTGACCAAAAGGTTAAATATCTTAAAAATTGCTCAAAATTCACTCATTTTTACTCCTCCATGGCCGGCTCTCTTAAGCTCAAGAAGGAAGAGGATTTCTTCAATTTTCAAGCTCCCAACTAGCACAAATCATCCAAACCACTTACCTAAATTAGTTTCTACTCCATATTATCCTTCCATTAGGTGCTAGTAAGTTGATTAGTGAAGTTTTCTTGGAGAGCTAAGGTGTCCTACAACTCCCTCTCTCTTGTTTACTTGGTAAGTGGTATATGAACTCCCCCCTATACTTAATGATGGTTAATTGGTGCCTAGTGGAAGCTAAAGTGATGGATTATGTGAATTATTTCTTGATTTGTGATGAATTGGTGAAGTTTTTATTTTTTTGAGGAATTTTCTGGTTTAATGTGATCATGGTGTTGTGGTTGTTTATGATGGTTGATAATGAGGGGTTATGACTCTAGTGGATGTGAATTGTTGATAATTGCAACCAATTTTGGATTTGGATTGAAATGTGAAATGTTAGGGTTTCAAAACCCCCTTTTCTGTCCGGTTTTGGATCATAGGGTTAGAGGCCGAATTGGAATTTGCTCAAAACGTGAAAGTTGTAGGTATTGATGTGGTTGAGGTGCCTGTAAAATTTCAGGTCATTTGGAGTAGTGTAGAGTGAGATATGTCATTTTTACTGTTGCTGTTCTGGGTTGATCAGGATGGCAGAACTGCGTTTGTATTTGGCTATTTTGACTGGAATTACTTTGGATTTGGATGTTGGTGTCTTCTGATGAAATATAGAGGGATGTCTTAGCTACCATATGCCTATGGAATCAATGCATTTGGACTTGTATGGACCGAGTTGGACTCATTACAGCATTACGTGATTTGCAAACCTGTTTCGGTAATTCTGGTTTAGTATTTTGCATATTTGACCTAGTTGTGCTAGGATTTGGACTGAGTGACCTTCTACATTGTTGTAGCCCTGTTTCTTGGCTTCGAAACGGTGGGTCTTACACCCCCATCCAATAACCATAGTGAATTTGGTGCCATTACCGCATATTGAGGTCAAATACGGTTTCTTTGTTAAGGCTTAAGCTAAAGCCATTTCTTAATTTCTGGTTACCAATGATGCTTATTTATGCATATAAACCCTATTGGGGGTTATGATTGGCATTGCTATATGACTCGTTATCGAGTCTCATTGCATTTGTTTGTATGTATAGGGCGTGACGGTAGTTCACGACGCACTTTTGACCGCGGTGCATGAAATATCACTTACGTGATTGGTGAGTATACTACTCACTTAAATGTTACAATGTGGCTTTGTTCTATGTGAATTGATGCCTTGAAGGCTTATTTGGTTATGGAAATTGATAGAGGTGAGGGTGTACTTGACCGCCCTCACCCCTTGTGATTCCATTCATGACTGTTTACCGTTTTACTGAAATACTGCACTTGCCATATGAAATATTGAATGCCATTCATGGACAACTGATTTGGTGTCGTTTGGACGAATATCCAATGGCCTTACTATATTACTGAGCTCAACCTCGTAGGTAGTCAATTGAATCGAGCCGGCGAGGGTTTGGTCGTGAAAATTGACATGCCACGGGGACTGTACTGGGGAATCGTGTGGTAATGAGACCCTCGGTTCCGGTATACTCGAGTATTACCAAAATGACTGAATGGAGTGCGGGCCCGGTTGGGGTATGATAGTTGGACGGTTGGATGTAAGTGATGTCTACGGATGGTTACTTTTAACATTGACGGAGGGTCAATGAGGTTGGATCAAGAAATAAGCGTGGAAATGGGCTCTTGAGAGCCGTCCGTATCCTTTCACTGATTTGATTTACTTCTTATTTGCATACCTGAACTGAACGGTTATGCTTATGTGATCTTAGTTGCTATGGTGATTGTATTCTCACTAGGCACTTAGCTCACCCCGTTTCTTTTGTTTTCCTTACAGGAATATGACTCTTTTGGAATGAATTTTGTTAAATGGTTGCCGAATGAACTAGATGAATGCCTCTTTTGTATTGTATATAAAATGGGACCCTAAATGTATCTTTAGGGCCGTTTTCACTTTTGTTTTGGCAACCCACATATGTAGTGACTTTTGTATCACTTTTAAATGCCATTGTGGCCTGTAAATGGTTAATGTTATGTTGTATATGTATTTCGATGTTGGTTGAGTTTCGGACGGGTCGGTTACTATTCATGGCTGACACGAGATGTCATTTCTTTTATTTTGGGTTATTTTGCCCTTTTGCCTTGTTTGCGCGCATTATAAGTTTCAGAATGTGAGAGCTGGGCAGGCAGTCCGCTAACCTCTTTGGTTCGCCTTAGGGGAAGGTGGGGCTGTCACAATTAGTTTTTAGCATCAATAAAATTGTGAGTTTTCACTTTTCTCTTTCCAAGAGAGCCTCTTTGAATATTTGAGAATTTTTCTCAAGTTATTCAAGTGAACTTAGCAATCAAGTAACTCCTTGGTTGTGGCGTTCCTCTACCTATAGTTTGGTTCGCTAATTCATTAGGTAACGGGTTGAGATAATATCAAAATTGTTCGTGACTTCTAGGGATTAGTTGGGTCAAATTTCCACTGCCTAAGCCATGGTGTTTTGGTTGTCTAGATCGGGGTTTCACATCAAATTTGGACCGAATTTGCCTTTGGCCTCATCCTGCATTGGCAAAATCCGCTTTAGTACTTTGTCACCTTCTTCGAATGCACGCCGTTGGACTTTTTTGTTGTAAGCCCGAGCTACACGTATCTGATAGCACTGACCATGACAGATAGCATTGAGCCGCTTTTCATCGATCAAAGTCAATTGCTCATGGCGCTGCTTTATCCAGTCAGCCTCCTCCAATTTAGCTTCCATGAGGATTCGTAGCGAAGGAATTTCAACTTCAACTGGTAATACAGCTTCCATTCCATACATGAGTGAATATGGCGTTGCCCCAGTCGATGTCCGGATAGAAGTCCGATACGCCATTAATGCATAAGGCAACTTTTCATGCCAATCGCGATGCCTTTCAGTCATTTTACGGATAATCTTCTTCAAATTCTTGTTTGTGGCTTCTACAGCTCCATTCATCTGAGGCCTATAAATGGCAGAGTTGTGGTGTCTAATCTTGAACTGCTCGCATAGTCCATCTACCATGTCATTATTCAGATTTTTGACATTGTCTGTAATAAGCATTTCGGGTACTCAAAAGCGACAAATGATGTGATCTCTCAAGAAATTGGCAACTACCTTCTTCGTTACATGTTTGAATGACTCCGCTTCAACCCATTTAGTAAAGTTCTCAATTGCCACCAATATAAATCGATGTCCATTTGAAGCGGGAGGATCAATTGTACCAATCACGTCCATACCCCACATTGAACAGGGCCATGGGGCGGTCATACTATGCAATTCAGTGGGTGGAGCGCGTATAACGTCACCGTGCATTTGACATTTTATACATCTCCGGACAAAATCTATACAATCACGCTCCATAGTAAGCCAGAAGTATCCGGTTCTCATGATTTTCTTTGCTAGCAAATGGCCATTCATGTGAGGTCCACAAACGCCACTATGCACTTCTTTCATCATGTATTGAGCTTCGTCTTCATCAATGCACTTTAAAAGGTTCAAATCTGAGGTTCTTTTGTACAAAACTTCTCCACTTAAGAAAAATTTTGAAGCCATTCTACGCAGAAAAGTCTTGTCCTTTGTACTAGCATGCAAAGGGTAAGACCCAGTTTTGAAAAACTCCTTAATATCATTATACCAAGGAATATTGTTAGAGGACTTGTCTATAACCCAACAGTGGGGAGGCTTGTCTTGAAGTTGAATCTGGATTGGTTTGATCCTCAATTCATCTGGATACTGGATCATAGAAGCTAAGGTGGCCAAAGCATCACCAAATGCGTTTCGGGTTCGCGGGAGATGTCTGAACTCCAAATTTTGAAATTGCCTGGCCAGAGTGAGCAGACTACAATGGTAGGGCATAATTTTTGAATCTTTGGTTATCCACTGCTTCAAGGTTTGGTGCACGACCAAATCTGAATCACTGAAAGCTATCAACTCTTTGATTTCCATTTCTAAAGCCATTTTGAGACAAAACATGCAGGCTTCATATTCAGCCATGTTGTTCGTGCAAGCAAATTGCAATTTGGCAGCGGCAGGGTAATGCTTCCCTTCGGGTGAAACCAAAACAGCTCCAATTCCAGCTCCGAGAGAATTCGAAGCTCCATCAAAGAAAAGCCTCCATTCAGGGCTTTGCTCACTTATATCGTCTGTGGCGCCTACAAATAAGACTCTCTCATCAGGGAACTAAGTATGAAGTGGTTGATAATCATCATCCTTTGGATTTTCTACCAAATGATCAGCTATAGCTTGTCCCTTCACTGCCTTTTGTGACGTGAAAACGATATCGAACTCTGAGAGAATTATCTACCATTTAGCCAGACGTCCAGTTAGCATCGGCTTCTCCAAAAGATACTTCAAAGGATCAGATCGGGAAATAAGATAAGTGGTATGGCTCAACAGGTAGTGTCTCAGCTTTTGAGCTGCCCAGGCCAATGCACAGCAGCTTTTCTCAATGAATGAATAATTAACCTCATACTGCATGAACTTCTTGCTTAGATAGTAAATGGCTTGCTCCTTCCTTCCAGAGTCATCATGCTGCCTGAGAACACAACCAACTGCTTCCTCAAGCACAGATAGGTACATGATTAATGGTCGACCCGGCTTGGGCAGCACCAAGACTGGCAGATGTAACAAATAATCCTTGATCTTATCAAAAGCTTGTTGGCATTCTTCACTTCAGTACAATGGCACATTCTTTCTCAACAATTTGAACAACGGCTCGCATGTGGCAGTTAGTTGGGCAATAAATCTCCCAATAAAATTGATCTTTCCTAAGAAACTTTTCACGTCCTTCTGAGTTTTCGGCACTGACATATCTCGAATTACTTTAATTTTCGCTGGATCTATCTCTATGCCTCTTTTACTAACCATGAAGCCCAACAATTTACCAGCTGGTGCCCCAAAGGCGCACTTTGCAGGATTTAGTTTCAAATTGTACTTTCGCAACCTTTCGAGCAGTTTCTTCAAATCAACCAAATGGTTCTCTGCCCTTTTAGACTTGATTATGATGTCATCCACGTAGACCTCCATCTCCCGGTGGATCATATCATGAAACAGGGTGGTCATGGTCCTTTGATACGTAGCTCTGGCATTCTTTAAACCAAAGGGCATCACTCGGTAGCAAAATGTGCCCTAAGGGGTGATAAAAGCAGTCTTCTCCCTATCCTCTTCTGCCATCAAAATCTAGTGGTATCCAGCGAAGCAATCACAAAAAGATTCAATCTCATGCCCAGCGGTATTGTCCAGGAGAATGTGAATATTTGGCAAAGGAAAATCATCTTTAGGACTGGCCTTATTGAGGTCTCTATAATCAACACAAACTCGCACCTCTCCAACTTGAGTTTCTTCTTGAACAGTATCAAGTATTTAGCTTGGATACTTGTGGTGTTCAAGGCAAGATGATCACATCATCTTGTTCTTTCAAGCCAATAACCAATCCACTAGGTTTCTAGAGACAGGTTCTCTTTAGGTCTAGCAAGGTAGTTATTGTTCAATAACCTGATCAAGATAGATCCTTCCGCTGCCTGATCGATTCGGTTCTTCAAGACAGGTTCTTGCTGGGTCGAGTTCATATCATCTGGTATCAGAGCTTCGGCTCTTGATTCAGGTTAATATCCTTTTCTTTTTTTTTCTATTTATTTTTCTATCGAAAAGGCGGGCTAGGGTCTTCGATAGAAAAATAAATAGAAAAAAAAAGAAAAGGATATTAACCTGAATCAAGAGCCGAAGCTCTGATACCAGATGATATGAACTCGACCCAGCAAGAACCTGTCTTGAAGAACCGAATCGATCAGGCAGCGGAAGGATCTATCTTGATCAGGTTATTGAACAATAACTACCTTGCTAGACCTAAAGAGAACTCTGTCTCTAGAAACCTAGTGGATTGGTTATTGGCTTGAAAGAACAAGATGATGTGATCATCTTGCCTTGAACACCACAAGTATCCAAGCTAAATACTTGATACTGTTCAAGAAGAAACTCAAGTTCCATGAAGGAACTCCATAAAAGGAGACAACTCTCTTTTTATTAATTCATCTTCAATATCCTCCTCAATAGTTAAATAAAGTTGGCTATTATAAGCCTTACAAGACTCAAAACCCTAAAAATCATCCTCTTGAATCTTGAAGTGCGGCTACCTTATTTTCTTGAATTGGCAAGTTAGAAAAACAAAAAAAGGAAGAAAGAAGGAAAAAAAAAAAAGGCAGCCTTGCCTTGAATGGTTTCCAAATCTTGATTGATATCTTGATTGATTTCCAATTCTTGATTGATATCTTGATTGATTGCCAAATCTTGATTGATTTCCAAATATTGGTTGACTTCCAAATTCTAGCCAAGTACAATTGGGTGAAGATATTCTTGACAAATGGAGCATGTGCAATGGTTCGTATTCATAATGAAGTTGAGTTGACAACATGGTTCTTGGATTGCATTTATCAAGACATTCTCTGAGTTACTCCTTCGTAAGCAAGCACTCGATTTGAGGACAAATTGTCTTTCAAGAGGAGGGGAATAATGAGAACATGAAGATTTGGATTCCCTTGAAATTCAAGGAAATTCAATTGATGGTTGATGGTGCAATCGGGTTCAAGAATCATTGAAGATTTGTCATGCTTATTTCTTGTTATTTATTTAAGTAAGTTTCCAGCAATACTTGTTAGTTAGTCTTGAGTTATTAAGGGAAATAAAGGCTAAGGTCATGTTGACCATAGTTAAGCCAATTGAGTCAGTTAGTTTCCTATTCTAATTGAATTAAAGTTTTAGGAAAGTAGTTAATTGCTTCCAAATTTATTTAGGAAGTTGTGTCAAGTCAAATAAAGAAGCTTGTATTGTTTCCAATTTAGATTAGGGTTTTGAGTCTTGTAAAGCTATAAATAGCCAACTTTATTTAACTATTCGAGATATGATGATTGAAGATGAATTAATAAAAAGAGAGTTGTCTCCTTTTATGAAGCTCCTTGATGGAACTTGAGTTTCTTCTTGAACAGTATCAAGTATTTAGCTTGGATACTTGTGGTGTTCAAGGCAAGATGATCACATCATCTTGTTCTTTCAAGCCAATAACCAATCCACTAGGTTTCTAGAGACAGGTTCTCTTTAGGTCTAGCAAGGTAGTTATTGTTCCATAATCTGATCAAGATAGATCCTTCCGCTGCCTGATCAATTCGGTTCTTCAAGACAGGTTCTTGTTGGGTCGAGTTCGTATCAGAAAGTGCATAACTTGGCAGGCTATTTGAAACTGTGCGGGCCCCATCTCGACTACTAAAGCCACTTCTCCTATAGGTTCTCTTTGTGCTCCATCAAAACCTCTAACTATGGTCCCTAAAGGCCTTAGCTTGATATCTTGCAACCCTAGCTTTTCGAAAGTACTCCAAGGACAGATATTAAGCGCAGATCCATTGTCAATCAACACCTTTGGCAACATTTTTCCATTGCACCTCACAGCTATGTACAGAGCCTTGTTATGTCCAATACCTTCTGCTGGTAATTCATCATCGGAGAAAGTGATTTGCTTTGTAGATAATACATTCCCAACTATATGTGAGAAATCAGCAACAGAAATGTCCTTAGGGATTTGAGTTTTAGTCAACACTTCGAGCAACGCATCCCTATTCATATCCGAAGAAAAAAGCAGATCCAACATGGATATTTGGGCGGGCGACTTGCTTAGCTTCTCGACTACGTTATATTCGCTTCTTTGCAGCCTTTTAAGAAAATCCAAGGCTTTTTTCTCAGTAATTGTTGGTTTAGGGGGCAGCTCGAGACTGTTTGTTTGAATTGGAACGGTAGCTCCAAACGGACTTGCAATTCTCCCTGATCTAGTGACCACTGACACCTCCTCTTTGGCAACTGGCTTTCCTCCAATTTGTATGACAGATTCATTGTAATTCCATGGCACTTGCTGCAAACTTAGAACAGGCGCCTGCTCTGGGAATTCGATGACCACTGGCTCCAAAGCCTCGCTCTCAGCTGGAGTGAGATCCAAAGTAAAAGGCCTTTTATCCTCCTCAAATGGCATCTCTATTACAAATGGTTGGTCTATGACCCCAAACATCTCAGCTTCCCTTGCCAATTTTTGGGCTAGCTCGTCATACTCTGTGTCGTCCAGAATGACCCCAATGGTATTAGTATGTTCCGGCAAGGGGTTCCTATTTATATTCGGCCCTTGTGCCTCCCTTTTCCTAATTACAATCTCTCCAGCTTCAATCATATCTTGAACTTTATGCTTAAGAGCCTTGCAATCCAAAGTTGAATGTCCAGGTGCCCCTGAATGATAAGCACAGACAGCTTGTGGGTTATACCAAGCGGGCATGCCATATGGATAGGTAGGAGGGGGTACCATACCAATTTTCCCGGCGGCCTTCAACTGGTCTAGAGGCCTGCCTAAATTGGTAAATGTACGGCTAGGGGGTCGGTTGTAAGGTTCAGGAGGTTGAGGATGGCTGTAAACAGGTCTATTTGAGGGAGGAAATCTTGGATTATATGGAGGGCGAGGTCGGTTTTGGGACGGATTTGGTTGAGAAATTTGAAAAGGAGCTACAGGTGGGTTAGGATAGCTTGGACGAGGTCGAGGGTGGTGGATATTGGTAGTATATACATGGTGCGGGTTTGAATAATGATGTGGTTGATAGGTTGGATTGTGTTGGTATCTGGGTTTGGGTGAAGGGTTCTGGTTCCAGATAAAAGTTGCATCCCCCTCTTTCTTTTTAAACTGCGGCTTCTTTCCACTGCTTCCTTGCCCTTGCAAAGCTTCTACTTGTGATTTTATGGCAGAGACGTTAACAATTTTCCCAGATCTCACAAAATCATCATACTCTTCGAGTTTATTCACGATCGCAGCAAATGAACATGCGGTCATACGGAAGATTTCTTCAAAGTGTGGAGGATCATGCGCCTTTATAAAAGTGCGAACAATTTCATCTTCGGTCATCGGAGGCTCAACCTTGGCAGCCATCTTTCTCCATCTTTTGGCGTATGTCTTATGATCTTCAGATGGTCGCCTCTTCGTACCTTCCAAAGTAGTTCGGGTCAGTGCTAGCTCACAATTATATTCGTATTGTCTAATGAAGGCGTTGGATAGATCAAGCCAAGTCTTCACCTCCTCTGGCTTTAAGTTGGAATACCAATCAAGGGCGTCTCCCTCTAGACTCTCTGGAAATAACCTTAATGGCAAGTTTTCGTCATCCACCAGTTTGCCCAACTTGTTGGCAAACAAACGCAAGTGTGTCTTAGGGTTGCCTGTACCATCATATTTATTGAACTTCGGGGTCTTGAACCCTACGGGTAGCTGTACATTGGGAAACAGGCACAGATCATCGTAGTCTAACACCCCTTGTTTGCTTAAACCTTGGCTTTTCTTGATGAACTCATCGAAACGATCCAACCTCTTAAGTAGCTTCATATCCACCGGGGCAGACGACTCTCCCATTTCTGGCTTGGTTTGAACAGTATGCTCTGGTACAACAGGCTCTGCGGTAGTTTGATAAAAAGCTTGTGGATCCAGAGGCATGTTTGGACCACCTTGAGACTGAAATCCTTGCACATAGGGAGGATAGAACGGAGGATTCTGAGTATAAGTATACTGCGGGTTGAAAACTCCCTCAAAAGTGGTTTGAATTGGAGGAATGACAAATGGTTCGGATTCCGATTGTTTGGCGGGCACAAGCTCAGGCTGCACTCCGCTACTAATGAGCTCGTCGATCAACTTCTTTTGGGCGGCCATTTCAGATGCCATTTCCCCAAATTTAGTGAGTAATTCAGTCAACTGAACCCCGGAACTTGTGGCTTCCGGCTGGGTAGTTGCAGCGGTCTTATCAGACGATTCTGGTTGAGTACTCATGTCTACACGATTCCTTTGGGTTTTACTTCAGGATCGCGTAATAATGGGGCTTTTCCGAGAAGCTATTTTGAAACTTTACCTGAGGATGCAAAAGACATCTTTAGATAAACCAATCGTTACTAGATTTTTGCAACTTATTCGAAAGAAAAGAAAAAAAGAGAAAAAAAACATGAGTTAGTGATTGTTCGAATAATTCAGATGCATGTCCTATGGGGGGGACCCTTTTTGTGCCAAGGGTAGGCCTAGCATGATGCAAGCCTTCGGGGTAAAATCCCATTTCCAAACCTGTAAGTGAATTTAGAACTTTGAAATAGAAAACTTCTCATAAAATGTGGAAGAGTTCAATCTTTCTTTGCAACCTCGTCAATGGTCTTAGTAACCATGTTTACAAAATCCCTATGTCTCAAGAGACTTGTACTTTGTGACTCTCTAGAGCTCCCTAAACTGAGCTTACGAGCTCCTTCCGTAATCCTATCAAGGGCGTCTATGGCTTCCTCTAGTTTCTTATTCTTCTTCTTCTCCCTCCTCAACTGCACTTGGATATCTTCTAAAGCTCTGTTGGCTATTATAAGCTGGGCTTGAGATTCCTCTAATTCTTTCCTTAGCTTCTCCATTTGTTCTTCGGGACTGGCTGATGTTGATTGTTGCCTTGCCCTATCACGTTTCACCCTTTGTTTGATCCATTCGTTGTACCCAGGCATAACTGCAGGTGCCATCTTGTTCACCAATTCCAACTGCAAATTCTCAAGACCTTGCAAATTTCCCCAAGCCTCTAATACCATGCTTCGACTCTCGGTCACCGTACGCAATCTGAGATCTTCAATCCCTTGTACCATAGGAATGCTTTGCGGGTATCCAAACTGTCTCATAACCCTTTGTGGAATATAGGCGACTAGCCCATTAACTCCAGCTAGAGGGATGAAGTCATGTTGAGTGGTCCTAAAAGCTGGGTCCCTAACCTTGGTCCAATCTAAGACCCACTGCACTTTTTCTGGTGTTAAATTGTTGAACTCCTCATTAAACTGGCTTGACGACATAACGCGGTAGTAGCGGCTGACTCTCTCTCGATGTGAATCGATCCAATTCTCAACTGGGAGACAAGAACCCAAAGGGTTAAGTGATCTCTTCGCCAAATGTTCCATGATCCACATTTGAAGTACTAAATTTGAAGCATAGAAGAAACCCCCTTTCCTTTGGCAATTGGTAAGGGTTGAGAAGATGTCCGCTTTGACAATGGGTATCAAAGTTGGTGTCGTTCCACGAATTCCTAAAAAAAGACTTTGAATCATGTTGATTGTTGCAAATGTCACCTTTCCATGCCTTTGAGGGAATAGCAATAAGTTGATCAAAACCAAACCAAAAGCTTGCACACGCTTCCCTTCCCATTTCTCCCTTGTTATAAAGAAATCGATCTGATGGCGCTCAAAGGACTCCTTTTCCCCAAACCGGTCATATAAAAACCTCAGTGGACAAGATCTAGTGTCTGGGTGTTGGTCTAAGCTATTGTTCCTCAATCCCAAAAATCTGCAAAACTGCTCTCTCGTTCCTCTGCTCGGGTATATCATAGGACTGCCTTTTCCCGGTACTTGCAACAATCCCTCTAACTCTTCTAGTGTCGAGGTGAGTTCGCACATTCCAAATCGAAAAACTGAGGCATCCGGATCCCAATAATTGATCAATGCTTGGATAGCAGACACGTTGGGTATTATATCGACAAGGCTTGGTAGATGCCCCACATATTGGAATAGCTACCCAATCTCATAAAATAGGTTATTCTTCCACTGATTCAGCTCTCGGGGGACTTGGTTGAGCATTCGACACTGTGTCATCCTGGATGGGGAATTCACTTTAGATACCGTTACTGTGACGCCCCGAAAAAAAAACTGAGTTTGAGAACCCGGAAATTTTCTAATTTTCTAGGGTTTATTTTTTTAATTGCCCGCCTTTTCTACATTTTCTTGATTAGAAAAATTTTCCAGATAAAGTTTATGAGCAAAAATAGTTTTAAAATGATTTTTCTAGTATCGGTTAGTTTTTGAGAAATTAAAAGCGTATTTTGGACGTGGGACCCGCAAGTGCGGTAAATGCATTATATTTTTTTTACAACTTGTTGGAATTTTGTATTAAGTGATATTATTTTACAAGGTGTTAAGATATTTGTAATTGGAGAGACAAAAGATAAGTTTTAAACCTAAGGGTGACAAGTGTCACCATAAGATTAAGTCTTGGACTTTGACTTACTATTCAACCTTTTACCATTTACCATAATAACTTCAAAAATTGACCAAAATATCTTCATTGCTAAGCTTCATATGGCCGCCCACCTTCAAGCAATAAGGGAAGAGAAGCTCTCCAATTTCTTTGCTCCAAGCTTGCTTAATCTTCACTTTTAACCGTTTAATTTTAGTTTTACTCTATAAAAACTCTTCTCTTGGTTGGATTAAGGTTCTTGGTGAAGTGATTTGGAAGATTTAAGTGCAAGGTTGCTCCATCTCTTTGGTTACTAAGGTGAGTTGAGAAGGACCCCTCTCCTCCCTCTAATGATGTTAAATTCATGCTTGGTGATAGTAGGAGATGCAAGTTTATGGATTAAAACTTGATTTTGGTTGAATTGGTGAAGTTTTTTATTTTTTTGAGGAATTTTCTGGTTTAATGTGATCATGGTGTTGTGGTCATGTATGATGATTGGAAATGATGTTTAATGACTCTAGGAGGTGGAAAAAGTGATTAAGTGCAATCAATTTCTGTTTTGGAAGAAATTTCAGAAAATTAGGTTTTGTAGTTCTTCATTCTGCCCGAATTTATTGCACTATGTTAGAGGCCGAATTGGCCTTTGCTCAAAACATGAAAGTTGTAGGTATTGGTGAGTTTGAAGTGCCTGCAAAATTTCAGGTCATTTGGATATGTGTAGAGTGAGTTATGTCGATTTTACTGTTGCTGATCTGGGTTGCTCAGAATGTGAAAACTGCGCTTGTAATCGTTTGTTTTGACTGGAATTGGTTTGGATTTTGTTGTTGGTGTCTTCTGAGGAAATGTAGCTGGATGTCTTAGCTAACATATGCCTTTGGAATTTCGGCATTTGGACCTGTATAGACTGAGTTGTGTTCATTACAGCATTGTGTGATTTGTAAACCTGTTTTTGGTGGTTCTGGTTTAGTATTTGGCATATTTGACCGAGTTGTGCTAGGATTTGGATTGAGTGGCCTTCTACATTGTTGTAGCCCTGTTTCTTAGCTTCGAAACGGTGGGTCTTGAACCTTCATCCGACAATCGTAGCGCATTTGGTACCATTACCGCAAAATGACGTCAAAACTGTTTTTCTGGTTTTGAGCTTAACCTTCATTTCCGGACTTTTCCCTAGCTTGACTTGTATTAGTACTACTTGGAGCTTGCTGAATGGCTATGGATGAACTTGTTGTTGTGTGTGTACCTTTGGGACTGGTTGAGGAAATAATGAAGCCATGATGGCTGGAAAAGTTAGCAAATGTAGGGGAAGTGCTGTCCGAACTTTTAAAGGATTTGTTTGCATTGAGTTTGTGATCTAAGACTTGGGTTTGAGCAAGGCAATGATACATGATGGATGATTTCTGAGCCATTGAGGTGAGTGACCTCAAACTGTTTCTGAAGTTCTTTATGAACCGTTTCCTGCATTATTTACTTTTAAACTGTTTCCAAAAGTTACTTTTGAACTGTTTTCTTGCATATCATGCGTACTTGCATATGAGTGTCCCTTGGTTGCTGTAATTCTTGACTTATTGGCTTGTCATTATTAATTGAAAATGTGTTAAGTACTTTCGATGATTGTTAAAACGAGTTTTCTAGGCGAGTGTGTACTTTATCGCACTCGACCTAAATAAATATGAATTTTCAATGATTAATGATTAAATGCTAGTTGCGTATGATGTAAGCCTTTTGGCTGAACTGGCCACTGCCCTTCGTTACCGATCGACTCGAGCCAGAAGCGGACTCGGTCGGGCGATATGGTGACCCTGGGTGAATTTGGTATACTCGAGTATTACCTTGTAGTCCGGCTACGTCCGGATGGGTGGAGTCCGGCCAACGTCGGATGGGTGGAGTCCGGTCAACGTCCGGAAAAGGGGATGAACGAATAAAAAGATGAACGAGGGTTTATTTATAAAAATGAAATTTTCAAATAATTGGAGGAATAAGGGGAAATGTCAGGGGAACGAACAAATGAATAGCTCCATGTGAGCGGTATCCTTTTAATGAATATGTTACTATCGCTTTCCATTGTAAATGTTTCTTGAATTATTGATTATTGATGGTTAATGTGTTGGCTTTGTTATGAAATTTCATGTTCGGAACCTTATTGAGATTTTAGCTCATTGAGCTTTGTGGAATTACCATGTGGTGTCATTTTCTGCTTTTGTTTTACTCTCACTGTGCAAATGTTGACCTGTAACAAAATTACATTTTTACCCCCGGTTACTTATTGAACTTCTAAAACATTACAATGATTTCACTGGCTCACGAGAGCAAAAATACGTACATCTGATTTCTGAACCATGACATCAATGAAATGAATTTTTGTGAAAACTATTTGATTACTGATTTTACTGGTTACTCACTGGGCTTTTAGCTCACCCCAAAAATGTTTTATTTCCCCCCCCACAGGGCTCAAGGCGAAGGAAGGGCTTGTTGTGCTTATTCACGTGACTGGATGGCTTATATCGTGTACAGTTTAAGTTTGGATCTATTTTATGTACGCGTTGGTCTTGTATAAATATTTGAAATTGATATGGATGTAAGTATACATTCCACGATTGGAATCAGTTTCCGCTGCATTTGTGACATGTAATTATTGGAGACTTGGATGTATGTTTGTGGACCATGTGATGTATATTTGAGATTTATATTGTAATTCATTTGAGGATTGTAGTGATCGACTGAGTCCCGGCGAGAGATGGGCAGGCGGCCCGCCGAACCCTCTGGTTCGCCTTAGGGGGAGGTGGGGCCGTCACAGTTACCTTGGGATTTTACCCCTTAGGTTATTTTGCAAAAAGGGTAAACGTGCAAATCCCAAAAATAGGGTTAAATACCCATGCGATTGTAGGGTTGGTTTATCCCTAATCATGGAATTGCCTAAATGGCCGTGGGATTGTGAAATGTGACGGTTTGGCCAAACAAAGGGTTTTAGATAAAAAGGGAGTCGCCACTTGGTATAGAGTTAGGGTGTACCAAGTCACCCAAAAAGTAATTTTTTGGAAAAGAAAAGTAAACTAACCCTTTTTAAAGAATTTTTAGGTCTACGTAACCAAAGAAAGGGATCGGGGGTCACATTTGATAAGGGAGAAGGCAAAGGCAAAGCCTAAGGCACTCCCTCACCCTAGCCAAAGCTAGTTGCGTGACTTAGCCCTTCTTTTCCTAATTCTTCTACCCAAAGTATGTGTTGCATGTTGGATATGACTAATGGATGCGGAAAAAGAAAAATGCAATCCTAAATCTAAAATGTCTCTTATGAGGCTTTTTTATCCCAATCACATGAGTTGTGACGGCCAGTAAGGAAAACTCTCATAGAGGTCACGGGTAATGCAAATGAAGTCCCAAATATGAGTGCAAGTGTGAAAATGTAAGAAGAATGCAAAATAAAATAAAATAAAAATACAAATGTAAGTGCAAGTGTGCAAATGTAAGAAAAGTGCATGTGTGTAAATTGAGAAAATGAATGTGTATGTGTGCAAGTGGATGAAAATATGGTATAATAGTAGTAAATATATAAGTGCAATTGGGTGCAATTTGTGATGTAGAAAAATAAATAAGTGATAGGAAAAGAAGAAAAATGTGCCAACATGGCATGTGGATTGAGAAAAATATAAGTAGTGAGAGAATGTGGATAAAGAAAGTGAGGAAGTGATATGATAAAAATGAGAGTGTATGAACCTAGAGGAATGCATCAAGTCGGGTACGAGAATGACTCCTAATTTCACGATTTTAATTTTTCCTTTGATTAGAAGGAAGAACTAGCGTGCTAAGGCTATTTTGTAGCCACACTCGCTCGTTTCCCTTACCGAAAGGGGACTCTCAAGCAAATGTACCCTATAACTAGCATGAGGATGCAAAAACCTAAGATGAAGGGGAAAGGGTTGGAGGGGCATGCCAAATGCTAGAAAAAACTAAGAAAAATGCATGAAATGTAGTAAGACATGCAAGTATGTACTAACGAGAGAGATCCCTAAGAGTCTAGCATTGGACTAGCCCGTATCTATGAATTCCTACTAGCGTTGGACTAGTGGAAAACGGGACAATGAGCCACAACTAGCGTTGGACTAGTGTGGTGACGTGCATTTATCCATCGTATTCATCTATGATTATAGAAAACAAGTAGACATGCCAATCACCTATAAACACGTAGCACATAACACTTAGCATGCTCGACTAAATGCAAGAGCCTAATAAAGCAAATTAACACGTAGCAACAAAACAAGCAACCAAGCTAATGAACCTATTACATTGGCTAACTAAAACAAATGAGGAAAGGGAAAAAATGAATAAAAATGCTCTCCAAGCCCTATCTATTACAAGCCAAGAGGTGTACACATACCCCATAAAAGAATAACTTAATAAAAGCAAAAGTAAATGAAATAATGAAAGGAATTAATGAAAGGCAAGGAAAGCGAAGTAGACATGCAATTCTCACTTAACACGTTGGATCACATAGGGGAGAGACAAAAAGATAAAAGAAGTTATACCTCCCCGTTTGTGATGTTAGTAATGTGAACAAGACTTAACTTGGGCTAGAGTCACCAAAGAAAGAGATAACTTGAGCTAAAACCATCAAAGCAAGGGATTAATGCACCAATTTAACGGTAAAATGTAAATAAGACAATTTGAATCCACCAAATCATCGAATCCTTCCTCAATTGCAACTTAAAAATAATCAAATAATGCACAATTACAAAGAAGGAAAATTACCGACCAATCCCAAAAATAATCATTGACCAAATCTTTTCAAGTCCAATTAAACTATTTGGGAACTTCAAGAGTCCAAGAGCGAAGAAAAGGTCGAGTAATGGTTCAAATTGCAATATTTTGGGACTCAATTGCAATAAATTGGAACACAATAGGGCCTTCATAGCATGAGGAGGAACATGTGGGCAAAAGTGCAAATTCTTAGAAGATTTTTCCATGCATAATTCACGCAAAAGCTATGGAGGAAGCTTCTGCTATCAAATGAATGCCTGCGACTTCAGACTAAGTAGCAAAACCAATAACTTTCATAACCAACAATCGAAAACATAGCAGAAAACTATGCAAGTTCTTATGAAACTTTCATGCAAACTCGAAGAAAAATTCTGCAACAGCAAGCTTCGGCAATTGATGAAGCTTTTTTAGCAACAAAACTAGCTGCGACTTTCATTTTTCCATTGTCATGCTAAACGCAAGTGATGCAAGGTAAACAGAGACAGCATTCTTTCACCCAAAATAACCAAACATGCATTGTATCATTTAGACCCAGTCCTATACTCTGCATTCCCAATGATTTTCCAACCCAAATCACGCACAAAGGAAACCAAAAGAAACAGCCATGCACTCTTTCGCAGATCCATTAGCCAACCCAAATTTCAGTAACCTTTTGTTAGTCGCCTAGATGTGAAATGAGAAGCAACCCATGCGAAATCTACTGATTCCACAACCACAACCTAATGCCGCAACTTCAAACTATCCTTATTAACATTATTTAGCACAAAATATCTATCCCAGGAGATCCAACGAAACAACTAGAAATGAATAATGCAGCAAGGATAGAAAAAAAAAAAAACAACTTGCGGCAATTTTCCAGCCATGGCTCTCTACCCTTGCTGTGTTCATCAGATGTATCCTCCATCCGAACATAGCCCAACATCCCAATCCATCATCAAACCGCAATCTTAAGTAAGAAAAAAAACGAAGTTCAACATCCGAGCATACAAACAACAAGAGAAAGAGGATTAGCCAATAACGAGGCGTCAGCACAAACAAGCCCGAATCTTTTTCCATTTCCTGAAATTTTTATGCATCAGATTCGGATGACATGCGTTTTCTTAGCTGGGTTTTGTCAAGATTCAAGTTCAAA
Source organism: Coffea arabica (assembly GCF_036785885.1). Classification (NCBI taxonomy): domain Eukaryota; kingdom Viridiplantae; phylum Streptophyta; class Magnoliopsida; order Gentianales; family Rubiaceae; genus Coffea; species Coffea arabica. The sequence continues at coordinate 22,108,877 of NC_092316.1, forward strand.
GCATACAAAATCTAAACAACCCAACCCATGAAATCGATATATACTGATGTAAAGAGCAGCGAACGAATCCACTATAAACCAAACATTCAACAAGCAGCCCACGGAAAAAATGCAGTAGCAAGGATTTCCAATATTCTGATCCAAATGTCACACTTATTTGACTAGAAAGGGCTGAGAACATCACCTTACTCACGGACAAAGCGTGAGATAACCCAGGAAAATAACTCAAATGGAGCGGCCAGATTGCTGAAGTTGCGTCAGTGGCTTTGAGTTCGCGGTGAGGATGGTGGTGATGAAATTTCAACTTCCTTTTCTTCTTGTTGTTTTCCCTTCGGCCAAATAAGAGCCTTATTTCAAGTCCTCCTCCTCCTTCGTTTTTTTCTCTTTTTTTTTTCTTCTTCTTTCCTCGTCTCCAACTGCCACCCTAAACTCACTCTCTAATTCTTCCTCCCTCAGTTTCAATTTTTCTCTCTCTTTTAGCTTTCTCAAACTCTCCAATGGAAAACCACCCCCTCCGCTCTCGTTTCTTTCTTGCTCTTTTCGATACCTTCCCTCACCCTGGTTTTCTTTCCTTTTTTTTCAGATTCGCAGCCGTCACTAGATGCCCCCTCTTCTTGAACCCTTAGCCTTTTCTTTTATATCCCATCCAAACCCCTTAAACCTTATCTCAATGATTCTAAAACAACCTCAGCTCCTCCCCTTCTTGTTAGCCGTAGGATCTGCCAGAAAATGGTATATGTTTTCACACTGCTGCATGCGGCTCTTTTCCCTCTTTTTCTTTTTTTTTAATAAACAACAAAGTTGCGATTTTTCATTTTTCTTTTCTTTTCTTTTTTCAATCAATAAATAGTAAAAGGAAACAAAACATATTTTTAAAGAATAATTTTCTCTTTTTGACAAATTTTATGCTAAAAAATCTTACAATAAAAATAAAGATAAATGGCCAAGAGGGCAAAAACTAATACGAAATAAAAAACTAAAAATAAAGTAATAGATAATAATAATCTAAAATGCTATAAAATGCTAAAAGTGCCTCAAACCAAGAAATAGATAATAACTATACTAAAACAAAAATTAAATAAAAAATTAAATAAATAAGTTGAAAAATTTGGTGTCTACATGGTCAAAACAACCAATTACAGAAGCTGATTAGTATGTTCGGATAGAAACAAGGCAGCAGGGGTATTTCAGTCTTTTCACAGGCTACGTTGCTCCGATTGAGCTGAATTTTGTAGGCAACTATAAAACATCATTTTCTACAACTTTCATGTTTTGTTCCAAGCCTAATTCGGCCTCTAACAGGATGCAATAAAACCGGATAGAACAAGGCTGAAATTTTTCAGAAATCTGAAAATTTTGGGATTCAATGAAACTTTCTTCATTTCTTGCCTCAATCCACCACCACAACCTCCTATATAAGCTTAGATACAACATATATCCCTCATATAGCAAGTATAGACAGAAATCCTCAAACCCTAACTCACATATATCACCTTAAAAGTCATCACAACAACTTGTATCACAACTATTCTATCCAAAACATGAAGTATATAACACCTTAATCAAAAATAAAAGAACCAAAGCTATGGGTTAGACCTTATACCTCAACAAAAGAAGCTTGCAAGAGTAATACTTCACCTCCTCTTGAAATTTTTGGTTCCCCTAGCTTCCCAAAGTCATAACTCACAATTTAATCGGTTTATAATTTTGGTTCCTCACTTGGATGATCCAATTTCAAGATGGATTGGGCAGCTCTCCCTTTGGTTTTTCTCTCTCTCTCTCTCTCTCGGCCAAGGTAGCAGAAAAATGAGGAAGAAAGGCTGTTCCATGGTGATAAGAAGGCAAGGAAAAAAAATTTCAACTAAGGGACCATAGGGTGGTGACACTTGTCACCACCAAGACCATGAATTTTTCTCTCTCTCCCTTACATTTTTGGCCCCAATTTCGGCCAAGAGGATGAGTATGAGGGGGGAATATTTTGTAAAAATATCAAGGGTGTGTGGTGGTAAGGAAGTGGTGGTCAAGTGGTGGGTTCAGTCGGTAGTGATCGATACCCGTCGGTTTCAACCGATTTTTCTTAAATCGCGTATACTAGGGTTTTTACCTTCTAATCACTAACTTATTATTATCACTTCTAATCATATAATATTTCCTCATCCAAAAGTCACTCTTAGCTACCAAATTTGATCCTCGCTCCGTACCGGATAATTACACTATGGATACACGTGAAAACCCTAACTTGCTCCAACTTGAAAATGAAAAGTGAAACCCTACTTTTTAGATTCATTTGCACTTATTGTGGAATGATTGGGTAGTAGGGCTAATAAAATCATAAGTTCCAAATAAAAGGAAATTTTTAAGAGAAACGTGAAGGATTTTACAATTCCAGTGATTAAAATTAGGGTTTCAATTAAAATATGGGAGATTTAAGAAAACCAGTTGGTCACAAGTAAATTAGGGTTTTTGATTAAAAATCTTAGGGTTTCTAGTCTTTTAAAACAGAATAAGGTTTTAAATCAAACCCAAAGAAATACACTTTAGTATTTTCTTTATAAATAACCTCCTAATTTTCAGGGTATCACAATCTCCCCTCCTTCAAAGAATGTCGTCCTCGACAAATTTTTTTTTAAAAGGTGATTTAGTATGTAACATAGTAAATTGACTAAAACAACAAGATATAACACACCAAATACACAAGGAGGCATATACACAATATAATGCACCATATACACCAAGAGATATTTCAAGTTGGACAAAGTCAAGTGCAGCAGATACTATATGTGTAGATATTAACATACCACAAGTAAATGACATATAGGAACAATGCAAGAGCAAAATGAAAGAAAACGTGACTTGTCGTCCCACACTCAGCTAAGATGACCCGGTCCGGTCTCTCACGTCACTTACTATCCAAACTAGATGTCCATTGACCTCTTGTGCTCATTCTAGTCGGACAAAGCTTGCTCATGTTTCCAAAATGAAATTTCCAAGTACTTAACGCCGCCTCAACTTTAGAGTACTCGCGCACGAGAATTCGGAATAAGATAATTCACATCTCTAGCTGGCCAGTCCCAAGAGTAAACTATCTACAATCGAAATTCCTACCCGACATACCTATCTATGGTCCTTAGATACCAAGAGAAAGATTTAGGACCTATAACACTTCAGGGTTCATAGCTTATGCTCGAACGAGCACTTAGTCCTTCATATTTATTCACCACTTAGTCCAGACTCACTCCGCGCAGAGACCATGCGAAACAGCTATAGGTTTTATCCCTCAATCGCTTAATTTTCAAATCAAATCGAATCCCACAGTCCGATATCCTAAACTTCAAGCCTAGGATACACTACAGAGATCTGAAGCCTAAGCTCTGATACCAACTGTGACGGCCTCACCTCCCCCTAAGGCGAACCAAAAGGGTTTGGCGGGTCGCCTGCCCAGGTCTCGCCGGGACTCACTCACTTACTATAGCTCTTAAATGAAATCGGAATAAAATCACAAGAATAAATAGGGCAACGATCCAAACTTAAAGCGGAATTTATATACATTTCCAACCCAAAAGAGAGTATAAACATCGAATATACAAAGGTTCTCAATCCTTCATACGTCTAGCCCGTGCCAAGCACTGGGGCGAGAACCATTACAAAAGAAATAAAAGAACTAGACTAGGCTAGTCTATGCTCTCATCCTGTTCGCCGTCCCCTGTTAAGGAAAACAAAACTAAAGGGGTGAGCTAAAAGCTTAGTGAGGTTCCGAACACATAATCAAATAATTATTTCAATACATGAAACATGGAGTATCAATAATTCAAGAACATTTACAATGGAAAGCGATAGTAACACATTCATTAAAAGGATACGGGCTCACAAGGAGCCATAAATTCGTTCGTTCGTTCGGTCGTTCGTTCTCCTGACATTTCCCCTTATTCCTCCATTCTTTTGAAGAATGCATTTTGCAATTAAAACCCTCGTTCGTTCTTTCGTTCGTTCATTCACCCCCTTCCCGGCCGTTGGCCAGGCTCCACCTATCCGGACGTTGTCCGGACTACAAGGTAATACTCGAGTATACCAAACGTTCACCCAGGGTCACCATATCACCCGACCGAGTCCGCTTCTGGCTCGAGTCGATCGGTAATGAAGGGTAGGGCCCAATTCAGCCAAAAGGCTTACATCATGCGCAACTAATGTATTAATCATTAAAGCATTGAAAATTTCACGTTTCATTTAGGTCGAGCGCGATAAAGTACACGCTCGCCTGGAAAATTCGTTTTGGAAATCATTGGAAACATTTAACACATGATCAAACAATAACAACAAGCCATGAAGTCAAGGAAGATATAACAAACAAGGAACACTCACCTATGTATGCAAAACGACTTGCAAAATATCCTTCCGGATATTATCCTTAGTCACCGAGAAAACCTAAAGTTAACGAGACAGAATATTACAACTCATCTAGCATAAACAATTAGGTATTTAAAGTGAAACGAGGACATTTAGACCCGTAGACAAAATAATTAGGGTTTCGTAGACCAAAAGTAAAACCAAACTCAAAAGAATTATAAAATTTTCCAATGAAAACACTTGAACCAAAGACAAGTCAGAATCCAACTAGATAGGCTAAGAAATACTATTTTCGGGATCGTTTATATGGTTCAAAATCATCTCATATTCAAGTAGATTTTACAAACTAAAGGTCTTGATGAAATTCATGTAAAAAGGAGAACAAAGTACCCAAGAAAACCCTAAACCACTTCTCTTTATTTTGTAAGAGTAAGCAAACATTTGGAGTTTCCAATTGAAGAAGGACCATGTTTTAAGATGGAAAAACGGTCATAGTATTTGCTAAACGAAAATATACAAGTTCAAATAGAAAATTAGTCCTTGAGCGAAAATTTGGGCAGCACGCCCTTTGTATTTACCTATTTTCCAGCAATTTATGGCTTCATTATTTTCCTCAATCAGTCCCAACATTACACACAACATAAACAATCACTCAATATGCTCAAGACAATACAAGGACAAAAATTTAAGCTAACAACAAGTGTGGAAACGAAGTTTACAAAAGACGGTTTGGACGGGTTTTTACGGAATTGGCACATCCGAGGCTATGCTTATCGGATTGAGGAGTAACTTATACCATTTCGAAGCTAAGATAGGGGGTTGCAAGGTTGAAGAAGGCCACTCAGTCCAGTTTGCAATGTATCTAGGTCAAATTTACCAAAACAACTCCAGATTTTCCAATTCAAAGTTTAATATGGCAGTCCTGACTCATTCAGTCATATCTCAGAATATACAACTCCAATTCAAGTGATTCCAAAGCCATTTGAAAGCTAAGATACAAGGATATAAGTCTTAAGAAGACATTGATAGCCAAATCCATAGTATTCCTGCTCAAAACAACCAATTACAGAAGCTGATTAGTATGTTCGGCTAGAAACAGGGCAGCAGGGGTATTTCAGTCTTTTCTCAGGCTACGTTGCTCTGATTGAGCTGAATTTTGTAGGCAACTATAAAACATCATTTTCTACAACTTTCATGTTTTGTTCCAAGCCTAATTCGGCCTCTAACAGGATGCAATAAAACCGGACAGAACAAGGCTGAAATTTTCCAGAAATCTGGAAATTTTGGGATTCAATGAAACTTTCTTCATTTCTTGCCTCAATCCACCACCACAACCTCCTATATAAGCTTAGAGACAACATATATCCTTCATATAACAAGTATAGACAGAAATCATTAAACCCTAACTTACATATATCACCTTAAAAATCATCACAACAACTTGTATCACAACTATTCTAACCAAAACATGAAGTATATAACACCTTAATCAAAAATAAAAGAACCAAAGCTATGGGTTAGACCTTATACCTCAACAAAAGAAGCTTGCAAGAGTAATACTTCACCTCCTCTTGAAATTTTTGGTTCCCCTAGCTTCCCAAAGTCATAACTCACAATTTAATCGATTTAGAATTTTGGTTCCTCACTTGGATGATCCAATTTCAAGATGGATTGGGCAGCTCTCCCTTGGGTTTTTCTCTCTCTCTCTCTTGGCCAAGGTAGCAGAAAATGAGGAAGAAAGGCTGCTCCATGGTGATAAGAAGGCAAGGAAAAAAAATATCAACTAAGGGACCATAGGGTGGTGACACTTGTCACCACCAAGGCCATGAAATTTTCTCTCTCTCCCTTACATTTTTGGCCCCAATTTCGGCCAAGAGGATGAGTATGAGGGGGGAATATTTTGCAAAAATATCAAGGGTGTGTGGTGGTAAGGAAGTGGTGGGTTCAATCGGTAGTGATCGATACCCGTCGGTTTCAACCGATTTTTCTTAAATCGCGTATACTAGGGTTTTTACTTTCTAATCACTAACTTATTATTATCACTTCTAATCATATAATATTTCCTCATCCAAAAGTCACTCTTAGCTACCAAATTTGATCCTCGCTCCGTACCGGATAATTGCACTACGGATACACGTGAAAACCCTAACTTGCTCTAACTTGAAAATGAAAAGTGAAACCCTACTTTCTAGGTTCATTTGCACTTATTGTGAAATGATTGGGTAGTAGGGCTAATAAAATCATAAGTTCCAAATAAAAGGAAGTTTTTAAGAGAAACGTGAGGGATTTTACAATTCCAGTGATTAAAATTAGGGTTTCAATTAAAATATGGGAGATTTAAGAAAACCTGTTGGTCACAAGTAAATTAGGGTTTTTGATTAAAAATCTTAGGGTTTCTAGTCTTTTAAAATAGAATAAGGTTTTAAATCAAACCCAAAGAAATACACTTTAGTATTTTCTTTACAAACAACCTCCTAATTTTCGGGGTATCACAATTTGTTTGTTTCTCAGCTCCTTAACCTTTCGGTCGAGTAACTGCACAGGTTTCTCCTCATAGGTGAGTGACTCATCTATCTCAATCTCCTTCAGTTGCAAAATGTGAGTTGGATCGGGATAATACTTTTTGAGCATCGAGACATGAAAGACGTTGTGAATCATGGACAAACTTGATGGTAGCTCAAGCCGATACGCTACTTTTCCAACTCTTTGGAGAATCTTGAAGGGTCCTATGAATCGTGGTTGAAGTTTCTTTTCTTTAGCTGCTGTGACTTAACATATCCTTAAGGGTTTGAATAGTTCGCTCAGATTGTCCATCCGTCTGGGGGTGATAAGTGGTACTTAGGTTGAGCTTGGTCTCCAAGGTTTCCTGAAATTTCTGTCAAAATCTAGACACGAAACGAGGATCCCCGTCTGAAACTATATTCACTGGGATCCCATGTAATCTCACAACTTCATCCATGTACAAAAGGGAAAACTCTTAATTCTATTCTTTATTCTAAACATTGGGGATGTAAATGAGTAGTATAGCTATTATAAGGGAATAAATGCCAAATAAAAAGGAATTTTAAGAAAATATGAGGGATTTTACAACTCCAGTGATTACAATTAGGGTTTCGATTCAAAATGAGAGATTTAAGAAAACCGGTTAGTCACAAGTAAACTAGGGATTTTGATTAGACTTTAGGGTTTCTAGAATTTAGGGTTTCTCATTTTTAAAACAAAACAATGTCTTCAATAAAGAAATCATAATATCTTGGACCAAGGGCGAAGTCATAATATCCCTTGGCGAAGTCGGATAAACTCGTCCTCTTTTTTTTCCTGGACCAAGGGCGGAAAGTACTTAGCGTTGAACTCTCTCATGAAGTTCACCCACGTTCTCGGCATTTGCTCTCTTTCCCACTTGGTTCGTATCATATTCCACCAAGAACGGGCGGCCCCTTCTAATTGGAAGATAGCGAAAGTAACCTGTCTCTCCTCTGAGTAATGTAAGGCCACAAAGATATCCACCATCTTCTCCAACCAGCTCTCGGCCATATCAGGATCTGGCCCTCCTAGAAACTTTGGTGGGGATAATTTTTGTAACATCTCGAGGGCTCGATCCTCACTCTCTATATGATTTCCGGGGTTTCCAGGGTTCCCTACCAGCGGATTAGGGTTGTGGCCCTGTTGTTCCACGACATGGGCTAACAGATCGGTCATCCGCTGAATAGCAGCGGTTACCTGAACATTGGGATCAACTCTAGGTTCAGGGTTCTGTTTGGGCATAGTTTCACAACTACCCCCTTCAGTCATAGGTTGCCTAACTCCACGTCCACGGCCCGACCACTACGAGTACCCTCTATCGATAATATCCAATATAGGGTCGAAGCACAAGTATAATATTAAAGCAATATACAAACGTAGACAAATAATAAGAAATAGGCACCAAATAGAAGCATTTATACATATAACACACAGATGTACCAACAAGTCATACCATAACAGTCAATCAAATATATATAAGGGAAATCCCACGAAAGTAACGGGGTCATCCAAAAGGCAATATACAAAGCTAGACCCAAAATACTAAAAATGGCTCACTAAGAGCTTTCCCTAGCTATTTCCCTCATGGGATCAAAACATAGCTCGAACGAGCTCTAACCTAGTTCTCTATTGAGCCCACGGATTCTTTCCCATGGCTAGAACTAGGTGCATTCCCCTCTCCAGGTGCCCTAACACCCGGAGCCTCCACTTGTACGCTCGCCTCAAGCACCCCCTGGACTAGCTTCTCACACTCAATAATGATGCCACGCGACCGATCCCTAACTTCCCTAGCCACATTCGTAAGACGGTTGTTGGCTACTTGGAGCTGCTCCCTAAGAGCATTCGTCCGCTCTTGCTCCATGGCTATGTCCCCCTGGAGCTTCTCAATTTGATCCGCGTGTATTCTCATGATGCTCCTCAGTCTAATCATCTCAGTGTGATCCCGGGCGGTGGCACGCCTAAGCCTCTTTCGTTCGTCTTTCGTCTAGCACCGCTACGACCACATGGTCGACATAGGAATAGTTCTGGCAACGGCTACAACATCGAGTCCTACTAGTGGTATACCACTAGTAGGTATACTACTAGTGGCTACAGCATCGGAGTCCTACTAGTGGTATAATACTAGTGGCTACAGCATCGGACCTCCAACCCTCTCTTGGTAATCAATGACGCTGAACCGCCTCCATGATGGCTCACCTCCGCTCCCACTATATCAGTCCATGACCTAGAAAGATACACATAGTTCACAGCTTAGACAAAATAACAACACCTAAGCACATCCTAACACAACTCCAAAGATTCTAGGGATCAAAGTTATGGTTCGCCTAGGTTATTTCTAAACTTGGCTCTAATACCACCTGTGACAACCCCACCTTCCCCTAAGGCGTACCAAAGGCGTTAGTAAACTGGCTGTCCAGCTCTCGCCATGACTCCTAAGACGGTTATACACACAAATGAATACATCCCGAAATATATTAGCACGCTTAAACGATTCAACAACCACGAAACGGAAAATGAAAATCAAAACTGAAGATGAATAGTGCTTGCCACGTCACAATCCGGTCGGTTTCCGGCTGGATTGGAGACAATGGCCAACTTGAAAAATTCAAAATTTTTCCCTGCATATCCGGCCAGTTTCTGGCCGGATTCTCGGCCGGATTTGGTGAACAATGCCCGCCAGAAAATTTTTCTTTCTTCGTTTAAAACCCGAGCACGTCCGAAACCCTACAAAAACATATAACTTTCTCTAGTGTCACTAGAGATCGTACACTCACAAGTATATAAGCCATACCACATGAAGAAACACTTTTATATATACACACATGGGTACGTTTACAAATCAAATGTGTCATTGAAATGAGATACATTTAGGGTTCCAACTTTCGAGGAGCTATACAAAACACAAAAGAATATCAACTAGCTCAACTCGCTTCCAAAATCATGGTTTCCAAAAGGTGATCCTGTAAGGAAAACATAGATAACGAGCATAAGCTCACCCTCGTTATCTTTGTTAGGCCTTAGTCACGGCTACAAATAGCCTTAAGTCATTGTTTACATGGAGTTTTTGATGATTAATAAAATTATATTGAGAGTTCTCTCAATGCTTCATTGAAGCACCTTGAATATCTTAGATTTATATCTTAGGTACTCAATTGAGTTATCAATATAAGACCGCGCTAGATTGTGGCGTCTTCTACAAATACCGAGGTTCGTTGACCACGTGATCAATGGGTTTACGTGATCCGCTGTGTTCGTCATCTTCAACGTGAATCTCTACTTTCTAGATCCAAACCTTTCTGCACGGGTTGCATCACAAGGTTGATGCCGTTCATATCAGCTGGCATCAGAGCTAGTTAAAGGTATCATGTATATCTTTAGTTTCTTGTTCCTTGTGTCGTTGTTTTCTCTATCGTTTATGTCATTTTTTTTTTCTTGTTTGTGCTAAACTCTGTCTGTGTTGTCTTCAATCTGCCCACGTAAGTCCGAATCTGTTTGGTCATGTTTTTGAGTCAAAAAAATTCTGTCCAAAGTGTATACAATCTGTCCAAGTCAGTCCGCAATTGTTTTCTCTTGTCTTGCATTGAAAATTTCTGTTTTGTGGTTTGTTGTCGCGTTGTTAATCTTCCTTGTGTTGCTTAAACCGCAAGTCTGTCCACTTTGAGTTTTCCATTTTGTTAGATTGGTTATCGTGTCTTTATCTTGCTTGTCGAGTTGTGGGGCTACCGCACCTTGTGGAGAAGCCATGAGTCATTAGGGTTATCTAGGGTATTAGTCAAAAAAAAAAAGAAAGAAGAAAGAAGCAGCTGCCGTACCTTGTTTACCCTTGGTTGTCCGAAATTAGGGTTTTGTGTTCAAGGGTGGAAAACCATTGAGGGCTGTCCAAATTTTTCTCCTTGCAAGTCGTGGGTTTGGGGCTGTTTTGGGGTGGTTTTACATCGTACTTGGGAAGTTGAAACCATCTTGATAGTATTGAAATTGTGGAATCAACCCCATGTGCGTTTGAGTAAGTTGGCAAGTGCATAATCTGATTTGGGTTTCCTTTTAGCCATACACGAATTAATTGCGGCTAGCCAAGTCCAAAAAGAGAGGGAAAAAAAAAACCTAGCCGTCCTTTGTCTTGCTTTGTCGTTCAAAAAAAAAATAGCAAGCAAATATTTATTTCGACCAAGCCAAATTCTACAATTTTATTGCCAACTAGTCGAAGTGTTACATAGTGGGCCGAACTACAAGCCAAAAAAAAACAAAATTGGTCAACTACTTCTTGGAATTCTTGAACACTTTGTGTCTTGGGAATTTGTCTCACTCGTCTTTTGAAAAGTTTCTTGTACTCCCGAGCCGTGGTAAAGGGTTTCCTTGGTTTTGAAGTAAACTTCTTGGGAACATTTTGGGTAACCCATTGGGGGGAGCCTGAGAAGGGTTAGTCAAATCACCTCGATTTTCCATCGCTAGTTGTTCTTGTTTGAGGGAGCCGAATTGTCAAGTGCTTGAGATCAGTTTTTGCCGCACTTGATTGTTGTCTTGTGAGGGATAAGAGTCACGGCCTTGGGGTATTAATAACCTAGGGTAGATTTGATCTTTGATTGGTTTTCCAAAACCAAATTGGTTTCCTAACCTTGAGGTTTTCTAATCGTGAAAGCTTCCAGAAATCAATTGCCTAAATTTTCTCCTAAAATTTCTTCCCTATTCCTACCTTGTAGCCACCCCTCTCACCTAGTTTTTAGGGTTTCCTTAGCCATCCTTCATACACTCCCCCAATTTTTAGGGAACTCTTTCCTACATTTTAGCCTCTACTTACTCCTACACTTTAGGAGTTTCTTTAGACTTTTTCTTTTCTTTTTTTCTTTTCGGCCCTATCCCTACATTCTAGGAAGCTGACCGCCACCTTTCCAGCCTTCTAGAAAAACCATTCGGACCTACTAACAAGCAAAGGCAGCTTGCATTTCCAAAAAAAAAGGAGTATTTTTTTCTTTTGCGTCGTGTCTTCTGTTCTTCAATTCTATCAGTGTCTTAGTCCTCCTTGTTTCCTTTCATTTGAGTCGTGCCATTTCATTTTCCCTCAAGTCAATCATTCCATTGAGAATTGCCACCCTCTTGTGCTCTGACAGTGAAAGTTGATTGTTGCCTAGGAGAAGTTCTAATTTCTTCAAGGTAAGCTATCAAGAGGTTTTGAGAGCATTGGTGAGATTATTAGAGTGCTCTTTGAGTGACATATACGAGAGCTGAGTGTAAACATGTGAGGGAGTAAGTTAGGCATACATATCTATATTTTCTTTGCTACTAACTTTTTGCAGGTTTTCTACATCATGTTGGAGGAGAGCGATGCATCCAAATTTGACTCCAAGTTGCACAATCAAGCAATGATGGGGGAGTTCCAACCCATGCTTAGGAAGTCCATGGTGTCCCTACACCAGCGGATGGACCACTTAGAGCTTTCTCAAGCTCGGTCCAACGCCGCCCATCGAGATGCACCACCTCGCGAGGAGTCAGCTTCTAATAGCGAGGAAGATGACTTCATCCGTCGGCCCAAGCAGGACTACTGGAGAACTGATGACGGATTAAAGGGGATCAAGATCAAAATTCCCTCATTCCAAGGCAAGTCTAGTCCAGAGGTTTATCTAGAATGGGAATAACGAATCGAGATGGTATTCGAGTGCCAGGACTACACTGATGAACAAAAAGTCAAACTGGCAACCCTCGAATTTACCGATTACGCTATTGTCTGGTGAGAGCAGGAGCGCACTAGCAGGCGCCGCAATAGAGAGCGGGCCATTAGTACATGGGAAGAGTTACGAACCACTATGAGAAAACGGTTCGTACCCAACCATTACTACCGTGATCTATATCAGAGGCTCTAGACATTAGTTCAAGGAAGCCACAATGTGGAGGACTATTACAAGGAAATGGAGATCACCATGCTCCGAGCAGACATTGTGGAGGATAGAGAGGCTGCCATGGCGAGATTTCTTAACGGCTTGAGACCTGAGATCGCCGAGTTGGTGGAGTTGTAAAACTACGTGGACATGCCTGAGTTAATTGATAAGGCATCCAAGATCGAGAAGAGGCTTAAGAGGAGGGATAGCGCCACGCCTCTTTGGAGGGGCAATTCGACCTTTGAGCGGGAACGGCCTAGTACAGGGGTGTCTAAGTTCACTCCTAAGTCTGAGCCACCAAAGCAAGCACCCAAGGTAACCACCAAGCCTCTATTCGACTCCTCCAAACCACAAAACCGTGACAAGTGCTTCAAATGCCAAGGATTTGGGCACATTGTTTCTCAGTGTCCCAATAGGTGCACCATGATTGTCCTACCGAGCAAAGATGTCGTATCTGACGACGAGGACGAGTTCGCCGAGATGCCTCCATTGATTGATGAAGGTGATGATTCCGAGGTGGAGATTGAGGCCACTACTGAGCAAGTGGGTGTTGCTCTAGTAGCCCGTCAAGCTCTTGCGACCCAGGTCAAGAGAGTGGATGAGACCCAACGTGACAACATCTTCTACACATGGTGTCACGTCAAAGGAAGAGTATGTAGCCTCATCATCGACACGGGTAGTTGTACCAACGTGGCAAGCACTCTCATGGTCGATCATCTTTCCTTACCCACGTTCAGGCACCCTAACCTATACTGCTTGCAATGGCTCAATAAGAGTGGGGATATCAAAGTCACCAAACAAGTGGTGGTGCCTTTCCGAATTGGGAAGTATAAGGACGAGGTCCTTTGCGATGTCGTTCCAATGCAAACTTCTCACATTTTGTTGGGACGGCCATGGCAATATGACAAGAAGACTACTCATGATGGCTTTACCAACAAGTACTCCTTCTTGCACCACAACAAGAAGATGATACTTGTTCCTCTCACCCCTCAGCAGGTGCATGAAGATCAACTGTGATTGCAACAAGAGCATGAACGAGAGTTGGTCAAGAAATCAACCAATTCTAAAGCAATCATTAAGGCACCAGTCGAGAGGACATCTACCCCCTGGATCATCTGGTCGAATGGAGAAATGGCCCAACTTACTTGCCAAGAACAGGGAAGTTCGCAAGTTACTTTTGTCTAAGCAAGTTGTCTATATTTTATATTGCAAAGAGGTGATTTTACTTTCTCATGAAGCACTGTGATACCCCGACTTTTAGGATCATCTTTTGTTTAGTCTCAAAAAGGATATTACGGTTTCTTTAGTTTATTTTATTTTGAAACATTATTTTGTTTTAAAGAAGAAACTGAAGAAACTACGTTATTTCTTTGGGTTTGATTTAAAACCTTGTTTTGTTTTAAAATACTAGAAACCCTAAAAATCTAAACGAAGCCCTAGTTTCATTTGTGATTGACCGTTTTCTCAAATTTCAACCGAAACCCTAAATTCAATTTGTGGAATTTAAAAACCCCTCACGTTTTTCTTAAAAATCCCCTTTTATTTGGAAATTATTCATTTAATATGGTCCTACTATCCAATCATTCCACAATAAGTGCAAATGAACCTAGAAAGTAGGGTTTCACTTTTCGTTTTCAAGTTGGAGTAAGTTAGGGTTTTCACGTGTATCCGTAGTGTAATTATCCGGTACGGAGCAAGGATCAAATTTGATGCTTAAAAGTGACTTTTGGATGAGAAATAATATGTGATTCGAAGCAATGATAAAAAGTTAGTGAATAGGAAGTAAAAACCCTAGTATGTGTGATTTAAGGTAAAACGGTGCGAACCGACGGGTATCGATCAATACCGATTGAACCCACCACTTGACCACCACTTCCCTACCACCACATACTCTTGATATTTCTACAAAATATTCCCCCTCATACTCATCCATATGGCTGAAATTTGTGGCCAAAAATGCAAGGGAAAGAGAGAAAATTTTACATGGCTTTGGTGGTGACAAGTGTCACCACCCTATGGCTCTTTGATTAATTTTTTTTCCTTGTTCTTTTATCCTTCATTTTAGCTCCTTTTCCTTCATTTCTTTCTGTTTTGGTCGAGCTTAAGAGAGACAGAAAGAGAGAGCAAGAGAAACAACCTTCTTTCATCTTGATTTGCACCATTTGAGTGAAAGAAACAAGATTCTAAACCGATTAACTTGTGAGTTGTGAACTTGGGAAGCAAAGGGAACCAAAAATTTCAAGAGGAGGTGAAGTATTACTCTTGTAAGCCCTTTTGTTGAGGTATAAGGTCTGATCCATGGCTTTGGTTCTTTTATTTTTGTTTAAGATGTTATATAACTCATGTTTTGGTTAGATTAGTAGCTATACAAGTTGTTGTGATGATTTTGGGGTGATGTATATAAGCTAGGGTTTGACTGATTTCCTTCTTATACTTGTTGTAGGAGTGGTATATGATGTATATAGGCTTGTATAAGAGGTTGTGGTAGTGATTGAATCAAGAAAATGAAGAGATTGCCCTTGAAATCCCAAAATTCCAGATTTCTGGAATTGTATGCTTCAGTTCTGTCCGGTTTCCGTACCCTATGTTAGAGGCCTAATTAGGCTTGGCACAAAACATAAAAGTTGTATAGAATAATATTTTATAGTTTTCTACAAAATTTCAGCCCAATCGGAGTAACTTATCCTGTGAAAAGACCAAAATACCCTCGCTGCCCTGGGATGATTCCAGTGATCCGTTTTAGACAGTTCATCCAATTGACCGTGTCTATTTACTATGATCCGTGCTGATTTAGCCATTTACCCAAACATGAAAGTTTTAGTACTCTGTCTTAGATTTTTAACGCCTCTAAGAACGCCTTAAACAAACTTTGGTAGCCTGAGATATGGCCATTTAAATGTAGTACGGTTAATTAGCCGATTAGTTGGAATTGGGTTCTGTGAATTGGGATTTTGACTGGGTTATACTGGAAATTAGACTAGGTGGTCTTCACCAAAGTTGTAGCCCTCTACCTTAGCTTCGAATCAGTATACGTTGCACCTCAATCTGATATGTGTAGCTTTAGATGTGTCCGTTACGCAAGAACCCATCAAATCTCTCTTTTGTGAATTTCATTTCCGCACTTGTTATTAGCTTGATTTTTGGTCCTTGTATTGTCTTGAGCCTATTGAACGGCTATTGAAATGAGATTTTTTTGTGTGTAACTTTGGATTTGTTTGAAGCCATAAATGGCTGGAATGAGTAAACCCAAGGGGCATGCCGCCAAATTTTCACGAGAAAGATAAAACTAGCTTTTGGAGTTCTAGTTCTCTATCTTGCAAATTTAACTTGAATACACTAAAAACTAGATCGAGTTGTCTTCATGGAAGTTGTAATCTTTTGTTTAAGTTTCGAGACACTATCTAGTACATTTTGATCCGATAACCACAGCTCCAATTATGGTCAAAATCGTGTAACCCATTTTGTACCATTTTTTGATTATTTTGACCGTTTTCGACCGTATTCAATTGTTTAAGTTATAAACTGCTATTTTATAGCCGTTTCACTTATGAGTGTATATAATCTGTCTATACAGACTGTGAGGCTTTTGACGGTGACGGTCAAGCTCAGTAACTTGTATTGTTTTTCGTGCCAAACTTTATCAAGTGAGTAATTGGATTGTTTATTGATGTGGAATTGTTAAAATACCTTGTATATGTTAAATGGGTACTTAGGCGAGGGTGTACTTTATCTCACTCGACCTAAGCCCATCTTTTGTTTTGATTTCCTATGTGAGAATACATGCTTTATGTTGAGTATCACCCTCTTGCTGTGTGCTGAGGAGGGTGAATACATGACTTGAGTATCACCCTCTTGCTGTGTGCTGAGGAGGGTAAATACGTGACTTGAGTATCACACTCTTGCAGTGTGCTGAGGAGGGTGAATACGTGACTTGAGTATCACCCTTTTGCTGTGTGCTGATAGGGGTGTTTACATGACTTGAATTAAACCCTATTTGCTGTGTGCTGTTTGGGGTAAGTACTTTGTTGTGTACTTCTTGAGAGATACCATCTATTGAGAGATCGGATATCTCAGGGCTTGGTTCCAGCCCGGTTCCAAGGGTTAGACGAACTATTCGAGCCAGCTGGGGTTTGATTGAAAATAGTTCCATGCTAAACTTGGGATTTAGTTCCTTGTTAAAGCTTTGACGAAAGCTAAGTTATTTTAATTCGCTCGAGCTGCTGTGTGCTATTGACTGGCCAGCGGGGGTTGATAAGGTGAACGGGGAAGTTTAAGTGGAGTCTACGGACCATGAGTACTTTGGTTGACGGAGTGTCAGCAGGCGTTCAAGCTCGGGGAATTGAACTGGCTTTGGAGCCACCCGTATCCTACCATTGTGATGTTACTTTTCTGTTATTGATGTGAATTATCCTGATTTACTTGTTTAATGATGTGAGTTTACATTTTTACCCCTGATTATTCACTAAGCATATAGCTTACCCCTTTCCATTTGTTTTCCTTAGCAGGGGGCCGACGCAGGGATCGCTCAGGAAGGTGTTTAGTGTTTTGATTATCGACGAGTTGAACTTGTACTTGTTATAAGTTGATAAGTAAGGTGTATATAGTTGTCGTGATGGTTGTAGTTATCAGCTTTTCTAGGGTCTACTTTCTGGTACTCGTGGTATGCATGACTTGATGTACTAGGTTGTGCAACTTTTGAAGATGTAATCGTTCAGACAGAATTTTCTTTTGGCGTGAATCTATTTTCTAGTTTTATGAGTGAGTGAGTCCCGGCGAGAGTTGGGCAGGCGACCCGCCGAACCCTGGGGTACGCTCTAGGGAGAAGTGGGGCCGTCACAAGCACTCCATGACTTACCTCCTAAAATCTCCTCTTTATTACAGGAATTTGAAGATGTTTTTCCAGATGAGATCCCCAGTGTTCTACCACCACTTAGAGGGATCGAGCACCAGATCGACTTCAATCCTGGAGCATCCTTGCCTAATAGACCGGCCTACAAGATGGGCCCTGAGGAGACTAAAGAGATCCAACGGCAAGTAGATGAGCTATTAGAGAGAGGTTGGGCTCGAGAGAGCATGAGCCCATGTGCAGTTTCAGTCATCCTCGTCCCCAAGAAGGAAGGCACTTGGAGGATGTGTGTAGACTACCGTGCTGTCAACGCCATCACAGTTAAGTATCATCACCCTATATCTCGTTTAGATGATATGCTTGACGAATTGTATGGTGAAGTCATATTCACTAAGATAGATCTTAAGAGTGGCTACCATCAAATTCGAATGAAGAAAGGTGACAAGTGGAAGACAGCCTTCAAGACTAAGTATGGTTTGTATGAGTGGTTAGTTATGCCTTTTGATTTGTGTAACAGCCCCACTTTCCCCTAAGGCGAACCAAATGGGTGAGCGGACTGCCTGCCCAGCTCTCGCCAGGACTAACGATACAGACCAGAACTATCTATAGCGATCCGGAACTTACAAACGAGCGTAAACAAGTCAAAATGGTAAAATAACCCAAAATAAAAAAATGAAATCCGGAGTCGGCCATGAATAGTAACCGACCCGTCAGAACCCAACCGAAATAGCTAACAAACATTCACATCTGAACTTTAGCGTTTACAAATCAAAATGACATACAAAAGTTTTCAAAAGTTAATATATACACATGGTTTGCCAAATCAAAAGAGAAAGCGCCCCAAAAGTACACTTAGGGTTTTAATACATGAGCTATACAAAAGATATGTTCGACTAGCTCAATTTGGCAGCCATTTGTCAAATCCAGACCAAAAGGGGTTTATTTTCCTGTAAGGAAAACAAAAGGAACAGAAAGGGGTGAGCTTGCGCTCAATGAGGTACCAAACATATAGCAGAAAAATCATGGCATTTCACATTTTACAAAATCAGATACACATGCTAGATGTAAAGCAAAGGAACCAAGGATTCAAATCAGAAGGATACGGGTGGCTCTCAGGAGCCAAATTTCCAGCGCCGTACTTGATCCAAATCGGTTGACTCTCCGTCAACGTATATAGAATCAATGCGTCCGTAGACCCCTCTTTACACCGAATTCCGTCCACCAAACACCCCTTTACCGGGCCCGCTCACCGTAACCGAACAGAAATGGTAATACTCGAGTATACCCGGAATCAAGGGTCTCAATACCCAAAATCCCCGAACAGACTACCGTGGTTCGTTATCTAATCGTCCAGGCCCTTGCCGGCCCGACTCGAATAACTTAGCCACAGGATTGAGCTCATAGGTCATAGAAATCCGAACAGATGCAGACACAGATAACAGATTCAGATACAGATACAGAATAGCAGATTCAGATAGCAGATTCAGATAGGCACTCAAAATTGGCATATGAACAGACAAGAGAACGAGTGTGATAAAGTACACCCTCGTCTCAAACAAATTAAACAGATTGCAGAGCAGAAATCAAGTTAAACAGCAATGGAGGGGAGTGGTACACTCACCGGCTCAACTTCAAAAGTTTTCACTTCAGATTGGCCTTAATCGCCAAGAAACCCTAAAATAATCAAAATAAACCAATTGAAGGTTTTACTTCCAGAATCGAGTAAACAGAATGCACATGTGAGGCTCGACTACTAGTCGTATGCCTCGCCAAATAATTACTAATGCAAGGGTGCAAAACATGATTTTCTTGGAAACGAAAAGGTAGCATGAAGACCTAGGCGCAAACAACCCAAAAGCCTTTCATTCTACCAAAAGGCAAACCCAACTTAAAGGAACCAAACGGCCTAGAAAATCGGGCAGCACTTCCCCTAAATTCCTTACTTTTCCAGCCATTAAGGCTTCATTCTATCCTCAAATCAGTCCCAACATCTCACACAAAATTCATCTCATTTCCCAAAAGCCGTTCACTAGGCTCAAAGTGGTACAAGTACAAAAGTTAACTAGGAAACAACCGAAATGAAAGCAAGCCCTAAAAGAGACTCGATAACGAGTCATAAACCAATGCCAACCACAACCCCAATAAGGTTTCATATGCATATATGAGCATAATAGCAAACCAGAAATTAGAAAATGGCCTTAGTCTTGGCCCCAAATAGAAAACTGTTTTGCCCTTATTATGCGGTAATGGTGTAAAATCCTCTACGGTTATCGGATGGGGGTTTAAGACCCACCTTTTCGAAGCTATGAAATAGGGCTACAACAATGTAGAAGGCCACTCAATCCAGTTCCTAACACAACTAGGTCAAATATGCCAAATATTAACCCAGAATCACCAAAACAGGTTTGCAAAACACAGAAAACTGTAATCGGTATATCTCAGTCCATACAAGTCCAAATGCCGAAATTCTAAAGGTATAAGTTAGCTAAGACATCCAGCTACATTTCATCAGAAGACACCAACTTCAAAATCCAAACCAATTCCAGTCAAAAGGGCCAATTACTATCGCAGTTTTCGCATTCTGATCAAAGCAGAACAGCTACAGTAAAAACGGCATAACTCACTCTACACTCATCCAAATGACCTGAAATTTTACAGGAACCTCAAACACATCAATACCTACAACTTTCATGTTTTGAGTAAAGTCTAATTCGGCCTCTAACCACATGATATAAAACCGGACAGAAATTGGGGATGATAGAACCCTAACTTTCACTTTTCCTTCCAAATCCAAAATTGGTTGCAATTATCTATCATTCACACCTACCATAGTCATTACCCCTCATTATCAACCATCATAAACAACCACAACACCATGATCATATTAAACCAGAAAATTCCTCAAAAAAATAAAAACTTCACCAATTCATCACAAACCAAGAAATAAATCACATAATCCATCACTTTAGCTCCCATTAGGCACAAATTAAACATCATTAAGTGTAGGAGGAAGTTCAAGTACCACTTACCTAGTAAACAAGAGAGAGATAGTGGTGGAACACCTTAGCTTCTCCAAAAACTTCACCAAGTCACTTACTAGCACCTAATGGAGTGATTTTATGGAGGAAATCTAAGTTTAATTGGTTGGAATGGAAGATTGAGATAGTTTGAAGCCTGTAAATTGAAGAAGTTTTTCTTCCTTGTCCAAGAGAGAGAATCGGCCAACAAGAGGTAAGAAAGAATGAATTTTTAGTCCATTTTTGAGATATTTAATCCATGATAAGAAAAGTCAAAAATGTCCAACAAGTGGACCAATCACATAGTGCCACTTGGCACTTCATTTAATGCCTTCCTATCACTTGGTTCCTCTCACATCAATGCCATGTCACCCTCTACTTATCTCTTAACACCCGATAAATTTCCACCAGTATCCGAAACTTAACCTTATTGGCCGAATTTTTCCGTACTTTTCGCACTAGTGGGTCCCACGTCCAAAATATATTCTTAATTTTCTAAAAACTCACCAATACTAGAAAAATCATCTAAAAACTATAATTACTCATAAAATCTACCAGAAAAATATTCCTAGGCCCAAAAATGCAGAAAACATGCAATTAAGGGGGAAATAAACCCTAGGAAAAATATTAGGGCAAAACGGGTTCTCACACTCTCTCCCCCTTAAAAGAATTTCGTCCTCGAAATTCCTTATCAGCGGAATCCATCAAATCTAAGGTACCCAACGGATCGTACCTTCTACGTCCTCAGACGAGTCAGGGACCTGATGATGCTCGAGGGAATATACTCGAGCCGGTACTTTCGCTCCAGTCCCTTCTCCTTTCGACTGTCCAGGGTTGGTCTTAGCTGGTTGCTGAGAGTTAGTCTTGGTTGGTGGCGGAGTCCCTCTCCCTTCGCGCAGTCGTGCTGGACAGTTAGTAATTCGATGTTCGGCGCTACCACAGCGCAGGCATTTTCCTTCTTTCTTCCAACAATTTGCCTCCGTGTGCTTTGGCCCTCCGCAGTATCCACAGGGACCTCGAGTAGCAGTGCCCGATCCTCCCGATGAGACACCACTGGCCACCCCCGGTTGTCGTACTCCCCCGTTCCCTTTTCCACTCTTAGGGGGTGTGCTTTTATCTTCCTGTAACGAGCTGCTCCCAGGAAAGCCCCTTTTCTTGGTTTGGAAGTTTCTAACTTGTAGCCTCGCATCTTCAACCCGTTGAGCTTTCTCCACAGCGTCACTAAAGGTACTAAGTTGAGCTACAGCCAAATCTTTTTGAATCTCAACATTTAGCCCCTGAATAAAACGCCTTATCCGTCTTTGTTCGGTTATGATCAGTTCAGGCGCAAACTTAGACAACCGAGTGAATTGACTCTCATACTCGGCTACGGTTTGTGTTCCCTGGCGAAGCCGAATAAATTCATCTTCCTTCTTTTCTTGGATGAGAGGAGGGAAAAACTTGGCATTAAATTCTCTCATAAAGTTCGCCCACGTCCTCGGGGTTTGTTCTCTTTCCCATTTCATTCGAATGACATTCCACCAGGAACGGGCGGCTCCCTCTAGTTGAAAGACAGCAAATGTCACCTGTCTCTCCTCGGTATAGTGTAAGGCAGCGAAAATATCGATCATCTTCTCCAGCCACTTCTCAGCTACGTCAGGATCAGGGCCTCCAAGAAATTTGGGTGGGGAGAACTTCTGAAATCTCTCAAGGGCTCTATCCTCGCCCTCCATGTGATTACCAGGATTCCCAGGGTTAGGGTTAGGATTTTGACCTTGTTGGTGCACCACTTGGGCTAGCAAAGTAGTCATTTGCTGCATGGCAGCAGCTATTTGGACATTGGGATCAACCCTAAGTTCAGGGTTTGGTCCAGATGAGGTTTCCCCAGTACCCCTTTCAGGTGTAGGTTGCCTATTTCCACGCCCACGGCCCCGTCCACTCCGTGTACCTTCCATGAGTTTTACTTGGTCTAGGCAATAATACTAAACCAAAATAAGCACGATGCATGTAAGTAACACTCAAAACTTTTATGATAACACACATTTATACATTCCAAACAAGATCAAAGCATATATATACAAGCCAGTCAAAATTAGGCCGCACACATACATACAGCTAGTTAAGTCAGGTACAAACATAGACGATCCACCGAGGAATGGCCTTTCTAGTTCACCAAATCCTTTCTAACCTAGGCCCTCATATCTTTTGTATCCGGGCACAAGAATCCCATCTAAGATAATTCACAACTCGAGCCGGCCGGTCCCAAGAGCAAACCATCTTTATTAAGGATTCCTACCCGACATACATACCTAGCTTCCTCGAGTCCCATGATAATGATTCGTACACTTATCACATGCCCGGTTCATAACTTACGCTCAAACGAGCACTTAGACATATTCATGAAATTAGGACCACAACACCACTTGGCCCAGTCTCACTCCGCGCAGAGACCACGCGAAGTGGCTCTGATACCACTTGTAACAGCCCCACTTTCCCCTAAGGCGAACCAAAGGGGTGAGCGGAATGCCTGCCCAGCTCTCGCCAGGACTAACGATGCAGACCAGAACTATCTATAGCGATCCGGAACTTACAAACGAGCGTAAACAAGTCAAAATGGTAAAATAACCCAAAATAAAAAAATGAAATCCGGAGTCGGCCATGAATAGTAACCGACCCGTCAGAACCCAACCGAAATAGCTAACAAACATTCACATCTGAACTTTAGCGTTTACAAATCAAAATGACATACAAAAGTTTTCAAAAGTTAATATATACACATGGTTTGCCAAATCAAAAGAGAAAGCGCCCCAAAAGTACACTTAGGGTTTTAATACATGAGCTATACAAAAGATATGTTCGACTAGCTCAATTTGGTAGCCATTTGTCAAATCCAGACCAAAAGGGGTTTATTTTCCTGTAAGGAAAACAAAAGGAACAGAAAGGGGTGAGCTTGCGCTCAATGAGGTACCAAACATATAGCAGAAAAATCATGGCATTTCACATTTTACAAAATCAGATACACATGCTAGATGTAAAGCAAAGGAACCAAGGATTCAAATCAGAAGGATACGGGTGGCTCTCAGGAGCCAAATTTCCAGCGCCGTACTTGATCCAAATCGGTTGACTCTCCGTCAACGTATATAGAACCAATGCGTCCGTAGACCCCTCTTTACACCGAATTCCATCCACCAAACACCCCTTTACCGGGCCCGCTCACCGTAACCGAACAGAAATGGTAATACTCGAGTATACCCGGAATCAAGGGTCTCAATACCCAAAATCCCCGAACAGACTACCGTGGTTCGTTATCTAATCGTCCAGGCCCTTGCCGGCCCGACTCGAATAACTTAGCCACAGGATTGAGCTCATAGGTCATAGAAATCCGAACAGATGCAGACACAGATAACAGATTCAGATACAGATACAGAATAGCAGATTCAGATAGCAGATTCAGATAGGCACTCAAAATTGGCATATGAACAGACAAGAGAACGAGTGTGATAAAGTACACCCTCGTCTCAAACAAATTAAACAGATTGCAGAGCAGAAATCAAGTTAAACAGCAATGGAGGGGAGTGGTACACTCACCGGCTCAACTTCAAAAGTTTTCACTTCAGATTGGCCTTAATCGCCAAGAAACCCTAAAATAATCAAAATAAACCAATTGAAGGTTTTACTTCCAGAATCGAGTAAACAGAATGCACATGTGAGGCTCGACTACTAGTCGTATGCCTCGCCAAATAATTACTAATGCAAGGGTGCAAAACATGATTTTCTTGGAAACGAAAAGGTAGCATGAAGACCTAGGCGCAAACAACCCAAAAGCCTTTCATTCTACCAAAAGGCAAACCCAACTTAAAGGAACCAAACGGCCTAGAAAATCGGGCAGCACTTCCCCTAAATTTCTTACTTTTTCAGCCATTAAGGCTTGATTCTATCCTCAAATCAGTCCCAACATCTCACACAAAATTCATCTCATTTCCCAAAAGCCGTTCACTAGGCTCAAAGTGGTACAAGTACAAAAGTTAACTAGAAAACAACCGAAATGAAAGCAAGCCCTAAAAGAGACTCGATAACGAGTCATAAACCAATGCCAACCACAACCCCAATAAGGTTTCATATGCATATATGAGCATAATAGCAAACCAGAAATTAGAAAATGGCCTTAGTCTTGGCCCCAAATAGAAAACTGTTTTGCCCTTATTATGCGGTAATGGTGTAAAATCCTCTACGGTTATCGGATGGGGGTTTAAGACCCACCTTTTCGAAGCTATGAAATAGGGCTACAACAATGTAGAAGGCCACTCAATCCAGTTCCTAACACAACTAGGTCAAATATGCCAAATACTAACCCAGAATCACCAAAACAGGTTTGCAAAACACAGAAAACGGTAATCGGTATATCTCAGTCCATACAAGTCCAAATGCCGAAATTCCAAAGGCATATGTTAGCTAAGACATCCAGATACATTTCATCAGAAGACACCAACTTCAAAATCCAAACCAATTCCAGTCAAAAGGGCCAATTACTATCGCAGTTTTCGCATTCTGATCAAAGCAGAACAGCTACAGTAAAAACGGCATAACTCACTCTACACTCATTCAAATGACCTGAAATTTTACAGGAACCTCAAACACATCAATACCTACAACTTTCATGTTTTGAGTAAAGTCTAATTCGGCCTCTAACCACATGATATAAAACCGGACAGAAATTGGGGATGATAGAACCCTAACTTTCACTTTTCCTTCCAAATCCAAAATTGGTTGCAATTATCTATCATTCACACCTACCATAGTCATTACCCCTCATTATCAACCATCATAAACAACCACAACACCATGATCATATTAAACCAGAAAATTCCTCAAAAAAATAAAAACTTCACCAATTCATCACAAACCAAGAAATAAATCACATAATCCATCACTTTAGCTCCCATTAGGCACAAATTAAACATCATTAAGTGTAGGAGGAAGTTCAAGTACCACTTACCTAGTAAACAAGAGAGAGATAGTGGTGGAACACCTTAGCTTCTCCAAAAACTTCACCAAGTCACTTACTAGCACCTAATGGAGTGATTTTATGGAGCAAATCTAAGTTTAATTGGTTGGAATGGAAGATTGAGATAGTTTGAAGCCTGTAAATTGAAGAAGTTTTTCTTCCTTGTCCAAGAGAGAGAATCGGCCAACAAGAGGTAAGAAAGAATGAATTTTTAGTCCATTTTTGAGATATTTAATCCATGATAAGAAAAGTCAAAAATGTCCAACAAGTGGACCAATCACATAGTGCCACTTGGCACTTCATTTAATGCCTTCCTATCACTTGGTTCCTCTCACATCAATGCCATGTCACCCTCTACTTATCTCTTAACACCCGATAAATTTCCACCAGTATCCGAAACTTAACCTTATTGGCCGAATTTTTCCGTACTTTTCGCACTAGTGGGTCCCACGTCCAAAATATATTCTTAATTTTCTAAAAACTCACCAATACTAGAAAAATCATCTAAAAACTATAATTACTCATAAAATATACCATAAAAATATTCCTAGGCCCAAAAATGCAGAAAACATGCAATTAAGGGGGAAACAAACCCTAGGAAAAATATTAGGGCAAAACGGGTTCTCACAATTTGACTCCTAGTACATTTATACTCCTTATGAATCATGTGCTTCGCCCGTTCTTAGGTAAATTTGTTATTGTTTATTTTGACGATATTCTGATATACAGCAAGAGTCCTAAGGAACATGTAGCACATGTACGAGCTGTCCTTGATGTTTTGCGCAGGGAGAGGTTATTCGCTAACCTTGGCAAATGTACTTTCTGCACTAATGAGCTTGTTTTCCTTAGTTATAAGGTTAGTGCACAGTACATTAGAGTGGACGAGAGCAAAATCCAGGCCATCAATGAGTGGCCCGTGCCCAAGACCATGAGTGAAGTTCGGAGTTTTTGTGGCCTTGCGAGTTTCTATCGTCGGTTCGCGAGAGATTTCAGTACTATTGCTGCCCCTTTGACCGCCATTATCAAGAAGGATGTGAAGTTCGAGTGGGGGGAAGTTCACGAGAAGGCGTTTCAACTTCTTAAACACAAGCTCACACACCACCCTTATTGTCCTTACCTAGTTTTGATAAAATGTTTGAGGTTGAGCGTGATGCTTCTGGTGTAAGAATTGGAGCTGTGTTGATCTAGGAGGGAAGGCCGATCGCGTACTTTAGCGAGAAGTTGAATGGTACCGCTTTGAACTACTCCACCTACGATAAGGAGTTCTATGCTTTGATTCGTGCACTGGAGACAGGCAACATTACTTGCGGCCTAAGGAATTCGTCATTCACACTGATCACGAGGCGTTAAAGCATCTCAAGTCTCAACACAAGTTGAGTAAGAGACATGTGCGGTGAGTCAACTTTGTAGAGTCATTTCCCTATGTGATCAAGTACAAATCTGACAAGATCAATATCGTTGCTGATGTACTATCCAGGAGGTATGCCTTGATTGCCTTATTTGATGCTAAACTCCTTGGATTTGATCTTATCAAATAACTCTATGATACAGACTCGAATTTCTCTGATATCTACAAATCTTGTGCTAAGTCAGGTCAGGGTAAGTTCTTCATACATGATGGAATTCTGTATTGTAATGACAAATTGTGCATTCCGTCATGCTTTATTTGGGAGTTACTAACCCGTGAAGCTCACGGAGGTGGTTTGATGGGACACTTTGGTGTCACCAAGACTTTGAGTACTTTGCAGGAGCATTTCTATTAGCCACGCATGAGGCGGGATGTGGAGCGAGTAGTATCACGCTACATTACCTGTCACCGTGCCAAGTCCAAGCTCCAACCCTTCGGTTTATATACATCTCTACCTATTCCTTCGGAACCTTAGGTTGACATTTCAATGGATTTTGTGCTTGGTCTGCTTAGGAGTAAAAGGGGTCATGATAGCATTTTTGTCATTGTTGATAGATTTTCTAAAATGACTCATTTCATTCCATGTCACAAGACGGACAATGCCACTCACATAGCTGATCTTTTCTTTAGGAAAGTTGTCCGTTTGCATGGTATGCCTAGGACTATTGTGTCTGATAGGGATGTCAAGTTTCTATCTTATTTCTAAACAACTTTGTGGGGGAAGTTGGGTATTAAGTTGCTATTTTCTACTTCCAGTCATCCCCAAACCGATGGCCAAACTGAGGTTCTTAACCACACGTTATCTACTCTTCTTAGGGCCATCATTAAAAAGAACCTCAAATTTTGGGAGGAGTGTTTATCACATGTCGAGTTGGCTTCTAACCGTACAGTTCATAGTGCTACACAGTTTTCTCTGTTTGAGGTTGTTTACGGTTTTAATCCTCTGACTCCCTTGGATTTGATGTCTTTACCTTTGTCTAAGCGTTCTAACCTTGATAGCAAGAAGAAGGCCGAGTTCGTCCAGACTTTGCACCAGTAGGTGAGGGCCAACATTGAAACTCGAACCCAGCAGTACCTCAAGTATGCCAACAAAGGTCGGCATTGCGTAGTGTTTGAACCAGGTGATTGGGTGTGGTTACATTTGCGCAAGGAGCATTTCCCTGTCCAACGTCGCAACAAGTTGCTACCTCGTGGAGATGGACCATTCCAAGTTATGGTGCGTATCAATGACAACGCCTACAAGATCGATCTTCCCGGTGAGTATAATGTCTTGGCTACTTTTAATGTTGCTGATTTGAGCCCCTATCTTACAGATGATGAGGTCGATTTGAGGACAACTCTTTCACAAGAGATGGGGAATGATGAGAAGGTCGAGAGAGCTATCCAAGTGGAGCAAGTGAAGGTGTCATTGGGGCCTATGACACAAGCTTGCGCGAAGAAATTGAATGAGACACTACAAACATTGGTTCGTGCGGCCCGAGAGTCGAGTGGAGAGTCAAAGGCCATCGAGGGGCTCAACGAAGCTAGGCATATTATCCTAGTTTTGGCCATCGCTGAAGATTAGAAGCCCATGGGTTGGCTAAGGGGTCCAAGGTGTGACGCCCCCACTTCTCCCTAAGGCGAACCAAAGGGTATCCGCGGGACGCCTGCCCAACTCTCGCCAGGACTCAAGCAATTTCCGTCCAAGCTTAATACAATACTAGACGTTACGATTAAATATCATAAATACAATCAGTGCGTAAGCATTCAAGCTTATCAATATTCAACATCTGCCCAATCATTACATCAGAATCCCGAAATACATCAATATTCAAAATATATATATATCAATCACAAGTCTAGCCCCAAAGTGCAACGGAAACCCTAAAACAAGAGTACGCCAAGAGGGGTTTCTCCAACATTTCTCCAAGTCCAATCCTGTTAAGGAAAACAAATCTACAGGGTGAGCAAAACGCTCGTGAGGCCAAGAACACACATGCAAGCACATTGTTCAAATAGCAATCCCAAATTTATTGCATAAAACCGTGATGTTTCAATAATCAACCATTCGAACAGGAAAAGTAATCAGAAACAATTCAAGGATATAGTAGCTCTCAGGAGCTAAGTTCCACTCGCTCTGTCGATGTCATTCGTATACCTTCCCACGTTGACCCTCCTATCAACCGGGTCGGTATTTCCATTTCCGTAGATCACCACTTACTTCCCTCCGTCCACCGTACACCTCCAGGGCCCACAAGTCATTTATAAGGCGATACTCTACAAGTATGCCAAGCAAGACCTCTTATTAGGTCGAGCTTATATATCTCATGACTAGCCTAGGTTCCCGACCAAGCCCATTGCCGGCTCGAGTCCAAGGTCGGCCTATGAGTTTGGGCGTCCCCCATTCATTTGAAAGTCGAGGAGGTCCACTCCAACGACATATGTAATCATAACATAACATTTCATTTCATTCATTCATTCAATACATTTCATTCATTCATTTGAAATTAGAACGAGTGCGATAAAGTACGCACCCGCCCTTATTTTTTTTAAAATTCCCAACAATTACCACAATTAAGCAAGTATCAAGAATTCACACACTTGACACTCACCGAGCAATTCAATAGGGATTATTCTTTGGAGATTCAAGTGTCCACAGTGAGATCCTCTTGAAGGTCTCCTTGTGCGCCTGGCAATTAATAGCGGATAATCACACAAATAACCCACTTATCAAGGAAGATTGTACTCTAGTATAATCTAAAGATTATTTCACAAAAGGAACCTCGATTACACGCAAATCGAGGTTCAACTAGCCTTTTATTATGTACAATATTATTTGAGTTTTTATCACGAAAAGCGAGGGCAAAACGTTTGAATAATACTAAGAGAATTAAGAATTTTGGAAAAACTCCTTTGCCTTGAAAATTGAGAAATTTCAGTTTTATCCTAAATCTTTGAAAAATCGTAACTCGCTCGGCATAAGTCGAGAATTGGAAAACTTTATACCGTTGGAAACCTCTTAGAAAGTACTATAAGTTCCTAGAAGACACTTTTTCCATGAATCAAAGTGGAAAGTGTTCAAAAATGAGCTTGAAGATGCAGGATTGGTTTACAAGGCAGAATTAAGTTGGATTTCGGCCAACTTTGAAAATTCGGCACGATTCACACGTTGCAAACCAGCCTCTGAAATTTGTCACTCAATTAGAGTTGCAAGCGAGGTTTATAACAAAACAAGCGGATCAAGAATCGGAGTTTCGAGTACCGAGATACGGTAGCTCAAAGTTGGGGAAATTCAAGACTGGAGAAGAATTTCCAGATTTGAACCTCTAACTTTAGTAATTTAATTGGGTATTGAAACGAACTTGGATTGGTACCAAAATTGGCAGTATTTTACTCCCATATGAAAGGTACCGTTCTATCAAATTTCAGGGAAAAATACCTTCGGTAAGATAGTTAATTAGTCAACCAAAGTTCAGGAAAATTATAAGGCAATCTGCCTTGAGACTTTCATTACCCATTTCAAAACGTTTAATCAAGCAAACTATCCAATCATGGTTCATTTGTGAAATAAAGGCCTAAGAACATCCATAATGCCTTTGGTAAGTGTTTAGTATCAAGAACATCAATTAACAAGTTCACTCCAAGATCTTGTTCCAAACCAGTCCAACATTAGGGTTTTTCCAAAACAGAGCAGTCCACTTGTTTCAGTCACAACTCAGTCAATTTAACTCGGAATGAGGTATGGTTTATGGCGTTGGAAAATACATTCATAGGACTAAAATATCACAGAAGAAATCGTTTCCAAATTCGGCACCCATCTGGTTCAAAATCGGCATCAAGTTGCTGCCTGAACACTTCATTCCAGATGAACAGAGCAACAGGACAGCGAACTTAAAACATTTGGTTCGGCTTGCTCACAAAGAATCAGAACGTGCATTATATACCAAATTAAATCCAGGAATGTCTAGTTTCAAACGCCACCAACGGCACATGATTTCGACATCCGAGGACAGAGTTATAGCCAAAATACTACCACTGGTCAGAATCATACGCGAACAGTTTTCCAGATTTGCTAGTTTCTCAAGAAAATTCATTTGCTCAATCAAACCTCAATATTTTCCAATGAAATTTTTCACACATCTAATACATCCTATAAACATCCAATTCAAGCTATTAGACCATTAAAAATTGGCCTCGAAATGGCCGAACATGGCAGGGGCAAAATCGGAAGTTTTTGCTTCTTACACCCAATGAAGTTTCTACTAATTACCCACCACTAATGCATCATTTTAACCACTAAACCAACAATATAACCACCATCAATCATCAAATCAGCAACAACAACCCAAGTGTGGGAATTCAAAGAGCCCACAATCACATTTTTACACCATACACAAGCTAACCAAATGCATGCATGAACTTAACAAGGTAAGATAGCTTCCAAACTTCAAGTTTCCAAGAGTGGATCATCACTTACTTTGGGTTGATGTTCAGCAGAATTTTCGGCCCTCTATTACCCCAGAAAAACCGTGATTTCCAGCCCTTGTTTGCAGCTCAAAATGCTCCTCAAGTATCAACCTAAGTGTGGTGCAAGTTTGGTTGAATTTGGAGATGATTTGGGGTGGTTTTGAGTGAAATTTGTGAGCAGAAATTTTGAAGCAAATGAGTTAGAGAGAGAAGAGAGCTGGTCGGCAATGAGGAGAGAGAAGATGGAGAGAAATCTGATTTCCTTTAGCTTCCAAGAGAAGGTGAAGTGAGTGGTGGAAATTCATCCAAAAGTCAACTCTCATTAGGGGCCGTTTGGTGCGATTACGGCTCGATTTTCTCGCGCGTTTGGTTCACTAGTGCACTAAACGTCCAATGCATTAATATTCATGTAAGTGTTATTCACTCTTAATTGTCCCGAAATAAGGGTCTAAAGTCCCTCAAATGAAGTCGCGCGTGTGAAAACGCGTACCGTCAAATTTAACGTTATAACGCGAAACTTCCGAGAAATTCTTATAACGATTGCACTACTAACTATCACTTGAGTATTTATTCATAAGATTACCTATTTTAGGACCATTGTATAAGTCTCCAATATTCCAAGCTTATTGTGCTGCTACGCGGATAAAATCTCCAAGCACTATTCACTATTTTTACTAAACGTAATCCAGAAAATTAACTCTTGAAACAAGTCACTTTAAAAATATAACGAAACTATATTTCCACGTAATTAGGTTCAATAGGTCTAGAAAATAATACTCGGAATAAATGAACAAGTAAATAATTAAATAAACTCAAATTAGGGTTTTAATAGGAGTTTTACGAGTCCTCACATGAGTCGAGTATTAACTCCTCAAATCTCCAATAAATTTGTATCCATGCGTCTTTTGGAAAACTATCCACGCGTAAGTAGTATATGCTCACTTAGAACTTATTCACCTTTAATTCTCGATTAACTTTTCTTAATCTGCTATTGTCCGTTCTTAATTTCCCCAGGATAATCATACTCTCGAATACAATATCACCTTGAAACACTCATGTTCATTATTTCTCACTCAAACAATCCTCCGAAAATTGAAGTTGTTAATGGGACGTTTTAAAAGCATAATGAAGACATTATTCCATACGAATGGATTTAAAATGGTCGTAATAAATTATTTGGGAAAAACAGGTGGGTTAATACTTAATTAAACCATTAATATTCGATAAAAATAAGAAATTTTTCGGGTCCTCACATCCTCCCCTCCTTAACAGAATTTCGTCCTCGAAATTCACACCTGAGAAAATATCATTCCCTTCATGGTTAAGTCTATCTGATCGATCACCAACGTACGTTTTTCGAACTTACACTTGACAATTTCCATTCATTCGACTAGCAGTCAAACCTTGATTTTTTTTTCAATAGATATTTTAACTTCCAAGTCATAGAGCAACTTAATCGGCCTCATGTCTACCTCATATAGGCAATATCTTCACTTCTTTAAGGCAAATATTGTAGTTATTTACTCCCAATCAGGAGTTGGCTACTTCCTCTCGTAATATCTTAACTTCCTAGAGGCATATACAATCACCTTATCGTGTTTTATTAATATACATTCTAAACCATCCTTTGAATCATCTGTGTAAATCACAAAATTACCTCCTACACCTGTACACCGATTAACATTCTGCATCTCAAGATTTTCCCTTACATATAGAACCTCAAATGGTTTGCCAAGTCTTGCACTATTACAAAAGTCCTTGATAACTAAAGGAAGTATTCGGCTAATTCCGAGAATTCCAAACTTCAATATGCTTTTCTGGTCGTTTCCTATTATACAATCTTTCATTTTAGTTGAGTCAATAATAATTCCTTCCTCAGATACTGTATAACCTAGAAAGGCTATTTCCTTCCAATCGAACTCACATATGTCGAACTTAACGAAAGTTGGTGCATTCTCGGGGTTTGTAACACATCTCCAAGTATCTTTCATGATCTTCTCAAACCTTAGAGTATACCGATATATCATCAATAAATGCCACCACAGATTAATCCAATTACGATCTAAAACCCCAATGCATTCAGGTCATAATTGGTACTAGTGCATTGGTCAACCCAATGGCGTAATTGAAAGTTCAAAGTGTCTCTATCTTGAATTGGAAGTGATTTTAAACACATCAGTTTTTAGAGTCCTCAACTGGTAATAACTCTACTTCAAATTCAACTGAAATAATATCACGGCTCCTTGCCATTGGTCGAAATTTCCGACTATGTGAGACAATGGAGCATTTGCTCTTAGTGGACACATCGTTCAAGTCTCGTTATTGTATATATATATATATACCCTCAAGCTTCCATTCCAAATGTGATATCCGACTCCTCAATCATTATGCTCGGAAATCTACCAAAGATTTTCTTTCATTAACCCAAGTCTCACAGTATTAATATATCAAATTGGTAACCAAACATTGGATTCCAACTTCAACACCAAGCTCTCGATTTGGTCACGATCCCTAGTCGCCTCCAGACCTTAGGGTGGTCTATATTCTCAAGCACAATCTCGACTATGTCTAATACCGTTCGTGTCTTATTATAAGTCTAAAAGTGTGGCAAGATTTTGAATATACATGTAAATCGTAAAACAAATCAAAAGCGGAGTAAAGTTTCATATGTCATAAGGATCATAATAGGTACATCAAGTGGGAATAGATTTATCAAATCATTTCAAAAGGAAAAGGGGAAACAATAAGGTCGTAACAAAACGTGCCAAATCGCCAAGATACAAAACAAAAGACTTTTTCCCTTTTCCACAAGGTGAAATGTCCAAAAGTGCTAGTCTATTCTAGAGTACTACAACCCCTATCCCTTGAGTGCAGTCAAAGCATCCTCGCTCGCAAAACTTCCACTACTAGAACCCCCTTCATAACCATTAGTACTAATTACTTCCATCTGGCACTTGATTGCTTTATAGCAGCCTAGCTGGCTGCTGAGTATTTCCTCTTTTTGATAGGGTTATCAGGGCAATTCGAAAACTTATGCTCGGTACTACCGCACTTAAAACATTTTCCTTGCTTTCTCCAGCACCCGGCTTCAGTGTGGTTAATCTTGCCACAGTATCCACAAGTTACATGAGAAGTGACGGCCTAACTAGTTTGAGAATTTCCTTTGTGTTTCTTCTCCAGTTCTACGTTCTGGCGTAGCAACTCAGTTTTCTCTGCATATTCTTGTTTCCACCGTCCTTCCCAGTACTCAGCTAGTTTTCTTTGAAATTCTACATCATTTCGAAGAATATCCATTTCCTTACGCATTTCTTCCAAGGTTGTCGTCTCACCGGTTGGTTTAAGTCAAATGCTACCTGCCAGGTAGATCAGAGGATCAAAATAAGTAACTATTCATAATGGAAGCTCAAGTCATAGTACTCTTTCATTCTTTTGCTTATAGGTCACCCCGAAATATAAATCTTAGCTATTCTCTGCCGAACATGGATGAGTTCTTAAGTCTCCATAAAATCACTACCATTAATTCAAATTACAACCAGATACGGGGACTTTATTCCTTGATATAAAATTTTCCATGTCTTACTTCAATCTTCGATACTTGTCTATGAAGTGGTTTGAAAAGGGATCAAAATCTCGTAGTCCCATTAGTGCCTTATAGTATCCTTTCAAATCAATCTTACTGTTTCAAGATTAGGTCCCTCGGGAAACCAAGATAGACGACCTTCAAGAATTATTTCATTTTCACACCTCTCCTGGTTCTTAGGTTGGATTATTGGTCCAAAGCTTTGGTACTTAACCAACCGTTCTAGGATATCAATCGTATGGTCAATGGTGGGAGCTATGTAGGTGTTTTCCTTCATTTCTAGGGTTTCGGTTCAATCCAGCAATCATTCCCTAATTATCCCCTGGAGCTTGGGGTGGCATAATCCTTCGCACTCGGCTCTTTTTTTTTTTTTTTTTGGCCACTCATAACTTTAACAGTCATCTAAACATGGCATAAAATGAATGTACATAAACGAAGTTTGAAAAGTGAGACTTTGATCACGCTAAACAAATACGAGAATAAAAGGGAAGACGCTAAGATAATCGCAAATACGTACAACCCCAATCATGGATTTGAAATCATAAAACAGTAAAGTCAAACATGTCGTGAGAAATGTTTAATTGCCTCAAAAGGTAGGAAACATATTGAAACAAGACACAAAATACAACGGCCTTTAAGCGAGCGTCACCCTGTCTATCTTTGGCAAAAACTATCAAAATAGTTTAAATCACTAAATTTGTGATTGGCGGAATCCAAAAGTCTTCACTACCTCCGTAGGATCAATTTCATTTTCAGCACTAGGAGTTTTAGATCTCATGTCCCTTATCGAATATCTTGTCATTCTCCACTCATTCGACCAAGGTAACACACCCACCCACCGACTCATCCATCCTGTCTTTAATTTCGAGCAGTACTCTAATCAAGTTGGTTTTTAGCTTTTGAAGCTTCTCACTAGGAGCCTTTGTCTTCCTCGCTCCTTAAATATCTCAATCTCCACTTCAGGAATCCTAGTAGTCTAGACATCCGCAATCGCCACCGGTTCTCGATTATCCCCTTGAATCACCCTATTTTCCTCAAATAGTCACTTCCGATGATCGGCCACTATAAACACTCCATTACTTGGGCACGAGTAAGTCCTTTGGAAATAACATATCGTACTAGTTCGGCGAGTTGGATTACACTTCCAACGAGCCCTCCCCTAGGCCCTTCACGGCCATGGTTACCATAATGCGTCTCCAAGACGGTGCAATGCCACCATTACTTTCCGCAACTTACAATTAAGATTAAAAGCTTAAATGGGACCAAATACACCAAATAAACTGGATTTGATCATCCCATACTATCCCACATGTATCACACAAGATCAAGACTCCTTATCATCGACTAATTCAAACCTAAGTTCTAGTTTTCGTTCCCACGAGCAGTCACTTAACTTTCCAACCAGTTCCACAGTCCGGCATCCTAAACTTTTAGGCCTAGGACACACTACAAAGATCTGAAGCCTAGGCTCTGATACCAACTGTGACGCCCCCACTTCTCCCTAAGGCGAACCAAAGGGTATCCACGGGACGCCTGCCCAACTCTCGCCAGGACTCAAGCAATTTCCGTCCAAGCTCAATACAATACTAGACGTTACGATTAAATATCATAAATACAATCAGTGCGTAAGCATTCAAGCTTATCAATATTCAACATCTGCCCAATCATTACATCGGAATCTCGAAATACATCAATATTCAAAATATATATATATCAATCACAAGTCTAGCCCCAAATTGCAACGGAAACCCTAAAACAAGAGTACGCCAAGAGGGGTTTCTCCAACATTTCTCCAAGTCCAATCCTGTTAAGGAAAACAAATATACAGGGTGAGCAAAACGCTCGTGAGGCCAAGAACACACATACAAGCACATTGTTCAAATAGCAATCTGTGAGAACCCGTAAATACCCTAAAAATTTTCCTAGGGTTTTAGTTCCCTTAATTGCATAATTTTTGCATTTTCTGGCTTAGAAACATTTTCTGGGTTGATTTTATGAGCAATTATAGTTTTTAGATGATTTTTCTAGTATTGGTGAGTTTTTAGAAAATTAAGAATATATACTGGACGTGGGACCCATTAGTGCGAAAAGTTCGAAAAAATTCGGCCAATTAGGTTAAATTCCGGATACTGTGTAAATTTTATCGGGTGTTAAGAGATAAGTAGAGTGTGTGAAGTGATTGATGTGAGAGAGAAAAGAAGTGATAAGAATGCATTAAATAGAGTGACAAGTGTCACCATGTTATTGGTTTTCCTTTAAGATTTACTATTCACAATTTTGACTTTTTTGACCAAAGGATTAAATATCCAAAAATTGCATAAAATTCACAATTTTTCTTCTCTTGTTGGCCGGCCCTCTCTCTCAAGTTCAAGGAAGGAAGAAAACCTCTTCAAGTCTTGATTTCTTCTTGCTTCAATCCATAACTCAACCAACTAAACTAGTTTCTACTCCATAAAATCTTTCTAGTTGGTGTTAGTGGTTGATTTGGTGAAGTTTTTGGAAGAGCTCAGGTGTCCAACACCTCTACCTCTCTTGTTACTAGGTGAGTGGTGTGTGTATCTTCCTTCTACATCTAATGATGCTTAAGTTATGCTTATTAGTGATTAAAGTGCTGAAATTTCTGGTTTTTATCTTGACTTGAAGTGATTTGGTGAAGTTTTCCATTTATTGATGATTTTTCTGGTTTAATTGGATTATGATGGTGTGGTTGTTTGTGATGATTGGCAATGGCCTATAATAACTCTAGTGGGTGTGAAATGTGGATAAATGCAACCAATTTTGGATTTAGAATGAAAACTGAAAAGTTAGGGTTCTTAAATCCCCAATTCTGTCCGGTTTTGGATCATAGGGTTAGAGGCTGAATTTGACTTTCCTCAAAACATGAAAGTTGTAGGTATTGATGTGTTTGAGGTGCCTGTAAAATTTCAGGTCATTTGCATTAATGTGGAATGAGTTATGACGAAATTACTGTAGCTGTTCTGCTTTGGACAGAATGCGAAAACTGTACTGGTTATTGGCCATTTTGACTGGAATTGGTTTGGATTTAGTTGTTGGTGTCTTCTGATGAAATGTAGCGGGATGTCTTAGCTAACATATGCCTTTGGAATTTCGGCATTTGGACTTGTATAGACTAAGTTATAGTAATTACAGTTTTGTGTGATTTGCAAACCTGTTTTGGTAATTCTGGTATAGTATTTGGCATTTTCGACCTTTTTAAGCTAGGAACTGGATTGAGTGACCTTCTTCATTGTTGTAGCCCTGTTCCATAGCTTCGAAGCGGTGGGTCTTACACCCCCATCCAATAATCGTAGTGAGAGTTGTGCCATTACCGCATTATGAGGTCGAATCCGGTTTTCTTTCCAAGGCCTAAGTTTAAGGCCTTTCTTAATTCCTGGTTTGCTATCATGCTTGTATATGTTTATAAAACCCTATTGGGGTTGTGATTGGCATTGCTATATGACTCGTTATCGAGTCTCATTGCATTTGTTTACTTGTTCTAGGGCGTGACGGTGGTTCACGACATTCCCCTGACGGAAGTGCATGAAATAGCACTTATTTGATTTGTGAGTATACTACTCACTTAAATGTTACAATGTGGCTTTGTTATATGTGTAATTGATGCCTTGAAGGCTTATTTGCTTATTGGAAGTGATTAAGGTGAGGGTGTACTTGACCGCCCTCACCCCTTGTGATTTTATTCATGGTTAATGACTGTTCACTGAAATACTGTACTGGTTATATGAAATACTGAATTCCACTCATGGAAACTGATTTGGTGTCGTTTGGATGAATGTCCAACGGCTTTACTGTATCACTGAGCTCAACCCCGTTTGGTAGTCAATTGGATCGATGCCGGCGAGGGCTTGGTCGTGAAAATTGTCTTGCCACGGGGACTGTACTGAGGAACCTTGTAGTAATGAGACTCTTGGTTCCGGTATACTCGAGTATTACCAAAAGTGACTGAATGGAGTGCGGGCCCGGTTGGGGTATGATTGGTGGAAGGAAAGGAAGTAAAGTGAGGTCTACGGTTTTGGTACTTTTAACATTGACGGAGGGTCAATGAGGTTGGATCAAGATTGCAAGTGTGGAAATGGGCTCTTGAGAGCCAACCGTATCCTTTCACTGGTTTGATTTATCTCTTAATTGCATTTTTGAACTGAACGGTTATGATTATGTGATCTTGACTGCTTTTGTGTGATAGTTGCTCACTGGGCTTTAGCTCATACCGTGCCATTTGTTTTCCTTACAGGAAAATGACCACTTTTGGAAAGAATGTGCTAGTTGGTTCAAGTTGAGCTCATGTGAATGTATATTTTGAATAGCCCCTTGAGGGTGAAAACCCTAAGTGTTTTGTTGCAACCAATGGTTGGCTTGTAAATGGTTATTTGTACATGTATGAACTAGTTGAATATTTGATATGCCGTCTTGGCTTGCAAATGTTGGTTTCCAATGTATATATATGTTTGGTCGATGCTTGGTTGGATTTCGAACTGATACGCGTTTCAAACGGAAAAGAAAAAAAAATTTGGAAAAGGAAAGGGCCAAATCCGGCCGGATTCTGACGTGTCCTCTACTGTTCATCGCGGCTTCGATTTTCGTTTTTTTTATTTTGTGATTTTGACCTATTTGCACGCGTTGGTAAGCTCCGGAGCGCATTAGATCGACGTTAACTGATCCGTAGTCCTGGCGAGAGCTGGGCAGGCAGTCCGCTAACCCCTTTGGTTCGCCTTAGGGGAAAGTGGGGCTGTTACACAATCCCAAATTTATTGCATAAAACCGTGATGTTTCAATAATCAACCATTCGAACAGGAAAAGTAATCAGAAACAATTCAAGGATATAGTAGCTCTCAGGAGCTAAGTTCCACTCGCTCTGCCGATGTCATTCGTATACCTTCCCGCGTTGACCCTCCTGTCAACCGGGTCGGTATTTCCATTTCCGTAGATCACCACTTACTTCCCTCCGTCCACCGTACACCTCCAGGGCCCACAAGTCATTTATAAGGTGATACTCTACGAGTATGCCAAGCAAGACCTCTTATTAGGTCGAGCTTATATATCTCATGGCTCGCCTAGGTTCCCGACCAAGCCCATTGCCGGCTCGAGTCCAAGGTCGGCCTATGAGTTTGGGCGTCCCCCATTCATTTGAAAGTCGAGGAGGTTCACTCCAACGACATATGTAATCATAACATAACATTTCATTTCATTCATTCAATCAATACATTTCATTCATTCATTTGAAATTAGAACGAGTGCGATAAAGTACGCACCCGCCCTTATTTTTTTTAAAATTCCCAACAATTACCACAATTAAGCAAGTATCAAGAATTCACACACTTGACACTCACCGAGCAATTCAATAGGGATTATTCTTTGGAGATTCAAGTGTCCACAGTGAGATCCTCTTGAAGGTCTCCTTGTGCGCCTGGCAATTAATAGCGGATAATCACACAAATAACCCACTTATCAAGGAAGATTGTACTCTAGTACAATCTAAAGATTATTTCACAAAAGGAACCTCGATTACACGCAAATCGAGGTTCAACTAGCCTTTTATTATGTACAATATTATTTGAGTTTTTATCACGAAAAGCGAGGGCAAAACGTTTGAATAATACTAAGAGAATTAAGAATTTTGGAAAAACTCCTTTGCCTTGAAAATTGAGAAATTTCAGTTTTATCCTAAATCTTTGAAAAATCGTAACTCGCTCGGCATAAGTCGAGAATTGGAAAACTTTATACCGTTGGAAACCTCTTAGAAAGTACTATAAGTTCCTAGAAGACACTTTTTCCATGAATCAAAGTGGAAAGTGTTCAAAAATGAGCTTGAAGATGCAGGATTGGTTTACAAGGCAGAATTAAGTTGGATTTCGGCCAACTTTGAAAATTCGGCACGATTCACACGTTGCAAACCAGCCTCTGAAATTTGTCACTCAATTAGAGTTGCAAGCGAGGTTTATAACAAAACAAGCGGATCAAGAATCGGAGTTTCGAGTACCGAGATACGGTAGCTCAAAGTTGGGGAAATTCAAGACTGGAGAAGAATTTCCAGATTTGAACCTCTAACTTTAGTAATTTAATTGGGTATCGAAACGAACTTGGATTGGTACCAAAATTGGCAGTATTTTACTCCCATATGAAAGGTACCGTTCTATCAAATTTCAGGGAAAAATACCTTCGGTAAGATAGTTAATTAGTCAACCAAAGTTCAGGAAAATTATAAGGCAATCTGCCTTGAGACTTTCATTACCCATTTCAAAACGTTTAATCAAGCAAACTATCCAATCATGGTTCATTTGTGAAATAAAGGCCTAAGAACATCCATAATGCCTTTGGTAAGTGTTTAGTATCAAGAACATCAATTAACAAGTTCACTCCAAGATCTTGTTCCAAACCAGTCCAACATTAGGGTTTTTCCAAAACAGAGCAGTCCACTTGTTTCAGTCACAACTCAGTCAATTTAACTCGGAATGAGGTATGGTTTATGGCGTTGGAAAATACATTCATAGGACTAAAATATCACAGAAGAAATTGTTTCCAAATTCGGCACCCATCTGGTTCAAAATCGGCATCAAGTTGCTGCCTGAACACTTCATTCCAGATGAACAGAGCAACAGGACAGCGAACTTAAAACATTTGGTTCGGCTTGCTCACAAAGAATCAGAACGTGCATTATATACCAAATTAAATCCAGGAATGTCTAGTTTCAAACGCCACCAACGGCACATGATTTCGACATCCGAGGACAGAGTTATAGCCAAAATACTACCACTGGTCAGAATCATACGCGAACAGTTTTCCAGATTTGCTAGTTTCTCAAGAAAATTCATTTGCTCAATCAAACCTCAATATTTTCCAATGAAATTTTTCACACATCTAATACATCCTATAAACATCCAATTCAAGCTATTAGACCATTAAAAATTGGCCTCGAAATGGCCAAACATGGCAGGGGCAAAATCGGAAGTTTTTGCTTCTTACACCCAATGAAGTTTCTACTAATTACCCACCACTAATGCATCATTTTAACCACTAAACCAACAATATAACCACCATCAATCATCAAATCAGCAACAACAACCCAAGTGTTGGAATTCAAAGAGCCCACAATCACATTTTTACACCATACACAAGCTAACCAAATGCATGCATGAACTTAACAAGGTAAGATAGCTTCCAAACTTCAAGTTTCCAAGAGTGGATCATCACTTACTTTGGGTTGATGTTCAGCAGAATTTTCGGCCCTCTATTACCCCAGAAAAACCATGATTTCCAGCCCTTGTTTGCAGCTCAAAATGCTCCTCAAGTATCAAGCTAAGTGTGGTGCAAGTTTGGTTGAATTTGGAGATGATTTGGGGTGGTTTTGAGTGAAATTTGTGAGCAGAAATTTTGAAGCAAATGAGTTAGAGAGAGAAGAGAGCTGGTCGGCAATGAGGAGAGAGAAGATGGAGAGAAATCTGATTTCCTTTAGCTTCCAAGAGAAGGTGAAATAAGTGGTGGAAATTCACCCAAAAGTCAACTCTCATTAGGGGCCGTTTGGTGCGATTACGGCTCGATTTTCTCGCGCGTTTGGTTCACTAGTGCACTAAACGTCCAATGCATTAATATTCATGTAAGTGTTATTCACTCTTAATTGTCCCGAAATAAGGGTCTAAAGTCCCTCAAATGAAGTCGCGCGTGTGAAAACGCGTACCGTCAAATTTAACGTTATAACGCGAAACTTCCGAGAAATTCTTATAACGATTGCACTACTAACTATCACTTGAGTATTTATTCATAAGATTACCTATTTTAGGACCATTGTATAAGTCTCCAATATTCCAAGCTTATTGTGCTGCTACGCGGATAAAATCTCCAAGCACTATTCACTATTTTTACTAAACGTACTCCAGGAAATTAATTCTTGAAACAAGTCACTTTAAAATATAACGAAACTATATTTCCACGTAATTAGGTTCAATAGGTCCAGAAAATAATACTCGGAATAAATGAACAAGTAAATAATTAAATAAACTCAAATTAGGGTTTTAATAGGAGTTTTACGAGTCCTCACATGAGTCGAGTATTAACTCCTCAAATCTCCAATAAATTTGTATCCATGCGTCTTTTGGAAAACTATCCATGTGTGAGTAGTATATGCTCACTTAGAACTTATTCACCTTTAATTCTCGATTAACTTTTCTTAATCTGCTATTGTCCGTTCTTAATTTCCCCAGGATAATCATACTCTCGAATACAATATCACCTTGAAACACTCGTGTTCATTATTTCTCACTCAAACAATCCTCCGAAAATTGAAGTTGTTAACGGGACGTTTTAAAAGCATAATGAAGACATTATTCCATACGAATGGATTTAAAATGGTCGTAATAAATTATTTGGAAAAAACAGGTGGGTTAATACTTAATTAAACCATTAATATTCTATAAAAATAAGAAATTTTTCGGGTCCTCACACAAGGCCCATTATTAGTTCAGTATAGTGTAATAAAGAGGCCCAACTAGCTTGTGGTTTGGACCTTAGTCGCTGTTAGTCTTTGAATCAATGGGCTAGGCCATGTGGGTCTTAGGGTCAATAGCATTTTAGCGAGCCACGTAGTTAGTCCCTACGCTGAGCTGGTTCAGGGGTCTCGTTGACCAGTCAGCGAGTCGGGGGTCCAGGGGGAGACGCGCCCCGGTGGGGACTTGGGGGCAACGCCCCCGGAGCTTACAGTAATATGTTGTGTCGCTAGTGTCGGCCCAAAGAGAAGCCCATGGGCTGGCCGAATTTCCTTCATGTTTTCCAAGCTTTGTTAGGCCTTAGTCACAGCTAAAATAGCCTTAAGTCATTGTTTACACGGAGTTTTTGATAATTAATAAAATTACATTGAGAGTTCTCTCAAAGCTTCATTGAAGCACCTTGAATATCTTAGATTTATATCGTAAGTATTCAATTGACTTATCAATCTAGGACTGCACTAGATTGTGGCATTTTCTACAAA
Organism: Coffea arabica; assembly: GCF_036785885.1. Lineage (NCBI taxonomy): Eukaryota > Viridiplantae > Streptophyta > Magnoliopsida > Gentianales > Rubiaceae > Coffea > Coffea arabica. Next base: position 22,152,872 of record NC_092316.1, read on the forward strand.
TACCGAGGTTCGTTGACCACGTGATCAACGGGTTTAGGCGATCCGTTGCGTTTGTCATTTTCAATGTGAATATGTCACAGCTCCACCTTCCCCAAAGGCGAACCAAATGGGTTAGCGAACTACCTGCCTAACTCTCGCCAGGACTAACGAGACAGTTCAATGCGATCCAAAACGTTCCGAAACATACAAGCGCGCTTAAACAGGTCAAAATTACAAAATTAAAAAAAAATGAAAATCGGAGCCGACATGAACGGTGCCAGCACAATTCAAAATCCGGCAGGAATCTGGCCGGATACTGGCCAGAGAGCAAAGCCGGATTCTATTTTTTCCCCAGGGCAATCCGGCCACCAATCCGGGATTCGACCCTGTCTTTTCCCGCCAAATTTTTTCCTTTAGCCGTTTGAAATTCGAATCTGCCCGAAATCCGTCCAAACATCAACAACCCATATAACCAAGAAATCACATAATTACGAGCCCAAAATTTCAAATCAAAGGTATTAAACAAGTTTATACACAAATGGTTCCATGGTTACAATTCAAATGAGAAAGTTGGAACCGAATACATTTAAGGTTTTGTCCATTGAGGAGTTATTCAAAAGAATATGTGCAACTAGCTCAACTTGGTAACAAAGTATCAAGGCCTTGCAAAAGGTGTTCAAACCCCTGTAATGAAAACAAAAAGAATAGGGTGAGCTTTCGCCCAATGAGGTACTTTCACTCAAGCAAGGATGTTCAATTAAGCATACATTCGTTCATTCCAAATTCATTCAATAAAGAAACTAAGTAAAGTCACATATCAATACAAGTGGCAAAAGGATACGGACGGCTCTTAAGAGCCCCTTTCCTCGCTTGCCTTACTTGATCGTATCTCATTGACCCTCCGTCAATGTACAAGGAGTAACCAAACGTAGACTCCGCTTTACTCCCTTTCCTTCCACCTCACATACCTCAACCGGGCCCGAACTCCAAACAATTTAGAATTGGTAATACTCGAGTATACCGGAATCAAGAGTCTCATACTCCAAGATTCCATATAACAGTCCCCATGGCTCGTTAATTTTCCCGACCAAGCCCTTGCAGGCTCGATTCAATTGACCACCAATGGGGTTGAGCTCAGTGATAACAGTAATGGCCATTGGATACTTGTCCAAACGACACCAATTCAAGTATATTCATGTACCAATCCAGTTACACAGAAACAGTCATATAAGATATAAAGGGTGAGAGTGATCAAGTACACCCTCACCTCAATCAATATCAACAATGCAATTAAGCAATCAAGTCATCGATTCCAAGTGTAACAAAGCCACATAGTAACAATCAAGTGAGTAGTACACTCACCAAGCAAGCAAAGAGAATTTTCACACTTGTCCACCCGATGAGTGTCTCGGACCATCGTCACGCCCTAAAACATTCAAACAAGCACAATGAGACTCGATTACGAGTCATAAATCCAAGCCACGAGTCACTAATGTAAAACTAAAGAAACTTGCAATAAAAGAAGAAATACTCTGCACTAAAGGTTTAGATAATCCTAAGGTCTCTAATTACCCCTAAAACAACCCAAGTCCAATAAAACACAAGAACCCCCAATTTGGACAGCATTTTCCCTTAAAATTCCAAATTTCCAACCTACAACCATCACCCATACTTTCCAAATACAATCACCAAAACCATTACAAGTCATAAATCCTTCAATACACCATATTAGAGTCACAAAACTCTTTAATCCAAGCCAATTCAAGTGCTATATAGAAACCCTAGGAAAGCCCCAAATCCCAACCCTAAATCTGAAATTTTCTGTACAATGCAGAAATTTTCCGCAAACAACCACAATTTACGCACTATAGCCTCATTCTAAACCATTCCAAGCCATCACCCATGGCCCAACAATAGTGAACATATAAAAACAGGAAAATCATGAATAAATATAAAAATTCACCAATTTCTACCAGGAGTCATGAAATAACACCTAAAACAATCTCTTTAACTCACATAAGCCACTAATTACACATTATTGAGAAGAAAAGAGAGGTTCCTTAGCTACTCACCTTACCAACTCAAGAAAGGAAACAACTTAGGACCACTTTCTTCCAAACCACTTCACAACCAACCTCACTACTACTAAACCAAGGGTTTTTATGGAGAAATTTCAAGTTTAATCGGTTGAATTAGGAGATTGAACAAGATTGGAGGTAAGAAAGTTGAGAGTTTTCTTTTCTTTTCTCCTTAGAGAGGGCCGGCCAAGAAGCTTGCAAATGAAGATGATTTTTGGGTCAATTTTGGTTTAATTGGTAAAGTGGTGAATAGTGGTCAAAGTCCAAGAGATAATCACCAAGTGACACTTGGCACTCTCATTAATGCATGGCTATCCTTTTGTCCCTCTCACACCAATTCATATAGTAACCTCTAGTTATCTCTTAACACCTGCTAAATTAATTTCGGTATACAAAACTTAACATAACTGGCCAAGTTTTACCAAACTTTCAGCACTAGCGGTCCCACGCCCGGTATATACTTCTAAAATCTCATGAACTAACTCATACTAGAAAAATAATTTAAAAACCATATTTACCCAGAAAAATGCTTTAGAAAATTTTCCTAACAAAGAAAATCTAGAAAAGCGTGTGTGATACCCCAACTTTTAGGATCACCTTTTGTTTAGTCTCAAAAAGGATATTACGGTTTCTTTAGTTTATTTTTATTTTAAAACATTATTTTGTTTTAAAGAAGAAACTAAAGTTATTTCTTTGGGTTTGATTTAAAACCTTGTTTTGTTTTAAAAGACTAGAAACCCTAAAAGTCTAATCGAAACCCTAGTTTCATTTGTGATTGACCGTTTTCTCAAATTTCTCACATTTTAACCGAAACCCTAAATTTGATTTATGGAATTGTAAAACCCTCACGTTTTTCTTAAAAATCCCCTTTTATTTGGAACTTATGGTTTTATAATAGCCCTACTATCCAATCACACCACAATAAGTGTAAACAAATATAGAAGTAAGGGTTTTCATTGTCCGTTTTTAAGTTAGAGTGAATTAGGGTTTTCACGTTTTTCCATAATATGACTATTCGGTACGGAGTGAGGATCAAATTTGGTAGGTAAGAGTGATTTTTGGATGAGGAAATATTATATGATTAGAAGTGATAATAATAAGTTAGTGATTAGAAGTTAAAACCCTAGTATACGCGATTTAAGAAAAATCGGCTCAAACCAACGGGTATCGATTACTACCGATTGAACCCACCACTTGACCACCACTTCCTTACCACCGCATACCCTTGATATTTTTACAAAATATCTCTCTCATTTTCAGCCAAGTGACCAAAATTTGTGGCCAAAAATGCAAGGGAGAGAGAGAAAAATTTGCATGGCTTTGGTGGTGACAAGTGTCACCACCCTATGGCTCTTTGATTTATTTTTTTTCCTTATTCTTTTATCCTTCATTTCAGCTTATTTTCCTTCATTTCTTTCTGTTTCGGTCGAGCAAGGGAGAGAGAGAGAGAGAGCAAGAAAGAAAAAACCTTCAATCCATCTTGATTTGCACCATTTGAGTGAAAGAAACAAGATTCTAAACCGATTAACTTGTGAGTTGTGAACTTGGGAACCTAAGGGAACAAAAAATTTCAAGAGGAGGTGAAGTATTACTCTTGCAAGCCCTTTTGTTGAGGTATAAGGTCTGACCCATGGCTTTGGTTCTTTTAATTTTTGTTTAAGATGTTATATAACCCATGTTTTGGTTAGATTAGTAGCTATACAAGTTGTTGTGATGATTTTGGGGTGATGTATGTAAGCTAGGGTTTGACTGATTTCCTTCTTATACTTGTTGTAGGAGTGGTATATGATGTATATAGGCTTGTATAAGAGGTTGTGGTAGTGATTGAATCAAGAAAATGAAGAGATTGCCCTTGAAATCCCAAAATTCCAGATTTCTGGAAATCCTAGCTTTAGTTCTGTCCGGTTCTATTTCATCATGTTAGAGGCCGAACTAGGCTTAGCTTGATTTTTGTCCTTGTATTGTCTTGAGCCTATTGAATGGCTATTGAAATGAGATTGTTGTGTGTGTAACTTTGGGTTTGTTTGAGGAAAATATTGAAGCCATAAATGGCTGCAAAATAGGTAAACACAAGGGGCATGCCGCCAAATTTTTGCTAGAGGAATTAACCTAGCCTTTGGAGTTCTAGTTCTGTATTTTGCAAATATGACTTGAATACACTAAAAACTGGGTCGAGGTGTCTTCATGAAAGTTGTACCCTTTTGTCTAATATTCGAGACACTATCTAATACATTTTGACCCGATAACTACAGCTCCAATTATGATCAAAATCGTGTAACCTGTTTTGTACCATTTTTTTAATTATTTTTGACCGTTTTCGACCGTTCTCAATCGTTTAAGTTATAAACTGCTATTGTATAGCCGTTTCACTTATGTGTGTATATAATCTGTCTATACAGATTGTGAGGCTTTTGACGGTGATGGTCATGCTCAGTGAATTGCATCGTTTTCATGCCAAGCTTTATCAAGTGAGTAATTGGGTTGTTTATTGATGTGGAATTGTTGAAGTACCTTGTATATGTTAAATGGGTACTTAGGCGAGGGTGTACTTTATCTCACTCGACCTAAGCCCACCCTTTGATTTGATTTCCTATGTGAGAATACATGTCTTATGTTGAATATCACCCTTTTGCTGTGTGCTGATGAGGGTGATTACATGACTTGAGTATCACCCTTTTGCTGTGTACTGATAGGGGTGTTTACATGACTTGAATTAAACCCCATTTGCTGTGTGCTCTTTGGGGTAAGTACTTTGTTGTGTACTTTGTTGAGAGATACCATCTATTGAGAGATCGGATATCTCAGGGCTTGGTTCCAGCCCGATTCCAAGGGTTAGATGAACTATTCCAGCCCGATTCCAGCTGGGGCTTGGCCAAAGATAGTTCCATGCTAAACTTGGGATTTAGTTCCTTGTTAAAGCTTTGACGAAAGCTAAGTTATTTTGTTTCGCTCGAGCTGCTGTGTGCTGTTGACTGGTCAGCGGGGGTTGATAAGGTGAATGGGGAAGTTTAAGTGGAGTCTACGGACCATGAGTACTTTGGTTGACGGAGTGTCAACAGGCGTTCAAGCTCGGGAAATTGAACTGGCTTTGGAGCCACCCGTATCCTACCATTGTGATGTCACTTTTCTGTTATTGATGTGAATTATCCGGATTTACTTGTTCATTATGTGAGTTACATTTGTACCCCCTGATTATTCACTAAGCATATAGCTTACCCCTTTCCATTTGTTTTCCTTAGTAGGGGGCCAACACGGGGATCGTTCGGGCAGGTGTTAGACATTTGAGCTATAGAATAGTTGAACTTGTACTTGTATAAGTTGATGAGTAAGATGTATATAGTTATCGTGGTGGTTGTTGTTAACACCTTTTCTAGGGTTGACTTTCTGGTACTCATGGTATGTATGACTTGATGAACTAGTTTATGCAACTTTTGAAGCTGTAATAGAGTTAATAGAGCTTTTTTTTTGACGTGGAATCTATTTTTCCATTTTAAGCATTGAGTCTCGGCGAGAGCTGGGCAGGCGACCCGCCGAACCTTGGGAAACGCCCTAAGGGGAGGTGGGGCCGTCACAGCGTGCAATTAAATAAAATAAAACCTAGAAAATAAGAAAAGTTACGGGTTCTCACACTCTCTCCCCCTTAAAAGAATTTCGCCCTCGAAATTTCTCACCTTGATTCACGAACAGTTTAGGGTATTTCTTTTTCATTTTTTCTTCCACCTCCCATGTAGCCTCCTCTACCCCATGATTTTTCCACAATATCTTTACCAAAGGAATCTGTTTGTTTCCCAGCTCTTTAACTTTTCGGTCAAGCAACTGTACAGGTTTCTCTTCATAAGTGAGCAATTCATCTATTTCGATTTCCTCCGGTTGTAAGATATGAGATGGGTCGGGATAGTACTTCTTAAACATTGAGACGTGGAAGACGTTGTGAATTCTGGAGAGACTCGACGGCAATTCTAACCGATACGCTACTGTACCTACTCTCTGGAGAATCTTGTAAGGTCCGACGAACCTCGGTTGCAATTTGTTCCCTCTACCCGTCGTGATGCTCCGTAACGGTGTAACCTTGAGGAAAACAAGGTCGCCAAGCTCTTTTGTCGATTTTGAGCCGTTTGGAGTCTTTGCCGTATCAATTTGACTTTTTCTCGTGCCTCCTCTAGCTCCCCGTCCGAACTTGGAGGGGGTACCTTTATCTCCTTACCCGAAACTGCTTCCAGGAAAGCCTCGCTTCTTTGCCTAGAAGTTCCGTACTTGAACCCTAGCGCTCTCTACCCGTTGGGCCTTTTCCACGGCCTCGCTAAAAGCATTAATCTGGGCCACCGCGAGGTCCTTCTGGATTTCTACGTTCAGACCCTGGATAAAGCGCCTTATTCGACGTTGTTCGGTCATGATCAGGTCAGGAGCAAATTTGGATAGGCGGGTGAACTGGCTCTCGTACTCCGCTACCGACTGGGCCCCTTGACGAAGTCGGATAAACTCATCTTCCTTCCGTTCCTGGACTAGAGGAGGGAAGAATTTCGCGTTGAACTCCCGTTTAAAGTTCATCCAAGTTCTGGGCGTTTGTTCCCGTTCTCATTTTTGCCGAATAACATTCCACCAGGAACGGGTCGCCCCTTCTAGCTGAAAAACAGCGAAAGTCACCTGCCTTTCTCGGGTGTAATGCAGGGCCGCAAAAATATCTACCATCTTCTCGAACCATCTTTCGGCTATATCCGGATCGGGCCCCCCAATAAACTTGGGTAGAGCAAACTTTTGGAATCTTTCGAGAGCTCTGTCCTCTCTCTCGACGTTGTTGCCAGGATTTCCAGGATTAGGGTTATGGTTTTGACCCTTTTGCTGCACCACTTGTACCAACAGGTTGGTCATTTGCCGCATAATGGCAGCTATTTGCACGTTTGGGTCAACCCTCGGTTCAGGATTAGGTCCCGATGAGGTTTCCCCAGCACCCTGGTCTGACGTAGGTTGCCTACTCCCACACCCACGTCCCCATCCACTACGTGTGCCTTCTGTAGACACCAAATTTTTGAACCGTTTTATTTTACTTTTAGTTTATTTTTATTTTTATTTTTATTTTAGTAATCATTATTATCTATTAATTTCATAATTTTTGTTTTAGGTATTTTCTAGTGTTTGTTCAGCATTTTAGATTATTATTGTGTATTGTTTCATTTTAGTTCTATTTTGTATTCGTTTTTTGTCTTTTTGGTTGTTTATTTTTGTTATAAGACTTTTAACATAAAATTTGTAACGAAAAAAGAGAAAAAAAGAAAATTGTTCACAAAAATATGTTTATTTCTTTTAAATTCAATCTTTTGGCATTTTGTTAAGTTATTTTGAAAAAAAAAAGAAAAAAGAGGAAAATGATGAAAATGGAAAATGAAAAAAGAAAAGATGGGATTTGCACTTTGTTGTTCTAGTTTATTTTTCATCAAATGTTAATTAAATTTTTTTTTATTTATTTTTATTATTTTCAATATTTTGTTTAATTAAGTTTTAAAAAAAAAAAACTCCCGTAGCATGTAAGCTGCATTTTTTCGCAGCTTGCAAGGGAGGGCTCGGTGAGACCTTTAGCTGCAATTTGAGGAAAGATGTTTAGGGTTGTGGTGCCCTATATAAATAGAAAAGAAAGGCAGCCGGCAAAAGAGGAGAGGGATAGAAAACATACGGCGTAGAGAAAGGCAAGACAGCCACGGGTTTTCATTGAAGAGAGCACGGTTGAAAACGGAGGGAAAAAGAGAGAGGGGGTGAGACGGCTGAAAAGAAAAACTGGAAACAAACGTGAGCCAAGAGCAAGAGGGAAGATTAAAAGGACGGCTGGGGTTACTGGCTGAGAGGTTTTTTTGAAAAAAAAAACAAAGAGAGGACTGGCGGCTAGGTTTAGAGTTTGAGGGGCTGATGACGGCTGAAGGGAGAGGATAGAAAGAATCTTTTTTAATAAATCATCAATTTTATCCAATTCATTTGACCCACTTTTTCCCCTTTAGGGTTTGAGTCTAAGGGTCACTGAATAAAAGTAATCGAGACATTGCAACCCCTTTTACACATCATTTATGTATTGATCAAAGCAGTCAATCCATTCGGACCTTGTCCTCATTTTTAGAACAAATGTCTCTTCTTATTCCAATTGATCAAACTTTTTCATATTATTTTTCAGTTGATCGGATTCATCAGGTATTGTATGGTGCCTACCTTAGAGGATTGCATTTTTATGCTAGGCCTACCCTTGGCATAAGAAGGGCTCCCCCAGAGGACATGCATACCGATTTTATAGTCTTGCTTACTAACTCAGGGTGTTTTTTCTTTTGTTTTTCCCCCTTCCCCTGCATCATAAAAATGTTTCAATAAGGTGAAAATATTTTTCTATATCTGATAACAATTTTGATCCGATAAAGTTTGAAAAGTATTACTTGATTCTTGGGCAGATCCTACAATGTAAAGCATGAAGGATCTATTTGGAAACGTTAGGCTAAAGCGTCTAAGAGACTTCATAATTGTTAGTCAAAGAAAGTTTTGTTTGTTGATACATTTTTGTTCCAAAAGAAAAGGAGACAAAAAGTGTATATGTGGAGCTTTTTAGAAGTTTTTCTCATTTGTATTGTAATTGAACAAGAAATTTTGTTTCAAACTTTTTCAGCAATAAAGTTTTTGGATAATTATTGTATTGATGTACATTTCATTCTTTTGCTCATCAGAGATTTCATGATGAATTTAGGAAATAAAGCTAAATTGAGATTTCCTCAACCTCCAGCCTGAAATGCACAAGTGTCTGCCTTCTAAAATCCTTACGTACACTAAATTGGTGATCCGAGTTATCCAATAAGAGTGCTCAAAATTAAAAGAGGTCACTCAAAAGGCCCAATGAGATACCTTTTTTCCTTCACTGTACAATTCATATTTTTGCCCACTTCTATTGGCCCAGAATAAAATCAGTCATATTGATTGATAAATTACAAATTGGGACAATTTTTGCTTGAAAAATGCCCATTGTGTCTAATTATATTTAATTCACATCTAAGTGAAAGCAAAAATGTACGTTATTCTGGTTTGTTTTGAAAATTTGGAATGATACTTCAAGCGTTCGTTTCTCTATCCATACAGATTCTATCATTTGCTCTCCCATTTGAGCCTTTGAAAGAATAATTTCGTTTCAAATAATCGCCTTGATGATCACTACCCTACATTGAAAATTTTTCAAATATAAAAAAAGGAATGGATTCTCAATGAGCATTTCGTTACTCTGGTTGTCATGAAGCATAAGAATGATACTTTGGCCATCGTTTCTACAACCTAAACACTATTTATCCCTTGCATTCTCATTTGAGCTAAAATGGGTGGTTCTTTTCAAAAAGTACTTATGATCGCATCCCACATTGGGGAAGGAGATTGGAGAATTTTTCAAAAGAAGGGGAAAAGCAAAAATGCTAGAATTAAAAGAAAAGAGGGAATCACAAATTGGGGAAATTTGATTATATCTGGGCTTCAATTTTGAAAAGAAGATGGAGAAAAGAAGAAGGAAGAGTGTCCGGCAAATCACCTATGTTTCACAAATATGGATGAATGGGGATCATCTTCAGTTAGTTAATTCAGATACATCCAAAAAATTTCGCATTAATGAAAGTTTCCTTTCAGAATTAATGTAAGGAACGGAATGAAAAGTCAGGCCCTCTTCTTTTCCAATTTAACATTCTATCCCTAGTTATCCCTTTTGAACTTTCAGAATAAAATACTTCGTTTGGCAACCTCTGAGAATCGCAAACCCCACACTGGGGCAAGTTTGAGTTGAAAAAGAAGAAAAGTCTCAAAAGGTGAAAAGTGATAAGGCAACAAAATCAAAAGACAAAAGAAGAAAAGAGAATCTCGGTTAAACTGGGGCCAATTTTGAAAATTTCAAAGGAATGGCAAAAGGCCAAGAAAAGGAAAAAAAAAGCAGAGAAAAGAGAACCTCAGTTGAACATAAACTGGGGCAAATTTTGAAAAGTTCAAAAGAATGGCAGAAGGCCGACAAAAGAGAACAAAATGAAAGAGAAAAGAGCCTCAATTGAGAATAAACATGGGCAAGTTCTGATTTAACCCTAAAACAGGGTTGGCTCAATAATGCGATCTCAAATCATTCAAACCGCTTTTGAAATCCGCTTTCAAGTCTTAACCTTTCTAAGCACCCCACCTGACCCCATTACAAAAGCCGGAAGCCCTGACTTCTGTTCTTTGCAATTTCTCTATCAAGAAATTTTCTAATTGGCAAGTGATACTTATGTACTGATGCCGAGAAATTTTTTAGATGTATTTCTGAATTGATTAGATGAGGTTGACACTGCTCATCATGTGAAAATCCGCAAGGGCACCTTTGAAAAGAAAAGAAAAGGCAAGTGAAATGAATGCAAAGGGAATGAAAAATTTTCGATGCTGAAAGTCCCCGTTAAGTGAAGGTGAGAGTTACCAAATCTAAGATCTTTGAGTTCGAAATAGGGGCAATTTTGGAAAATGTGATCTTCAGTGCAATGTCCTTGAGAATTTTATTCCTTTAACTATCACTTTCAAGCCACATTAAAAACTCAGAAAGTCCATCGTTGACTTATCCTTCATGACAACTCGAAGTGAAGATTATGCTTCTGAGGAATCCATCAACCATTTGTGATCTTAAGGCTATAACCTGTTTCCACATGTTTAGCTATCGTTTCTGTCCACACATTACAAGCCTAAAAAGCTTATATGTTGACTAAATTTTCTTAAGAAATAAGGGTGACATACTATTTGCTTTTATTAAGATGTGATGTTGAATGAATTACATACCATTGGGCACAAGAATAAAATAGATCCTAACCTCTCATTTTCCTTAGTCACCGCAAAATCAGAAATAATACCCACTTGATTGGTCCAGAAAGACGAGCTAACAAGAAGTGGTGACCCATTACTCTAAGCATCGATGCTAAGGTGAGGAAAATCTTCTGTAATTTGGTATTATTTCGAGAGATTTATCATGAAATTTCCTATTTCATTTGGGTCCACACTGGGGCAATTTTTCATTTGAGAGATATTACAAAATAGGCCCATACTGGGGCAAATTTTTTGTTTATGAGATTTCGTGAAAATAAGCCCATACTGGGGCAAATTTTTGTAATACATTTGAAGTTTTTGCCCAAGAGTCAAGTAACGCATTTTTGAATCAATTCCGCGGCTCTTTTCATGGAATTTAAGTGTATGTCATATTTTGTTAAGCCCCTTGTGCAGGAATTCATGGCTTGAAATCGATGAAGAAGCGTAAGTTAGAATCTTGCGAATCAAGACCTTAAGGAGGAGCAAGCATGCCATAGCGCAAATCAAATGACCGGCTGCACAATAATTGGTGGAAATTGGGGCAAATTATTTGTTGAGAAGATTCTCCCAAATGAAAAAATTGGAAAAAAAATCAAGAAAAAAGAAGAAAAGAAAAGAAAGAAACATAAGACAAAACAAAAGGGGTGGAGGCGACCTTAGCGAAAACCCGAAAGGGCACTAAGTGCTTGCGCCAACACCGGACTCCGGAGCAGAAATATTTGAAAGGGTCAAGGCTGACGTTTCATGCCAAAGGTTTTGCACAGTGTATGATCATAATTATGTGATTTGGGCAAGTGACAATCTTTTGGTGTACTAAAAGCGCAATTGGATCTGTTCGTCCTTGGGAAAGCACAATGGAACAACGAACAGTTGACAATCTTGATTCCAGATAGAGAAGTTTGTTTCAATGAAATGCCAAAATTGAAAGCCTCAAAGTGTCTTGTTGTGAAAATAGCTCGTCGAACAAAAATGAAGATCGCTTTGGGCTTGGACTTGGTGCCGTCTGCCAACATCAAGACATTCCGTTGGACCCGAACTTGGTGCCGCCCGCCAACATCAAGACATTCCGTTGGGCCCGGACTTTATGACGCCAATGCAACCAAGGCAGGTTCGGGTGTAATCCCACTGACCAATTCATTATATTGGGGCAAATTATTTTTAGAAAAATTCTCAAAAAAAAATAAAAAAAATCAAAATCAAAAAAGAAAAGAAAGAAAAATAAAAAAAATCAATAAAAAATCAATAAAAAAGATTCTCAAAAAAATCAAAGAATCAAAAAAGAAAAAAAATTTAAAAAATCAAAAAAAATCAAAATCAAAAAAGAAAAGAAAAAAATCAAAAAGATTCCCAAAAAAAAATCAAAAATTAAAAAAAAATCAATTTTCATCACGGCAGGCTCGGGTTTATTCCCACTGACCGATTGTTAGAGCATTTCATTTTCACTGCCACTGAACGTGGGTCAGTCCCACCAGTGAGTATTTCATTTTCATTGCCGCTAAACATGGGTCAGTCCCACTAGCGTGCATTTTATTTGCATTGCCACTAAACATGGGTCAGTCCCACTAGTGTGCATTTCATATTTCATTGCCACTGAACATGAGTCAGTCCCACCAGTGAGCATTTCATTTTCATTACCGCTAAACATGGGTCAGTCCCAATAGCGTGCATTTTATTTGCATTGTCACTAAACATGGGTCAGTCCCACTAGTGTGCATTTCATGTTTCATTGCCACTGAACATGGGTCAGTCCCACCAGTTAGCATTTTATTTTCATTGCCGCTAAACATGGGTCAGTCCCATTAGCGTGCATTTTATTGTTTTTGCCACTAAACATGGGTCAGTCCCACTAGTGTGCATACCACGATTTTAAATTTTTATGTTGGGGTCAGTCCTCTCGGGTCAGTCCCGATTTTATTTTCATGTTGGGCTCAGTCCCCTCGGGTCAGTCCCGATTTTAAATTTTATGTTAGGGTCAGTCCCCTCGGGTCAGTTCCGATTTTTAATTTCATGTTGGGGTCGGTCCCGATTTTATTTTCATGTTGGGGTTAGTCCCCTCGGGTCAGTCCCGATTTTAATTTCATGTCGGGGTTAGTCTCCTTTTAAATTTCCTGTTCGGGCCAGTCCCATGTTTAAATTGTCTGTTCGGGTCAGTCCCGATTTAAATTCCTGTTGGGGTCAGTCCCCTTTTAAATTTTCTGTTCGGGTCAGTCCCATTTTAAATTCTTCGTCTGGGTCAGTCCTATTTTAAATTTTGTTAAAAGAGGTCAGTTCTCATTTTCGGAGATGGCAGTCGTTCGAATAATGGCAACCGAATAATACAGGTAAGTATTTGGTGTCTACTTCTTTGTCTCCAGTTTTTTCAAAACTCAGACAAAAAGGGGCAAATTGTAGACACCAAATTTTTGATTTTTTAACTTTATTTGTTTAATTAATTTAATAGGTTTATTTGTTTCAATTCTAGGGTTTTTATTTTTTATTTTATTTTATTTTATTCTGGTTTATTTTATTTTATTATTATTTTTTGTTTTCATACTAAATTTCAGAAAAAGGAGAAAAAAGGAAAAAGAAAGGGAAAAAAAGAAGGAAAAAAGAAAATTGACAAGTGGAAACTTGCATGTGGGACAAGTGTCCTTTCTTGTTTTTTAACAACATATCGCCTAGGTGGCAAGCTTTTTGGACACTTGTAGGATAGGCACCTTTGAAAAACAGAAAAAACAAAAGGGTGAAAAAAAAAAGGGAAAAAAGGAAGGGAGGCGGATGAAAAGAAAAAGGGCAAAGAGCTACGGTGGGCAAAGAGGAAAAAAATGAGAAATGGAGGCTGGGGAAACAAGAGAAAACAGAACAAGAAAGGTGGAAAAGGGTTTCGCGGGGACGGGGAGCTAGAGGAGGAAAAAGAGATTCTGAGAGCGTGGTGGAGAGAAAAAACAGGGGGAGAAAAACAGAGAAGGAACGGCTGATGAAGTAAGATTGAGCGGCGGCTGGAGTTTTGAGAGGGTGGTGGAGAAAAACAAGAGAAATGAGGAGGAAGAAACAGAAGATAGGGGAAAAACATGGAAGATTATGGGAAGAGTTCTTCGGTTGTGAGGCAGAGAAAGGAAGACCGAGAGGGTTGAGAAAAGGCAGAGGGAGCAAAAGAAGGGGCAAAGCTCCTAATTTTCAGTCGGCCGCAAATCAGAACACTTTCCCAGCGACTTATCCCGGCAAATGCCTTCAGCCGAATTATCAGCTCAAAATCTGCAGCTAATGGGCACTTTATCAAACACCTTACAAAAGCTAGAGTGATTTACGTCCGATCCCCTGCTGCAACAGCCCGACCGCTAGCTGGAGAATTAAAATTCAATAGCCTTCCACCGTCACAATCAAGTCCAAAGGAAACAACTCAACCGCACAAGAAGCCGCGCCAGGAAACCTCCTCCTCCGCCGTTTTATCATCAGTTCCATCAGCAGTAGCGTTTGTCATAGCCGAATGGAAATCGATCGGAGCCACCATCACGCCATCTGCCCAAGCTACCACCAGTCTGAATCCGCTGCTACTTGCTCCCTCCGTCGACCACCACCAGCGCCACCACCGTCCAGTTTCGATTCAACTTCAGAAACTAAGAGCACTGTAAGTTGTTCTCTTTAAATTTCAGCTCTCTCTTCAAACTCTCGAAGCCTGTCTTTCCGTGATTTGGTTCATGGCAGTTTTTCTTGTTGGGTTATTCATGATGGTAGAATATGCATGCTTTCTATGTTTGTTTGGGCTGCATTTCCTTGGATTTCTGATAATTTTGGGGTTGATTATGACCCCAATCGAACCGAGATTCGATGATGTTTTTTTTGCACTTTTAGTGTTTGATAAAATGCCCGAATGGAGATTTTGAACCAAAAGAAGAAATTTGTATCCTTTTTCTGTGGGCGTTTAAGAGAAAATCTGGCCAGCTCAAAGCTAGCCAGAATCCGCACGATTGTTAGTTGCAGAGGGTTACTGTGACGGCCCCACCTCCCCCTAAGGCGAACCAAAGGGTTCGGCGAGTCGCCTGCCCGGCTCTCGCCGGGACTCAGTCGTTCCTTAATCAAATCCAGAATAAATCACAAGAATAAATAGGGCAGCAATCCAAACTTAAAGCGGAACTTATATATATTGCTATCTCAAAAGGAAGTACAGCCATCAAATGTACAAAGGTTCTCACTTCACCATACAACCAGCCCGTGCCAAGCACTAGGGCGAGAACCATTACAAAAGAAACAAAATACCTAGACTAGGCTAGTCTATGCTCTCATCCTGCTCGCCGTCCCCTGTTAAGGAAAACAAAACTAAAGGGGTGAGCTAAAAGCTCAGTGAGGTTCCGAACAGATAATCAACAATCAATTCAATACATTAAACATGGAGTATTAATAATTCAAGAAACATTTACAATGGAAAGCGATAGTAACATTCATTAAAAGGATACGGGCTCACATGGAGCTATTCGTTTGTTCGTTCGTTCCCCTGACATTTCCCCTTATTCCTCCAATCGTTTGAAAATACATTTTTTTGTAAGTAGAATCCCTCGTTCATCCCCTTTTCCGGACGTTGACCGGACTCCACCCATCCGACCATTGGCCGGACTCCACCCATCCGGACGTAGCCGGACTACAAGGTAATACTCGAGTATACCAAATTCACCCAGGGTCACCATATCGCCCGACCGAGTCCGCTTCTGGCTCGAGTCGATCGGTAACGAAGGGCAGGGCCCAATTCAGCCAAAAGGCTTACATCATGCGCAACTAATGTTTCCATCACTAAATCATTGAAAATTTCACGTTTCATTAAGGTCGAGCGCGATAAAGTACACGCTCGCTGTGAGGACTCGCAAATTCCTTGTATTTTTCCTCAAAAATACCCTTTTATTTGAAAATTAGTATTTATCAAAGGCCACTACCCAAATGTTACACATTAAGAGTAGATAAACCTAGAAAATAGGGTTTTACGCTTCGGTTTCAAGTTTGGAGCAAAATTAGGGTTTTCGCGATTTTTCGCTGAATGAATTTTCGGTACAGAGTAAGGATTAAATTTGAGAATTAAAAGTGACTTTTAAGTGAGAAATAATATGTTATTGGTAGCAATGATATAAGGTTAGTGAATGGGAAGTAAAAACCCTAATACATGAGTTTTTAAGAAAAACGGCGCGAACCGGCGGGTCCCGCGCACTACCGTTTGAACGCACCACTGGACCACCACTCTCTTGCACTACAAGCTCATTGATAATTAAGCAAAATATCTTCTATATGACAGCTAAGAGGGACCGAAATTTGTGGCTAGAAAGGAAGGGAAGAAAGAGAAAAATTTGTGGCCAAGAATTGTCCAAGTGATTAGCCAAATTGTGGTCATAATTAACTCTAATCTTCTTACCTCTTATAAGACAAAAATCAGCTTCATCTCTCTTCTTATTTCTGCTGGAAAAACCGTGAGTGAGAGAGAGGAAGAACAAGGGAGGAATTTCTTCATTTCTTCTTCAATCCAACAACTAAGTGAGTAATCCAACAAAATAAACCGATTAAACTTGTCTTGGAGTGATTAGTTAGTGGTTTGTGGTTAGATTTTTGAAAGAGGAAGCTTGGGCTACACTTAGTGAACTCTTGTCAAGGTAAGCAAGCTTATGTCTCCAAGTTTTACTTTCAATCTAGTTAAATTAAGCTAGCAACTTGATTTTTGTGGTGAATAATGGATGCAATCATGGTTTAGGGGTTTTTCCCTTTTGGTATTATGAACTAGGGCTTGCTGATTTTCTGCCCCAAATTGATGTATGATATATATGTTGCAATTAAGGTTATATAAGGTTGTTTGGTAGTGATTGGAACAAGGAATTGAAGAAAGTTCAATTGAAAATCAAAATTTCCAGATTTCTGGAATTTCATGTTTCACTTCTGTCCGTTTTTGTTGCACCATTTTAGAGGCCGAATTGGCCTTAGCACAAAACATGAAAGTTGTAGGGAATGGTATTTTATAGGTGCCTGTAAAATTTCAGCTCAATCGGAGCAACGTAGGATGTGAAAAGTCCAAAATACCCCTACTGTTTTAAGTATTGCCCAAGCAGTCCGTGTGATCAGTTAAGTCCAGTTTATCACGTTTTTTGACTAGGATCCATTCTGATTTAGTGTTTTGCCAAAACATGAAAGTTGTAGTATTCTGAATTAGCTTTCAAATGCCTCTAAGAACACCTGATTCGGACTTGTGTACACTGAGTTAGGTTCATTACAGTGTTCTGCATTTAAACAACCGACGAATTTGTTTCTAGTTTAGTAATTCGAGAATTTGACTAATTTACATTAGGAACTGGACTACGTGATCTTCATGAATGTTGTAGCTCTGTATCTTAGCTTCGAAACGGCGTAGGTTTCGTTTTAATCCGATAAGCGTAGCCTCGGATATGGTATTACCGCATTTGTACGTCAAATCTGTCTTGTGCCACATTGAATTTCTGCACTTGTCCTTAATGCGATTCATGTTATTATGATATTGTGAGCCTATGGAACGGCTCTTGACATAAATTGCTGATTTGTATGAGGTTGGGATGTTGTTGAAGAAAAATAATGAAGCCAAAATGGCTGGAAAATTAGGTAAACACAAAGGGCGTGCTGCCCAAATTTTCGCTCGAGGGCTAGGTTTCTATTTGAACTTGTATACTTTTGTTAGGCCAATACCATGACCGGTTTTCCATTTTAAAACATGATTCTTCATCCTGGGGTTCAAACAACCCTCTTCTTACTTGAAAGTCGTCTTTACACGTTTTACTCCTAATTAGTCGGGTTTCTTTGTTTCCCTTAAATGTTTTGCTCGATAAACTATAATAATGTTCTCTTGTTCAACCTTAGGTTTCATTGGTGATTAAGGGTAATATCCGGAAGGATATTTTGCACGATATTTTGCATTTCTAGGTGAGTGTTCCTTGTTTGTTAGATTTCCTTGACTTATTGGCTTGATCTTATTGCTTGATAATGTGTTAAATGCTTTCAATAATTGTCAAAACAAGTTTTCAAGGCGAGTGTGTACTTTATCGCACTTAGCCTAAATGATTATGAAATTTTAATGATTGAATGATTGACATGTTACTTGCGCATGAATGTAAGCCTTTTGGGCTGAATTGGCCATTGCCCTTGTTACCGGTCGTCTCGAGCCAGAAGCGGACTCGGTCGGGCGATTAGGGACTTGGGTGAACGTTTGGTATACTCGAGTATTACCCTGTAGGTTGGTGGAGACTGGCCAACGGCCAGGACGGGGGTGAATGAATGAATGAACGAACGAACGAACGAACGAGGGTGTATTGATAAACGAAAAATGCATTTTCAAATGATTGGAGGAATAAGGGGAAATGTCAGGAGAACGAATGAACGAATGAACGAATTGCTCCTTGTGAGCTGTATCCTTTTAATGAATGTTACTATTGCTTTCCATTGTAAATGTTTCTTGAATTATTGATTCTCCATGTTTAATGTATTGAATCGATGGTTTGATTGTTTGATTATCTGTTTGGAACCTCACTGAGCTTTTAGCTCACCCCTTTAGTTTTGTTTTCCTTAACAGGGGACGGCGAGCAGGATGAGAGCATAGACTAGCCTAGTCTAGGTCTTTTGTTTCTTTTGTAATGGTTCTCGCCCTAGTGCTTGGCACAGGCTGGTTGTATGAGAAATGAGAACCCTTGTATATTCGATGTTTATACTTGAATGGTAAAAAAAGAAACTTTGAAGACTTCGGGTGTGTAGAAGTTTCTTATCTTTTACTTGAGCATCTATTGCCTATGGATGTATATACATGATACGAGTGAGTGAGTCCCGGCGAGAGTTGGGCAGACGGCCCGCCGAACCCTCTGGTACGCCTTAGGGGGAGGTGGGGTCGTTACAAGTGGTATCAGAGCTTAGGCTTCAGATCTCTGTAGTGTATCCTAGATTAATGATTAGGATACCGGATCGTGGGATTTGATTGGACTTGAAAGTTAAGCGATTAAGGGATAAAATTTATAGTTGCTTCGCGTGGTTTCTACGTGGAGTGACCCTGGACTAAGTGGTGAATAAGTATGAGGGACTAAGTGAAGCTATGAATTGCGAATGTTATAGGTCTTAAATCTTTCTAATGGTATCTGAGGACCATAGATAGGTATGTCAGGTAGGAATTCCGATTGTAGATAGTTTACTCTTGGGACTGCAGCTCGAGATGTGAATTATCTTATTTCGGATTCTCGTGCCTGAGTACTCTATAGTTGAGGTGCTGCTAAATACTTGAGACTTACATTTTGGGAACATGAACAGGCTTTGTCTGACTAGAATGAGCACAAGAGATCAGAGACATCTAGTTTGGATAGTAAGTGACGTGAGAGACCGGACGGGCTGATACTGGGACGACTTCACCTTTTCCTTTTGATTTACCTGTATATTGTTACTACATGACGTTAGTATACCTGTATGTACATGGTTATCTGTCCAACTTGATATGTATTTGTGTATTTGCTTATCCGTCTTTTGGTATGGCGTGTTATGTGGGTATATGTTTATTTGAATATTTGGTGCCCTCAATAGTTACTTTAGTAACCTTATCGTGTTTATTTACTAAATTACCTTTTGGGGGAAAAGAAAAGAGAGGGAAAACATATATATGGACGGGAGACGTAGCCGTGGACGTGGACGTGGCCGTGGGAATGAACGAGCTCAAGAGCCAAGAGAGGAAAGAGAAACAACATCTGCACAAGAGCAAGGAACGAGGGTTGAAGCCGAAGACCAAATGGCAACGGTAATGCAACAAATGACAGATATCTTGGCAAGACTGGTGGATCAACAAGGCCAAATGGCCGTGAATCAACCCCGGAACCCTGAAATCGGAGAAGATAAGGCTCTTGAGCGGTTTCAGAAATTTACTCCTCCGAAATTCCTTGGAGGATCTGATCCGGATATAGCCGAACAATGGTTAGAGGCCATGATTAATATTTTCACCGTCTTGAACTACACCGAGCAAAGACAAGTAAACTTTGCGGTGTTCCAATTTGAAGGATCGGCCCGAGCGTGGTGGAACGTTATTAAAGCAAAATGGGAAAGAGAACAGACCGTATGGACATGGACGAATTTCATAAGGGAATTTAACGAGAAATACCTCCCTCCTTTAGTTCAAGAGAGGAGAGAGGAAGAGTTTATTGGACTATGCCAGGGAACGCTAAGTGTGGCCGAATATGAAACAAAATTTACGAAATTATCCAAGTTTGCTTCTGAATTGGTGGCCACAGAACGGCGAAGAGTAAGACGGTTTATACAGGGATTAAATTTGGAACTCCAAGAAGCATTAGCGGCAGTACAAGTGAATACGTTTACGGAGGCCCTTGAGAAAGCTCAAAGAATCGAGACTGCAAAGGCACAGATAAAAGCTTCCCAGACCCAGAAAAGGAGTGCATCGAGTCGTGTAACGGAGGAATTAAGTGAAGCGAGAGTCCCTTCCAAAGTGCAAAAAGTGAACTTTTTGTCCCACCCACCATGGACATTAGGGGCGATAGGTGAAGGATCTACAAAAGAAAGCCAAATCAGATTTGGGAAAAGTTTTCAAGAAAGCCAAAAGGTGGCTTCTCACGTGGTCTGTGGGTACTGTGGAAAGGCAAATCATGTCGAAAGCGATTGTTGGAGAAAGGGGCGGAAATGTTTAATCTGCGGAAGTAGCGATCATCAAGTTAGCAACTGTCCGAGGAAACAGTCACGTGAAAGCAATACTCTGCAACTGGATGGAGCTAAATCACAAGTGAATGAAGGAGGGAAACGAACTAGCGGACCAACAAAGGTTTATGCTTTAGACAACCGACAAGTTCCAGACTCGTCTGAGGCAACTGAAGGTAAAATTTCGAGGACGAAATTTTTTTTAAGGGGGAGAGAATGTGAGGACTCGCAAATTCCTTGTATTTTTCCTCAAAAATACCCTTTTATTTGAAAATTAGTATTTATCAAAGGCCACTACCCAAATGTTACACATTAAGAGTAGATAAACCTAGAAAATAGGGTTTTACGCTTCGGTTTCAAGTTTGGAGCAAAATTAGGGTTTTCGCGATTTTTCGCTGAATGAATTTTCGGTACAGAGTAAGGATTAAATTTGAGAATTAAAAGTGACTTTTAAGTGAGAAATAATATGTTATTGGTAGCAATGATATAAGGTTAGTGAATGGGAAGTAAAAACCCTAATACATGAGTTTTTAAGAAAAACGGCGCGAACCGGCGGGTCCCGCGCACTACCGTTTGAACGCACCACTGGACCACCACTCTCTTGCACTACAAGCTCATTGATAATTAAGCAAAATATCTTCTATATGACAGCTAAGAGGGACCGAAATTTGTGGCTAGAAAGGAAGGGAAGAAAGAGAAAAATTTGTGGCCAAGAATTGTCCAAGTGATTAGCCAAATTGTGGTCATAATTAACTCTAATCTTCTTACCTCTTATAAGACAAAAATCAGCTTCATCTCTCTTCTTATTTCTGCTGGAAAAACCGTGAGTGAGAGAGAGGAAGAACAAGGGAGGAATTTCTTCATTTCTTCTTCAATCCAACAACTAAGTGAGTAATCCAACAAAATAAACCGATTAAACTTGTCTTGGAGTGATTAGTTAGTGGTTTGTGGTTAGATTTTTGAAAGAGGAAGCTTGG
Organism: Coffea arabica; assembly: GCF_036785885.1. NCBI lineage: Eukaryota > Viridiplantae > Streptophyta > Magnoliopsida > Gentianales > Rubiaceae > Coffea > Coffea arabica. The sequence goes on from NC_092316.1 coordinate 22,174,374, forward strand.
GCTACACTTAGTGAACTCTTGTCAAGGTAAGCAAGCTTATGTCTCCAAGTTTTACTTTCAATCTAGTTAAATTAAGCTAGCAACTTGATTTTTGTGGTGAATAATGGATGCAATCATGGTTTAGGGGTTTTTCCCTTTTGGTATTATGAACTAGGGCTTGCTGATTTTCTGCCCCAAATTGATGTATGATATATATGTTGCAATTAAGGTTATATAAGGTTGTTTGGTAGTGATTGGAACAAGGAATTGAAGAAAGTTCAATTGAAAATCAAAATTTCCAGATTTCTGGAATTTCATGTTTCACTTCTGTCCGTTTTTGTTGCACCATTTTAGAGGCCGAATTGGCCTTAGCACAAAACATGAAAGTTGTAGGGAATGGTATTTTATAGGTGCCTGTAAAATTTCAGCTCAATCGGAGCAACGTAGGATGTGAAAAGTCCAAAATACCCCTACTGTTTTAAGTATTGCCCAAGCAGTCCGTGTGATCAGTTAAGTCCAGTTTATCACGTTTTTTGACTAGGATCCATTCTGATTTAGTGTTTTGCCAAAACATGAAAGTTGTAGTATTCTGAATTAGCTTTCAAATGCCTCTAAGAACACCTGATTCGGACTTGTGTACACTGAGTTAGGTTCATTACAGTGTTCTGCATTTAAACAACCGACGAATTTGTTTCTAGTTTAGTAATTCGAGAATTTGACTAATTTACATTAGGAACTGGACTACGTGATCTTCATGAATGTTGTAGCTCTGTATCTTAGCTTCGAAACGGCGTAGGTTTCGTTTTAATCCGATAAGCGTAGCCTCGGATATGGTATTACCGCATTTGTACGTCAAATCTGTCTTGTGCCACATTGAATTTCTGCACTTGTCCTTAATGCGATTCATGTTATTATGATATTGTGAGCCTATGGAACGGCTCTTGACATAAATTGCTGATTTGTATGAGGTTGGGATGTTGTTGAAGAAAAATAATGAAGCCAAAATGGCTGGAAAATTAGGTAAACACAAAGGGCGTGCTGCCCAAATTTTCGCTCGAGGGCTAGGTTTCTATTTGAACTTGTATACTTTTGTTAGGCCAATACCATGACCGGTTTTCCATTTTAAAACATGATTCTTCATCCTGGGGTTCAAACAACCCTCTTCTTACTTGAAAGTCGTCTTTACACGTTTTACTCCTAATTAGTCGGGTTTCTTTGTTTCCCTTAAATGTTTTGCTCGATAAACTATAATAATGTTCTCTTGTTCAACCTTAGGTTTCATTGGTGATTAAGGGTAATATCCGGAAGGATATTTTGCACGATATTTTGCATTTCTAGGTGAGTGTTCCTTGTTTGTTAGATTTCCTTGACTTATTGGCTTGATCTTATTGCTTGATAATGTGTTAAATGCTTTCAATAATTGTCAAAACAAGTTTTCAAGGCGAGTGTGTACTTTATCGCACTTAGCCTAAATGATTATGAAATTTTAATGATTGAATGATTGACATGTTACTTGCGCATGAATGTAAGCCTTTTGGGCTGAATTGGCCATTGCCCTTGTTACCGGTCGTCTCGAGCCAGAAGCGGACTCGGTCGGGCGATTAGGGACTTGGGTGAACGTTTGGTATACTCGAGTATTACCCTGTAGGTTGGTGGAGACTGGCCAACGGCCAGGACGGGGGTGAATGAATGAATGAACGAACGAACGAACGAACGAGGGTGTATTGATAAACGAAAAATGCATTTTCAAATGATTGGAGGAATAAGGGGAAATGTCAGGAGAACGAATGAACGAATGAACGAATTGCTCCTTGTGAGCTGTATCCTTTTAATGAATGTTACTATTGCTTTCCATTGTAAATGTTTCTTGAATTATTGATTCTCCATGTTTAATGTATTGAATCGATGGTTTGATTGTTTGATTATCTGTTTGGAACCTCACTGAGCTTTTAGCTCACCCCTTTAGTTTTGTTTTCCTTAACAGGGGACGGCGAGCAGGATGAGAGCATAGACTAGCCTAGTCTAGGTCTTTTGTTTCTTTTGTAATGGTTCTCGCCCTAGTGCTTGGCACAGGCTGGTTGTATGAGAAATGAGAACCCTTGTATATTCGATGTTTATACTTGAATGGTAAAAAAAGAAACTTTGAAGACTTCGGGTGTGTAGAAGTTTCTTATCTTTTACTTGAGCATCTATTGCCTATGGATGTATATACATGATACGAGTGAGTGAGTCCCGGCGAGAGTTGGGCAGACGGCCCGCCGAACCCTCTGGTACGCCTTAGGGGGAGGTGGGGTCGTTACAAGTGGTATCAGAGCTTAGGCTTCAGATCTCTGTAGTGTATCCTAGATTAATGATTAGGATACCGGATCGTGGGATTTGATTGGACTTGAAAGTTAAGCGATTAAGGGATAAAATTTATAGTTGCTTCGCGTGGTTTCTACGTGGAGTGACCCTGGACTAAGTGGTGAATAAGTATGAGGGACTAAGTGAAGCTATGAATTGCGAATGTTATAGGTTTTAAATCTTTCTAATGGTATCTGAGGACCATAGATAGGTATGTCAGGTAGGAATTCCGATTGTAGATAGTTTACTCTTGGGACTGCAGCTCGAGATGTGAATTATCTTATTTCGGATTCTCGTGCCTGAGTACTCTATAGTTGAGGTGCTGCTAAATACTTGAGACTTACATTTTGGGAACATGAACAGGCTTTGTCTGACTAGAATGAGCACAAGAGATCAGAGACATCTAGTTTGGATAGTAAGTGACGTGAGAGACCGGACGGGCTGATACTGGGACGACTTCACCTTTTCCTTTTGATTTACCTGTATATTGTTACTACATGACGTTAGTATACCTGTATGTACATGGTTATCTGTCCAACTTGATATGTATTTGTGTATTTGCTTATCCGTCTTTTGGTATGGCGTGTTATGTGGGTATATGTTTATTTGAATATTTGGTGCCCTCAATAGTTACTTTAGTAACCTTATCGTGTTTATTTACTAAATTACCTTTTGGGGGAAAAGAAAAGAGAGGGAAAACATATATATGGACGGGAGACGTAGCCGTGGACGTGGACGTGGCCGTGGGAATGAACGAGCTCAAGAGCCAAGAGAGGAAAGAGAAACAACATCTGCACAAGAGCAAGGAACGAGGGTTGAAGCCGAAGACCAAATGGCAACGGTAATGCAACAAATGACAGATATCTTGGCAAGACTGGTGGATCAACAAGGCCAAATGGCCGTGAATCAACCCCGGAACCCTGAAATCGGAGAAGATAAGGCTCTTGAGCGGTTTCAGAAATTTACTCCTCCGAAATTCCTTGGAGGATCTGATCCGGATATAGCCGAACAATGGTTAGAGGCCATGATTAATATTTTCACCGTCTTGAACTACACCGAGCAAAGACAAGTAAACTTTGCGGTGTTCCAATTTGAAGGATCGGCCCGAGCGTGGTGGAACGTTATTAAAGCAAAATGGGAAAGAGAACAGACCGTATGGACATGGACGAATTTCATAAGGGAATTTAACGAGAAATACCTCCCTCCTTTAGTTCAAGAGAGGAGAGAGGAAGAGTTTATTGGACTATGCCAGGGAACGCTAAGTGTGGCCGAATATGAAACAAAATTTACGAAATTATCCAAGTTTGCTTCTGAATTGGTGGCCACAGAACGGCGAAGAGTAAGACGGTTTATACAGGGATTAAATTTGGAACTCCAAGAAGCATTAGCGGCAGTACAAGTGAATACGTTTACGGAGGCCCTTGAGAAAGCTCAAAGAATCGAGACTGCAAAGGCACAGATAAAAGCTTCCCAGACCCAGAAAAGGAGTGCATCGAGTCGTGTAACGGAGGAATTAAGTGAAGCGAGAGTCCCTTCCAAAGTGCAAAAAGTGAACTTTTTGTCCCACCCACCATGGACATTAGGGGCGATAGGTGAAGGATCTACAAAAGAAAGCCAAATCAGATTTGGGAAAAGTTTTCAAGAAAGCCAAAAGGTGGCTTCTCACGTGGTCTGTGGGTACTGTGGAAAGGCAAATCATGTCGAAAGCGATTGTTGGAGAAAGGGGCGGAAATGTTTAATCTGCGGAAGTAGCGATCATCAAGTTAGCAACTGTCCGAGGAAACAGTCACGTGAAAGCAATACTCTGCAACTGGATGGAGCTAAATCACAAGTGAATGAAGGAGGGAAACGAACTAGCGGACCAACAAAGGTTTATGCTTTAGACAACCGACAAGTTCCAGACTCGTCTGAGGCAACTGAAGGTAAAATTTCGAGGACGAAATTTTTTTTAAGGGGGAGAGAATGTGAGGACTCGCAAATTCCTTGTATTTTTCCTCAAAAATACCCTTTTATTTGAAAATTAGTATTTATCAAAGGCCACTACCCAAATGTTACACATTAAGAGTAGATAAACCTAGAAAATAGGGTTTTACGCTTCGGTTTCAAGTTTGGAGCAAAATTAGGGTTTTCGCGATTTTTCGCTGAATGAATTTTCGGTACAGAGTAAGGATTAAATTTGAGAATTAAAAGTGACTTTTAAGTGAGAAATAATATGTTATTGGTAGCAATGATATAAGGTTAGTGAATGGGAAGTAAAAACCCTAATACATGAGTTTTTAAGAAAAACGGCGCGAACCGGCGGGTCCCGCGCACTACCGTTTGAACGCACCACTGGACCACCACTCTCTTGCACTACAAGCTCATTGATAATTAAGCAAAATATCTTCTATATGACAGCTAAGAGGGACCGAAATTTGTGGCTAGAAAGGAAGGGAAGAAAGAGAAAAATTTGTGGCCAAGAATTGTCCAAGTGATTAGCCAAATTGTGGTCATAATTAACTCTAATCTTCTTACCTCTTATAAGACAAAAATCAGCTTCATCTCTCTTCTTATTTCTGCTGGAAAAACCGTGAGTGAGAGAGAGGAAGAACAAGGGAGGAATTTCTTCATTTCTTCTTCAATCCAACAACTAAGTGAGTAATCCAACAAAATAAACCGATTAAACTTGTCTTGGAGTGATTAGTTAGTGGTTTGTGGTTAGATTTTTGAAAGAGGAAGCTTGGGCTACACTTAGTGAACTCTTGTCAAGGTAAGCAAGCTTATGTCTCCAAGTTTTACTTTCAATCTAGTTAAATTAAGCTAGCAACTTGATTTTTGTGGTGAATAATGGATGCAATCATGGTTTAGGGGTTTTTCCCTTTTGGTATTATGAACTAGGGCTTGCTGATTTTCTGCCCCAAATTGATGTATGATATATATGTTGCAATTAAGGTTATATAAGGTTGTTTGGTAGTGATTGGAACAAGGAATTGAAGAAAGTTCAATTGAAAATCAAAATTTCCAGATTTCTGGAATTTCATGTTTCACTTCTGTCCGTTTTTGTTGCACCATTTTAGAGGCCGAATTGGCCTTAGCACAAAACATGAAAGTTGTAGGGAATGGTATTTTATAGGTGCCTGTAAAATTTCAGCTCAATCGGAGCAACGTAGGATGTGAAAAGTCCAAAATACCCCTACTGTTTTAAGTATTGCCCAAGCAGTCCGTGTGATCAGTTAAGTCCAGTTTATCACGTTTTTTGACTAGGATCCATTCTGATTTAGTGTTTTGCCAAAACATGAAAGTTGTAGTATTCTGAATTAGCTTTCAAATGCCTCTAAGAACACCTGATTCGGACTTGTGTACACTGAGTTAGGTTCATTACAGTGTTCTGCATTTAAACAACCGACGAATTTGTTTCTAGTTTAGTAATTCGAGAATTTGACTAATTTACATTAGGAACTGGACTACGTGATCTTCATGAATGTTGTAGCTCTGTATCTTAGCTTCGAAACGGCGTAGGTTTCGTTTTAATCCGATAAGCGTAGCCTCGGATATGGTATTACCGCATTTGTACGTCAAATCTGTCTTGTGCCACATTGAATTTCTGCACTTGTCCTTAATGCGATTCATGTTATTATGATATTGTGAGCCTATGGAACGGCTCTTGACATAAATTGCTGATTTGTATGAGGTTGGGATGTTGTTGAAGAAAAATAATGAAGCCAAAATGGCTGGAAAATTAGGTAAACACAAAGGGCGTGCTGCCCAAATTTTCGCTCGAGGGCTAGGTTTCTATTTGAACTTGTATACTTTTGTTAGGCCAATACCATGACCGGTTTTCCATTTTAAAACATGATTCTTCATCCTGGGGTTCAAACAACCCTCTTCTTACTTGAAAGTCGTCTTTACACGTTTTACTCCTAATTAGTCGGGTTTCTTTGTTTCCCTTAAATGTTTTGCTCGATAAACTATAATAATGTTCTCTTGTTCAACCTTAGGTTTCATTGGTGATTAAGGGTAATATCCGGAAGGATATTTTGCACGATATTTTGCATTTCTAGGTGAGTGTTCCTTGTTTGTTAGATTTCCTTGACTTATTGGCTTGATCTTATTGCTTGATAATGTGTTAAATGCTTTCAATAATTGTCAAAACAAGTTTTCAAGGCGAGTGTGTACTTTATCGCACTTAGCCTAAATGATTATGAAATTTTAATGATTGAATGATTGACATGTTACTTGCGCATGAATGTAAGCCTTTTGGGCTGAATTGGCCATTGCCCTTGTTACCGGTCGTCTCGAGCCAGAAGCGGACTCGGTCGGGCGATTAGGGACTTGGGTGAACGTTTGGTATACTCGAGTATTACCCTGTAGGTTGGTGGAGACTGGCCAACGGCCAGGACGGGGGTGAATGAATGAATGAACGAACGAACGAACGAACGAGGGTGTATTGATAAACGAAAAATGCATTTTCAAATGATTGGAGGAATAAGGGGAAATGTCAGGAGAACGAATGAACGAATGAACGAATTGCTCCTTGTGAGCTGTATCCTTTTAATGAATGTTACTATTGCTTTCCATTGTAAATGTTTCTTGAATTATTGATTCTCCATGTTTAATGTATTGAATCGATGGTTTGATTGTTTGATTATCTGTTTGGAACCTCACTGAGCTTTTAGCTCACCCCTTTAGTTTTGTTTTCCTTAACAGGGGACGGCGAGCAGGATGAGAGCATAGACTAGCCTAGTCTAGGTCTTTTGTTTCTTTTGTAATGGTTCTCGCCCTAGTGCTTGGCACAGGCTGGTTGTATGAGAAATGAGAACCCTTGTATATTCGATGTTTATACTTGAATGGTAAAAAAAAAAACTTTGAAGACTTCGGGTGTGTAGAAGTTTCTTATCTTTTACTTGAGCATCTATTGCCTATGGATGTATATACATGATACGAGTGAGTGAGTCCCGGCGAGAGCTGGGCAGACGGCCCGCCGAACCCTCTGGTACGCCTTAGGGGGAGGTGGGGTCGTTACACTCGCCTAGAAAACTCGTTTTAGAAATCCTTGAAAGCACTTAACACATTATCAAACAACAACAACAAGTCATGAAGTCCGGGAGAATATAACAAACAAGGAACACTCACCTAGATATGCAAAATAACGTGCAAAATATCCTTCCGGATATTACCCTTAGTCACCAATGAAACCTAAGGTTGAACAAGAGAACATATTACAGTTTATCGAGCAAAACATTTAAGGGAAACAAAGAAACCCGACTAATTAGGAGTAAAACGTGTAAAGATGACTTTCAAGTAAGAAGAGGGTTGTTTGAACCCCAGGATGAAAAATCATGTTTTAAAATGGAAAACCGGTCATGGTATTGGCCTAACAAAAGTATACAAGTTCCAATAGAAACCTAGCCCTCGAGCGAAAATTTGGGCAGCACGCCCTTTGTGTTTACCTAATTTTCCAGCCATTTTGGCTTCATTATTTTTCCTCAACCACAACCCAACATCACACATAAGCAATTCAAGTCAAGAGCCGTTCCATAGGCTCACAATATCATAAGAATAAGAATTACGACAATCACAAGTGTAGAAATTCAACTTAGCACAAGACAGATTTGATGTACGAATGCGGAAATAACATTTCCGAAGCTACGCTTATCGGATTGAGACGAAACCTATGCCGTTTTGAAGCTAAGACACAGAGCTACAACATTCATGAAGGTCACTTAGTCCAGTTCCTAATGTAACTTAGTCAAAGTCTCAAATTACTAAACCAGAAACCAATTTGTCGGCTGTTTAAACGCAGAACACTGTAATGGACATATCTCAGAGTACACAAGTCCGAATCAGGTGTTCTTAGAGGCATTTGAAATCTAATTCAGAATACTACAACTTTCATGTTTTGGCAAAAAGCTAAATCAGAATGGATCCTAGTCGAAAAACGTGATAAACTGGACTTAACTGATCACACGGACTGCTTGGGAAATACTTAAAACAGTAAGGGTATTTTGGACTTTTCACGTCCTACGTTGCTCCGATTGAGCTGAAATTTTGTAGGTACCTATAAAATACCATTCTCTACAACTTTCATTCTTTGACCTAAGGCCAATTCGGCCTCTAACATGAGGTTACAAAACCGGACAGAATGGAAGCAGAATTTTCCAGAAATCTGGAATTTTTTGTAAACAATGGAACTTTCTCAATTTTCTGGTTCTAATCACCACCAAACAACCTTATATAACCTTAATTACAACATTTACAATCATACAACAAGTTTAGGCAGAGAGCTATGAAACCCTAGCTTGCTTATTCATCCCAAAATTCATCACAACCACTTGCATAATCATGAAATTAAGCCAAAACTTAAGCTAAAAATCATCTTAAACCCAAAATTTAAGCAACAAGGATCATGACCAGATTTGTACCTCTAAAGCAAGACTTGGATGAGTGATAGTTCACTCCCTTTGAAATTTCTTGGTTCCTCAAGCTTCCCAACTCACACTTAGTACTTTAATCGGTTTAGAATTGGATTTGTTACTTGGGTTGAAGCAAATCAAGAAGATGGAATGTTTTTTTTTCTTGCTCTCACTTTCTCACACTCTTTGGTTCGGCCAGCAGCAGAAATATGGAGAGGAAAGGTGAAAAAATTGGTTAAGTAAGAAGCCAAAGTGTCTTGGTCAAGATGCTCTTAGGTGGCGACACTTGTCGCCACCACCACCTTTCTTTTTTTCTCTTTCTTTTCCTTCTTTTCTAGCCACTAGTATTGGTCAGCCTTAGCTGTAATATAAGAAGATATTTTGCTCAAGTATCAATGAACTTGTAGGGTAAGAAAGTGGTGGTCAAGTGGTGCGTTCAACCGGTAATGCGCGGGACCCGCCGGTTCGCGCCGTTTTTCTTAAAAACACCCGTACTAGGGTTTTTACTTCCCATTTACTAACCTTATCTCATTGCTCCTAATCACATATTATTTCTCACTTAAAAGTCACTTTTAATCACCAAATTTGATCCTTGCTCCATACCGAAATTTCATCCGGCGAAAAATCGCGAAAACCCTAATTTTGCTCCAATTTTGAAAACGAATAGTGAAACCCTACTTTCTAGATTCATTTGCACTTATTGGAGAATGATTGGGTAGTAGGGCTATAATAAAGGAATAATTTTCAAATAAAAGGGTATTTTTGAGAAAAATACAAGAAATTTGCGAGTCCTCACACTCTCTCCCCCTTAAAAGAATTTCGACCTCGAAATTCATACCTTCCGTCGCCTCGGAGGACCCCAGAACTTGTTGCTGATCTACGGCATAAACTTGTGTCGATACTTTTGTTCGATTTCCTCTTTCATGAGGTTGTTTCAGTTTGGTTCCTTCCACTTGTTGAGTACTACCCTCTCGTGGCTGTTTCTTCGGGCAATTACTAAGTTGATGATTGCTACTCCCACAAATCAAACATTTTCCCCTTTTCCGCCAGCAATCATTCTCAGTGTGATTTGCCTTTCCACAGTATCCACAGGCCAATCGAGGAGCTACTGTTGGATCTTCTCGAGAAATGTCCTTTGATCCGATCTGACTTCCTTTCATAGACCTTTCATCTAGTACTCTTAATGTCCAAGGTGGGCGAGGTGAATGGTTCACTTTTTGCACTTTGGAGAGCATTGTCTTTTCTCTGGATTCCTCAGGTGTGCTGTTGGATGTATCTCTTTTTCGCGTTTGACAGGCTTTTACTTGGGCTTTCACATTCTCAATTCTTTGGGCCTTCTCAAGAGCTTCTGTAAACGTATTAACTTGAACTGCCGCTAATGCCTCCTGGATTTCCAAATTTAGTCCTTGTATAAATCGTCTTATTCTCCGTCGCTCCGTAACCACCAATTCGGAAGCGAATTTAGACAGTCTAGTAAATTTGGTCTCATATTCGGCCACACTTAGGGTTCCCTAACGCAACCCAATAAATTCGTCCTCTCTCCTTTCTTGGACTAAAGGTGGGAGATACTTTTCGTTAAATTCCCTTACAAAGTTCGCCCATGTCCATACCGTCTGTTCTCTTTCCCACTTGGCTTTAATTACATTCCACCACGCGCGGGCTGGTCCTTCGAATTGAAATACAGCAAAATTTACTTGTCTTTGCTCCGTGTAATTCAAAGCCGCGAAGATATTAATCATTGCCTCCAACCACTGCTCAGCTATATCCGGATCAGGCCCTCCTTGAAATTTCGAAGGTAGAAACTTTTGGAATCTCTCAAGAGCCTTATCCTCTCCGATCGCAGGATTTCGGGGTTGATTCACTGGCATTTGACCCTGTTGATCTACCAGTCGTGCCAGGATATTTGTCATTTGTTGCATCGCCGTTGCCATTTGATCTCCAGCCTCAACCCTCGGTCCCTGTTCTTGCTCGGCCACTATTTCTCTTTCTTCTCTTGCTTCCGGGGTCCGCTCAGTTCCCCGGCCTCGACCACATCCACGACTACGTCTCCCGTCCATATATATGTTTTTCCTTCTCTTTTTTTTTTCTTTTCCCCCAAAAAGGTAATTTAGTAATGAAACACAGTAAATCGACTATTGTAAGAAATTCTAGCTTTCCAAATACACAAATAAATATAGACGCACATAACACGCCATATCAAGAAGACGGATAAGCAAATACACAAATACATATCAAGTTGGACAGATAACCATGTATACACATGTATACTAACGTCATGTAGTAACAATATACAGATAAATCAAAAGGAAAAGGCGAAGTCGTCCCAGTATCAGCCCGTCCAGTCCCTCACATCACTTACTATCCAAACTAGATGTCCCTCACGTCACTTACTAACGTCTTGTGCTCATTCTAGTCAGACAAAGCCTGTTCATGTTCCCAAAATGCAAGTCTCAAGTACTTAGCAGCGCCTCAACTCTGGAGTACTCAGGCACAAGAATCCGAAATAAGATAATCCACATCTCGAGCTGCAGTCCCAAGAGTAAACTATCTACAATCGGAATTCCTACCTAACATACCTATCTATGATCCTCAGATACCATGAGAAAGATTTAAGGCCTATAACATTCGCAATTCATAGCTTCACTTAGTCCCTCATACTTATTCACCACTTAGTCCAGGGTCACTCCGCGCCGAAACCACTCAAAGCAGCTATAAGTTTTATCCCTCAATCGCTTAACTCTCAAGTCAAATCGAAACAAATCAAATCCCACAGTCCGGCATCCTAAACTTCAAGCCTAGGATACACTACAGGAATCTGAAGCCTAAGCTCTGATACCACCTGTGACGGCCCCACCTCCCCCTAAGGCGAACCAAAGGGTTCGGCGAGTCGCCTGCCCGGCTCTCGCCGGGACTCAGTCGTTCCTTAATCAAATCCAGAATAAATCACAAGAATAAATAGGGCAGCAATCCAAACTTAAAGCAGAACTTATATATATTGCTATCTCAAAAGGAAGTACAGCCATCAAATGTACAAAGGTTCTCACTTCACCATACAACCAGCCCGTGCCAAGCACTAGGGCGAGAACCATTACAAAAGAAACAAAATACCTAGACTAGGCTAGTCTATGCTCTCATCCTGCTCGCCGTCCCCTGTTAAGGAAAACAAAACTAAAGGGGTGAGCTAAAAGCTCAGTGAGGTTCCGAACAGATAATCAACAATCAATTCAATACATTAAACATGGAGTATTAATAATTCAAGAAACATTTACAATGGAAAGCGATAGTAACATTCATTAAAAGGATACGGGCTCACATGGAGCTATTCGTTTGTTCGTTCGTTCCCCTGACATTTCCCCTTATTCCTCCAATCGTTTGAAAATACATTTTTTTGTAAGTAGAATCCCTCGTTCATCCTTTTGTTCGTTCATCCCCTTTTCCGGACGTTGACCGGACTCCACCCATCCGACCATTGGCCGGACTCCACCCATCCGGACGTAGCCGGACTACAAGGTAATACTCGAGTATACCAAATTCACCCAGGGTCACCATATCGCCCGACCGAGTCCGCTTCTGGCTCGAGTCGATCGGTAACGAAGGGCAGGGCCCAATTCAGCCAAAAGGCTTACATCATGCGCAACTAATGTTTCCATCATTAAATCATTGAAAATTTCACGTTTCATTAAGGTCGAGCGCGATAAAGTACACGCTCGCCTAGAAAACTCGTTTTAGAAATCCTTGAAAGCACTTAACACATTATCAAACAACAACAACAAGTCATGAAGTCCGGGAGAATATAACAAACAAGGAACACTCACCTAGATATGCAAAATAACGTGCAAAATATCCTTCCGGATATTACCCTTAGTCACCAATGAAACCTAAGGTTGAACAAGAGAACATATTACAGTTTATCGAGCAAAACATTTAAGGGAAACAAAGAAACCCGACTAATTAAGAGTAAAACGTGTAAAGATGACTTTCAAGTAAGAAGAGGGTTGTTTGAACCCCAGGATGAAAAATCATGTTTTAAAATGGAAAACCGGTCATGGTATTGGCCTAACAAAAGTATACAAGTTCCAATAGAAACCTAGCCCTCGAGCGAAAATTTGGGCAGCACGCCCTTTGTGTTTACCTAATTTTCCAGCCATTTTGGCTTCATTATTTTTCCTCAACCACAACCCAACATCACACATAAGCAATTCAAGTCAAGAGCCGTTCCATAGGCTCACAATATCATAAGAATAAGAATTACGACAATCACAAGTGTAGAAATTCAACTTAGCACAAGACAGATTTGATGTACGAATGCGGAAATAACATTTCCGAAGCTACGCTTATCGGATTGAGACGAAACCTATGCCGTTTTGAAGCTAAGACACAGAGCTACAACATTCATGAAGGTCACTTAGTCCAGTTCCTAATGTAACTTAGTCAAAGTCTCAAATTACTAAACCAGAAACCAATTTGTCGGCTGTTTAAACGCAGAACACTGTAATGGACATATCTCAGAGTACACAAGTCCGAATCAGGTGTTCTTAGAGGCATTTGAAATCTAATTCAGAATACTACAACTTTCATGTTTTGGCAAAAAGCTAAATCAGAATGGATCCTAGTCGAAAAACGTGATAAACTGGACTTAACTGATCACACGGACTGCTTGGGAAATACTTAAAACAGTAAGGGTATTTTGGACTTTTCACGTCCTACGTTGCTCCGATTGAGCTGAAATTTTGTAGGCACCTATAAAATACCATTCTCTACAACTTTCATTCTTTGACCTAAGGCCAATTCGGCCTCTAACAGGAGGTTACAAAACCGGACAGAATGGAAGCAGAATTTTCCAGAAATCTGGAATTTTTTGTAAACAATGGAACTTTCTCAATTTTCTGGTTCTAATCACCACCAAACAACCTTATATAACCTTAATTACAACATTTACAATCATACAACAAGTTTAGGCAGAGAGCTATGAAACCCTAGCTTGCTTATTCATCCCAAAATTCATCACAACCACTTGCATAATCATGAAATTAAGCCAAAACTTAAGCTAAAAATCATCTTAAACCCAAAATTTAAGCAACAAGGATCATGACCAGATTTTGTAACATCCCGAATATTAGGAGGTTGGTTGTGAAGAAAATATTAAAGTATATTTCTTCGGGTTTGATTTAAAACCTTATTTTGTTTTAAAAGACTAGAAACCCTAATATTTTAGTCAAAAACCCTAGTTTACTTGTGACTAACCGGTTCTCTTAAATCTCTCACATTTTGATTGAAACCCTAAATTTAATCATTGGAATTGGAAAATTCCTCACGTTTTCTTAAAAATTTCCTTTTATTTGAAAATTATTATTTATTAAAGCCCTACTACCCAATTGTTCAACAATAAGTGCAGATGAACCTGGAAAATAGGGTTTTACACTTCGGTTTCAAGATTTGAGCAAAATTAGGGTTTTCACGATTTTCCGCCGGATGAATTTTCGGTACGGAGCAAGGACCAAATTGGGTGATTAAAAGTGACTTTTAAGTGAGAAATAATATGTGACTAGTAGCAATGAGATAAGGTTAGTGAATGGGAAGTAAAAACCCTAGTACGTGAGTTTTTAAGAAAAACGGCGCGAACCGGCGGGTCCCGCGCACTACCTTTTGAACGCACCACTGGACCACCACTTTCTTGCACCACAAGCTTATTGATATTTGAGCCAAAATATCTTCTTATATTACAGCTAAGGGGACCGAAATTTGTGGCTTATAAGCAAGGGGAAGAAAGAGAAAAATTAGTGGCTAAGAATTGTCCAAGTGTTAGCCAAATTGTGGTCTTAATTAACTCTAACCTTCTTACTCCTTATAAGACAAAAATCAGCTTCATTTCTCTTCATTTTCTGCTGCTAAGAGCATAGAGAGAGAGAGAGTAAGAACAAGAGAGGAAAAACAAAACTCTTCTCCATTTCTTCTTCAATCCACCAACAAAGTGAGAAATCAAACAAAAGAAACCGATTAATCTTGTCTTTGAGTGGTTAGTTAGTGTTTGGTGGTGAAAGTTTGGAAAAGGAAAGCTTGGGGCTGCTTTTAGAGACTTCTAACCAAGGTAAGAGAACTCATCTCTCTAAGTTTTGCTTTTGATTTTGTTAAATTAAGTTAGTAGTTTGATTATAGTGGTGGAATCATGGATGATTAGCATGATTTAGAGGTTTTCCCCAATTTATTTGATGAACTAGGGGTTCTGATTTTCTGCTCAATGTGATGTATGATGTGTAAATGTTGCAATTAAGGTTATATAAGGTTGTTTAGTGGTGATTAGAACCAGAAATTTGAGGAAATTACACTTAGAGCTAAAGATTTCAGATTTCTGGAAATTCTTGCTTACATTCTGTCCGAATTTTTATCTGTGTGTTAGAGGCCGAATTGGCCTTAGGTCAAAGAAGACAAGTTGTAGATAATGACATTTTATAGGTGCCTACAAAATTTCAGCTCAATCGGAGCAACATAGGATGTGAAAAGTCCAAAATACCCTTACTGTTTTAAATATTTCCCTGCAGTCCGTTTCATAAGTTAAGTCCAGTTTATCACGTTTTTTTTCTAGGAGCCGTACTGATTTAGCTCTGGGCCAAAACATGAAAGTTGTAGTGTTCTGAAGTAGCTTTAAAATGCCTCTAAGAACACCTGAATTGGACTTTTGTACACTGAGTTATGTCCATTCCAGTGCAGTGTGGATAAATAGCCGATGAATTGGATTTCGGTTCTGTAATTTGAGGATTTGACTAAGTTGCATTAGAAACTGGACTAAGTGATCTTCATGAACATTGTAACCCTGTTTCTTAGCTTTCAGCTGGTTTTGTAATTTTGGAATTTGGACTTGGAGAGCCTGAGTTATGATGTTTCCGCTAAAATGCATTTTGTGAATCTGTTTTTGTGATCCTGGTATAGTATCTTGCATTTTTGACCTGGTTACACTCGAAACTGGGTTAAGTGACCTTCATGAACATTGTAGCCCTGAGTCTTAGCTTCGAAACGGCATAGGTTACGCCTCAATCCGATAAGCATAGCCTTGGATATGTTATTTCCGCATTTGGTACGTCAAATCTGTCTTGTGCCACAGTGAATTTCTGCACTTGTACTTAATGCGATTCTTGTTATTATGATATTGTGAGCCTATGGAACGGCTCTTGACATAAATTGCTGATTTGTATGATGTTGGGATGTTGTTGAAGAAAAATAATGAAGCCTAAATGGCTGGAAATTAGGTAAACACAAAGGGCATGCTGCTCAAATTTTTACTCGAGGTCTAGAAAACTATCTTTGCAACTTGAGTATGAGTTAAGAGTGATTACTGCTTGAACCATCTAGAGTACTTAAGTCTTCTTGTCCCAAGATATATAAATAAGGACTTGGCCGAACTTGTACCCCTTGAGAAATGAAATAATGATTGTTCAAAGTACGATTTCCTTGTACTTTCGACTCGCATGACCATTTCAAATATAAATGTTACAAAGTTTTATCATTTAAAAAGTGAGCGAGTATTTCACGAGTATTCTCCAAGTGAATTTTCATTTCTTGATTCTTATTGAACGAAACGTCTAAGTTTCGAACTCTAATCATGTTTCAAAGTTCTCAAATTGAGTTTTATCGCAGATTTGGACTCCGAACTCGGAGTATAACCTGAAAGTGACCAGTAGCACTATATCTTTTGGGTGAGTGCTTTCAAATACCGAATTGAACTTGATACTTGAACTTGATACGTGACCAATCTGATTACATGTTATATACGTGAATTGTAAGGGCAAGAGTGTACTTTATCGCACTTGCCCTTATGTGATATACTTGTTTATTGTTGCAATTGACTTGATATACTTGATTATGATGCGCGCACTTCCTGGAATTCCAGAAACCCTGTGGCGAGTTACTCTAGTCGAGCCGGCAAGGGCTTGGTCGATTGGGTAACGAACCCTGGGTCTCTTGTATTGTCGAGTGGAGTGATATCTCCTCGACTAATCGGTATACTCGAGTATTACCACCCGTGTTCTTGAGGATTTTGGGCCCAGCTGGGGGTTGAACGGTGGACGGAGAGTCGTTTAAGTGGTGTTCTACTGGATTGGTTACTTACTTGAAAGTTGACGGAGTGTCAACTACTACGTGATCAAGCTCCTGGTAATGAAAAGGGGAATTTGGCTCCTGAGAGCCATCCGTATCCTTATGATTTGGAATACTTATTGTTTATTGGATTATTGTTTCTTTTGAAAAACTTCTACATTTGCTCATTTCAAGATTGCTACTTGACGTGTTACTGTTCACATTTATGAACACTTTATGCTCGTTACTTTGCTATATCGAAAACTCGTACTTATAAAAAATGGTCAATTTGCTATTTGGAACCTCACTGGGCTTTTAGCTCATTCCACTCCATTTGTTTTCCTTTCAGGGGTACGAGCGAGGTGCGAGATATGTAAAGTCTAGCATAGACTAGTTGTTTGATTTTTGACTTGTACTCGTGCTATTCCTCGAATAGAATGTTTTGTATTTGGATTGTATACGCCTTTAACCAGTTTGAGTATATTGAGACTTTGTACCTCGATTTCTATCAATGTAAATTATAAGCTTGAATTTGGATTGTTATTTATGGTTCATGGTTGTGTGTACACTATTCGATAGAGATAGTGAGTGAGTCCTGGCGAGAGCTGGGCAGGCGGTCCGCCGAACCCTTTGGTACGCCTTAGGGGGAGGTGGGGTCGTCACAGATTTGTACCTCTAAAGCAAGACTTGGATGAGTGATAGTTCACTCCCTTTGAAATTTCTTGGTTCCTCAAGCTTCCCAACTCACACTTAGTACTTTAATCGGTTTAGAATTGGATTTGTTACTTGGGTTGAAGCAAATCAAGAAGATGGAATGTTTTTTTTTCTTGCTCTCACTTTCTCACACTCTTTGGTTCGGCCAGCAGCAGAAATATGGAGAGGAAAGGTGAAAAAATTGGTTAAGTAAGAAGCCAAAGTGTCTTGGTCAAGATGCTCTTAGGTGGCGACACTTGTCGCCACCACCACCTTTCTTTTTTTCTCTTTCTTTTCCTTCTTTTCTAGCCACTAGTATTGGTCAGCCTTAGCTGTAATATAAGAAGATATTTTGCTCAAGTATCAATGAACTTGTAGGGTAAGAAAGTGGTGGTCAAGTGGTGCGTTCAACCGGTAATGCGCGGGACCAACCGGTTCGCGCCGTTTTTCTTAAAAACACCCGTACTAGGGTTTTTACTTCCCATTTACTAACCTTATCTCATTGCTCCTAATCACATATTATTTCTCACTTAAAAGTCACTTTTAATCACCAAATTTGATCCTTGCTCCATACCGAAATTTCATCCGGCGAAAAATCGCGAAAACCCTAATTTTGCTCCAATTTTGAAAACGAAGAGTGAAACCCTACTTTCTAGATTCATTTGCACTTATTGGAGAATGATTGGGTAGTAGGGCTATAATAAAGGAATAATTTTCAAATAAAAGGGTATTTTTGAGAAAAATACAAGAAATTTGCGAGTCCTCACAGTTACTTTGGATTGCTGAGGAAGAAGATGCATCGTGAGCTTGTATGAAAATTTTTAACAAATTACATTTTGACCCCCAAATTTTTGAATAATTGCACTAAGGCCCAACAACTTCTGCAAATAAATCATTTTTTATGTTTTAAGTGTGCTTTTTAGTTAATTAATTCTGGATTTTGGAATGAAATTAGACTTTAAACATTTTTTAGCTCACCTATTAGTTTTGTTGGGTTTGGTAAAATAAAAGAGGAATTGGATGTGGCTATTTGTTTGGGCTACTTGGAACTGGGTTTGGTTTTTTTTCATTCGGGTTTGCCCTGGGCTGAAGGATTAAAGCGCATCAGTTGTTGGTTTATTTTTGGGGTCAGAATAGTGGACTGACCCATTCCATTTGCCTTGGACTTTCGTTTGGATTTGGGAAGCTTTGGCCCAAACAAATAAAGGAAATGGCCCAATGGCTTGAGCCATTAAGAAATCTGCAAATGAATTTGCAAATAAGTCCCTGTACTCCTAATTAATTATACTATGACCCTAAGACCTTTTAATGTCTTTCAATTGGGTCCTTAATTTAATTGCAAATGGGTCCCTAAATTTTATTTTCTTTAATTTTTGACCCCAAAACTTTGTTAATGTTTGCAATCAAGTCTTTTATTCTTTTGACTTCTTGAATGGGGGTTGTTTATATGATTTGATTGATTCAATTTCACGATTCATTTTTATCTTTTGAGATTATTCGTTAATTAAAATGATGCCTTGACCTTTTCTTTGTATTTTGGAGGGCAAATAAGTGATTTCACTTCATTAGGGCTCCAATTCAAGGGAGGTACACCCTTTCCCTCATTTCTTACTTTATTTGTCTCTACGTGCCTTATGTGCCTTTACATGCTTAATTGCTTGCTTTTGGAATTATTTATTTATTTATTTATTCGCTTTATTTATTTTTAATTTGGCATATTTATTTCATTCAATTTTGATTATTTGAAAGGCACTTGAATGCCAAAGTTGTAATAGCTAGGTTATTATTTCATTCCGTTTCCCCTCTTAGATTGTAGTAGGCTTCCCTGAATGTAATAGTTAGGGCCTTATTTGCTTTATTTGCCTTATGTGTGTATTGCATGTCTATGTGCTACGTGTTACCGCTTTCTTAGGGTCTTGTATCTAGATATCATGCTTATGTGTTATGTGCTATATGTGATTTATGTGTTTTACATGCTTTTACTAGCTCTTACATGATTTAGCTGATTGTAACCGACGCGTGACGTCACCACACTAGTCCAATGCTAGTTGTGGTCATTTTCTCGAAATCCACGCTAGTCCAACGCTAGTTGTGGCTCATTTGTTCCGATTTTTCACTAGTCCAATGCTAGTAAGAATCCATAGACATGGGCTAGTCCAATGCTAGACCCTTAGGGACCCCCCTTGCTAGATCATGTTTGTATGATTACATTGCACTTCATGCATATTTTTCCATTCTTTAGGATCTTTATCATTTTCCACATAATATTTTTCCTTAATAAAATATCCCCTTACCCCTTTGTATGAAACATGACATTAGACTTGCATTTCATCTAAGCATTAGAATTAGGTTAGATCACTTGCTTGATTAGATAGGGAAACCCCTTGGATATGGGATATGGACGAGTTTGGCTTCTCTAGCCTTAGCACGCTCGTATTCCCTCTATTAAAGGAAACATTGAAAGCCAACGAACATTAGTCCCCCGTACCCGACATGATGCATTCCTTTAGGTCATACACATTTGTATATTATTATTTTCATTACTTTTTCTTTCTTTCGAGTCTCATGACTTGCATTATTCGTGACGTCTTCGAATAGTCTTTATTGGGCGTCACAATTAATGTGATTGGTACCAGGTAAGATTTGAAGATACATTTCGACCCTTCGATATCCTCCTAGGTCTAGGGTTTGCATTCATATAGAACATCCAAATGTGATAAATCTTTAGGTTAAAATAAGAAGATCTTTGACTAAATCGCGCAACTAGCCTTGGCTATGTTGAAAGGGTGCCTTGGATTTTTATCTTTGCCTTCCCTTTCTTCAAATGTGACTCCCGAATCTTTTCTCTGATTTTCGTAGACTTGGAGCCGTTTGAAAAGGGTTTTCTACTTTTTCCTTTAATATTTATTTTTTAGGTGGCTTGGTACACCTTAACTCTATACCAAGTGGCGACTCTATTTTTTTTCAAAAACCCTTTTTAAACTATATTTTGGATTAAATCGTTGCATTTTCAAGTCCCATTTAGACCCATGTTTTTCATTTTCTTTTTAAATTAAAAATTCATTTTTTAATCAAAAAATTGAATCAAAAGCCATTTTTTCTAAATTCGTCTTTTCCTTATTTTAAAAAAATGGGGCGCGACACAAATGAGAAGATATGGAAAAAAATGGTGGCCAGGTGGTGCGTTCAATCGGTAGTGCGCGGGACCCGCCGATTCGCGCCGTTTTTCTTAAAAACACACGTACTAGGGTTTTTGCTTCCTATTCACTAACCTTATCTCATTACTCATAATCATATTTTATTTCTCACTTAAAAGTCACTTTTAATCACCAAATTTGATCCTTGCTCCGTTCCGAAAATTCATCCGGCGAAAATCGCGAAAAACCTAATTTACTCCAATCTTGAAACGGAAGAGTGAAACCCTACTTTCTAGGTTTATTTACTCTTATTGTGGAATGACTGGGTGGTAGGGCTTTAATAAATGAATAATTTCCAAATAAAAGAAAATTTTTAAGAAAAACGTGAGAGATTTTAAAATTCTGGTGATTAAAATTAGGGTTTCAATTAAAATGTGAGAGATTTAAGAAAACCGATTAGTCACAAGTAAACTAGGGTTTTTGATTAAAATATTAGGGTTTCTAATCTTTTTAAAATAAAATAAGGTTTTAAATCAAACCCAAAGAAATACACTTTAGTATCTTCTTTACAAACAACCTCCTAATATTCGGGGTGTCACATTCGATCCTTACAATTGGTTCACCCCCCCTTAGGTTGTCTTCGATCCTTACAATTGGTATCAGAGTTTGGTCTCCTAGAGATTAAACTCAAACGGTTTTGGAGTAAAATGACAACCAGCAATACCATATTTTTTTTAAAGACAATCTGTCACTAGACCCCCAATATTTAATGGATCCAATTATGTGAGTTGGAAAGAAAAAATGATTATTTTCTTGCAATCTATTGATATTGAACTGTGATTTATTGTCAATACAGGTCCATATGATGTCTCTATAATAGATGAAGTCGTTCACAGACCAAGATCAAAAACCAAAAATGAATTGACTGGTGATGATAGAACTCATCTCACCTTGAATGCCAAGGGTATGAATGTGTTGTATAGTGCTTTAGATTCAAATGAATCCATTAGGGTCAAAGGGTATAGGTCTGCTAAAGAGATCTGGAACAAATTGAGAGAAATTCATGAAGGGAGTGAAAATGTGAGAGAACAAAAGAAATCTATATTAGTTACCAAATATGATTCATTTAAAATGGAACCTCATGAAAATATTGACAAAATGTATTGTAGATTCAATGATCTCATTAAGGATTTAGAGGTACTAGAAAAGGAATACTCTTTAGGAGAGAAAAATAGAAAAATGTTGAATGCCTTATCCAAAGATTGGGAAAATAAGGTGACTGCCATTGAGGAAACTAAAGATTTAAATTTTATGCCTATTGAATCTCTTATCAATTCTCTAACCTCTTATGAGCTGAAACTTAAGACTAAGGTATAAGAGGAAGAGGATGCAAAGGTAAGAAGGAGCATTTCTCTAAAAGCTTCTCAAGATGAAGATGACTCGGCTTCCTTGGATGGAGAAGATGTGAAAGTTGATGACAATGATCTTGCTCTCATCATAAGAAGCTTCGAAAAAATCCTAAACAAAAGGAGATTTAAAAAAGGAGGACCTAACAATTCATATCCAAATCAGTTCAACAATGTAAGGAACAAAAGAAAGCAAGAGGCCAGCAAAAAACAAGCTGACAAATGCTTTGAATGCAGCAAACTTGGACGCTATATGAGTGAGTGCACGATGAAGAAAAAGAAAGAGGAAAAAACTGAACGAAAGTCAAAATTCAATAACTTTCAAATCACATGGAATGATTGCAACTCAGATGGTGATGTTGAAGAGGAAGAAGAATCAGCTCAAATGGCTTTCATGACCATTGGTAATGATGAAGTAACTACTTGCAACTCTCAACCTGTTAGTGATGATGAATCTGATGATGATATTGAATCTTTCATTGAGAGATTACATGATAGCTTGGAAGAATCTTATGCTAGAAACAAGGAATTAAAACAGAAAATTAGTTTTTTGTTTCAAGATAATGTAAATCTCTTTCAACAAAACAAAAAGTTGAAAGTTGAAAATAAATACTTAAAAAAGAGTGAGACTGCTTTACACTTTGAACTTGATAGAAAAATAAAGTTTTGTGAATTGTTCAAAAAGGAACAAAGTGACTTGAAAAGTAATTGTTATGTGAGGAAGAATATGATAAATGGCATGAAATGCATGTGGATAGTTAGACATAATACTAACTCTCAAGGACCCAAAAAATAAAGGGTACCAAATATTATCTTGTGAACTTTTGTGTAGGTAAAATTGGTGAACATCATTAAGAAATCAAAATGGTTCATAAATAGTGGATGTTCAAACCACATGACCGGTGATCCATCACAATTCATCAAACTCAAGCCAAAATCAAGTGAAAAAGTGACATTTGGAGATGGTAACAAAGTCAAAACAATTGGAGTAGGAGATATTGGTAAGAATGGTCAAACTTTTGTTCATAATGTTTTTCTGGTTGATAATTTGAGTTATAACTTGATAAGTGTTAGTCAATTGTGTGATCGAAATCTGTTTGTATTGTTCAAAAAGCATAAATGTTTTGTTTTTGACTCAAAGTTTAATATTATTTTCAAAGAAAAAAGAATAAAAGACATCTATGTAGTTATTCTTGAAATATTGATTCTTCTAACCTTAAATATCTTAAAGTTTCAAATGAAGATCCTTGGTTATGGCATAGAAGGATTTGTCATTTCAATATGGATTTGTTAAAAGAAATTTTCAAAAAAAAAAACTTGTTAGAGGTTTGCCAAAAATAAAGTTTGAAAAAGACAAAATTTGTGATGCTTGTCAATTTGGAAAACAAGTCAAAGTTTCTTTTAAACCCAAGAAATGTGTTTCTACTTCAAAACCTTTAGAACTTCTATACCTGATTTGTTTGGTCCTACACAAATTGCTAGTTTGGGTGATAAAAGATATTGTTTGGTTATTGTTGATGATTATTCTAGATACACTTGGGTGATGTTTCTTGCTCACAACGATGATGCCTTTAAAAATTTCGTCTCCCTATTTGCAAAAGTTCAAAATCTGATTGGTTAAAAAATTGTTAAGATTAGAAATGACAATGGCTCGGAATTTAAATTTTGTGGCTCTCCGGAATTTTGTTATCATAATGGAATTACTCATGAATTTTCAATTGCAAGAACTGTTCAATAAAATGGTGTTGTTGAAAGAAAGAATAGAACTTTTCAAGAACCATGTTAAGTGAATGCAACTTGCCAAAATATTTTTGGATAGAAACCGTGAATACGACTTGTTATGCAATGAATAGAATTCTTTTGAAACCAATTTTGAACAAAACCTCTTATAAGTTGATTTTTGATAAAAAAAAAGCCAATTGTTGGATATTTCAAAGTTTTTTGTTGCAAATGTTTTTATTTTAAACATCAAGGAACATCTTGAAAAATTTGATAAGAAATCCGATGAAGGCATTTTCTTGGGTTATTGTGAAAACAAAATAGGTTTTAGAGTATATAATAGAAGAACCCTTGTTATTGAAAAAGTAATACATGTTACATTTGATGAATCTAATGATGATATTTTCAAAAGTTGTTGTGAGGATGATGATGTAGGTGTTCAAGAAGGAGTTAAGAAACTCACAATTCATGATCAAGACAATGCTCCATTAGAAGAAAATTCAAAGGAAAATGATCCTCAAGAGAATCAAGCATTAGAAGAAAATGATAAGGATGTTGGTACTCCTAAGGATCTTCCAAGAGTTTGGAAGTTCGCTCAAAATCATCCCAAGGAGTTCATTATTGGTGATCCATCCGAAAAGGTAAGAACTCGTTCCTCCTCTAAACAATTGATGGATAATTTTGCCATCGTCTCATATTTTGAACCTAAAAATATTTTTGATACTTTGAAAGGTGAAAACTGGATTTTATCCATGGAAGAGGAACTAAATCAATTTGAAAAGAACAAGGTTTGGACACTAGTTGAAAGGCCTCAAAATCATCCTATTATTGGCACAAAATGGGTCTTTAGAAATAAAATAAATGACAAAGGTGAAGTTGAATAAAATAAATGGGTCTCTCTCTCGGCTCTACCAGATTCTATTTTGGGAAGGTTAGGGTTACAATAGTGGCGGGCCTCCAGCCGCCAGGAGGTGGGGTTGGCCGTTCCTTTGCTGCCGTGCTTCAGTAACAGCCGACGCCGTCCCCTTGCAAAGTGAAGCCTGCTGCCCAATTCAAAGGTGAGCCAGCCGTTATGTTCTCGGAGGAAGACATAGCAAAGTTGGCTGCACCCTTCAAGTTTGCTATCGTGGGGAAGTTCTCTCATGGGTGGCCGAACCTTGACGCCATCCGCAAGTCCTTCACAATGATCGGCTTCACTTCCAGTTTCACCATAGGCCTCCAGGACCAGCAGCATATCCTGATACGGTTCTGTTTGGAGGAGGATTACCTGCGGTGTTGGACGAAGAGGCTGTGGAGTATCTCTGATTTCCCTATGCGCACCTTCAAGTGGACACCAGAATTTAAAGTTACCAGCGAATCCACTCATGCACCTGTCTGGGTTGCTTTGGAACATCTGCCCATTCATTTTTTTGACAAAGTCTCACTGTTTTCAATTGCTACTGCCATTGGTAGCCCTTTACAAGTTGATGCTGAGACTGCTAATTTGGTCCACCCCAGTGTTGCTCGAATTTGCATTGATCTGGATATCTCTAAGGAGCTGCCTAGTCGCATTTGGATTGGAGTAGGCAACCATGGATTTTGGCCACGAGTAACATATGAGAACTTGCCAGCATATTGCTCGATTTGCAATCGCCAGGGGCACAGTAATACGGACTGTCGGCAGAGCAGGCGTGGGAGTAGGGGCGGTCCGAACGGCGGAGAAGTTGTTAGGGCTATGGATACATAGACTCAGGAGGGGAGGAGCGCCGCTGCTGCCCAGCACAGGGGTGCATTTTTGCATTCCGAGATTGCCCTCTTGACGATGACGAACGTCGCACCCGTTGGTGCTGCTATGCACTTGCATGACTGGGAGAGGGTTGTTGATGCTCGACGCAAGAGTACTAACCCTTGGAAGCCAACTATTGAGAGAGCGCCTTTGAAGATCACTGAGAACCCACCAGCCTTGGGGAGCATTTGTTATGATACGCAGCTCCATTTGGGTGAGCAAGAGAAGGTGTTCTCTCAGGGATCTCTCTCGGATGGGGAGGACCAGCCAGAGAGTGCCACACTAGATAAGGCGGCGCTGGTCGCCTCTTTCCAACAGTTTAGCATGGCCTTGGGGCCACAAATGCCAAAGAAAATAGTTGAACGCGATGAGGATGGCTTCACCATGGTGCTCCTACGGAAGTCAAGGAAGTGAAGGGTGTATACCTCTTTACCTCGACAGATTCTGACGCGGCAAGCTTCTAAAGCCATTGAGGTACCCCATCACCCTTTTCCCAATGAATAATCTCTTCATTTGGAACATTAGAGGAGCGACGAACAAATCTTCTGTTCGTCGTTTGCGGGCTTTACTCCGCCTACATCACATTGCTATTTTAGTACTCTTAGAGCCTATGGCAGAAGCATGTAATATAGAAACCTTGCGTGTGAAGCTCTCTTTTGATTTTTGCTTGCTTAACTCTTCAAATAAGATCTGGGTATTTTGGCGTTTTGGTTTTCATTTTAATGTTTTGTGCAACTCGGAGCAATCTCTCCATGTTATGGTGGGTCACGACTTTTGGATAGAGATTGTTAATGCATCATTTATTTATGCCAAGTGTACCAGGACCGAAAGGCAAACTTTATGGTCTGAGTTAAGCTCTCTCGCTGGGTCGATCACCCGGCCGTGGCTGGTAAGGGGGACTTTAATGTTATCAGTACGCTGGCGGAGTATACGGGCCGGGCGACCCAAGACCTTGGGGTGATTTCTGATTTTACTGGTGCAATTTCTGACTGCCACCTCCAGGAACTTCCCTACTCCAGAAGTTCTTACATGTGGTCAGGTATTAGAGTAGGTGCCAGGATTTGGAAGTGACTGGATAGGGTGCTAATCAACCAGCACTAGCTCGATTTCTTGCCGAATACCTCTATCCAGCATCTCAATCACGCCACCTCTGACCATTCACCTTTGTTAGTGAGTCTGCAGTCTGCAGATGCTAGCATTCTGAAGCCCTTCAAGTTCCAGTCATTTTGGGTTTCGAGCCCTGGGCTGTTATCGACTGTGCAGAGTAATTGGGATTTGCCCACGCAGGGATATGGAATGTACCGCTTGGCTTTCAAGCTAAAGCGATTGAAAGCATGTTTAAAACAATGGAGCAAACAGCAATTTAAGGACATATTTCAAGCCGTCGGCAGCATGAGGTTGAGGTGCAGCAAAAGGAGGTTATGTATGAAGCTAGCCCAACAGATGAGACGAGAATTGAACTCCACCACGCACAAGGCCGCCTATTACAGAGCTTACGCATTCAAGAGGACTATTGGCGTTAGAAGGCGTGCTTATGCTGGGTAAGGGACAGTGACTTAAACTTACGATACTTCCAAGCTTCAGTTAAGGAGAAAGGATCGAAACTTGCCATACACCGCATTAAGGATGGGGGGGACATGGCTCTAAGGCGACGAACAAATTGGTCAGGAGGTAGTCAATTTTTTCCAACGACTTCTAAAAGCGGAGGAGGTCAGGGATGTAGAGGAGCTACTGGTCCACATACCGAAGCTTGTGTCGGCGGATCAGAATAGGGAATTGTTAAGAGAAGTCACAATGGAGGACATAAAAGGGGTTGTGTTTGACCTGGATAAGGATAGTGCCCCGGGTGTAGATGGCTACACTGGCGTTTTCTTCCGCCATTGCTGGGACATTGTGGCCCTTGATGTTTTGGCAGTAACGAGAGACTTTTTGGCTGGAACCCCAATCCCAAAGGGTATTGCTAGTACCCTGATTGTGCTGATTCTGAAGAAACCAAACCCAACTACGTTTGCAGACATTCAACCTATTAGCCTGTGCACTTTCGTTAATAAAGTTTTTACAAAAGTGCTTGCTAATAGATTGCAGGCTATTCTCCCAGGCATTATCTCTTCGGAGCAATCCGCTTTTTGTCCTGGCCACGATATCGCGGAAAATGTCCTCTTGGCCTAGGAAATGATAGCATCTATTAACAAGAAAGCCTGGGGACACAACTACATCTTCAAATTGGACATGATGAAAGCCTTTGATAGAGTGTCCTGGTGGTTTCTACAATGGCTCCTTCAAAAGTTTGGTTTTGATTATAGGTTTATTTTGCTCGTTTTGAACAACATCTCTCAAAGTTGGTTTTCTGTGCTGGTGAATGGCAGAGCTAGGGGCTTTTTTCTAGGTGACATGGGGAATTAAGCAAGGGGATCCTTTGTCCCCTATTCTTTTCATTCTTGCGTCTGAAGCTCTTAGTAGGGGATTGAATGTGCAAGTAGCGGATGGCAGGGTGGCCCCTTTCTCATTATCTAGAGATTGCATTGGGGTCACACACTTATCGTTCGCTGACGATATTATGATCTTTGCTCGTGGGGATAAGCGATCTATGAATAACCTGGTCCGATTTTTAACGCTCTATCAAATTGGTGTGGGCCAACGGGTTAACAACCACAAGAGTTTCTTCATAGCGTCACGACGGTATGGAGCGGGTCAAATACGTAGAATTCGACAGTTAACCGATTTCAGGCATGGTTGCTTTCCTTTCTCCTATTTGGGGTGCAATCTATATGTTGGGCGTGGAAAAAAGGAATTCTTCCAGTTTCTGATTGACAAGTTTGTTGCTAAGCTGGTAGGCTGGTAGAAGAAGCTTCTCTCATAGGGTGGTCGATTCATCCTGATTAACCATGTCCTTTCTGTCATACCGATGCACGTTGTGGCGATAATGGATCCACCCACAGGGGTGCTCAAGGACCTTGAACGCATAATGACAAACTTTTTCTGGGGTCAGACAGAGTTAGGTCCTAAGCATCATTGGTGCTCCTAGCGGAACCTTTGCTACCCAATAATGGAGAATGGTCTTGGAATCCAAGCATTTGAGGACATTCAGGGGGCGTTCAGCTATAAATTGTGGTGGTGATACTGCAACTTGACCTCCTTGTGGGCAACTTTTATGAGGTCTCGCTACGGTACAGATAGTGGAGCAGCGCGTGGGATTTCCAAGGTCTGGAGATGGATGCTAGCTGTTCCTGATACGGTGGACCATTTCACACAAGCTTTAGACTTGGTGGGCAGAGTTCAACGGGCCTGGGTTCTTACTCCCTCTGGCGATTTCACTATCTCCTCTGCATGGGATGCCCTCCGGCCTAAGCAGGCGTGCCTCGGGTCCAGGAAGTGCGTTTGGAGCGGTCGAGTCCCCTGCAAGATTGCCGTCTTCATCTAGAAACTGTTTAACAACTACTTGCCATTCCCTGACGCCTTACGGCGGTTTGGTTTCCAACTTTCCTCTAAATGCCAGTTCTACTTAGGAAGGGAATCTCAAGACCACGTGTTGTCAGGATGCACTCCAGCTATCGAGGTATGGAATTTCTTTCTAAGGCCCTGTCAGTTCCCGCTACGGGCCCAACTAGCATCATTTATCGCTTGCAGCAATGGTGGCTTTATCAGTCTCCAGGTACTGCCTGGGGGGTGGTATGTAGGGTGTTGCCATCGCTTATATGTTGGGGGCTATGGAAGGCTCGGAACATGGCAATGTATGAGGGGGTTGCAGTGACACCGACATAGGTTTGCTGGGGTATACAAGTTTTGTTGCTTAGCATATCTCAGATCCACCCATTCGTCCAAGTGGCACGAGATGACAGGGAGTTGGTTCACTCGGGCTTATTGCTTTGCATGGAGCGGAGGAAGTTGGTGCTACCACGCTGGGTCGCATGGACGAGGCCACCTATTGGGTATGTCAAGTTAAATATTGATGGATCATCTTTAGGGAATCTAGGACACTCTAGAGCAGGAGGGGTGCTTCGTGACTCAGATGGTAACATCCTCTGTGGTTTCTCGTTGTTTTTGGGATCGCGGACAAACATTGAAGCGGAGACCATGGCATTACTAGAGGGTTTGCTATTCTTCACTGATTTTCATTCTTTACAAGTCGAAATGGACCCTCAGGTATTGCTGAATATGGTGAACGGCGATGGAGGAGTGCCTTAGAGATTATGGCGTACTATCTCGCGTATCAAATCTTTAGTGTTGGGTCGCCAGGTCACCTTCACTCATGTTTACAGAGAAGCAAATACGGTTGCAGATGCCCTGGCACGTCTGGCAAGCTCCACGCATGTTTGTCAATCCTTTCCTCTCTCCCCATTACCCGCCCATATACAGGGGTTAGCCCGCCTAGATAGGATACAGATGCCTTATGTATGTTTGATTTAGGCTTACTAGAGGACTGCCAGCCGTATTTGATATACGTTAACGATCCTTTGAATAACATTTGGAGTGGCGCCCATCCCCGTAAACGGGGTTAGCAAAAAAAAAATCTTTATATGGATTAAAACAAGCTCCAAGAGTATGGTATGAACGTTTAAGTAATTTTTTGGTTGAGAATGATTTTAAAAGGGGTATTGTGGATACCACTCTTTTCACTAAACAAAGTTCAAGTGATCTTTTGATTGTGCAAATATATGTGGATGATATTATCTTTGTGCTACTGATGAGGTGCAAGGATTTTTCCACTACTATGCAAAATGAGTTTGAAATGAGCATGATGAGAGAGTTGAACTTCTTCCTTGGGCTCCAAGTGATTCAAAATTGAGATGGGACATTCATTAATCAAGCTAAATATACGAAGGAACTCCTCAAAAGATTTGGAATGGAGGATTCAAAGCAAGTTGGAACACCTATGTGCACATCTACCAAGCTTGACAAGGATGAAGAAGGTATAAAAGTTGATGAGAAGAAGTATAGAGGTATGATTGGTAGTTTACTTTATTTAATTGCAAGTAGACCTGATATTATTCAATGTTTGCTTGTGTGCTCGTTTCCAATCTTGTCCAAAGGAATCTCATTTAATTGTTGTGAAAAGAATTTTTAGATACTTAAAAGAAACATTGAATTATGGTCTTTTGTATCCAAAATGTCATGAATTTTTCGGATGCTGATTTTGGTGGATATAGGATAGATAGAAAAAGTACAAGTGGCACATGTCACTTTCTTGGTAATTACTTAGTGTCATGGCTTAGTAAGAAATAAAATGCTATCTCCTTGTCTACGTTCGAAGCGGAATATGTTGCCGCCAGAACATGTTGTACTCAATTGTTATGGATAAAAAGTACCTTGAATGATTTTGGATTGATGTATGAATGTATGTCTATGTATTGTGATAATACAAGTACCATAATTTTGACAAAAAAATCCCATTCAACATTCTATGACAAAGCATATAGATATAAAGTATCATTTCATTCATGATCTTGTCCAAAAGGGTGAAATTTATGTACAGTATAATTGTTCAAAAGATCAAATTGCTGATATTCTTACAAAAGCCTTATTACTGGACCCGTTTGTATTTTTTAGAACAAAATTAGGCGTCTTGCAAAAGAACTTGTAAAAAATTCTCAGTTCAAACTTTATCGAACGTCCGATACCAGATGAACGGATGTCTGACAATGTTTTAAGCCATTTTCCAGAAAAATTTTGGATCGGACGATAGTGTTGGACGCTTCTCTTCGTTTGGCTGTCCGACACTCAAAAGTGGCCTATTATAAAGAAGCTTTCTCCTTCATTTACTTCAAACCTAACCGTTGTCTCAGACGCACCCCTTCACCTTCTTCCAATTTCAAAATTCAAATTCGTCTCTTCTCTAATCAATTTGCAAGAAATTGACTTCACCAATACAGTCACAACTCCTTTGCACATTGATTGGTACTTACAACCTCTTCCAACTGTGTGGCGGCCCCACTTCTCCCTAAGGCGAACCAGAGGGTTGGCAGGTCGCCTGCCTAACTCTCGCCAGGACTCACGCAAGAAAACCGACTACACCCTTTCGACGTATAACTTAAACCAACACAAAATTTGTCATCCGAACATGCCAAACCTTTAAACGACCGGAATACTAAAACACATTAACTTCAAAGATAACATTGCCATTGGACATCTGAACTTCACTCTTAAATAAATCTCCAACCAGATCAACACAAAACTACAAATATACAATACAAACCACACAGTAACCTCATAAAGGTCAAATAAATTCATACAAGCCAAAACTTAAGGTGTGCACTTTTCCAGCGTCAAGTGACAACCCAAGACAAAAGATACATAGTCGATTCAAACACAACAGTTACAAAAGCTAAAAGCAGACTTCAAATCTCTCGAATGCCAAAACCTGTTAAGGAAAACAAATATCGTGTGGTGAGCTAAAGCTCAGTGGTGCCCAAAACATGCAATCATATAACACAAATAGTAAATAACAACTTCAAGCTTAAATTCAGCAAGTAGAAAAGCATATATCAGCACAGGGTAGGATACAGGGGCTCTCAGGAGCCATTTTCCACTAGCTTGATCAAAATTAACCGCAGTTGACCCTCCGTCAACTCTCACTATCTAAAGTCTATGTAGATTCATTATTTTTTTTCCTTAACACGTTCCAACCAACTTACTCCCACCGGTCCCGCACACCTCACGAGAGAGTTTGGTATTACTCGAGTATACCTTTCTGTAAACTAGTCCAGGGATTCACCCAACGATGTCACAACACGCTTTTACCAAGTCAGGATAAGAGGCCCTCCCACCTTAAGGTGTGGTACATTCCCCTGCCTGGTAGATCAGTTGACGAGTCCACGCTTCAGTCAACAATTACAAGATATTCGAGAAAACATTTCAAGCAAGTCACCACTCGAAAGGCTAGTGCGATAAAGTACACACTGCCACTTCGATGGTTCAGTAAAACCACTTTCCAATTATCACATAACAAGTCAATAAAGCACTTTAACACTTTAGTCATAGAACAAGCACGGACACTCACCAAAAGTCAAGCTCAAAAGTCAAGCTGGGAATCGAAGTCCACGTCCTCGCTAAACCCTAAAAAAACCAAGTTTTAAAACAAAACTATAAGTTTTACTAAACAAACCCTTGGTTTATATACAAAAGATTATCTGGTATAAAACTAATTTATTTACTCGGAATAAATCAATAAATCTTTTAGAATTAAAGCTAGTAAAGTAATAAAATATTTTGTATGATTCCTTTAAAGCTACTTTTCTTTCTAGAGGTACAACTAAAACCAATTTAATTCAAACAAGTTTTCTTGCCGAACAAGTTTTCTAAGTCTTTTTTTTTTAAGTATTAAAACCTCATGTTTTTAACAATTTTCCTCTAAAACAACTAGCCAAGGATAATTTTATGAAAAACTTAAAATTTGGAAGTTAATACAATTATTTCGTAAAAATACTAGAACTAGTTTAAGCAAAGAAAAGAATTAACTAGTTAGCAAGGTTTTAAAAAAAATCCCGACATTTAAATTTTAGTTTTATCGTACTATACACAATTTCTATAACTTGATATTAAGATAAAATATTTCAATAAAGCTTGATAAAAAATACTCGAATTCAAAAGACCAAAACGGACTTCACGATTCCAACTCATTTGCACTTTGAATTCCAAGTCACCAATATAGTAAAATCACAAACCAAACATCAATTTCACTAGGGTTTTATCAATCATTAGCCCTAGGTTTCAACAGATTCAAATCCAATCAAAATTAAACAAAGGAAGTCCAAGATATCAAACGATTCCAAACCACAATTCTTGGACCTTCCAAGTACATTTTAGCCAACTAATTGAACGAATTCACCAAAAATTAAACTCTTGGAAAAATTACTCAAATGGCCAAGAGTTTCATCAATCATTAGCTCTTGGTATCAAACAAATATTTCTTACAACAAGTCAACTAGAAATTTAACTCAAACATAAAAGAAAGTCACGGTTAGCTTACTCACAAATACACTTAGGAACTCAGATTTTCTTTTCTTGTTTCGACAATCAAGAAAAATCCAGCAATTGCCAATTCAAGACATCCATTAAATCTCCATCTTTTATTTGCTTGAAACACCAAATATATAGCTCATAATCCATCCAACCAAAACCAAAACAAGTAACACACAATTCCAGAAAATAACCTCACCAAAAGTCTCAACTAGTACGGCTAGTAACCATGTACAAATCCAGCAAATGTAACAGTTTACTTATAGTGCTTTGCCCTTAATTTTCTTAAATTTTTACTTCAACTCAACATGCAAAAGGTGATTAGCAAGCTACAAACTAGTCCTAAACATCCAATACAAGAATCTTAGCTAAAATTCGAAGGAAAACTAGTCCAGTGCTCAACTCTTTTCTCTCGACCATGCTGGAAAATATTTTCCTTCAATAATTACTTCAGTTCATGATCCAATTCACCAGCTTTTCAACTGTTAAAATCAATAAGATAAACATGAAAACTAGAACAAAATGTTATAAGACGTTTTACTTAGGATTATAGCCAATTATCATGGAATTTTCGAAATTAACAAGAGAGTTTCAGCCTTCACTTTCTCGGCCAACAAAACAGATTTTCCAGCAAGTTACTTCGAAATTTTCAACAGGGTTTCCATCCAGAAAATTCAACATGCAATACTAGATATAGGTCATATAGGGCATACAACAGGATTTTCCAGCTTCAATTCACCAAAACACCCATTAAAACTCAAAAGAACCACCATCGGCTAAGCTGGAATTTTTTCAGCGGCCATGCAATCCTCCAAACAAGAATTCCAGCAACAAAACTCAAGCTTGTCACCATAAAAATTACATGCATCACCAAATAAAGAGCTATCTATCATATTTGATCCAAAACCAAGTTCGAATGTCATCAAAAGTCACCATCTAACCAGAAATTCATCCAATTCTGCTCTCGGTTGGCTTGCATGCAACCAGATTTTGTGTTCCTTAAATTTTCTTGCTTTCTCACAGCTAATTAACTTTATGCAAAGTTTGATCATCCAGTTTTTAGTTAGTTAAATACACATCTAGGCTCAGATTATCACAGATTGGCCAATTAAGGCTGTAAATTTCCAGCTTACTCATTCGGCAACTCCAATTCTTTCGAAACCAGTTTTCTTGTGACTTAATCTATCATCCAACCGCACAACCACCACATGCAAGCTTATAATCAACATCATCTACCCCTAAACAACTAGTCTAGGTCCAGAAATTACCTCAGCTTGGAGTTCACACACACGGCTAGTAGCAGAAATATTTCCCTCCTCTCGGCAGTCCAGAAATTGCAGCCCGCTAGCTCTCTCTCTCCCTTGCTCAAGCTTGCGACTAGGATGAAGGAAATTTGGTTCTCAATCTCTTCACTAGCTCACGGATGGAAGGAAGAATGAAACGCAAGTCTCTCTCTTCCCTCTCTAGTTTACGGACAGAAAGAAAAAGAATAAAAGGCTCGGCTCTTCCTCTCTTGCTTTCCACTCTCGGCTCACGGCAAGAGGAAATAATAAAAATGGAGTGTTGTGGTGGAATGCAATGGATATAGTGGAGCATGATAGTGGGGAATGGAACCGACATTATGGTTAGTGGAATGGTAGAGTAGATAAAAAAAAAAGAAAATGGAACCGGCTAGAATGGAAATGCTAAGTGTGAAAAATGAGACCGGCATGCTGGAAATGTTTGTATTTGGAGCTTGTTCTAGGAGGTTCCATGGCTGCATGGTTAATTTGAAATGGAGGAAAGGCTAATTTGGTCTTTTAACATCTTGCTCGACCTTCTACTTAGGTTCTCACTTGTAAACTAATTCCAAAATTTTACCCCAAATGAACTTCGATAGCCCACTAGTGTACTAATCTCGCAAAATTAAATTATCGAGATTCAACGTCCTAAGTATAACTATAAAGGTTTTGACCTAAATCGTTTTCATCTTAATTCTAGGTTCCTGTTAACACCTAACGTTATTAACACTTAAAATTAGCTATTGAAATTCAAGGAATTAATATTAAAGCAATAAAACACTCTACGTCAAGAAATATTAACTTAACTTGGCAAAAATTCAAATAATCTAATATATTGCACAATTAACTTATTTGCGACTTTAAACTTATATTTTTCTTCATACTTATCTAAGAACCAACAATAATAAAATTTATTCAAAGTCTAAAATGTACAAGCAACAAGTATGAATATATGTAAGTATATATATTTATTTACTATTATTATTATATATATATATTTTTAAGGTTCTCACAAACTGCCAACCACTCCATCGATCCTAATTTTCATCCGAAACCCTAGACACTCAAAATTCACCTATTTTGGAAGATTCAAGCATACATTCTAATCTAAACTGCAATCTTAGTCCATCTCATTCACACTTTCATCACTTTCTGCAACAAAATCATCCTGCATTTCATCATGGTGAGATTGAGAGATGGCCCTGCTGGTACCGGACACACCACTAGGCTCAGAGATGAAGAAACTGTTGAGCCTTCCACTAGAAAATCTCCTAGGGGAACTAAAACACGCGGTGGAAAAAGGAAACATCCTGCCAGAGAGAAGCAAACTGATCAAACTGAGAAACAACCAACTGTATTACCCGATGTCATTGATGAAGAACAACCAAATGTTGAGCCTTCCACCAGGAAATCACCTAAGAAAAGGACTGATGTGCCAACTGATGCTCAACGCGGTGGAAAAAGGAAACGTCCTACCAGAATGCAACCTGCTGCTCAAACTAAGGAAAGGCCGACTCCATTGCCCAAGTTTATTGATGATGAGGCCAGAGAGAGGTTTAAATGGATTTCACAGAAGAGCTTCATCACTCAAAGGACTATTGTCCCCTCTGAATTCCGTAAGCTTGATCTAGAACCAATCCTTAAGCTTTTTGAATTCCAAAAATGATGTCACATTCTGTCCTTACCCAACACCTATTATCCTGATATGCTTGATCAGTTCTTTGCTAACCTTAGGAAGGGTAGTTCTCATACTGATCTTGTTTCTCGGATTAATTCTATTGACATTGCACTCAATCCTGATGTTGTTAATATGATTTTAAAGACCAAAATTGAAGATGGTTTTAAGGGTAAAATTGCAAACTTCTTCTCCTACGAAGAGTTTCCGACTGCTTATCACCATTTTCACCTTGAAAAACTGATGACCTACTTTCAAACACAGTTTCACACACCTGCTGAGGTAACATTGGAAGATCTCAGTTCTCAAAATCTGATCATCTTTACTATAATCTCAAACTTGTTGGTTCCTACTGATGGTCATAGGACTGATGCCAACAAAATGAAGCTTTACTTGTTTTATTATTTTCTTGAAAAAGTCCGAATTGATTTCAGTTTTGTCATGTGCAAATTTTTGCTCAAAATCAGCACTGATAGCCGTAGGAAACTCTCATATAAAAAGTTTTTAACTACAATTTTTGCTCATTTCAAAATACCTTTCACTTGAGTGTCTCCAAAAGAGTGTGCATCCTTCATCTTTTCCAAAGCTTATTTTGAAAGAAAAAGTATTAGATTCTTTGATGGCCATTGGTGTTACAAGGAGGCTATTTTGGAGTTTAGGACAAAAAGTCGTCATGAAACTCCTGTCACCTCTAGACCTCCCAAATATCAGTCTCAGTTTGTTTTACCTTTTACCATCCATCCTAGAAGATCATCCACTCAGCCTTCTTCATCCAATCATGAAGTCATCTCCTTACTTAAGAAACTCAAATAACACATTTTCCTTCTTGAAGATGGTCCGATGATGACCATATCACCTGAGCAACAAGCCACTTTTATAAACAAAAGAAACCTGCTTGTGCCTCCTGTCCCTCAAGAAGATAAAAATGTGCATCAAAAGGAGTCTCAGACTAAGTCAACTCCTGTTCCACAGGATAAAGGGTCACAACTTGAGTCTACTCTTGAAGTTCTTGTCTCAAGTTCTCAGCCACAAGATAAGGGCAAGGCTCCAATAACTGAAGCTAGTGATGATGATGATGACGAAACAGAAGAAGAAATGGATCCTGCTCAGTTTCGCCTTGCAAGAAAAAGGCCTGGATCGTCCAAGATCACCATTTAGGCACTCTTAGGCACTTGCACTTCATTTTAGGATGGCACTTCATATTAGGCATTTGCATCTTCTGTAATTCTCTCTTTTGATGTTTCAAGTACTCTGTACTAATGGATATCAGTTAACCTTAATGGTTTCTAGCTAATTTGCTTTTCTGATTGGTACTTCTTCTGATTTCTGGTATTAATTTTCTATGTTTGTGTTTGGATTGCATTTCTGGTATGTTTTGGTATATTGGATATTGGATTGAATTTCTGTTGGTTGTATGATTGCAGTGTTGATATTGCACTACTGTGCTGATATTGATTGCAGTGCTGATATTGGTTGTGAAAATCATCTTATGATGACAAAAAAGGGGAGAAATGGATATTGGGATATTTAGGATGTGTAAATAAATTGGTTAATGTGGATGTAAATTGGTAAGGGGAAGTTATCTTGAGGGGAAGTTATTCTGTCCTTAAAAATCTTATCACTTAAAAACTTCTTTGATGCATTGAGTGAGGGGGAGTTTTGGTTCAATTATTTTTTCCCCATCCATTGTTTTGTCATCATAAAAAATGGGGAGATTGTTAATTTTAATCCCTAACTTTTGATGTTTACAAAAAAAATGGATAATACTAATATCTCTTCAAGAAATAGCTTCAGCAATGAAGCAAATCAAATTCAAAAATCAAGTGCAATTGAAAGAAACAAAGGTTGCTGAAAGTTGTCGGACGCTTGTGAAGACAGGACCGGACGTCCGATAATCATTGCACAGCTTCGGACGCATGATGAACTCCACCACCGGACGTCCAAAGGAATTAAGACATTCCCTCTAACTCACTGACTTCAATCGGACGCAAAACATTAGAGTATCGGATATCCGATAAACAATGCGGCACTTTGGACACAAAGCATTGGAGGTACCGTGTGAGGACCCGTAAAGTTCCCTTATTTTATATTATTTTATTTTATTTTCTCTCATGCATTTTCTTCACTATACCCTATGATATTGATTTTCTAGAGATTTTATAAGTGAATATAGTTTTTAAATCATTTTCCTGATATAAGTTTGGAGTGCATTATGGACGTGGGATCCGCTAGTGCGCTAAGTGCGATAAAGTTTTGCCGATTAATTGAAGTTTTGTATAAAGGAATATTATTATACAAGGTGCTAGGAGACAATTAGAGGTTAGCTAGATAAATTACCATTGGTAGACAAAAGGATAGGATTGAAACTCTAAAGGACCACTTGTCACAAAACTATTGGAACTTAAACTTTGACCAAACTTTCTTACCTTTTTTAAAATCAATTTTGACCAACATTTCTCTTCATTTTTTGAGCTTGCTTGGCTGAAACTTTGAGGGAGAGAAAGGGAGAGAAACCACCATCTTCTACTTCAAATTCTTGTCCAAATTTTAAGTTCCAACCGATTAAATCGCAAACTACTCCATAAAAGTGCTAGTTAAGGTAGTTTCCAACGTGTTTGTGGATCTAATTTGAGAAGAAGAACTCTAAGCCACCATCTTTCTCGAGAATCCAAGGTACTTTGCTTGCAAAATCCCTCTTTGTTTCTAATAGTTGCCAATTAGTGGTTTAAAGTTGTAGTTTTGGGAGTTTTATGAGCATATTTTATAGTTTGAAGTAGTATTATGGAAATTTCAGTTTTTATGGTGATTTTTCTGCTCTCATGAGATGAGTAAGGGTTGGCCATGCAATGATAGCCTTATATTGGGTGAAATGAAGCTTTGGTATGCTAGTTTTGGTTACCTAAAGAAATTTCATCTTATGTGCACAAACTCCAGCTTAGGGTTAGTAATCTGCCCTGATATTTGCACTGCATGTTCGTCCTTGACAGATACCGAATTAGCCCTTTCTCAAAACATAAAAGTTGTAGGTAATTCAGTTAGCTAGCTACCTGTAAAATTTCAGCTCAATCGGAGCATTGTATCATGTGAAATGATCGAAATACCCTTGACTGCCCATAAGCCCTGTTTCGCGGACAGTGTTCTATTTTCGTGGAGATTTCTATTTTTGACCCTGAAAATGCAGGTTTTAGCTTTCGAGGCCTTCATAAGAAATGTAGGTATATGTATTAGCTTCGAAATGCCATAATATTTGTTTGAATCCGATAAGTGTAGCTTCAGTTGTGGTTGTTATGGCGAAAGGTGTGTTTATGATTTGGATGTAGAATTGTGGTTGATTTGAGATGAGTTGGTGTTGGTTGTAGGATGGAAAAGTAAGCATATTTAGGGGAAATGCTGTCCAATTTTCTAGGCCGTTTGGTTCCTTTAAATTTGAGTTGCCTTTTTGGTAGAAATGAAGGGCTTTTGGGTCGTTCAAGCCCTAGGTCCTCTAGTTACCTTTTCGTTCCAAAATCACGCTTTTGCACCCCTGCATTCGTAGTTTGTTTGGTTAGGCATACGACTCATAGTTGAGTTTTATTTGTGAATGGCATTCCCATTGGAACCATAATTGTTTTACTTTGATCATTTTAGGACATGCTGGTGATCCAGAAAGTACTTCGGGGGGAACGTTTGAAATTGTTTTATTTGAACTGGTGAGTGTACCACTCCCTTAAATTGTTGCTTACCTGTGACTTCTGTATACTTTATATGGAATAAGGGTGTACTTCATCACACTCATTTCTCTCATCTGTTCATTTTGGTTCCTGTATATTGTATAAATCTGTATTTGTTCTCTGTATGTGTTGATGTCATTTGGAGGGTTGAATCCAACGACTATTCTATGACCTATGAGCTCAAAGTCGGTGGCTAGTTATTCGAGTCGAGTCGGCAAGGGCCTGGCCGATTAGATAACGAACCACGGTAGT
Organism: Coffea arabica; assembly: GCF_036785885.1. Classification (NCBI taxonomy): domain Eukaryota; kingdom Viridiplantae; phylum Streptophyta; class Magnoliopsida; order Gentianales; family Rubiaceae; genus Coffea; species Coffea arabica. The sequence continues at coordinate 22,214,751 of NC_092316.1, forward strand.
CCACTTTTAGGAAACTTTGGGTATTGGAAACTCTAGATTTCCGGTATACTCGAGTATTACCATCTATGTTTCTGTTGAGGTGTTCGGGCCCGATGAGAGGTAAGATTGGTGGACGGAGTTGGCGTTAAAGTGGTGCTCTACTAGATTGGTTTCTTTATTTGAAAGTTGACAGAATGTCAACTACTATTTGATCAAGCTCAGGTGGAGAAAAGGGGAATTTGGCTTTTGAGAGCCACCTGTATCCTTTCTAAGTGAATTGTTTGTTCATTTCCTTATCTAGTGTGTCTATCTGACTATGTGTATTTCTGGTACCTCATTGAGCTTCTAGCTCACCCTTTCCCATTACATTTTGTTTTCCTTACAGGGAACCACACTTTGAACCATGATTTTGAGAAAAGGGTTGAGCTAGTGTAAACATTTTTTTGTTAGCTCTTGTGTAATCAAAACCCTAATTGTCTTTTAATTAAGTATCACGCTTTTAATTGTAAAGTTTTCAAGGTATGTATATAAGTGTTTTATCATGTACATTAAGTGTATTCATTTGAGATGGTACCTTTGCGTTTGTTGAGATGCTACTTGTAACCATTGGACTATCGGACGAGCGCGGCATTTGAACAAGTAAAGAAATTTCTAGCGGGAACTGTTCACCAAATCCGACAATGTATCTGGCCAGTTCATGGCCGGATATCTGGTCGGATTAGCAGGGGTTTTTAAAAAATTTTTGAGTTACTCACTGCCTCATATCAGGCCAGCGATCCGGCTGGAAATCCGACCATATCTTGGCCGGATTGTGATGTGTTCGCTTTCCATTTGCACCTTCGTCTTCATTTTAGTTTCTGTTGAAGCGTTTAATTGAAGTACCATGGTATCTTACAGTGTAGAACTCATGTTTCTCCACTTAGTAGTTTTCGATTGATTGTTCTCTTGGGGATTCGTTTGTGCGCTATATTGGGTTTGTGTGATTCGACTCCGTCGTCCTGACGAGAACTGGGCAGGCGGTCCGCCGAACCCTTTGGTTCGCATTAGGGTGAAGTGGGGCTGTCACATACCGGACGTCTGAAAGAACTGAAGAAAATTTCTCATATTTATCATCTGCTTTCGGACGCAAGCATCAAAGACACCGAACTTCCGAAAGAATTAAAGAAATTTCTTCAAGCTCACTGCCTGCTGTTGGACGCAAGTATGAGATGTACCGGAAGTCCGACACTCCTAACGGCTAGTTGACTCTTCAGCTGCCTTCTATCCGTTGGAAGCATTAATAGAGGAACTTTTTGGTCTCATATAAATAGTGTATAGTCAACTACTTTTAGACAACTTTTGCACATTGAGACTACAAAAGATCAAGAGTGATTTTAGTGTGAAAATACACTACAAGGAAGATTTGTACTCTTAGTTGTGTAAATTTCATATAAGCTTTTCTTGTGTGAGAAAAATACTTCAATAGTGTAGTTTGTGAACGGCTAGTTGACTCTTCAGTTGCCTTCTATCCGTTGAAAGCATTAATAGAGGAACTTTTGTGTCTCATATAAATAGTGTATAGTCAACTACTTTTCGACCACTTTTGCATATTGAGACTACAAAAGATCAAAAGTGATTTTAGTGTGAAAATACTCTATAAGGAAGATTTGTACTCTTAATTGTGTAAATTTCATATAAGCTTTTCTTGTGTGAGAAAAATACTTCAATAGTGTAGTTTTGTAAGGGTTATCTGAGTGATTGTAAAACTTCCAGCCTTGACCAAGTGTGGCTCGGGGCAAGGAGGAAGTGATCATTCCTTTGTGCATAAAGATTGGTTGTATTTGATCAACTTGAAGAAACTGCTCCATAAAGTAACATTCAACCTCAAAAGGAGCGTGAAATTTGGTTTGCTTCCCATTACTTACTATCTTGTAAATATAAATTGCTCATCTTTTCTACTCACAAGCAATCTTAACTGTTCCATTGAGTGGTCATCTAAAAAAGAGGGTAAATTTCATATTGAGCCAAAAAGTGTCTCATAACTTGGTTAGCTTTTTAATTTACCTAATTCACCCTCCTCTTAGGTTGTCTTCGATCCTTACAAAATAGAGATAATAAGACATGTGTGAGTAAAAGGAAAAAGCAAAGAGCACAACAATAAGAATAGCAACCAAAGGATCACATTAACTGAAGCTAAAGATTTCAAAAACAACACTATCTAATCATCCACAGTAGGCGTATTCAAGAATCCAACTTGTTGCATTTTCCAATGCATTGATTGCTCAACAATTTGTAGAAAACTTTTAGCCAATTCACCACAACTGTATGGGATTGATAGTCAAGATTTTGAGAACCAAAAATTGAAATAGTCAGCAATTTTAGGTCTCTCATAGCCCTTTGGATTGGTCACTGGTTTTACAAAATCGTAGTGGTAAATAAGAAAATTTCTACTTACCAGAAATTCTACAATTACCAAAAATTGTACATTCTAGAAATCTTGTTTAAGTAAGAATAATTCTACTTATCAAAAATCATGGTAGTTTTTACGAAACCAACCAAATTGGACTGATCACTAGTCAATGGCTACAACGGTGGGTGAAATGATAGATGGTCCACTAGTTTTGCCATGAAAAATGGAGAAGCTTTCGGTGGTGGTGGTTGACTGTGACAAATGAAAAACTTCCTTGGTTCCTTGTGGTGGGTTTTGGTGGAGAGCAAAGATGGCTAGAGGTCAAAGGTTGCAGTGATGGCTGGAGGTGGCTCGACTGGTGGTTCAGTGCTAGTGCAGTTTGTTGGTGGCTGTGGACTATGGTAGATAGGCAAAGACGCTAAGTGAAGTTGAAGAAGAAGAACAAAAGCAACAAAACGTAACCCAAAATCTGAGTTTCTATTTCCTTTAAATTATGAAATGACATATATGGCCTTTCTTCTCGTGCCCAAACGAGCTGGTTGAATAACAAATGATTTGACCTGGCTTGACTTGCTAATTAATAGAGTATATTTCTAACGCAAATTCGACTTGTTTATTGAAATTAACAAGCTGAGTTCGAGCATTATCGAGCCGATCCCATTTAAGCTTTCGAACTACTCGTTTCATTTAATAGCACTATCTATACTAAGAAAACTCCCATCTAAAATATTAGTTCAAATCATATTTTGATTTGTTAATCATTAGAACCATAGACTGATCAATTTAGGTCCTCAAAAATAATTGTCAATAGATTAAGGTCATTGTAGGGTTATCCTATAGATCCAAACTATTCTAGTTTTATCTCCATGAGATATAGCAGTCATAATATTTTAGTTGCACAGAAAATCATTCACCCTATGAGAAAGGAGAAAGGCAGGAATAAGGCAATGAAGGTAGAATTGGAAAATGCCTATCACCAAGCAAGTTGAGACATTTTGCAACCAACTCTAGAATTCATAGGGATACCTCCAAACCTAGTCACTTTGCTTATGAATTGTATTAAAGTAGAATCAATTGAGATTCTACAACATGGCTGCAAGATATGAACCTTTACACCAAACAAAGGAATTAGGCAGGAGATCCTATCTCCCCATACCTATTTGTTCTTTGTATGGAGTGATTGCATCATTAAATTAACAAAGCAGTGGAGGAAAAAAGGATGAAAAGGCATGATACTGGTTTTATTTGCAAAAGCTAGTTCTTAACAAGCAATAGAGGTAGAGATAATAATGGAAGAATTTTGCAACATGTTAAGCCAAAAAGTCAATGTGAGAAAATCTAAACTCTACTGCTTAGCAAAGGCTTCAAGAAGACTAGAAAGGTAGATAAGTAGATGCGTAGGTGTAAAACCCGCGATTTTTGGCACCGGTTTTATTATTTTATTTTCCCAATTAATTAAAAAGATAAAATTTGCTAGGTAAAAGAAAAAAATAAAGTAACTGTAGGATGGGCTAATGGGCTCTAATAAAGTAAAACTCTGGCCCAAGCCACCTATTAGTAAGTATTGCTAGGGTTAGAATTTTACTAAAACCCTAGACAGAAAAATAACCCTAGCCTTACCTCACTTTCGTCTACCTCCCTAGAGCAAGAGCCGTCGAAAAGGAGGGAAGGAGAAGCAGGCGATACCGTCAATCGATCCGACGACTAGACACCTAAACCTGTAAGTTCCGAGTTCACTTCTTTTTGGTTGTAAACGCTTTAGTAGTGGTATTAATTGTTCTAGGAAATCTTATGGACATGTATTATTGCTATATAGGTTTAGATATATATGTTTCAATAAGATTCACATCTGGATTAATAGAAATAGGAGGGGGGTTGATTTTAATCCTGATTTATGGGGTGTTTGAATTTGTTTAAAAGAAGGAAAAAAAAAAGAGGAAAGGGAAGAGCAGCGGCGGTTGCCGCTGCTCTGTTTCGGCCAAGGCGATGCAGAAGCAACGCCACAAGAAGAATTCCAAAAGTTGGCCATTCGGCCAACCCAAGGCTAAAAAAAAAAAAAAAAAAAAAAAAGAAAAACATTAGATGTTGTCGCCAGCACTTGCTGGCGACAATGGAGCAAATTGGGTTGGCCTTCACGGCCACCCAATTGAGGAAATTGGGTCGCCAGGCTCTCTGGCGACCATGGGCCCCACTAGGAAAAAAAATAAATATTAATAATAAAATAAAATAAAATGAAAAATAATGATAACAATAAACAAAAATAAATAAGTAAAGAGGGAGCAATTTAAACTTGGACCAAACTATAGTATAAAAATTTAGTAAATATTTAATAAATAGATTTTAAATATAACTAGCCCATTTTTTAGTATATTGTGAATATTAAAATTTAGGACCCAATCTAATATAATTGTTGGAAGTGAGGGTTAGTCATTTAAAATATTACCTTATTAATTAAGTCTAAGGTACTTAAATAGAAATCTAAAACATTTTAACCAAGCCTTATTAGATTAAGTTGTACAATATAAGATAAGCTTTATATTGTTGAACGAAGTGCTTAAAATAATAATAATAATAATAATAATATGGATGAAACAAATAAAGGTTGTAAACGAAAATATAAATATAAATACAAGTGTAATAAATTAAGACGATAAGTATAATAATAAATCAATATATATATATGTACCTATATAATAATAACACCTACACACGCACAAAGGTAGGAATAAAGTGAAAGGTAATAATAACTAATTAATAAATATATATGTCGCGCCCCATTTTTTTGAATAAATAAATAAAAATGTTTGATAAGAAAGATAAATGGTTTGAGAAAGATGTTTTTGATTCAATTTTGATTAAAAAATGGTTTTTGTGACTTGAAAAAGATATGGGTCTCAATGGGACTTGGAAAGCGACGATTTGACCCAAAAAATAGTTTTAAAAAGGGTTTTGAAATGAAAAGTTTGGAGTCGCCACTTGGTAATGATTTAAGGTGTACCAAGTCACCTAAAAATGAGTTTTAAAGTCAAGTAGTAATAAACCCTTTTTAAAACGACTCCTAGTCTACGTAAAACAAAGAAAAAGGTTCGGGAGTCACGTTTGACAAAGGGGAAGGCAAGGATAGACTCCAAGGCACCCCTTTGACCTAGCCAAGGCTAGTTGCGTGAAAAAGAAAGAGCAGCAAAAAAAAAAAGACCGAAACTCGCGGCAATTTTTCCAGCTGTGCTTGTTTGCCAATGTGGTGTTCATTCAAATGCAATTTTTCATCTGAACATAGCTAAAATCTCAGCCAAACATCAGAGTTTTGATCTTAAACAACAAAATCACAGAGGTTCAATCATCTAAAGGTGCAAGCTTTTGGCAAGGAATTTCTGCAACAATAAGAAGTCTTCAAAAACCAACCGAAACTTTGGGAACTTCAGCAGCCTTCGACTAAGCTTGAGCAAAACATTTTTAGATATTCATGTGTGGAGAAAAAAAAAATGCAGCAAGAGTAGGAAACTCATTGTGATCATGTACATGGCATATCGATAGAACCACAAATTTCAATCAACCGAAGCTTCAACAATCGAAAATACAGGCCTGCTGCATGGTTCCTTTCCAAGCCTGCAGCAATTTTCCAGCTGACTTTATCCGTTACATTATGCAAACAGGCTTATCAAATAACAAAAATCCACTTATCCATCATTGACTGGGTATGTTACTTTATTGCAGGATTAAAACAAAGAAATGAAGCCGATCATCAAGGATAAAAAGTAAACATCCAAAAGAATGAAGAAGAAAAGAAATGCAGCGATGGTCTTCATAACATCAAAACAAAGGTGCGGCTCAAACATTTTTCTGTCCTTAAACTAGAATCTGATCATAATGAAACCACCATCCACCAACTGATAAGCTTTAACGCAATCAAACACCAGCTAGGAGAATAAAAAGACAGGGACATAGACATGAAGGTAGTCAAAGAGGAAACGGAACACATACCAACGGAGGCAAGTGTAGCTTGGCCAATTTATTGCTGTATGCTTGGTGCAGATCTGCTGAAAGCAAATAGAAGGCTGCAATGATGACAATGGACTCTCGACTCCAATGGCTGGTGAAGCTCTTTCCTTCCTTCACCGTCTCTCTCGCTTACTCCCTCAAAATCTCTCTTTTTTTGTTAGTTTCAGATCTTCCTCCTTCCAAAGTTCCCCTCTTTTGCTTTCCCTTGCTTCATTTTTCCTCACAAGATCCTCACGGCTAAAACCCTTTCCTTCTTCCTTTTCTTTTTCTTTCGCTGCTAGTCCCAAATCCTCTCTCTCGGCCCCCTATTCTATATTTCTTCCCACAACCCCTAGCTGTCATCACCGACCTCCTCTCGGTCGAAACTCCTAGCCGCCACTTCCTCTCTTTGTTTTTTTTCTTTCCCTTTTCTTTGCGGCCCCGTCAATACCTCCTCTATCTTTCCTGGTTTTTCTTTTTTTTTTTTTTGTTCTGCCCTAGCCGTTTCTTCACCCAGCCACCAGATCCTTACTCCTTCTCGGTTCTCCCTCAAAACCCCCGTAACTTTTCTTCGTTTTTTTTTTGCCGTTAATCTTCCCTCTCTCCTCTCTATGCCGTCTCCTCTCCCCCTCTAGATTCATCCCCCCTGCCAGGTGTCCTAGACACCTGGCCTTTGTAGCCAAATTTACCCCCCAAGGACTCCCTGCAATTTCTTCTTGCAAGCTGCGGCAACACGCAGCTTTTGGCATGGGTGACCTTTTTTTTTTTTAAATTAATCAAAACAATATCGATAAAAATAAAAATAAATAGCAAAAATAATTTAATTAACCTTGGATAAAACAAATAAACTAGAAACAACAAAGTGTAAAATCCAATTTTTCCTCCTTTTTTTTATTTTCATTCCTCTTTTCTTTCTTTTGCATGATTTTCTATGCTAAAACTTAAAAATAAAATAAAAACTAGAAACTAAAACTAAAACTAAAAAACGACCACGACAAATAAGAATAAAAAGTAAAAGAAATTACACCAAAAATTTGGTGTCTACAGTTTGCCCCTCTTTGTCTGAGTTTTGGAAAAACTTGAGACAAAGAAGTAGACACCAAATACTTACCTGTGTTATTAGGCAGTGAACGTCTTGAACGATGAATGCTTTAGAAATGGGGACGGACCCTTTTTGACGACAAAATTTTAAAATGGGACTGACCCAGACACGAAAATGAAAACGGGACTGACCTGAACAAGAAATTTAAAACGGGACTGACCCGAACAAGAAATTTAAAACGGGACTGACCCGAACAGAAATTAAACGGGACTGACTTGACCAAAATTTAAACGGGACTGACCCGAACAGAAATTAAAACGGGACTGACCCGAACAGAAATTTAAAATCAGATGAATTGAAGTGAGATGGAGTGTTGGTGGGGTTGACCGATGTTTATTGGTGATGCAAATGAAAGAAGCGAAATGAAGTGTTAATGGGACTGATCCACGTTCCAGTGGCTGTGAAAATGAAATGTTCACTAGCGGGACTGACCCACGTTCCAGTGGCTATGAAAATGAGATGCAAATGAAATACTCACTAGTGGGACTGACCCACGGCTAGTGGCAGGGTAAAATGAAATGCTCACTAGTAGAACTGACCCACGGCTAGTGGCGGATGCAAATGAAAGGCACACTAGTGGGACTGACCCACGGCTAGTGGCGGTACAAAATGAAATGCGCACTAGTGGGACTGACCCACGGCTAGTGGCTGAACAAATTGAAATGCGCACTAGTGGGACTGACCCACGGCTAGTGGCGGATGCAAATGAAATGCGCACTAGTGGGACTGACCCACAGCTAGTGGCGGAACAAAATGAAATGCGCACTGGCGGGACTCACCTCACGCTCCAGTGGCTATGAAAATGAAATGCTTACTGGCGGGACAAACCCAACTCCAATAGCGATGTAAAATGAAATGCTTACTGGCGGGACAAACCCAGCTCCAATAGCAATGAAAATGAAATGTCTTGTCAATCGGACAGTGGGATCAAACCCGAGCCTGCCAAGGCCGGAGGGATAAAACCCATGCCCAACGAAAAGAAAAGCGGTCAGCGGGATAAAACCCGAGCCTGCCGAGGTCGGAGGGATAAAACCCATGCCCAACGAAAAGAAAAGCGGTCAGTGGGATAAAACCCGAGCCTGCCGAGGTCGGAGGGATAAAACCCATGCCCTAACGAAAATAAAAGCGGTCAGTGGGATAAAACCCGAGCCTGCCGAGGTCGGAGGGATAAAACCCATGCCCTAACGGAAATAAAAGCGGTTAGTGGGATAAAACCCGAGCCTGCCGAGGTCGGAGGGATAAAACCCATGCCCAACGAAAATAAAAGCGGTCAGTGGGATAATACCCGAGCCTGCCGAGGTTGGCGGGATAAAACCCATGCCCCAACGAAAATAAAAGCGGTCAGTGGGATAATACCCAAGCCTGCTGAGGTTGGCGGGATAAAACCCATGCCCAACGAAAATAAAAGCGGTCAGTGGGATAATACCCGAGCCTGCCGAGGTCGGAGGGATAAAACCCATGCCCAACGAAAATAAAAGCGGTCAGTGGGATAATACCCGAGCCTGCCGAGGTTGGCGGGATAAAACCCGGTCCCAACAAAGATAAAAAGCGGTCAGCGGGATAAAACCCGAGCCTGCCGAGGTCGGAGGGATAAAACCCATGCCCAACGAAAATAAAAGCGGTCAGTGGGATAATACCCGAGCCTGCCGAGGTGAACTTGATTTGATTTTTGACTTTTCTGATGATGATTTTTTATTTTTGATTTGATTTTTTTTTTCTTTTTGCTTTTATTTTTGACTTTTGAGAATCTTTCCAAAAAATTAATTTTGCCCCGAGTGTGATGAATTTTTGCAAATTGAGCCCATAGTTGATTCTGTATCGCTATGTTGTTGCACCTTTTGATCAAATTCGCTTGCAACATTTTCAAATCTACCCTTGTTCACCGGAGGACTCTTCCCGACATCAATTCCAGTGCGAGGTATGATTACTTTCATCTGTGCATGTAATTTTTCCTGTGAAAGAGAAAAAACAAAGAAATTGCCACCACCATTTGATCCGTTTTCCTTCGAGAATCGTGTAAACATGAGTCTTTCAACGCCTTTATCAACTTTTGCTGCGGCAGCCGATTGAGTTGGATTTCTCACCCTAAGCTTTTCCAATTTTCAAACTGACCAGGTATGTGCTTTGCTATATTGTGAAATCTGTGTAGCTGGCTTGGCTGAATTTTAACTGTTCCCAAAAAATGACTGAATCCAAGCATGCTTTTTGCAATAAACCACGGGGATTGTCATTCTCCACAATTCAATGATAAAAAAATGAGGCATGCAAGAAAATTCACATGTCATGTAAAAATGAATATGCACAAGAATGCACACCTAACAGTTGTGCTTAAATCCTACAAAAATGCCATGAATGCAAGTAATTTGGAAAAAATGAGTTTCCTAAGAATGTATTTGCAAAAGAATGTTTTACAAAATGACACAGCTTTTGGCCAACAGATGTCATATTCAAATCTCTGGATATCTTAGCTTCGGAATTCAATGTTGCCAGAGGTATCACAAAAATGAGAAGAAATCTAAATGGACCAAACCACCAGTTGTTCCTCTTTGTGCTTGCTCATTGCAGAAACCTACCTTGGCGCCCATTCGGGTTTTCACCAAGGTTGCCCCCCACCTTTTTTGTTGGTTTTTCTTTTTTTTCTTTTTCTTTTTTCTTCTTCTCTTTTTTTTCTCTCTTGAGGTGCCCTTGTGGGTTTTCACCTAATGAAATAATGGAAGAGCTCAACCATAGTCGACTCAGGAATGTAAGTTGAAGATTGCTGGCATCAGTAAAAATGCGCTTCCCTTATAGACTTAACGAAGGCATTATGGACATCACGTGCCAGTTGATTAGCAAAATCCCTAATAGAAATGCAGCAAGTGACGAAAGCCAGGACTTTTGGGCTTCTGTAATGAGGTTAGGTGGGGTGTTTTTCAAGAAAAGTTGAGGCTTGAAAGCAATTTGTGCTTATAAGAGGTGAAATAACCTGAGATTGCATCATTTTGCAATTATCTTCAATTTCTGAACAAAACCGAGGAAATTTGCCCCAGTCTAATTGGATTTTTCTTTCTTTGCATTTTCATTGCATATTTCTCACTTTTTGCATTTTTCTTCAAAACTAAATTTGCCCTAATGTGGGGTTCCTTCTTTTCCATTTTTCTTTCTTCTTTTTTTTTTTTCAAAAATAAATTTGCCCCAGTGTAGGGCTTTCCCTTTCTAATCATCTCTTTTCAAAATGAATTTGCCCCAGTGTGGGGTTTGCAATCTTCAGGGGCTGCCAAACGAAAAAATTATTGTTCTGATAGCTCAAAAGGGACGACTAGGGATGAAATATTTTGATTGGAAAGGAAGATGGCCTGACTTTTGCCTCGTCTCTTGCATGATTTCCTAGAAAGAATTTGCATAATCAAATAAAGAATTTCTTACACATGTCTGAATTGATAGGTTGAGAGAATATCTGTCTATCCATGAATGCCCCGCCAGGTAATACCTTTTGAACACCCAATGAGTTTTGCCAATTTGAAGCAAATTTGCCTTCGACTTCATCTTTCATTACTTTAGCACTTTGTTCCCTTCTTCAGAAGATCGGCGGTGGACTCTTTTGTTATGAATCTCAGGCCATGTGTTTTGACAATATTGGCCATGGTACATAGCATTCAACTGTTTTCATCAATCAGAATCAATCGTTGATGACACTGCTTTAACCAATCAGTTTTCAACCTGGTCGGAAAGGGATTTTCTTAAATGAAGGAATTTCTCAAGTAAAGGGATTTTTCAAGTAAAGGGATTTTCAAATGAAGGGATTTTTCAATGAAGGAATTTTCAATGAAGGGATCATCGGATTCCAGAACAATGATATTCAAAGGGTCAAATAATTTCATCTTTGGCCATCTCAAAGAATAATTAAATAAACAAATCATGCATTTCATGAAACTCCAAATTAAAGCATAAACAAGACAAAACTCAATTGCAAAAAATATTTTCGTTAAGCTATTTACATATGCAAGAAAAAGTTTTCGTGAATTTTAGTAAATGACAACCCCTAGATTCATAAAAAATTTCCTTCGAGAGGGAGGATAATCAGCCATCTGAATTGTGCAGAGCTCCTTCAGGATTTTCAAATCTCGTCATTGGAGGTAGATGCCTCAAAGGTGTCCTTGTGTCTGGGAAAGGGGTTTGTACTTATACTTGGTCCTTGTTCTTCTCTCCCCCTCAAAATTATGTCTCCGGCCTCAATCATGTCTTGGATTTTGTGTTTAAGTACCCGACAATTGGCAGTAGAATGTCCAGGAGCTCCGGAATGATAGGCACAAAAAGATTGAGGATTATAATCAAGAGGAAATCCTTTAGCATAGGCTTTAGGAGGTATTGTACCAATTTTCCCTGCGGCCTTGAGCTGCTCATATAATTGATCCAAGGGCCGACCTAAATTGGTAAAAGTTCTATATCGGGCCGGGTCTTGGGTGCCAGCGATTTGTTGATAGTTGTAATTATGGTTGACGGGTAATGTAGGTCTTGGATGATAAGGAGAGCGAGGTCTAGTTTGAAAACTTTGTGGAGAAATATGAAATGGTGTTGTAGGTGTGTTTGGGTAACTTGGTCGAGGTCGATGATGAGGGGTATTAATTTGATAAACAGGATGAGGGTTTGAATAGTAAGGGTAAAGGTTTGAGTAGGTAGGGTATTGTCGAGATCTGGGTATTGGAACAGGGTTTCGATTCCACACAAAAGCAATTTCCCCCTCTTTCTTTTGGAATTGTTGCTTCTTCCCATTACTACCTTGGCTTTGCAAAGCATCCAACTGCGATTTGAGGGCAGACACATTAACAATCTTTCCAGCCTTCACGAAATCATCAAATTCCTCAAGCTTATTAACAATTGCGGCAAATGAGCATCCAGTCATGCGGAAAATTTCTTCAAAATATGGCGGATCATGTGCCTTAATGAAAGTTTGTATGATTTCGTCCTCAGTCATTGGTGGCTCGACTTTTGCAGCTATTTTCCTCCACCTTTTGGCATATGTCTTGTGGTCCTCAGAGGGTTTTCTTTTTGTTCCTTCCAACGTGGTTCGCGTCGGAGCTAACTCGCAATTATACTCGTACTGCTTTACAAAAGCGTTGGACAAGTCAAGCCAGGTCTTTGCCTCTTCGGGTTTCAGCTTGGAATACCAGTCGAGTGCATCCCCCTCCAGACTTTCTGGAAATAGCCTCAAAGGCAGATTTTCATCATCTGTTGGCCTACCCAACTTGTTGGCGAACAATCGGAGGTGCGTCTTGGGATTGCCCGTGCCATCGTATTTGTTAAACTTCGGGGTTTTGAACCCCTCAGGTAATTGCACATTCGGGAAAAGGCAAAGTTCATCGTAATCCAGGACTCTTTGCTTGTTCAACCCCTGATTCTTCCTTATAAACTCATCAAAACGGTCAAGGCGTTTGAGCAGCTTTATATCAACGGGAGCGGAAGATTCCCCTATTTCTGGCTTGGTTTGAACAATATGGTCTGGTAAGCAAGGCTCAGCTGTATCATGATAAAAGGCATGCGGCTTAGGGGGTATATTCGAAGTGAGTTGGGGTTGTGAGCCTTGCACGTAAGTAGGGAAGAATGAAGGATCAGGAGGGTAAGTGTATGGCAAATGTATGGTGGGATATGTGAAAGTTCCTTCGGGTGGAATAAGGAAAGGTGGAGTAACGGTGGTTTGAGTCGGAGGGATGACAAATGGTTCAGATTCCGATTGTTTGATGGGCGCAAGTTCGGGCTGCACTCCGCTACTAACGAGCTCGTCGATTAACTTCTTTTGCGAGGCCATTTCACCAAACTTAGTAAGCATCTCAGTCAACTGAACCCCCAAACTCGCAGTCTCGGGTTGAGCGGTAGTAGTAGACCTATCTGCTTGTTCCGGTTGTGAACTCATGTTTACACGACTCCTCTGAGCTTGACTACGGGATCGTGTTATGATGGGGTTTCGACGAGAAGCTATGTTTAAATATTACCTGAGAATTTTTGAAATGATTGCCTTTAGATTTAACCCTTGCTTAGTTATTACAATAAAAATAAAGAAAAGAAAGAGAAAAAGGCAAGAGTTAGTAGATATCCAAGAAATTCGGATGCATGTCCTATGGGGGAACCCTTTTTGTGCCAAGGGTAGGCCTAGCATGAAAATGCAATCCGCTAGAGTAGGCACTATACAATACCTGATGGATCTGATCAATTCCTTGAGTGAAAAACAATTTTGAAAAATTCGATCAATTGGAATGGCAAGAGTCATTTGTTAAAAATGAGGTCAACGTTCGAACGGATTGATCACTTTTGATCGATACAAGATTTTGCAAAAACGCACGTGTTTGACCTTGACGAACTTCCTATCGAAGAGATTGGAATTCGCTGACAAATTTTCTCAATGAAGCGCGGATCAAAATTCCAACTGATCAAATAGCTGGATGCAATGGATGTTTTTCTCAAAATTGATTAGGTTTCTCAATTCGAAATCCGACATTGAAACCCTAATTGGTCAAATGAAATTGACAATTTATTAAAAATCGACCGGATTACCCTAAAAAGGGAAACGGGTCAAATGAATTGAGTGAAATTTAAAACTTACTCAAAATTGACCGAATCATCCTAAAAAAGGAACTTGATCGGATGAACTAAATGAAATTGAGAATTTTATTCAAAATTGACCGGATCGTCCTAAAAAAAACTTGGTCAAATGAATTGAATGAAATTGAGAATTTATTCAAAATTGACCAGATCGCCCTAAAAGGGTAAATTGATCAAATGAGTGAAATTGAATTAGTGATTTATTCAAAAATTGGCCGAATGACCCTAAAAAGGGTAAATTGGTCAAATGAATTGACGATTTATTCAAAATCGACCAGGTGACCCTAAAAAGGGTAAATTGGTCAAATGACCCTAAAAAGGGTAAATTGGTCAAATGAATTGACGATTTATTCCAAATTGACCGGATGACCCTAAAAAGGGTAAATTGGTCAAATGAATTGACGATTTATTCCAAATTGACCGGATGACCCTAAAAAGGGTAAATTGGTCAAATGAATGGTTTATTCAAAATTGATTATGAATTGACAAAATGGATCGATTGAATCGGCCGGCCATTGGTGGTTTCAGAAAATTAGTCTATGAGCCTTCTAAAATCACTATTTGGCCTCAATTTATTTATCGTCTCAATAGGAGGAATCATTTGTGAATTTCTTCAAATTAATGTCCTTCACGCAAGGGATTTTTACCAATTTTTGATAAAATGGCCAAAAAGTGATTATTAGATGCTCATATTCCAAAGATCACTCTACGAAAATGATTGGATCCTACCTTACCTTGTGCACTACCCCTTTGGATGGTACAAAATGTAAACGTGCAAGTCTCGTTGGATTAAGTATCCGAGACACAAGGTGGCTTATTCCTAACACGGGATCCCCTAAGTGGCATTCCCTTTCTAGGGTTTATGCATGATGCCAGTTATTAAAGCAGGAAAAAATGCAATTCGAAATGAAACGTGACCTAAGGAATCCTTTATCTGCCAGGGTAGGCCTAGAATGATATGCAATCATTAATCTATGAATGCAATATACAAAAATCTTTAAACGTGCAATAGCCTATCTACAAGGGTAGGTTCTAAAAGAAAGTCATGCCAGACCTCTTATTTCCTAATGTTTGTGAATGCAAAAGACAAGAGACAAGGAAACGTGAGTTCAACACATAACACATAACACATTTGGACAATTAGATAATATAAAAGGCAATAAAGATAAATAAGGAAAGAGGGTTGGGACCCCTCCCCTCGTGAATAGTGTCCCTAGTTCAGGATAAGGCTGACTCTACCCTAGGCAATTCTAATATGGATGCATGAGGCTTGGCTTACTAATGCATCTAGACTCGATAGGTCATAGGCCCCCGAGCCTTCAGACTTAGAAACCAAGGGTCATCAATCCCAAGGTTCTTTGTCGGTGGCTCGAGCGATTCCCCAAACACCGCTACGCACACATCGTGTCACGGCTACGTGTTTGAGTGAATCTATCAAAACCTCAATCTTCGACCAAAAGCTAAAGGCTATCAACCAATAGCTTTAAGCGGAAGATTGAGTGACCCATTGGAACATGCTACACACACATCGTGTCGTGATCACATGTCCAAGTGAGTCACCTAATCCTAATAGGGTGGAGTGGCGTGACAAGCCACTAAAGAAAAATAAAAAGGATAAGAGAAGTAAAGCGTATGCTTGTATACTAGTGCTCGTTTGGAGGGGAAGGGTCAAGAACCAACGCGAGGCTCTAGGGTGACCCATACCTCCCAAAATGCAATGCAAGCGCGAGATAACAAATAAACATTCATTCAAACATACATTCGTGAGTCGAGGGATTGGTTTGATTACGTATATAAGACAAAAGGTCCTAAAAAATGAAAAATGCAATCCTAATATCCACATGCCATGCATAGAAAGGGTAGAAAAAGGAAACAAATGGTTAAGCCAAAAATGCTTGGACCCACTTAGGAAGTCCCCAGTGGAGTCGCCAACTGTCGCGCCCCATTTTTTTGAATAAATAAATAAAGATGTTTGATAAGAAAGATAAATGGTTTGAGAAAGATGTTTTTGATTCAATTTTGATTAAAAAATGGTTTTTGTGACTTGAAAAAGATATGGGTCTCAATGGGACTTGGAAAGCGACGATTTGACCCAAAAAATAGTTTTACAAAGGGTTTTGAAATGAAAAGTTTGGAGTCGCCACTTGGTAATGATTTAAGGTGTACCAAGTCACCTAAAAATGAGTTTTAAAGTCAAGTAGTAATAAACCCTTTTTAAAACGACTCCTAGTCTACGTAAAACAAAGAAAAAGGTTCGGGAGTCACGTTTGACAAAGGGGAAGGCAAGGATAGACTCCAAGGCACCCCTTTGACCTAGCCAAGGCTAGTTGCGTGAAAAAGAAAGAGCAGCAAAAAAAAAAAGACCGAAACTCGCGGCAATTTTTCCAGCTGTGCTTGTTTGCCAATGTGGTGTTCATTCAAATGCAATTTTTCATCTGAACATAGCTAAAATCTCAGCCAAACATCAGAGTTTTGATCTTAAACAACAAAATCACAGAGGTTCAATCATCTAAAGGTGCAAGCTTTTGGCAAGGAATTTCTGCAACAATAAGAAGTCTTCAAAAACCAACCGAAACTTTGGGAACTTCAGCAGCCTTCGACTAAGCTTGAGCAAAACATTTTTAGATATTCATGTGTGGAGAAAAAAAAAATGCAGCAAGAGTAGGAAACTCATTGTGATCATGTACATGGCATATCGATAGAACCACAAATTTCAATCAACCGAAGCTTCAACAATCGAAAATACAGGCCTGCTGCATGGTTCCTTTCCAAGCCTGCAGCAATTTTCCAGCTGACTTTATCCGTTACATTATGCAAACAGGCTTATCAAATAACAAAAATCCACTTATCCATCATTGACTGGGTATGTTACTTTATTGCAGGATTAAAACAAAGAAATGAAGCCGATCATCAAGGATAAAAAGTAAACATCCAAAAGAATGAAGAAGAAAAGAAATGCAGCGATGGTCTTCATAACATCAAAACAAAGGTGCGGCTCAAACATTTTTCTATCCTTAAACTAGAATCTGATCATAATGAAACCACCATCCACCAACTGATAAGCTTTAACGCAATCAAACACCAGCTAGGAGAATAAAAAGACAGGGACATAGACATGAAGGTAGTCAAAGAGGAAACGGAACACATACCAACGGAGGCAAGTGTAGCTTGGCCAATTTATTGCTGTATGCTTGGTGCAGATCTGCTGAAAGCAAATAGAAGGCTGCAATGATGACAATGGACTCTCGACTTCAATGGCTGGTGAAGCTCTTTCCTTCCTTCACCGTCTCTCTCGCTTACTCTCTCAAAATCTCTCTTTTTTTGTTAGTTTCAGATCTTCCTCCTTCCAAAGTTCCCCTCTTTTGCTTTCCCTTGCTTCATTTTTCCTCACAAGATCCTCACGGCTAAAACCCTTTCCTTCTTCCTTTTCTTTTTCTTTCGCTGCTAGTCCCAAATCCTCTCTCTCGGCCCCCTATTCTATATTTCTTCCCACAACCCCTAGCTGTCATCACCGACCTCCTCTCGGTCGAAACTCCTAGCCGCCACTTCCTCTCTTTGTTTTTTTTCTTTCCCTTTTCTTTGCGGCCCCGTCAATACCTCCTCTATCTTTTCTGGTTTTTCTTTTTTTTTTTTTTTGTTCTGCCCTAGCCGTTTCTTCACCCAGCCACCAGATCCTTACTCCTTCTCGGTTCTCCCTCAAAACCCCCGTAACTTTTCTCCATTTTTTTTTTGCCGTTAATCTTCCCTCTCTCCTCTCTATGCCGTCTCCTCTCCCCCTCTAGATTCATCCCCCCTGCCAGGGGTCCTAGACACCTGGCCTTTGTAGCCAAATTTACCCCCCAAGGACTCCCTGCAATTTCTTCTTGCAAGCTGCGGCAACACGCAGCTTTTGGCATGGGTGACCTTTTTTTTTTTTTTTTTAAATTAATCAAAACAATATCGATAAAAACAAAAATAAATAGCAAAAATAATTTAATTAACCTTGGATAAAACAAATAAACTAGAAACAACAAAGTGTAAAATCCAATTTTTCCTCCTTTTTTTTATTTTCATTTCTCTTTTCTTTCTTTTGCATGATTTTCTATGCTAAAACTTAAAAATAAAATAAAAACTAGAAACTAAAACTAAAACTAAAAAACGACCACGACAAATAAGAATAAAAAGTAAAAGAAATTACACCAAAAATTTGGTGTCTGCAATATATAAGTGGTAATAAAACAAAGTAGCGACGTCAAGGACGATAATAATAATAATAATAAATAATTATAAATTATAAATATGTATAGTAAGATAACAGTCAAAATAATAAACATGATTATGAATAATTATTAGGAAACGTTACAAAAGGAGAACTTTCCAAATTAAGAAACTTTTCAAAAAATAGAGACTTTCCAAATTAGGAAACTTTCCAAAAATAGAAATCGCCCAATTTGAGGGAGATGCTATTAGGATCCATTTAATGGCCTAGGATGAATCTTATGCTTACTTAGAGGTTGTATATTTATGCATCTATAGGAAGTAACAACTAATTAGGGAACTCATGCATTTGATAGGTACGAAACAAGGACCTAAGGTAGTTCCACTCGAGCAGTCAAATAGAGGTAGGTGGTACTTACCCTTCTGAGATTTCAAATGTGGAAAATGAAATTCTTGTTTTCAATCACATTTTGCTGTGTTGACTCGAAAGGTGTTTGATTAAATACTTTACTTGGATAATTATGAAAGCTATATTTTACCACACAAAAATGGACCATGTGACTTATTTGAAATGTTTCGATATGCTTTTATATACAAAATGAGCTGGACCTTTTATGAAAGCAAAGATTTATGTAGATGGTATATGAAATGAATTTTGACAAGTAAATCTCAGAGCAGTCATAGAATAGACGGTAGGGACTATAGTCCTGTCTAATCGCCATGGTAGCCTGGTATAAAGCCCAGCCGATTGGTGAGGTCATGGTAGCCTGGTATAGAGCCCAGCCGATTGACCAATAGATAAAGTCATGGTAGCTTGGTATAAAGCCCAGCCGATTGATCAATTGAGAAAGTCATGGTAGCCTGGTATAAAGCCCAACCGATTGACCCAAGAATGAAATGAGACCAATCGGTAGTCATGAAACCTATTGGTCGCCCACCTAGTAGGGGTTTAATCTCTAGGCTGAGTACTCAGTAGCCGGCCATTGCATGTACTTGTTATGAGCTGATTTGATGGAATGATTATGAACTGATTTGAAATGAGACTTTTGAACTGATATGAGTTGATTTACGAATGGAAATGAAGAGATTCGTAACTTGAGACGAAATGAGTTATGACCTTACGATTTCTTATGTACAACTATCAAAAAGATGCTTTTAAATTGCTTGTCATTCTTTACTACTGATTGCTGTATAAATAACGTTACTTTCAAAATTTCGGACGTGAATGATATGCAATCGATTTGAGTTGTACCTATATATTTGTGTACCTATAAAATTAAGAGTGCATAGTCCAACAGAGGGGTAAATATTACCTACTGAGCGATGTGTCGCTCAACCCACTTCTTACCATTTTTGCAGATTCAGAAGAGTATGAATTGGTTTACATAGAAGACCCTGAGGATGACTTTTATTAGTTTAGGTGCATAGAAGTTGGCAGGCTAGCTACGTCTAGTGTTATCCTATTTATTTTTGTTTCCCTGTTTCAATTGGAGAATAAATGTATGGACGCCTTGAATATTCGTAGACTTCCTTTTATATGTAATTCGAACCGCACTTTATTTAGTAAATTATTTAGTATTGCCAAGTTTAATTAGTTAATGTAGCCTTGTATTCCTGAGTGGGACTTGGGAGTACGGCGGATGTCATGTGACGGGCACGTGCAAGCTCGCGGCGTGACATTTTTAATGGTATCAGAGCCTAGGTTCGAGATATGACCATAAGATAGAATAATTCATGAAATAGTAGTGTAAGTAGTAAAGTAGGTTTGAAAAGGTCTGTGTACCTTAAAGAGGCGGGAGGCATGGCTGATGGTGTTTGATTTGGTGTTATAGGACATGGCCGAACCAGTGCACGGGGAGCAGGAGAATTGCGACTGCCCAGTCCATTTGACGGGATGTGACGTGGCTCGCCTTAAAAAGAGACAAAGGTTTTATAGGGACAGGTTCCTCGAGGAGTTAGAGAGAGCCACGGACGGAGCTAGGAAGGCTTATGCCTTGAGTGACCGAGTAGCTGACCAAAGGCAAGAGATCTCGTCGCTGATAGTGTCGAGGGAGCATATGAGACAGGATATGGAAGGCTGGCGTGGAGAGGCCCTCCGTTTGCGAGAAGAGGTCATTAAGCTGAAAGCAGATATGGAAGTACAGAAGGGACTAGCCGATATGTATAATGAGGGGTTTGAAGAAGTAGCTTCCCTACTCCAGAATCGACAGGCGGAGTACGAAACCCTAACGGTAAAATATGGAGAGAGAAGGCAACGCGTGATGAACTGGATACCTGACCACCAGCCCCTTGCACTGCAGATGCCTGGGTGGGATCACCTGTGGCCTGATAGTGATGCAGAGATAGAGGATGACCCCGAGGAGGACCCTGAGGACATGCCCATGGAAAATCAAGAGGGGGAAGATGGAGTTGAGGACCAGGACGGTGCTGGAGAGGGCATAGGAGACGGAGCTGTTGTGGATGCGGATCCACCAGTTGACGAGTAGTGGAGTTGGTCCGAGAGAGGTTTCATTTGGCGAACCTCTCATTTTAGTAGTATTATGAAATATTAGTCCAAAAGCATTGGTAGGTTGATTAGCGATTGTTCGCGTAGATTAGTCCCCTAGCCGGTCGTAGGCTATAACTAGATAGTTTGGATGCTAGGTTGTAGGACATTTTTCTTTTGGGAAATAGTTGGATTATTTGACCGCTGTTTAAGGGGGTCGATTGTTCTTCTCATTCGGAGTAGCGAATGAAACCTCCTACTTAAATATATATATATATATTTTTTTTAGTTTATTATAAAGTTAATTGGCATCATAACTTGTTTTATGTGATCTTCTGCCATATTGTTTTAAGGGTAGTACGCGTAAAGTATGCAAGTCGGTAACCCTAGTTGGACCGTCTTAACAGCGTTAAAAGTGTTTTCTTGTGTATCTATATATGTGTATACATGTATGCATAACGATAAATATGTGAGAACCCGTAAAAACCCTAATCTTTTCCTAGGGTTTATTTCCTCTTAATTGCATGTTTTCTGCGTTTTCTGGCTTAAGAAATTTTCCTGATGAATTTTTATGAGTAATTATAGTTTTTAGATGATTTTTCTAGTATTGGAGAGTTTTTGAAAAATTAAGAGTGAATAATGGACGTGGGACCCACTAGTGCGAAAAGTTCGGAAAAATTCGGCCAATTAGGTTAAATTCCGGATACTGTGTAAAATTTATCGGGTGTTAAGAGATAAGTAGAGTGTGTGAAATGATTGATGTGAGAGAGAAAAGAAAGGATAGGAATGCATTAATTGAGGTGACAAGTGTCACCATTTCATTGGGCAAGGCTTATGACTTACTATTCCAATTTTTGACCTTTTGACTATTTGAGTAAATATCTCACAAAAATTGAAAAAAAAAACTTACCATTTCTTACCTTCTTGTGGCCGACTTTCTTGAGCTAAGAAGAAAGGAAAATTCTTCAAGATTCTTGCTTCCATTTTGCTTGAATGTGATCATCCAACCATTTGATCTTGATTTCACTCCATAAAATTCCTCCCTTGGGTGCTAGTGAGTAGTTTAGTGAAGTTTGTTTGAAGACTTAAGGTGTCCAACATCTTCCTCTCTCTTGTTTACTTGGTAAGTGGTATATGAACACCCTCCCATATCTAATGATGCTTATTTTATGCCTAATGGTGGCTATTGTGCTAGAAATTGTGGATTATTTCTTGGTTTGAAGTGATTTGGTTGAGTTTTTTATTTTTTGAGGAATTTTCTGGTTTCATATGATCTTGATGGTGTGGTTGTTTTTTATGGTTGGTAATAAGGGGCTTTGGCTCTAGTAGGTGCATATGATAGGATATTGCAATCAATTTTGAATTTGGAAGAATTTCTGGAAAATTAGGGTTCTTGGTTGAACATTCTGTCCGAAATTTTAGGTCATAGATAGAGGCCGAATTGGACTTTGCTCAAAACATGAAAGTTGTAGGTATTGATGATTTTGAAGTGCCTGCAAAATTTCAGGGCATTTGGAGTAGTGTAGAGTGAGTTATGCCATTTTTACTGTTGCTGTTCTGGGTGAACAGAATGTGCGAACTGCGATAGTAATTGTCTATTTTGACTGGAATTGCTTTGGATTTTGATGATGGTGTCTTCTGATGAAATGTAGGTTGATGTCTTAGCTTTCATATGCCTTTGGAATCAATGCATTTGGACCTGTATAGACTGCCGTGGACTGATTACAGTTTTGTGTGATTTGGGAACCTGCAATTACGGTTCTGGCTTGGTTTTCTGCATTTTTGACCTAGTTGTGCTAGGATTTGGACTGAGTGGCCTTCTACATTGTTGTAGCCCTATCTTTTAGCTTCGATATGGTGGGTCTTACACCCTCATCCGATAAGCGTAGCGCATTTTGTGTCATTACCGCAAAAGTATGACGAAAACTGTTTTTTTTGTTAAGGCCTAAGCTAATGCCATTTCTTAATTTCTGGTTGCCTATGATGCTTATTTATGCATATGAAACCCTATTAGGATTAAAATTGGTATGGCTTTATGACTCGTTATCGAGTCTCCATGTACTTGTTTGCATGTTTAGGGCTCGCTCTCATTCCGGTCATTTCCTAGCTAACTTTTGTACTTGTACTACTTTGAGCTTAGTGAACGGCTTTTGGGAAATGAGATGAATTTTGTGTGAGATGTTGGGACTGATTTGAGGATATAATGAAGCCTTAATGGCTGGAAAAGTAAGAAATTTAGGGGAAGTGCTGCCCGATTTTCTAGGCCGTTTGATTCCTTTAAGTTGGATTTGCCTTTTGGTAGAATGAAAGGCTTTTGGGTTGTTTGCGCCTAAGTCTTCATGCTACCTTTTCGTTTCCAAGAAAATCATGTTTTGCACCCTTGCATTAGTAATTATTTGGCGAGGCATACGACTAGTAGTCGAGCCTCACATGTGCATTCTGTTTACTCGATTCTGGAAGTAAAACCTTCAATTGGTTTATTTTGATTATTTTAGGGTTTCTTGGCGACTAAGGCCAATCTGAAGTGAAAACTTTTGAAGTTGAGCCGGTGAGTGTACCACTCCCCTTCATTGCTGTTTAACTTGATTTTGCTCTGTAATCTGTTTATTTGTTCGAGACGAGGGTGTACTTTATCACACTCGTTCTCTAGTCTGATCATATGCCAATTTACTATGCAAAATTTGAATCTGTTATCTATGTCTGCATCTGTTCGGATTTCTATGACCTATGAGCTCAATCCTGTGGCTAAGTTATTCGAGTCGGGCCGGCAAGGGCCTGGACGATTAGATAACGAACCACGGTAGTCTGTTCGGGGATTTTGGGTATTGAGACCCTTGATTCCGGGTATACTCGAGTATTACCATTTTGTTCGTTTGAGGTGAGCGGGCCCGGTAAAGGGGTGTTTGGTGGACGGAATTCGGAGTAAAGAGGGGTCTACGGACGCATTGGTTCTATATACGTTGACGGAGAGTCAACCGGTTTGGATCAAATACTGCGCTGGAAATTTGGCTCCTGAGAGCCACCCGTATCCTTCTGATTTGAATCATTGGTTTCTGTGCTTTACATCTGACATGTGTATCTGATTTGTTAAATGTGAAATGCCATGATTTTAATGCTATCTGTTTGGTACCTCATTGAGCGCAAGCTCACCCCTTTCTGTTTCTTTTGTTTTCCTTACAGGAAAATAAACCCTTTTGGTCTGGATTTGACAAATGGCTGCCAAATTGAGCTAGTTGAACATATCTTTTGTATAGCTCATGTATTAAAACCCTAAGTGTACTTTTGGGGCGTTTTCTCTTTTAATTTGGCAAACCGTGTGTATATATTAACTTTTGAAAACTTTTGTATGTCATTTTGATTTGTAAACGCTAAAGTTCAGATGTGAATGTTTGTTAGCTATTTCGGTTGGGTTCTGACGGGTCGATTACTATTCATGGCCGACTCCGGATTTCATTTTTTTATTTTGGGTTGTTTTACCATTTTGACTTGTTTACGCTCGTTTGTAAGTTCCGGATCGCTATAGATAGTTCTGGTCTGCATCGTTAGTCCTGGCGAGAGTTGGGCAGGCAGTCCGCTCACCCCTTTGGTTCGCCTTAGGGGAAAGTGGGGCTATCACAAAATAGCTGTAAAAGACTCACTTGGTATGGGGCTCATTTGTGTGATTTAGGAAATGGCACCAAGAACTAGGCGCGGCGGGAATCGCAATGGCAGCTCTAATGGCGAGAACGTCCAGGGTAGTCACAGCCAAGAACCGTATCAAGGGAATAATGTTCAGGATACTGGTTACCAGGGGGCTGGTTCAAGCGGGCAGCAACCCTACATGATGCTACCGATAGAATTAGTGACTGCCCTAACTGGAGTAGCCCAAGCACTACAAGCCCAATCACAGTTAGCGCAAGTCCAGACTGTCCAAACCCAGGCCATGGACAAGGGGGAACCCAATCCTACTATGAGAAAATGAAAAGGGTCCATGTCCCCACCTTTGATGGAACCCCTGACCCGGACTTGGCAGAAAAGTGGTTAGATGAAATAGAAAATAATTTCGCACTTTTGCAAGTGCCGGAGGAGATGAAACACCTAATTGTCAAACCCTTTTTGATAGGAGAGGCCAATAAGTGGTGGGCAACTCTGGAACCTACCATCGTCCCACCAGTAAGTTGGACAAAATTTAGAGAGGAGTTCCTGAAATACTTTTTCCCACCTGCCGTGAGGATGCAGAAAATAGATCAGTTTGAAAATCTGAAACAGACACCGGGAATGTCTGTGGTGCAATATTCGAATAAGTTTACAGCACTGGGAAGGTTCGTGCCGTCGACCATGGCGGATGTGGAATTGAAGAAGTATAAGTTTATACGGGGGTTGTTGAGTAGGATTCAAACTAGGGTGAACACCGCTTATACCCCTACATTTAATGATGTACTGGATGCCAGTGTTAAGGCTGAGGCTGATTGCAAAAAATTGGACGAAGAGGGTAGGAATAAAAGGCCTAGAATAGAAAATGAACTTGCGGTGTCGGGAGCACTGAAGCCCGGCGGACGATTCCGCTTAATTAAGAAAAGTCATAGGCCACCACCAAAGGCAACTGGGGAAAATACCTTTCCTGCATGCAAAACTTGCGGGAAGATGCATCGGGGAGAATGCCGATTTAAAACGACTTTTCCTCCGTGTAAGACGTGTGGGAAGATACATCGAGGGGAATGCCGGATGAGGACTGGAGCTTGTTTTGAATATGGACAGCAGGGTCATAGAGCTATGGATTGTCCAAGTAAGAAGGTAGGAGGAGATAAGGGTAACAATCCCCCTGATAAGAAGCCAAAGATTAACGCGAGGGTGCATGCAATGACCGACGTTGAGGCGGGAGTGTCAGGCGATGTGGTCACAGGTACTCTTCTAATTAATTCTATACCTGCATACGTGCTATTTGATTGTGGAGCTAGTCACTCTTTTGTCGCTAAGAAATTTGTAAAATACTTGTGCATGCCCCCTGAATGGATGGACCACCCCTACCGAGTAGCTGCTCCAGGAGATAAAATCTTAGTGTCTCATACTAGGTATCCGAACTGTAGTGTGGAATTGGAGGACAAGAAATTAGAAGTGGATCTAATCCAAATAAACATGAGTGACTTTGACATTATCCTAGGAATGGATTGGTTAGCCAGACACTTTGCACAAATTGATTGTAGGAAGAAGAAAGTATTATTTATGAAACCGGATGAGGAGGATTTTTCATACCAAGGAAATGTTGATAATAAGAGAGTTCGTCGATTACCTCTCCTGTCGGCCATGCAGGCATATAGGGCAATAAGAAAAGGTTGTGAGGCCTACTTGGCTTATGTCGTGGATATGGAGATGGAGGAGATGTCTTTAGAAAAGATTCCAGTGGTGAAAGACTTCCCTGACGTGTTCCCGGAAGACCTTCCTGGTCTACCTCCGGATAGGGAAATAGAATTTGAAATAAATGTTGTACCTGAGGCGAATCCCATATCCAAGGCCCCTTATAGGATGGCACCGGCGGAATTAAAGGAACTCAAGGAACAATTACAAGAATTGTTGGACAAGAAATTCATTAGACCTAGTGTTTCTCCGTGGGGTGCGCCGGTACTCTTTGTAAGGAAAAAGGACGGTAGTCTAAGATTGTGTATCGATTATAGGGAATTGAATCGAATCACAATAAAGAACAGATACCCCCTTCCAAGGATAGATGATCTTTTTGACCAGTTGAAGGGAGCTAAGATATTCTCTAAGATAGATCTGAGGTCGGGATACCATCAATTGAAGATTAAGGCCGAAGACATCCAGAAAAATGCATTTCGTACAAGATACGGGCACTATGAGTTTTTGGTCATGCCCTTTGGATTAACTAACGCTGCAGTGGCCTTTATGGATATGATGAATCGGGTATTTAAACCACAGTTGGACCGTTTTGTGGTAGTATTTATTGATGACATTTTAGTGTACTCTCCAAATGAGGAAACTCATGCTGCCCACCTTAGAGAAGTCCTAGAGATACTCAAAAGAGAGAAACTGTATGCTAAGTTCAGTAAATGTGAATTTTGGTTGAAAAGTGTGGCGTTTTTAGGTCATGTGATATCAGGTCAAGGGGTATCGGTCGATCCAAAGAAGGTAGAGGCGATTGTGGACTGGCCATGACCCACTAATGTAACCGAGGTGAGGCGTTTCTTAGGATTGGCTGGATATTATCGAAAATTTATGGAAGGATTCTCCACCATTGCTACGCCTCTCACTAGGTTAACTCAGAAGAGAGCAAAGTTGGAATGGACAGACAAATGTGAAACAAGTTTTCAGAAGTTAAAGGAGAAACTAGTGTCAGCCCCAGTACTCACCCTGCCATCTAGACCAGAGGGATTTGTGATTTGTGAGGCCCCAGTCCGTTCGTAAGTCGATATTAGGGTTATTTGAGATTCGGTATAGAAAAAATTAGGGTTTTATGGCTAGGAAGGAAACCCTAATTCGGTTGAGCTTGAAAATCCTAGTTTACGTATTATGATTATAAGGTTCAAGCTATAGTTTATATTCGGTATT
Organism: Coffea arabica; assembly: GCF_036785885.1. Lineage (NCBI taxonomy): Eukaryota > Viridiplantae > Streptophyta > Magnoliopsida > Gentianales > Rubiaceae > Coffea > Coffea arabica. The sequence continues at coordinate 22,242,000 of NC_092316.1, forward strand.
CTAGTGTGTGCCTTGACATAGGTAAATATAGGATTTGTTTTAATTGCAAAGGTTTAGTAAGTTTGAATGATTAGCAAACCTCTAGTGTTACAATATTAGAAAGTTTAAGTGGAAGATTATTTATCGCCCGCCTTTTCTACATTTTCTTTATTAGAAAATTTCCCCAGATAATTTTTATGAGTAAATATGGGTTTTAGATGATTTTTCTAGTATCGGTTAGTTTTTGAGAAATTAAGAACGTATATCGGACGTGGGACCCACTAGTGCGATAAGTTCGGAAAAATTCAGCCAAATAGGTTAAATTCCGGATATTGTGTGAAATTTATCGGGTGTTAAGAGATAAGTAGAGGATATGAAGTGGTTGATGTGAGAGGAAAAGAAAGGATAGAAATGCATTTAATGGAGTGACAAGTGTCACATTTCCATTGGTTGAAACCTAAGACAACTATTCACCTTTTTGACTTTTCTTACCCATGAAATAAATATCTCAAAAATTGACCAAAATTCACCATTTCTTCTCCTTCTTGTGGCCGACCAACATCAAGCAAAAGGAAAGGAAAAGCTCTCCAAATTTCATGCTCCAATCTTGCACAAATCAACAAACTAACCGATTAAACTTGAAACCTCTCCATAAAATCCCTTAAGTGAGTGGTAGTGAGTGGTATGGTGAAGTTTTTGGAAGAGCTAAGGTGGTCTACAACTCCTCTTCTCTTGTATACTAGGTAAGTGATGATTGAACATACTCCTACACCTAATGATGCTTAAGTTATGCTTAGTAGTGGCTAAAGTGATGATATTTGTGATTTATTTCTTGATTTGAAGTGATTTGGTGAAGTTTTTATATTTTTGAGAAATTTTCTGGTTTAATATGAATGTGATGTTGTGGTCATCTATGATGGTTGATAATGAGGGGGAAAGACTCTAGTAGGTGTGAATTAGTGATAATTGCAACCAATTTTGGGTTTGGATTGAATTGTGGAAAGTTAGGGTTTTATCACCCCTTATTCTGTCCGGTTTTGGATCATAGGGTTAGAGGCCGAATTGGACTTTGCTTAAAACATGAAAGTTGTAGGTATTGATGTGTTGGAGGTGCCTGTAAAATTTCAGGTCATTTGGATTAGTGTAGAGTGAGATATGTCGATTTTACTGTGGCTGTTCTGGGTTGATCAGGATGGCAGAACTGCGTTTATATTTGGCTATTTTGACTGGAATTGCTTTGGTTTTAGATGTTGGTATCTTCTGATGAAATATAGAGGAATGTCTTAGCTACCATATGCCTTTGGAATCAATGCATTTGGACTTGTATAGACTGAGTTGGACTCATTACAGTATTATGTGATTTGCAAACCTGTTTTGGTAATTCTGGTTTCGTATTTTGCATATTTGACCTATTTGTGCTAGGATTTGGACTGAGTGGCCTTCTACATTGTTGTATCCCTGTTTCTTAGCTTAGAAATGGTGGGTCTTACACTCCCATCCGATAACCGTAGTGAATTTGGTGCCATTACCGCATATTGAGGCCAAATACGGTTTGTGATCCTGTTTTGCGATTCTGGTATAGTGTCTTGCATTTTTGACCTTGTTACATTCAAAATTGGACAAAGTTTCCTTCTTCAACATTGTAGCCCCTTAAGTCCTGGATTTTCCTGTAAATTTTCAGGTTAAACGGATTAGTATATCCTGAGCTATAAACGAAATACTCAGACCTGTTTTGACCGTCAAATTCTGTTACGTTTTTTTTTTTGGAAAGTTTATGACTGGAACTTTGGCTTCACATTTGACTGGGTTACAAGCTGTTTGGACTTGCGACCAAAACACCAAACTTATACCCCTATATCAGAGCTTTCTAACGCCCCTGGAATTTCATGAATCGGATTTATAAAACCTGAGATATAGCCGAGCAAACAAGGCCTGCCCGTGAAAATGACCATTTTCTGGTCAGATCTGTTTTGGTCCTGATGACCAATTTCCATTCCGAATTTGGATTACCGACCTTCATGAAAGTTGTTCCATTTGGAATGAACCATCTAACTGCCGATTTTCAGCTCTTTTGACCATGTGTAGCATAGAAAACAGTTTGCACTCAAAACTGACCATTTGTGCATTGGCCAGATTTCGTAAGTGATTGTGTTTGGTTCATTTGGGACTGAAGCCTCCATTTTCAGTGCTGGATGTCTTCATAACAGTTTTTGTTCATCCTTTAAGCTTCGATATGGCATCTCATACGCCTTAATCCGATATTCGTAGCTCAACTTATGAGTAAACTAGAAATGAGTGTCAAATCTGCCGTTTCCGCTAACGGCCGTTTCCGTTTCCGTTCATCATATTTACGTGCGCGCGTGTCGTTTTGCCGTTTTACTTGTTTTAGGCACGATAGTAGCCGTTTGCGATATTATGTGACACAATCTTCTATTTCAGACGGTGGTGAGCTGGGCGGAACTGGTGGGGCCCACTACTAGCTGTTCATTTCGATCCGACTTCGTACTTTTGCTATTTCAGTTTCTGAGTAAGTATTCAGGCCAGTTTGGTGTGTTTTCTTTGCTATGTGTTTGAGATATGTGAAAAGGGTACTTAGGCGAGGGTGTACTTTATCGCACTCGACCTAAACCCTAATTTGAATGTATAATTGTACTTGGCATATGTATATGAACCTTTTGGAACCAAAACCCTTGAGCTTGTGGCTCGGGGCGACTTTCGAGTAAAGTTTGTGAAGTTTGCAAAGTTTGTGAGTTCGTGGGCCCGATCTAAGACCTGTATGGACTATTCGAGCCGGTTAGGGATTGGTCGAAGTCAGTCCAACTTAGTCTGATGTCACCAAGTTTGTAGGTTCATGTTATGAACCAATTTTGTGAATCCGGTTCACCGAGAAGGTGACCAAGTTTGTGACCCGAGCTTGTGACTCAAGCTCAAGTTTGTGATTTCGTTCGCCCGGGCAAGTTTGTGAGGTGACTGGCCAGTGAGGGTGATAAGGTGTCGGTGGGTGTACAAGTGAAGTTCTACGGACCATTGAGTGTGGTCGACGGAGTGTCGGCAGGAGATCACGCATGGCATATGAATTGGCTTTGGAGCCACCTGTATCCTTATTATGTGACGTTACTTTTCTGCTTTTGCTTTACTCTTACTGTGTAACTGTTATGTGAAATTTATGCTTTCGCCCCTGTTTACTTACTAAGCATATAGCTTACCCCTTTCCCTTTTGTTTTCCTTAACAGGGGCCGACTCGGGGACTTTTGGCTCGTACACTAGTATAGTTAGATTGGCTTGTAATAGTTGATCAGTTAGAATGTTTGTTTTTGTTTTGGTGGTTTGTATAAGAACCCTTCTTAAGGTCTATCTTCTGTTGGTTGTGGTTATAGTGTATTAGAGTGGTTTGACTCGAGACTTTTGAAGATGTAAATATAACTTTTGGGATTGTATATATTGTATATAGTGCTCTTTCGATCCATCTCGTTTTATTGCTTTAAGTTTTGAGTCCTGGCGCGAGCTAGGCAGGCGGCCCGCCGATACCCTTGGGAGAAGTGGGGTCGTCACATGATTTACAGTGATGCTTCAAAAAATGGTTTAGGATGCGTATTGATGCAAAATGGTAGAGTGATTGCTTATGCTTCCCACCAATTGAAAACTTATGAGCAGAATTATCCAACGCATGATTTGGAGTTAGCGGCAGTAGTGTTCGCATTAAAAATATGGAGGCATTACTTGTATGGTGTACAATGTGAGGTGTTTACCGATCACAAGAGCCTCAAGTATTTGTTCACTCAAAGGGAATTGAACATGAGGCAGAAGAGGTGGTTAGAATTAATTAAGGACTATGATTTGACAATCAACTACCATCCGGGCAAGGCAAATAAGGTAGCAGACGCCCTTAGTAAGAAATCGAGAGTGTTAAGAGAGCCCACGGCAAAGGATCAGATGGAAAACTTTGAAGTGGAGATGGTAGACTCCACGGCCCAAGTGCTAGTTGCCCTGGTAGTCGCACCTACCTTGATAGATAGGATTACGGAGGCGCAGCACTCAGATGCCGGGTTTGTAAAAATTAAGGAAAAACTGGAATTGGAGCCCTTTGATGGGTTTAAATTGGGAGACGATAGGAGTTTGTGGAAGGACGATAGGTTGTGTGTGCCAAGGGATGAAGGATTAAAATAGGAATCGCTAAAGGAGGCACATAATTCGAGGTTCTCGATCCATCCTGGTGGAACCAAAATGTATTGAGATCTGAAGAGGAATTATTGGTGGAGTGGGATGAAACGAGATATAGCCGAATATGTGGCGAAGTGCCTGGTGTGCCAACAAGTGAAGGCCGAGCATCAAAGACTTGCCGGCTTGTTGCAACCCCTAGAGATTCCCCAATGGAAGTGGGAACATGTGACAATGGACTTTGTAGTGGGGTTGCCCCGAACCATTAGAAATAATGATGCCATTTGGGTTATAGTCGATCGATTAACAAAATCAGCCCATTTTCTAGCACTGTCGAATGGGATATCAATGGAGAGGTTGGTAGAGATGTATATGGAAGAAATCGTATGCCTTCATGGTGTCCCAGTGAGTATAGTGTCTGATCGAGACTCTAGGTTCACGTCCAGATTTTGGTCAACTTACCAAGAAGTTATGGGGACTGATTTAAGGTTAAGTACAGCCTTCCACCCTCAAACGGATGGACAGTCGGAGAGGACCATACAGACTCTAGAAGACATGCTCAGAGCCTGTGCCCTAGACTTCTCGGATAGTTGGGACAGGTTGGTAAAGCTAATGGAGTTCTCGTACAATAATAGCTATCATAGCAGTATAGGCATGGCACCATTTGAGGCATTGTATGGACGGAAGTGTAGATCCCCCTTATATTGGGATGAAGTAGGCGAGAAACAGATCACTGGTCCTGATTTGGTGGAGCGAACTCTGGAGAAAATTAAGATCATTCGGGAAAGGTTGAAAGTAGCTCAAGACCGAAATAAAAGTTGGGCAGATTCAAAAAGGAGACCTTTGGAGTTCCGACCGGGAGAAAAAGTGTACTTGAAAGTGTCCCCTACCAAGGGAGTAATGAGATTTGGACGAAGTGGCAAGTTAAGTCCAAGGTATATGGGACCTTATGAAATACTAGATGGAGTAGGACCCCTAGCGTACCGACTAGCTCTCCCACCTGCTTTGTCAAGGATACATAACGTGTTCCATGTCTCCCAATTAAGGAGGTATGTGTCAGACCCGAGTCATATTTTGGAGGACCAACCCGTCGAGGTGAAGGAGAACTTATCAGTGGAGGAAGTTCCTTTAAGGATCGTTGACCGAAAGGATCAAGTCCTAAGGAGAAGGACCATACCCTACATCAAGGTGCAATGGACGAACCATACACCACGAGAGGCAACATGGGAGTTAGAAGAGGACATGCAAAATAAGTATCCATATCTATTCGATCAAGGTACGTAAGTTTCGGGGACGAAACTTTTTGTAAGGGGGGTAGAATGTAAAACCCGCGATTTTTGGCACCGGTTTTATTATTTTATTTTCCCAATTAATTAAAAAGATAAAATTTGCTAGGTAAAAGAAAAAAAATAAAGTAACTGTAGGATGGGCTAATGGGCTCTAATAAAGTAAAACTCTGGCCCAAGCCACCTATTAGTAAGTATTGCTAGGGTTAGAATTTTACTAAAACCCTAGACAGAAAAATAACCCTAGCCTTACCTCACTTTCGTCTACCTCCCTAGAGCAAGAGCCGTCGGAAAGGAGGGAAGGAGAAGCAGGCGATACCGTCAATCGATCCGACGACTAGACACCTAAACCTGTAAGTTCCGAGTTCACTTCTTTTTGGTTGTAAACGCTTTAGTAGTGGTATTAATTGTTCTAGGAAATCTTATGGACATGTATTATTGCTATATAGGTTTAGATATATATGTTTCAATAAGATTCACATCTGGATTAATAGAAATAGGAGGGGGGTTGATTTTAATCCTGATTTATGGGGTGTTTGAATCTGTTTAAAAGAAGGAAAAAAAAAAGAGGAAAGGGAAGAGCAGCGGCTGTGCTCTGTTTCGACCAAGGCGATGCAGAAGCAACGCCACAAGAAGAATTCCAAAAGTTGGCCATTCGGCCAACCCAAGGCTAAAAAGAAAAAAAAACATTAGATATTGTCGCTAGCACTTGCTGGCGACAATGGAGCAAATTGGGTTGGCCTTCACGGCCACCCAATTGAGGAAATTGGGTCGCCAGGCTCTCTGGCGACCATGGGCCCCACTAGGAAAAAAAAATAAATATTAATAATAAAATAAAATGAAAAATAATGATAACAATAAACAAAAATAAATAAGTAAAGAGGGAGCAATTTAAACTTGGACCAAACTATAGTATAAAAATTTAGTAAATATTTAATAAATAGATTTTAAATATAACTAGCCCCTTTTTAGTATATTGTGAATATTAAAATTTAGGACCCAATCTAATATAATTGTTGGAAGTGAGGGTTAGTCATTTAAAATATTACCTTATTAATTAAGTCTAAGGTACTTAAATAGAAATCTAAAACATTTTAACCAAGCCTTATTAGATTAAGTTGTACAATATAGGATAAGCTTTAGATTGTTGAACGAAGTGCTTAAAATAATAATAATAATAATAATCATATGGATGAAACAAATAAAGGTTGTAAACGAAAATATAAATATAAATACAAGTGTAATAAATTAAGACGATAAGTATAATAATAAATCAATATATATATGTACCTATATAATAATAACACCTACACACGTACAAAGGTAGGAATAAAGTGAAAGGTAATGATAACTAATTAATAAATATATATAAGTGGTAATAAAACAAAGTAGCGACGTCAAGGACGATAATAATAATAATAATAATAAATAATTATAAATTATAAATATGTATAGTAAGATAACAGTCAAAATAATAAACATGATTATGAATAATTATTAGGAAACTTTACAAAAGGAGAACTTTCCAAATTAAGAAACTTTCCAAAAAATAGAGACTTTCCAAATTAGGAAACTTTCCAAAAATAGAAATCGCCCAATTTGAGGGAGATGCTATTAGGATCCATTTAATGGCCTAGGATGAATCTTATGCTTACTTAGAGGTTGTATATTTATGCATCTATAGGAAGTAACAACTAATTAGGGAACTCATGCATTTGATAGGTACGAAACAAGGACCTAAGGTAGTTCCACTCGAGCAGTCAAATAGAGGTAGGTGGTACTTACCCTTCTGAGATTTCAAATGTGGAAAATGAAATTCTTGTTTTCAATCACATTTTGCTGTGTTGACTCGAAAGGTGTTTGATTAAATACTTTACTTGGATAATTATGAAAGCTATATTTTACCACACAAAAATGGACCATGTGACTTATTTGAAATGTTTCGATATGCTTTTATATACAAAATGAGCTGGACCTTTTATGAAAGCAAAGATTTATGTAGATGGTATATGAAATGAATTTTGACAAGTAAATCTCAGAGCAGTCATAGAATAGACGGTAGGGACTATAGTCCTGTCTAATCGCCATGGTAGCCTGGTATAAAGCCCAGCCGATTGGTGAGGTCATGGTAGCCTGGTATAGAGCCCAGCCGATTGACCAATAGATAAAGTCATGGTAGCTTGGTATAAAGCCCAGCCGATTGATCAATTGAGAAAGTCATGGTAGCCTGGTATAAAGCCCAACCGATTGACCCAAGAATGAAATGAGACCAATCGGTAGTCATGAAACCTATTGGTCGCCCACCTAGTAGGGGTTTAATCTCTAGGCTGAGTACTCAGTAGCCGGCCATTGCATGTACTTGTTATGAGCTGATTTGATGGAATGATTATGAACTGATTTGAAATGAGACTTCTGAACTGATATGAGTTGATTTACGAATGGAAATGAAGAGATTCGTAACTTGAGATGAAATGAGTTATGACCTTACGATTTCTTATGTACAACTATCAAAAAGATGCTTTTAAATTGGTTGTCATTCTTTACTACTGATTGCTATATAAATAACGTTACTTTCAAAATTTCGGACGTGAATGATATGCAATTGATTTGAGTTGTACCTATATATTTGTGTACCTATAAAATTAAGAGTGCATGGTCCAACAGAGGGGTAAATATTATCTACTGAGTGATGTGTCGCTCAACCCACTTCTTACTATTTTTACAGATTCAAAAGAGTATGAATTGGTTTACATAGAAGACCCTGAGGATGACTTTTATTAGTTTAGGTGCATAGAAGTTGGCAGGCTAGCTACTTCTAGTGTTATCCTATTTATTTTTGTTTCCGCTGTTTCAATTGGAGAATAAATGTATGGATGCCTTGAATATTCGTAGACTTCCTTTTATATGTAATTCGAACCGCACTTTATTTAGTAAATTATTTAGTATTGCCAAGTTTAATTAGTTAATGTAGTCTTGTATTCCTGAGTAGGACTTGGGAGTACGGCGGATGTCATGTGACGGGCACGTGCGGGCTCGGGGCGTGATAGTAGGTGTGAAAGAAACATAGAACTTGGGAAAGTAACTGGGCATGACACTTCTCCACTAGAGAGTGACCAAGAGGACCAACATTGAATTCCTCAACAAGGTAAGGACAAGAGTGGCAAGATGGCAAAGGAAACACTTGTCTAGGAGAACCACATTGATAAAGTCAATAATTGCTACAATTCCTCTCTTATTCAATGCAAATGGTGCCTAATATAGTGATTGAAAAATAGAAAAAATTGCAAGAGAGTTCCTTTGGGGGATTCTTCTTAGGGGAAATAGATTCATCATTTAAATTGGAGATAGTTGCCCCAACATAAGTATAGGGGAGGTTTGGGGACCAACAGGTTGGGCAATGTAAACAATGCTTTATTAGAAAGATTAGTTGGAGATTTGCATCTAGGGAGGATTCTTTATTTTAAAAAAATTCAAAGGGAAAAGTACTATAAAGGAAAAAGAATCACGTTTCTAGAAAAAAGTAGGGGAATTGCATAACTAGAAAAGACTCTGTAAGAGTACTGAAATACTAAAAAGAAGAATGCAATAGAGGTTAGGTGTGAGGACTCAAAAAAATGTCTTTTATTTTATTTTATTTTATTTCTTTGAATACGTTTTCTTTACTTTACTTTATTGCCTTAATTTCCTAGATATTTTTATAAGAGAGTTAAGATTTTTAACCATTTTTCTTGTATAAGTTAGTGCATGTTAACTTCATAGTGCATTATGGAAGTAGGACCCACTAATGAGGTGTGTGTGATAAATTTTTGAAGATTAAGAGGAGTTTTGTGCAAAGGGATATTATTTTATAAGGTGTTAAGGGACGATTAGAGGTTGGCCAAATATTTTAGCATTTGGAAGACAAATAAATGAGGATTAACCTTGGAAAGCCAAGTGTCACCAAAGCCATGGAACTTTGACTTTGACTAAGACCTTTCATAACCTTTAATTAACAAAAAATTTGACCAAAAATCCATCATCTTTCCTTTCTTCTTGGCCAACCCTCTTGAGGAAAAAAAAGAGAGAAAAACTTCATCTTCAACTTCCAAATCTTGCTTGAATCCTTAAGTTTTCACCATAAACTTGCAATCCAAACCATAAAAAGTGATTTTAGGAAGGATTAAGATCTTTGGTGGAGGGATTTGGGAGAAAGAAACTCTTGGTTTCCATTTCTTCTTAGGGTTTCAAGGTAACTATATCAAGAAACCATCTTCTCTTTTATTACATGCATATGAGTAGATTTAATGTGAGAACCTAGAAATTTTGCTAATTTATCTAGTTTAACTACATGGTACTTATTTATTAAGTCATCTATTTGATTATTTATTGATTTGATAATGATTTTGCCTTAATGTTTTTATTAAATTTTACATGTGAAAGTTTATGTGTGGGGTAAAATGAAAATTTCCTTTTTAGTGGGGTGTAAAAGGAACTTTTGAAAAAAAAGGACTTTAATGCAATAAGAGAAAGGATTGGGACACTTGGAGCTAAAGAACTCTAGAATGTGACAAGTGTCACCATAGGAACCAAGGGAGACCTTTGACCAGTTTCCTTATCATTTAATCTTTCCTTTCTTACCTTAAAAAAATAAATAAAACAACCAAAATCAAGAGGAAAGGAGAGAGAGAGGGCTGAGAGCTAGGAAAAAAAAAAGAGAAGAAAGGCTCAACTTTTTTTTTCCTCCATTTACTTCAAATCTTCCCCAACTTTAGATGATTCATGGAATCTTGCTTGAGTTTGGAAGAAAGTCTTGCTTGGGGGCAACTCTTGGAGGAAACTTGGACTTGTTGCTTGATTGAAATTGCTAGGAGAGGTATTGGTTTGAAACCCTCTTTTTCCTTCAAGTTTCGAGTAGATTTGTAGTTAGAAAAATTGAATGTTTGATGGGTTGTTGATGGGTTTCTTTGAAACCTAGGTAGATGACTTGAGGAAAATTCCTTATATTTTCATGGCAAGCTAGGTAGATGACTTGAGATTCATTCTTGTGCTTTTATGATGAATATTTATGGTAGATTTTGGTATTTTAAAACTTGATGTTGTGCTTAAGTGTATATTTCTTGGAAAGCATGAATCTTAATTGGATTTTGTTGCAAATTTTGGTGGAAAAATTCTGTTTTGAAAACTTCTTGATGGCCGAAACTTTTGAGTGCTATTAGCCCTTATTTTCAAGAAATTTTGGGGGAATCTTGCTCCACAAACTATGTTGAACACTAAACTTTGATTGTGAGTTGGATTTGAACCAAAATCATGAGCTTAAATGGGAAGGTTGAGTCAAGGGTTGCTGAAAATTTTGTTCCCCAGGAGACTCTGAGCAGCCTTGGAAAATCTATTGTATCTTGGTGTAGAAAAATCCAAATTGAGTTCTGCTTATTGCGTTTGAAACTAGATTCAGAATCATTTATACTGTGAAAGTTTCAGAATTTTTCTCAATTCCTATGCATATATGTGATTTTCCAAATTTGACTCAATTTCCACACCTGTTCTATCTTTCTACTAGATAAAGTAGCAATTTGAGATTGGAATTTGACTGACTTGTGGGTAGAATCTTGGAAATGTATCTTCTGAGAAATTGTAGTTCTTTGAGTCTATTTTCCAATGGTATAAAGTTTATAAATTTTGGACTTAAGAAACTTGCGATACGATTTTTCAAACAGTGTCTCGCAAAACTGGAGAAAATTCTATTTTCTAAACTTGTTCTTGCTTCCATTTCCAACTTTAAGTTGGAGTTGTTAAATCTTTTTGAGCTTGGTTTTATGAGTAGAATTGAGGTTTTAATGAAAGAAAATGAGTTTCTTCAAATCATTTTAGGTCGGATAATTTCCAACTTTGTATTTTGAAAGTCTTGTTCTAATTTCTTCAAACGTTTGACTATAATCGATGCTCTTATGCTCTAAATGACTTTTGCAACATTGATTTAGTAAGCACATGAGGTTTTCTCCTCGATTGCAACAAGAAAATATTTATATTTTGATAGGTTATACGGGTATAAAACTTATAAATTGATGTATTTTCTAAATGAAGTTTTGAAACCTCAATTTCTTCATGTATTTTGGCTTTGTATTACTAGTCTTTTGATATAGTATATGACCACAGGATTCGAGAGAGTTCAAGAGGATGAACCGGGGTTAAAGTGAAGGGTTGCAATTGATTGGTAAGTGTTCCAATGCATGTTATTTGATTATGCATGACTTGAGAAAATGTCATTATTTGCTTAAGTTCTTGATACGAACTCGACCCAGCAAGAACCTGTCTTGAAGAACCGAATCGATCAGGCAGCGGAAGGATCTATCTTGATCAGGTTATGGAACAATAACTACCTTGCTAGACCTAAAGAGAACCCATCTCTAGAAACCTAGTGGATTGGTTATTGGCTTGAAAGAACAAGATGATGTGATCATCTTGCCTTGAACACCACAAGTATCCAAGCTAAATACTTGATACAGTTCAAGAAGAAACTCAAGTTCCATCAAGGAACTCCATAAAAGGAGACAACTCTCTTTTTATTAATTCATCTTCAATATAATCTCCTGAATAGTTAAATAAAGTTGGCTATTTATAGCCTTACAAGACTCAAAACCCTAATCTAAATTGGAAACAATACAAGCTTCTTTATTTGACTTGACACAACTTCGTAAATAAATTTGGAAGCAATTAACTACTTTCCTAAAACTCTAATTCAATTAGAATAGGAAACTAACTGACTCAATTGGCTTAACTATGGTCAACATGACCTTAGCCTTTATTTCCCTTAATAACTCAAGACTAACTAACAAGTATTGCTGGAAACTTACTTAAATAAATAACAAGAAATAAACATGACAAATCTTCAATGATTCTTGAACCCGATTGCACCATCAACCATCAATTGAATTTCCTTGAATTTCAAGGGAATCCAAATCTTCATGTTCTCATTAGTTCTCTCCTTTGAATGACATGCTAATAAGTGAATGACTGTTGTGATTTTCTTGTCTTGTTAATTTGCTATGAGCGCATGTTCATATTGCATGAATGCGTGATAAATATGCAAGAATGTAGACTGATGTTTATTTTATTGCATCAGCTAAACTGAGCTTAACCTATGCTGGCACCCTATCTGAGACCCGCCATTTGCGAGGTCGGATCAGTTGGACAACTTTGGGTTTACAACTTACCAATGTTAAGTGCAAAATCCAAAACTCTTTGCCGAAAAGCCTTGAGTACAATGTTTAATATTTAATGTTAAATGAGGGGATTGTTGATTTTTTGGAGGGCATAAGGTGAATGTTAAATGAGGGGATTGTTGATCTTTCGGTGGACATAAGGTGGGAGTTCGGAGGTTATAAGGTGCTAAAATGTAGGGGATTGTTTATTGGCAATTATAAGGTGAATGTTGCTCCCTGTGAGCCCCGTATCCTTTTAATGTTCAAATTATTGTTCATCCTTATATTTATTTGAACGAATGATTGAATGCACGCATGAATATTATTGTTTATCAAGTATTTTACATTGAAAGATTCCTATTACAATTAATTGCTCCACCACCAGTTTCTAAAGTTGAGTATCGATTTACTTGAACCTATGTTACTTGTTAAATTGTGTTATTCTCTTATTTGGCATGTTTACCTGGAATGCTCACTGGGCATAAGATCATCCCACGTTTTGTTTTCCTTAACAGGATTCGGATCCGAGAGTGCTCAAGAATACTGTTGAAATGTTTTGAGAGATTTTAAGTTTTTATTTTAGTAGAAATGACTATAGTGTATATAATTTTGGGTTGTGGTTAAGATAGACGAATGATGAATCTTTTGTACGCGAACCTATGTAATGGCTTTTGGATGTATGTAAATGTTATTTCAGGGTGTAATGAATATTATTTTGGTTAGTTTAGAAATTTCAAGTAATTCTTACTATGGATTATAGTGAGTCCTGCTAAGAATTGGGCAGGCGATCCCAGACCCCTCTAGTTCGCCTTAGGAGAAGGTGGGGTCGTCACATTTAAGGCTTGATTTTGGTAGTTTCATGGAAAATTTCATGGTTTGTGTGGTGGTTGGAAAATTCCAGAGTGAGAAATTTCAGCTTTGATATGATGATTTGAACTTGGCTATGATCTATTAGTTTTGCTATGTGAATTTTCTACCTTTTATATGTTATTTTGGCTTCATTATAGAAAATTTCGGCTTGTAGTTGTAAATTTCAGCTTAGGGTTATATTTTTCCAGTTTCATTATGGCAGTTCTTGAATTAGATAATTGGCTATTTTGGGTGGCTTTGTGGCCTTAAACAAGTATACTTTATAGCCTAAAACTTGTGGTTGTGATTGAGGTTGGATTGCTATGAATATAAGTGTTGAGTTTGGAAGGGAAAATTAAGAAAATAAGGGAAGTGCTGCTGAAATTTTTGTTACTTCTTTTCTCGTGATATGAGTGATATTAGAGGGTTGATTTTGGGTTAGTTTGGACTTAGGTTACTTATGATTTCTTGAGTCCACCTGGGTAGTGATGTATAAGCTGAATTTTGTCCAAAAATCAAGTGTAAAACAAGAGGAAAAATTCTTCTATCATGCTCTCTTAGTTTCGTTTGCCCAACTTTAGACTCGAAGTTGATTGTTTTTCTTCTAAAAGTCGTGCATATATCTTATGTATATTTTGCTAAGCTTTATAAGTTATAAATATCCAATTTTCCTCTTTTGGTTTCTTACATCTTGTGAGTCTAAGTGCTTTTCATTTTACACTAATAACTCACTTGAACCAAACTCCTAGAATGTACTTGGATACTCTTTGATTAGTTTTCAAATTTGTCTTTGAACTTTGTGTTTTGAGAGGCCAAACCTAGATAGGTGTATGGCTCATAATTAAGTCTAAAGTGAGCACTTCATTAACCTAAGTTTTGAATGGTCGGATTATAACATCTTGTCTTGGTTACTTTTAGGGTTTAACGATGGGAACGAGCACAACCCAGAGTCGAACGTTTAGCGTCGATCTACCTTAAAAGGTGAGTGTACCTCTTGCATGATTTATTGTGTAAAGTGAACTACTTGTGACTGAAATTTATGATTTATTTGATTGTGACTTTGGTTTAATATGGACTAGATGGGTGTGTACTTTATCACATTTGATTCCACTTGACTGTTTGACTAGTCTACTGTTTATTTGAAATCTGTTATTTGTGCATGAATTTGATGTCCTTTGCAACCTAATACCCGGCGACCATCCTGTAAATTGAGCTCAAACCTCATTGGTAGTTAATCAAATCAAGTCAGCAAGAGCTTGGTCGAGGTAGATTGACAAACCATGAGGAAACTGTTACTGATTCACTGAATACTGAATCCTTCTAATATTTGGTATACTCGAGCATTACCACCACTATTTCTGTTTGGTGTTCGGGCCCGGTAAGGGGTACGTTTGGTGGATGGAAACTGGTGTAAAGTGAGGATCTATGGTCTAAATTTTTTTTGCTTCTCTAAATGTTGACGGAGTGTCAATGAGGTTGGATCAAGCTAGTGTGACTGGGCAATTTGGCTCTTGAGAGCCATCTATATCCTTTTATTTGAACTGCTCTGTATTGGTTGTGGTGCTTACTCATTCCTTTACTTTATGCTTATATTTAATAGATTAAAGTTCTAACTATGTGATTTTCAACTGCATGACCTATGGCACCTCATTGGGAGAAAGCTCACTTTGTTACCTTTGTTTTCCTTACAGGGGGCGAAGTTTTGGGAGGGTGATTTTTAGGAAAAGTTGAGACTGATTTCGTGGTGCAAGATGTCTGAAAAGGAAACGAAAGCAAGAAGACAGATTTGTCTTGGAAATTTCTTGAATTTTGGTAGTTTTGTTAACTATCTTTCCGTACGAGTTTTCAAATGAAATTTGATAGAGGAGTAGTCCTCATACGGAAGTTGAATTGTACCAATTTTGGTGTCAATCTAAGACCATTGCGATATGCAAATAATGTGTCAAAGTTGTTCTTCAAATCTGGAAAATTGACCAAACAGTCATCATTTTTGGCCAACTTTGAGCTACGATATCTTGATGCTCAAAACTCCGAATCTAGTACTGTTTATTGTGTTCAAAACTTTGATTGGAGCTCTAACAGTGTTATGAATTTCAGAGCTTAGTTCACTTTTGGTGAATTTAACCGAATTTCCAAAGTTTGCCGAAAAACAAGACTGAAACTATCTTGTATGCTCAGATCAGCCACTTTGAGCTGAAAAAGGATTGTCTTCTATTTAGAACCTTGGAAAATGTCTTCTAGAAACTTTTAATACTTTGAATCTAGTTTCCAGCGGTATAAATTTTTCCAATTTTTGACTTATTGAGTGCAAGATCTGATTTTTCTAAGTTTGGTATGCAAAACTGAAATTTGCTGATTTCTTAGAAAATGCAATTTTGGGAACTTGACTTCTTTTTTTGATATTGATTGAACATTTTTAACCCGATTTCATGGGGAATATGAGTTTCCTTAGTAACCTTAAACTCCTCACTTTTGAATCTTGATTTTCGATAAAGTGAAGCTTATAAGGACATTTACTTGAATTTTAAAGCTAGTGTTTATTCTTCCTTAATTGATAAGGAATTTGTGAAAATGTGAGGGTGATTGTTAGTCGTTTCTTCAGGCGATCAAGAAGGCCTCAAAGAGAATCCCGAAATGGATCATTAAAGACTTTTCACTCACTTTTGTTGGGAATTGGTGAGTGTCAAGTGCATGTTTTGTCGCAATTGTGTGAATTGCTTCTTATGGACTAAATAATTGATAACTGTTGAGTCGAGTGTGTACTTTATCGCACTCGTTCTCTTTTAACTGAAATGTATAACTAAATTGTACAACTGACTGAACTACTCATAACTAAATTGTATTTGGATGACTGGATATCATTGGAGTGAATCTTCTCGACTTATAACTGAACTATGGGGACGCCCAAAGCGCAATTAGCCGACCTTGCGACTCGAGCCAGCAAGGGCTTGGTCAAGGAGTTTAGTGAACCATGAGATAACTGTAAGTTTGATCTATTGAGAGATCTTGCTTGGCCTACTCGCGTAGTAGTGCCTTTTATAGAAGTTCGGGCCCGGTGCGGTGTATGGTGGACGGAACTGTGAAGTGAGTGAAGTTCTACAGATTTAAATGCCGACCTGGTTGACGGAGTGTCACCACAGGAAGGTATTCGATCGAGGTTTGGCGAAGCAAGTGGAACTTAGCTCCTGAGAGCTTCAATATCCTTGAATTGTTTCTGTTTACTTTCCCTACTTGAAATGTCAATTAATTGAATTTTACAGTGTACCTACTGGGTAAACGTGATTGTTACTTGAACTATGTGTCTGCATGTGTGTTCTTGGCCTCACTGAGTATTAGTTCATCCCATTAGATTTGTTTTCCTTAACAGGGACCGAAATAGAAGGAGTTATGGATAAGTCGGCTTGAGGCACTTTTGCATTAAGGTTTCGATGGTAATCGACTAGACATATTTTGGAAGTTGTATATTTTGAGAAAGTGATGTATGTTGAATTTGCGATGTAAGAATGAACATTTATGTATGGAAATGACTTCGTACCTTTATTCCGAATTTCATTGTTAATATTAGACTTTAAGTTTGAACGGGATTTGTACCGAGTCCTGGCGAGAGTTAGGCAGGCATCCCGCGGATACCCGTTGGTTCGCCTCAGGGAGAAGTGGTGGCGTTACAGTTGTTATTAGAGTTTAGGCTTCAGAGGCTAGTTCACTTTCAGTGAATTTTACCGAATTTCCAAAGTTTGCCGAAAAACAGAAGTTCTACAGATTTAAATGCCGACCTGGTTGACGGAGTGTCACCACAGGAAGGTATTCGATCGAGGTTTGGCGAAGCAAGTGGAACTTAGCTCCTGAGAGCTTCAATATCCTTGAATTGTTTCTGTTTACTTTCCCTACTTGAAATGTCAATTAATTGAATTTTACAGTGTACCTACTGGGTAAACGTGATTGTTACTTGAACTATGTGTCTGCATGCGTGTTTCTTGGCCTCACTGAGTATTAGTTCATCCCATTAGATTTGTTTTCCTTAACAGGGACCGAAATAGAAGGAGTTATGGATAAGCCGGCTTGAGGCACTTTTGCATTAAAGTTTCGATGGTAATCGACTAGACATATTTTGGAAGTTGTATATTTTGAGAAAGTGATGTATGTTGAATTTGCGATGTAAGAATGAACATTTATGTATGGAAATGACTTTGTACCTTTATTCCGAATTTCATTGTTAGTATTAGACTTTAAGTTTGGACGGGATTTGTACTGAGTCCTGGCGAGAGTTAGGCAGGCATCCCGCGGATACCCGTTGGTTCGCCTCAGGGAGAAGTGGTGGCGTTACAGTTGTTATTAGAGTTTAGGCTTCAGAGGCTAGTTCACTTTCAGTGAATTTTACCGAATTTCCAAAGTTTGCCGAAAAACAACACTGAAACTATCTTGTATGCTCAGATCAGCCACGTTTAGCTGAAAAATTATTGTCTTCCGTTTAGAATCTTGAAAAATGTCTTCTAGGAACTTTAAGTACTTTGGATCTAGTTTCCAATGGTATAAATTTTTCAAATTTTGGACTTATTGAGTGCAAGATCTGATTTTTCTAAATTTGTCATGCAAAACTGAAATTTGCCGATTTTTTAGAAAATGCAATTTTGGAACTTGACTTCTTTTCTTGATATTGATTGAACATTTTTAACCCCATTTCATGAGGAATATGAGTTTCCTTAGTAACCTTAAATTCCTCACTTTTGAATCTTGATTTTCGATAAAGTGAAGCTTACGAGGACATTTACTTGAATTTTAAAGCTAGTGTTTATTCTTTCTTAATTGATAAGGAATTTGTGAAAATGTGAGGGTGATTGTTAGTCATTTCTTCAGGCTATCAAGAAGGCCTCAAAGAGAATCCCGAAATGGATCATTAAAGACTTTTCACTCACTTTTGTTGGGAATTGGTGAGTGTCAAGTGCATGTTTTGTTGCAATTGTGTGAATTGCTTCTTATGGACTAAATAATTGATAACTGTTGAGTCGAGTGTGTACTTTATCGCACTCGTTCTCTTTTAACTGAAATGTATAACTAAATTGTACAACTGAACTGAACTGCTCATAACTAAATTGTATTTGGATGACTGGATATCATTGGAGTGAATCTCCTCGACTTATAACTGAACTATGGGGACGTCCAAATCTCAATTAGCCGACCTTGCGACCCGAGCCAGCAAGGGCTTGGTCGAGGTGTTTAGTGAACCATGAGATAACTATAAGCTTGATCTATTGAGAGATCTTGCTTGGCCTACTCGCGTAGTAGTGCCTTTTATAGAAGTTCGGGCCCGGTGCGGTGTATGGTGGATGGAACTGTGAAGTAAGTGGAGCTCTACAGACTGAAATGCCGACCCGGTTGACGGAGTGTCTCCGCGGAAAGGTATTCGATTGAGGTTTTGCGAAGCAAGTAGAACTTAGCTCCTGAGAGCTTCAATATCCTTGAATTGTTTCTGTTTACTTTCCCTACTTGAAATGTCAATTAATTGAATTTTACAGTGTACCTACTGGGTAAACGTGATTGTTACTTGAACTATGTGTCTGCATGTGTGTTTCTTGGTCTCACTGAGTATTAGCTCATCCCATTAGATTTGTTTTCCTCAACAGGGAGCGAAATGGAAGGAGTTATGGAAAAGCCGGCTTGAGGCACTTTTGCATTAAGGTTTCGATGGTAATCGACTAGACATATTTTGAAAGTTGTATATTTTGGGAACGTGATTGTATATTGAATTTGTGATGTAAGAATGAACATTTATGTATGGAAATGACTTCATACCTTTATTCTGACTTTTATTATTAGTATTAGACTTCAAGTTTGGACGGGATTTGTACTGAGTCCTGGCGAGAGCTGGGCAAGCGTTCCGCAGATACCCTTTAGTTCGCTTTAGAGAGAAATGGGAGCGTCACAAGTCTAGTGAATTCGATTGTTCTTGATATTTTGATGCCACAAGATTGCGTTACATAATATATCCAATTTAAAAAAAATAGATTTAAGGGGTTGCAATACTTGAAGTAGAAACATAGGAATAGACGAGAGTAGATGCTTTAATAAAACAATCTTACCTTCAACTGAAGTAATTTAGCACTCTAATTCCAACCGAGCTCTCATTTTTGCAATAATACCATCAAATAGAAGGCAAGTGATCATTCCTCTAGTAATAGGAGGAATTAAGTAAGTGAATGGAAAAAACTGTTGCTAAAAACCCAACTTAGACTTGACCAACCACACTTGCTCTTCATTAGCTCGAATAGAAATAAGAAACAAACTCTTTGAGATGTTGATTCTCTGTCCTGAATAGGCTTCATACTACCCAAAAAATGTAAGTAACACATGAAAACAATCCTTTGAGCATCATGCAAAAATCAAGATATCAACTGCAAAAGTCAAATAAGGAATCTAACTACTAGCTGTGACATAAAAACGTCGAACATCCTACAAGTATAAGCGATGAATGCCACGGCCAAAAAATCCACCACTAATAAAAAGAATGCAAGAGATGTAAAGTAAAATGATCCAAATTATTAAAGTACCTAGATTTATTCTTTTATTTTCTTTTAGGAATAATTTCTTGAACCTCTTTTAGATTTTTGACAATATCACTTAACAACATTGAAGTTTAAAAAATTCATTTGCCCTCCTATTTTCAAATTTTTGTAACATTCATAACCTAATTCAAATTATATGATTAAAACACCATGTTTAGGAAAGAGAAAATTATTTCATTCAAAAGTTGCCCTTTTGTTGTGGCCCCTTAATTGTAATGACAAGTCAATATAAAATCTTTTGACATTTGAAAATTTGATGGATATGTTCTTTGATGAAAACTTATAAGTTGAGAGATCCTATAACAAATCCTATCTATAATTTGGATACAAAAATTAAAATTGATGAATTATAAATAATTAACAAAGCATATAAAAACTATTTGAAATATTGTAAAGATGAAGAAAATAATTTTTTTCACCTTCTAAACATCTCAAACATGTTTTAAATATAATTTTAAATGTTTTCCCTTTTCAAAATTTTCAAGCCATTGACTTGGATAAATAAAAATTAAAGATTCTAAATAGTTTATAAAAATTTATTAAATTTGCTCAAAACATTTTACATAAAAAGAAAGATTTTTCTAATTTGGTAATCTAATGGCACATATGGATAAATGAAAGTGGGCTCAATATTGAAGTTTTAAAATCATAACTAACCCCTTGAATTGTATCATTTTGTAGAAGAAATCTATGCCTTTGCAAAAAAAAATTAACAATAATATTGGGTTTATTTCTTATTATATGACCTTAGAGTATCAAATAGACAAGCCCTAAAGGCAATAAATTCTTTTGTGATTTAAAACATGTTAAATAAAATTTTCGCTCTGTATCAATTAGGTGATTTTGGGTACTTTTCACGAACTTTACTGTAACGGTGTATGCAAAAAAATTTTACTATAAATGGTTCATTTGGATTCAATGTTTTTGAAAATGTATTTTGGGGTGTTTTTAAAATTAAAATATTTTAGATATTTTTTATAAATTTGTTAAAAATAACCCACCACCATCCTCTATTCCTCCTCTACCGCCACCATCCTCCTCTACCATCGTCACCGCCATCATCTCCTCCCTCATCCTTGTTTATCCCTCTCCTTTTCTCCTCTCTCCTCCCTCTTTCCCTCCCCTTCCCTGACCTCCGTCTTCTCTTTCCCTCCTCCCCCTTCCCTAACAGAGAAGGAGAGGGGAGGGAAGGAGGAGGATGGAGGGAAGAGGAGGAAGAGGAAGAGAGGGGAGAAAGGAAGGGTAAGAGGTTGTAGTAATGGTAAATGTGGAGAAGGGAGGAGGAGAGCGGTGGTGAAAATTATGGGTGATAGTATAGTGGATGGTGGTGGTGCTTGAAAGAAACAAATGTGGTAGGATTTGTTATTTTTTTAATCTTATTTTTGTACATTGTATTTGAGATATATGTTTTTTGAGGTGTTTTTGGAGTTTGTTATTCTAGATTCCACAAACAAAACCAGTTTATAGAAAAACACTCAATCCAATAGTCTTTACTATTTGTTAAGCATATTGCTTATGGTTGTAGTTACTATATTTTGTCCCTTTAGAAAAACACATCTATAATTTTCAAGAAGCTTCTTGAAAATGTTACTTCTTGAAAAGTAACTACAACCCGTTATCCTTATCCTTATTTTCAAGAAGCTCACCATGTATTTTCAAGAAGCCTAAAGATCTAGAATACGGTATCTGTGACGACCCCACCTCCCCCTAGGGCGTACCCCAGGGTTTAGTGGACCGCCTGCCCAACTCTCGCCAGGACTCACTCACTCACTCCAACTCAAATAGGGTACAACCTCAATAATAAAGGAAATAACAATTACCTACTTAGGAAAGTACAATTACATTCATTTCTGTCTCAAACATCCATACAACCCCAAATACATCAAAAGATTGGAGTTCTAAATACATTCAACCCTAATCAAGTGACTAGTGCGAGTACAATTACAAATTTCAGAAAAACTAGACTACGCTAGTCTGTACAAGTCTCACGCCTCGCCCGTACCTCCTGTAAGGAAAACAAATGGCGTGGAATGAGCTAAAAGCCTAGTGAGGTTTCAAATAGCAAGTCGACCATTATTTAGAAGTGAAAGTATCAGAATAGGAAAATAGCGAGCATAACAAGTCTATAAAAGTGAGCAATAACACTTCAAGTAGCAAATCTCAAAATGAGCGAGTGTAAAGTGTTTTTTTTTTCCAAAAGAAACAATAATTCAATAAGTAATAATCATTTCAAAGTATAAGGATACGGATGGCTCTCAGGAGCCAAGTTCCCATTGTTTCACTAGAGCTTGATCAAGTAGTAGTTGACACTCCGTCAACTTTCAAGCAAAGTAACCAGTCCAGTAGAGCACCACTTAGAGCTACAATCTCCGTCCACCATCCAAACCCCCTACTGGGCCCAAAATCCTCGATGAACACTGGTGGTAATATTCGAGCAAACCGATTCGTTGAGGAGATAACACTCTACTCGACAATACTAGATACTCATGGTTCGTTATCTAATTGACCAAACCCTTGCCGGCTCGACTCGATTAACTAACTAGTGGGGTTTGGGGTCCCCAAGAGGTCGATGAGATAACATCTCCAATCAACTGAATCAAGATTAAAATACGGAGACGGGAATGAGAGGCACCTCCCACTCAAATTGAGTGTGGTACATACTGCCGCTCAGCACTTACAAGTCAAGCACAAAAATATCAAGTCAATTGCAACAATAAACAAGTACATATCACATTAGGGCAAGTGCGATAAAGTACACCCTTGCTCGACCATACTAATCAAATATCATTCGATCACATTAGTCAAGTATTGAAAACAAGTGTCAAATTCCATCAGGTATTTGGAAGCACTTACCAAAGATGTAGTGCTTCTACGGATCACGTTCAGGTATTACTCCTTGTTGGGAATCCAAATCTGCGATAAAACATCGTTTAAGAGCTTTGAAATCACTAAGGTTTGAAACTTAAACGTTTCGTTTAACGAGAATCAAGTGATTGAAACTCATTTGGAGAATATTCATAAAACTGATGCTCACTCTTAAAACTTTGAAATTTTGAAGCGATTAACTTTGAAATCACTATTTGAGTCGAAGAGACGAGGAAATCGTATTTCTATTAGTCGTTACTTTTATTTTTCCAAAGGTACAAGTTTCGGTCGAATTCTAGCTTACATACCTCTATGAAAGAGGACTTGAATAACTTAGACAATTCAAGCTCAAATTCAACCCCAACTCTTTGCTCAAACTACAAATGCACACGTCTAGTTCTCGAATGAAAATTTGGGCAGTACGCCCTTTGTATTTACCTATTTTTCAGCTATTTATGGCTTCATTATTTTTCTCAGATCAGCCCCAAAGTCACACACAAGCAGTGTTACCATCATAGCCCTTCAATTAGGCTCCAAAATCATTCAATTATAACACAAATCTAATAATACAACTGGAAATCAGTTTTGAAGACAAAAGGCTAAACAGCAGATTTGACATCTTATAGCATTTTGGTCACAACTGGAGTTACGTTTATCAGATTGGGGTAAACTTTATACCATCTCGAAGTTAAGACAAAGGGTTACAACTTTCATGAAGACAGTCAACCCAGTTCACATTTGATCTAGGTCGAATTTGCAGATTATAGAACCAGAATTTCAATGTCAGTCTGGTTGTCAGCACTGGATTTGAATGACAATAACTCAAACTACAAAATTTCAATGTCAGTCTGGTTGTCAGCACTGGATTTGAATGACAATAACTCAAACTACAAAATTCCGATTGAGGCATTTTCAGATGTGTTGGAAAGCTGAAACATAGGGCTAAAATTTTCATGTTTTGACCAAATGCTGATTTGATACAGATCAAAGTGAAAAACGAAGCCAAAAATGTGAAATCTCAAAACTGTCCGCAAAATAGTACATTTGGCAGTCAAGGGTATTTTTGTCATATCATATGCTACAATGTTCTGATTGAGCTGAAATTTTACAGACAGCTATATATCACCATTTTCTACAACTTTAATGTTTCGACCTAAGCCTGATTCAGCTTTTAACATGGACGAATTAAACAGGTCAAAAGCAAGACAGTGTCAATCTTAAAGCTGGAAATTTGATGAATTCAAGGTTTAAAATTCTCATTCATGTCTTGAACCACTATCCCAACTCCCTATCCAAGCTTATAAACATCATATGCTATATAAACAACAAGAAATACAACTGAACAACTTAAACCCTAGCTCAAAAATCCACCACATCCATCAAAACTACTTAAATAACCATCCTTAGCCAAGAGTATGAGTTGCTAGCCAAACTTAAATAAGATTAAGGGAGAGAAATAGAAAAGACAGCCATAATACCTCACCAAGGATGCTTGCAAGAGAAAACCATAACCTTTCCTTCTAAGACTTTACCACACAAAGCTTTCCAACCACCAAAAGAGAAGTTTAATCTGTTTAGTTCGGTTGATTTCACTCAAATAAGGCAAAATCTAAGGTTGGAGTTGAAGTTTGTTTTCTCTCTTTCCCTCTCCAAAATTTTGGCCATGCTAGTAAGAAATGAAGCAAAATTGGCCAAGAAGAAAGAAACTTGTCTTAGTCAAACAATCGTTGGATTGCCGACACTTGTCGCTCAAGATCCTTCTTTGTTTTTGTTTTCTTTTCTTCTTTTTCCTTAGTCAATAATGGTGGCTGACTTATGGGTTAATTAAGGGCTAATTAGCTCAATTAAAAACAAGAATATTAAGCTAATGAAGTTGTGACGGCCCCACCTCCCCCTACGGTGTATCCCAGGGTTCGCCGGGTCGCTTGCCCAACTCTCGCCGGGACTCACTCACTCACTACCGTCCTCAAATGAATTACAAGATAAATCTCAAATATTACATCCAATTCTCCAAGATTTGCATATCACGAATACCAGAAAGTAAACCCTAAAAAAAAACTAATAACTATAATCACCACAACAACTATATACATCTGGCTAGTCAACTTATAACAAGTACAAATTCAACTCATCTATAATCAAAACACTAAACTAAACACCTTCCCAAGCGATCCTCACGTCGGCCCTGTGCTAAGGAAAACAAATAGAATGGGGTAAGCTATATGCTTAGTGAGTAATCAGGGGAAAAATGTAAACTCATATAATTAAACAAGTAAATCAGGATATTTCACATCAATGACAGAAAAGTAACATCACAATGGTAGGATACGTGTGGCTCCAAATCCAGTTCAATTCCCCGGGCTTGAATGCCTGTTGACACTCCAACAACCAAAATACTCATGGTCTGTAGACTCCACTTAAACTTCTCCGTTCACCTTATGAACCCCCGTTGGCCAGTCAACAGCACACAGCAGCTCGAGCGAAAAAATAACTTAGTTTTCGTCAAAACTTTAACAAGGAATTAAATCCCAAGGTTAGCAGGGAACTATCTTCGACCAAGCCCCAACTGGCTCGAATAGTTCGTCTAACCCTTGGAACCGAGCTGGAACCAAGCCCTAAGATATCCGATCTCTCAATAGATAGTATCTCTCAACAAGTACGCAACAAAGTACTTACCCGAAACAGTACACAGCAAATGGGATTTAATTCAAGTTAGATAATCACCCCCATCAGCACACAACAAAAGGGTGATACTCAAGTCATGCAATCACCCTCATCAGCACAAAGCAAAAGGGTGATACTCAAGTCATGCAATCACCATCATCAGCACACAGCAAAAGGGTGATACTCAACATAAGGCATGTATTCTCACAAAGGAAATCAAAACAAAGGATGGGCTTAGGTCGAGTGAGATAAAGTACACCCTCACCTAAGTACCCATTTAACATATACAAGGTACTTCAACAATTCCACATCAATAAACAACCCAATTACTCACTTGATAAAGCTTGGCACGAAAACGATACAATTCACTGAGCTTGACCGTCACCATCAAAAGCCTCACAATCTGTATTGACAGATTATATACACACATAAGTGAAACGACCATACAAAAGCAGTTTATAACTTAAACGATCGAGAACGGTTGAAAACGGTCAAAAATAATAAAAAAAAGTACAAAACGGGTTACACGAATTTGACCATAAGTGGAGCTGTGGTTATCGGATCAAAATGTACTAGATAGTGTTTCGAAACTTAGATAAAAGGTTACAACTTTCATGAAGATACCTCAACCCAGTTTTCAGTGTATCCAAGTCAAATTTACATGATACAGAACTAGAACTCCAAAAGCTAGTTTAGTCCTCTAGTGAAACTTTGGCGGCATGTCCCTTGTGTTTACTTATTTTCCAGCCATTTATGGCTTCTTTCTTTTCCTCAATCAAACCCAAAGTTACACACACAATCATCTCATTTCAATAGCCGTTCAATAGGCTCAAGGTAATACAAGTACAAAATCAACCTAACGACATGTGCGGAAATGAGGTTTAGCAAAAGACAGATTTAACATGTTTTTGCGTAACGGACACAACCGAAGCTACGCTTATCGGATTGGGATAAAATTTATACTGTTTCGAAGCTAAGATAGAGGGTTACAGTTTTGATGAAGATCGCTTAGTCCAAATTCTAGTGTAACCCAGTTAAATTCTCAATTCACGAACCAAATTCCAATTAACTGGCTAGTTAACTGTACTACCTTTAAATGGCCATATCTCAGGCTACCAAAGTCCATTTAAGACGTTCTTGGAGGCATTGAAAAGCTAAGACAAAGCACTAAAACTTTCATGTTTTGACTAAAAGCTAGTTCAGTACGCATCGAGGTGAACAAATGCAACCAACTTAGTGTACTGGCAAAACTGTTTGCTGATTTCACTCCTAGGGCAGTCAGGGTATTTTCATCTTTTCATAGGGTACGTTCCTCCGATTGAGTTGAAATTTTGTAGAAAACTATAAAATATCATTCTCTACAACTTTTATGTTTTGTACTAAGCCTAATTCGGCGTCTAACATGATGAAATAGAACCAGGCAGAACTGAAGCTAAATTTTCCAGACTCTGGTGCTGTGTTTGGATTGATCATTTTTTCAAAAACAAGTTTTTCAAATACAATACACAATAATTCAAAAAACATATCATCCATCCAATATATTAAATATTTCAAAAAATGTTTATAGTAAAAATTTTTCGTACACACTACTACAGTAAACTTTTTTAAAAGCACCCCTGAAAACAGCTAATCCAAATGGAGCGTGGAATTTTTGTTATTTCAAGCTATAATTCACATTTTCACCTTGAAACCACCACTACTATCACCTTTAGAAGATCATATACCACATATATACATCATACCACACCTAACCCACAAGAAACCCTAACTCAAAAGTCATCCATCTAATCATTAAAATCACTTGAAACAAGCATCACAAACACAATACCAACATTAATACCCAACTTAATCATGATTAATGGAGAAAGAATGGTTGATCAGCCATTATACCTCAAGACAAGGTCTTGTAAGAATGATCCTTCACCTCTCCTTGAAATTCTTGGTTCCTTAAGCTTCCCAAGCTTCCAACTAGTGATTAATCGGTTTAATTTTTCTTGGTTGCACTCAAGAGGTTGGATTCAAGGTAGAAGATTGAACTTTCTTCACTCTCTTGCTCCTCCTAGCTCTCAGCCAAAATAGGAAGAAAAATGAGGAAAAATGAGCTGAAATGAGATATAAGAAGGCAAGACAAAAAGGTTTGGTTAAGGCCATAGGTGGCCGACACTTGTCACCACCAAAGCCATCCAAATTTCTCTTTCTTTTCCTTGCATTTTGGGCCACATATTTCGGTTATAAGGCTGAGGATGAGAGAGATATTTTGCAAAAATATCAAGGGTATGTGGTGGTAGGAAAGTAGTGGTCAAGTGGTGGGTTCAATCGGTAGTGATCGATACCCGTCGGTTTGAACCGATTTTTCTTAAATCGCGTATACTAGGGTTTTTACCTTCTAATCACTAACTTATTATTATCACTTCTAATCATATAATATTTTCTTATCCAAAAGTCACTCTTAGCTACCAAATTTGATTCTCACTCCATACCAAATAGTTACTACAGAAAAACGTGAAAACCCTGATTCGCTCTAACTTGAAAACGGACAACGAAAACCCTCATTTCTATATTCATTTACACTTATTGTGGTGTGATTGGGTAGTAGGGCTATTATAAAATCATAAGTTCCAAATAAAAGAGGATTTTTAAGAAAAACGTGAGGGGTTTTACAATCCCATAAATTGAATTTAGGGTTTCAGTTAAAATATAAGAAATTTGAAAAACAGTCAGTCACAAGTGAAACTAGGGTTTTGATTAGACTTTTAGGGTTTCTAGTCTTTTAAAATAAAACAAGGTTTTAAATCAAACCCAAAGAAATAACTTTAGTTTCTTCTTTAAAACAAAATAATGTTTTAAAATAAAAATAAACTAAAGAAACCGTAATATCCTCTTTGAGACCAAACAAAAGATGATCCTAAAAGTTGGGGTATCACAATCTCCCCTCCTTCAAAGAATTTCGTCCTCGAAATTTTTTCAAAAGGTGATTTAGTATATAACACGATAAATTGACTAAAACAACAAGATATAACACATCAAATACACAAGAAGACATATACACAATATAATGCACCATATACACCAAGAGACATTTCAAGTTAGACAAAGTCAAGTGCAACAAGTACTATATATGTAGGCATTAACATATCACAAGTAAATGACATGTAGGAACAATGCATGGGCAAAACGAAAGAAAACGCGACTTGTCGTCCTACACTCAGTGAAAATCACCCCCTTCCGGTTTCCTACTCCACTTCCAAAGGTGCCTATTGATCTCTTGTACTCCCTCGAGCCGAACAAAGCCTGTTCATATTCCCAAAATGCAAGTCTCAAGTACTTAGCAGCGCCTCAACTCTAGAGTACTCAGGCACGAGAATCCGAAATAAGATAATTCACATCTCGAGCTGGCCAGTCCCAAGCGTAAACTATCTACAATCGAAATTCCTCCCTGACGTACCTATCTATGGTCCTCAGATAC
This sequence comes from Coffea arabica, assembly GCF_036785885.1. Classification (NCBI taxonomy): domain Eukaryota; kingdom Viridiplantae; phylum Streptophyta; class Magnoliopsida; order Gentianales; family Rubiaceae; genus Coffea; species Coffea arabica. Next base: position 22,271,005 of record NC_092316.1, read on the forward strand.
CATGAGAAAGATTTAAGGCCTATAACATTTATGATTCATAGCTTACGCTCGAACGAGCACTTAGTCCTTCATACTTATTCACCACTTAGTCCAGGCTCACTCAGCGCAGAGACCACGCGAAGCAGCTCTGATTTTTTTTTTTCCTACAAGTGGTCACTTAACTTTCAAACCAATCCCACAGTCTGGCATCTTAAACTTCAAGCCTAGAATACACTACAAAAATCTGAAACCTAAACTCTGAAACCACCTGTGACGGCCCCATCTCCCCCTAGGGCATACCCCAGGGTTCGACAAGTCGCCTGCCCAACTCTCACCGGGACTCACTCACTCACTGTCGTCCTCAAATGAATTACAAGATAAATCTCAAATATTACATCCAATTCTTCAAGATTTGCATATCACGAATACCAGAAAGTAAACCCTAAAAAAAACTGATAACTACAACCACCACGACAACTATATACATCTGGCTAGTTAACTTATAACAAGTACAAATTCAACTCATCTATAATCAAAACACTAAACACCTTCCAGAACGATCCCCGCGTCGACCCCCTGCTAAGGAAAACAAATAGAATGGGGTAAGCTATATGTTTAGTGAGTAATCAGGGAGAAAAATGTAAATTCATATAATTAAACAAGTAAATCAGGATATTTCACATCAATGATAGAAAAGTAACATCACAATGGTAGGATACGGGTGGCTCCAAAACCAGTTCAATTCCCCAAACTTGAACGCCTGTTGACACTTCGTCAACCAAAGTACTCATGGTCTGTAGACTCCACTTAAACTTCCCCGTTCACCTTATGAACCCCCGCTGGCCAGTCAACAGCACACAGCAGCTCGAGCGAAAAAATAACTTAGCTATCGTCAAAGCTTTAACAAGGAACTAAATCCCAAGGTTAGCATGGAACTATTTTTGACCAAGCCCCAGCTGGCTCGAATAGTTCGTCTAACCCTTGGAACCGGGCTGGAACCAAGCCCTGAGATATCCGATCTCTCAATAGATGGTATCTCCCAACAAGTACGCAACAAAGTACTTACCCCAAACAGTACACAGCAAATGGGGTTTAAGTCAAGTCATGCAATCACCCTCATCAGCACACAGCAAAAGGGTGATACTCAACATAAGACGTGTATTCTCACATAGGAAATCAAAACAAAGGATGGACTTAGGTCGAGTGAGATAAAGTACACCCTCACCTAAGTACCCATTTAACATATACAAGGTACTTCAACAATTCCACATCAATAAACAACCCAATTACTCACTTGATAAAGCTTGGCACGAAAACGATACAATTCACTGAGCTTGACCGTCACCATAAAAATCCTCACAATCTGTATTGACAGATTATATACACACATAAGTGAAACGACCATACAATAGCAGTTTATAACTTAAACGATCGAGAACGGTCGAAAACGGTAAAAAATAATCAAAAAAAGTACAAAATGGGTTACACGATTTTGACCATAAGTGGAGTTGTGGTTATCGGATCAAAATGTACTAGATAGTGTCTCGAAGCTTAGACAAAAGGTTACAACTTTCATGAAGACACCTCAACCCAGTTTTCAGTGTATCCAAGTCAAATTTGCAAGATACAGAACCAGAACTCCAAAAGCTAGTTTAGTCCTCCAGTGAAACTTTGGCGGCATATCCCTTGTGTTTACTTATTTTTCAGCCATTTATGGCTTCTTTCTTTTCCTCAATCAAACCCAAAGTTGCACACACAATCATCTCATTTCAATAACCGTTCAATAGGCTCAAGGTAATACAACTACAAAATCAAGCTAACGACATGTGCGGAAATGAGGTTTAGCAAAAGACAGATTTAACGTGTTTTTGCATAACGGACACAAAACGAAGCTACGCTTATCAGATTGGGATGAAATTTATATCGTTTCGAAGCTAAGACAGAGGGCTACAGTTTTGATGAAGATCACTTAGTCAAAATTATCGCGCCCCATTTTTTAATAAGAAAAATAAATAAACGAGTTTAGGAAAAATGGCTTTTGATTCAATTTTTGATTGGACAATGAATTTTTTATTTACAAAGAGAATGAAAACATGGGTCTAAATGGGACTTGAGAATGCGACGATTTGACCCAAAAATATAGTCTAAAAAAGGGTTTTTGAGTGAAAAATGGAGTCACCATTTGGTATAGAGTTAAGGTGTACCAAGTCACCTAAAAATGAATTTTTAAAGAAAAAATAGAAAAACCCTTTTTAAACGACTCCAAGTCTACGCAAATCAGAGAACAAGATTCGGGAGTAACATTTGAAGAAAGGGAAGACAAGGATAAGAATCCAAGGCACCCTTTCAACCTAGCCAAAGCTAGTGGAGCGATTTAGTCAAAGATTTTCTTATTTTTTAACCTAAAGATTTATCACATTTGGATGTACTATATGAATGCCTACCCTAGACCTAAGAGGGTATCGGAGGGTCGAAATGTATCTTCAAAGCTTACTTGGTATCAATCACATTAATTGTGACGCCCAATAAAGACTCTTCGAAGAAGTCACGAATAATGCAGGTCATGAGACTCGAAAGAAAGGAAAAGTAAAGAAAATATTAATATATCAATGTGTATGACCTAAAGGAATGCATCATAATGGGTGCGAGGGACTTATACTCATGACTTTCAATGTTTCCTTTAATAGAGGGAATACGAGCGTGCTAAGGCTAGGGAAGCCAAACTCGTCCATATCATGTGACGCCCCCAAAAATATGAGTATGAGAATCCGAAAATTTTTTTTAATATATTTTCTAGACGTTATTTTGTTTCCTTGTCTATAATTTTGTACCTTTCTTCAATATATTCATTTTTTTTACATTTTTATAAGGAAATATAGTTTTCAAATCATTTCCTTGATACAAGTTAGTCCACGTTAAGTTTGAAGTGTATTATGGACGTGGGACCTGCTAGTGCGGTAAATGTGGTATATTTTTGACAACTCATTGGAGTTAATTGTAAAGATTAAAAGAAGTTTGGGCCATAGTGTGACTTTGGTTAATTACAAGTTGCTAGACTTCCTAAAGGTTCCATGATATTCCTAAGCTTAATTTTCATTGGCTAATCAAAAAGGTAGTGGACTTTGACCAAGGGACTTAGTATTAAGCTTCTTAGTAAGACCAAAGACAAAGAAACAAGGTGAGTTTCGGCCAACTCTTGGGAGAAAAGAAGAAAGGAACAACCGAGAGAAACAAGAGGAAAAAATTCTGGTTTTGTGCCACCCCTCCATTAAGCTTGGGAGTTAGAGCAAAAGAAAGCTAATGAACTTGGTTCTTGAAGTGCAACCTTGTAAACCCACCTTTGGAAGGTAAAGCAGCCTTGAACTCTTGTAAAAGCTTATAGCAATTGGGTAGAAATGTTGTTTTTGATGTTGTAAGATGCTAATAAGGGTTAATGATGGTTTATATATCACTTTTGTGGGTTTGTGTGGAAGATTTGGTGATTTCTATGGTTGTTGAGAAAATTCCAGAATTGAGATTTCTTATGGTTCAGTTCTGCCCGTTTCTGTTTGAGTATGTTAGAGGCCTAATTAGCCTTAGCACAAAACATGAAAGTTGTAGATAATGATGTTTTATATTTTCCTGCACAATTTCAGCTCAATCGGAGCAACGTAACCTATGAAAAGACTAAAATACCCCAGCTGCCCTGTTTCTATCCGAACATGCTAATCAGCTTCTGTAATTGGTTGTTTTGACCAGGAATACTACTGATTTAGTTGTTGATGTCTTCTTAAGAATTCTAGCCCTGTATCGTAGCTTTCAAATGGCTTTGGAATTACCTGAATTGGAGTTGTGTGTGCTGAGATATGAGTGAATAAAGCAGGACTGCTAGTTGATTTCTGCAGTGAATTTCGAACTGGAAAATCTGGAGTTGTTTTGGAAAATTTGACCTAGTTAGGGTGAGAAATGGAATGTGTGGTCTTCATGAAAGTTATAGGGAATGATATTTTAGAAATGCCTACAAAATTTCAGGTCAATCGGAGCAGCGTAGCTTGTGAAAAAATGGAATTGCCCTTGCTGTCCTGGTTTTACCCGAATTTGGGAATTGCTTCTGTAATTGGTTGTTTTGGTCAGGAATGCTTCCGAATTGGTTGTTGAGGTCTTCTGATGAAATGTACCCCTGTTTCTTAGCTCTCAGCTGGTTTTGGAATTTCTGGATTTGGACTTAGGTAGACTGATTTATGATGTTTCCGCTAGAATGCGTTCTGTGAATCTGTTTTTCCGGTTCTGGTGTAGTTTCTTGAATTTTTGACCTAGTTACACTCGAAACTGGGTTGAGTGACCTTCTGTAATATTGTAGCCCTGTCTCTTAGCTTCGAAACGGTGTATCTTGCACCATCATCCGACAATCATAGCACCTTTAGTGCTATTACCGAAAAAGATGTCAAAAGCTATTTTTCTGGTTTTTGAGCTTAACTTTCATTTCCGAACTTTTCCCTAGCTTGACTTGTACTAGTACTACTTGGAGCTTGCTGAATGGCTATTGGATGAACTTGTTGTTGTGTGCGTACCTTTTGGACTGGCTGAAGAAATAATGAAACCATGATGGCTGGGAAAGTAAGCAAATTTAGGGGAAGTGCTGTCCGAACTTATAAAGGACCTGTTTGCATTGAGTTTGTGATCTAAGACTTGGATTTGAGTAAGGCAATGATATATGATGGATGGTTTCTGAGCCATGGAGGTGAGTAACGTCAACCTATTTCTGAAGTTATTTATGAACCGTTTCCTGCATTATTTACTTTTGAGCTGTTTCCAAAGTTACTTTTGTACCGTTTTCTTGCATTATTTACCTTTAAACTGTTTCCAGAGTTACTTTTGAACTGTTTTCTTGCATATCATGCGTGCTTGCATGTGAGTGTTCCTTATTTGCTATATTTTCTTGACTTCATGACTTGTATTATTGATTGATAGCGTGTTAAGTGCTTTGAATGATTTCCAAAACGAGCTTTCTAAGCGAGTGTGTACTTTATCGCACTCGACCTAAATAACTGTGCAATTTTCAAGGATTTAATTATTGAAATGCTAGTTGCGCATGAATGTAAGCCGTTTGGCTAAATTGGCCACTGCCCTTTGTTACCGATCGACTCGAGCCAGAAGCGGACTCGGTCGGGCGATATGGTGACCCTGGGTGAATTTGGTATACTCGAGTATTACCTTGTAGTCCGGCTACGTCCGGATGGGTGGAGTCCGGCCAATGGTCGGATGGGTGGAGTTCGGTCAACGTCCGGAAAAGGGGATGAACGAACAAAAGGATGAACGAACAAAAGGATGAACGAGGGATTCTACTTACAAAAAATGTATTTTCAAACGATTGGAGGAATAAGGGAAAATGTCAGGGGAACGAACGAACAAACGAATAGCTCCATGTGAGCCCGTATCCTTTTAATGAATGTTACTATCGCTTTCCATTGCAAATGTTCCTTGAATTATTGATACTCCATTTTAATGTATTGTAAATGTTGTAGTTGTTTCTGGACTTATCATTTGATTTATGACATCATTGAAATGAACTATTGTGAAACCGATTTGATTACTGATTTTAATGGTTACTCGTTGAGCTTCTAGCTCACCCCAAAAATATTTTTATTCCCCTCCACAGGGCTCGTGGCGAAGGAAGGACTTGTGGTACTTGTTCACGTGACTGGATGGCATATATCTTGTATAATTTAGATTTGGAATCATTTTATGTATAGTTGAGAATCGTTGCCGCTTCGCTTATGACATGTAATTATTGGAGACTTGGATGTATGTTTGTGGACCATGTGATGTATATTTGAGATTTATATTGTAATTCATTTGAGGATTGTAGTGAACGACTGAGTCCCGGCGAGAGCTGGGCAGGCGACCCGCCGAACCTTGGGGTACGCCCTAGGGAGAGGTGGGGCCGTCACAGGTGGTATCAGAGCCATATGCCGACAGTTGGGACTTTACGTCCTTCATCTGGAAAAGCCCCGAGCCTCTTGTTCGTGAAGAGTCACGAAGCGAAACTCTCCGTAGGGGATGCCTGCGGGTGGCAAGCTGATAGGTACCCCGTGATGTGACCCTGAGAACTGTCACAGGTGGTATCAGAGCTTAGGCTTCATATCTCTGTAGTGTATCCTAAGCTTGAAGTTTAGGAAGCCGGACTGTGGGTTTGGTTTGAAATATTAGTGATTCTTGTGGGATGTCTTGACTTGATTGGTACAAGAGGGAATGTCGAGGACGACATTCTTTTAAGGAGGGGAGATTGTGATGCCTCGAAAAATATGATTATGAGAATCCGAAAATTTTTTTTTAATATATTTTCTAGACGTTATTTTGTTTCCTTGTCTATAATTTTGTACCTTTCTTCAATATATTCATTTTTTATACATTTTTATAAGGAAATATAGTTTTCAAATCATTTCCTTGATACAAGTTAGTCCACGTTAAGTTTGAAGTGTATTATGGACGTGGGACCCGCTAGTGCGGTAAATGTGGTATATTTTTGACAACTCATTGGAGTTAATTGTAAAGATTAAAAGAAGTTTGGGCCATAGTGTGACTTTGGTTAATTACAAGTTGCTAGACTTCCTAAAGGTTCCGTGATATTCCTAAACTTAATTTTCATTGGCTAATAAAAAAGGTAGTGGACTTTGACCAAGGGACTTAGTATTAAGCTTCTTAGTAAGACCAAAGACAAAGAAACAAGGTGAGTTTCGGCCAACTCTTGGGAGAAAAGAAGAAAGGAACAACCGAGAGAAACAAGAGGAAAAAATTCTGGTTTTGTGCCACCACTCCATTAAGCTTGGGAGTTAGAGCAAAAGAAAGCTAATGAACTTGGTTCTTGAAGTGCAGCCTTGTAAACCCACCTTTGGAAGGTAAAGCAGCCTTGAACTCTTGTAAAAGCTTATAGCAATTGGGTAGAAATGTTGTTTTTGATGTTGTAAGATGCTAATAAGGGTTAATGATGGTTTATATATCACTTTTGTGGGTTTGTGTGGAAGATTTGGTGATTTCTATGGTTGTTGAGAAAATTCCAGAATTGAGATTTCTTATGGTTCAGTTCTGCCCGTTTCTGTTTGAGTATGTTAGAGGCCTAATTAGCCTTAGCACAAAGCATGAAAGTTGTAGATAATGATGTTTTATAGTTGCCTGCAAAATTTCAGCTCAATCGGAGCAACGTAACCTGTGAAAAGACTAAAATACCCCTGCTGCCCTGTTTCTATCCGAACATGCTAATCAGCTTCTGTAATTGGTTGTTTTGACCAGGAATACTACTGATTTAGTTGTTGATGTCTTCTTAAGAATTCTAGCCCTGTATCTTAGCTTTCAAATGGCTTTGGAATTACCTGAATTGGAGTTGTGTGTGCTGAGATATGAGTGAATAAAGCAGGACTGCTAGTTGATTTCTGCAGTGAATTTCGAACTGGAAAATCTGGAGATGTTTTGGAAAATTTGACCAAGTTAGGGTGAGAACTGGAATGCGTGGTCTTCATGAAAGTTATAGGGAATGATATTTTAGAAATGCCTACAAAATTTCAGGTCAATCGGAGCAGCGTAGCTTGTGAAAAAATGGAATTCCCCTTGCTGTCCTGGTTTTACCCGAATTTGGGAATTGCTTCTGTAATTGGTTGTTTTGGTCAGGAATGCTTCCGAATTGGTTGTTGAGGTCTTCTGATGAAATGTACCCCTGTTTCTTAGCTTTCAGCTGGTTTCAGAATTTCTGGATTTGGACTTAGGTAGACTGATTTATGATATTTCCGCTAGAATGCGTTCTGTGAATCTGTTTTTCCGGTTCTGGTATAGTTTCTTTCATTTTTGACCTGGTTACACTCGAAACTGGGTTGAGTGACCTTCTGTAATATTGTAGCTCTGTCTCTTAGCTTCGAAACGGTGTATCTTGCACCATCATCCGACAATCATAGCACCTTTAGTGCTATTACCGAAAAAGATGTCAAAAGCTATTTTTCTGGTTTTTGAGCTTAACTTTCATTTCCGAACTTTTCCCTAGCTTGACTTGTACTAGTACTACTTGGAGCTTGCTGAATGGCTATTGGATGAACTTGTTGTTGTCTGTGTACCTTTTGGACTGGCTGAAGAAATAATGAAGCCATGATGGCTGGGAAAGTAAGCAAATGTAGGGGAAGTGCTGTCCGAACTTTTAAAGGACTTGTTTGCATTGAGTTTGTGATCTAAGACTTGGATTTGAGCAAGGCAATGATATATGATGGATGGTTTCTGAGCCATGGAGTTGAGTGACCTCAAACTATTTCTGAAGTTATTTATGAACCGTTTCCTGCATTGTTTACTTTTGAGCCGTTTCCAAAGTTACTTTTGTACCGTTTTCTTGCATTATTTACCTTTAAACTGTTTCCAGAGTTACTTTTGAACTGTTTTCTTGCATATCATGCGTGCTTGCATGTGAGTGTTCCTTATTTGCTATATTTTCTTGACTTCATGACTTGTATTATTGATTGATAACGTGTTAAGTGCTTTGAATGATTTCCAAAACGAGCTTTCTAAGCGAGTGTGTACTTTATCGCACTCGACCTAAATAACTGTGCAATTTTCAAGGATTTAATTATTGAAATGCTAGTTGCGCATGAATGTAAGCCGTTTGGCTGAATTGGCCACTACCCTTTGTTACCGATCGACTCGAGTCAGAAGCGGACTCGGTCGGGCGATATGGTGACCCTGGGTGAATTTGGTATACTCGAGTATTACCTTGTAGTCCGGCTACGTCCGGATGGGTGGAGTCCGGCCAATGGTCGGATGGGTGGAGTCCGGCCAATGGTCGGATGGGTGGAGTCCGGTCAACGTCCGGAAAAGGGGATGAACGAACAAAAGGATGAACGAGGGATTCTACTTACAAAAAATGTATTTTCAAACGATTGGAGGAATAAGGGAAAATGTCAGGGGAACGAACGAACAAACGAATAGCTCCATGTGAGCCCGTATCCTTTTAATGAATGTTACTATCGCTTTCCATTGTAAATGTTCCTTGAATTATTGATACTCCATTTTAATTTATTGTAAATGTTGTAGTTGTTTCTGGACTTATCATTTGATTTATGACATCATTGAAATGAACTATTGTGAAACCGATTTGATTACTGATTTTAATGGTTACTCGCTGAGCTTCTAGCTCACCCCAAAAATATTTTTATTCCCCTTCACAGGGCTCGTGGCGAAGGAAGGACTTGTGGTACTTGTTCACGTGACTGGATGGCATATATCTTGTGTAATTTGGATTTGGAATCATTTTATGTATAGTTGAGAATCGTTGCCGCTTCGCTTATGACATGTAATTATTGGAGACTTGGATGTATGTTAGTGGACCATGTGATGTATATTTGAGATTTATATTGTAATTCATTTGAGGATTGTAGTGAACGACTGAGTCCCGGCGAGAGTTGGGCAGGCGACCAGCCGAACCCTGGGGTACGCCCTAGGGAGAGGTGGGGGCGTCACAGGTGGTATCAGAGTCATATGCCGACAGTTGGGACTTTACGTCCTTCATCTGGAAAAGCCCCGAGCCTCTCGTTCGTGAAGAGTCACGAAGCGAAACTCTCCGTAGGGGATGCCTGCGGGTGGCAAGCTGATAGGTACCCCGTGATGTGACCCTGAGAACTGTCACAGGTGGTATCAGAGCTTAGGTTTCATATCTCTGTAGTGTATCCTAAGCTTGAAGTTTAGGATGCCGGACTGTGGGTTTGGTTTGAAATATTAGTGATTCTTGTGGGATGTCTTGACTTGATTGGTACAAGAGGGAATATCGAGGACGATATTCTTTTAAGGAGGGGAGATTGTGACGCCTCGAAAAATATGAGTATGAGAATCCGAAAAATTTTTTTTAATATATTTTCTAGACGTTATTTTGTTTCCTTGTCTATAATTTTGTACCTTTCTTCAATATATTCATTTTTTATACATTTTTATAAGGAAATATAGTTTTCAAATCATTTCCTTGATACAAGTTAGTCCACGTTAAGTTTGAAGTGTATTATGGACGTGGGACCCGCTAGTGCGGTAAATGTGGTATATTTTTGACAACTCATTGGAGTTAATTGTATAAATTAAAAGAAGTTTGGGCCATAGTGTGACTTTGGTTAATTACAAGTTGCTAGACTTCCTAAAGGTTCCGTGATATTCCTAAGCTTAATTTTCATTGGCTAATCAAAAAGGTAGTGGACTTTGACCAAGGGACTTAGTATTAAGCTTCTTAGTAAGACCAAAGACAAAGAAACACGGTGAGTTTCGGCCAACTCTTGGGAGAAAAGAAGAAAGGAACAACCGAGAGAAACAAGAGGAAAAAATTCTGGTTTTGTGCCACCACTCCATTAAGCTTGGGAGTTAGAGCAAAAGAAAGCTAATGAACTTGGTTCTTGAAGTGCAGCCTTGTAAACCCACCTTTGGAAGGTAAAGCAGCCTTGAACTCTTGTAAAAGCTTATAGCAATTGGGTAGAAATGTTGTTTTTGATGTTGTAAGATGCTAATAAGGGTTAATGATGGTTTATATATCACTTTTGTGGGTTTGTGTGGAAGATTTGGTGATTCCTATGGTTGTTGAGAAAATTCCAGAATTGAGATTTCTTATGGTTCAGTTCTGCCTGTTTCTGTTTGAGTATGTTAGAGGCCTAATTAGCCTTAGCACAAAGCATGAAAGTTGTATATAATGATGTTTTATAGTTGCCTGCAAAATTTCAGCTCAATCGGAGCAACGTAACCTGTGAAAAGACTAAAATACCCCTGCTGCCCTGTTTCTATCCGAACATGCTAATCAGCTTCTGTAATTGGTTGTTTTGACCAGGAATACTACTGATTTAGTTGTTGATGTCTTCTTAAGAATTCTAGCCCTGTATCTTAGCTTTCAAATGGCTTTGGAATTACCTGAATTGGAGTTGTGTGTGCTGAGATATGAGTGAATAAAGCAGGACTGCTAGTTGATTTCTGCAGTGAATTTCGAACTGGAAAATCTGGAGATGTTTTGGAAAATTTGACCAAGTTAGGGTGAGAACTGGAATGCGTGGTCTTCATGAAAGTTATAGGGAATGATATTTTAGAAATGCCTACAAAATTTCAGGTCAATCGGAGCAGCGTAGCTTGTGAAAAAATGGAATTCCCCTTGCTGTCCTGGTTTTACCCGAATTTGGGAATTGCTTCTGTAATTGGTTGTTTTGGTCAGGAATGCTTCCGAATTGGTTGTTGAGGTCTTCTGATGAAATGTACCCCTGTTTCTTAGCTTTCAGCTGGTTTCAGAATTTCTGGATTTGGACTTAGGTAGACTGATTTATGATATTTCCGCTAGAATGCGTTCTGTGAATCTGTTTTTCCGGTTCTGGTATAGTTTCTTTCATTTTTGACCTGGTTACACTCGAAACTGGGTTGAGTGACCTTCTGTAATATTGTAGCTCTGTCTCTTAGCTTCGAAACGGTGTATCTTGCACCATCATCCGACAATCATAGCACCTTTAGTGCTATTACCGAAAAAGATGTCAAAAGCTATTTTTCTGGTTTTTGAGCTTAACTTTCATTTCCGAACTTTTCCCTAGCTTGACTTGTACTAGTACTACTTGGAGCTTGCTGAATGGCTATTGGATGAACTTGTTGTTGTCTGTGTACCTTTTGGACTGGCTGAAGAAATAATGAAGCCATGATGGCTGGGAAAGTAAGCAAATGTAGGGGAAGTGCTGTCCGAACTTTTAAAGGACTTGTTTGCATTGAGTTTGTGATCTAAGACTTGGATTTGAGCAAGGCAATGATATATGATGGATGGTTTCTGAGCCATGGAGTTGAGTGACCTCAAACTATTTCTGAAGTTATTTATGAACCGTTTCCTGCATTGTTTACTTTTGAGCCGTTTCCAAAGTTACTTTTGTACCGTTTTCTTGCATTATTTACCTTTAAACTGTTTCCAGAGTTACTTTTGAACTGTTTTCTTGCATATCATGCGTGCTTGCATGTGAGTGTTCCTTATTTGCTATATTTTCTTGACTTCATGACTTGTATTATTGATTGATAACGTGTTAAGTGCTTTGAATGATTTCCAAAACGAGCTTTCTAAGCGAGTGTGTACTTTATCGCACTCGACCTAAATAACTGTGCAATTTTCAAGGATTTAATTATTGAAATGCTAGTTGCGCATGAATGTAAGCCGTTTGGCTGAATTGGCCACTACCCTTTGTTACCGATCGACTCGAGTCAGAAGCGGACTCGGTCGGGCGATATGGTGACCCTGGGTGAATTTGGTATACTCGAGTATTACCTTGTAGTCCGGCTACGTCCGGATGGGTGGAGTCCGGCCAATGGTCGGATGGGTGGAGTCCGGCCAATGGTCGGATGGGTGGAGTCCGGTCAACGTCCGGAAAAGGGGATGAACGAACAAAAGGATGAACGAGGGATTCTACTTACAAAAAATGTATTTTCAAACGATTGGAGGAATAAGGGAAAATGTCAGGGGAACGAACGAACAAACGAATAGCTCCATGTGAGCCCGTATCCTTTTAATGAATGTTACTATCGCTTTCCATTGTAAATGTTCCTTGAATTATTGATACTCCATTTTAATTTATTGTAAATGTTGTAGTTGTTTCTGGACTTATCATTTGATTTATGACATCATTGAAATGAACTATTGTGAAACCGATTTGATTACTGATTTTAATGGTTACTCGCTGAGCTTCTAGCTCACCCCAAAAATATTTTTATTCCCCTTCACAGGGCTCGTGGCGAAGGAAGGACTTGTGGTACTTGTTCACGTGACTGGATGGCATATATCTTGTGTAATTTGGATTTGGAATCATTTTATGTATAGTTGAGAATCGTTGCCGCTTCGCTTATGACATGTAATTATTGGAGACTTGGATGTATGTTAGTGGACCATGTGATGTATATTTGAGATTTATATTGTAATTCATTTGAGGATTGTAGTGAACGACTGAGTCCCGGCGAGAGTTGGGCAGGCGACCAGCCGAACCCTGGGGTACGCCCTAGGGAGAGGTGGGGGCGTCACAGGTGGTATCAGAGTCATATGCCGACAGTTGGGACTTTACGTCCTTCATCTGGAAAAGCCCCGAGCCTCTCGTTCGTGAAGAGTCACGAAGCGAAACTCTCCGTAGGGGATGCCTGCGGGTGGCAAGCTGATAGGTACCCCGTGATGTGACCCTGAGAACTGTCACAGGTGGTATCAGAGCTTAGGTTTCATATCTCTGTAGTGTATCCTAAGCTTGAAGTTTAGGATGCCGGACTGTGGGTTTGGTTTGAAATATTAGTGATTCTTGTGGGATGTCTTGACTTGATTGGTACAAGAGGGAATATCGAGGACGATATTCTTTTAAGGAGGGGAGATTGTGACGCCTCGAAAAATATGAGTATGAGAATCCGAAAAATTTTTTTTAATATATTTTCTAGACGTTATTTTGTTTCCTTGTCTATAATTTTGTACCTTTCTTCAATATATTCATTTTTTATACATTTTTATAAGGAAATATAGTTTTCAAATCATTTCCTTGATACAAGTTAGTCCACGTTAAGTTTGAAGTGTATTATGGACGTGGGACCCGCTAGTGCGGTAAATGTGGTATATTTTTGACAACTCATTGGAGTTAATTGTATAAATTAAAAGAAGTTTGGGCCATAGTGTGACTTTGGTTAATTACAAGTTGCTAGACTTCCTAAAGGTTCCGTGATATTCCTAAGCTTAATTTTCATTGGCTAATCAAAAAGGTAGTGGACTTTGACCAAGGGACTTAGTATTAAGCTTCTTAGTAAGACCAAAGACAAAGAAACACGGTGAGTTTCGGCCAACTCTTGGGAGAAAAGAAGAAAGGAACAACCGAGAGAAACAAGAGGAAAAAATTCTGGTTTTGTGCCACCACTCCATTAAGCTTGGGAGTTAGAGCAAAAGAAAGCTAATGAACTTGGTTCTTGAAGTGCAGCCTTGTAAACCCACCTTTGGAAGGTAAAGCAGCCTTGAACTCTTGTAAAAGCTTATAGCAATTGGGTAGAAATGTTGTTTTTGATGTTGTAAGATGCTAATAAGGGTTAATGATGGTTTATATATCACTTTTGTGGGTTTGTGTGGAAGATTTGGTGATTCCTATGGTTGTTGAGAAAATTCCAGAATTGAGATTTCTTATGGTTCAGTTCTGCCTGTTTCTGTTTGAGTATGTTAGAGGCCTAATTAGCCTTAGCACAAAGCATGAAAGTTGTATATAATGATGTTTTATAGTTGCCTGCAAAATTTCAGCTCAATCGGAGCAACGTAACCTGTGAAAAGACTAAAATACCCCTGCTGCCCTGTTTCTATCCGAACTTGCTAATCAGCTTCTGTAATTGGTTGTTTTGACCAGGAATACTACTGATTTAGTTGTTGATGTCTTCTTAAGAATTCTAGCCCTGTATCTTAGCTTTCAAATGGCTTTGGAATTACCTGAATTGGAGTTGTGTGTGCTGAGATATGAGTGAATAAAGCAGGACTGCTATTTGATTTCTGCAGTGAATTTCGAACTGGAAAATCTGGAGTTGTTTTGGAAAATTTGACCTAGTTAGGGTGAAAACTGGAATGCGTGGTCTTCATGAAAGTTATAGGGAATGATATTTTAGAAATGCGTACAAAATTTCAGGTCAATCGGAGCAGCATAGCTTGTGAAAAAATGGAATTCCCCTTGCTGTCCTGGTTTTACCCGAATTTGGAAATTGCTTCTGTAATTGGTTGTTTTGGTCAGGAATGCTTCCGAATTGGTTGTTGAGGTCTTCTGATGAAATGTACCCCTGTTTCTTAGCTTTCAGCTGGTTTCAGAATTTCTGGATTTGGACTTAGGTAGACTGATTTATGATATTTCCGCTAGAATGCGTTCTGTGAATCTGTTTTTCCGGTTCTGGTATAGTTTCTTGCATTTTTGACCTGGTTACACTCGAAACTGAGTTGAGTGACCTTCTGTAATATTGTAGCCCTGTCTCTTAGCTTCGAAACAGTATATCTTGCACCTTCATCCGACAATCGTAGTGCCTTTGGTGCCATTACCGTAAAAGGATGTCAAAAGCTATTTTTCTGGTTTTTGAGCTTAACTTTCATTTCCGAACTTTTCCCTAGCTTGACTTGTACTAGTACTACTTGGAGCTTGCTGAATGGCTATTGGATGAACTTGTTGTTGTGTGTGTACCTTTTGGACAGGCTGAAGAAATAATGAAGCCATGATGGCTGGGAAAGTAATCAAATGTAGGGGAAGTGCTGTCCGAACTTTTAAAGGACTTGTTTGCATTGAGTTTGTGATCTAAGACTTGGATTTGAGCAAGGCAATGATATATGATCGATGGTTTCTGAGCCATGGAGGTGAGTGACCTGAAACTATTTCTGAAGTTATTTATGAACCGTTTCCTGCATTATTTACTTTTGAGCTGTTTCCAAAGTTACTTTTGTACCGTTTTCTTGCATTGTTTACCTTTAAACTGTTTCCAGAGTTACTTTTGAACTGTTTTCTTGCATATCATGCGTGCTTGCATGTGAGTGTTCCTTATTTGCTATATTTTCCTGACTTCATGACTTGTATTATTGATTGATAACGTGTTAAGTGTTTTGAATGATTTCGAAAACGAGCTTTCTAAGCGAGTGTGTACTTTATCGCACTCGACCTAAATAACTGTGCAATTTTCAAGGATTTAATTATTGAAATGCTAGTTGCGCATGAATGTAAGCAGTTTGGCCGAATTGGCCACAGCCCTTTGTTACCGATCGACTCGAGCCAGAAGCGGACTCGGTCGGGCGATATGGTGACCCTGGGTGAATTTGGTATACTCCAGTATTACCTTGTAGTCCGGCTACGTCCGGATGGGTGGAGTCCGGCCAATGGTCGGATGGGTGGAGTCCGGTCAACGTCCGGAAAAGGGGATGAACGAACAAAAGGATGAACGAGGGATTCTACTTACAAAAAATGTATTTTCAAACGATTGGAGGAATAAGGGAAAATGTCAGGGGAACGAACGAACAAACGAATAGCTCCATGTGAGCCCGTATCCTTTTAATGAATGTTACTATCGCTTTCTATTGTAAATGTTCCTTGAATTATTGATACTCCATTTTAATTTATTGTAAATGTTGTAGTTGTTTCTGGACTTATCATTTGATTTATGACATCATTGAAATGAACTATTGTGAAACCGATTTGATTACTGATTTTAATGGTTACTCGCTGAGCTTCTAGCTCACCCCAAAAATATTTTTATTCCCCTCCACAGGGCTCGTGGCGAAGGAAGGACTTGTGGTACTTGTTCACGTGACTGGATGGCATATATCTTGTATAATTTGGATTTGGAATCATTTTATGTATAGTTGAGAATCGTTGCCGCTTCGCTTATGACATGTAATTATTGGAGACTTGGATGTATGTTTGTGGACCATGTGATGTATATTTGAGATTTATATTGTAATTCATTTGAGGATTGTAGTGAACGACTGAGTCCCGGCGAGAGATGGGCAGGCGACCCGCCGAACCCTGGGGTACGCCCTAGGGAGAGGTGGGGCCGTCACAGGTGGTATCAGAGCCATATGCCGACAGTTGGGACTTCACGTCCTTCATCTGGAAAAGCCCTGAGCCTCTCGTTCGTGAAGAGTCACGAAGCGAAACTCTCTGTAGGGGATGCCTGCGGGTGGCAAGCTGATAGTTACCCCGTGATGTGACCCTGAGAACTGTCACAGGTGGTATCAGAGCTTAGGTTTCATATCTCTGTAGTGTATCCTAGGCTTGAAGTTTAGGATGCCGGACTGTGGGTTTGGTTTGAAATATTAGTGATTCTTGTGGGATGTCTTGACTTGATTGGTACAAGAGGGAATGTCGAGGACGACATTCTTTTAAGGATGGGAGATTGTGACGCCTAGAAAAATATGAGTATGAGAATCCGAAAATTTTTTTTAATATAATTTCTAGACGTTATTTTGTTTCCTTGTCTATAATTTTTTACCTTTCTTCAATATATTCATTTTTTATACATTTTTATAAGGAAATATAGTTTTCGAATCATTTCCTTGACACAAGTTAGTCCACGTTAAGTTTGAAGTGTATTATGGACGTGGGACCCGCTAGTGCGGTAAATGTGGTATATTTTTTACAACTCATTGGAGTTAATTGTAAAGATTAAAAGAAGTTTGGGCCATAGTGTGACTTTGGTTAATTACAAGTTGCTAGACTTCCTAAAGGTTCCGTGATATTCCTAAGCTTAATTTTCATTGGCTAATCAAAAAGGTAGTGGCCTTTGACCAAGGGATTTAGTATTAAGCTTCTTAGTAAGACCAAAGACAAAGAAACAAGGTGAGTTTCGGCCAACTCTTGGGAGAAAAGAAGAAAGGAACAACCGAGAGAAACAAGAGGAAAAAATTCTGGTTTTGTGCCACCACTCCATTAAGCTTGGGAGTTAGAGCAAAAGAAAGCTAATGAACTTGGTTCTTGAAGTGCAGCCTTGTAAACCCACCTTTGGAAGGTAAAGCAGCCTTGAACTCTTGTAAAACTTATAGCAATTGGGTAGAAATGTTGTTTTTGATGTTGTAAGATGCTAATAAGGGTTAATGATGGTTTATATATCACTTTTGTGGGTTTGTGTGGAAGATTTGGTGATTTCTATGGTTGTTGAGAAAATTCCAGAATTGAGATTTCTTATGGTTCAGTTCTGCCCGTTTCTGTTTGAGTATGTTAGAGGCCTAATTAGCCTTACCACAAAGCATGAAAGTTGTAGATAATGATGTTTTATAGTTGCCTGCAAAATTTCAACTCAATCGGAGCAACGTAACCTGTGAAAAGACTAAAATACCGCTGCTGCCCTGTTTCTATCCGAACATCCTAATCAGCTTCTGTAATTGGTTGTTTTGACCAGGAATACTACTGATTTAGTTGTTGATGTCTTCTTAAAAATTCTATCCCTGTATCTTAGCTTTCAAATGGCTTTGGAATTACCTGAATTGGAGTTGTGTGTGCTGAGATATGAGTGAATAAAGCAGGACTGCTAGTTGATTTCCGCAGTGAATTTCGAACTGGAAAATCTGGAGTTGTTTTGGAAAATTTGACCTAGTTAGGGTGAGAACTGGAATGCGTGGTCTTCATGAAAGTTATAGGGAATGATATTTTAGAAATGCGTACAAAATTTCAGGTCAATCGGAGCAGCGTAGCTTGTGAAAAAATGGAATTCCCCTTGCTGTCCTGGTTTTACCCGAATTTGGGAATTGCTTCTGTAATTGGTTGTTTTGGTCAGGAATGCTTCCGAATTGGTTGTTGAGGTCTTCTGATGAAATGTACCCCTGTTTCTTAGCTTTCAGCTGGTTTCGGAATTTCTGGATTTGGACTTAGGTAGACTGATTTATGATATTTCCGCTAGAATGCGTTCTGTGAATCTGTTTTTCCGGTTCTGGTATAGTTTCTTTCATTTTTGACCTGGTTACACTCGAAACTGGGTTGAGTGACCTTCTGTAATATTGTAGCCCTGTCTCTTAGCTTCGAAACGGTGTATCTTGCACCTTCATCCGACAATCGTAGTGCCTTTGGTGGCATTACCGTAAAAGGATGTCAAAAGCTATTTTTCTGGTTTTTGAGCTTAACTTTCATTTCCGAACTTTTCCCTAGCTTGACTTGTACTAGTACTACTTGGAGCTTGCTGAATGGCTATTGGATGAACTTGTTGTTGTGTGTGTACCTTTTGGACTGGCTGAAGAAATAATGAAGCCATGATGGCTGGGAAAGTAAGCAAATGTAGGGGAAGTGCTGTCCGAACTTTTAAAGGACTTGTTTGCATTGAATTTGTGATCTAAGACTTGGATTTGAGCAAGGCAATGATATATGATGGTTGGTTTCTGAGCCATGGAGGTGAGTGACCTCAAACTATTTCTGAAGTTATTTATGAACCGTTTCCTGCATTATTTACTTTTGAGTTGTTTCCAAAGTTACTTTTGTACCGTTTTCTTGCATTATTTACCTTTAAACTGTTTCCAGAGTTACTTTTGAACTGTTTTCTTGCATATCATGCGTGCTTGCATGTGAGTGTTCCTTATTTGCTATATTTTCTTGACTTCATGACTTGTATTATTGATTGATAACGTGTTAAGTGCTTTGAATGATTTCCAAAACAAGCTTTCTAAGTGAGTGTGTACTTTATCGCACTCGACCTAAATAACTGTGCAATTTTCAAGGATTTAATTATTGAAATGCTAGTTGCGCATGAATGTAAGCCGTTTGGCTAAATTGGCCACTGCCCTTTGTTACCGATCGACTCGAGCCAGAAGCGGACTCGGTCGGGCGATATGGTGACCCTGGGTGAATTTGGTATACTCGAGTATTACCTTGTAGTCCGGCTACGTCCGGATGGGTGGAGTCCGGCCAATGGTCGGATGGGTGGAGTCCAGTCAACGTCCGGAAAAGGGGATGAACGAACAAAAGGATGAACGAGGGATTGTACTTACAAAAAATGTATTTTCAAACGATTGGAGGAATAAGGGAAAATGTCAGGGGAACGAACGAACAAACGAATAGCTCCATGTGAGCCCGTATCCTTTTAATGAATGTTACTATCGCTTTCCATTGTAAATGTTCCTTGAATTATTGATACTCCATTTTAATTTATTGTAAATGTTGTAGTTGTTTCTGGACTTATCATTTGATTTATGACATCATTGAAATGAACTATTGTGAAAACCGATTTGATTACTGATTTTAATGGTTACTCGCTGAGCTTCTAGCTCACCCCAAAAATATTTTTATTCCCCTCCACAGGGCTCGTGGCGAAGGAAGGACTTGTGGTACTTGTTCACGTGACTGGATGGCATATATCTTGTATAATTTGGATTTGGAATCATTTTATGTATAGTTGAGAATCGTTGCCGCTTCGCTTATGACATGTAATTATTGGAGATTTGGATGTATGTTTGTGGACCATGTGATGTATATTTGAGATTTATATTGTAATTCATTTGAGGATTGTAGTGAACGACTGAGTCCCGGCGAGATTTGGGCAGGCGACCCGCCGAACCCTGGGGTATGCCCTAGGGAGAGGTGGGGCCGTCACAGGTGGTATCAGAGTCATATGCCGACAGTTGGGACTTTACGTCCTTCATCTGGAAAAGCCCCGAGCCTCTCGTTCGTGAAGAGTCACGAAGCGAAACTCTCCGTAGGGGATGCCTGAGGGTGGCAAGCTGATAGGTACCCCGTGATGTGACCCTGAGAACTGTCACAGGTGGTATCAGAGCTTAGGTTTCATATCTCTGTAGTGTATCCTAGGCTGTAAGTTTAGGATGCCGGACTGTGGGTTTGGTTTGAAATATTAGTGATTCTTGTGGGATGTCTTGACTTGATTGGTACAAGAGGGAATATCGAGGACGATATTCTTTTAAGGAGGGGAGATTGTGACGCCTCGAAAAATATGAGTATGAGAATCCGAAATTTTTTTTTTAATATATTTTCTAGACGTTATTTTGTTTCCTTGTCTATAATTTTGTACCTTTCTTCAATATATTCATTTTTTATACATTTTTATAAGGAAATATAGTTTTCGAATCATTTCCTTGATACAAGTTAGTCCACGTTAAGTTTGAAGTGTATTATGGACGTGGGACCCGCTAGTGCGGTAAATGTGGTATATTTTTGACAACTCATTGGAGTTAATTGTAAAAATTAAAAGAAGTTTGGGCCATAGTGTGACTTTGGTTAATTACAAGTTGCTAGACTTCCTAAAGGTTCCGTGATATTCCTAAGCTTAATTTTCATTGGCTAATCAAAAAGGTAGTGGACTTTGACCAAGGGACTTAGTATTAAGCTTCTTAGTAAGACCAAAGACAAAGAAACAAGGTGAGTTTCGGCCAACTCTTGGGAGAAAAGAAGAAAGGAACAACCGAGAGAAACAAGAGGAAAAAATTCTGGTTTTGTGCCACCACTCCATTAAGCTTGGGAGTTAGAGCAAAAGAAAGCTAATGAACTTGGTTCTTGAAGTGCAGCCTTGTAAACCCACCTTTGGAAGGTAAAGCAGCCTTGAACTCTTGTAAAAGCTTATAGCAATTGGGTAGAAATGTTGTTTTTGATGTTGTAAGATGCTAATAAGGGTTAATGATGGTTTATATATCACTTTTGTGGGTTTGTGTGGAAGATTTGGTGATTTCTATGGTTGTTGAGAAAATTCCAGAATTGAGATTTCTTATGGTTCAGTTCTGCCCGTTTCTGTTTGAGTATGTTAGAGGCCTAATTAGCCTTAGCACAAAGCATGAAAGTTGTATATAATGATGTTTTATAGTTGCCTGCAAAATTTCAGCTCAATCGGAGCAACGTAACCTGTGAAAAGACTAAAATACCCCTGCTGCCCTGTTTCTATCCGAACATGCTAATCAGCTTCTGTAATTGGTTGTTTTGACCAGGAATACTACTGATTTAGTTGTTGATGTCTTCTTAAGAATTATAGCCCTATATATTAGCTTTCAAATGGCTTTGGAATTACCTGAATTGGAGTTGTGTGTGCTGAGATATGAGTGAATAAAGCAGGACTGCTAGTTGATTTCTGCAGTGAATTTCGAACTGGAAAATCTGGAGTTGTTTTGGAAAATTTGACCTAGTTAGGGTGAAAACTTGAATACGTGGTCTTCATGAAAGTTATAGGGAATGATATTTTATAAATGCCTACAAAATTTCAGGTCAATCGGAGCAGCGTAGCTTGTGAAAAAATGGAATTCCCCTTGCTGTCCTGGTTTTACCCGAATTTGGGAATTGCTTCTGTAATTGGTTGTTTTGGTCAGGAATGCTTCCGAATTGGTTGTTGAGGTCTTCTGATGAAATGTACCCCTGTTTCTTAGCTTTCAGTTGGTTTCAGAATTTCTGGATTTGGACTTAGGTAGACGGATTTATGATATTTCCGCTAGAATGCGTTCTGTGAATCTGTTTTTCCGGTTCTGGTATAGTTTCTTGCATTTTTGACCTGGTTACACTCGAAACTGGGTTGAGTGACCTTCTGTAATATTGTAGCCCTGTCTCTTAGCTTCGAAACGGTGTATCTTACACCTTCATCCGACAATCGTAGCGCCTTTGGTGCCATTACCGTAAAAGGATGTCAAAAGCTATTTTTATGGTTTTTGAGCTTAACTTTCATTTCCGAACTTTTCCCTATCTTGACTTGTACTAGTACTACTTGGAGCTTGCTGAATGGCTATTGGATGAACTTGTTGTTGTGTGTGTACCTTTTGGACTGGCTGAAGAAATAATGAAGCCATGATGGCTGGGAAAGTAAGCAAATGTAAGGGAAGTGCTGTCCGAACTTTTAAAGGACTTGTTTGCATTGAGTTTGTGATCTAAGATTTGGATTTGAGCAAGGCAATGATATATGATGGATGGTTTCTGAGCCATGGAGGTGAGTGGCCTCAAACTATTTCTGAAGTTATTTATGAACCGTTTCCTGCATTGTTTACTTTTGAGCTGTTTCCAAAGTTACTTTTGTACCGTTTTCTTGCATTATTTACCTTTAAACTGTTTCCAGAGTTACTTTTGAACTGTTTTCTTGCATATCATGCGTGCTTGCATGTGAGTGTTCCTTATTTGCTATATTTTCTTGACTTCATGACTTGTATTATTGATTGATAACGTGTTAAGTGCTTTGAATGATTTCCAAAACGAGCTTTCTAAGCGAGTGTGTACTTTATCGCACTCGACCTAAATAACTGTGCAATTTTCAAGGATTTAATTATTGAAATGCTAGTTGCGCATGAATGTAAGCCGTTTGGCTGAATTGGCCACTGCCCTTTGTTACCGATCGACTCGAGCCAGAAGCGGACTCGGTCGGGCGATATGGTGACCCGGGGTGAATTTGGTATACTCGAGTATTACCTTGTAGTCCGGCTACGTCCGGATGGGTGGAGTCCGGCCAATGGTCGGATGGGTGGAGTCCGGTCAACGTCCGGAAAAGGGGATGAACGAACAAAAGGATGAACGAGGGATTCTACTTACAAAAAATGTATTTTCAAACGATTGGAGAAATAAGGGAAAATGTCAGGGGAACGAACGAACAAATGAATAGCTCCATGTGAGCCCGTATCCTTTTAATGAATGTTACTATCGCTTTCCATTGTAAATGTTCCTTGAATTATTGATACTCCATTTTAATGTATTGTAAATGTTGTAGTTGTTTCTAGACTTATCATTTGATTTATGACATCATTGAAATGAACTATTGTGAAACCGATTTGATTACTGATTTTAATGGTTACTCGCTGAGCTTCTAGCTCACCCCAAAAATATTTTTATTCCCCTCCACAGGGCTCGTGGCGAAGGAAGGACTTGTGGTACTTGTTCACGTGACTGGATGGCATATATCTTGTATAATTTGGATTTGGAATCATTTTATGTATAGTTGAGAATCGTTGCCGCTTCGCTTATGACATGTAATTATTGGTGTCGCGCCCCACTTTTTGAATGAGTGAATGTGATGTGATGTGTGTGTGAAGTGTGGTGTGAACGTGTGCAAAATGAAAAGTAAAAAGGCCATGGGACTTTGGAAAGCGACGATTTGGCCAAATGAAATTTTAAAAAGGGTTTTTTAAATATGAAAACGGAGTCGCCACTTGGTATAGATTTGGGGTGTACCAAGTCACCCAAAAAGTGTTTTTTAAAGACAAAGTAGTAAAACCCTTTTTAAAACGACTCCTAATCCACGTAAGCCAAAGAAAAAGGTTCGGGGGTCACGTTTGACAAAGGGGAAGGCAAGGATAGAATCCAAGGCACCCCTTTGACCTAGCCAAGGCTAGTTGCGCGACTTAACCTTACCTTTCCTAGTTTTCTACCCAATGTATGCTCGCACGTTTGGATATGACTATATGAATGCAAAATGGAAAGGAAAAATGCAATCCTAAATTCTACGATGTCTCTTGTGAGGCTTTTGGTCCCAAACCACATGAATTGTGGCGGCCAACAAAGGAAAACCTCATAGAGGTCGATTAATGCAAATGAGACTCAAGTGTGCAAGTGTGAAAGTGTATGAAAGAAATTAAAAATCCAAGTGTTTGCGTGCAAGTGTATGAAAAGGTGCACGTGTGCAATTGTATGAAAATTCCAAGTGTTCGTGTGCAAGTGTATGAAATATAGTGATAAGTGCATATAGGTGTAATTAAATGCAATTTTGTGAAGTAGAAATCAAAATGAACAATAAGGAAAGGAAAATGTGAATTGAAAAGAATGAGTGAGTAATAAATGAGAATGACTGAACCTAAGGGAATGCATCAGGTCGGGTATGGGAATGACTCCTAACTTGTCGACTTCGATTTTCCCTTTGATTAGAAGGCAAAACTAGCGTGCTAAGGCTATCGAGTAGCCACACTCGCTCGTTTCCCTTATCAGAAGGAGACCCTCAAGCAAATGGACCCTACAACTATCATGATATGCAAAAATCCTAACATGAAGGGAAAGGGGGTTCGAGGAGCATGCCAAGTGATAAAACTAAGAAAAATGCATGATATGTAGTGAAAAAGCAAATGATATGCTAATGAGGGGAAATCCCTAAGGGTCTAGCGTTGGACTAGCCCATTCTATGAATTCCGACTAGCGTTGGACTAGCGGAAACGTACATTCATCCATTCCATTCATTCATGGCTATGAAAGCAAGTAGACATGCCAAAATACTCGTAAACACATAGCACATAGCATTTAGCATGCTCGACTAGATGCAAGAGCCTAATAAAGCAATTAAACATGTAGCAACAAAAACAAGCAAGCAAGGGGAAGGGGAAGTGGACCAGATGCTCTCCGAGCCCTATCTATTACAAGCCAAGAGGTGTACACATACCCCATAAAAGCATAAAGGGGAAGGGGAAATGGACAAGATGCTCTCCGAGCCCTATCTATTACAAGCCAAGAGGTGTACACATACCCCATAAAAACTTAAATAAAAGTAAAAGTAAGTAAACGCATGCAAGGAGGTAAGGAAAGCGAAGTAGACAGGCATATTCACATAACACGTAAGAGCACATAGGGTCAAATGAAGTGCAAAATGAGGGATAGAGTGTACCTCCCTTGAAGCGACGCCCTAACGTAGTGAAATTACTAATTTACCCTCCAAAATAATAAAAAGGTCAAGGTACCACTTAAATTATCAAATAATCACATGAAACAAAAATTAAATATGAAAAACGAAAGTTAAACACCAAATTGAGTCAGTTAAAGTATTTACATAGACAAACCAACTATGTACAAAGCAATTATTGCAAGAGGGACATAATTAGAAGGACATGAAAATTCCTAAAAGAGAGCAAGATAAAATACCAAAATTGATGACTTAAGATGAGACCCATAAAAATCAAATGCAAAAATGTATTTAGAACACAAATCCAAGTTAAAAATTCTATTAAGACTTATTGAACCTCAAAATGCATCCTAAAACTCACTAAACATCTTACCCAAAATCATGTCAAAGCAAACCAAAAACAATTAAGATTCTAGAATGACAAAAGTGATTAAATTATTCAACTAATTGGACCATAACAAGGCAAGGGGGAACTTAGGGGGTTAAGGTGCAAGTGTTTTAGGACCTAATTGCAAGATCATGGAAAGTAATTGGGCCATAATGCATTAGATGGAAACCAAGGGGTTGGAGTGCGAGTTTTGAAAATCATTTTCATGCAAAAGCCATGCAATCACGTAGAAGAAACTTTCTCTGCAACAAATTTCATTTCCAGTCGTGGCTTCTTTCTTTCCACTTAATTAGTTCAAAACAATCACCATTTCAATACTTCAAACAACTAGTGCAACACAATCATTAAGCACACACCTTATTTCCCCTTAAGAAATCCTTCTTTTTAACACCAAAGCCATGCAAATCAGATTTTTTAAAAAAACATCTAACAACTCAAACAACTTCAGCAGCTTGGACCATCTTCAATTAAAAAACATCTAACACTCTAGATAACAAAATGAAAGCTGAGACCGTAGATCATGAAAGAAAAAAAACTTCAGCAGCCCAAGCAATCCACGAAAGAAAAACACATTTCTGCAACACCTTGCCCTTTAAGCTTTCCGCGGCCAACACAAAATCCGAATACCCATTTGTCTTTCAAACTCCAATTACTAACCCAAACACACACAGCTTTAAATTAGACAGCAGCCACATCACTATCACCATCCAAACAGGCAGAAAACTTAAAAGATCTCATGCAAAATTTCTGGAAAGAATATGCAAATGTTGGACGAACAAAACTGCCGCAACTTTTCCTCAAAATGCAGATTCCTATGAAAACTTTCGTGCCAAAATGATTTTAAGTTTCAGCTTTCGTGCAAAATGATTTTAAGTTTCAGCACTTCGCATGGCAGATTCATATCAAGCTCATCATGCATACAAGGGAATGGTAAAACCAGAAAATTTTCATGCAAATTTGAGATGGCAAACTAAAAATCCAGCAACAAGAGAAATTTCAGCAGCCAAGCTATTCCTATGCAATTTTCACCCGCATGCTGCTGCAACTTCATGAGCTCATAGTGCAACTTTCCCAGCCCAACATCAAGAATCCAAACAACGAAATGCACCATTTTCTAACACCCAAACAAGTAGCAAAATGCAGCAAAGAAAGTTGCAAAGACATATGTTCCAATCAGCCAAAGAATCGAATGAAACCTTCTCCATTTCTGGTTGCTAAACTCAAGTCAAAAGCAAACATTCATCCTTATTTCCACAGCATCCAACATCGAACTGATTTTCACTAGTAAAAACCAAAGCTAACAAACCCATCAATCAATACGCAATCTGACCCAAACGAAAATGGTATATTCAGTAAACATGCATCATGAGAAAACCATTAAATGCAGAACGGTGGAAAACCAGACAGCAAAGGAAAGACCGCGGCAAAGAAACATCAAACAGATCTTGTTCTTCGTGTAAAAACATGTTAAATCAAACCAGGGAGGGAGATATGGCTACCTAAGAAGATGATTACGGGTTCCGTTGAGAGTGGAAATGTCAGGAAGCGCTGCTGATTCCAGAAATAAAGCCGCGGACGTCGCCGCTACAGAAATTCGCGCTGATGAAGCTGTCACTTTGGCTCTTGATTTAGCGGTCTTCCTGTGATCTTTTCCCAGAGATTTGTGAACGAGATTTCCTCTATGACCTCCCAAGAGTGTGCAGAAATCAAAAGGTCCTTCAGAAAGCTTGAATCAAAACGGGAATCTGGTCCTAAAGTAGGCCAGTTCACCAGCCAGGCCGAACTTTTGCAGAAGGGATTCCTGCAATTTTCCTTCCGTCATTGCCCGAAGCTTTTTCTTCTTGTCCTGCAGCTCACGGCCTCCCCTCCTCTTCCGTTTTCTATCTGCCCAGAAAGTCACTTTCTTGGTGAAGCTCTCTCGGCAACAATGGTGGCGGCCTATTTCCAATTTTCATCCGTCTCTCACACTCCTTCTCACCCTTCCTTAGCCGACAGCCTCTCTCAGCTTTCAACCCTCCTCAGCCTTTCTACCGTAACCCCTTTCTATCTTCCCCCATTTTTCTTTTCATCAGCTCTCTCCCCTTCTCTGTTTTCTTCTCCAGCCGTCCGTCCTCCCCAGATTTTTCCGAAACCCCTCTGCCCAGAAAAAACTCCCTCCACCTCCTTCAAAAGCTGCGTTTTTCTATCTCCTCAAACCCCTCTCCTATCCTCCCTTCCCTCAGTTTCCTTTTTGTTGTTTTTTTCTTCTTTCCTCCCGTCAGCTCCCTCTATTTCTGTTGCCCGCAACCTTTCTTACTCTTCACCATAATCTATCCTCCTTTACTCTCCCCAACCGCCACCCGAAGTTCTGCTCTCTTTGCTGTTTTTCTCTCCCGCTTGCTAGCTCTCCCGAAAAACCTCCTTGCTCACCCCAAAAACTCCCTGCGGCTGATGTTTTCTTTCTGCTTTTATATGGAACTCCAAGGCCCTTAAACCCTCCACTGAATGGTCAGGATGAAGGCCAGCCTCTGCCTTCATCCTGCCCTTCAATGGCACGTACGAAGTTGGCCCTTTGCAAGCTGCCAAACATGCAGCTTGCAGGCCACGATCCTTTTTTTTTTTTTTTTTTTAGAAAAAGAAAACTAATACAACTTGATAATTACAGAAATGATAATAACAAAATTACACAAACCAGGTAATAATAATTATAACAAAACAAAAATAATTTTAAACAAAACACTAAACAAAAAAAATGGCCATTTTTTAATTTTCAATTTTTCTCTTTTCATTATTTTCTTTTTCTCAAAATAACTTAATAAAAATAACTAAAGTGCCCAAAGATTGCATTTAAAGAAATAAGCATATTTTTGTGAACAAATTTTCCCTTTTTTCCTTTTTTTTCCTTTTTTTCATTTTTCCAATCCAACAACAGCCTATTTTTTGAATTTTTCTTTTCAAGAAAGCATTGAACAAAATGACTACAACATATTTTTGATGTTTTCCTTTTCTTTTTCCTAAAAACTCTACGCTAATTTTAAACTTAAAAGCTAAAACTAAAAATTAAAACTAAAAGTAAACAACGAATGCAAGCAATCTAAAATGAAAATCATGAAATAGATGCCACATAAAATTATTCAAAATTTGGTGTCTACAGTTTGCCCCTCTTTGTCTGAGTTTTGAAAAAACTTGAGACAAAGAAGTAGACACCAAATACTTACCTGTGTTATTGGGCTGCAAAAGATTCCAACGAACAGGAATTCTAATACGGGACTGACCCGAACATGATAAATAAAACGGGACTGACCCGAACCAGAATTGAAAACGGGACTGACCCGAACAGAAATTTAAAACGGGACTGACCCGAGCAGGGATTTAAAATGGGACTGACCCGAACAGGAATTTAAAATTGGGATAGACCCACGGGATAGACCCACGGGATAGACCCGGACAGAAATATAAAAGTGGGATTGACTAGAGATAGGAAATTCAAATGGGATTGTATGAAGAAAACTGTATAAGACTTTATTTGAAAACGTATCCACAGATTTGCCCCAGTAATGAATTGGTCAGTGGGATTAAACCCGAACCTGCCATGATGATCGACCAGTGGGATAATACCCGATCCTGCCGAGGTTGGCGGGATGAAACCCGGTCCCAACGAAAAAAGCGGTCAGCGGGATTATACCCGGTCCTGCCGAGATTTGCGGGATGAAACCCGGTCCCAATTTGATAAAAAGCGGTCAGCGGGATTATACCCGGTCCTGCCGAGATTGGCGGGATGAAACCCGGTCCCAATTTGATAAAAAGCGGTCAGCGGGATTATACCCGGTCCTGCCGAGATTGGCGGGTCTCGGGGCGGTCAGCGGGATTATACCCGGTCCTGCCGAGATTGGCGGGATGAAACCCGGTCCCAATTTGATAAAAAGCGGTCAGCGGGATTATAACCAGTCCTGCCGAGATTGGCGGGATGAAACTCGGTCCCAATTTGATAAAAAGCGGTCAGCGGGATTATACCCAGTCCTGCCGAGATTGGCGGGATGAAACCCGGTCCCAATTTGATAAAAAGCGGGATTATACCCGGTCCTGCCGAGATTGGCGGGATGAAACCCGGTCCCAATTTGATAAAAAGCGATCAGCGGGATTATACCCGGTCCTGCCGAGATTGGCGGGATGAAACCCGGTCCCAATTTGATCCTGCCGAAATAAGCGGTCAGCGGGATAAAACCCGGTCCTGCCGAAATAAGCGGTCAGCGGGATAAAACCCGGTCCTGCCGAGATTGGCGGTCAGCAGGATAAAACCCGGTCCTGCCGAAATAAGCGGTCAGCGGGATAAAACCCGGTCCTGCCGAGACGAACTTGATTTGATTTTTGATTTTTGTTTGGTGATTTTTCTTTTCGCTTTTCTTTTCGACTTTTGAGAATCTTTCCAACAAAATAATTTGCCCTAGTATGATGGATTTTTGCAACTTGAGTCTGTTGCTGATTCTGTATCGCCATGCTGTTGCACCTCTTGATCAAATTTACTTGCAACATTTTCGATTTGCCTTTGTTCACCAGAGGACACCTTCCAACACCGATTCCAGTGCGAGGTGTGATTGTTTTCGTCCATGCATGGAATTTTCCTGCAAAAGAGAAAAAATAAAAGAATTGCCACCATCATTTGATCCGTTTGCCTTTTGAGAATCGTGTAAACATAAGCCTTTTGATGCCTTCGTCAAAGTTGGCCGCGGCATCTGACTTGGTTGGATTTATCATTTCAAATGTCTCTGCTTTTCCAGACTGACCGGGTAAGCATTTTGCCATATTGCGAAGCCTTCGTAATTGGTTTGGTTGCACCTTAGCCCTTTTTAAGAGATGACTGAACCCAAGTATGCTTCGAGTAAACCACGGGGGTTGTCATTTACCACAGTTCAATGATAAAGAATGAGGTATGCAAGAAAAATTCACATGTCATGTAAAAATGAATATGCACAAGAATGCACTCACAACTAATTGTGTTTAAATTCTACAAAAATGCCATGAATGCAAGAAATTTGGTAAAAATGAGTTTCTTGAGAATGAATTTGCCAAAGAATGTTTTACAAAATGACCCAGTTTTGGCCCCAGGACGCGTATTCGAATCTCTGAATATCCTTGTTCTGGAATTCAATATTGGCAGAGGTATGACAAAAATGAGGAGAAGTCCAAATGGACCAAACCACCAGTTGTTCCTCTTTGTGCTTGCTCATTGCAGAAATCCTACCTTGGCGCCCTTTCGGGTTTTCACCTAAGGAAGCAATGGAAGAGCTCAACCTTAATCGCCTCAGGAGTATGAGTTTAAGATTTCTGACATCAGTAAAATGCGCTTCCCTTGTAAGATTAGGCGAAGGCATTATGGACATCACTTGCCAGTTGATTAGCAAATTTCCCAATAGAAAATACGGCAAATGACGAAAGCCAGGACTTTGGGCTTTTGAAATGAAGTCAGGTGAGGTGTTTTTCAAGAAAAGTTGAGGCTTGAAAGCAAATTTTGATGACAAGGGTGTGAAATAGCCTGAGATTGCATCATTTTGAAATTATTTCCCATTTTGAACGAAACTGAGGAAAATTTTGCCCCAGTTTGATTGGATTTTCTTTCTTTGCAATTTCTTCATTGCATTCTTCTTACTTTTTGCATTTTTTCTTCAAAACTAAATTTGCCCCAGTGTGGGGTTCTTTCTTCCTTTTCTTTTCCTTTCTCTTTTTTGCATTTTCAAAAATAAATTTGCCCCATTGTAGGGCTTTCCCCTTCTAATCATCTCTTTTCAAAATGAATTTGCCCCAGTGTGGGGTTTGCAATCTTCAGGGGCTGCCAAACGAAAAAAAAATTATTGTTCTTATAGCTCAAAAAGGACGACTAGGGATGAAATGTTTTGATTGGAAAGGAAGATGGCCTGACTTTGCCTCGTCTCTTGCATGATTTCCTAGAAGGAATTTGCATAATCAAATAAAGAATTTCTTACACATGTCTGAGTTGATAGGTCGAGGGAACGTCTGTCCTTCCATCTCTGCCCAAAATGAGTACTCCTCCAGGCAATACCTCTTGAACATCCAATAAGCTTTGTCAATTTGAATCACATTAGCACTTTGTTCCCTTCTTCAGGATATCGGTGGCGGACCCTTTTGTTATGAACATAGGCCATGCATTTTGACAATATTGGTCATGGCAGATAGCATTCAACTCCTTTTCATCAATCCGAATCAATCGTTAATGGCACTGTTTTAACCAATCAACTTCCAACCTGGCTGGAAAGAGATTTTCTCGAATGAAGGGATTTATCAATGAAGGAATTTCTCAATGAGGGCTTTTTAATGGAGGGATTTTCAATAAAGGGTTTCATCAAATTCCAAAACAGTGATATTCAATTCAAAGAGTCAAATAACTTCACCTTTGGCCATTAACAAAAAAATCAAAACAATAATCAAATAAACAAATAATCAAATTGCAAAAGATGCTTTCATTAAGCTATGTACATATGCAAGAAAAAGTTTTCATGAATTTTAGCCAATGACAACCCCTAGATTTATCAAAATTCCCTTCGAGAGGGAAGATAGTCAGCCATCCAAATTGTGAAGAGCTCTTCAAGACCTTCAAACTTCGTCATTGGAGGTGGATGCCTCAAAGGTGTCCTTGTGTTCAGGAAAAGGATTTATACTTATATTTGGTCCTTGTTCTTCCCTTCCTTTCAAAATTATGTCTCCGGCCTCAATCATGTCTTGGATTTTGTGTTTAAGTACCCAACAATTGACAGTAGAATGTCCAGGAGCTCCAGAATGGTAAGCACAAAAAGATTGAGGATTATAACTAGGGGGAACTCCTTTAGTATAGACTTTAGGAGGTATTGTACCAATTTTGCCCGCGGCCTTGAGCTGCTCATACAGTTGATCCAAGGGCCGACCTAAATTGGTAAAAGTTCTATATCGGGCCGGGTCTCGGATGCCAGCGGTTTGTTGATAGTTGTAATTATGGTTGGCGGGTAAGGTGGGTCTTGGATGATAAGGAGAGCGAGGTCTAGTTTGAAAGTTATGTGGAGAAATATGGAATGGCGTTGTAGGTGTGTTTAGGTAATTTGGTCGAGGTTGCGGGTGGTTAATAGTGGTATGGTACACAGGTTGAAGGTGTGGTTGGTATGGATAATGGGGGGAGTAGGTGGGATATTGTTGGGATCTAGGTCGGAAAGAAACTCCTTGTTTCGAGACAGATGAAACTTCCTCTTCCCTCTTTTTGAACAGGAATTTCTTGTTATTGCTGCCTTGATTTTGCATTGCCTCCAATTGTGATTTCAGAGCCGACACATTAACGATCTTTCCAGCCTTCACAAAATCATCATATTCTTCAAGCTTGTTGACAATAGCAGCAAATGAGCATCCGGTCATGCGAAAGATTTCCTCAAAATACGGGGGATCGTGTGCTTTAATGAAGGTGCGAATGATTTCATCTTCAGTCATTGGTGGCTCGACTTTTGCAGCTATTTTCCTCCACCTTTTGGCATATGTCTTGTGGTCCTCAGAGGGTTTTCTTTTTGTCCCTTCCAACGTGGTTCGTGTAGGAGCCAGCTCGCAATTATACTCGTATTGCCTTACAAAAGCTCTGGACAAGTCGATCCAGGTTTTTACTTCTTCGGGCTTCAGGTTGGAGTACCAATCAAGGGCATCCCCTTCCAGACTTTCAGGGAATAACCTTAAAGGCAAATTCTCGTCGTCTACGGGCTTTCCCAACTTGTTAGCAAACAGTCGGAGATGTGTTTTGGGATTACCAGTTCCATCATATTTGTTAAATTTAGGGGTTTTGAACCCCTCAGGTAACTGCACATTCGGGAAAAGGCAAAGCTCGTCGTAATCCAGAACTCCTTGCTTGTTTAACTCTTGACTTTTCTTCATAAATTCATCAAAGCGGTCAAGGCGCTTAAGCAGCTTTATATCAACGGGAGCAGAGGATTCCCCCATTTCTGGCTTAGCTTGAACAGTATAGACTGGTAGGAATGGCTCAGCAGCAGTGTGATAAAAGGTATGTGGCTCAGGTGGTATGTTTGAGGTGATTTGCGGTTGGGGACCTTGCATGTGAGTAGGAAAGAACGAAGGGTTAGGAGGGTAAGTGTATGGCAAATGTATGGTAGGATAGGTGAAAGTTCCTTCAGGTGGAATGATGAAGGGAGGAGTAAAAGTAGTTTGGGTCGTGGGCATGACCAATGACTCTGGCCCCGATTGACTGATGAGTACAGACTCAGGTTGAACTCCGCTACTGATAAGCTCATCGATTAATTTCTTTTGAGCGGCCATTTCTGACGCCATTTCCCCAAACTTCGTAAGCATCTCGGTCAGTTGGACCCCCAAACTTGTAGTCTCAGGTTGGGCTGTAGTAGCAGACTTATCCGACAGTTCCGGTTGCGAACTCATGTTTACACGACTTCTCCGGGCTTGATCACGGGATCGCGTTATGATGGGGCTTCGACGAGAAGCGATGTTTAAATATTGCCTGAAAATTTTGAAAGATTGCCTTTAGATTCAACTCTCGCTCAATTATTCCAACGAAAATAAAGAAAAGGAAAAGAAAAAGGCAAGAGTTAGTAGATATCCAGAAAAATCGGATGCATGTCCTATGGGGGAACCCTTTTATGCCAAGGGTAGGCCTAGCATGAAAATGCAATCCTCCAGAGCAGGCACTATACAATACCTGATGGATCCAATCAGCTTATGGAGTGAAAATAATTTTGAAAAATTTGACCCATTGGAATAAGAAGAGACGTTTGTCAAAATGAGAACCTTGCCCGAAGGGATTGATTACCTTTGATTTGCAAAACGCATGGGTTTGACCTTGACGAACTTCCTATCAAAGAGATTGGAATTCGTTGATAAAATTTCTCAGTGAATTACGGGTCAAAACCCCAATTAATCAAGTGATTGGATGCAATGGACGATTTTCTTCAAAATTGACTAGATTTCCCAATTTGGAATTTGACAATGAAACCCCAATAGGGCAAATGGATTGAATGAAGTTGACAATTTATTTAAAATCGACCAAATTACCCTAAAAAGGAAAACAGGTCAAATGAATTGAATGAAAATTATCCAAAATTAATCAGATCACCCTAAAAAAAGGGTAAATTGATCAAACAGATTGAATGAAACTTGATTTATTCAAAATCGGCTCGGTTGCCCTAAAAATGGGTAAATTGGTCAAAAGACCCTAAAAAGGGTAAAATGGTCAAATGAATTGACGATTTATTCAAAAATCGACCAGGTGACCCTAAAAGGGTAAATTGGTCAAATTGATGATTTATTGAATGAATTGGCAAAATGGATTGGTTGAATTGTCCGGCTATTAGTGATTTCAGGAAATTAGTCTATGAGCCTTCTAAAATCAAGATTTGGCCTCCATTTATTTATTGTCTCAATAGCAGGAATCATTTGTGAATTTCTTCAAATTAATGTCCTTCGCGCAAGGGATTTTTACCAATTTTGATAAAATGGCCAAAAAGTGATTATTAGATGCTCATATTCCAAAGATCACTCTATGAATGTGATCGGATCCTACCTTACCTTGTGCACTACCCCTTTGGATGGTACAAAATGTAAACGTGCAAGTCTCACTGGATTAAGTATCCGAGACATAAGGTGGCTTATTCCTAACCACGGGATTCCCTATGTGGCATTCCCTTTCTATGGTTTATGCAGGATGCCATTTATTAAAGCGATGTAAATATGTGACAAATATGGCCTAAAGGACATAAATAAGGCATCGGGGGAAAAAGGTCTAAAATGAAATGTATTTATTGGAAATCAAGTGTAATAACTGAAATTTAAGCATGTGAGCTATCTAGTGGGTGAGTCACTAAAAGAGTGCCAAAGAGGCCCCTTATTGCTATGGCACATGAATGCAGGCCAAGAAAACAAAACAAAAAAAATGGTTAGTGCAATTGATAGTACACATAACACATTGTAACAACAAGAGAAAGCAATCAAAGCAATAAAAAGGAAAAAGGGGTTGGACCCCTCCCCTCGTGAATAGTGTCCCTAGCTTAGGATAAGGCCGACTCTACCCTAGGCAAGCTATCATGGATGCATGAGGTTGGGGTTCACTAATGCATCTAGACTCGATGAGCTCAGGTCCCCGAGCCTTCAGACTTAGAAACCAAGGGTCACCAATCCCAAGGTTCTTTGTCGGTGGCTCGAGCGATTCCCCAAACACCGCTACGCACACATCGTGTCACGGCTACGTGTTTGAGCGAATCTATCAAAACCTCAATCTTCGACCAAAAGCTAAAGGCTATCAACCAATAGCTTTAAGTGGAAGATTGAGTGACCCATTGGAACATGCTACACACACATCGTGTCGTGATCACATGTCCAAGTGAGTCACCTAATCCTAATAGGGTAGAGTGGCGTGACAAGCCACTAAAGAAAAATAAAAGGGATAAAAGAAGTAAAGCGTATGCTCGTATGCTAGTGCTCGTTTGGAGGGGAAGGGTCAAGAACCAACGCAAGGCTCTAGGGTAACCCATACCTCCCAAAATGCAATGCAAGCGCGAGATAACAAGTAAACATTCATTCAAACATACATTCGTGAGTCGAGGGATTGGTTTGATTACGTACATAAGACAAAAGGTCCCAAAAATGAAAAATGCAATCCTAATATCCAAATGCAATGCATAAAAAGGGTAGAAAAAGGAAACGAATGGCTAAGTCAAATGCTTGGACCCACTTAGGAAGTCCCCAGTGGAGTCGCCAACTGTCGCGCCCCACTTTTTGAATGAGTAAATGTGATGTGATGTGTGTGTGAAGTGTGGTGTGAACGTGTGCAAAATGAAAAGTAAAAAGGCCATGGGACTTTGGAAAGCGACGATTTGGCCAAATGAAATTTTAAAAAGGGTTTTTTAAATATGAAAACGGAGTCGCCACTTGGTATAGATTTGGGGTGTACCAAGTCACCCAAAAAGTGTTTTTTAAAGACAAAGTAGTAAAACCCTTTTTAAAACGACTCCTAATCCACGTAAGCCAAAGAAAAAGGTTCGGGGGTCACGTTTGACAAAGGGGAAGGCAAGGATAGAATCCAAGGCACCCCTTTGACCTAGCCAAGGCTAGTTGCGCGACTTAACCTTACCTTTCCTAGTTTTCTACCCAATGTATGCTCGCACGTTTGGATATGACTATATGAATGCAAAATGGAAAGGAAAAATGCAATCCTAAATTCTACGATGTCTCTTGTGAGGCTTTTGGTCCCAAACCACATGAATTGTGGCGGCCAACAAAGGAAAACCTCATAGAGGTCGATTAATGCAAATGAGACTCAAGTGTGCAAGTGTGAAAGTGTATGAAAGAAATTAAAAATCCAAGTGTTTGCGTGCAAGTGTATGAAAAGGTGCACGTGTGCAATTGTATGAAAATTCCAAGTGTTCGTGTGCAAGTGTATGAAATATAGTGATAAGTGCATATAGGTGTAATTAAATGCAATTTTGTGAAGTGGAAATCAAAATGAACAATAAGGAAAGGAAAATGTGAATTGAAAAGAATGAGTGAGTAATAAATGAGAATGACTGAACCTAAGGGAATGCATCAGGTCGGGTATGGGAATGACTCCTAACTTGTCGACTTCGATTTTCCCTTTGATTAGAAGGCAAAACTTGCGTGCTAAAGCTATCGAGTAGCCACACTCGCTCGTTTCCCTTATCAGAAGGAGACCCTCAAGCAAATGGACCCTACAACTATCATGATATGCAAAAATCCTAACATGAAGGGAAAGGGGGTTCGAGGAGCATGCCAAGTGATAAAACTAAGAAAAATGCATGATATGTGGTGAAAAAGCAAATGATATGCTAATGAGGGGAAATCCCTAAGGGTCTAGCGTTGGACTAGCCCATTCTATGAATTCCGACTAGAGTTGGACTAGCGGAAACGTACATTCATCCATTCCATTCATTCATGGCTATGAAAGCAAGTAGACATGCCAAAATACTCGTAAACACATAGCACATAGCATTTAGCATGCTCGACTAGATGCAAGAGCCTAATAAAGCAATTAAACATGTAGCAACAAAAACAAGCAAGCAAGGGGAAGGGGAAGTGGACCAGATGCTCTCCGAGCCCTATCTATTACAAGCCAAGAGGTGTACACATACCCCATAAAAGCATAAAGGGGAAGGGGAAATGGACAAGATGCTCTCCGAGCCCTATCTATTACAAGCCAAGAGGTGTACACATACCCCATAAAAACTTAAATAAAAGTAAAAGTAAGTAAACGCATGCAAGGAGGTAAGGAAAGCGAAGTAGACAGGCATATTCACATAACACGTAAGAGCACATAGGGTCAAATGAAGTGCAAAATGAGGGATAGAGTGTACCTCCCTTGAAGCGACGCCCTAACGTAGTGAAATTACTAATTTACCCTCCAAAATAATAAAAAGGTCAAGGTACCACTTAAATTATCAAATAATCACATGAAACAAAAATTAAATATGAAAAACGAAAGTTAAACACCAAATTGAGTCAGTTAAAGTATTTACATAGACAAACCAACTATGTACAAAGCAATTATTGCAAGAGGGACATAATTAGAAGGACATGAAAATTCCTAAAAGAGAGTAAGATAAAATACCAAAATTGATGACTTAAGATGAGACCCATAAAAATCAAATGCAAAAATGTATTTAGAACACAAATCCAAGTTAAAAATTCTATTAAGACTTATTGAACCTCAAAATGCATCCTAAAACTCACTAAACATCTTACCCAAAATCATGTCAAAGCAAACCAAAAACAATTAAGATTCTAGAATGACAAAAGTGATTAAATTATTCAACTAATTGGACCATAACAAGGCAAGGGGGAACTTAGGGGGTTAAGGTGCAAGTGTTTTAGGACCTAATTGCAAGATCATGGAAAGTAATTGGGCCATAATGCATTAGATGGAAACCAAGGGGTTGGAGTGCGAGTTTTGAAAATCATTTTCATGCAAAAGCCATGCAATCACGTAGAAGAAACTTTCTCTGCAACAAATTTCATTTCCAGCCGTGGCTTCTTTCTTTCCACTTAATTAGTTCAAAACAATCACCATTTCAATACTTCAAACAACTAGTGCAACACAATCATTAAGCACACACCTTATTTCCCCTTAAGAAATCCTTCTTTTTAACACCAAAGCCATGCAAATCAGATTTTTTAAAAAAACATCTAACAACTCAAACAACTTCAGCAGCTTGGACCATCTTCAATTAAAAAACATCTAACACTCTAGATAACAAAATGAAAGCTGAGACCGTAGATCATGAAAGAAAAAAAACTTCAGCAGCCCAAGCAATCCACGAAAGAAAAACACATTTCTGCAACACCTTGCCCTTTAAGCTTTCCGCGGCCAACACAAAATCCGAATACCCATTTGTCTTTCAAACTCCAATTACTAACCCAAACACACACAGCTTTAAATTAGACAGCAGCCACATCACTATCACCATCCAAACAGGCAGAAAACTTAAAAGATCTCATGCAAAATTTCTGGAAAGAATATGCAAATGTTGGACGAACAAAACTGCCGCAACTTTTCCTCAAAATGCAGATTCCTATGAAAACTTTCGTGCCAAAATGATTTTAAGTTTCAGCTTTCGTGCAAAATGATTTTAAGTTTCAGCACTTCGCATGGCAGATTCATATCAAGCTCATCATGCATACAAGGGAATGGTAAAACCAGAAAATTTTCATGCAAATTTGAGATGGCAAACTAAAAATCCAGCAACAAGAGAAATTTCAGCAGCCAAACTATTCCTATGCAATTTTCACCCGCAAGCTGCTGCAACTTCATGAGCTCATAGTGCAACTTTCCCAGCCCAACATCAAGAATCCAAACAACGAAATGCACCATTTTCTAACACCCAAACAAGTAGCAAAATGCAGCAAAGAAAGTTGCAAAGACATATGTTCCAATCAGCCAAAGAATCGAATGAATCCTTCTCCATTTCTGGTTGCTAAACTCAAGTCAAAAGCAAACATTCATCCTTATTTCCACAGCATCCAACATCGAACTGATTTTCACTAGTAAAAACCAAAGCTAACAAACCCATCAATCAATACGCAATCTGACCCAAACGAAAATGGTATATTCAGTAAACATGCATCATGAGAAAACCATTAAATGCAGAACGGTGGAAAACCAGACAGCAAAGGAAAGACCGCGGCAAAGAAACATCAAACAGATCTTGTTCTTCGTGTAAAAACATGTTAAATCAAACCAGGGAGGGAGATATGGCTACCTAAGAAGATGATTACGGGTTCCGTTGAGAGTGGAAATGTCAGGAAGCGCTGCTGATTCCAGAAATAAAGCCGCGGACGTCGCCGCTACAGAAATTCGCGCTGATGAAGCTGTCACTTTGGCTCTTGATTTAGCGGTCTTCCTGTGATCTTTTCCCAGAGATTTGTGAACGAGATTTCCTCTATGACCTCCCAAGAGTGTGCAGAAATCAAA
Organism: Coffea arabica; assembly: GCF_036785885.1. Taxonomy (NCBI): domain Eukaryota; kingdom Viridiplantae; phylum Streptophyta; class Magnoliopsida; order Gentianales; family Rubiaceae; genus Coffea; species Coffea arabica. The sequence goes on from NC_092316.1 coordinate 22,310,847, forward strand.
AGGTCCTTCAGAAAGCTTGAATCAAAACGGGAATCTGGTCCTAAAGTAGGCCAGTTCACCAGCCAGGCCGAACTTTTGCAGAAGGGATTCCTGCAATTTTCCTTCCGTCATTGCCCGAAGCTTTTTCTTCTTGTCCTGCAGCTCACGGCCTCCCCTCCTCTTCCGTTTTCTATCTGCCCAGAAAGTCACTTTCTTGGTGAAGCTCTCTCGGCAACAATGGTGGCGGCCTATTTCCAATTTTCATCCGTCTCTCACACTCCTTCTCACCCTTCCTTAGCCGACAGCCTCTCTCAGCTTTCAACCCTCCTCAGCCTTTCTACCGTAACCCCTTTCTATCTTCCCCCATTTTTCTTTTCATCAGCTCTCTCCCCTTCTCTGTTTTCTTCTCCAGCCGTCCGTCCTCCCCAGATTTTTCCGAAACCCCTCTGCCCAGAAAAAACTCCCTCCACCTCCTTCAAAAGCTGCGTTTTTCTATCTCCTCAAACCCCTCTCCTATCCTCCCTTCCCTCAGTTTCCTTTTTGTTGTTTTTTTCTTCTTTCCTCCCGTCAGCTCCCTCTATTTCTGTTGCCCGCAACCTTTCTTACTCTTCACCATAATCTATCCTCCTTTACTCTCCCCAACCTCCACCCGAAGTTCTGCTCTCTTTGCTGTTTTTCTCTCCCACTTGCTAGCTCTCCGGAAAAACCTCCTTGCTCACCCCAAAAACTCCCTGCGGCTGATGTTTTCTTTCTGCTTTTATATGGAACTCCAAGGCCCTTAAACCCTCCACTGAATGGTCAGGATGAAGGCCAGCCTCTGCCTTCATCCTGCCCTTCAATGGCACGTACGAAGTTGGCCCTTTGCAAGCTGCCAAACATGCAGCTTGCAGGCCACGATCCTTTTTTTTTTTTTTTAGAAAAAGAAAACTAATACAACTTGATAATTACAGAAATGATAATAACAAAATTACACAAACCAGGTAATAATAATTATAACAAAACAAAAATAATTTTAAACAAAACACTAAACAAAAAAAATGGCCATTTTTTAATTTTCAATTTTTCTCTTTTCATTATTTTCTTTTTCTCAAAATAACTTAATAAAAATAACTAAAGTGCCCAAAGATTGCATTTAAAGAAATAAGCATATTTTTGTGAACAAATTTTCCCTTTTTTCCTTTTTTTTCCTTTTTTTCATTTTTCCAATCCAACAACAGCCTATTTTTTGAATTTTTCTTTTCAAGAAAGCATTGAACAAAATGACTACAACATATTTTTGATGTTTTCCTTTTCTTTTTCCTAAAAACTCTACGCTAATTTTAAACTTAAAAGCTAAAACTAAAAATTAAAACTAAAAGTAAACAACGAATGCAACCAATCTAAAATGAAAATCATGAAATAGATGCCACATAAAATTATTCAAAATTTGGTGTCTACAATTGGAGACTTGGATGTATGTTTGTGGACCATGTGATGTATATTTGAGATTTATATTGTAATTCATTTGAGGATTGTAGTGAACGACTGAGTCCCGGCGAGAGTTGGGCAGGCGACCCGCCGAACCCTGGGGTACGCCCTAGGGAGAGGTGGGGCCGTCACAGGTGGTATCAGAGTCATATGCCGACAGTTGGGACTTTACGTCCTTCATCTGGAAAAGCCCCGAGCCTCTCGTTCGTGAAGAGTCACGAAGCGAAACTCTCCGTAGGGGATGCCTGCGGGTGGCAAGCTGATAGGTACCCCGTGATGTGACCCTGAGAACTGTCACAGGTGGTATCAGAGCTTAGGTTTCATATCTCTGTAGTGTATCCTAGGCTTGAAGTTTAGGATGCCGGACTGTGGGTTTGGTTTGAAATATTAGTGATTCTTGTGGGATGTCTTGACTTGATTGGTACAAGAGGGAATGTCGAGGACGACATTCTTTTAAGGAGGGGAGATTGTGACGCCTCGAAAAATATGAGTATGAGAATCCGAAAATTTTTTTTTAATATATTTTCTAGACGTTATTTTGTTTCCTTGTCTATAATTTTGTACCTTTCTTCAATATATTCATTTTTTATACATTTTTATAAGGAAATATAGTTTTCGAATCATTTTCTTGATACAAGTTAGTCCACGTTAAGTTTGAAGTGTATTATGGACGTGGGACCCGCTAGTGCGGTAAATGTGGTATATTTTTGACAACTCATTGGAGTTAATTGTAAAGATTAAAAGAAGTTTGGGCCATAGTGTGACTTTGGTTAATTACAAGTTGCTAGACTTCCTAAAGGTTCCGTGATATTCCTAAGCTTAATTTTCATTGGCTAATCAAAAAGGTAGTGGACTTTGACCAAGGGATTTAGTATTAAGCTTCTTAGTAAGACCAAAGACAAAGAAACAAGGTGAGTTTCGGCCAACTCTTGGGAGAAAAGAAGAAAGGAACAACCGAGAGAAACAAGAGGAAAAAATTCTGGTTTTGTGCCACCACTCCATTAAGCTTGGGAGTTAGAGCAAAAGAAAGCTAATGAACTTGGTTCTTGAAGTGCAGCCTTGTAAACCCACCTTTGGAAGGTAAAGCAGCCTTGAACTCTTGTAAAAGCTTATAGCAATTGGGTAGAAATGTTGTTTTTTATGTTGTAAGATGCTAATAAGGGTTAATGATGGTTTATATATCACTTTTGTGGGTTTGTGTGGAAGATTTGGTGATTTCTATGGTTGTTGAGAAAATTCCAGAATTGAGATTTCTTATGGTTCAGTTCTGCCCGTTTCTGTTTGAGTATGTTAGAGGCCTAATTAGCCTTAGCACAAAGCATGAAAGTTGTAGATAATGATGTTTTATAGTTGCTTGCAAAATTTCAACTCAATCGGAGTAACGAACCTGTGAAAAGACTAAAATACCCCTGCTGCCCTGTTTCTATCCGAACATGCTAATCAGCTTCTGTAATTGGTTGTTTTGACCAGGAATACTACTAATTTAGTTGTTGATGTCTTCTTAAGAATTCTATCCCTGTATCTTAGCTTTCAAATGGCTTTGCAATTACCTGAATTGGAGTTGTGTGTGCTGAGATATGAGTGAATAAAGCAGGACTGCTAGTTGATTTCTGCAGTGAATTTCGAACTGGAAAATCTGGAGTTGTTTTGGAAAATTTGACCTAGTTAGGGTGAAAACTTGAATGCGTGGTCTTCATGAAAGTTATAGGGAATGATATTTTAGAAATGCCTACAAAATTTCAGGTCAATCGGAGCAGCGTAGCTTGTGAAAAAATGGAATTCCCCTTGCTGTCCTGGTTTTACCCGAATTTGGGAATTGCTTCTGTAATTGGTTGTTTTGGTCAGGAATGCTTCCGAATTGGTTGTTGAGGTCTTCTGATGAAATGTACCCCTGTTTCTTAGCTTTCAGCTGGTTTCGGAATTTCTGGATTTGGACTTAGGTAGACTGATTTATGATATTTCCGCTAGAATGCGTTCTGTGAATCTGTTTTTCCGTTTCTGGTATAGTTTCTTGCATTTTTGACCTGGTTACACTCGAAACTGGGTTGAGTGACCTTCTGTAATATTGTATCCCTGTCTCTTAGCTTCGAAACGGTGTATCTTGCACCTTCATCCGACAATCGTAGTGCCTTTGGTGCCATTACCGCAAAAGGATGTCAAAAGCTATTTTTCTGGTTTTTGAGCTTAACTTTCATTTCCGAACTTTTCCCTAGCTTGACTTGTACTAGTACTACTTGGAGCTTGCTGAATGGCTATTGGATGAACTTGTTGTTGTGTGTGTACCTTTTGGACTGGCTGAAGAAATAATGAAGCCATGATGGCTGGGAAAGTAAGCAAATGTAGGGGAAGTGCTGTCCGAACTTTTAAAGGACTTGTTTGCATTGAGTTTGTGATCTAAGACTTGGATTTGAGCAAGGCAATGATATATGATGGATGGTTTCTGAGCCATGGAGGTGAGTGACCTCAAACTATTTCTGAAGTTATTTATGAACCGTTTCCTGCATTATTTACTTTTGAGCTGTTTCCAATGTTACTTTTGTACCGTTTTCTTGCATTATTTACCTTTAAACTGTTTCCAGAGTTACTTTTGAACTGTTTTCTTGCATATCATGCGTGCTTGCATGTGAGTGTTCCTTATTTGCTATATTTTCTTGACTTCATGACTTGTATTATTGATTGATAACGTGTTAAGTGCTTTGAATGATTTCCAAAATGAGCTTTCTAAGCGAGTGTGTACTTTATCGCACTCGACCTAAATAACTGTGCAATTTTCAAGGATTTAATTATTGAAATGCTAGTTGCGCATGAATGTAAGCCGTTTGGCTGAATTGGCCACTGCCCTTTGTTACCGATCGACTCGAGCCAGAAGCGGACTCGGTCGGGCGATATGGTGACCTTGGGTGAATTTGGTATACTCAAGTATTACCTTGTAGTCCGGCTACGTCCGGATGGGTGGAGTCCGGCCAATGGTCGGATGGGTGGAGTCCGGTCAACGTCCGGAAAAAGGGATGAACGAACAAAAGGATGAACGAGGGATTCTACTTACAAAAAATGTATTTTCAAACGATTGGAGGAATAAGGGAAAATGTCAGGGGAACGAATGAACAAACGAATAGCTCCATGTGAGCCCGTATCCTTTTAATGAATGTTACTATCGCTTTCCATTGTAAATGTTCCTTGAATTATTGATACTCCACTTTAATGTATTGTAAATGTTGTAGTTGTTTCTGGACTTATCATTTGATTTATGACATCATTGAAATGAACTATTGTGAAACCGATTTGATTACTGATTTTAATGGTTACTCGCTGAGCTTCTAGCTCACCCCAAAAATATTTTTATTCCCCTCCACAGGGCTCGTGGCGAAGGAAGGACTTGTGGTACTTGTTCACGTGACTGGATGGCATATATCTTGTATAATTTGGATTTGGAATCATTTTATGTATAGTTGAGAATCGTTGCCGCTTCGCTTATGACATGTAATTATTGGAGACTTGGATGTATGTTTGTGGACCATGTGATGTATATTTGAGATTTATATTGTAATTCATTTGAGGATTGTAGTGAACGACTGAGTCCCGGTGAGAGTTGGGCAGGCGACCCGCCGAACCCTGGGGTACGCCCTAGGGAGAGGTGGGGCCGTCACAGGTGGTATCAGAGCCATATGCCGACAGTTGGGACTTTACGTCCTTCATCTGGAAAAGCCCCGAGCCTCTCGTTCGTGAAGAGTCACGAAGCGAAACTCTCCGTAGGGGATGCCTGCGGGTGGCAAGCTGATAGGTACCCCGTGATGTGACCCTGAGAACTGTCACAGGTGGTATCAGAGCTTAGGCTTCATATCTCTGTAGTGTATCCTAGGCTTGAAGTTTAGGATGCCGGACTGTGGGTTTGGTTTGAAATATTAGTGATTCTTGTGGGATGTCTTGACTTGATTGGTACAAGAGGGAATGTCGAGGACGACATTCTTTTAAGGAGGGGAGATTGTGACGCCTCGAAAAATATGAGTATGAGAATCCGAAATTTTTTTTTAATATATTTTCTAGACGTTATTTTGTTTCCTTGTCTATAATTTTGTACCTTTCTTCAATATATTCATTTTTTATACATTTTTATAAGGAAATATAGTTTTCAAATCATTTCCTTGATACAAGTTAGTCCACGTTAAGTTTGAAGTGTATTATGGACGTGGGACCCGCTAGTGCGGTAAATGTGGTATATTTTTGACAACTCATTGGAGTTAATTGTAAAGATTAAAAGAAGTTTGGGCCATAGTGTGATTTTGGTTAATTACAAGTTGCTAGACTTCCTAAAGGTTCCCTGATATTCCTAAGCTTAATTTTCCTTGGCTAATCAAAAAGGTAGTGGACTTTGACCAAGGGACTTAGTATTAAGCTTCTTAGTAAGACCAAAGACAAAGAAACAAGGTGAGTTTCGGCCAACTCTTGGGAGAAAAGAAGAAAGGAACAACCGAGAGAAACAAGAGGAAAAAATTCTGGTTTTGTGCCACCCCTCCATTAAGGTTGGGAGTTAGAGCAAAAGAAAGCTAATGAACTTGGTTCTTGAAGTGCAGCCTTGTAAACCCACCTTTGGAAGGTAAAGCAGCCTTGAACTCTTGTAAAAGCTTATAGCAATTGGATAGAAATGTTGTTTTTGATGTTGTAAGATGCTAATAAGGGTTAATGATGGTTTATATATCACTTTTGTGGGTTTGTGTGGAAGATTTGGTGATTTCTATGGTTGTTGAGAAAATTCCAGAATTGAGATTTCTTATGGTTCAGTTCTGCCCGTTTCTGTTTGAGTATGTTAGAGGCCTAATTAGCCTTAACACAAAACATGAAAGTTGTAGATAATGATGTTTTATAGTTTCCTGCAAAATTTCAACTCAATCGGAGCAACGTAACCTGTGAAAAGACTAAAATACCCCTGCTGCCCTGTTTCTATCCGATCATGCTAATCAGCTTCTGTAATTGGTTGTTTTGACCAGGAATACTACTGATTTAGTTGTTGATGTCTTCTTAAGAATTCTATCCCTGTATCTTAGCTTTCAAATGGCTTTGGAATTACCTGAATTGGAGTTGTGTGTGCTGAGATATGAGTGAATAAAGCTGGACTGCTAGTTGATTTCTGCAGTGAATTTCGAACTGGAATATCTGGAGTTGTTTTGGAAAATTTGACCTATCTAGGGTGAGAACTGGAATGAGTGGTCTTCATGAAAGTTATAGGGAATGATATTTTAGAAATGCCTACAAAATTTCAGGTCAATCGGAGCAGCGTAGCTTGTGAAAAAATGGAATTCCCCTTGCTATCCTGGTTTTACCCGAATTTGGGAATTGCTTCTGTAATTGGTTGTTTTGGTCAGGAATGCTTCCGAATTGGTTGTTGAGGTCTTCTGTTGAAATGTACCCCTGTTTCTTAGCTTTCAGCTGGTTTTGGAATTTCTGGATTTGGTCTTAGGTAGACTGATTTATGATATTTCCGCTAGAATGCGTTCTGTGAATCTATTTTTCTGGTTCTGGTGTAGTTTCTTGCATTTTTGACCTGGTTACACTCGAAACTGGGTTGAGTGACCTTTTGTAATATTGTAGCCCTGTCTCTTAGCTTCGAAACGGTGTATCTTGCACCTTCATCCGACAATCGTAGTGCCTTTGGTGCCATTACCGCAAAAGGATGTCAAAAGCTATTTTTCTGGTTTTTGAGCTTAACTTTCATTTCCGAACTTTTCCCTAGCTTGACTTGTACTAGTACTACTTGGAGCTTGCTGAATGGCTATTGGATGAACTTGTTGTTGTGTGTGTACCTTTTGGACTGGCTGAAGAAATAATGAAGCCATGATGGCTGGGAAAGTAAGCAAATTTAGGGGAAGTGTTGTCCGAACTTTTAAAGGACTTGTTTGCATTGAGTTTGTGATCTAAGACTTGGATTTGAGCAAGGCAATGATATATGATGGATGGTTTCTGAGCCATGGAGGTGAGTGACCCCAAACTATTTCTGAAGTTATTTATGAACCGTTTCCTGCTGTAGACACCAAAATTTTAGTGTTTTCAGTTTGTTAGTTTTATTCACCTTTTTAGTTTTTAGTTTTTTAGTTTTTCGTGTTATTATTATTATTTTTAAGTTTTTAGCATAGAATTTCTCGAAAAGAAAAGAAAAAGCATTCAAAAAATATGTTTTAATTGTTTTGATTTAAATTCAATGTTTTCTTGGAAAAAATAAAAAAAAAATGAAATGAAAAAAAGATGAAAAATTGAAAATGAAAAAAAGGAAAAAAGAGAAAAATGATGAAAATAAAAATTGCAACTTTGCTGTTTATCTGATGTTAATTAAATTGTTGGTTTTTACTTAATTTTATTATTATTTTGCTAAATTACTTTAAAAAAAAGGAAAAAAGAGAAAAGAAAAAGAAAAGAAAATTAGCATTTCATTTTTATCCTTTTATACCTATTTTCCGCTCGTTGTATTTAATTTTTTCTTCATTAGTTTTTTTTATTATTAATTAGTTATCTATATTTTGTTAAGTTGTTAAAAAAAAAAAAAAAAGAAAATGCGGCATGCAAGCTGCGTTTTGCCGCAGCTTGCAAGGAAGGGCTTCGGGCAGCCCTTGGCTGCAAATACAGAAGAGGGCTGGGAGTGTTTAGGGCTGTGAGGTTTCCATATAAATAGAAAGAGAGCCAGCAGCCGCAGGGGAGAGGTTCTCGGATTAGGTGAAAGAAAAACAGCGTAGGAAAGAGGGAGATTCTGTGACGGCAAAAAGAAAAAACTAGCAAAGGGAAGAGGAATCAGGAGAGAGTGGGAGAATAGGGACTAGACGGAAAGGGAAACCGAGAGTGAAAGAGTAGAATCCAAGTTGACGGCTAGAATCTGGGAGTGAGCTGGGAAGCTAAGTTAACGGCTGTGAAGAGAGAAAAACTAGAAGGAAAGGGCTGACGGAGGGAAAGAAGGAGCGGCGTGAGATTTCTGAAAAAACCCAGAAAGCTAGGTTTGAAGGGCAGCCACAGAAAAAACTGAGGGAACCGAAAGGAGAGAGCTTTGTCTGGGGGCTTGCGTTTGAAAGAGAGATGGAAACAGAAGATTAACGAGGAGGTTTTTAGAAAGCAACAAAAAGAAAAAAAGAAAACTGCAAAGAGGAGCGAAAAGAACCAAGGTTGCCGGATCTCTGGGATTTCACTTGCGATCTCCTACAAAGAGGTTGCAGCCGTTTTCGTTGGTCTACTCAGAAGCTCAATCATTTCTCAAGGTAGCCTCTTCTTTTATCCTTTTCCGCAACCAAGAGTCTGCTACTTGTGTTTGTTCCCATAGCCTATGTTTCTATTTTCAGTCCTAGATAAAAGCCAGCAATAAAAATGCAAGCTTTGACCCGGCTGTTGTGTTTCTGTTATTAAATGATTATGGCCATGATTTGCTAAGTTCAATCTGCACTTTGTTGCAAATGGGAAGACCAGCTATGAAGTGCGATTAGATTCAGGCTCTTTAGTTATGCTTGTTTGTCATCCTTGTTGTTTTCACTTCTGTTTTGTCATGTTCACTGGTTTGTCCGAGAATCTGTTGTCTTCAAATTGAGGTCATGGGTTGTCATTGATATTTTGGATGATTTTGCTATGAGCCTTAATTGAATCTTGACTTGTTTGCTTTGGTTTTTCTCACGGTGATAAATTTGCAAATGGTTGGCTGGTTGAATGAAATGTTTTAGGGAACCAGAAAAAGTTTTTCAAAGCACAACGAATTTGCAGAAATGAAACCAGTTATGAGGAAAGGTAGATGAGGGCATTTTGGTGAGGATAATGACATTGGTTTGTTAATTAGTGAAGTTGGTTTGAGTTCTCATGCCCAAACATATCTAGGCCCAAGTAGAAAAAGACTGCTGCATTCGGTCTTACTCTTTGTTGTTTTCTTTCCTGCAAATTGTTCACCAATTTTCGGCCATCCAACTTGATGTCTGATCTTATGTGGAGAGAAGAATTGGTTGAGTGAAGATTGGTTTGAGTTGACATATTTGAGTTTCTTAAAACCTTTGAATCATGTTCCAAAGCTTTGCTACAAAATGAACAACCAAATTGCTGAACCACTCTTGTATATTTTCCAGCCTTTGCATGATTTTCCTTCTATGTTTTTGGTTTGTTTGAATGTTGAAATGGTTGTTATGATGTTTAGATTGGTTTTGGGTGCTTGGTTCTAAACATACTTGAGTTGGAATTGAATGTTTGCTGGCCACATAGACAATAGGTAGCTAGATCATTTTGCATGAAAGTTTCCAAGAAAACTTGCATCAGTTTTTGTTATGTTTTTGCTTGTTTGCTGTCAAAGTTTCGGTCCTTGTGTTTTAGTTCCACGCTATGATTTTGGTTAACATTTTTGTTTTGAACTAAGCTATCCTTTGGGTCTGAAATCTGCATTTGGAAATGAAAGTCACAACTAGTTTTTGTTGTTCAAAGACTCCACCCTTTACCAAAGCTGCCAAATTGCAGCAATCTTCTTTCATCTTGCATCAATGTTTCATAAGCTTTTTGTATAATTTCCTTCCATGTTTTGATTGTTAGATGTGGAACTTGTTTGTTTTGTTGCTTAATCCAAAGTTTGGATAGGTGAAAGGGTTAGTCAAAGCTGCTTAGAATTTGTGCATAAGATGGAAATGCAGCCAGCGTTTGTTTTAATTTCAAGAAGATGTTCATTGCAGAAATTTTGTTTCCTACGTATGCATGCATGCAAATACTTCTGAATTTTGCCTCTTTGACCCCCCAAGTCCCCTCTTGACTCACTATGGCCCAAGTAATTGGAACACTTAATCAATTCGATCCCTCAAGTTTCTCCATGTTCCACAAAAGCCCAAGCATGTTCTAATTTCTTGCAAATGGGTTTTAGAATAATGCATTTTAAGCCATTACTTGACTTTTTCTTTGCCTTTGGACCCTTGAAGCTCTTAAAAATGTTTGATTAGGCTTGAGTGCTTGGTTAGCATTCGCAATGGAGTCCTTGGTAGCCTCAACTTTGTAATTCGATTGCTCGTTTGCTTTCATTTGTTTAGGTGGTACTTATTGCATGAATTTGTGAACTTTGTGTCTAAATGAGCTTGTGTTTGCCTATTTTCTTTAATTTTCCCAAATAAATTGGTACCTTGACCCTTTCTTTTATTTTGGAGGATAAATAAGCCATTTAAGTCTTGTCCACCCTATTAGCACCACAAAAGGGGGAGGTATAATTTCTTTAATTCTTTTTTGCATCTCCTATGTGATCCAACGTGCTACGTGAAAATTGCATGTCTACTTGCTTCCCTTATTTTTCTTTAATTCCTTTCATTTACTTCATTTACTTTTGCTTTTTATTTAAGTTATTCTTTATGGGGTATGTGTACACCTCTTGGCTTGTAATAGTTAGGGATTTAATTATTTTATTCCTTTTCCCCCTTTTAGATTGTAGTAGGGTCTCCCTAATGTAATAGATAGGGCTTGGAGGAGCATTCAATGAAGACCTATCGAAGTCATGTGCCTAGCTAGCAAATGTAATAGTTAGGGCTTTAATTGTCTTATGTGTCTTGCATGCTTAGTTACTACGTGTTAATTTGCTTTGTTAGGGCCTTGCATCTAGTCGAGCATGCTAAATGTTATGTGCTATGTGTTTATAAGTGTTTGGCATGTCTACTCGCTTTCCATAGCCTGAATGAATGTGATGGATGAATGTACGTTTCCACTAGTCCAACGCTAGTCGGAATTCATAGAATGGGCTAGTCCAACGCTAGACCCTTAGGGATTTCCCCTCGTTAGTACATGTTTGCATGATTCATTACATGTCATGCATTCTTTTTAGTTTTATCATTTTGCATGCCCCTCGAACCCCTTTTCCCTCCATTTTAGGATTTTTGCATTTCATGCTAGTTATAGGGTTCATTTGCTTGAGAGTCCCCTTAAATATGGGATATAGACGAGTGTGGCTTTTTCTAAGCCTTAGCACGCTTGTATTCCCTCTATAAAAGGGCAAATTGAGTTACGATTTAGGTCTCCCCGTACCCAATATGCATGAATTCCCTAGGCTCATGCATTTTTTAAATCCACTCTACCATTTTATACCCTCATCACGCTTTCATATTTTCCTCCCATTTTGCACACATGCACCTTTATGTTGCTTCACTTGCACACGAACACTTTATCATCACTTGCACACATGCACTTCATATTATCATTTCACACACCATACCTTGCCCACTCACGTGTACATTTTCATTTACATATTTATTGTTTTTTATTACTTTTTCAAACTCATATCCTCACATTGCATACATGCATTCTATTCATTTGCATCCCACTCGCATTATTCGTGACTTCTTCAAAGGATCGTTATTGGGCTTCACAATTAATGTGATTGGCACCATTCAACCTTTGAAGAGAAATTTCCCCCAATACCCCTAGGTCTAGGGTTTGCATTCATGTAGTACATCCAAATGTAATAAATTCTTTGATTAAATCACGCAACTAGCCTTGGCAAGGTCGAAGGGGTGCCTTGGATTTTTATCATTGCCTTCCCCTTCGTCAAATGTGACTCCCGAACCTTTTTCGTTGGTTTACGTGGACTAGGAGTCGTTTAAAAGGGGTTTCTTACTACTTTTTCCTTTTTTTCTTTAAAAATTCATTTTTAGGTGACTTGGTACACCTTAACTCATTACCAAGTGGCGACTCCGATTTTTTATTTCAAAAAACCCTTTTTAAACTATAATTTTGGGTCAAATCGTCGCATTCTCAAAACCCCATTGAGGCCCACTTTTCTTTTAAATCAAAATTCATTTTCCAACCACAAATTGAATCAAAAAATACATTTTTTCAAACATTTATTTATTTATCAAAAAATGGGGCGCGACACCTGCATTATTTACTTTTGAGCTGTTTCCAAAGTTACTTTTGTACCGTTTTCTTGCATTATTTACCTTTAAACTGTTTCCAAAGTTACTTTTGAACTGTTTTCTTGCATATCATGCGTGCTTGCATGTGAGTGTTCCTTATTTGCTATATTTTCTTGACTTCATGACTTGTATTATTGATTGATAACGTGTTAAGTGCTTTGAATGATTTCCAAAACGAGCTTTCTAAGCGAGTGTGTACTTTATCGCACTCGACCTAAATAACTGTGCAATTTTCAAGGATTTAATTATTGAAATGCTAGTTGCGCATGAATGTAAGCCGTTTGGCTGAATTGGCCACTGCCCTTTGTTACCGATCGACTCGAGCCAGAAGCAGACTCGGTCGGGCGATATGATGACCCTGGGTGAATTTGGTATACTCGAGTATTACCTTGTAGTCCGGCTACGTCCGGATGGGTGGAGTCCGGTCAACGTCTGGAAAAGGGGATGAACGAACAAAAGGATGAACGAGGGATTCTACTTACAAAAAATGTATTTTCAAACGATTGGAGGAATAAGGGAAAATGTCAGGGGAACGAACGAACAAACGAATAGCTCCATGTGAGCCCGTATCCTTTTAATGAATATTACTATCGCTTTCCATTGTAAATGTTCCTTGAATTATTGATACTCCATTTTAATGTATTGTAAATGTTGTAGTTGTTTCTGGACTTATCATTTGATTTATGACATCATTGAAATGAACTATTGTGAAACCGATTTGATTACTGATTTTAATGGTTACTCGCTGAGCTTCTAGCTCACCCCAAAAATATTTTTATTCCCCTCCACAGGGCTCGTGTCGAAGGAAGGACTTGTGGTACTTGTTCACGTGACTGGATGGCATATATCTTGTATAATTTGGATTTGGAATCATTTTATGTATAGTTGAGAATCGTTGCCGCTTCGCTTATGACATGTAATTATTGGAGACTTGGATGTATGTTTGTGGACCATGTGATGTATATTTGAGATTTATATTGTAATTCATTTAAGGATTGTAGTGAACGACTGCGTCCCGGCGAGAGTTGGGCAGGCGACCCGCCGAACCCTGAGGTACGCCCTAGGGAGAGGTGGGGCCGTCACATATCCCATATCCAAGGGGTTTTCCTAGTCTAATCAAGCAAATGTACTAACCTAGATCTAATGCTTAGATGAAATGCAAGTCTAATGTCATATTTCATACAAAGGGGTAAGTAATATACATATAAGGGAAAATATGGGGAAAGAGATATACGTATAAGGAGGGATGTCATGAAAAAAATGATAAAAGACCCTGAAAAGTGAAAAATATGCCTGAGAATGTAATGTAGCCATACAAACATGATCTAGCATAGGCAGTCCCTAAGGGTCTAGCATTGGACCAGCCCATGTCTACAATGTCCCACTAACATTGGACTAGTAAGAAAAGTCGGAACAAAGGGCCACAACTAGCGTTGGACTAGTGTGGATTCGAGAAATGGACCACAACTAGCATTGAACTAGTGTGGTGACGTCACACATCGGTTACAATCAAATAAATCATGTAAGACCTAATAAAAGCTTGTAAGCACATAAATCACATATAGCACATAACACATAAGCATGATATCTAGATGCAAGACCCTAGGAAAGCGGTAACACATAGCACATAGACATGCAAAACACATAAGGCAAATAAAGCAAATAAATCCCTAACTATTACATTCGGGGGAAGCCTACTACAATCTAAGAAGGGGAAAAGGACTTATAAAAGTAAATCCTAACTATTACATTGACTAGCTAAGACATATCTTCAAGAGAGGCGCCAAAACCTAGCTATTACAAATTGGGGTTCAAATGCCCTCGAATGACTTGCCAATTAAAGAAGGCTAAATAAAAAGAAAGTGAAACAGGCAATTAAACATTAAAAAGACGAATTAAAGCATGCATATTCACACATAGCACGTAGGAGCACATAGGAGAAATAAAATCAAGAAGACAGAGGTTACCTCCCTTGCAATGATAATGAAATGAAGGAAATATTAGCTTCAAAACAACAAAAAGGGTCAAGGCACCAATTAAATAGTAAGGTATAAACAAAATCACCAAATCCCTCCCAATTGCAACTTAAATAAAATCAAATAATGCATAATTTCCAAGAAAAACTGAATTATTGATCAAATTTCTAGAATAGAAAAACTACCAAGGACCCCAAATTAAGAATATATATTGGACGTGGGACCCACTAGTGCGATAAGTTCGGAAAAATTCGGCCAATAAGGTTAAGTTTCGGATACTGTGAAAAATTTATCGGGTGTTAAGAGATAAGTAGGGTGTGTGAAGTGATTGATGTGAGAGAGAAAAGAATGATAAGAATGCATTAATGGAGGTGACAAGTGTCACCTTCTCATTGGATGGACTTTAAGAAACACTATTCACTTTCTTGACTTTTTTGACCAAAGGATTAAATATCAAAAAAATGCACAAAAACCACCATTTTTCTTCTCTTGTTGGCCGGCCATCTTGAGCAAAGAAGGAAGGAGAAACTCTTCAAGTTCTAGCTTCTACTTGGTGCAAATCAACCAAAAACATTTGCTTCCATCCATTTCACTCCATAAAATCCTACCTTCTAGTGCTAGTAAGGGTTGTAGTGAAGTTGTTTTGAAGAGCAAAGGTGTCCACAACCTCTCTTTCCCTTGTTTCTTGGTAAGTGATGCTACAACCTCTCCCCTATACCTAATGATGCTTATAATATGCTTAGAGGTGCCTTGGGTGATGAAATATATGATTTATTTCTTGATTTGAAGAGTTTTGGTGAAGTTTTTATTTTATTGGGAATTTTTCTGGTTTAATATGAAATGATTGTTGTAGCTATCTTGGATGATTGGAAATGGACTATAATGGTTCTAGTGGGTGTGAATTGTGGATAAATGCAATTAATTTTGGATTTGAATGGAAAATTGGAAAGTTAGGGTTCATAAAATCCCAATTCTGTCCGGTTTTAGATCACTGGGTTAGAGGCCGAATTGGACTTTGATCAAAACATGAAAGTTGTAGGTATGGATGTGTTTGAGGTGCCTGTAAAATTTCAGGTCATTTGGATGAGTGTAGAGTGAGTTATGCCGTTTTTACTGTAGCTGTTCTGCTTTGATCAGAATGCGAAAACTGCGATAGTAATTGGCCTTTTTGACTGGAATTGGTTTGGATTTTGGAGTTGGTGTCTTCTGATGAAATGTAGCTGAATGTCGTAGCTATCATATGCCTTTGGAATTTTGGCATTTGGACTTGTATGGACTGAGATATACCGATTACAGTTTTCTGTGTTTTGCAAACCTGTTTTGGGAATTCTGGGTTAGTATTTGGCATATTTGACCTAGTTGTGTTAAGAACTGGATTGAGTGGTCTTCTACATTGTTGTAGCCCTGTTTCTTAGGTTCGAAACGGTGGGTCTTACATCCCCAACCGATAATTGTAGTGAGAGTTGTGCCATTACCGCATTAGGAGGCCAAAACTGTTTTTGTTATTAGGGCTAATATGGTTACATTTCCTGATTTTCTGGTTTGCTATAGTTACATTTTCTGGGTTGTTGTTATGCCGTCCATTTATTTTCTTGGAAATTGAATGAGTTAAAATGGTTTTGGAAATGTATTTTGTATCAAATTTGGGTGTATTTCCTTGAGAATTTCATTGGATCGTTCAACTAAGGATTCGAGGGCTAAGTTCTAGTTACATTTGTATATTTCTGCAAGGCAACTAATGTGACCATTTTACCATTCGAAAGCATGAAACCCCAAATGTTCTTTATGCCTTTCCTATGAATACAAGTGAATTATTTTTAAGCGAGGCTCTAAGTGTGGAAGTTAACGTATTTTGTCTTCCTTTCGCATGCTTTATAGTGAAGACATTTAGCCTATACTATTTCTTTGAAAATGAGTTGATTTTGAACCACGTGAACAAATTTATTTATCAAGTTGGGTTATAAAGTGTTCTAGTTAGGTATTTTCCGTCGGAAACTTATTAACCTTTTTGGAGTTAGTTTTGTACTTAATTTACCAACCCTAGTTATTTCATCCACTGGCCCTAATGGACTCCTTTCACTTTAAAGTCACCTTTATCTGTTTTACTCGCTTTACTCGTACTTAGCCGAATTCCTTGATTTCACTTACTTGTTTTGCTATATGACTTGTAATATTCTTGTAATATTCTTTTCGTTAAATCTTAGGTTTTCTCGGTGACCGAGGGTAATATCTGGAAGAATATTTTGCACGTTATTTTGCGTAATTAGGTGAGTGTTCCTTGTTTGTTATGTTTCATGATGGTATGGCTTGTATGAATGATTGATAAATGTTAAATGCTTTCAATAATTGCTAAAACGAGTTTTTGAGGCAAGTGTGTACTTTATCGCACTCGGCCTAAATGATTGTGAAAGTTTCAATGATTGAACGATTGAAATGTTATTTGTGCATGAATGTAAGCCTTTGGGCTGAACTGGCCATTGCCCCTTGTTACCGGTCGTCTCGAGCCAGAAGCGGACTCGGTCGGGCGATTAGGGACTTGGGTGAACGTTTCGGTATACTCGAGTATTACCTTGTAGGTTGGTGGAGCCTGGCCAAAAGCCAGGGACGGGGTGAATGAATGAATGAACGAATGAATGAATGAGGGTTTTACTTATATAAAATGCATTTTTCAAATGATTGGAGACATAAGGGAATGAAAGGAGAATGAATGAATGAACGAATGAACGAATGGCTCCTTGTGAGCCCGTATCCTTTTCATGAATATGTTTATCGCTTTATTTGTACTTGTAACTTGAATTGTTGTTTATATGTATTGAATGCATTGATTCTCTTCTTGCCTATGTGTGCGGAACCTCACTGAGCTTTCCAGCTCATTCCTTTAGTTTTTGTTTTCCTTAGCAGGGGAAGACGTGCAAGGACGGAAGCTACTTATAGACTAGCCGGTCTAGAACTTTTGACTTTTTTTTTTATGGTTCTCGCCCCAATGTTTGGTGGGCTAGTTGTATGGAGAATAGAGAACCTTTGTACATACGTTGTATTGCTTTTGGGATGGTTATGTATATAAGTTTACGTTTAAGTTTGGAATTATTGTTATTTCGTTTGCTTTGTGGGTTTTATTGCCCTTTTCTTATAGTGACTGACTGAGTCCCGGCGAGAGCTGGGCAGGCGGTCCGCCGAACCCTTTGGTTCGCCTTAGGGGGAGGTGGGGTCGTTACAGTTGGTATCAGAGCCTGCTTCGCGTGGTCTCTGCGCGGAGTGAGCCTGGACTGAGTGTTGAATAGGTATAATGGACTAAGTGCTCGTTTGAGCATAAGCTATCTCTTATGGTATCTGAGGACCATAGATAGGTACGTCTGGTAGGAATTCCGATTGTAGATGGTTTACTCTTGGGACTGGCCAGCTCGAGAGGTGAATTATCTTATCTCGGATTCTCGTACCCGAGTACTCCAGAGTGGAGATGATGTTAAGTATATGAGCTTTATATGTTGGGACCATGAACAGGCTTGGTCCGACTAGAATGAATATAAGAGGTCGGCGGATATCTGGATTGATTAGAAAATGACGTGAGGGACTGGACGGGGTTACCTTAGCTGAGACGGGGACGACACATCACCACCTTGTTTGATTCGCCCGTGTATTCTTATTATATGACGTCCATTGCTGTAATTGTGCACATGAATATTTTTCCTGACTTGATGTGTACTTGTGTAATTGATCATCTATTTTCTTGAAATGTGGAGCATGTGCATATATGTTTACTTGTGTATTTGGTGCCTCAATTTTGGTTACTTTTGAGTCATCTTATTGCATTTATTCATTAAACTACTGTTGGAAAAAAAGAGGGAAGGAAAAATATGGACGGGAGACGTAGTCAGGGACGTGGTCGAGGTCGTGGAACTAAACGGACCCCAGAACCTAGAGCAGAAAGGGAAACGTCCGCTGAACAAGAACAAGAACCTAGAGTTGAGGCCGGGGACCAAATGGCGACGGCAATTCAACAGATGGCAACCATTTTGACAAGGTTGGTGGACCAACAAGGCCAAATGCCTGTAAATCAAACCCA
The DNA here is from genome assembly GCF_036785885.1 of Coffea arabica. NCBI lineage: Eukaryota > Viridiplantae > Streptophyta > Magnoliopsida > Gentianales > Rubiaceae > Coffea > Coffea arabica. The sequence goes on from NC_092316.1 coordinate 22,329,218, forward strand.
GAACCCTGAAATAGGCGAAGATCGGGCTCTAGAGAGGTTTCAGAAGTTTAATCCTCCAAAATTCCTTGGAGGGCCTGATCCGGATATTGCTGAGCAATGGGTAGAGGCCATGGTGAATATATTCACAGCCTTAAACTACACCGAACAAAGGCAAGTGAACTTTGCAGTATTTCAATTTGAGGGACCGGCCCGAGCATGGTGGAATGTAATTCGAGCAAAATGGGAAAGAGAGCAGACTATTTGGACCTGGGCGAACTTTACCAGAGAATTTAATGAAAAGTATCTTCCACCTTTAGTTCAAGAAAGGAGGGAGGAGGAGTTTATTGGGCTACGCCAGGGAACATTAAGTGTGGCCGAATATGAGACAAAATTTACTAGGTTATCCAAGTTTGCTTCTGAACTGGTAGCCACTGAACGACGAAGAGTAAGACGGTTTATACAGGGACTGAATTTGGACATCCAAGAGGCGTTGGCAGCGGCGCAAGTGAATACTTTTACGGAGGCCCTTGAGAAGGCTCAACGAATCGAGAGTGCCAAGGCACAAGTAAAGGCCTCCCAAACTCGAAAAAGGGGTGCATCGGGCAGTGGATTGGAAGAGTTTATTGAAACGATGACGCCTTCTAAAGTGCAAAAGATGAGCCAGTTATCCTATCCGCCATGGACAATAGGGGCGATAGATGAGAGGTCTACTAAAGGAAGTCACATCGGATCTAAGGAGATTTCTCAAGATAGTCAAAAGATGACCTCTCACTTGATTTGCGGTTACTGTGGAAAGGCAAATCACACCGAGGATGCTTGTTGGCGGAAAGGGCGGAAATGTTTGATCTGTGGAAGCAGTGAACATCAAGTGAGCAATTGTCCGAGAAGACATCCACGTGAGGGTAGTACTCAGTCACTGGATGGAACTAAATCGAAACCGGTAAAAGAAAGAGGAAACCGAACAAGTGTACCGGCCAAAGCATATGCGTTAGATAACCGACCAGTTCCGGACTCGCCGGGTGCGAATGAAGGTGAGAAAAAAATTTCGAGGACGAAATTTCCTAAGGGGGGGAGATTGTGAGAACCCGTATTTCCCTAATATTGTCCTAGGGTTTTTCCCTTAATTGCATGTTTTCTGGCTTAGAAAAATTTCTTGGTGGATTTTATGGGTAATTATAGTTTTTAATATGATTTTCCTAGCATTGGGTAGTTTTGAAAAATTAAGAATATATATTGGACGTGGGACCCACTAGTGCGATAAGTTCGGAAAAATTCGGCCAATAAGGTTAAGTTTCGGATACTGTGAAAAATTTATCGGGTGTTAAGAGATAAGTAGGGTGTGTAAAGTGATTGATGTGAGAGAGAAAAGAATGATAAGAATGCATTAATGGAGGTGACAAGTGTCACCTTCTCATTGGATGGACTTTAAGAAACACTATTCACTTTCTTGACTTTTTTGACCAAAGGATTAAATATCAAAAAAATGCACAAAAACCACCATTTTTCTTCTCTTGTTGGCCGGCCATCTTGAGCAAAGAAGGAAGGAGAAACTCTTCAAGTTCTAGCTTCTACTTGGTGCAAATCAACCAAAAACATTTGCTTCCATCCATTTCACTCCATAAAATCCTACCTTCTAGTGCTAGTAAGGGTTGTAGTGAAGTTGTTTTGAAGAGCAAAGGTGTCCACAACCTCTCTTTCCCTTGTTTCTTGGTAAGTGATGCTACAACCTCTCCCCTATACCTAATGATGCTTATAATATGCTTAGAGGTGCCTTGGGTGATGAAATATATGATTTATTTCTTGATTTGAAGAGTTTTGGTGAAGTTTTTATTTTATTGGGAATTTTTCTGGTTTAATATGAAATGATTGTTGTAGCTATCTTGGATGATTGGAAATGGACTATAATGGTTCTAGTGGGTGTGAATTGTGGATAAATGCAATTAATTTTGGATTTGAATGGAAAATTGGAAAGTTAGGGTTCATAAAATCCCAATTCTGTCCGGTTTTAGATCACTGGGTTAGAGGCCGAATTGGACTTTGCTCAAAACATGAAAGTTGTAGGTATTGATGTGTTTGAGGTGCCTGTAAAATTTCAGGTCATTTGGATGAGTGTAGAGTGAGTTATGCCGTTTTTACTGTAGCTGTTCTGCTTTGATCAGAATGCGAAAACTGCGATAGTAATTGGCCTTTTTGACTGGAATTGGTTTGGATTTTGGAGTTGGTGTCTTCTGATGAAATGTAGCTGAATGTCTTAGCTATCATATGCCTTTGGAATTTTGGCATTTGGACTTGTATGGACTGAGATATACCGATTACAGTTTTCTGTGTTTTGCAAACCTGTTTTGGGAATTCTGGGTTAGTATTTGGCATATTTGACCTAGTTGTGTTAAGAACTGGATTGAGTGGTCTTCTACATTGTTGTAGCCCTGTTTCTTAGCTTCGAAACGGTGGGTCTTACATCCCCAACCGATAATTGTAGTGAGAGTTGTGCCATTACCGCATTAGGAGGCCAAAACTGTTTTTGTTATTAGGGCTAATATGGTTACATTTCCTGATTTTCTGGTTTGCTATAGTTACATTTTCTGGGTTGTTGTTATGCCGTCCATTTATTTTCTTGGAAATTGAATGAGTTAAAATGGTTTTGGAAATGTATTTTGTATCAAATTTGGGTGTATTTCCTTGAGAATTTCATTGGATCGTTCAACTAAGGATTCGAGGGCTAAGTTCTAGTTACATTTGTATATTTCTGCAAGGCAACTAATGTGACCATTTTACCATTCGAAAGCATGAAACCCCAAATGTTCTTTATGCCTTTCCTATGAATACAAGTGAATTATTTTTAAGCGAGGCTCTAAGTGTGGAAGTTAACGTATTTTGTCTTCCTTTCGCATGCTTTATAGTGAAGACATTTAGCCTATACTATTTCTTTGAAAATGAGTTGATTTTGAACCACGTGAACAAATTTATTTATCAAGTTGGGTTATAAAGTGTTCTAGTTAGGTATTTTCCGTCGGAAACTTATTAACCTTTTTGGAGTTAGTTTTGTACTTAATTTACCAACCCTAGTTATTTCATCCACTGGCCCTAATGGACTCCTTTCACTTTAAAGTCACCTTTATCTGTTTTACTCGCTTTACTCGTACTTAGCCGAATTCCTTGATTTCACTTACTTGTTTTGCTATATGACTTGTAATATTCTTTTCGTTAAATCTTAGGTTTTCTCGGTGACCGAGGGTAATATCTGGAAGAATATTTTGCACGTTATTTTGCGTAATTAGGTGAGTGTTCCTTGTTTGTTATGTTTCATGATGGTATGGCTTGTATGAATGATTGATAAATGTTAAATGCTTTCAATAATTGCTAAAACGAGTTTTTGAGGCAAGTGTGTACTTTATCGCACTCGGCCTAAATGATTGTGAAAGTTTCAATGATTGAACGATTGAAATGTTATTTGTGCATGAATGTAAGCCTTTGGGCTGAACTGGCCATTGCCCCTTGTTACCGGTCGTCTCGAGCCAGAAGCGGACTCGGTCGGGCGATTAGGGACTTGGGTGAACGTTTCGGTATACTCGAGTATTACCTTGTAGGTTGGTGGAGCCTGGCCAAAAGCCAGGGACGGGGTGAATGAATGAATGAACGAATGAATGAATGAGGGTTTTACTTATATAAAATGCATTTTTCAAATGATTGGAGACATAAGGGAATGAAAGGAGAATGAATGAATGAACGAATGAACGAATGGCTCCTTGTGAGCCCGTATCCTTTTCATGAATATGTTTATCGCTTTATTTGTACTTGTAACTTGAATTGTTGTTTATATGTATTGAATGCATTGATTCTCTTCTTGCCTATGTGTGCGGAACCTCACTGAGCTTTCCAGCTCATTCCTTTAGTTTTTGTTTTCCTTAGCAGGGGAAGACGTGCAAGGACGGAAGCTACTTATAGACTAGCCGGTCTAGAACTTTTGACTTTTTTTTTTATGGTTCTCGCCCCAATGTTTGGTGGGCTAGTTGTATGGAGAATAGAGAACCTTTGTACATACGTTGTATTGCTTTTGGGATGGTTATGTATATAAGTTTACGTTTAAGTTTGGAATTATTGTTATTTCGTTTGCTTTGTGGGTTTTATTGCCCTTTTCTTATAGTGACTGACTGAGTCCCGGCGAGAGCTGGGCAGGCGGTCCGCCGAACCCTTTGGTTCGCCTTAGGGGGAGGTGGGGTCGTTACAGTTGGTATCAGAGCCTGCTTCGCGTGGTCTCTGCGCGGAGTGAGCCTGGACTGAGTGTTGAATAGGTATAATGGACTAAGTGCTCGTTTGAGCATAAGCTATCTCTTATGGTATCTGAGGACCATAGATAGGTACGTCTGGTAGGAATTCCGATTGTAGATGGTTTACTCTTGGGACTGGCCAGCTCGAGAGGTGAATTATCTTATCTCGGATTCTCGTACCCGAGTACTCCAGAGTGGAGATGATGTTAAGTATATGAGCTTTATATGTTGGGACCATGAACAGGCTTGGTCCGACTAGAATGAATATAAGAGGTCGGCGGATATCTGGATTGATTAGAAAATGACGTGAGGGACTGGACGGGGTTACCTTAGCTGAGACGGGGACGACACATCACCACCTTGTTTGATTCGCCCGTGTATTCTTATTATATGACGTCCATTGCTGTAATTGTGCACATGAATATTTTTCCTGACTTGATGTGTACTTGTGTAATTGATCATCTATTTTCTTGAAATGTGGAGCATGTGCATATATGTTTACTTGTGTATTTGGTGCCTCAATTTTGGTTACTTTTGAGTCATCTTATTGCATTTATTCATTAAACTACTGTTGGAAAAAAAGAGGGAAGGAAAAATATGGACGGGAGACGTAGTCAGGGACGTGGTCGAGGTCGTGGAACTAAACGGACCCCAGAACCTAGAGCAGAAAGGGAAACGTCCGCTGAACAAGAACAAGAACCTAGAGTTGAGGCCGGGGACCAAATGGCGACGGCAATTCAACAGATGGCAACCATTTTGACAAGGTTGGTGGACCAACAAGGCCAAATGCCTGTAAATCAAACCCAGAACCCTGAAATAGGCGAAGATCGGGCTCTAGAGAGGTTTCAGAAGTTTAATCCTCCAAAATTCCTTGGAGGGCCTGATCCGGATATTGCTGAGCAATGGGTAGAGGCCATGGTGAATATATTCACAGCCTTAAACTACACCGAACAAAGGCAAGTGAACTTTGCAGTATTTCAATTTGAGGGACCGGCCCGAGCATGGTGGAATGTAATTCGAGCAAAATGGGAAAGAGAGCAGACTATTTGGACCTGGGCGAACTTTACCAGAGAATTTAATGAAAAGTATCTTCCACCTTTAGTTCAAGAAAGGAGGGAGGAGGAGTTTATTGGGCTACGCCAGGGAACATTAAGTGTGGCCGAATATGAGACAAAATTTACTAGGTTATCCAAGTTTGCTTCTGAACTGGTAGCCACTGAACGACGAAGAGTAAGACGGTTTATACAGGGACTGAATTTGGACATCCAAGAGGCGTTGGCAGCGGCGCAAGTGAATACTTTTACGGAGGCCCTTGAGAAGGCTCAACGAATCGAGAGTGCCAAGGCACAAGTAAAGGCCTCCCAAACTCGAAAAAGGGGTGCATCGGGCAGTGGATTGGAAGAGTTTATTGAAACGATGACGCCTTCTAAAGTGCAAAAGATGAGCCAGTTATCCTATCCGCCATGGACAATAGGGGCGATAGATGAGAGGTCTACTAAAGGAAGTCACATCGGATCTAAGGAGATTTCTCAAGATAGTCAAAAGATGACCTCTCACTTGATTTGCGGTTACTGTGGAAAGGCAAATCACACCGAGGATGCTTGTTGGCGGAAAGGGCGGAAATGTTTGATCTGTGGAAGCAGTGAACATCAAGTGAGCAATTGTCCGAGAAGACATCCACGTGAGGGTAGTACTCAGTCACTGGATGGAACTAAATCGAAACCGGTAAAAGAAAGAGGAAACCGAACAAGTGTACCGGCCAAAGCATATGCGTTAGATAACCGACCAGTTCCGGACTCGCCGGGTGCGAATGAAGGTGAGAAAAAAATTTCGAGGACGAAATTTCCTAAGGGGGGGAGATTGTGAGAACCCGTATTTCCCTAATATTGTCCTAGGGTTTTTCCCTTAATTGCATGTTTTCTGGCTTAGAAAAATTTCTTGGTGGATTTTATGGGTAATTATAGTTTTTAATATGATTTTCCTAGCATTGGGTAGTTTTTGAAAAATTAAGAATATATATTGGACGTGGGACCCACTAGTGCGATAAGTTCGGAAAAATTCGGCCAATAAGGTTAAGTTTCGGATACTGTGAAAAATTTATCGGGTGTTAAGAGATAAGTAGGGTGTGTAAAGTGATTGATGTGAGAGAGAAAAGAATGATAAGAATGCATTAATGGAGGTGACAAGTGTCACCTTCTCATTGGATGGACTTTAAGAAACACTATTCACTTTCTTGACTTTTTTGACCAAAGGATTAAATATCAAAAAAATGCACAAAAACCACCATTTTTCTTCTCTTGTTGGCCGGCCATCTTGAGCAAAGAAGGAAGGAGAAACTCTTCAAGTTCTAGCTTCTACTTGGTGCAAATCAACCAAAAACATTTGCTTCCATCCATTTCACTCCATAAAATCCTACCTTCTAGTGCTAGTAAGGGTTGTAGTGAAGTTGTTTTGAAGAGCAAAGGTGTCCACAACCTCTCTTTCCCTTGTTTCTTGGTAAGTGATGCTACAACCTCTCCCCTATACCTAATGATGCTTATAATATGCTTAGAGGTGCCTTGGGTGATGAAATATATGATTTATTTCTTGATTTGAAGAGTTTTGGTGAAGTTTTTATTTTATTGGGAATTTTTCTGGTTTAATATGAAATGATTGTTGTAGCTATCTTGGATGATTGGAAATGGACTATAATGGTTCTAGTGGGTGTGAATTGTGGATAAATGCAATTAATTTTGGATTTGAATGGAAAATTGGAAAGTTAGGGTTCATAAAATCCCAATTCTGTCCGGTTTTAGATCACTGGGTTAGAGGCCGAATTGGACTTTGCTCAAAACATGAAAGTTGTAGGTATTGATGTGTTTGAGGTGCCTGTAAAATTTCAGGTCATTTGGATGAGTGTAGAGTGAGTTATGCCGTTTTTACTGTAGCTGTTCTGCTTTGATCAGAATGCGAAAACTGCGATAGTAATTGGCCTTTTTGACTGGAATTGGTTTGGATTTTGGAGTTGGTGTCTTCTGATGAAATGTAGCTGAATGTCTTAGCTATCATATGCCTTTGGAATTTTGGCATTTGGACTTGTATGGACTGAGATATACCGATTACAGTTTTCTGTGTTTTGCAAACCTGTTTTGGGAATTCTGGGTTAGTATTTGGCATATTTGACCTAGTTGTGTTAAGAACTGGATTGAGTGGTCTTCTACATTGTTGTAGCCCTGTTTCTTAGCTTCGAAACGGTGGGTCTTACATCCCCAACCGATAATTGTAGTGAGAGTTGTGCCATTACCGCATTAGGAGGCCAAAACTGTTTTTGTTATTAGGGCTAATATGGTTACATTTCCTGATTTTCTGGTTTGCTATAGTTACATTTTCTGGGTTGTTGTTATGCCGTCCATTTATTTTCTTGGAAATTGAATGAGTTAAAATGGTTTTGGAAATGTATTTTGTATCAAATTTGGGTGTATTTCCTTGAGAATTTCATTGGATCGTTCAACTAAGGATTCGAGGGCTAAGTTCTAGTTACATTTGTATATTTCTGCAAGGCAACTAATGTGACCATTTTACCATTCGAAAGCATGAAACCCCAAATGTTCTTTATGCCTTTCCTATGAATACAAGTGAATTATTTTTAAGCGAGGCTCTAAGTGTGGAAGTTAACGTATTTTGTCTTCCTTTCGCATGCTTTATAGTGAAGACATTTAGCCTATACTATTTCTTTGAAAATGAGTTGATTTTGAACCACGTGAACAAATTTATTTATCAAGTTGGGTTATAAAGTGTTCTAGTTAGGTATTTTCCGTCGGAAACTTATTAACCTTTTTGGAGTTAGTTTTGTACTTAATTTACCAACCCTAGTTATTTCATCCACTGGCCCTAATGGACTCCTTTCACTTTAAAGTCACCTTTATCTGTTTTACTCGCTTTACTCGTACTTAGCCGAATTCCTTGATTTCACTTACTTGTTTTGCTATATGACTTGTAATATTCTTTTCGTCTTGTAATATTCTTTTCGTTAAATCTTAGGTTTTCTCGGTGACCGAGGGTAATATCTGGAAGAATATTTTGCACGTTATTTTGCGTAATTAGGTGAGTGTTCCTTGTTTGTTATGTTTCATGATGGTATGGCTTGTATGAATGATTGATAAATGTTAAATGCTTTCAATAATTGCTAAAACGAGTTTTTGAGGCAAGTGTGTACTTTATCGCACTCGGCCTAAATGATTGTGAAAGTTTCAATGATTGAACGATTGAAATGTTATTTGTGCATGAATGTAAGCCTTTGGGCTGAACTGGCCATTGCCCCTTGTTACCGGTCGTCTCGAGCCAGAAGCGGACTCGGTCGGGCGACTAGGGACTTGGGTGAACGTTTTGGTATACTCGAGTATTACCTTGTAGGTTGGTGGAGCCTGGCCAAAAGCCAGGGACGGGGTGAATGAATGAATGAACGAATGAATGAATGAGGGTTTTACTTATATAAAATGCATTTTTCAAATGATTGGAGACATAAGGGAATGAAAGGAGAATGAATGGATGAACGAATGAACGAATGGCTCCTTGTGAGCCCGTATCCTTTTCATGAATATGTTTATCGCTTTATTTGTACTTGTAACTTGAATTGTTGTTTATATGTATTGAATGCATTGATTCTCTTCTTGCCTATGTGTGCGGAACCTCACTGAGCTTTCCAGCTCATTCCTTTAGTTTTTGTTTTCCTTAGCAGGGGAAGACGTGCAAGGACGGAAGCTACTTATAGACTAGCCGGTCTAGAACTTTTGACTTTTTTTTTTTTTATGGTTCTCGCCCCAATGTTTGGTGGGCTAGTTGTATGGAGAATAGAGAACCTTTGTAACCTTCTCGGCGAAGACTGTGGCGGTCGTGAGGATTAGCAGCTCCAAAGGGTCCTTTGCTTCTCGAGGAATAGCACCCGACCAGCTTTCTCCCTTTCTACTTAACCCTTCGCCGCTACTTCCTACTCCCCCTTTTCTGTTCTCGGTTTCCTTTTCTTTCTGCCCGAAAAACCCAGTCTTTCTAGCCGTCACCCCTTGCTCTCTGCTGTCCTCTCTTAGCTAGCTTTCTTAGGTCCCTTACCCTAGCCGCCCTTAGTTTTTCCTTTTCCCTCTGTGTTTCCCTTCTTTCCCTTGCAGTCGTCCCTCCTCTCTCTTGCCGTTTCTCTTTGCTTTTATATGGGGAACCATAACCCCTAAACCCTCACCTCAAAGGTGAGGATGAAGGGTTAGTTCCCCCCCATATCCTCAGCCATCGATTTGCCCAAAAATGGTATATGTTTTCACGCTGCTGCATGCGGCTCTTTTCCCCTTTTTTTTTCTTTTTTTTTCACTCACTTAACTAATCAGCAATAATATAAAATAACAAAGCTTCAATAAAAATGTACAAAACTAGTAACAAAAGATAAAACAAAAAGCTAAGATTTTTCCTCTGCTTGATTAATGATTTTTCCTCTTTTTTTTCGATTAATTCTACGCAAAAATGGCTAAAAATGAAAAACTAAAAACTAAAAGTAAACAAAAACTAACATGACAAATAAAAATAAAAATAAATAGTAAATGAAATTACACTAAAAATTTGGTGTCTACAGTTTGCCCCTCTTTGTCTGAGTTTTGGAAAAACTTGAGACAAAGACGTAGACACCAAATACTTACCTGTGTTATTCGGCTGCAGCTACTCGAGTGACTGTCGTTATTGAAATGAGGACTGACTTCTTTAATGAGAACTTGAAAATGGGGCTGACCCAGACGGAAAATTTAAACGGGACTGACCCGAACAAGAAATTTAAAACGGGACTGACCCCAATATGAAATTTAAAATCGGGACTAACCCGGGACTGGCCCGAGGAGACTGACCTCAATAGAAATTTAAAATCGAGACTGACCTGGGACTGACCCGAGGGGACTGATCTCAATAGAAATTTAAAATCGAGGGGACTGACCCCAACATGAAATTTAAAATCGGAACTGACCCCAACAGAAATTTAAAATCGGGATTGACCCGAGGGGACTGACCTAAAATCGGGACTGACCCGAGGGGACTGACCCCAACAGAAATTTAAAATCGGGACTGACCCGAAGGGACTGACCCCAACATGAAATTTAAAATCGGGACGGACCCGAGGGAGAAAATTGAAAATCGAATGCACACTAGTGGGACTGACCCATGTTTAGTGGTAGTGATGATGAAATGCTCACTAGTGGAACTAACCTATGTTTAGTGGCAATGAAATAAAATGCACACTAGTGGGACTGACCCAACGGCTAGTGGCAGGGTGAAATAAAATGCTCATTAGTGGGACTGACCCACGGTTAGTAGCGATGCAAGATGAAAGACTCACTAGTGGGACTGACCCACGGCTAGTGGCGATGCAAGATGAAAGGCAAACTAGTGGGGCTGACCCACGGCTAGTGGCTAAGCAAAATGAAATGCCTTGACAATCGATCAGTGGGATCAAACCCGAGCCTGCCGTGATGAACTTAATTTGATTTTTGATTTTTTTAATTTTTTTTTTATTTTTGATTTTTGATTTTTTTTATTCTTGGATTTTTGGATTTTTTTTTGATGATTTTTTGACTTTTTTCCTTTTTTTATTTTTGCTTTTTTTGATTTTTGAGAAACTTTCCAAAAATAATTTGCCCCAGTATGATGAATTGGTCAGTGGGATTAACCCGAGCCCGCCTTGGTTGCACAAAATCCAAGTCCAATGGAATGTTGGCCGCATGAAATCCAGGCCCAACGGGATGTTGGCGGCATAAAATCCAGACCCAACGTGATGTTGGCGGCACAAAATCCAGTCCCAACGTGATCTTTGTGATGTTGGCGGGCGGCATCAAGTCCAAGCCCAACGCGATCTTCATTTTTGTTCGGCAAGCTATTTTCACATCAAGCCACTTTGATGCTTTCAATTTCTGACATTCCATTGAAACAAACTTCTTTGTCTGGAATCAAGATCGTCAACTGTTCGTTGTTCCATTGTGCTTTCCCAGGGATGAACAGATTCAAATACGCTTTTAGTAAATCAAAAGATTGTCACTTACCCCGAATCCTATGATTATGATCATACACTGTGCAAAACCTTTAGCATGAAACGTCATCCTTGACCCTTTCAAATATCTCTGCTCCGGAGTCCGGTGTTGGCGACAGCATTTAGTGCCCTTTCGGGTTTTCGTTAAGGTCGCCTCCACCCCTTTTGTTTTGTCTTTTGCTTCTTTCTTTCTTTTCTTCTTTTTCTTTGATTTTTCAATTTTCCATTTGGGAGAATCTTCTCAACAATAATTTGCCCCAATTTCCACCAATTATTGTGCTGCCGATCATTTGATTTGCATTACGGCATGGTTGCTCCTCCTTAAGGTCTTGATTCGCGAGATTCTGACTTACGCTTCTTCATCGATTTCAAGCCATGGATTCCTGCACAGGGGGCTTAACAAAATATGACATGCACTTAAATTCCATGAAAAGAGCAGCGGGATTGATTCAAAAGTGCGTTACTTGACTCTTGGGCGAAAACTTCAAATGTATTACAAAAATTTGCCCCAGTATGGGCTTATTTTCACGAAATCTCATAAACAAAAATTTGCCCCAGTATGGGCCCATTTTGTAAAATCTCTGAAATGAAAATTTGCCCCAGTGTGGGCCCATTTAATTGCAAAAATTTATTTCAATGACTCTCCATTTATTTGAACAATGTAAGAAACTATGTTTCCTAACAGAAAATTTCATGATGAATCTCTCGAAATAAGACGAAATTGCAGGAAATTTCTTCCTCATCTTAGCATTAATGCTTAGGGTAATGGGTCACCACTTCTTGTTAGCTCATCTTTCAAGACTAATCAAGTAGGTGTTATTTCTGCTTTTGAGGTGACTAAGGAAAAATGGGAGGTTAAGATCTGTCTTATTCTTTTGCCCAAACTGTATGTAACCCATTCAATATCACATTTTAGTGAAAGCAAATAGTTTATCGCCCTCATTTTTTAAGAAAATCTAGTCAACATATAAGCTGTAAGCTTGCAACATATGGGTAGAAACGATAGCTAAAACATGTGACAACTGGTTATACCCTTATGATCACAAATGATTGATGGATTTCTTATGAGCATAATCCTCACTTTGGATTTTCATGAAGGATAAGTCAGCGATGGACTTTATGATCTTGTAATGTGGCTTGAAAGCGATGGTTAAAGGAATAAAATTTTCAAGGACATTGCACTGAAGATTGTATTTTTCCAAAATTGCCCCTATTTTGAACTCAAAAATTTTGGATTTGGTGACTCTTATCATTACTTAACGGGGACTTTCAGCATTGAAATTTTTTACATTTCCTTTGCATTCATTTCACTTGCTTTTTTCTCTCTCTCTTTTTTTTTAACGGCATCCTTGCGGGTTTTCACATGACAAGCTAATCAATTCAGAAGTACATCTAAAAAATTTCTTGGCATCAGTATTTGAGCATCACCTGCCAATTAATTTAGAAAATTTCTCGACAGAGATATTGTAAAGAACAGAAGTTAGGGCTTCCGGCTTTTGTAATGGAGTCAGGTGAAGTGCTAAGAAAGGTTAAGGCTTGAAAGCGGATTTCAAAAGCGGTTTCAATGATCTGAGATTGCATTATTACGCCAACCCTTTAGGGTTAAATCAAAATTGCCACAGTTTATTCTCAATCGAGGCTCTTTTCTCTTTCATTTTGTTCTCTTTTTCGGCCTTTTGCCATTATTTTGAACTTTCAAAAATTTGCCCCAGTTTATGCTCAACCGAGGTTCTCTTTCCTTCTTTTCTTTTTTCCTGCTTTTGTTGATTTATTACTTTTCAGCTCTTGAGACTTTTCTTTCCTTTTCAACTCAAACTTGCCCCAGTGTGGGGTTTGCGATCCTCAGGGGTTGCCAAACGAATTATTTTATTCTGAAGGCTCAAAAGGGATAACTAGGGATAAAATGTTCCAATGGAAAAGAAGAATGCCTGACTTTTATTCCGTTCTTTACAATAACTCTGAAAAGAAACTTTCATTATCGCGAAATTTCTCGCATGTATCTAAATTAATTGATTGAGGAAGACTCTTATTCATCCGTATCTGTGAAGCATAGGTGATCCGCCGGACAAAACTCTTCCTTTTCTTTTCTCTTTCTTTCTTTTCTTTTATTCTCTTTTTTTTTTCAAAATTGAAGCCCAGGTAGGATCAAATTTCTCCAATTTGCGATTCTCTCTTTTCCTTTAATTTTAGCAATTTTGCTTTTCTCTTTCTTTTGAAAAATTCTCCAATCTCCCTCCCCAATGTGGGGTGCGATCGTAAGTGCCTTGTGAAAAGAACCACCGATTTTAGTTCAAATGATGATGCAAGGGGTAAAACAGTGTTTAGGTTGTAGAAACGATGGCCAAAGCATCATTCTTACGCTTCATGACAACCAAAGTAACGAATTGCTCAATGAAAATCCATTCCCTTTTGATATTTGAAAATTTTTCAATGTAAGGTAATGATCATTAAGGCTCTTATTTGAAACGAAATTATTCTTTCAAAGGCTCAAATGAGAGAGCAAATGATAAAATCTGTATGGGTAGAGAAACGAACGCTAGGAGTATCATTCCAAATTTTCAAAACAAACAAGAATAATGCACCTTTTTGCTTTCACTGAGATGTGAGTTGAATCTATTTAGACACAGTAGACATTTTTCAAGCAAAGAGTGCCCCAATTTGCAATTTATCAATCAATATGACTGATTTTATTTTTTTGGGGTGCTTTTGTGAAGGAGAAAAGGTATCTCATTGGGCCTTTTGAGTGACCGATCAGTTTGAGTGGCTTCTTTTAATTCCGGACACTCTTATTGTACAGTTTGGATCACTAATCTTGTGAATTGCCAGGCAAAGAAATCTCAACTTGGTCTTATTTCTTAAAATTCATCATGAAATCTCTAATGAGCAAGAGACAAAATCAAATGTACATGAATATACACAAAACAATAATTGTTCAAAAACTTTACTGTGAAAAAGTTTAAAACAAAACTTCTCATTCAATTATAATACAAATGAGAAGAAAAACTTCTAAAGAGATCCACATATATACACTTTTTGTCTCTCTTTCTTATGGGACAAAAATGTATTAACAAGTCAAATATACAGAATTTTTCTTTGAAAAACAATTATGAAATCTCTCAGAGGCTTTAGCTTAGCCTTCAGATGGATCTTCCATGTTTTCATTGTAGGATCTGCCCAAGAATCAAATAATACTGGTAGTTCTCAAATTTTAGCAGACATAGAAAAATATTTTCACCTTATTAAAACATTTTTATGAATGCAGGGAAGGGGAGAAACAAAAGAAAAATACCCCGAGTTAGTAAGTAAAACTACAAAATCGGTATGCATGTCTTATGGGGGAGCCCTTTTATGCCAAGGGTAAGCCTAGTATGAAAATGCAATCCTCTAGGGTAGGCACTATACCATACCTGACGAATCCGATCAACTGATTGAGTGAAAAAAAATAATTTGAAAACTTGGCCAATTGGAGTGAGAAGAGACATTTGTCTTAAAAATGAGGACAAAGTCCGAATGGATTGCTTGTTTTGATCGATGCATGATGTGCAAAAGAGCTTGCTCTTGAAAGGGTTGCAATGTTTCGACCAATTTATTCAGTGAACCTTAGACTTAAACCCTAAAAGGGAATAAGCGGGTCAAATGGATAGGATGAAATTGTTGATTTATTCAAAATTGACTAGATTACCTTAAAAAGGGTAAAATGGTCAAATGCATTGAATGAAATTTGATTATTTATTCAAAAATCGACCAGATCTAAAAAGGGTAAATTGGTCAAATGAATTGAATGAAATTAATAATTTATTCAAAAATCGACCAAATCACCCAAAAAGGGTAAATTAGTCAAATGAATTGATTGAAATTGATAATTTATTCAAAAATCGACCAAATCACCCTAAAAAGGGTAAATTGGTCAAATGAATTGAATAAAATTGATGGTTTATTCAAAAATGGGTTGAATTGTCCACCCATTGGTAATTTTCAAAAATTCATTGTGATGCATTAGTCTATGAGCCTCCTAAAAATCAAAATTTGGCCTCAATACATTTATCGTCTCAAGAATGAGGAAACATTTGTGAATTTCTTTAAGTCAATGTCCTTTAAGCAAGGGATTTTTACCAACTATGTTAAAAAATGGCCAAAAGATGATTGTTAGATGCTCATATTCCAATGCGCAAAGATTGCTTTGCCGTCTTCGAAAAGATCGGGTCCTACTTTACCTCGTGCACTACCCCTTCAGATAATACAAAAAATATAAACGTGCACGTCTCATTGGATTATATATCCGAGACACAGGGCGGTTTAATCCTAGCACGGGATCCCCAAAATGGCATTCCCTTCTAAGGTTTATGCATGATGCCATTTATTAAAGCAATAAAACATGCAATTTAAATGGAAACGTGACTTAAGGAGCCCTTTATATGCCAAGATAGGCCTAAAATGATATGCCATTAATTTACGAATGAAATATACCAAAATTTCTAAACGTGCAATAGCCTATCTATAAGGGTAGGTCCTAAAAGAGGATCATGCCAGACCTCTTATTTCCTAATGTTTGTGAATGCAAAAGATAAGAGACAAGGAAACGTCAGTTCAACACATAATCACATAACACATTGGACAATTAGATGATATAAAGCAACAAAGATAATTAAGGAAAGAGGGGTAGAATCCCTCCCCTCGTGCTTAGTGTCCTTAATAGGGTAAGGTCGACTCTACCCTAGGCAATTCTAATATGGATGCATGAGGTTTGGTTCACTAATGCATCTAGACTCGATAAGGCTTTGGCTCCCAAGCCTTCAGACCTAAAGGCGAAGGGTCATCACTCCCAGGGCCTTCGGTCGGTGGCTCGAGTGATCCCTTAGGTAGCGCTATGGGCGCAGAGCACACCATCCGCCTACCCAAGGCAATCGATCCTAATCCTACAAGGAGGTGTGGGAGATGCCCACGAAAAAGAAAAAAAATGGGGTAAATAAGACTATGCATGCACGTATGAGGTGCTTTCTTATTGAGGGGAGGGATTGTACCATTATATGCGATCGAAGGTTCTAGGGTGACTACTCCCTACCCAATAATGCAAGCGCGATACAAATAAATCATCCATTCATTACATAGATAGTGCGCGAGAAGCGATTGTACGCGTGATAGATGCAAAAACCCTAATAAAGAGAAAAAAGAGAAAAAAGGAAAAGAAGAATGCAACCTACTACTCCAAATGTGATATATATGAAGGTTAAAAGTAGAAAAGGTCGACTAAATTGGATGCTCGGACCCTCTAAGTCCCCAATGGAGTCGCCAGCTGTCGCGCCCCATTTTTTAATAAGAAAAAAAATAAACGAGTTTAGGAAAAATGGCTTTTGATTCAATTTTTGATTGGATAATGAATTTTTTATTTACAAAGAAAATGAAAAACATGGGTCTAAATGGGACTTGAGAATGCGACGATTTGACCCAAAAATATAGTCTAAAAAAGGGTTTTTGAGTGACAAATGGAGTCGCCACTTGGTATAGAGTTAAGGTGCACCAAATCACCTAAAAATGAATTTTTAAAGAAAAAATAGAAAAACCCTTTTTAAACGACTCCAAGTCTACGCAAATCAGAGAACAAAATTCGGGAATCACATTTGAAGAAAGGGAAGGCAAGGATAAGAATCCAAGGCACCCTTTCAACCTAGCCAAGGCTAGTTGCGCGATTTAGTCAAAGATTTTCTTATTTTTTAACCTAAAGATTTATCACATTTGGATGTACTATATGAATGCCTACCCTAGACCTAGGAGGGTATCGGATGGTCGAAATGTATCTTCAAAGCTTACTTGGTACCAATCACATTCATTGTGACGCCCAATAAAGACTCTTCGAAGAAGTCACGAATAATACAGGTCATGAGACTCGAAAGAAAGGAAAAGTAAAGAAAATATTAATATATCAATGTGTATGATCTAAAGGAATGCATGATAATGGGTGCGGGGGACTTATACTCGTGACTTTCAATGTTTCCTTTAATAGAGGGAATACGAGCGTGCTAAGGCTAGGAAAGCCAAACTCGTCCATATCCCATATCCAAGGGGTTTTCCTAGTCTAATCAAGCAAATGTACTAACCTAGATCTAATGCTTAGATGAAATGCAAGTCTAATGTTATATTTCATACAAAGGGGTAAGTAATATACGTATAAGGGAAAATATGGGGGAAGAGATATACGTATAAGGAGGGATGTCATGCAAAAAATGATAAAAGACCCTAAAAAGAGAAAAATATGCATGAGAATGTAATGTAGCCATACAAACATGATCTAGCGTAGGAAGTCCCTAAGGGTCTAGCATTGGACCAGCCTAGGTCTACAATGTCCCACTAGCATTGGACTAGTAAGTAAAGTCGGAACAAAGGGCCACAACTAGCGTTGGACTAGTGTGGATTCGAGAAATGGACCACAACTAGCATTGGACTAGTGTAGTGACGTCACACATCGGTTACAATCAAATAAATCATGTAAGACCTAATAAAAGCATGTAAGCACATAAATCACATATAGCACATAACACATAAGCATGATATCTAGATGCAAGACCCTAGGAAAGCAGTAACACATAGCACATAGACATGCAAAACACACATAAGGCAAATAAAGCAAATAAATTCCTAACTATTACATTCGGGGGAAGCCTACTACAATCTAAGAAGGGGAAAAGGACTTATAAAAGTAAATCCTAACTATTACATTGACTAGCTAAGACATATCTTCAAGAGAGGCGCCAAAACCTAGCTATTACAAATTGGGGTTCAAATGCCCTCGAATGACTTGCCAATTAAAGAAGGCTAAATAAAAAGAAAGTGAAACAGGCAATTAAACATTAAAAAGGCGAATTAAAGCATGCATATTCACACATAGCACGTAGGAGAAATAAAATCAAGAAGACAGAGGTTACCTCCCTTGCAATGGTAATGAAATGAAGGAAATATTAGCTTCAAAACAACAAAAAGGGTCAAGGCACCAATTAAATAGTAACGTATAAACAAAATCACCAAATCCCTCCCAATTGCAACTTAAATAAAATCAAATAATGCATAATTTCCAAGAAAAACTGAATTATTGATCAAATTTCTAGAATAGAAAAACTACCAAGGACCCCAATTGCAAATATTAACCAATCACTCAAACCCAATTAACACATTTTGGGAAATTCATGGGTCCAAGAGAAAAGAAAGGGTCAAGTAATGATTGAAATTGCAATTATTTTAGGATCTTATTGCAAGAAATTAAAACATAATTGGGCCATAGTAAGATAAAGGAAAAACTTGGGGGGCCAAAGCGCAATTTTTGGAACATTTTCCATGCAAAATATGCATGCAGAGCTATGGTACATTGCCAACAAACAAGAAAACGCCTCTGATACAAGCTTTCTGCAATTAAGAGAAATCAACGCAGCTTTCATGTTTTCCCACTGATTTCCACCCTTTGATCAAAATTTTTCAACCCAAACATTAGAACCTTAGTCTAAGAAACCAGATTAATAGCAACATTCAGCGTTCAGCCATACAAGACTCAAATTGAGATCATCCAAAGACAAGTTTTCCTCAAGACTGTTTTCCTTCATTTCTGGGTTCTTTACCGCAGCTTTGCAGCTTATTATTCTTGTCAATCAATCATGAAGGTAGTTAATATAGACTCATCAGCTAGTGCACCACTAATATACCACACTCTAGTATAAAATCTGCTGAAGGTACAACGGAAACTCCACTGGACATATGGAGCTCAACATGGGAATAGCTTCCTGGAGCTCAACATGGAATCATTGAAAGCTACTCTATCCTATATCATTAGAAATCAAGTGAAAGGAAACATAAAACCCAAGGACAGAACGTTTCCTGGGCAAGATCAAACGAACATAGCAACGCCATACTTCATGCCAAGGATGATTCCAAACACATAAATAGCAGAAAGAGATGCAAGACACTACGAACATCTACGGCCCACGATGCAACTGGAAGCAAAAATGTAGCATAGGCCTAAGGGGAGAAATTTAAGGCCAACATACACATGGCATATCCTACCCGATGTCAAATAAATCACGTTTCAAACAACCAAGAGTTCTAGCATCAAGACTGCTCCATTGCAGCAGAAAAGAAGAGAGTTCCAATCTTTGTTATGGCAACTCCCAGACCTTCAAAAATGATTCTAAATATTTCGACTAGACTATGACCCAGACAAATCTTAAACTCACTCGAATACAACAGGTGAGAACCTGAAACCATGGAGGGAACGAAGATTCGACCAGCTTTTCGGTCACATAAAACAGCAAAATGACATGAATGCCGGCTACATTTTACCCAAATATTTCCAGTCAAAACAGCACATACAACAAACGCCAAACAAAACACAACTTCAGTCATCATGGAGCAAAAACAATAAAGCAAGACTCAGAACAAAGGATAGCCAGGAACATCAGTTTCACGACCCTTTCAAACCCATATTTGCTACTCTTTCACACAAGCTCCAAGTTATCAAAATTCAATCTTTGGGGCCATCGGGGATCAACAAAGCAGAGAAACAGCAGATGACATCTTTTTCCTTTTTCCTAAAAAAAAACTGATCTTCACAAGTTCTCAATTACACCAGTTCAAAATACACGCAGCCACTTATAAACAGAAAAAAATGAAATCTTCAGTGAACATGAAACGTAAAGGGAATGAAAATAAGCAACGAAACAATAAAACTTCACAAGCAAGGTCTTCAAGGGTCTGTGTTTTTGAAGAAAACTCTGGAATTTTAAGAGGAAGAGAATTACTTACAGTGATGGAACCTTCTCGGCGAAGACTGCGGCGGTCGTGAGGATTAGCAGCTCCTAAGGGTCCTTTGCTTCTCGAGGAATAGCACCCGACCAGCTTTTTCCCTTTCTACTTAACCCTCCGCCACTACTTCCTACTCCCCCTTTTCTGTTCTCGGTTTCCTTTTCTTTCTGCCCGAAAAACCCAGTCTTTCTATCCGTCACCCCTTGCTCTCTGCTGTCCTCTCTTAGCTAGCTTTCTTAGGTCCATTACCCGAGCCGCCCTTAGTTTTTCCTTTTCCCTCTGTGTTTCCCTTCTTTCCCTTGCAGCCGTCCCTCCTCTCTCTTGCCGTTTCTCTTTGCTTTTATATGGGGAACCATAACCCCTAAACCCTCACCTCAAAGGTGAGGATGAAGGGTTAGTTCCCCCCCCCATATTCTCAGCCATCGATTTGCCAAAAAATGGTATATGTTTTCACGCTGCTGCATGCAGCTCTTTTCCCCTTTTTTTTTCTTTTTTTTTTCACCCACTTAACTAATCAGTAATAATACAAAATAACAAAGCTTCAATGAAAATGTACAAAACTAGTAACAAAAGATAAAACAAAAGGCTAACATTTTTCCTCTGCTTGATTAATGATTTTTCCTCTTTTTTTCGATTAATTCTACGCAAAAATGGCTAAAAATGAAAAACTAAAAACTAAAAGTAAATAAAAACTAACATGACAAATAAAAATAAAAATAAATAGTAAATGAAATTACACTAAAAATTTGGTGTCTACAGTTTGCCCCTCTTTGTCTGAGTTTTGGAAAAACTTGAGACAAAGACGTAGACACCAAATACTTACCTGTGTTATTCGGCTGCAGCTACTTGAGTGACTGTCGTTATTGAAACGAGGACCGACCTCTTTAATGAGAACTTGAAAATGGGGCTGACCCAGACGGAAAATTTAAACGGGACTGACCCGAACAAGAAATTTAAAACGGGACTGACCCGAGGGGACTGACCCCAACAGAAATTTAAAATCGGGACTGACCCGAGGGGACTGACCCCAATATGAAATTTAAAATCGGGACTGACCCGAGGGAACCGACCCCAATAGAAATTTAAAATCGGGACTGACACGAGGGGACTGACCCAAGGGGACTGACCCTAACATGAAATTTAAAATCGGGACTGACCCCAACAGAAGTTTAAAATCGCGACTGAACCGAGGGGACTGACTCGAGGGGACTGACCACAACAGAAAATTTAAAATCGGGACTGACCCCAACATGAAATTTAAAATAAATTTAAAATCGGGACTTACTCGAGGGGACTGACTCCAACAGAAATTTAAAATCGGGACTGACCCTAACATGAAATTTAAAATCGGGACTGACCCGAGGGAGAAAATTGAAAATCGAATGCACACTAGTGGGACTGACCCATATTTAGTGGTAGTGATGGTGAAATGCTCACTGGTGGGACTAACCCATGTTCAGTGGCAATGAAATAAAGTGCACACTAGTGGGACTGACCCAACGGCTAGTGGCAGGGTGAAATAAAATGCTCATTAGTGGGACTGACTCACGGCTAGTGGCGATGCAAGATGAAAGGCTCACTAGTGAGACTGACCCACGGCTAGTGGCTAAGCAAAATGAAATGCTCACTAGTGGGACTGACCCACGGCTAGTGGCGATGCAAGATGAAAGGCTCACTAGTGGGACTGACCCACGGCTAGTGGCTAAGCAAAATGAAATGCCTTGACAATCGGTCAGTGGGATCAAACCCGAGCCTGCCGTGATGAACTTAATTTCATTTTTGGTTTTTTTGTATTTTTTTGTATTTTTTTTTGATTTTTTGATTTTTTTTATTCTTGGATTTTTGGATTTTTTTTTTTGATGATTTTTTGAATTTTTTCCTTTTTTTGTTTTTGCTTTTTGTTTTATTTTTGAGAAACTTTTCAAAAATAATTTGCCCCAGTATCATGAATTGGTCAGTGGGATTAACCCGAGCCCGCCTTGGTTGCACAAAATCCAAGTCCAATGGAATGTTGGCGGCACGAAATCCAGACCCAACGGGATGTTGGCGGCACAAATCCAGACCCAACATGATGTTGGCGGCACAAAATCCAGTCCCAACGTGATCTTTGTGATGTTGGCGGGCGGCATCAAGTCCAAGCCCAACGCGATCTTCATTTTTGTTCGGCAAGCTATTTTCACATCAAGCCACTTTGAGGCTTTCAATTTCTGACATTCCATTGAAACAAACTTCTTTGTCGGGAATCAAGATCGTCAACTGTTCGTTGTTCCATTATGCTTTCCCAGGGATGAACAGATTCAAATGCGCTTTTAATAAATCAAAAGATTGTCACTTGCCCCAAATCCCATGATTATGATCATACACTGTGCAAAGCCTTTAGTATGAAACGTCATCCTTGACTCTTTCAAATATCTCTGCTCCGGAGTCCGGTGTTGGCGACAGCACTTAGTGCCCTTTCGGGTTTTCCCTAAGGTCGCCTCCACCCCTTTTGTTTTGTCTTGTGCTTCTTTCTTTCTTTTCTTCTTTTTCTTTGATTTTTCAATTTTCCATTTGGGAGAATCTTCCCAACAATAATTTGCCCCAATTTCCACCAATTATTGTGCTGCCGATCATTTGATTTGCGTTATGGCATGGTTGCTGCTCCTTAAGGTCTTGATTCGCGAGATTCTGACTTACGCTTCTTCATCGATTTCAAGCCATGAATTCCTGCACAGGGGGCTTAACAAAATATGACATGCACTTAAATTCTATGAAAAGAGCAGCGGGATTGATTCAAAAGTGCGTTACTTGACTCTTGGGCGAAAACTTCAAATGTATTACAAAAATTTGCCCCAATATGGCTTATTTTCACGAAATCTCATAAACAAAAATTTGCCCCAGTATGGGCCCATTTTGTTAAATCTCTGAAATGAAAATTTGCCCCAATGTGGGCCCATTTAATTGCAAAAATTTATTTCAATGACCCTCCATTTATTTGAACAATGTAAGAAACTATGTTTCCTAACAGAAAATTTCATGATGAATCTCTCGAAATAAGACCAAATTGCAGGAAATTTCTTCCTCATCTTAGCATTAATGCTTAGGGTAATGGGTCACCACTTCTTGTTAGCTCATCTTTCAAGACTAATCAAGTAGGTGTTATTTCTACTTTTGAGGTGACTAAGGAAAAATAGGAGGTTAAGATCTGTCTTATTCTTTTGCCCAAACTGTATGTAACCCATTCAATATCACATCTTAGTGAAAGCAAATAGTTTATCACCCTCATTTTTTAAGAAAATCTAGTCAACATATAAGCTGTAAGCTTGCAACATATGGGTAGAAACGATAGCTAAAACATGTGACAACTAGTTATACCCTTATGATCACAAATGATTGATGAATTTCTTATGAGCATAATCCTCACTTTGGATTTTCATGAAGGATAAGTCAGCGATGGAATTTATGAGCTTATAATGTGGCTTGAAAGCGATGGTTAAAGGAATAAAATTTTCAAGGACATTGCACTGAAGATCGTATTTTTCCAAAATTGCCCCTATTTTGAACTCAAAGGTCTTGGATTTGGTGACTCTTATCATTACTTAACGGGGACTTTCAGCATCGAAATTTTTTACATTTCCTTTGCATTCATTTCACTTGCTTTTTTCTCTCTCTCTCTTTTTTTTTTAACGGCATCCTTGCGGGTTTTCACATGACAAGCTAATCAATTCAGAAGTACATCTAAAAAATTTCTTGGCATCAGTATATGAGCATCACCTGCCAATTAATTTAGAAAATTTCTAGACAGAGATATTGCAAAGAACAGAAGTCAGGGCTTCCGGCTTTTGTAATGGAGTCAGGTGAAATGCTAAGAAAGGTTAAGGCTTGAAAGCGGATTTCAAAAGCGGTTTCAATGATTTGAGATCGCATTATTGCGCCAACCCTATTTTAGGGTTCAATCAAAATTGCCCCAGTTATTTTCAATCGAGGCTCTTTTCTCTTTCATTTTGTTCTCTTTTTCGGCCTTCTGCCATTCTTTTGAACTTTCAAAAATTTGCCCCAGTTTATACTCAACCGAGGTTCTCTTTCCTTCTTTTCTTTTTTCCTGCTTTTGTTGATTTATTACTTTTCAGCTCTTGAGACTTTTCTTTCCTTTTCAACTCAAACTTGCCCCAGTGTGGGGTTTGCGATCCTCAGGGGTTGCCAAACGAAGTATTTTATTCTGAAGGCTCAAAAGGGATAACTAGGGATAAAATGTTCCAATGGAAAAGAAGAAGGCCTGACTTTTATTCCGTTCTTTACAATAATTCAGAAAAGAAACTTTCATTATCGCGAAATTTCTCGCATGTATCTGAATTAATTGATTGAGGAAGACTCTTATTCATCTGTATCTGTGAAGCATAGGTGATCCGCCGGACAAAACTCTTCCTTTTCTTTTCTCTTTCTTTCTTTTCTTTTCTTCTCTTTTTTTTTTTCAAAATTGAAGCCCAGGTAGGATCAAATTTCTCCAATTTGCAATTCTCTCTTTTCCTTTAATTTTAGCAATTTTGCTTTTCTCTTTCTTTTGAAAAATTTTCCAATCTCCCTCCCCAATGTGGGGTGCGATCGTAAGTGCCTTGTGAAAAGAACCATCGATTTTAGTTCAAATGATGATGCAAGGGGTAAAACAGTGTTTAGGTTGTAGAAACGATGGCCAAAGCATCATTCTTACGCTTCATGACAACCAAAGTAACGAATTGCTCAATGAAAATCCATTCTCTTTTGATATTTGAAAATTTTCCAATGTAAGGTAATGATCATTAAGGCTCTTCTTTGAAACAAAATTATTCTTTCAAAGGCTCAAATGAGAGAGCAAATGATAAAATCTGTATGGGTAGAGAAACGAACGCTAGGAGTATCATTCCAAATTTTCAAAACAAACAAGAATAATGCACCTTTTTGCTTTCACTGAGATGTGAGTTGAATCTATTTAGACACAGTAGCCATTTTTCAAGCAAAGAGTGCCCCAATTTGCAATTTATCAATCAATGTGACTGATTTTATTTCTTTTGGGTGCTTTTGTGAAGGAGAAAAGGTATCTCATTGGGCCTTTTGAGTGACCGATCAGTTTGAGTGGCTTCTTTTAATTCCGGGCACTCTTATTGTACAGTTTGGATCACTAATCTTGTGAATTGCCAGGCAAAGAAATCTCAACTTGGTCTTATTTCTTAAAATTCATCATGAAATCTCTAATGAGCAAGATACAAAATCAAATGTACATGAATATACACAAAACAATAATTGTTCAAAAACTTTACTGTGAAAAAGTTTAAAACAAAACTTCTCGTTCAATTATAATATAAATGAGAAGAAAAACTTCTAAAGAGCTCCACATATATACACTTTTTGACTCTCTTTCTTTTGGGACAAAAATGTATTAACAAGTCAAATATACAGAATTTTTCTTTGAAAAACAATTATGAAATCTCTCAGAGGCTTTAGCTTAGCCTTCAGATGGATCTTCCATGTTTTCATTGTAGGATCTGCCCAAGAATCAAATAATACTGGTAGTTCTCAAATTTTAGCAGACATAGAAAAATATTTTCACCTTATTAAAACATTTTTATGAATGCAGGGAAGGGGAGAAACAAAAGAAAAATACCCCGAGTTAGTAAGTAAAACTACAAAATCGGTATGCATGTCTTATGGGGGAGCCCTTTTATGCCAAGGGTAAGCCTAGTATGAAAATGCAATCCTCTAGGGTAGGCACTATACCATACCTGACGAATCCGATCAACTGATTGAGTGAAAAAAAATAATTTGAAAACTTGGCCAATTGGAGTGAGAAGAGACATTTGTCTTAAAAATGAGGACAAAGTCCGAATGGATTGCTTGTTTTGATCGACGCATGATGTGCAAAAGAGCTTGCTCTTGAAAGGGTTGCAATGTTTCGACCAATTTATTCAGTGAACCTTAGACTTAAACCCTAAAAGGGAATAAGCGGGTCAAATGGATAGGATGAAATTGTTGATTTATTCAAAATTGACTAGATTACCTTAAAAAGGGTAAAATGGTCAAATGCATTGAATGAAATTTGATTATTTATTCAAAAATCGACCAGATCACCCTAAAAAGGGTAAATTGGTCAAATGAATTGAATAAAATTAATAATTTATTCAAAAATCGACCAAATCACCCAAAAAGGGTAAATTAGTCAAATGAATTGATTGAAATTGATGATTTATTCAAAAATCGACCAAATCACCCTAAAAAGGGTAAATTGGTCAAATGAATTGAATAAAATTGATGGTTTATTCAAAAATGGGTTGAATTGTCTACCCATTGATAATTTTCAAAAATTCATTGTGATGCATTAGTCTATGAGCCTCCTAAAAATCAAAATTTGGCCTCAATACATTTATTGTCTCAAGAATGAGGAATCATTTGTGAATTTCTTTAAGTCAATGTCCTTTAAGCAAGGGATTTTTACCAACCATGTTAAAAAATGGCCAAAACATGATTGTTAGATGCTCATATTCTAATGCGTAAAGATTGCTTTGCCGTCTTCGAAAAGAGCGGGTCCTACCTTACCTCGTACACTACCCCTTCAAATAATACAAAAAATATAAACATGCACGTCTCATTGGATTATATATCCGAGACACAGGGCGGTTTAATCCTAGCACGGGATCCCCTAAATGGCATTCCCTTCTAGGGTTTATGCATGATGCCATTTATTAAAGCAATAAAACATGCAATTTAAATGGAAACGTGACCTAAGGAGCCCTTTATATGCCAGGATAGGCCTAAAATGATATGCCATTAATTTACGAATGGAATATACCAAAATTTCTAAACGTGCAATAGCCTATCTATAAGGGTAGGTCCTAAAAGAGGATCATGCCAGACCTCTTATTTCCTAATGTTTGTGAATGCAAAAGACAAGAGACAAGGAAACGTCAGTTCAACACATAATCACATAACACATTGGACAATTAGATGATATAAAGCAACAAAGATAAATAAGGAAAGAGGGGTAGAATCCCTCCCCTCGTGCTTAGTGTCCTTAATAGGGTAAGGTCGACTCTACCCTAAGCAATTCTAATATGGATGCATGAGGTTTGGTTCACTAATGCATCTAAACTCGATAAGGCTTCGGCTCCCAAGCCTTCAGACCTAAAGGCGAAGGGTCATCACTCCCAGGGCCTTCGGTCGGTGGTTCGAGTGATCCCTTAGGTAGCGCTATGGGCACAGAGCACACCATCCGCCTACGCAAGGCAATCGATCCTAATCCTACAAGGAGGTGTGAGAGACGCCCACGAAAAAGAAAAAAGATGGGGTAAATAAGACTATGCATGCACGTATGAGGTGCTTTCTTATTGAGGGGAGGGATTGTACCATTATATGCGGTCGAAGGTTCTAGGGTGACTACTCCCTACCCAATAATGCAAGCGCGATACAAATAATTCATCCATTCATTACATACATAGTGCGCGAGAAGCAATTGTACGCGTGATAGATGCAAAAACCCTAATAAAGAGAAAAAAGAGAAAAAAGGAAAAGAAGAATGCAACCTACTACTTCAAATGTGATATATATGAAGGTTGAAAGTAGAAAAGGTCGACTAAATCGGATGCTCGGATGCTTTAAGTCCCCAGTGGAGTCGCCAGCTGTCGCGCCCCATTTTTTAATAAGAAAAAAAAGTAAACGAGTTTAGGAAAAATGGCTTTTGATTCAATTTTTGATTGGACAATGAATTTTTGATTTACAAAGAGAATGAAAAACATGGGTCTAAATGTGACTTGAGAATGCGACAATTTGACCCAAAAATATAGTCTAAAAAAGGGTTTTTGAGTGAAAAATGGAGTCGCCACTTGGTATAAAATTAAGGTGTACCAAATCGCCTAAAAATGAATTTTTAAAGAAAAAATAGAAAAACCCTTTTTAAACGACTCCAAGTCTACGCAAATCAGAGAACAAGATTCGGGAGTCACATTTGAAGAAAGGGAAGGCAAGGATAAGAATCCAAGGCACCCTTTCAACCTAGCCAAGGCTAGTTGCGCGATTTAGTCAAAGATTTTCTTATTTTTTAGGGAATTTCGCCAATTTGATCCCTAAACATTTTCACTTAAACCAATTTCGTCCTTAATGAAATATTTTAACCAATTTAGTCCTTGAACTAGTTTTTTACTTCCAATGTAGGACTTTTGACAACATTTTACTCACTTCGCGTGGACCAACAGGGGTATAATTGTCACACTTGCTTAATCTGCTGCAATTATTCGAAAGACATTCCCGCCAATGCGATTCAGTTGCAAATCTTCCAAGCCTCTGCAACGCTTCTGTCTCCCCTCCGACAAGAGAGGCACTTGCTGCTGGCTTTCCATTCTGCCAGGAGGTAAGTTTGCAATAAAAAAATGAGTAAAACAACATGCATTCCATCTGCCCCCAGTATCCCCAACCCGTACAAATTTTTCTTTTTTTTTTTTATACAGAAACAGTTCCATATTACTAAATGCTCAATAGCCAGTTTTAGACAAGTTCGGAGTTCATCATTATTGAGGTTTGATTTACACCATGGATCCAAGTAAATAAATTTGCTCCGCAGCCCCACTCTATTCCCAAAATCCAAGCACAGTCAAGAATAAGCCCCCGTTCAAATAGACATTAGAAAGAAGCATAGACTGTCTAAACTCTTGAGACCCAAATCAACCAAGGACGGAATCTCCCCAGGCTCCACATCTCCCTTAGCAGGCAATCCTTTCACCTGATCCAGGGCCTCTATTGTCTTCCTAACCTCCAGTCCCTGCACTTTCTCCTTAAACCCGCCGTAGTTAGTCGGCATTTCCGTCAATTTAAAGGGCAAATCGTCAATATGATACAATGTGCTTCCCCAAAAGTACTTAACCTCCACTCCTTCCTCTTTCAACACCGCCTCGATATTATCCTCCGCCTTCACCTCGTCATGCGATACCTCCCTGTGGGCATACACAGCTTCCGCCCCAACGGCCTGCGCCAGCTCCACCAGTACAATCTCTGGCTTCCCAATTCTCACCACAAGATCAGACCCCTTAGCCTGCAGAGTTTTTCTCAAGTCGGCGACGGATTCAAGCAAGAAAGTGGCCCTAAACGGGCCAGTCTTATCGAACCCAGAAGAGGATTTCCCGTAGTCCCTCGGGTCGAAACAGTAGACGGGCAAGACTGACATGGACTCGTTGTTGGCAGAGTTGAGGCACTCATTGTCGTGTACCCGAAGGTCGTTGCGGAACCAAACGATTGAAGCACTGCGGAGGGTGGCGGCGTCAGAGGGGTCAGAAGGGTGGCGATCTTTTCCATGTGGAATCTATAAGTACTTTAACAAAAATTTCAACATCCCCTAACCTGTTCATGCCCCATCCCTGCTATACAATGCTGCCAAATTAAACCCTCCCTCCCTCAACCCCTTCCATTATCAATGCTTTTATCACCATTCCAACACACTAATGGCAGTCAACTCAAGCCCCTCATGCATACGGTTGATGAGGTTTATGTTTGAAGTGCAGACTTACTTGATCTTGTTGATGACTCCACTTGATCGTTGCCATCCTTGTCAGAATCGCCATTGTCCATTGCCTCTGATGGTCGCATTCCGTGTTCAATTCTGGCCTCCATCATCCGTTCACCTCAGCCCTAGTTCTAATCCCAATTTCCCCCAATTTTGTTCTGTTTTCCAAGGTTAATCGCATTGGCGGAGAATGTCTTTCGAATAATTGCAGCAGATTAAGTAAGTGTGACAATTATACCCCTGTTGGTCCACGCGAAGTGAGTAAAATGTTGTCAAAAGTCCTACATTGGAAGCAAAAAACTAGTTCAAGGACTAAATTGGTTAAAATATTTCATTAAGGACGAAATTGGTTTAAGTGAAAATGTTTAGGGACCAAATTGGCGAAATTCCCTATTTTTTAACCTAAAGATTTATCACATTTGGATGTACTATATGAATGCCTACCCTAGATCTAGGAGGGAATCGGAGGGTCGAAATGTATCTTCAAAGCTTATTTGGTACCAATCACATTAATTGTGACGCCCAATAAAGACTCTTTGAAGAAGTCACGAATAATGCAGGTCATGAGACTCGAAAGAAAGGAAAAGTAAAGAAAATATTAATATATCAATGTGTATGACCTAAAGGAATGCATCATAATGGGTGCGGGGGACTTATACTCGTGACTTTCAATGTTTCCTTTAATAGAGGGAATACGAGCGTGTTAATGCTAGGGAAGCCAAACTCGTCCATATCCCATATCCAATGGATTTTCCTAGTCTAATCAAGCAAATGTACTAACCTAGATCTAATGCTTAGATGAAATGCAAGTCTAATGTCATATTTCATACAAAGAGGTAAGTAATATACATATAAGGGAAAATATGGGGGAAGAGATATACGTATAAGGAGGGATGTCATGCAAAAAATGATAAAAGACCCTAAAAAGTGAAAAATATGCATGAGAATGTAATGTAGCCATACAAACATGATCTAGCGTAGGAAGTCCCTAAGGGTCTAGCATTGGATCAGCCCATGTCTACAATGTCCCACTAGCATTGGACTAGTAAGAAAAGTCGGAACAAAAGGCCACAACTAGCGTTGGACTAGTGTGGATTCGAGAAATGGACCACAACTAGCATTGGACTAGTGTGGTGACGTCACACATCGGTTACAATCAAATAAATCATGTAAGACCTAATAAAAGCATGTAAGCACATAAATCACATATAGCACATAACACATAAGCATGATATCTAGATGCAAGACCCTAAGAAAGCGGTAACACATAGCACATAGACATGCAAAACACGCATAAGACAAATAAAGCAAATAAAGCCCTAACTATTACATTCGGGGGAAGCCTACTACAATCTAAGAAGGGGAAAAGGACTTATAAAAGTAAATCCTAACTATTACATTGACTAGCTAAGACATATCTTCAAGAGAGGCGCCAAAACCTAGCTATTACAAATTGGGGTTCAAATGCCCTCGAATGACTTGCCAATTAAAGATGGCTAAATAAAAAGAAAGTGAAACAGGCAATTAAACATTAAAAAGGCGAATTAAAGCATGCATATTCACACATAGCACGTAGGAGCACGTAGGAGAAATAAAATCAAGAAGACAGAGGTTACCTCCCTTGCAATGGTAATGAAATGAAGGAAATATTAGCTTCAAAACAACAAAAAGGGTCAAGGCACCAATTAAATAGTAACGTATAAACAAAATCACCAAATCCCTCCCAATTGCAACTTAAATAAAATCAAATAATGCATAATTTCCAAGAAAAACTGAATTATTGATCAAATTTCTAGAATAGAAAAACTACCAAGGACCCCAGTTGCAAATATTAACCAATCACACAAACCCAATTAACATATTTTGGGAAATTCATGGGTCCAAGAGAAAAGAAAGGGTCAAGTAATGATTGAAATTGCAATTATTTTAGGATCTTATTGCAAGAAATTAAAACATAATTGGGCCATAGTAAGATAAAGGGAAACTTGGGGGGCCAAAGCGCAATTTTTGGAACATTTTCCATGCAAAAAATGCATGCAGAGCTATGGTACATTGCCAACAAACAAGAAAACGCCTCTGATACAAGCTTTCTGCAATTAAGGGAAATCAACGCAGCTTTCATGTTTACCCACTGATTTCCACCCTTTGATCAAAATTTTTCAACCCAAACATTAGAACCTTAGTCTAAGAAACCAGATTAATAGCAACATTCAGCGTTCAGCCATACAAGACTCAAATTGAGATCATCCAAAGACAAGTTTTCCTTCATTTCTGGGTTCTTTACCGCAGCTTTGCAGCTTATTATTCTTGTCAATCAATCATGAAGGTAGTTAATATAGACTCATCAGCTAGTGCACCACTAATATACCAAACTCTAGTATAAAATCTGCTGAAGGTACAACGGAAACTCCACTGGATATATGGAGCTCAACATGGGAATAGCTTCCTGGAGCTCAACATGGAATCATTGAAAGCTACTCTATCCTATATCATTAGAAATCAAGTGAAAGGAAACATAAAACCCAAGGACAGAACGTTTCCTGGGCAAGATCAAACCAACATAGCAACGCCATACTTCATGCCAAGGATGATTCCAAACACATATATAGCAGAAAGAGATGCAAGACACTACGAACATCTACGGCCCACGATGCAACTGGAAGCAAAAATGTAGCATAGGCCTAAGGGGAGAAATTTAAGGCCAACATACACATGGCATATCCCACCCGATGTCAAATAAATCACGTTTCAAACAACCAAGAGTTCTAGCATCAAGACTGCTCCATTGCAGCAGAAAAGAAAAGAGTTCCAATCTTTGTTATGGCAACTCCCGGACCTTCAAAAATGATTCTAAATATTTAGAGTAGACTATGACCCAGACAAATCTTAAACTCACTCGAATACAACAGGTGAGAACCTAAAACCATGGAGGGAACGAAGATTTGACTAGCTTTTGTGGCGATCCCACTTCCCCCTAAGGCGAACCAAAGGGTTGGCGGGCCGTCTGCCCAACTCTCGCCAGGACTCACGCAAGCATTCTAACACAAATCCTTTCGAAGGATAACTTAATCTATGATAAAACAATTTTTCCCAAATAGGATCATCCTTAAATCCACATTAACTTCAGAGATAGCAATGATAAATTAGCCAGTCAAGGCTCTTAAACGTCCCACGTACTGCGTACCAAAGTATAAAGTCGTACCAATCCGGATAGATAAATACACAACTCTCTATTTCAAACTTACAAGCCAAGTAATTGAATTAGGGTTTACACATTTTCCAGCTTCAAGTGGCAACCCAAAAGAAAAGGGCATTATCTCAAATAACACATTACAGCCCACAGAATAAGTTATAGTATTCAAATACAATCCAAAAGGAAAACATAAGTAAGCATCCAGCTTTCAGTTTCCAGAACCTGTTAAGGAAAACAATAAACGTGGGGTGAGCTAAAGCTCAGTGGTGCCCCAAGACATGCACTCACATAAATCAAACAACAGATAACAATTTAAACAAATTTAATCAATTAAGAAAGCGTATAACTGTGACAGCCCCACCTCCCCTAAGGTGAACCAAAGAGGTTAGCAGACTGCCTGCCCAGCTCTCGCCAGGACTAACGGTGCAATATAAAGCGATCTATCACGTTCTGAAACTTATAATGCGCGCAAACAAGGCAAAAGGGCAAAATAACCCAAAATAAAAGAAATGAAATCCAGAGTCGGCCATGAATAGTAACCGACCCGTCCGAAACCCAACCAAACATCAAAATACATATACAACATAACATTAACCATTTACAAGCCACAATGGCATTTAAAAGTGATACACAAGTCACTACATATGTGGGTTGCCAAAACAAAAGTGAAAACGACCCTAATGATACATTTAGGGTCCCACTTTATATACAATACAAAAGAGGCATTCATCTAGTTTATTCGGCAACCATTTAACAAAATTCATTCCAAAAGAGTCATATTCCTGTAAGGAAAACAAAAGAAACGGGGTGAGCTAAATGCCCAGTGAGAATACAACCACCATAGCAACTAAGATCACATAAGTATAACCATTCAGTTCAAGTATGCAAATAAGAAGTAAATCAGATCAGTGAAAGGATACGGACGGCTCTCAAGAGCCCATTTCCACGCTTATTTCTTGATCCAACCTCATTGACCCTCCGTCAATGTTAAGTATAACCAACCGTAGACAACTCTTTACTTCCATTCCTTCCACCCAACATTCCCCAACCGGGCCCGCACTCCATTCAGTCATTTTGGTAATACTCGAGTTTACCGGAATCAAGAGTCTCATTACTACAAGATTCCCCAGTACAGTCCCCGTGGCATGTCAATTATCACGACCAAGCCTTCGCCGGCTCGATCCAATTGACTACCTAACGGAGTTGAGCTCAGTGATACAGTAAGGTCGTTGGACATTCGTCCAAACAACACCAAATCAGTTTCCATGAAATGGAATGCAATAACTCATATATCAAGTTCAGTAAGACAGTGAAGCAGTAGACAATCAGTGATACTATCAAAAGGGGTGAGGGCGGTCAAGTACACCCTCACCTTAATCAATTACAATATCCAAATAAGCCTTCAAGGCAACACAACCACATATAGCAAAGCCACATTAGAACATTTAAGTGAGTAGTATACTCACCAATCACGTAAGTGATACTTCATGCACCGCCGTTAAACGAACGTCGTGCACCAACGTCACTTCCTAGAACATGCAAACAAATGCAATGAGACTCGATAACGAGTCATATAGCCATACCAATTATAACCCTAATAGGGTTTCATATGCATAAATAAGCATTATAGGTAACCAGAAATTAAGAAATGACATTAGCTTAGGCTTTAACAAAAAAACAGTTTTCATCATACTTTTGCGGTAATGGTACAAAATGCCCTACGCTTATCGGATGAGGGTGTAAGACCCACCATCTCGAAGCTAAAAGACAGGGCTACAACAATGTAGAAGGCCACTCAGTCCAAATCCTAGCACAACTAGGTCAAAAATGCAGATTACCAAACCAGAACCGCAATTGCAGGTTCCCAAATCGTACTATGCTGTAATTAGTCTATTTCAGTCTACACAAGTCCAAATGCATTGATTCCAAAGGCATATGATAGCTAATACATCCAGCTACATTTCATCAGAAGACACCAACAACAAAATCCAAGCCAATTCCAGTAAAAATGGCCAATTACTAGTGCAGTTTTCGCATTCTGATCAACCCAGAACAGCAACAGTAAAATCGACATATCTCACTCTACACTAATCCAAATGACCTGAAATTTTGCAGGCACTTCAAAATCATCAATACCTACAACTTTCATGTTTTGAGCAAAGTCCAATTCGGCCTCTAACCCTATGATCCAAAACCGGACAGAATTAGGGGTTATCAACCCTAACTTTTCTCATTTCAATCCAAACCCAAAATTGATTGCAATTATCAATAATTCACACCTACTAGAGTCATTATAAGCCATTGCTAATCATCAAAAATAGCCACAACATCCCATTCATATTAAACCAGAAAATTCCTCAATAAAATAAAAACTTCACTAAATCACTTCAAATCAAGAAATAAATCACAAAAGGCTTCACTATCACTACCATTAGGCACAATTTAAGCATCATTAGGTGTAAGGGAATAGTCAATCATCACTTACCTAAGAAACAAGAGAAGAGGAGTTGTAGACCACCTTAGTTCTTCCAAAAACTTCACCAAACTCACCACCAACACCAAATGGAAAAGTTGTATGGAATGGAAACTAGTTTATGTGATTGATTTAGATGATTTAAGCTAGTGGAAAGCTTGAAGTTGGAAGAAGTTTTTCTCCTTCTTTGTTAGAGAGAGAGGGCCGGCTATGGTGAAGAAAAAAATGAGGGAATTTTACTGAATTTTGGAGATATTTAACTAAATGGGTCAAAAGGTCAAAAAGTGGAATAGTAACTCTTAAACTTCAACCCATAAAATAGTGACACTTGTCACACCATTAATGCAATCTTATCACTTCTTTTTCCTCTCACATCAATCAAATCTCACTCTCTACTTATCTCTTAACACCCGATAAATTTTACACAGTATCCGAAACTTAACCTTATTGGCCGAATTTTTCCGAACTTTTCGCACTAGTGGGTCCCACGTCCATTATATATTCTTAATTTTTCAAAAACTCTCCAATACTAGAAAAATTATCTAAAAACTATAATTGCTCATAAAATCCACCAAGAAAATATTTCTAAGCCAGAAAATGCAGAAAACATGCAATTAAGGGAACTAAAACCCTAGGAAAATGATTAGGGTTTTTACGAGTTCTCACACTCTCTCCCCCTTAAAAGAATTTCGTCCTCGAAATTTCTCACCTTAATTCCCGAAAAGGTTTGGGTACTTTTTCTGCATTTCCTCTTCCATTTCCCAAGTAGCTTCCTCAACT
Organism: Coffea arabica; assembly: GCF_036785885.1. NCBI lineage: Eukaryota > Viridiplantae > Streptophyta > Magnoliopsida > Gentianales > Rubiaceae > Coffea > Coffea arabica. The sequence continues at coordinate 22,365,224 of NC_092316.1, forward strand.
CCGTGGTTTCTCCACAGCACCTTTACTAATGGAATCTTCTTGTTGCGAAGCTCTTTGACCTTCCGATCAAGTACCTGGACCGGTTTCTCTTCAGAGGCCAGTGATTCATCTACCTCGATATCCTCCAGTTGCAATACATGGGATGGGTCAGGATGGTACTTCTTTAGCATCGAGACGTGAAATACATCGTGGATTCGAGAGAGACTGGACGGTAGTTCCAATCGATACGCGACCGCTCCTACCCTTTGCAGGATCTTGTAGGGTCCGACGTACCGCGGTTGAAGTTTCTTTCCTTTGCCCGCTGTGATACTTCGTAAGGGTGTGATCTTGAGAAATACGTAGTCTCCAACTTCAAACTCCAAGTCTTTTCTTCGATTATCAGCGTAGCTCTTTTGTCGGCTTTGAGCTGTTTGGATTCGTTGCCGTATCAACTTGACCTTCTCCTGAGCCTCTTCCATCCATGGAATAGTTGCTGGGTCTAGAGCTTTCTTTTCACCAACTTCATCCCAGTAAATCGGCGACCGGCACTTGCGTCCGTATAGGGCTTCATACGGAGCCATTTGAATCGACGAATGGAAGCTGTTGTTGTACACAAACTCTACCAAGGTCATGTGTTGACCCCAGTTGCCACCAAAATCCAGAATGCATGTTCGCAGCAAGTCCTCGAGAGTTTGAATTGTCCGTTCTGACTGGCCATCCGTCTGAGGATGATAGGTCGTGCTCAAATTGAGTTTAGTCCCCAGGGTTTCTTGAAACTTCTGCCAAAATCGAGATACAAACCGTGGATCCCGGTCGGAGACGATGTTCACAGGAACACCGTGTAGTCTTACTATCTCGTCCATGTACAGTCGGGCCAACTTATCCATTGAATACTTCATGTTCACCGGCAAGAAATGGGCCGATTTGGTTAATCGATCCACGATCACCCAAACGGCATCATGTCCTCTTTGCGTCCTCGGTAAACCTGAAACGAAGTCCATTGTGATGTTTTCCCACTTCCATTCGGGTATCTCTAAGGGTTGTAACAGACCCGATGGTTTTTGATGCTCTGCTTTCACCTGTTGGCAAATGAGACATTTCTGCACGTACTGAGCGATCTCCTTCTTCATATTGTCCCACCAATAGGTTCCTTTCAGGTCTTGATACATTTTGCTGCTACCCGGATGGATTGTATACTTGGACCGATGAGCTTCCTCCAGAATCTCTGCTTTCGACGACTCATCCTTGGGTACCACTACTCGATTTCGATACTTCAAAATGCCCTCAGAACTCAAATTGAAGTCCGTAGTTTCTCCCTTTTCCACTTTCTCTCTCCACTTCTGTACCATCAAATCTTCACCTTGCGCCCCTTTGATGCGTTCCAGTAGAGCGGAGGTCACCCTAACATTGCCAAATATCACCTTATGGCTCCCAAGACAGGGTCTCCACTCGCACACGGATTCTAATAAATCCCACTCCTTAATCATTAACCCCGCTACTTGCACTTTACGACTCAAAGCATCAGCTACTACATTCGCCTTTCCCGGATGGTAGTTGATTGTACATTCGTAGTCCTCCAGAAATTCCATCCATCGCCGTTGTCTCATGTTCAATTCCTTCTGGGAGAAGAGGTACCTAAGACTTTTGTGATCCGAGTACACTTCAAAGGTCACCTTATATAGGTAATGCCTCCACTTTTTCAGAGCAAAGACGACTGCAGCTAGCTCCAGATCGTGAGTCGGATAGTTCTGCTCGTGAAGCTTCAATTTTCTAGAGGCAAACGAAATCACATTCCGGTTCTGCATCAAAACGCACCCCAGGCCTTCTCGCGACGCGTCCGCATAAACCGCAAACCCGTCCACTCCATTTGACAAGACCAGTACCGGAGCCATGGTCAATCTTCTCTTTAATTCTTGAAAACTTGTTTCGCATCGGCCGTTCCAGATAAACTGGCCATGCTTCTTCGTCAGGTCAGTTAGAGGTCCTGCTAGTTTGGAAAAATCTTTAATGAACCTTCGGTAGTACCCAGCTAGCCCTAGAAAGCTGCGAATTTCCGTGGGGTTTTCTGGCCTCTTCCAATTTGTCACGGCCTCTACCTGCGCCGGGTCCACCGAAATACCTTCGTGGGAGATCACGTGCCCTAGGAATGCTACTTTCTCCAACCAGAACTCGCATTTACTAAACTTGGCGTACAGCTGATGTTCCCTCAATGTCTGCAATACCACTCTCAAATGCTCCTCATACTCCTCGCGTGTCTTAGAGTAGACCAAAATGTCATCGATAAACACAACAACAAATCGGTCTAGATAGGGTTTAAAAACCCTATGCATTAGGTCCATGAAGGCGGCGGGAGCATTGGTCAGTCCAAAGGGCATAACGGCGAACTCGTAATGCCCGTATCTCGAGTTGAAGGCAGTTTTCGGAATGTCCTCCTTCCTAATCAACAACTGATAGTATCCTTGTCGGAGGTCCAACTTGGAGAAGACCACTGCTCCTTGCAGCTGGTCAAACAACTCGTCGATGTGGGGCAGTGGATATTTATTCTTGATTGTAACATTGTTCAGACCCCGATAGTCAATGCACATCCTCAAGGTTCCGTCCTTTTTCTTCACAAATAGGACAGGAGCCCCCCAAGGAGACCCACTCTCGTGAATGAATCCCCGCTCCAAAAGATCTTGTAATTGCAACTTAAGTTCCTTAAGTTCTGCAGGCGCCATTCAGTAAGGGGTTTTTGAGATAGGTGAGGTTCCAGGTAAAAGATCTATTCGGAATTCTATCTCCCTTTCCGGAGGTAAGGCTACTAACTCATCAGGAAATACATCCGAAAATTCCCTCACTATGGCCACGTCTTCCAGTTTTAACTTATCCGTAAGGGTATTAATCAAAAATGCCAAAAATCCTTGCGCCCCTCTACTTATCAGTTTCCTAGCTCGAATGCCCGAAATTAGAGCAGATGAGGCTAACCTACCCCTTATATCCAATCTCAAAGTTGCCTCACCAGGAATGCGAAACTCTACTACTTTCGTTTTACAATCCAGTTGGGCGTTATATTTGGCTAGCCAATCCATACCCAGAATCACATCGTACCCCTTAATGGACAAGCTAATCAGGTCTCCTAAAAATCTCCTTTCACCTACCCAAACATCGCAATCCCTATAAACCATACTAGTCACCAAACGTTGATTCCCCGTAGGTGTACTAACTTTTAGGTCATATGGTAAACTAGCAGGTTTTATATCGATGCCACACATGAAATCAGGGTTAACAAACGAATGAGTGGCACCAGGATCAATTAAAACTTTGGCAAAGCGGTGGAAAATAGGGATCGTACCTTCTACAACCTCGGAAGACTCTGGGACCTGATGGGGCTCTAAGGAATACACCCTAGCTGGAACTTTAGGTTTGGATCCGTCTCCCTTGGCTGGTCCAGTATTGGTCCTTGACGATGGTTGGCTCCCCTTTCCGTCTTGTTTCAGGACCGGGCATGTAGCCAATTGGTGGTCTGCACTTCCACATCGCAGACATTTGCCCTGTTTCCTCCAGCAATTATCTTCGGAGTGGTTTGCTTTGCCACAATGCCCACAGGGACCACGAGGTGCCGAAGCCGAGCCACTCTGAGCATTTCCCCTTTGTCCTCGCCCAGCTTGACTACCCCTGAATGGAGTCCCTCTGCCTAACCCAGAATGTCGACCACCACCCATTCCGCGTCCAAATTTAGAGGGAGTGCTCTTCTCACCTTGTCCAGACGTACTCCCAGGAAAGCCACGCTTCTTAGCCTGGAAGTTTCGGACCTGCAACCGTGCACTTTCAACTCGTTGGGCTTTTTCCATTGCCTCGCTAAACGTAGTGATTTGAGCCGCCGTGAGGTCTTTCTGAATCTCAACGTTCAAGCCCTGAATAAAGCGCATAATTCGCCTTTGCTCAGTCATGATTAGCTCAGGCGCGAATTTGGACAGGCGGGTGAACTGACTCTCATATTCCGCCACAGTCTGAGCCCCTTGCCGGAGCCGGATAAACTCGTCCTCCTTCCTCTCCTGGACTAGAGGAGGGAAAAACTTTGCATTAAATTCCCGGATGAAGTTCACCCAAGTCCTAGGTGTCTGCTCCCGCTCCCATTTCTGTCTAATTACGTTCCACCAGGAACGGGTAGCCCCCTCAAGTTGAAACACGGCAAAAGTCACCTGCCGTTCGTCTGGGTAATGTAAAGCGGCAAATATATCAACCATCTTCTCAAGCCATTTCTCAGCAACATCAGGGTCGGGTCCCCCAACAAACTTTGGCGGGAAAAACTTCTGAAAATGTTCTAGAGCTCTATCTTCGCTCTCGATATGATGGCCAGGGTTTCCGGGGTTAGGGTTTGGGTTCTGGCCCTGTTGTTGCACTACTTGTGCTAGTAGGTTTGTCATTTGCTGCATAGCGGCAGATATTTGTACATTCGGGTCTATTTGCGGTCCAGGATTGGGTCCAGTAGAGATTTCCCCCGTTTCCCTAACCGGTGTGGGTTGTCTAGTTCCGCGCCCACGTCCCCGACCACTCCGTGTACCTTCCATGAGTTTTACTCGGTCTAGGCAAGAATACTAAACCAAAGTAGTAACAAGACATATAAGTAACACTTAAACTTTGCACAATAACACGTATTTATACAGTCCAATCATGAACACAAACACACATATATACAAGCCAAACACATATATACAATCAGTCAAGTCAAGTACGGCCAAAGCACGTACAAACACAAATGATCCACCCTAAGGATGGCCTATCAAAAGAGATTTACACGTAGCCAACCCATATCCAAAACGGTTACGTAAGGCTCTATCCCTATCCCTATGTACATACCAAAACCACCAACTATCCAAAAGGTGCCTAAAGATTAAGGCCTAGTCAGTCGCCGGGGTCTGGGATCCAGGCGACGGGGTAGACTCCTCCCCAGCCTCGGCCCCAGCACACGAGGCCTCATCGCTAGACTCCTCGAGCCCGTCGTCGCACAAATTAAGGATCGCCTCAGCACGACCCCTGACTTTGCGAGCTCGCTTAACCTCGCGCTCGCGTGCATCCCTCAGTTGGTCGCATAGATCATCAACTCTGTCCTCGACCTCGTGCACGTCATACTCTAGCTCCTTGATGCGTGCAGCCTGCTTCTCGTTGGTTGCCTTAACCTGAGTCACCTCAGCTTCCAGCTTAGCAACCCCAGCTTCCAACTTAGCGTTATCCTTAGCAAGCTCTTCACGCTCCTTTGCCACAGCCAAAACTAAGGCGTTCGGGTAAGCATAAGTATCACGGCACTCACACCGTCGAAGGCGGTTGGCCGAGCTCCAACGCACCACGGCCCCCTTCTGCCTGATCTGATATGGGATCACGGGGAGTGCTCTGGGAGGTCTCACTCCCGAAAGACTAGCACTAGGGTCACCACTCGCATCCATCCTATAGCAAAGGAAGAAATAACATGAATACACTTAATAGGTATAAGCAATAGAATCCTCAAGTCAAGCACTTCTATTACACCCAGGCTAATTCAAACCTAGGCTCTGATACCACCTGTGACAGCCCCACCTCTCCTAAGGCGAACCAAAGAGGTTAGCGGACTGCCTGCCCAGCTCTCGCCAGGACTAACGGTGCAGTATAAAGCGATCTATCACGTTCTGAAACTTATAATGCGCGCAAACAAGGCAAAAGGGCAAAATAACCCAAAATAAAAGAAATGAAATCCAGAGTCGGCCATGAATAGCAACCGACCCGTCCGAAACCCGACCAAACATCTAAATACATATACAACATAACATTAACCATTTACAAGCCACAATGGCATTTAAAAGTGATACACAAGTCACTACATATGTGGGTTGCCAAAACAAAAGTGAAAACGGCCCTAATGATACATTTAGGGTCCCACTTTATATACAATACAAAAGAGGCATTCATCTAGTTCATTCGGCAACCATTTAACAAAATTCATTCCAAAAGATTCATATTCCTGTAAGGAAAACAAAAGAAACGGGGTGAGCTAAATGCCCAGTGAGAATACAACCACCATAGCAACTAAGATCACATAAGTATAACCATTCAGTTCAAGTATGCAAATAAGAAGTAAATCAGATCAGTGAAAGGATACGAACGGCTCTCAAGAGCCCATTTCCACGCTTATTTCTTGATCCAACCTCATTGACCCTCCGTCAATGTTAAGAATAACCAACCGTAGACAACTCTTTACTTCCATTCCTTCCACCCAACATTCCCCAACCGGGCCCGCACTCCATTCAGTCATTTTGGTAATACTCGAGTTTACCGGAATCAAGAGTCTCATTACTACAAGATTCCCCAGTACAGTCCCCATGGCATGTCAATTATCACGACCAAGCCCTTGCCGGCTCGATCCAATTGACTACCTAACGGAGTTGAGCTCAGTGATACAGTAAGGTCGTTGGACATTCGTCCAAACAACACCAAATCAGTTTCCATGAAATGGAATGCAATAACTCATATATCAAGTTCAGTAAGACAGTGAAGCAGTAGACAATCAGTGATACTATCAAAAGGGGTGAGGGCGGTCAAGTACACCCTCACCTTAATCAATTACAATATCCAAATAAGCCTTCAAGGCAACACAACCACATATAGCAAAGCCACATTAGAACATTTAAGTGAGTAGTATACTCACCAATCACGTAAGTGATACTTCATGCACCGCCGTTAAACGAACGTCGTGCACCAACGTCACTTCCTAGAACATGCAAACAAATGCAATGAGACTCGATAACGAGTCATATAGCCATACCAATTATAACCCTAATAGGGTTTCATATGCATAAATAAGCATTATAGGTAACAAGAAATTAAGAAATGACATTAGCTTAGGCTTTAACAAAAAAACCGTTTTCATCATACTTTTGCGGTAATGGCACAAAATGCCCTACGCTTATCGGATGAGGGTGTAAGACCCACCATCTCGAAGCTAAAAGACAGGGCTACAACAATGTAGAAGGCCACTCAGTCCAAATCCTAGTACAACTAGGTCAAAAATGCAGATTACCAAACCAGAACCGCAATTGCAGGTTCCCAAATCGTACTATGCTGTAATTAGTCTATTTCAGTCTACACAAGTCCAAATGCATTGATTCCAAAGGCATATGATAGCTAATACATCCAGCTACATTTCATCAGAAGACACCAACAACAAAATCCAAGCCAATTCCAGTAAAAATGGCCAATTACTAGTGCAGTTTTCGCATTCTGATCAACCCAGAACAGCAACAGTAAAATTGACATATCTCACTCTACACTAATCCAAATGACCTGAAATTTTGCAGGCACTTCAAAATCATCAATACCTACAACTTTCATGTTTTGAGCAAAGTCCAATTCGGCCTCTAACCCTATGATCCAAAACCGGACAGAATTAGGGGTTATCAACCCTAACTTTTCTCATTTCAATCCAAACCCAAAATTGATTGCAATTATCAATAATTCACACCTACTAGAGTCATTATAAGCCATTGCTAATCATCAAAAATAGCCACAACATCCCATTCATATTAAACCAGAAAATTCCTCAATAAAATAAAAACTTCACTAAATCACTTCAAATCAAGAAATAAATCACAAAAGGCTTCACTATCACTACCATTAGGCACAATTTAAGCATCATTAGGTGTAAGGGAATAGTCAATCATCACTTACCTAAGAAACAAGAGAAGAGGAGTTGTAGACCACCTTAGCTCTTCCAAAAACTTCACCAAACTCACCACCAACACCAAATGGAAAAGTTGTATGGAATGGAAACTAGTTTATGTGATTGATTTAGATGATTTAAGCTAGTGGAAAGCTTGAAGTTGGAAGAGGTTTTTCTCCTTCTTTGTTAGAGAGAGAGGGCCGGCTATGGTGAAGAAAAAAATGAGGGAATTTTACTGAATTTTGGAGATATTTAACTAAATGGGTCAAAAGGTCAAAAAGTGGAATAGTAACTCTTAAACTTCAACCCATAAAATAGTGACACTTGTCACACCATTAATGCAATCTTATCACTTCTTTTTCCTCTCACATCAATCAAATCTCACTCTCTACTTATCTCTTAACACCCGATAAATTTTACACAGTATCCGAAACTTAACCTTATTGGCCGAATTTTTCCGAACTTTTCGCACTAGTGGGTCCCACGTCCATTATATATTCTTAATTTTTCAAAAACTCTCCAATACTAGAAAAATTATCTAAAAACTATAATTGCTCATAAAATCCACCAAGAAAATATTTCTAAGCCAGAAAATGCAGAAAACATGCAATTAAGGGAACTAAAACCCTAGGAAAATGATTAGGGTTTTTACGAGTTCTCACACTCTCTCCCCCTTAAAAGAATTTCGTCCTCGAAATTTCTCACCTTAATTCCCGAAAAGGTTTGGGTACTTTTTCTGCATTTCCTCTTCCATTTCCCAAGTAGCTTCCTCAACTCCGTGGTTTCTCCACAGCACCTTTACTAATGGAATCTTCTTGTTGCGAAGCTCTTTGACCTTCCGATCAAGTACCTGGACCGGTTTCTCTTCAGAGGCCAGTGATTCATCTACCTCGATATCCTCCAGTTGCAATACATGGGATGGGTCAGGATGGTACTTCTTTAGCATCGAGACGTGAAATACATCGTGGATTCGAGAGAGACTGGACGGTAGTTCCAATCGATACGCGACCGCTCCTACCCTTTGCAGGATCTTGTAGGGTCCGACGTACCGCGGTTGAAGTTTCTTTCCTTTGCCCGCTGTGATACTTCGTAAGGGTGTGATCTTGAGAAATACGTAGTCTCCAACTTCAAACTCCAAGTCTTTTCTTCGATTATCAGCGTAGCTCTTTTGTCGGCTTTGAGCTGTTTGGATTCGTTGCCGTATCAACTTGACCTTCTCCTGAGCCTCTTCCATCCATGGAATAGTTGCTGGGTCTAGAGCTTTCTTTTCACCAACTTCATCCCAGTAAATCGGCGACCGGCACTTGCGTCCGTATAGGGCTTCATACGGAGCCATTTGAATCGACGAATGGAAGCTGTTGTTGTACACAAACTCTACCAAGGTCATGTGTTGACCCCAGTTGCCACCAAAATCCAGAATGCATGTTCGCAGCAAGTCCTCGAGAGTTTGAATTGTCCGTTCTGACTGGCCATCCGTCTGAGGATGATAGGTCGTGCTCAAATTGAGTTTAGTCCCCAGGGTTTCTTGAAACTTCTGCCAAAATCGAGATACAAACCGTGGATCCCGGTCGGAGACGATGTTCACAGGAACACCGTGTAGTCTTACTATCTCGTCCATGTACAGTCGGGGCAACTTATCCATTGAATACTTCATGTTCACCGGCAAGAAATGGGCCGATTTGATTAATCGATCAACGATCACCCAAACGGCATCATGTCCTCTTTGCGTCCTCGGTAAACCTGAAACGAAGTCCATTGTGATGTTTTCCCACTTCCATTCGGGTATCTCTAAGGGTTGTAACAGACCCGATGGTTTTTGATGCTCTGCTTTCACCTGTTGGCAAATGAGACATTTCTGCACGTACTGAGCGATCTCCTTCTTCATATTGTCCCACCAATAGGTTCCTTTCAGGTCTTGATACATTTTGCTGCTACCCGGATGGATTGTATACTTGGACCGATGAGCTTGCTCCAGAATCTCTGCTTTCGACGACTCATCCTTGGGTACCACTACTCGGTTTCGATACTTCAAAATGCCCTCAGAACTCAAATTGAAGTCCGTAGTTTCTCCCTTTTCCACTTTCTCTCTCCACTTCTGTACCATCAAATCTTCACCTTGCGCCCCTTTGATGCGTTCCAGTAGAGCGGAGGTCACCCTAACATTGCCAAATATCACCTTATGGCTCCCAAGACAGGGTCTCCACTCGCACACGGATTCTAATAAATCCCACTCCTTAATCATTAACCCCGCTACTTGCACTTTACGACTCAAAGCATCAGCTACTACATTCACCTTTCCCGGATGGTAGTTGATTGTACAGTCGTAGTCCTCCAAAAATTCCATCCATCGCCGTTGTCTCATGTTCAATTGCTTCTGGGAGAAGAGGTACCTAAAACTTTTGTGATCCGAGTACACTTCAAAGGTCACCTTATATAGGTAATGCCTCCACTTTTTCAGAGCAAAGACGACTGCAGCTAGCTCCAGATCGTGAGTCGGATAGTTCTGCTCGTGAAGCTTCAATTTTCTAGAGGCAAACGAAATCACCTTCCGGTTCTGCATCAAAACGCACCCCAGGCCTTCTCGCGACGCGTCCGCATAAACCGCAAACCCGTCCACTCCATTTGACAAGACCAGTACCGGAGCCATGGTCAATCTTTTCTTTAATTCTTGAAAACTTGTTTCGCATCGGCCGTTCCAGATAAACTGGCCATGCTTCTTCGTCAGGTCAGTTAGAGGTCCTGCTAGTTTGGAAAAATCTTTAATGAACCTTCGGTAGTACCCAACTAGCCCTAGAAAGCTGCGAATTTCCGTGGGGTTTTCTGGCCTCTTCCAATTTGTCACGGCCTCTACCTGCGCCGGGTCCACCGAAATACCTTCGTGGGAGATCACGTGCCCTAGGAATGCTACTTTCTCCAACCAGAACTCGCATTTACTAAACTTGGCGTACAGCTGATGTTCCCTCAATGTCTGCAATACCACTCTCAAATGCTCCTCATACTCCTCGCGTGTCTTAGAGTAGACCAAAATGTCATCGATAAACACAACAACAAATCGGTCTAGATAGGGTTTAAAAACCCTATGCATTAGGTCCATGAAGGCGGCGGGAGCATTGGTCAGTCCAAAGGGCATAACGGCGAACTCGTAATGCCCGTATCTCGAGTTGAAGGCAGTTTTCGGAATGTCCTCCTTCCTAATCAACAACTGATAGTATCCTTGTCGGAGGTCCAACTTGGAGAAGACCACTGCTCCTTGCAGCTGGTCAAACAACTCGTCGATGTGGGGCAGTGGATATTTATTCTTGATTGTAACATTGTTCAGACCCCGATAGTCAATGCACATCCTCAAGGTTCCGTCCTTTTTCTTCACAAATAGGACAGGAGCCCCCCAAGGAGACCCACTCTCGTGAATGAATCCCCGCTCCAAAAGATCTTGTAATTGCAACTTAAGTTCCTTAAGTTCTGCAGGCGCCATTCAGTAAGGGGTTTTTGAGATAGGTGAGGTTCCAGGTAAAAGATCTATTCGGAATTCTATCTCCCTTTCCGGAGGTAAGGCTACTAACTCATCAGGAAATACATCCGAAAATTCCCTCACTATGGCCACGTCTTCCAGTTTTAACTTATCCGTAGGGGTATTAATCAAAAATGCCAAAAATCCTTGCGCCCCTCTACTTATCAGTTTCCTAGCTCGAATGCCCGAAATTAGAGCAGATGAGGCTAACCTACCCCTTATATCCAATCTCAAAGTTGCCTCACCAGGAATGCGAAACTCTACTACTTTCGTTTTACGGGTTCTCACAGTTTGTATATGTTTATGGAACCCTATTGGGGTCATATTTGGCATTGATTTATGATTCTTTATCGAGTCTCATTGTACTTGTTTACATGTTTTAAGGCTTACTCTTATTCCGGTCATTTCCTAGCTAACTTTTGTACTTGTACTACTTTGAGCCTAGTGAACGGCTTTTGGGAAATGAGATGAATTTTGTGTGAGATGTTGGGACTGAATTGAGGAAATAATGAAGCCATGATGGCTGGAAACTAGGTAAACACAAGGGTTATGCTGCCGAAATTTTATTGGATTTACTTGTGATTTGAGCAAAGGACTTTTGGGTTGTTTGTGCCTAGGTCTTCATGTTACCTTTTCGTTTTCAAGAAAATCATGTTTTCCACCCTTGCATTAGTAATTATTTGGCGAGGCATACGACTGGTAGTCGAGCCTCATGTGCATTTTGTTTACTCGATTATGGATGTGAAACCTTCAATTGGTTTATTTTGGCTATTTTAGGGTTTCTTGGCGATTAAGGCCAATCTGAAGTAAAAACTTTTGAAGTTGAGCCGGTGAGTGTACCACTCCCCTTCATTGCTGTTTAACTTGATTTTTGCTCTGCAATCTGTTTATTTGTTCGAGACGAGGGTGTACTTTATCACACTCGTTCTCTAGTCTGATCATATGCCAATTTACTATGCAAAATTTGAATCTGTTATCTATGTCTGCATCTGTTCGGATTTCTATGACCTATGAGCTCAATCCTGTGGCTAAGTTATTCGAGTCGGGCCGGCAAGGGCCTGGACGGTAGTCTGTTCGGGGATTTTGGGTATTGAGACCCTTGATTCCGGGTATACTCGAGTATTACCATTTTGTTCGTTTGAGGTGAGCGGGCCCGGTAAAGGGGTGTTTGGTGGACGGAATTCGGTGATAAGAGAGGTCTACGGACGCGTTGGTTCTATATACGTTGACGGAGAGTCAACCGGTTTGGATCAAGTACTGCGCTGGAAATTTGGCTCCTGAGAGCCACCCGTATCCTTCTGATTTGAATCATTGGTTCCTTTGCTTTACATCTGACATGTGTGTCTGATTTGTTAAATGTGAAATGCCATGATTTTAATGCTATCTGTTGTTTGGTACCTCATTGAACGCAAGCTCACTGCTTTCTGTTCCTTTTGTTTTCCTTACAGGAAAATTTTGCCCTTTTGGTCTGGATTTGACAAATGGCTGCCAAATTGAGCTAGTTGAACATATCTTTTGTATAGCTCATGTATTAAAACCCTAAGTGTACTTTTGGGGCGTTTTCTCTTTTGATTTGGCAAACCGTGTATATGTATTAACTTTTGAAAACTTTTGTATGTCCTTTTGGATTGTAATCGCTAAAGTTCAGATGTGAATGTTTGCGTGCTCTTTCGGTTGGGTTTTGACGGGTCGGTTACTATTCATGACCGACTCCGGATTTCATTTTATTTTTTTATTTTGGGTTATTTTACCATTTTGACCTGTTTACGCTCGTTTGTAAGTTCCGGATCGCAATAGATAGCTCTAATTTGATCCGTAGTCCTGGCGAGAGCTGGGCAGGCGACCCGCCAAACCCTCTGGTTCACCTTAGGGGGAGGTGGGGCCGTCACAAATTACCTCACAGCAAGCTAAGTTCTCGTACAGAAAGTTTGAAAAATTTTCCTTCCTCTCGGCTCTCACGCACGCAGCAGATTTTGGTTGCAGCCGGTGGATGTTGGTCTGAAGTTGACGAAGATGATGATGATCAGCAGCTCCTACGACTCCCACTTGCTCTCCCCTTTCTTTCCTCTAGCTCACGAATAGAAATGGAAGATGTTGCAGCTCGGCCTCTCACTCTCTCTCGGTCGATACTCACGAGGTAAGTCTCTCCCTCTCTCTTTTGTTGTTGGTCCAAAGCAGAATGAGGTTGTGAAGGGTGGTGGTGTTGCGGTATTTAGGAAAAGAGGTTGAGTGTGCAGGAGGGTGGAGTGTGAAGGTGGTGAAAGAAATGTATTGGCCGAATGAGAGGTGAGGTAATTATGCTGTCCGAAATTTGCTGGGTTTGCATGGTGGTTTTGGTGAGCTTGGGAAGGTAGTTTAGTCTTTTCACATTCCTTCTAATGAACACTTAAGTCCTTGATTTTAGTTTGATCCCAAAAATTAATCCCAAGTATAATTTGATCGCCTAATGACATGCTAATCTTGCAAGGCTTTAATTATAAAAATTCTTATGTCCTCAGTATACTTAAGATACTTATATCGTTTTTGTCTAAAATTTATCGATTACAATTTAGTATTAAGGTTCCTTTTAACGCTTAACATTCTTGTTTGATTAATTAAACTATTAAAATCAAGTTTGATCAATATATATAAATCTAACATTTTATATTAATGCGAAAAATTTAATCTAGCTCTAAATATATTAACTTAGTCTAGCAAAACCAAGAAATTTCATAACTTAGAAAAATTATATTATTTTTCACATAAACCTGTTTTTACGTACTTAATTGCAAACAAGTAAAAGTAATGCTAAGAATTATTAAGGAATAAAAGAAGTGCAAATGACATATGAAATGTTATTTATATATGCATTTTCAGGGTTCTCACATCCTCCCCTCCTTACAAAGAATTTTGTCCTCAAAATTCAAGCTTACTAGAGAAATAAATCAGGGTACTTGTTCTGCATTTCTTCTTCTAATTCCCAAGTCACTTCCTCCAGTCCATGATTTCTCCATAACATCTTTACCAGAGGGATTTTCTTGTTCCTTAGCTCCTTCACTTCTCTTTCCAAAATCTTAACTGGCCCTTCTTCATACGTTAACGTCTCATTCACTTCAATTCCTTCTCGTTGCAGCACATGGCTTGGGTCGGGGTAATATTTCCTAAGCATGGAGACGTGAAATACATCGTGAACCTTGGCCATGCTCGCGGGCAACCTTAATTGATAAGCCACATTCCTGACTCGCTTCAAAATTTCAAAAGGTCCGATATACCTTGGCTTTAACTTCTTACCTTTCTTAGATACTACTCCGCTCTTCAAGGGTTTAATTCTTAGGAAAACCTTGTCTCCTACTTCAAACTCCAAATCTGTTCTCCTTGTGTCGGCGTAGCTCTTTTGTCTACTTTGGGCAGCCTGAAGCCTTTCTCTAATCAGTTTCACTTTTTCCTGGGCTTCTTCTATCCAAGGTATGGCTGTAGGATCTAAAATTTTCTTTTCTCCAACTTCATCCCAATTAATCGGAGATCGACACCTTCTCCCATATAAAGCTTCATAAGGTGCCATTTGAATCGAAGCCTGATAGCTATTATTATATGCAAATTCTACCAAGGTCATATATTTATTCCATTTACCTCCAAAATCCAATATACACGACCTCAGCAGGTCCTCCAAAGTTTGAATTGTCCTTTCCGACTGCCCGTCGGTTTGGGGATGATACGCAGTACTAAATTTCAACTTGGTCCCCAAAGACTCTTGAAATTTCTGCCAAAAATGCGAGACAAACCTTGGATCTCGATCAGACACGATACTCACTGGAATACCATGTAACCTTAGGATCTCTTCTGTGTACAACTTGACCAATTTCTCCAATGAAAAACTCATGCTTACAGGTAGGAAATGTGCAGACTTAGTGAGTCGATCGACTATTACCCAAATGGCATCAAATCCTTTTTGACTTTTAGGCAGTCCCGTTACAAAATCCATTGTTATATGTTCCCATTTCCATTCAGGGATTTCTAACGGTTGCAATAAACCAGAGGGTTTCTGATGCTCAGCTTTTACTTGTTGGCAAGTCAAACATTTCTGCACATACTCTGCCACATCTTTTTTCAAACCTTCCCACCAATATAATCCTTTCACATTATGATACATCTTGGTCACTCCTGGATGTATGGTATACTTCGATCGATGTGATTCTTCTAAAATCTCTTTCCTTATCTCTTTATCTGCCGGAATCACAATTCGATCTCGGAATCTCAATACTCCTTCAGGCCCAAATTTGAAATCTTGGTTTTCCCCTTTTTGCACTTTCTCCAAGTTCTTCTGGATTGTAGGGTCCGTTTTCTGGGCCTCCTTAATACGCTCTAGTAATGGTGATTTCAAAAACAAATTTCCAAATAATATCTTCAATTTTTCCAAGCGTGGGTTCCAACTAGTAACTTCTTCTAACATGTCCCACTCTTTAACCATTAGCCCTGCTATTTGGGCCTTTTTACTTAGAGCGTCAGCTACCACGTTGGATTTTCCTGGGTGGTAGTTAATTGAACAATCATAATCTTCCAAGAATTCTACCCATCGCCTTTGTCTCAAATTTAGTTCCTTCTGGGAGAACAAATACTTGAGACTCTTATGATCCGTAAAAACCTCAAAAGTCACGCCATACAAGTAGTGTCTCCATTTCTTTAAGGCGAAAATCACTGCTGCTAACTCTAGGTCATGAGTTGGGTAGTTCTGTTCGTGCGGCTTCAGTCTCCTGGAAGCATAGGCAATCACTTTACCATTTTGCATTAAAACACATCCTAAACCTTCCCTAGAAGCATCGGAGTACACGGCATAACCTTCGCCTCCGTCAGGTAACACCAAAACAGGAGCGGATGTTAAACGTCTCTTTAACTCCTGAAAACTTGACTCGCATTTTGGAGTCCAAATAAACTTATTACCTTTCTTGGTTAGCTCGGTCATGGATCCTGCAATCTTCGAAAAATTCTTGATAAATCGCCTATAATAACCTGCTAATCCCAGGAAACTTCTAACTTCAGTTGGAGTTTCTGGCTGCTTCCAATTCATAACGGCTTCGACTTTTGCCGGATCCACGGCAATTCCATCTTTGGAAACCTTGTGCCCTAGAAAGGAAATCTCCTCCAACCAAAACTCGCACTTGCTGAATTTTGCATACAACTTATGCTCTCTTAGTATCTGCAATACTATCTCCAAGTGTGTAACGTGTTCCTCCTGAGTCTTAGAGTATATCAAGATATCATCTATAAAAACCACTACAAACTGGTCCAGGTATTTCTTAAAGACTCTCTGCATTAGGTCCATGAATGCAGCTGGTGCATTAGTTAATCCAAAAGGCATGACTACGAACTCGAAATGCCCATATCATGTACTAAAAGCAGTCTTGGGTATATCTTCCTTCTTAATCTTCAACTGGTAATACCCTTGCCTTAAGTCGAGCTTAGAGAAGACCACTGATCCTTGCAGTTGGTCGAACAAGATATCAATCAACGGTAGAGGGTATTTATTCTTAATGGTAATCTCATTTAACCCTCGGTAATCGATACATAGCCTCAAACTTCCGTCCTTTTTCTTAACAAATAGAACGGGTGCTCCCCATGGTGAGTCACTCTCCTTCACGAAACCTTTCTCCAAGAGGTCTTGTAATTGAATTTTCAACTCTTTTAACTCGGCAGGAGCCATTCGATACGGAGTCTTAGAAATTGGAGCCGTTCCAGGCACCAAGTCAATCTTGAACTCCACATCTCTTTCTGGTGGTAAAGTCTTTAATTCTTCGGGAAAGACATCCGGAAATTCCCGTACCACTGGTACATCCTCTAACTTTGCTTGATCGCTGGGAGTATTGATCAAGAAGGCTATGAAACCTTGAGCTCCTTTAGATAACATTTTCCTTGCCCGTATTCCCGAGACCATAGCAGAAGATGCTAACCTACCCTTAACATCTAATCTCAGGGTCGCTTCTCCAGGTATACAAAACTTCACCACTTTCGCTCGGCAATCAAGCTTAGCATGATGGTGACCTAGGAAATCCATTCCTATGATAACATCATAACCTTTTATGTCCAAACTGATCAGATCCACTAACATTTTTCGCTCTCCAACCCAGAATTCGCAATTCTTATAAACTAAGCTAGTGATTACCTTCTTATTACCCATTGGTGTCCTAATTTCAAGGTCAAAGGGTAATCTAACGGGTTGCACATCTATTCCAGACATAAAAGATGGATCTACGAATGAATGCGTTGCACCAGGGTCAATTAACACTTTAGCTAATCGATGAAAAATTGGAAGTGTACCTTCCACAACTTCCGAGGAATCAGGTACAGGTTGGTCATCTATAGCATACACTCTGGCGGTAACTGTTGGCCGGCTTCCTCCAGAAGTGTTTGGTCTAGCGTTCGGAGTAGTCCCTTCCTGCACCTTTGGACATCCAGAAATTTGGTGCTCACTACTTCCGCATTTCAAGCACCTTCCTTGCTTCTTCCAGCAACTATCCATAGAATGACCAGGTTTCTTGCAATAAGCACAGGACACTTGAGGAATTATTGCTCGACCCCCTTGCGAGCTATTCCTAGGTTGTCCTCTTCCATTCGATCCCCCTCTAGCTCCATTGTTTCTTCCCCCTGCATTCCTTGTCCCGGTTCCTCTTGCGAGAGTGCCTCGTGGTGTTCCAGGATTAGTCACTCCACTGGTTCCTCGGCCCATTTTGGCCGGTGGGGCATTTCCAAAAGTCGGCTCCCAACTACTACTAGGAGCAAATCTTTTCTTAGACTGGAAAGATTTCACTTGGGCTCTGGCTACTTCAACTCTCTGGGCTCTCTCGACAGCATCTGCGAAAGTATCTATCCTCACGGCGGCTAAGCTTTCCTGTATTTTCCACATTCAAACCCTGTACAAACCTCCGAACACGCCTTTGTTCAGTGGCTATCAATTCAGGTGCGAAGCGGGATAGCTTTGTGAACTGGACTTCATATTCGGCGACACTCATCGCTCCCTGTTTGCATCTAATGAAATCGTCCTCTCTCTTCTCTTGAATGAGAGGTGGAAGGAATTTGGCATTGAACTCCCTTGTGAAGTTCACCCAAGTCCTTGGTGTATGGTTAGTCTCCCAAGTAACCCGTACTAGGTTCCACCAGGAGCGAGCAGCTCCCTCAAACTGGAAGGTGGCAAAAGTCACCTTTCGCTCCTCCGCATAATTTAAGGCGGTGAAGATTTTAGTGATTCTCTCCCACCAGCCTTCAGCCACTTCCAGCTCGGGTCCTCCATAGAATTTGGGAGGTCCAAACTTCAGAAACCTTTCCAGTGCCCGATCCTCTGAGTCAGCTGGGCCTCCTGGATGATGCACTGGTCCAGCGGCTTGGCGTTCAGTCAAGCGCTCGAGGACGTCAGTGATACGGTTAATTGCGGTGGCCACCCGGTCTCCGGCCACGCCCTCTTGCCCTTGGTCTTGATTGACCCCGGGTTCCCTATCACCACCCGCTTCCGGGTGTTGTCTAGTGGGTCTCCCACGGCTCCTTCCTATCACTTGGCGATCCATATTCTAAATATGCCTATTTCGGAAGGATAGGTCAATTAGGCAAAAGTATTATTTATTTATGATTATTACTATTCTTTTTGGTAAATAAATTCAATATGGAAATGGAGAAAAGGTAAATAAAACACTTAACATATATTTCTACGTGAAAGTTATACAAATAACAAGTTGGGACATTTCCAAAAGTAAGGCACATAGACTAGAAAAAATACATACAGATAATCCCTTAAACAAAATTAGGGGTATGGTGCCTCAAAGGTAAGTCATCCACCTAGACAAAATTTGATGACTTAGCTAGTGTCCCTTGCCTAACCTTCCATATCTAGTGTAAACAGGTGAGTCCTAACCTAACCCTGAGCAGGGCTATCAGGAGCAACGTCCTCCTCCGGATCCTCCTCTACACCTGCCTGCTCACCACCCTGAATAAAGCTAGTGGCCTCATCCATCATCATCGCGGCATCAGCCCTGATGCCTGCACTCCTATCATGCATCCTCTCGGCTAATCGAGTCGCCCTAGACTTCTGCCGCTCTATCTCCAAACGAGCAGCCTCCAGCAAATGATGCTCAGCAGTTAGCCTGATCTCCAAATCGGCTATACGGTCAAACTGGGTATCCACCATGATACTCAACTCCTCTACATCCTGAGTCATGGTGAAGTTAGCGTCCCTTAACTGGCGACGCTCATCGTCTAAGGATAACACCAGCTCGTTGGGATACTCGTACATGGCTCTGCACTGGCACCTAGGGTGCCTATCAGCAGGTGAGTAGCGTATATGGGCTCCTCCGCCTCGTGGCCTGTAGGAGATAGACCTAAGGGGCTCTACGTGTCCATTAGCCGCGCTACTACCGTTAGCATGTCCGTTTCCATTCTCCATATCTGCAAAATAATTAAAACTTAAAGGTTAGAACTTAGCTAACTAATTAGATCGAATATCACTTAAAGTATCTCTAAGGGTCTCAATTCTTATTCCTAGAGAGGATTAGGGTTTCTAACACATCTACTATATCTCTTGAATAACTTTTCTAACCTAGGCTCTGATACCACCTGTGGCGACCCCACTTCCCCCTAAGGCGAACCAAAGGGTTGGCGGGCCGTCTGCCCAACTCTCGCCAGGACTCACGCAAGCATTCTAACCCAAATCCTTTCGAAGGATAACTTAATCTATGATAAAACAAATTTTCCCAAATAGGATCATCCTTAAATCCACATTAACTTCAGAGATAGCAATGATAAATTAGCCAGTCAAGGCTCTTAAACGTCCTACGTACTGCGTACCAAAGTATAAAGTCGTACAAATCCGGATAGATAAATACACAACTCTCTATTTCAAACTTACAAGCCAAGTAATTGAATTAGGGTTTACACATTTTTCAGCTTCAAGTGGCAACCCAAAAGAAAAGGGCATTATCTCAAATAACACATTACAGCCCACAGAATAAGTTATAGTATTCAAATACAATCCAAAAGGAAAACATAAGTAAGCATCCAGCTTTCAGTTTCCAGAACCTGTTAAGGAAAACAATAAACGTGGGGTGAGCTAAAGCTCAGTGGTGCCCCAAGACATGCACTCACATAAATCAAACAACAGATAACAATTTAAACAAATTTAATCAATTAAGAAAGCGTATAACAGCACAAGGTAGGATACAGGGGCTCTCGGGAGCCATTCTCCTCGCTTGATCAGATACCCTCGTAGTTGACCCTCCGTCAACTTTCACTACTTATAGTCCATGTAGATCCACTTATTTTAATCCTAACCCGTCACCATTCATACCTCTGCTTCGGGCCCGAATTTCGCCTACCGACGCAGTATACTCGAGATATACCCGTATAAAATTAGTCGAGGGATTCACCCAACGACGTTATGGTAGTTGGATTCACGAGTCGAGGGATTCACCCAACGACGCAACTACATTTAGATTCACGGATTCATACGTTATGGTAGTTGGATTCACGAGTCGAGGGATTCACCCAACGACGCAACTACATTTAGATTCACGGATTTATTAGAAAATGTTTCACACACGTCACCACTCGAACGGCTAGTGCGATAAAGTACACACTGCTCACTTCGATGGATCAGAAACCATTTATTTCATTTTGACAATTATCACATAGCGAGTTGATAAAGCGCTTAACCACATAAGCATAAAACAAGCAGGGACACTCACCAAGAGTGAAGTTCAAATGTCAAATTGGCAATCGAATTCCGCATCCTCGCAATATCCTAGAATATCAAATATTGAAATTATAAGTTTTTAAGCTTATACAAATCGAGGTTTAATATAATACTAGTTTACTTTCCCATAGAAATTTCAAAAATCTACTTAGGTTGAAGCTTAACCAAAGTAGTAAAAATGTTTCTTATAGTTTTCCTTGAGGTACTTTTCCTAAAAAAAATAATTAGTATTATTTTCTTGAAATAAGTCGACAAACCTCTTAACATCAAAGCTAGAAAGATAATTTGAAAATTTCTTTAAATCTACAGTTCTTGCAAAAATTATCACTAAGACTATTTTATTTAAAATAAAGTTTCTTGCCGAGCAAGTTTCTACATTTTTAATTAAAGTTATTAAAATTATTAAAACTATTGTTTTGGAGCTTTTCCTACTGACAACTATCCAAGGCAAATCTTAAAGAAAGAAAAAGGAGTAAGACTTAGGGTTTTCAGAAACTAGAGAAATTATTTTTCTATACCTATCAAGGATAGTTTGAGTTAAAGGAAATTTGTCGGTTTTGGAAAAATTTAGGCAAAACACTAGATATTGAGTTTTATCATCTAATACTAGGAAAAATATTTTTGATTAGCTTGATAAAAATTACTCGATTTCGCAAGATCGAAACAACTTTCACAGCTTTGATTCCAAATCGAAATCACATTATAGCTCAAATTTGTCGACTTGAAGAAATCACGTTTTAAATAGCGAATCACTAGGCTTTGTAAATCATTGGCCCTAGGTTTCGACAAATTCATTTCCAAAAGGGAAATAAAGCAAGTGACCAAGGATTCGTCAATCATTAGCTCTTGGTTTTTGGCAAATCTCAAATCACATCTCACTTAATTAAAATAACGTAAGGCCTTTAAGCAATTCCAGCAATTTAAGTTCATCACTTTAACACTTATATAAAAATCATTCACATGGCCAAGGGCTTCATCAATCATTAGCCCCTAGCACCCAACCAGTAATTCTTGTAGCAACAAGGCTAACATTTCAAATGTTTAGATTTACTAACAGGTATTTAAAGTCAAGAACCAAATTTTCAACAACTTCATACTCAAGCAATTGTTCCACAGCCACACTTCACTATCTCCGATTTATTCTCCCAAGATATCGAGAGTTTCACATCCATATATCTTATAAACTTTAAAACAACTTGTTCCAGATATTTCAACCATTATGATTTCAAAGAATAATTTCACTTTCAAGCTGGAAATTCTTACTCAAACTTTGGCAACTACAAGGAAAATTTCCAGCATTCGTATACCCACGTTTTTGGTTAAATCATTCGCGATATCAAATGTTTCATTGCTAAACAACATGTATATCTTAAAATACACCCTTTTCCTGTGTTTCGAAACCATTTTATGCCAAGGAAAATATTCAAACATCAACTAGTGAAATCTGGAAACAATTCAATATTTTCTGCTCAAACGTTTGGTTAGCTAAATTTTCCAGCAACCATTTATCTTGTATAAAATTCTTCCTTGGCTTATTCAGGGATTTAAATACTCAAATTCAGCATATGGATACTTAGTTAACTGAGTAACATTTCTAGTTCAAAAAAATATATATATATAAAAAAAATCAGGTGTGATTAACAACACAAGTCATCGAATTTCCAAGAAAATCTCCAGCTAGCCTCGGTTTGAGCTGCACAAAAATCTGGTTGCATCTTATTTTTATTTTCAGTTCTAACTCAACTAATTAACTACATGCAAAGCTAAAATTTCTTGTTATTAGCTAGCTAATTATGATTATAGGCTCAAAACAACAAAATTAAACCAAATCATGATGCATTAACCCAGTCAAGTTCTCGGCAGACCCATAGGCTAGGCTTTGATTCATCATCCGAATACACAATCAGTGCATGCAAGCGCTGGTATATCTTCATCTACTAGTAGTTAGCTTAAACATCATATTTTCACGTAGCTAATTGTTTTTATGCTCAGATTATTAGATTTAAATAGATTACAACTGCATTTCAGATTTCTGGTTCACATCAATTCCATTTCACTACATCAGAATTTTTCCCAGGTTCCTGATTTCATCATCCAATCACATAAAATTATCATGCATGGCCCTAATCATAATAATCATCCAAGATTCAGTTAGTTAATCACCATTGTATGCTCAGATTACTCTAGGACAACAACATTAAAGCTGCATTTCCAATCAGCTTCTCGGCTAAGACATTTTCCTCTTAAAACAGAATTTTCTTAAGCTTTACCATTATCATCCGAAAGTACAATCAACATGCATGGTCTTAATCGTCACGTATTCTCACGGCTAATTCCATTGGAGTGCTCAGATCGTCACAGGAAAAACAAAATGAAGCCACATTTCAAATCAGCTTCTCAGCCGAAACATTTACTTCCAAAACAGATTTTCCCAAGACCTTGATTTCATTAACCGGCTGTCTAAACCATGCATGCATGTCCCTAAAGGGTTCAATCTACCTCTGATAACTCCTAAAATGATCCAGAAATTACCTCACAGCAAGCTAAGTTCTCGTACAGAAAGTTTGAAAAATTTTCCTTCCTCTCGGCTCTCACGCACGCAGCAGATTTTGGTTGCAGCTGGTGGATGTTGGTCTGAAGTTGACGAAGATGATGATGATCAGCAGCTCCTACGACTCCCACTTGCTCTCCCCTTTCTTTCCTCTAGCTCACGAACAGAAATGGAAGATGTTGCAACTCGGCCTCCCACTCTCTCTCGGTCGATACTCACGAGGTAAGTCTCTCCCTCTCTCTTTTGTTGTTGGTCCAAAGCAGAATGAGGTTGTGAAGGGTGGTGGTGTTGCGGTATTCAGGAGAAGAGGTTGAGTGTGCAGGAGGGTGGAGTGTGAAGGTGGTGAAAGAAATGTATTGGCCGAATGAGAGGTGAGGTAATTATGTTGTCCGAAATTTGCTGGGTTTGCATGGTGGTTTTGGTGAGCTTGGGAGGGTAGTTTAGTCTTTTCACATTCCTTCTAATGAACACTTAAGTCCTTGATTCTAGTTTGATCCCAAAAATTAATCCCAAGTATAATTTGATCGCCTAATGACATGCTAATCTTGCAAGGCTTTAATTATAAAAATTCTTATGTCCTCAGTATACTTAAGATACTTATATCGTTTTTGTCTAAAATTTATCGATTACAATTTAGTATTAAGGTTCCTTTTAACGCTTAACATTCTTGTTTGATTAATTAAACTATTAAAATCAAGTTTGATCAATATATATAAATCTAACATTTTATATTAATGCGAAAAATTTAATCTAGCTCTAAATATATTAACTTAGTCTAGCAAAACCAAGAAATTTCATAACTTAGAAAAATTATATTATTTTTCACATAAACCTGTTTTTACGTACTTAATTGCAAACAAGTAAAAGTAATGCTAGGAATTATTAAGGAATAAAAGAAGTGCAAATGACATATGAAATGTTATTTATATATGCATTTTCAGGGTTCTCACAGCTTTTCGGTCACATAAAATATCAAAATGACATGAATGCCGGCTACATTTTACCCAAATATTTCCAGTCAAAATAGCACATACAACAAACGCCAAACAAAACACAACTTCAATCATCATGGAGCAAAACAATAAAGCAAGACTCAGAACAAAGGATAGCCAGGAACATTAGTTTCACGACCCTTTCAAACCCATATTTGCTACTCTTTCACACAAGCTCCAAGTTATCAAAATTCAATCTTTGGGGCCATCGGGGATCAACAAAGCAGAGAAACAGCAGATGACATCTTTTTCCTTTTTCCTAAAAAAAAATTGATCTTCACAAGTTCTCAATTACACCAGTTCAAAATACACGCAGCCACTTATAAACAGAAAAAAATGAAATCTTCAGTGAACATGAAACGTAAAAGGAATGAAAATAAGCAACGAAACAATAAAACTTCACAAGCAAGGTCTTCAAGGGTCTGTGTTTTTGAAGAAAACTCTGGAATTTTAAGAGGAAGAGAATTACTTACAGTGATGGAACCTTCTCGGCGAAGACTGCGGCGGTCGTGAGGATTAGCAGCTCCAAAGGGTCCTTTGCTTCTCGAGGAATAGCACCCGACCAGCTTTCTCCTCTTCTCCCTTTTGCTCTCGGCCTTTCTACTTAACCCTCCGCCGCTACTTCCTACTCCCCCTTTTCTGTTCTCGGTTTCCTTTTCTTTCTGCCCGAAAAACCCAGTCTTTCTAGCCGTCACCCCTTGCTCTCTGCTATCCTCTCTTAGCTAGCTTTCTTAGGTCCCTTACCCTAGCTGCCTCCTTTTCCCTCTGTGTTTCCCTTCTTTCCCTTGCAGCCGTCCCTCCTCTCTCTTGCCGTTTCTCTTTGCTTTTATATGGGGAACCATAACCCCTAAACCCTCACCTCAAAGGTGAGCATGAAGGGTTGGTTCCCCCCCAATCCTTAGCCATCGATTTGCCAAAAAATGGTATATGTTTTCACGCTGCTGCATGCGGCTCTTTTCCCCTTTTTTTTTCACTCACTAAACTAATCAGCAATAATACAAAATAACAAAGCTTCAATAAAAATGTACAAAACTAGTAACAAAAGATAAAACAAAAAGCTAAGATTTTTCCTCTTTTTTTTCGATTAATTCTACCCAAAAATGGCTAAAAATGAAAAACTAAAAACTAAAAGTAAATAAAAACTAACATGACAAATAAAAATAAAAATAAATAGTAAATGAAATTACACTAAAAATTTGGTGTCTACACAAATTCCAGTGTAACCCAGTTAAATTCCCAATTCACAGAACCAAATTCCAATTAACCGGCTAGTTAACTGTACTACATTTAAATGGCAATATCTCAGGCTACCAAAGTCCATTTAAGACGTTCTTGGAGGCGTTGAAAAGCTAAGACAAAGCACTAAAACTTTCATGTTTTGACTAAAAGCTAGTTCAGTACGCATCGAGGTGAACAAACGCAACCAACTTAGTGTACTGGCAAAACTGTTTGCTCATTTCACTCCTAGGGCAGTCAAGGTATTTTCATCTTTTCATAGGATACGTTGCTCCGATTGAGCTGAAATTTTGTAGATATCTATAAAATATCATTCTCTACAACTTTTATGTTTTGTGCTAAGCCTAATTCGGCCTCTAACATGATGAAATAGAACCGGGCAGAACTGAAGCTAAATTTTCCAGAAATCTGGAATTACTGAAGCTAAATTTTCCAGAAATCTGGAATTTTTGTTATTTCAAGCTATAATTCACATTTTCACCTTGAAACTACCACTACTATCACCTTTAGAAGATCATATACCACATATATACATCATACCACACCTAACCCACAAGAAACCCTAACTCAAAAGTCATCCATCTAATCATTAAAATGACTTGAAACAAGCATCACAAACACAATACCAACATTAATACCCAACTTAATCATGATTAATGGAGAAAGAATGGTTGATCGGCCATTATACCTCAAGACAAGGCCTTGTAAGAATGATCCTTCACCTCTCCTTGAAATTCTTGGTTCCTTAAGCTTCCCAAGCTTCCAACTAGTGATTAATCGGTTTAATTTTTCTTGGTTGCACTCGAGAGGTTGGATTCAAGGTAGAAGATTGAACTTTCTTCACTCTCTTGCTCCTCCTAGCTCTCAGCCAAAACAGGAAGAAAAATGAGGAAAAATGAGCTGAAGTGAGATATAAGAAGGCAAGACAAAAAGGTTTGGTTAAGGCCATAGGTGGCCGACACTTATCACCATCAAAGCCATCCAAATTTCTCTTTCTTTTCCTTGCATTTTGGGCCACATATTTCGGTTATAAGGCTGAGGATGAGAGAGATATTTTGCAAAAATATCAAGGGTATGTGGTGGTAGGGAAGTAGTGGTCAAGTGGTGGGTTCAATCGGTAGTGATCGATACCCGTTGGTTTGAACCGATTTTTCTTAAATTGCGTATACTAGGGTTTTTACCTTCTATTCACTAACTTATTATTATCACTTCTAATCATATAATATTTCCTTATGTATAAGTCACTCTTAGCTACCAAATTTGATTCTCACTCCATACCGAATAGTCACACTACGGAAAAACGTGAAAATCTGATTCGCTTAACTTGAAAACGGACAATGAAAACCCTTACTTCTATATTCATTTACACTTATTATGGTGTGATTGGGTAGTAGGGCTATTATAAAATCATAAGTTCCAAATAAAAGGGGATTTTTAGGAAAAACGTGAGGGGTTTTACAATCCCATAAATTGAATTTAGGGTTTCGGTTAAAATATGAGAAATTTGAAAAATGGTCAGTCACAAGTGAAACTAGGGTTTTGATTAGACTTTTAGGGTTTCTAGTCTTTTAAAATAAAACGAAGTTTTAAATCAAACCCAAAGAAATAACTTTAGTTTCTTCTTTAAAACAAAATAATGTTTTAAAATAAAAATAAACTAAAGAAACCGTAATATCCTCTTTGAGACCAAACAAAAGATGATTCTAAAAGTTGGGGTATCACAGAAGTAATGTTCAAGTGGTGTACTCACTCGGTAGCAAACGGTACACATCGGTTCAATCCTATTTTCCTTAACTCACACGTACTTGTGTTTTTACTTATGGTTCACTCACTTATTATTATCACTTCTAATCACACACTTTTTCTTATCTAAAACTCACTCTTAACCATGAAATTTAGTATACACACCTCACCAAGTGATCACACGACCAAAATGCACCAAAAAAACACCAAAAACCCTAATATGCACAAAAACCCCCTAACTTATGCCCTTCCTTTAGAAAAATCATAACTTGAGTTATAAATATAAAAAATTCACACAACTTGGTCTATTAAAAACTAGACTTCAAATACTAATAATCTTTAAAAGACACCTCAAAGAGATTCAGTTCATAAGTTGGTCTAAATTGAGCCATAATCTACTACAACATTCCTATTGTTACTTGTGCATGGCAGAATTTTCAATCAAATTTGCCAATTTTCTGGAATTTATAGAGGTTGAATCAAACTCTGAATTTTACACTGTAGGAAGCCTTATGACTCTAGTTTCAAATGCAACAAACAGAACTCAATTCCGACTTTCCTATACGAAGTTATAGCCAATTTCCCAAAGGTACGCAGAGCCTCCTGCGAAAATTTCTAGATTTTCTAACAACTTGAGACTATGAAACTTTTCTTAACAAAATTCACTCCCTTGACTCAAATTCAACCATTAAAGCAACCAAGAATCAAAGATAAGTGAGTTCACATAAGGGTTATAAAGACAAGTAAAATTTTGGAGTCTCACAGTATCAAAGTTTGGAAGCAGAAAACCTTAACCCGTTAATCATGTGGTTAATGAACTTTGGTATAAGATTGCGTTCTTTGATTGATAAGTCGTTGAACACCTAAAGTTGCTCTAAGATGTTCAAGAACCTCATGGTGAAGCCAAGAGAAGAAAACTCTCAAATTTGGGTCTATTATTCAATGGTAAAAAAAATGTCACTTAAAGGGTTGTATTTATAGCCTTACAGCTGAAACCTTAATGTGACTTGGAAAAGACTAAACACGACTTAGTTTCTTAACTACATGACACTTGAATCGGCTCAAGTAAGCACTTGACTGGCCGAATATTCTTCTAAATAAAATGACTATATTCTTACTAGAAAACACTCTAAAAAACACAACTAATCAAATTAAAACATCAAAAAGGAGCCGGATTAACTTGAAGCCGAATCACCCATGGCTTGAACCATCGACCTTTTCCTTCACTTGATTAAGGTGAACAAGCTTCAAATCATCATCCTCAAGACCTTCTATGACGACCCCACCTCCCCCCTAAGATGTACCCAAGGGTTTGGCGGACCACCTGCTTAGGTCTCGCCAGGACTTACTAACTCACTCAATCAACTCTCAATAGCAAGTAAAGATGTGCCAATCAAACTTAACATATATACAAACATTAACACAAATATACAATCCTCAAGGTTAAGTACAAAAAGTTCAGGATCCAACCAACTACTAATACTATCAGTATTACACAACAAAAGTTCTAGTCAAAAGTTTAGTCTTTCTCTAATCACCCGTCCTTGCTCAAGAACCCTGTAAGGAAAACAAAAACTAAAGGAATGACCTAAAACTCAGTGAGGTTCCCATACACATAACCAAGCAATTGAAACAAGGACATTATTCATTTAATAACAATCAATCGAGAAAACGTTCACAATATAAAAACAATGAGAACACACTCATTAAAAGGATACATGCTCACGTAAAGCCCTTCGTTCAATCATTTATTCATTCAGCCAGTCATTCTCTTTCATTCAATCATTTATTTCTTCCCTTATAACTTCAACATTTCAATTCATTCATTTCATTTCCTGCCACTAGCCAATTCACTGGCCAGTTCTCCACCAAACTTCGTGGTCATACTCGAGTATACCAAACATTATCCTAAGGTCACCAGTCGCCTGACCGAGTCCATTTCTAGCTCGATCGACTGGCAATGAAGGGCAAGGTCCCAATTCAGCTAATGCGGTACCATGCAGCCCACATAGCTTACATTCATGCACAAGTAATGCTCAATTAGTTAATCGTTTGAAAATTTACTTTCACTTAGGTCAAGTGCGATAAAGTACACACTCGACCATTGAAAATCCATTTAACAGTCATTGGAAAGCATTTAACACTCAATCGAATATTCACAACAAGTACACTATCATTTAATACACAAACATGCAAGAAACACTCACTCTAAACAAGTCACGTTTAATCAAAATTCAGTTCAGGACCAGCACCTTGGCCACTCTCAAAATCTGCAGTCAAATATTGTCCACAAAGAGCCAATCATACACGAGTGCAAGCTACATAACTTATATTTCTATATCAAAGGAAAAAGGCATGAAAAGTATAGTAAGTCATATAGGCAAGGTGCACGCACAATTTGTAAAAGAAAATGATCAAAACGGTTAAATTCAAAGCCAATATGCGCAACTAAAAATCATGTTTTGAATACTTGTTTAGAATGTTAGAAATCAGGTTTAGAACACTTGAGAAGTACATGTTCAGTCGGACCAAGGAAACGGAAAACAAGAGAATGGCAATGAGAAACAATGAAGATGGCAGCTTCGCCATCCTTTGGTGTTTTAATCACAACTAAAGCTACACTTATCAGATTGAGGTAAATTTTATGGCGCTTTGAAGCTGAGATATAGACCTACATTTCCTATGAAGACATTGACACCCAGTTCTTGCATGTTCAGGGTCAAAAATGGACAGTCAGAAGCACATGAAAAAACAGGTCAGGAAAATTAGAGTTTTTGCGCAGTCAGGATTGCTCTGGCCAAATCATAAGCTAAAATGATCCAATTGATCTGAAATTTTGCAGCTAGAAAGTTAACTCAAATCCATATAATTTTCATGTTTTGTCCAAAAGCTGATTTAGTCTAAAACATGGAGAAATTTGCAGCCCAAGTTGATTCCAAAAATAGGGCAAAACTGAAATTCAAGTAAGAAATTCACTTATTGAAGTTGTAAACATGCATATCAAAGCTCAACCATCTTTCTAATATGATTGGACAACCATATTGTGAGAACCCTGAAAATGCATATATAAATAACATTTCATATGTCATTTGCACTTCTTTTATTCCTTAATAATTCCTAGCATTACTTTTACTTGTTTGCAATTAAGTACGTAAAAACAGGATTATGTGAAAAATAATATAATTTTTCTAAGTTATGAAATTTCTTGGTTTTGCTAGACTAAGTTAATATATTTAGAGCTAGATTAAATTTTTCGCATTAATATAAAATGTTAGATTTATATATATTGATCAAACTTGATTTTAATAGTTTAATTAATCAAACAAGAATGTTAAGCGTTAAAAGGAACCTTAATACTAAATTGTAATCGATAAATTTTAGACAAAAACGATATAAGTATCTTAAGTATACTGAGGACATAAGAATTTTTATAATTAAAGCCTTGCAAGATTAGCATGTCATTAGGCGATCAAATTATACTTGGGATTAATTTTTGGGATCAAACTAGAATCAAGGACTTAAGTGTTCATTAGAAGGAATGTGAAAAGACTAAACTACCCTCCCAAGCTCACCAAAACCACCATGCAAACCCAGCAAATTTCGGACAACATAATTACCTCACCTCTCATTCGCCCAATACATTTCTTTCACCACCTTCACACTCCACCCTCCTGCACACTCAACCTCTTCTCCTAAATACCGCAACACCACCACCCTTCACAACCTCATTCTGCTTTGGACCAACAACAAAAGAGAGAGGGAGAGACTTACCTCGTGAGTATCGACCGAGAGAGAGTGAGAGGCCGAGCTGCAACATCTTCCATTTCTGTTCGTGAGCTAGAGGAAAGAAAGGGGAGAGCAAGTGGGAGTCGTAGGAGCTGCTGATCATCATCATCTTCGTCAACTTCAGACCAACATCCACCAGCTGCAACCAAAATCTGCTGCGTGCGTGAGAGCCGAGAGGAAGGAAAATTTTTCAAACTTTCTGTACGAGAACTTAGCTTGCTGTGAGGTAATTTCTGGATCATTTTAGGAGTTATCAGAGGTAGATTGAACCCTTTAGGGACATGCATGCATGGTTTAGACAGCCGGTTAATGAAATCAAGGTCTTGGGAAAATCTAATTTGGAAGTAAATGTTTCGGCTGAGAAGCTGATTTGAAATGCGGCTTCATTTTGTTTTTCCTGTGACGATCTGAGCACTCCAATGGAATTAGCCGTGAGAATACATGATGATTAAGACCATGCATGTTGATTGTACTTTCGGATGATAATGGTAAAGCTTAAGAAATTTCTGTTTAAAGAGGAAAATGTCTTAGCCGAGAAGCTGATTGGAAATGCAGCTTTAATGTTGTTCTCCTAGAGTAATCTAAGCATACAATGGTGATTAACTAACTGAATCTTGGATGATTATTATGATTAGGGCCATGCATGATAATTTTATGTGATTGGATGATGAAATCAGGAACCTGGGAAAAATTCTGATGTAGTGAAATGGAATTGATGTGAACCAGAAATCTGAAATGCAGTTGTAATCTATTTAAATCTAATATTCTGAGCATAAATGCAATTAGCTACGTGAAAATATGATGTTTAAGCAAACTACTGGTAGATGAAGATATACCAGCGCTTGCATGCACTGATTGTGTATTCGGATGATGAATCAAAGCCTAGCCTATGGGTCTGCTGAGAACTTGACTGGGTTAATGCATCTTGATTTGGTTTAATTTTGTTGTTTTGAGCCTATAATCATAATTAGCTAGCTAATAACAAGAAATTTTAGCTTTGCATGTAGTTTATTAGTTGAGTTAGAACTGAAAATAAAAATAAGATGCAACCGGATTTTTGTGCAGCTCAAACCGAGGCTAGCTGGAGATTTTCTTGCAAATTCGATGACTTGTGTTGTTAATCACACCTGATTTTTTTTTATATATATATATTTTTTGAACTGGAAATGTTACTCAGTTAACTAAGTATCCGTATGCCGAATTTGAGTATTTAAATCCCTGAATAAGCCAAGGAAGAATTTTATACAAGATAAATGGTTGCTGGAAAATTTAGCTAACCAAACATTTGAGCAGAAAATATTGAATTGTTTCCGGATTTCACTAGTTGATGTTTGAATATTTTCCTTGGCATAAAATGGTTTCGAAACACAGGAAAAGGGTGTATTTTAAGATATACATGTTGTTTAGCAATGAAACATTTGATATCGCGAATGATTTAACCAAAAACGTGGGTATACGAATGCTGGAAATTTTCCTTGTAGTTGCCAAAGTTTGAGTAAGAATTTCCAGCTTGAAAGTGAAATTATTCTTTGAAATCATAATGGTTGAAATATCTGGAACAAGTTGTTTTAAAGTTTATAAGATATATGGATGTGAAACTCTCGATATCTTGGGAGAATAAATCGGAGATAGTGAAGTGTGGCTGTGGAGCAATTGCTTGAGTATGAAGTTGTTGAAAATTTGGTTCTTGACTTTAGATACCTGTTAGTAAATCTAAACATTTGAAATGTTAGCCTTGTTGCTACAAGAATTACTGGTTGGGTGCTAGGGGCTAATGATTGACGAAGCCCTTGGCCATGTGAATGATTTTTATATAAGTGTTAAAGTGATGAACTTAAATTGCTGGAATTGCTTAAAGGCCTTACGTTATTTTAATTAAGTGAGATGTGATTTGAGATTTGCCAAAAACTAAGAGCTAATGATTGACGAATCCTTGGTCACTTGCTTTATTTCCCTTTTGGAAATGAATTTGTCGAAACCTAGGGCCAATGATTTACAAAGCCTAGTGATTCGCTATTTAAAACGTGATTTCTTCAAGTCGACAAATTGAGCTATAATGTGATTTCGATTTGGAATCGAAGCTGTGAAAGTTGTTTCGATCTTGCGAACTCGAGTAATTTTTATCAAGCTAATCAAAAATATTTTTCCTAGTATTAGATGATAAAACTCAATATCTAGTGTTTTGCCTAAATTTTTCCAAAACCGACAAATTTCCTTTAACTCAAACTATCCTTGATAGGTATAGAAAAATAATTTCTCTAGTTTCTGAAAACCCTAAGTCTTACTCCTTTTTCTTTCTTTAAGATTTGCCTTGGATAGTTGTCGGTAGGAAAAGCTCCAAAACAATAGTTTTAATAATTTTAATAACTTTAATTAAAAATGTAGAAACTTGCTCGGCAAGAAACTTTATTTTAGATAAAATAGTCTTAGTGATAATTTTTGCAAGAACTGTAGATTTAAAGAAATTTTCAAATTATCTTTCTAGCTTTGATGTTAAGAGGTTTGTCGACTTATTTCAAGAAAATAATACTAATTATTTTTTTTAGGAAAAGTACCTCAAAGAAAATTATAAGAAACATTTTTACTACTTTGGTTAAGCTTCAACCTAAGTAGATTTTTGAAATTTCTATGGGAAAGTAAACTAGTATTATATTAAACCTCGATTTGTATAAGCTTAAAAACTTATAATTTCAATATTTGATATTCTAGGATATTGCGAGGACGCGGAATTCGATTCCCAATTTGACATTTGAACTTCACTCTTGGTGAGTGTCCCTGCTTGTTTTATGCTTATGTGGTTAAGCGCTTTATCAACTCGCTATGTGATAATTGTCAAAATGAAATAAATGGTTTCTGATCCATCGAAGTGAGCAGTGTCTACTTTATCGCACTAGCCGTTCGAGTGGTGACGTGTGTGAAACATTTTCTAATAAATCCGTGAATCTAAATGTAGTTGCGTCGTTGGGTGAATCCCTCGACTCGTGAATCCAACTACCATAACGTATGAATCCGTGAATCTAAATGTAGTTGCGTCGTTGGGTGAATCCCTCGACTCGTGAATCCAATTACCATTACGTCGTTGGGTGAATCCCTCGACTAATTTTATACGGGTATATCTCGAGTATACTGCGTCGGTAGGCGAAGTTCGGGCCCGAAGCAGAGGTATGAACGGTGACGGGTTAGGATTAAAATAAGTGGATCTACATGGACTATAAGTAGTGAAAGTTGACGGAGGGTCAACTACGAGGGTAGCTGATCAAGCGAGGAGAATGGCTCCCGAGAGCCCCTGTATCCTACCTTGTGCTGTTATACGCTTTCTTAATTGATTAAATTTGTTTAAATTGTTATCTGTTCTTTGATTTATGTGAGTGCATGTCTTGGGGCACCACTGAGCTTTAACTCACCCCACGTTTATTGTTTTCCTTAACAGGTTCTGGAAACTGAAAGCTGGATGCTTACTTATGTTTTCCTTTTGGATTGTATTTGAATACTATAACTTATTCTGTGGGCTGTAATGTGTTATTTGAGATAATGCCCTTTTCTTTTGGGTTGCCACTTGAAGCTGAAAAATGTGTAAACCCTAATTCAATTACTTGGCTTGTAAGTTTGAAATAGAGAGTTGTGTATTTATCTATCCGGATTTGTACGACTTTATACTTTGGTACGCAGTACGTAGGACGTTTAAGAGCCTTGACTGGCTAATTTATCATTGCTATCTCTGAAGTTAATGTGGATTTAAGGATGATCCTATTTGGGAAAATTTGTTTTATCATAGATTAAGTTATCCTTCGAAAGGATTTGGGTTAGAATGCTTGCGTGAGTCCTGGCGAGAGTTGGGCAGACGGCCCGCCAACCCTTTGGTTCGCCTTAGGGGGAAGTGGGGTCGCCACAGGTGGTATCAGAGCCTAGGTTAGAAAAGTTATTCAAGAGATATAGTAGATGTGTTAGAAACCCTAATCCTCTCTAGGAATAAGAATTGAGACCCTTAGAGATACTTTAAGTGATATTCGATCTAATTAGTTATCTAAGTTCTAACCTTTAAGTTTTAATTATTTTGCAGATATGGAGAATGGAAACGGACATGCTAACGGTAGTAGCGCGGCTAATGGACACGTAGAGCCCCTTAGGTCTATCTCCTACAGGCCACGAGGCAGAGGAGCCCATATACGCTACTCACCTGCTGATAGGCACCCTAGGTGCCAGTGCAGAGTCATGTACGCGTATCCCAACGAGCTGGTGTTATCCTTAGACGATGAGCGTCGCCAGTTAAGGGACGCTAACTTCACCATGACTCAGGATGTAGAGGAGTTGAGTATCATGGTGGATACCCAGTTTGACCGTATAGCCGATTTGGAGATCAGGCTAACTGCTGAGCATCATTTGCTGGAGGCTGCTCGTTTGGAGATAGAGCGGCAGAAGTCTAGGGCGACTCGATTAGCCGAGAGGATGCGTGATAGGAGTGCAGGCATCAGGGCTGATGCCGCGATGATGATAGATGAGGCCACTAGCTTTATTCAGGGTGGTGAGCAGGCAGATCCGGAGGAGGATCCGGAGGAGGACGTTGCTCCTGATAGCCCTGCTCAGGGTTAGGTTAGGACTCACCTGTTTACACTAGATATGGAAGGTTAGGCAAGGGACACTAGCTAAGTCATCAAATTTTGTCTAGGTGGATGACTTACCTTTGAGGCACCATACCCCTAATTTTGTTTAAGGGATTATCTTTATGTATTTTTACTAGTCTATGTGCCTTACTTTTGGAAATGTCCCAACTTGTTATTTGTATAACTTTCACGTAGAAATATATGTTAAGTGTTTTATTTACCTTTTCTCCATTTCCATATTGAATTTATTTACCAAAAAGAATAGTAATAATCATAAATAAATAATACTTTTGCCTAATTGACCTATCCTTCCGAAATAGGCATATTTAGAATATGGATCGCCAAGTGATAGGAAGGAGCCGTGGGAGACCCACTAGACAACACCCGGAAGCGGGTGGTGATAGGGAACCCGGGGACAATCAATACCAAGGGCAAGAGGGCTTGGCCGGAGACCGGGTGGCCACCGCAATTAACCGTATCACTGACGTCCTCGAGCGCTTGACTGAACGCCAAGCCGCTGAACCAGTGCATCATCCAGGAGGCCCAGCTGACTCAGAGGATCGGGCACTGGAAAGGTTTCTGAAGTTTAGACCTCCCAAATTCTATGGAGGACCCGAGCCGGAAGTGGCTGAAGGCTGGTGGGAGAGAATCACTGAAATCTTCACCGCCTTAAATTATGTGGAGGAGCGAAAGGTGACTTTTGCCACCTTCCAGTTTGAGGGAGCTGCTCGCTCCTGGTGGAACCTAGTACGGGTTACTTGAGAGACTAACCATACACCAAGGACTTGGGTGAACTTCACAAGGGAGTTCAATGCCAAATTCCTTCCACCTCTCATTCAAGAGAAGAGAGAGGACGATTTCATTAGATGCAAATAGGGAGCGATGAGTGTCGCCGAATATGAAGTCCAGTTCACAAAGCTATCCCGCTTCGCACCTGAATTGATAGCCACTGAACAAAGGCGTGTTCGGAGGTTTGTACAGGGTTTGAATGTGGAAATACAGGAAAGCTTAGCCGCCGTGAGGATAGATACTTTCGCAGATGCTGTCGAGAGAGCCCAGAGAGTTGGAGTAGCTAGAGCCCAAGTGAAATCTTTCCAGTCTAAGAAAAGATTTGCTCCTAGTAGTAGTCGGGAGCCGACTTTTGGAAATGCCCCACCGGCCAAAATGGGCCGAGGAACCAGTGGAGTGACTAATCCTGGAACACCACGAGGCACTCTCGTAAGAGGAACCGGGACAAGGAATGCAGGGAGAAGAAACAATGGAGCTAGAGGGGGATCGAATGGAAGAGGACAACCTAGGAATAGCTCGCAAGGGGGTCGAGCAATAATTCCTCAAGTGACCTGTGCTTATTGCAAGAAACCTGGTCATTCTATGGATAGTTGCTGGAAGAAGCAAGGAAGGTGCTTGAAATATGGAAGTAGTGAGCACTAAATTTCTGGATGTCCAAAGGTGCAGGAAGGGACTACTCCGAACGCTAGACCAAACACTTCTGGAGGGAGCCGGCCAACAGTTACTGCCAGAGTGTATGCTATAGATGACCAACCTGTACCTGATTCCTCGGAAGTTGTGGAAGGTACACTTCCAATTTTTCATCGATTAGCTAAAGTGTTAATTGACCCTGGTGCAACGCATTCATTCGTAGATCCATCTTTTATGTCTGGAATAGATGTGCAACCCGTTAGATTACCCTTTGACCTTGAAATTAGGACACCAATGGGTAATAAGAAGGTAATCACTAGCTTAGTTTATAAGAATTGCGAATTCTGGGTTGGAGAGCGAAAAATGTTAGTGGATCTGATCAGTTTGGACATAAAAGGTTATGATGTTATCATAGGAATGGATTTCCTAGGTCACCATCATGCTAAGCTTGATTGCCGAGCGAAAGTGGTGAAGTTTTGTATACCTGGAGAAGCGACCCTGAGATTAGATGTTAAGGGTAGGTTAGCATCTTCTGCTATGGTCTCGGGAATACGGGCAAGGAAAATGTTATCTAAAGGAGCTCAAGGTTTCATAGCCTTCTTGATCAATACTCCCAGCGATCAAGCAAAGTTAGAGGATGTACCAGTGGTACGGGAATTTCCGGATGTCTTTCCCGAAGAATTAAAGACTTTACCACCAGAAAGAGATGTGGAGTTCAAGATTGACTTGGTGCCTGGAACGGCTCCAATTTCTAAGACTCCATATCGAATGGCTCCTGCCGAGTTAAAAGAGTTGAAAATTCAATTACAAGACCTCTTGGAGAAAGGTTTCGTGAAGGAGAGTGACTCACCATGGGGAGCACCCGTTCTATTTGTTAAGAAAAAGGACGGAAGTTTGAGGCTATGTATCGATTACCGAGTGTTAAATGAGGTTACCAATAAGAATAAATACCCTCTACCGTTGATTGATAGCTTGTTCGACCAACTGCAAGGATCAGTGGTCTTCTCTAAGCTCGACTTAAGGCAAGGGTATTACCAGTTGAAGATTAAGAAGGAAGATATACCCAAGACTGCTTTTAGTACAAGATATGGGCATTTCGAGTTCGCAGTCATGCCTTTTGGATTAACTAATGCACCAGCTGCATTCATGGACCTAATGCAGAGAGTCTTTAAGAAATACCTGGACTAGTTTGTAGTGGTTTTTATAGATGATATCTTGATATACTCTAAGACTCAGGAGGAACACGTTACGCACTTGGAGATAGTATTGCAGATACTAAGAGAGCATAAGTTGTATGCAAAATTCAGCAAGTGCGAGTTTTGGTTGGAGGAGATTTCCTTTCTAGGGCACAAGGTTTCCAAAGATGGAATTGCCGTGGATCCGGCAAAAGTCGAAGCCGTTATGAATTGGAAGCAGCCAGAAACTCCAACTGAAGTTAGAAGTTTCCTGGGATTAGCAGGTTATTATAGGCGATTTATCAAGAATTTTTCGAAGATTGCAGGATCCATGACCGAGCTAACCAAGAAAGGTAATAAGTTTATTTGGACTCCAAAATGCGAGTCAAGTTTTCAGGAGTTAAAGAGACGTTTAACATCCGCTCCTGTTTTGGTGTTACCTGACGGAGGCGAAGGTTATGCCGTATACTCCGATGCTTCTAGGGAAGGTTTAGGATGTGTTTTAATGCAAAATGGTAAAGTGATTGCCTATGCTTCCAGGAGACTGAAGCCGCAAGAATAGAACTACCCAACTCATGACCTAGAGTTAGCAGCAGTGATTTTCGCCTTAAAGAAATGAAGACACTACTTGTATGGCGTGACTTTTGAGGTTTTTACGGATCATAAGAGCCTCAAGTATTTGTTCTCCCAGAAGGAACTAAATTTGAGACACAGGCGATAGGTAGAATTCTTGGAAGATTATGATTGTTCAATTCACTACCACCCAGGAAAAGCCAACGTGGTAGCTGACGCTCTAAGTAGAAAGGCCCAAATAGCAGGGCTAATGGTTAAAGAGTGGGACATGTTAGAAGAAGTTACTAGTTGGAACCCACGCTTGGAAAAATTGAAGATATTATTTGGAAATTTGTTTTTGAAATCACCATTACTAGAGCGTATTAAGGAGGCCCAGAAAACGGACCCTACAATCCAGAAGAACTTGGAGAAAGTGCAAAAAGGGGAAAACCAAGATTTCAAGTTAGGGCCTGAAGGAGTATTGAGATTCCGAGATCGAATTGTGATTCCGGCAGATAAAGAGATAAGGAAAGAGATTTTAGAAGAATCACATCGATCGAAGTATACCATACATCCAGGAGTGACCAAGATGTATCACAATGTGAAAGGATTATACTGGTGGAAAGGTTTGAAAAAGGATGTGGCAGAGTATGTGCAGAAATGTTTGACTTGCCAACAAGTAAAAGCTGAGCATTAGAAACCCTCTGGATTATTGCAACCGTTAGAAATCCCTGAATGGAAATGGGAACATATAACAATGGATTTTGTAACGGGACTGCCTAAAAGTCAAAAAGGATTTGATGCCATTTGGGTAATAGTCGATCGACTCACTAAGTCTGCACATTTCCTACCTGTAAGCATGAGTTTTTCATTGGAGAAATTGGTCAAGTTGTACACAAAAGAGATCCTAAGGTTACATGGTATTCCAGTGAGTATCGTGTCTGATCGAGATCCAAGGTTTGTCTCGCGTTTTTGGCAGAAATTTCAAGAGTCTTTGGGGACCAAGTTGAAATTTAGTACTGCGTATCATCCCCAAACCGACGGGCAGTCGGAAAGGACAATTCAAACTTTGGAGGACCTGCTGAGGTCTTGTATATTGGATTTTGGAGGTAAATGGAATAAATATATGACCTTGGTAGAATTTGCATATAATAATAGCTATCAGGCTTCGATTCAAATGGCACCTTATGAAGCTTTATATGGGAGAAGGTGTCGATCTCCAATTCATTAGGATGAAGTTGGAGAAAAGAAAATTTTAGATCCTACAGCCATACCTTGGATAGAAGAAGCCCAGGAAAAAGTGAAACTGATTAGAGAAAGGCTTCAGGCTGCCCAAAGTAG
Organism: Coffea arabica; assembly: GCF_036785885.1. NCBI lineage: Eukaryota > Viridiplantae > Streptophyta > Magnoliopsida > Gentianales > Rubiaceae > Coffea > Coffea arabica. The sequence goes on from NC_092316.1 coordinate 22,405,485, forward strand.
ACAAAAGAGCTACGCCGACACAAGGAGAAAAGATTTGGAGTTTGAAGTAGGAGACAAGGTTTTCCTAAGAATTAAATCCTTGAAGAGCGGAGTAGTATCTAAGAAAGGTAAGAAGCTAAAGCCAAGGTATATCGGACCTTTTGAAATTTTGAAGCGAGTCGGGAATGTGGCTTATCAATTAAGGTTGCCCGCGAGCATGGCCAAGGTTCACGATGTATTTCACGTCTCCATGCTTAGGAAATATTACCCCGACCCAAGCCATGTGCTGCAACTAGAAGGAATTGAAGTGGATGAAACGTTAACGTATGAAGAAGGGCCAGTTAAGATTTTGGAAAGAGAAGTGAAGGAGCTAAGGAACAAGAAAATCCCTCTGGTAAAGATGTTATGGAGAAATCATGGACTGGAGGAAGCGACTTGGGAATTAGAAGAAGAAATGCAGAACAAGTACCCTGATTTATTTCTCTAGTAAGCTTGAATTTTGAGGACAAAATTCTTTGTAAGGAGGGGAGGATGTGAGAACCCTGAAAATGCATATATAAATAACATTTCATATGTCATTTGCACTTCTTTTATTCCTTAATAATTCCTAGCATTACTTTTACTTGTTTGCAATTAAGTACGTAAAAACAGGTTTATGTGAAAAATAATATAATTTTTCTAAGTTATGAAATTTCTTGGTTTTGCTAGACTAAGTTAATATATTTAGAGCTAGATTAAATTTTTCGTATTAACATAAAATGTTAGATTTATATATATTGATCAAACTTGATTTTAATAGTTTAATTAATCAAACAAGAATGTTAAGCGTTAAAAGGAACCTTAATACTAAATTGTAATCGATAAATTTTAGACAAAAACGATATAAGTATCTTAAGTATACTGAGGACATAAGAATTTTTATAATTAAAGCCTTGCAAGATTAGCATGTCATTAGGCGATCAAATTATACTTGGGATTAATTTTTGGGATCAAACTAGAATCAAGGACTTAAGTGTTCATTAGAAGGAATGTGAAAAGACTAAACTACCCTCCCAAGCTCACCAAAACCACCATGCAAACCCAGCAAATTTCGGACAACATAATTACCTCACCTCTCATTCGCCCAATACATTTCTTTCACCACCTTCACACTCCACCCTCCTGCACACTCAACCTCTTCTCCTAAATACCGCAACACCACCACCCTTCACAACCTCATTCTGCTTTGGACCAACAACAAAAGAGAGAGGGAGAGACTTACCTCGTGAGTATCGACCGAGAGAGAGTGAGAGGCCGAGCTGCAACATCTTCCATTTCTGTTCGTGAGCTAGAGGAAAGAAAGGGGAGAGCAAGTGGGAGTCGTAGGAGCTGCTGATCATCATCATCTTCGTCAACTTCAGACCAACATCCACCAGCTGCAACCAAAATCTGCTGCGTGCGTGAGAGCCGAGAGGAAGGAAAATTTTTCAAACTTTCTGTACGAGAACTTAGCTTGCTGTGAGGTAATTTCTGGATCATTTTAGGAGTTATCAGAGGTAGATTGAACCCTTTAGGGACATGCATGCATGGTTTAGACAGCCGGTTAATGAAATCAAGGTCTTGGGAAAATCTGTTTTGGAAGTAAATGTTTCGGCTGAGAAGCTGATTTGAAATGCGGCTTCATTTTGTTTTTCCTGTGACGATCTGAGCACTCCAATGGAATTAGCCGTGAGAATACGTGATGATTAAGACCATGCATGTTGATTGTACTTTCAGATGATATTGGTAAAGCTTAAGAAAATTCTGTTTTAAGAGGAAAATGTCTTAGCCGAGAAGCTGATTGGAAATGCAGCTTTAATGTTGTTCTCCTAGAGTAATCTGAGCATACAATGGTGATTAATTAACTGAATCTTGGATGATTATTATGATTAGGGCCATGCATGATAATTTTATGTGATTGGATGATGAAATCAGGAACCTGGGAAAAATTCTGATGTAGTGAAATGGAATTGATGTGAACCAGAAATCTGAAATGCAGTTGTAATCTATTTAAATCTAATAATCTGAGCATAAATGCAATTAGCTACGTGAAAATATGATGTTTAAGCTAACTACTGGTAGATGAAGATATACCAGCGCTTGCATGCACTGATTGTGTATTCGGATGATGAATCAAAGCCTAGCCTATGGGTCTGCCGAGAACTTGACTGGGTTAATGCATCTTGATTTGGTTTAATTTTGTTGTTTTGAGCCTATAATCATAATTAGCTAGCTAATAACAAGAAATTTTAGCTTTGCATGTAGTTTATTAGTTGAGTTAGAACTGAAAATAAAAATAAGATGCAACCGGATTTTTGTGCAGCTCAAACCGAGGCTAGCTGGAGATTTTCTTGCAAATTCGATGACTTGTGTTGTTAATCACACCTGATTTTTTTTATATATATATATTTTTTGAACTGGAAATGTTACTCAGTTAACTAAGTATCCGTATGCCGAATTTGAGTATTTAAATCCCTGAATAAGCCAAGGAAGAATTTTATACAAGATAAATGGTTGCTGGAAAATTTAGCTAACCAAACATTTGAGCAGAAAATATTGAATTGTTTCCGGATTTCACTAGTTGATGTTTGAATATTTTCCTTGGCATAAAATGGTTTCGAAACACAGGAAAAGGGTGTATTTTAAGATATACATGTTGTTTAGCAATGAAACATTTGATATCGCGAATGATTTAACCAAAAACGTGGGTATACGAATGCTGGAAATTTTCCTTGTAGTTGCCAAAGTTTGAGTAAGAATTTCCAGCTTGAAAGTGAAATTATTCTTTGAAATCATAATGGTTGAAATATCTGGAACAAGTTGTTTTAAAGTTTATAAGATATATGGATGTGAAACTCTCGATATCTTGGGAGAATAAATCGGAGATAGTGAAGTGTGGCTGTGGAACAATTGCTTGAGTATGAAGTTGTTGAAAATTTGGTTCTTGACTTTAAATACCTGTTAGTAAATCTAAACATTTGAAATGTTAGCCTTGTTGCTACAAGAATTACTGGTTGGGTGCTAGGGGCTAATGATTGACGAAACCCTTGGCCATGTGAATGATTTTTATATAAGTGTTAAAGTGATGAACTTAAATTGCTGGAATTGCTTAAAGGCCTTACGTTATTTTAATTAAGTGAGATGTGATTTGAGATTTGCCAAAAACCAAGAGCTAATGATTGACGAAGCCTTGGTCACTTGCTTTATTTCCCTTTTGGAAATGAATTTGTCGAAACCTAGGGCCAATGATTTACAAAGCCTAGTGATTCGCTATTTAAAACGTGATTTCTTCAAGTCGACAAATTTGAGCTATAATGTGATTTCGATTTGGAATCGAAGCTGTGAAAGTTGTTTCGATCTTGCGAACTCGAGTAATTTTTATCAAGCTAATCAAAAATATTTTTCCTAGTATTAGATGATAAAACTCAATATCTAGTGTTTTGCCTAAATTATTCCAAAACCGACAAATTTCCTTTAACTCAAACTATCCTTGATAGGTATAGAAAAATAATTTCTCTAGTTTCTGAAAACCCTAAGTCTTACTCCTTTTTCTTTCTTTAAGATTTGCCTTGGATAGTTGTCGGTAGGAAAAGCTCCAAAACAATAGTTTTAATAACTTTAATTAAAAATGTAGAAACTTGCTCGGCAAGAAACTTTATTTTAGATAAAATAGTCTTAGTGATAATTTTTGCAAGAACTGTAGATTTAAAGAAATTTTCAAATTATCTTTCTAGCTTTGATGTTAAGAGGTTTGTCGACTTATTTCAAGAAAATAATACTAATTATTTTTTTTAGGAAAAGTACCTCAAAGAAAACTATAAGAAACATTTTTACTACTTTGGTTAAGCTTCAACCTAAGTAGATTTTTGAAATTTCTATGGGAAAGTAAACTAGTATTATATTAAACCTCGATTTGTATAAGCTTAAAAACTTATAATTTCAATATTTGATATTCTAGGATATTGCGAGGACGCGGAATTCGATTCCCAATTTGACATTTGAACTTCACTCTTGGTGAGTGTCCCTGCTTGTTTTATGCTTATGTGGTTAAGCGCTTTATCAACTCGCTATGTGATAATTGTCAAAATGAAATAAATGGTTCTGATCCATCGAAGTGAGCAGTGTGTACTTTATCGCACTAGCCGTTCGAGTGGTGACGTGTGTGAAACATTTTCTAATAAATCCGTGAATCTAAATGTAGTTGCGTCGTTGGGTGAATCCCTCGACTCGTGAATCCAACTACCATAACGTCGTTAGGTGAATCCCTCGACTAATTTTATACGGGTATATCTCGAGTATACTGCGTCGGTAGGCGAAGTTCGGGCCCGAAGCAGAGGTATGAACGGTGACGGGTTAGGATTAAAATAAGTGGATCTACATGGACTATAAGTAGTGAAAGTTGACGGAGGGTCAACTACCAGGGTAGCTGATCAAGCGAGGAGAATGGCTCCCGAGAGCCCCTGTATCCTACCTTGTGTTGTTATACGCTTTCTTAATTGATTAAATTTGTTTAAATTGTTATCTGTTGTTTGATTTATGTGAGTGCATGTCTTGGGGCACCACTGAGCTTTAGCTCACCCCACGTTTATTGTTTTCCTTAACAGGTTTTGGAAACTGAAAGCTGGATGCTTACTTATGTTTTCCTTTTGGATTGTATTTGAATACTATAACTTATTCTGTGGGCTGTAATGTGTTATTTGAGATAATGCCCTTTTCTTTTGGGTTGCCACTTGAAGCTGGAAAATGTGTAAACCCTAATTCAATTACTTGGCTTGTAAGTTTGAAATAGAGAGTTGTGTATTTATCTATCCGGATTGGTACGACTTTATACTTTGGTACGCAGTACGTGGGACGTTTAAGAGCCTTGACTGGCTAATTTATCATTGCTATCTCTGAAGTTAATGTGGATTTAAGGATGATCCTATTTGGGAAAATTTGTTTTATCATAGATTAAGTTATCCTTCGAAAGGATTTGGGTTAGAATGCTTGCGTGAGTCCTAGCGAGAGTTGGGCAGACGGCCCGCCAACCCTTTGGTTCGCCTTAGGGGGAAGTGGGGTCGCCACACATATCAAAGTTACAAACTTAACAAAGGCTGAAATCTCACTTCTTAAGCTAAAATTTGCATATAACCATCACTACTTGCGATTAAAAGCTAGAAATTCCACCTTAACACTAAACTAGCTTCTACTAATCATATAAATGCCAAATCAAAGATGAAATAACTTATATAAAATCTGAAAAATATCAATAAAACTGAAATTTATCATTCCCAACCCTAAAATCACAAGAAACTCCCTAAAATCAATCAAAATCAAGTTATCCAACAACATTTAAAGAACAAAAGGAGCTTCTAATGATTATACCTTCCAACACCTTGAAAACAAGCAAAACAAACCCTTTTCTTTTCAAAACACTCCACCCTTAGCTTGCTATCACCTTAGATGCGAAGTTAATCGGGGTACATTTTGGTAATTAGAAGAAATCTCTCAAGATTTGGTGAAGGAAATCAAAGGAAAAATGAGTTTTCTCTCTTGGTCTTGCTCCTCTTGAGGTTCGGCCACCGTGAGAAAGAATGAAGGGTTATTTTGCTCCAAATGAAGTGATAAAAATGAAAACTTAAGTGCTCCAAGACTAAATGAAAACGTGACATATGGCACTACTTTGACTAATGCTTATCTCTTAATCTTTCTTCTTAGTTTCTAATCACTCATCTATGTGGTGTTCCTCTAGCTCACTCTTAACACTTCTAAGCATATATTCCTTGGTATACAACATCCGTTCATGTCTACTAAATTTAATACACACATAGTAGTGAGCCACACTACCAAAATGCCTATAACTAAACACGCACCACAATATAAAAACAAACAATTAAAATTTAACTCAACCATAAAAATACCTTAGAAATTAAAGGATTTAAACTAGAATAAGTCAAAATATTATTTAACACATGCAAAACGAGAAAAGAATTTAAAATTTTTTTTTCAAAATCTCACACCTTCAATCACCTTTGGAATGACTTCTTGACTTTGAACACCATCGAACCAGCCCTTGAAGTCCTTCACATAATTTCTTAGCTCGAGCTCACGTGACCAGTCCTAATGGAACTTGAATCTTGTCCGATGGCATAGCTTGATTTGCATCACCTTCCTTGCGCCACCACCATGACCTCCTACCTCCCTTTTCCCCAGCCCCAATCTGTAAAATGATCACCTCCTCCATCAAAGCTTTCCCTACAAGCCTGCTTCTTTACTAACCTAAAATAAATACTAACTGATCCAACTTCCTCTTTAGTTTCCTCCAAGATATCTTATCTATAAGCAGATGAAAGATAGGCTTTCATTATGCTTTTCTTAGTCCCAGAAAAATACTCAAGGTTTTTTTTTGGCTATATGATGCCTCTCCTTTAAAAAAAAATGAAATCGAGGAGGATATCATTTGTTCTTACAAATTTGTTCCTCTAAGAATGAGTTCTATGCTCTTTGTTGATCTTTCTTTTTTTTTTTTATGAAACTTATCATTTTTATTATTCACCCAATAGGAGGATATAGTTACAGAACCCTATCTCTGCGAAAAGATGGATATGTGAATTTGTCCATCCGACTGCGAATTTGTCCATCTCTTCGTTGATCTTTCACCAATAGAAATAATTTGGAAAGGCAAAATTGGTTAAGGACCAACAGTTTAACTATGGTTGAAAAATAAACAAAAACAGACAAAAAAAGGGATAATTTCAGAAACCTTCGAGGAGGTTTCTAACAATTTCACTAGTCTCCCCTAAAGTTTACAAAATTACACAAACCTCCCCTGAGGTTAAGGTTTTGATAACAAAATTAATCTAATTAGAAAAAGTGTAGACACCAAATTTTTGGTGTAATTTCATTTACTGTTTATTTTTTAGTTTTTTATTTATCGTGTTAGTTTTATTCGATTGTTAGCTTTTAGTTTCTAGTTTTATTTTTATTTTCAAGTTTTAGCATAGAATTTCTTGAAAAAAAAAAGAAAAATCATAAAAAGGAAAAAAAAAGGGAAAATTGTTCACAAAAATACGTTCAAATTCAATCTTTTGGCATTTTGGTTTATTTTTGTTAATTTATTTTGAAAAAAAAAAAAGAAAAAGGAAGGGAAAAAGAAAAATGAATGAAAAATTGAAAAACAATGAAAAAAAGGAAAAAGGAAAAAATGAATTTGCACTTTGTTGTTCTAGTTTATTTTTTCATTAAATGTTAATTAAATCATTTTTGTTAGTTATTTTTATTATTTTCAATTTTTGTTCTAATTAATCTTAAAGAAAAAAGAGAGAGAAATTCGGCATGCAAGCTGCGTTTTGCCGCAGCTTGCAAACACAGGCTTGGGCAGCTCCTTAGCTGCAAATAAAGCTGGATTGGCTGAGGGTTTAGAGGTTGGGGGGGGCTCCCATATAAATAAAAAAAGAAAGGAGAGCCACAAAAGGAGAGAGGAGGGAGCCGAGAGAGGCGAAACACATCTGAGGGAAATTGGAAAAATCTGGGGGAAAACGGCAAAGGGAAATCTGCAAACTTGGGGAAGTTGCTGGAGGAAAAAACAGAGAGGGGAGCTATGGCGGCTAGGTCTTCGGTCGGCAACAAAAGGAACGAGAGAAAAGAATACAAAGGGGAAGAAACTAAGGGATTCGGGGAGCTGGGGGGAGGAACTGAAAAAATGCAGCCAAGCAGCAAGAAAAGACAGAAGGAATGCAAGCAAGAGGCAGCGGCTGAAGAGGGAAGCGAAGAAAAATCGGAAAGGAAGAACAAAAACAGAGCCACGGCTGGGTTGATTTCCTCCACCGCTGTCCATTTTTCCTACCTTTCACCGCCGCCGTCCAACGCCAACTCTGCCCTCTGGACCCAACGACCTGAAGAAGCCGAAGCCGTTTTCTTCATTTTTATGGTCTGCCTTCCCCAGAATTGCAGTTACTGCTGCAGCGGAAGAAGAGACATGCAAAGCCCATCAAGAAATCAATACCATCGCAGCCGCCGCTGCCAGGAAAGCGCTACCACCCCATCGGATATCCATTGCTGCCTGCGCATTTCACCAAGAAAACCATGTAAGTCGTCTTCCCTCTTTGAACTTCAGTTTCCATTTCAAGCACAAACGTCGGACCTCCCAAAGCATGTTTTCCGTGCCTCTGTTAGTGCAATTTTCTTGTTGATTGATTATGGTTTTAGAATATACAGGCTCTAGGTGATTTACCTCGTGATTATAACAAACTTTGGGCTAGTCATAACCTCAATTAAGCACAATATGCTGAATTTTTTTAATGCCCGTGACCTGCTTGATAAAATGCCCAACCGAAAATGCTACTAGAAAGCTGATTTCATTTCTCTGTCATCGCATGTTCGCCCATTTGGTTTTTTTTTTGTTTGATCTGCAATGATTGGCTTCCTACAGTGGGGTTGTGTGAATGTTGAAGTTTTAGGGGGTTTTGGGAATGAGTTTGCTGGATTTGGCTTGGAACTGTGAATGTAGCTTGAATAATCTATGAAGGTGGTGGCTGGAAAAGTTGTAAAAACCCAACAAAGAAGATGAAGTTTCGTAGCCTGCATAAAAGTAATTCTGAAAAATTGCAATTGAATCCTTCATTTTCTGCCTAATTCCACTGTGACCCAAAAATCTGGAAAAAATTGAACTAATTTTGCCCTCTTAAGCTTAATCCTCTGTTTGCATATTTTATGTGATTTCTGGATAGATTAATGCTGTGATTTAATGCATAATCAAAGCTTAGTAATTTTTAGTTGGGTTTGGTAACATTTGTTTGGGTTTCTTGTTGGGCTTAGGAAAGTAAATATTCAAAGCTTTTGATTGGATTTTGACATGGTTTGATAGCCAAAGCCCTGGCATTATTCGATTGGGCTGGAATGATAAAAGATGGGTTAGTCTGATTTTTTTTTAGGCTTTCGGTATGGGCTTGGGGAAGGAGCCCAGATGTTTTGGTTGGACCAATCAACAGGCCAGCCCATCTGTTTTTCTTGGATTTTCTTTGACGGGCTGAAGATAGTTTTGGGCCAAACGAATAAGCAAATGGCCCAATGGTTTGGTCCATTAAGAAACCAGAAAATGATTTTGCAAATCAGTCCCTGAATTTCTCCTTAACTATACTGTGGTCCTGGACATTTTTCACTTCTTTCAATTGGGTCCCTAACTTTAATTGCAAATAGGTCCCTGAACTTTATTTTTCTTTAATTTTGACCTCCAAACTTTGTTAATTTGTGCAATCAAGTCCTTTCTTCTTTTGACTTCTTGAATGTGGGTTGCTTACATGATTCAATTGATTCAATTTCAAGTTTGCCATTCTATTTTTTATGATTATTTGATAAATAAAGTGATGCCTTGACTCTTTTATTATTTTGGAGGATAAATAAGTATTTCACTACGTTAGAGCTTCAACTCAAGAGAGGTATAACTTCTTTTATCTTTTTTGTCTCTCCTATGTGAACCAACGTGCTACGTGAGAAATACATGTCTACTTTGATTTCCTAGCCTTTCTTTAATTTCTTTTATTTATGTCATTTACTTTTGCATTTTTTATTTAAGTTATTCTTTATGGGGTATGTGTACACCTCTTGGCTTGTAATAGTTAGGGATTTAATTATTTTATTCCTTTTCCCCCTTTTAGATTGTAGTAGGGTCTCCCTAATGTAATAAATAGGGCTTGGAGGAGCATTCAATGAAGACCTATCAAAGTCATGTGCCTAGCTAGCAAATGTAATAGTTAGGGCTTTAATTGTCTTATGTGTCTTGCATGCTTAGTTGCTACGTGTTAATTTGCTTTGTTAGGGCCTTGCATCTAGTCGAGCATGCTAAATGTTATGTGCTATGTGTTTACGAGTGTTTGGCATGTCAACTCGCTTTCCATGGCCATGAATGAATGTGATGGATGAATGCACGTTTCCACTAGTCCAACGCTAGTCGGAATTCATAGAATGGGCTAGTCCAACGCTAGACCCTTAGGAATTTCCCTTTGTTAGTACATGTTTGCATGTTCATTACATGTCATGCATTCTTTTTAGTTTTTATCATTTTGCATGCCCCTCGAACCTCTTTTCCCTCCATTTTAGGATTTTTGCATTTCATGCTAGTTATAGGGTTCATTTGCTTGAGAGTCCCCTTAAATATGGGATATAGACGAGTGTGGCTTTTTCTAAGCCTTAGCACGCTTGTATTCCCTCTATAAAAGAGCAAATTGAGTCACGATTTAGGTCTCCCCGTACCCAATATGCATGAATTCCCTAGGCTCATGCATTTTTTAAATCCACTCTACCATTTTTTACCCCCATCAAACTTTCATTTTTTGCACACGTGCACCTTTATGTTTCTTCACTTGCACACAAACACTCTTATCATCACTTGCACACATGCACTTCATATTATTATTTCACATACCGTACCTTGCCCACTCACGTGCACATTTTCATTTACATATTTATTGTTTTTTATTACTTTTTTAACTCATGTCCTCACATTGCATACATGCATTCCATTCATTTGCATCCCACTCGCATTATTCGTGACTCCTTCAAAGGATCGTTATTGGGTTTCACAATTAATGTGATTGGCACCACTCAACCTTTGAAGAGAAATTTCCCCCAATACCCCTAGGTCTAGGGTTTGCATTCATGTAGTGCATCCAAATGTAATAAATTCTTTGGTTAAAACAAGAAAATCTTTGATTAAATCATGCAACTAGCCTTGGCTAGGTCAAAGGGGTGCCTTGGATTTTATCCTTGCCTTCCCCTTTGTCAAATGTGACTCCCGAACCTTTTTCTTTGGTTTACGTGGACTAGGAGTCGTTTAAAAGGGGTTTCTTACTACTTTTTCCTATTTTTCTTTAAAAATTCATTTTTTGGTGACTTGGTACACCTTAACTCATTACCAAGTGGCGACTCCAATTTTTATTTCAAACCCTTTTTAAACTATAATTTTGGGTCAAATCGTCGCATTCTCAACCCCCCATTTAGACCCATTTTTTCTTTTAAATCACAATTCATTTTTCCAATCACAAAAAATACATTTTTAAACCATTTATTTATTTATTCAAAAAATGGGGCGCGACAGTTGGCGACTCCACTGGGGAAATTCGAGAGTCCGAGCAAATTTGATTTAATCAACCTTTTTCTTCTTTTAATCTTTTCATATATCACATTTGGGTGTTTAGTATTGCATTTTTCCTTTTATTAGGATTTTTGCATTTCACGCATACCAACTCCCTCACTTACTCATTTGGCATACGATTGTTTTGATTGATGAATGGTTTATATTATCTCGCGCTTGCATTGCATTTGGGGTGGGTGTGTGTCACCTTTAGAGCCTCGCGTGGTTCTCAACCCCTTCCCTCAAAATAGGGAGCACTTCATACGTGCATGTTTATTTATTGTTATCCCATTTTATTTTATTTTTCGTGGGCGTTTCCCACACCGCCTTGTAGGATTAAGATCGGCTGCGCCCATAGCGCTACCTAAGGGATCACTCGAGCCACCGACCAAGGGCCCTGGGAGTGATGACCCTTCGCCTTTAGGTCTGAAGGCTTGGGAGCCGAAGCCTTATCGAGTCTAGATGCATTAGTGAACCCCAATCTCATGCATCCATATTAGAATTTTCCTAGGTTAGAGTCGGCCTCACCCTCTTTTAAGCACATTAGGCACGAGGGAAGGGGTTCTACCCCTTTTACTTGCTTTATTATATTTCTTTTCTAAATTGCTCCCAGTGTGTTATGTGTACTATCAATTGCACTAACCATTCTTTTGTTTTCTTGGCTTGCATTCATGTGCCTTAGCAATAAGAGGCCTCTTTGGCACTCTTTTAGTGACCTACCCATTAGATAACTCACATGTTTAAATTTCAGTCATTGCACTTAATTTTCAATAAATACATTTCATTTTAGACCTTTTTCCCCCCCGATGCATTATTCATGTCCTTTAGACCATATTTGTCACATATTTACATCGCTTTAATAAATGGCATCATGCATTAAACCTTAGAAAGGGAATGCCATTTAGGGGATCCCGTGTCAGGAATAAGCCACCTTGTGTCTCGGATACTTAATCTAAAGAGACTTGCACGTTTACATTTTGTACCATCCAAAGGGGTAGTGCACAAGGTAAGGTAGGATCTGATCGTCTTCATAAGAGCGATTTTTGGAATATGAGCGTCTAATAATCACTTTTTGGCCATTTTTATCAAAGTTGGTAAAAATCCCTTGCGCAAAGGATATTAATTTGAAGAAATTCACAAATGATTCCTCCTATTGAGACGATAAATAAACTGAGGCCAAAATTTGATTTTAAAAGGCTCATAGACTAATGCATCAAGCCATTCAATCCATTGGATCATTTGATTCCTCAATTTCATCCAGTCCATTTTATCAATTTGTTCATTTTTAAGGCAATCTAGTCGATTTTGAATTCATTTGACTAGTTTATCCATTTTAGGGCAATCTAGTCGATTTTTGAATAAGATCACCGATTTCATTCATTTGACTAATTTACTTTTTTGGGGTGATTTGGTCTATTTTTGAATAAATCATCAATTTTATTCAATTTATTTGACTAATTTACCCTTTTTAGGGTGATTTGGTCGATTTTTAAATAAATCATCAATTATCATCAATTCATTTGACCGATTTACCCTTTTTAGGGTCACCTGGTCGATTTTGAATAAATCGTCAATTCATTTGACCAATTTACCCCTTTTATGGTCATTCGGCCGATTTTTGAATAAATCACTAATTCAATTTCATTCATTTGACCAATTTACCCCTCTTAGGGACATTCGGCCGATTTTTGAATAAATCACTAATTCAATTTCATTCATTTGGCCAATTTACCCATTTTTAGGGCAACCGAGCCGATTTTGAATAAATCAAGTTTCGTTCAATCTATTTGATCAATTTACCATTTTTAGGGTGATCTGATTAATTTTGGATAAATTAAATTTCATTCAATTCATTTGACCTGTTTCCCTTTTTAGGGTAATCCGGTCGATTTTAAATAAATGGTCAATTTTATTCAACCTATTTGACCAATTAGGATTTCAATGTCGAATTTCAAAATGGAAAACCTAGTCGATTTTGAGGAAAACATCCATTGCATCCAGCCATTTGATCAGTTGGAGTTTTGACCCGTGCTTCACTGAGAAAAGTTGTCAAAACAAATTCCAATTTCCTCGATAGGAAGTTCGTCAAGGTCAAACCCATGCATTTGTGATCAATTCATTCGGACATTGTCTTTATTTTGACAAATGTCTTTCGTCTCTCCAATTGACCAAATTTTTCAAAATTATTTTTCACTCAATTAGTTGATCGGATCCGTCAGGTATGGTATGGTGCCTACCTTAGAGGATTGCATTTTCATGCTAGGCCTACCCTTGGCATAAAAGGGTTCCCCCATAGGACATTCATACCAATTTTGCAGTTTTGCCTACTAACTCGGGGTATTTTTCTTTTGTTTTCCCCCTCCCCTGCATTCATAAAAGTGTTTCAATAAGGCGAAAATATTTTTCTATATCTGATGACACTTCTGATCTAATAAGGTGTCAAAATTGCAAGAATTATTTGATTCTTGGGCAGATCCTACAATGAAAACATAAATGATCTATCTGGAAGCTCTACGCTAAAACCTTTGAGAGATGTTGTAATTGTTTTTCAAAGGGAAATTCTGTATTTTTGATTTGTTAATACATTTTGTTCCAAAAGAAAAGGAGACAAAAGTGTATATTTTGAGCTCTTTATAAGTTTCTCTCTTCTCATTTGTATCATAATTGAATGAGAATTTTTTTCAGCAATAAAATTTTTGGACAATTCTTTGTTTTGTGTATATTTATGTACATTTCATTCTTTATTCTTACTCCTTGGAGAGTTCATGATGAATTTTGAGAAATAAGACCAAATTAAGGTTTTTCAACCTCCAGACTGAAAATTTGCAAGTGTATGCTTTCTAAAACTCTTGTATACACTAGATTGGTGATCTGAATTACACAATAAGAGTGCTCAAAATTAAAAGAGATCACTCAAAAGGCCCAATGAGATACCTTTTTCTCCTTCACTGCACAATTCATATTTCTGCCCACTTCACTTAACCCCCAAAATAAAATCAGTCACATTGATTGATAAATTGCAAATTGGGGCAACCTTGGCTTGAAAATGTCCGCGGTGACTAATCCGATTCAATTCACATCTAGTGAGAGCAAAAATGTGCATTATTCTTATTTGTTTTGAAAATTTGGAATGATACTTCAAGCGGTCGTTTCTCTATCTATATAGAGTTTATCATTTGCTCTCCCGTTTGAGCCTTTAAAAGAATAATTTCGTTTCAAATAAGAGCCCTAATGATCACTACCCTATATTGGAAAATTTTCAAATATCAAAAAGGGGAATGGATTTTCAGTGACCATTTCATTACTTTGGTTGTCATGAGGTGTAAGAATGATGCTTTGGCCATCATTTCTACAACTTAAACACTGATCATCCCTTGCATCCCCATTTGAGCCAAAAATTGGTGGTTCTTTTCGAGTGCACATATGATCGCACCCCACATTGGGGAAGGAGATTGGGAAATTTTGAAAAAGGAAAAAGATAAAAGGAGAGGGAACCGCAAATTGGGGAAATTTGATGCCATTTGGGTTCCAATTTTTGAAAAAAAGAGAGAGAGAGGAAAAGGAAGAGTTTTGTCCGCGTGGATCGCCTATGTTTCACAAATATGGATGAACAAGGGTCTCCCTCAGTCAGTTAATTCGGATACATGCCAGAAATTTCCCATTAATGAAAGTTTCCTTTCAGAGTTATTGTAAGGAACGGAATACAAGTCAAGCCATCTTCTTTTCCAGTCAGACGTTCTATCCCTAGTTATCCCTTTTTGAGCCTTCAAAATGAATTATTTCGTTTGGCAACCCCTGAGAATCGCAAACCCCACACTGGGGGCAAGTTTGAGTTGGAAAAGAAAAAGTTTCAAGAAGTGAAGAAGTGATAATGCAACAAAATCAAAACGACAAAAGAAGAAAAGATAACCTCAGTTCAAAAATAAACTGGGGCAAATTTTGTCAAATTTCAAAAGAATGGCAAAAGGCCGAAAAATCAAAAGAAGAAAGAAAATGAAAGAGAAAGAGCCTCAATTGAGCATAAACTGGGGCAAATTCTGATTTAGCCCTAAAATAGGGTTGGCTCAATAATGCGATCTCAGGTCATTCAAACCGCTTTTGAAATCTGCCTTCAAGTCTTAACTTTTCTAAACACCCCACCAGACCCCATTACAAAAGCCGAAAGTCCTGACTTCTGTTCTTTGCAATGGCCCTGTCAAGAAAATTTCTGATGCCGGGAAATTTTAGCTGTATTTCTGAATTGCCTGGGTATGGGGTTGACGCTACTCACCATGTGAAAACCCACCAAGTTGAGGGAAAGGAAAAGAGGTAAAAAGCAAAGCAAGAAAAGTAAATGCAAGAAAAATGCAGGGAAAAATTCGACACTGAAGTCCCTATTGAGTGATCAAACAAAGTTCAGAATCTTCGAGTTCAAAATAGGGGCAATTTTGGAAAAATGCGATCTGTGGTGCAACGTCCTTGAAAGTCTTATTCTTTAGCTGTCATTTTCAAGCCACATTACAAGCTCATAAAGTCCATTGTTGACTTATTCCTTCATGGCAACCCAAAGTGAGGATTATGCTCATAAGAAAATCCATCAATCATTTGTGATCATAAGGGTATAACCAATTTTCGCATGTTTAGCTATCGTTCCTACCCATTTGTTGCAAGGTTAAAGCTTATCTGTTGACTAAGTTTTCTTAAGAAGTAAGGGTGACAAACTCTTTGCTTTCACTAAGATGTGATATTGAATGGTTTAGATACGATTTGGGCACAAAAAGAATGAGACAAATCTTGACCTCCCATTTTCCTTGGCCACCTCAAAATCAGAAATAAAGTCACTTGATTGGTCCTGAAAGATGAGCCAACCAGAAATGGTGACCCATTACTCAAAACACCAATGCTAAAAGTGAGGAAGAAATCTTCTTGAATTTGGTGTTACTTCGAGGAATTCATCATGAAATTTCTGCATGAGTTCAAACTTGACGTTTAAAGTTTCTTCACATGGTTGTATATGTGCATTCTTTTCTAAATTTTAGAAAGTGTGGTTTTTCTTTGTTCAAATAAATGGGAAATCATCTGAACAAATTTTTGCAATCAAGGGAGCCCACACTGGGGCAAAAATTTTATTTGTGAGATTTCATGAAATAAGCCCATACTGGGGCAAATTTTTTGTAATACATTTGAGATTTTTGTCCAAAAATCAAATAATAACATTTTTCGAAACAATCCCACGGCTCTTTTCATGGAATTTAAGTGCATGCTATGCTTTGTTAAGCCCCCCTGTGCAGGTATTCATGGTTCAAAATGATGAAAAGCATCCAGTGAGACGGAAGGCCGATACTGCAAAGAGAAACAAGAAGAAGGAGGAAAATGGACTTGACACTGGAGCAAATTATCTTTTGAAAAAAAAATCAAAAAAATGATGAAAAAAAAATCAAAAACTCAAAAAATCAAAAAATCAAAAATCAAATCAAATTCATCACGGCAGGCTCGGGTTTTATCCCACTGACCGCTTTTATCCTCGGCAGGCTCGGGTTTTATCCCACTGTCCGATTGTCAAAACATTTTATTTTCATTGCTATTGGAGTTGGGTTTGTCCCGCCAGTAAGCATTTCATTTTCATTGCTACTGGAGCTGGGTTTGTCCCGCCAGTGAGCCTTTCATTTTCATTGCCGCTAGCCGTTGGGTTTGTCCCACTAGTGTGCCTTTCATTTGCATTTGCCACCAGCCGTTGGGTTTGTCCCACTGGTGAGCCTTTCATTTTCATCGCCGCTAGCCATTGGGTTTGTCCCACTAGTGTGCCTTTTAATTGCATTTGCCACCAGCCGTTGGGTTTGTCCCACTGGTGAGCCTCTCATTTTCATCGCCGCTAGCCGTTGGGTTTGTCCCACTAGTGAGCCTTTCATTTTCATCGCCACTAGCCGTGGGTCAGTCCCACTAGTGCGCACTTCCTTTTGTTCAGCCACAGAGATCAAATCTCCCTCTTGGTACAAAATTTGAACTATCCCGAGGTAAAAACTCAATTCATTGTTGAAACTTCCCCAGTGGAGTCATGATTTTAAGCTTTATTCGGGCCAGTCCCATGATTTTCCTTTTATTCGGGTCAGTCCCATGATTAAAAAGCTTATTCGGGTCAGTCCCATGATTTAAAGCTTATTCGGGCCAATCCCATGATTAAAAGCTTATTCGGGTCAGTCCCATGATTAAAAGTTTATTCGAATCAGTCCCATGATTTTTAAGTTTATTCGGGTCAGTCCCATGATTAAAAGTTTATTCGGGTCAGTCCCATGATTAAAAAGCTTATTCGGGTCAGTCCCATGCTTTTAAAGTTTATTCGGGTCAGTCCCATGATTTTAAACTTTATTCGGGCCAGTCCCATGATTAAAAAGGTTATTCGGGTCAGTCCCATGATTTTAAACTTATTCGGGTCAGTCCCATGATTTTAAAATTTCTGTCTGGATCTATCCCATTTACATTTCTGTCTGGGTTTATCCCATTTTAAATTCTTGTTCGGGTCAGTCCCGTTTAATTTATGTTCGGGTCAGTCCCGTTTAAATTCTGTTCGGGTCAGTCCCATGATTTTAAGTTTATTCGGGTCAGTCCCATGATTAAAAGTTTATTCGGGTCAGTCCCATGATTTAAAGCTTATTCGGGTCAGTCCCATGATTAAAAGTTTATTCGGGCCTGTCCCATGATTAAAAACTTATTCGGGTCAGTCCCATGATTAAAAGTTTATTCGGGTCAGTCCCATGATTTAAAGCTTATTCGGGCCTGTCCCATGATTAAAAGCTTATTCGGGTCAGTCCCATGATTAAAAGCTTATTCGGGTCAGTCCCATGATTTTTAAGTTTATTCGGGTCAGTCCCATGATTAAAAGTTTATTCGGGTCAGTCCCATGATTTTTAAGCTTATTCGGGTCAGTCCCATAATTAAAAAGCTTATTCAGGTCAGTCCCATGATTTTAAAGCTTATTCGGGTCAGTCGCATGATTTTAAGCTTTATTCGGGCCAGTCCCATGATTAAAAAGCTTATTCGGGTCAGTCCCATGATTTTAAAGCTTATTCGGGTCAGTCCCATGATTTAAAGCTTATTCGGGTCAGTCCCATGATTTTATGTTTATTCGGGTCAGTCCCATGATTTTAAAATTTCTATCTGAGTCTATCCCATTTACATTTCTGTCTGGGTCTATCCCATTTTAAATTCTTGTTCGGGTCAGTCCCGTTTAATTTCTGTTCGGGTCAGTCCCGTTTTAAATTCCTGTTCGGGTCAGTCCCGTTTTAAATTCCTTGTTCGGGTCAGTCCCGTTTAAATTCTGTTCGGGTCAGTCCCGTTTAAATTCTTGTTCGGGTCAGTCTCGTTTTAAATTCCTGTTCGGGTCAGTCCCGTTTTAAATTCCTGTTCGGGTCAGTCCCGTTTTAAATTTCCTGTTCGGGTCAGTCCCGTTTAAATTTCTTGTTCGGGTCAGTCCCGTTTAAATTCTTGTTCGGGTCAGTCCCGTTTTAAATTCCTGTTCGGGTCAGTCCCGTTTTAAATTTCCTGTTCGGGTCAGTCCCGTTTAAATTTCTTGTTCGGGTCAGTCCCGTTTAAATTCTTGTTCGGGTCAGTCCCGTTTTAAATTCTTGTTCGGGTCAGTCCCATTTAAATTCTGTTCGGATCAGTCCCGTTTAAAACTTATTCGGGTCAGTCCCATGATTTTATGTTTATTCGGGTCAGTCCCATGATTTTAAAATTTCTGTCTGGGTCTATCCCATTTACATTTCTGTCTGGGTCTATCCCATTTTAAATTCTTGTTGGGATCAGTCCCGTTTAATTTCTGTTCGGGTCAGTCCCGTTTAAATTCTGTTCGGGTCAGTCCCCATCGTTTGAGTAATTCGCAGCCGAATAACGTAGGTAAGTATTTGGTGTCTACTTTTTTGTCTCAAGTTTTTTCAAAACTTAGACAAAGAGGGGCAAACTGTAGACACCAAATTTTTGGTGTAATTTCATTTACTGTTTATTTTTTAGTTTTTTATTTATCGTGTTAGTTTTATTCGATTGTTAGTTTTTAGTTTCTAGTTTTATTTTTATTTTTAAGTTTTAGCATAGAATTTCTTGAAAAAAAAAATCATAAAAAAGAAAAAAAAAGGGAAAATTGTTCACAAAAATACGTTCAAATTCAATCTTTTGGCATTGTGGTTTATTTTTTTTAATTTATTTTGAAAAAAAAAAAGAAAAAGGAAGGGAAAAAGAAAAATGAATGAAAAATTGAAAAACAATGAAAAAAAGGAAAAAGGAAAAAATGAATTTGCACTTTGTTGTTCTAGTTTATTTTTTCATTAAATTTTAATTAAATCATTTTTGTTAGTTATTTTTATTATTTTCAATTTTTGTTCTAATTAATCTTAAAAAAAAAAAAAGAGAAATTCGGCATGCAAGCTGCGTTTTGCCGCAGCTTGCAAACACACACAGGCTTGGGCAGCTCCTTAGCTGCAAATAAAGCTGGATTGGCTGAGGGTTTAGAGGTTGGGGGGGCTCCCATATAAATAAAAAAAGAAAGGAGAGCCACAAAAGGAGAGAGGAGGGAGCCGAGAGAGGCGAAACACATCTGAGGGAAATTGGAAAAATCTGGGGGAAAACGGCAAAGGGAAATCTGCAAACTTGGGGAAGTTGCTGGAGGAAAAAACAGAGAGGGGAGCTATGGCGGCTAGGTCTTCGGTCGGCAACAAAAGGAACGAGAGAAAAGAATACAAAGGGGAAGAAACTAAGGGATTCGGGGAGCTGGGGGGAGGAACTGAAAAAATGCAGCCAAGCAGCAAGAAAAGACAGAAGGAATGCAAGCAAGAGGCAGCGGCTGAAGAGGGAAGCGAAGAAAAATCGGAAAGGAAGAACAAAAACAGAGCCACGGCTGGGTTGATTTCCTCCACCGCTGTCCATTTTTCCTACCTTTCACCGCCGCCGTCCAACGCCAACTCTGCCCTCTGGACCCAACGACCTGAAGAAGCCGAAGCCGTTTTCTTCATTTTTATGGTCTGCCTTCCCCAGAATTGCAGTTACTGCTGCAGCGGAAGAAGAGACATGCAAAGCCCATCAAGAAATCAATACCATCGCAGCCGCCGCTGCCAGGAAAGCGCTACCACCCCATCGGATATCCATTGCTGCCTGCGCATTTCACCAAGAAAACCATGTAAGTCGTCTTCCCTCTTTGAACTTCAGTTTCCATTTCAAGCACAAACGTCGGACCTCCCAAAGCATGTTTTCCGTGCCTCTGTTAGTGCAATTTTCTTGTTGATTGATTATGGTTTTAGAATATACAGGCTCTAGGTGATTTACCTCGTGATTATAACAAACTTTGGGCTAGTCATAACCTCAATTAAGCACAATATGCTGAATTTTTTTAATGCCCGTGACCTGCTTGATAAAATGCCCAACCGAAAATGCTACTAGAAAGCTGATTTCATTTCTCTGTCATCGCATGTTCGCCCATTTGGTTTTTTTTTTGTTTGATCTGCAATGATTGGCTTCCTACAGTGGGGTTGTGTGAATGTTGAAGTTTTAGGGGGTTTTGGGAATGAGTTTGCTGGATTTGGCTTGGAACTGTGAATGTAGCTTGAATAATCTATGAAGGTGGTGGCTGGAAAAGTTGTAAAAACCCAACAAAGAAGATGAAGTTTCGTAGCCTGCATAAAAGTAATTCTGAAAAATTGCAATTGAATCCTTCATTTTCTGCCTAATTCCACTGTGACCCAAAAATCTGGAAAAAATTGAACTAATTTTGCCCTCTTAAGCTTAATCCTCTGTTTGCATATTTTATGTGATTTCTGGATAGATTAATGCTGTGATTTAATGCATAATCAAAGCTTAGTAATTTTTAGTTGGGTTTGGTAACATTTGTTTGGGTTTCTTGTTGGGCTTAGGAAAGTAAATATTCAAAGCTTTTGATTGGATTTTGACATGGTTTGATAGCCAAAGCCCTGGCATTATTCGATTGGGCTGGAATGATAAAAGATGGGTTAGTCTGATTTTTTTTTAGGCTTTCGGTATGGGCTTGGGGAAGGAGCCCAGATGTTTTGGTTGGACCAATCAACAGGCCAGCCCATCTGTTTTTCTTGGATTTTCTTTGACGGGCTGAAGATAGTTTTGGGCCAAACGAATAAGCAAATGGCCCAATGGTTTGGTCCATTAAGAAACCAGAAAATGATTTTGCAAATCAGTCCCTGAATTTCTCCTTAACTATACTGTGGTCCTGGACATTTTTCACTTCTTTCAATTGGGTCCCTAACTTTAATTGCAAATAGGTCCCTGAACTTTATTTTTCTTTAATTTTGACCTCCAAACTTTGTTAATTTGTGCAATCAAGTCCTTTCTTCTTTTGACTTCTTGAATGTGGGTTGCTTACATGATTCAATTGATTCAATTTCAAGTTTGCCATTCTATTTTTTATGATTATTTGATAAATAAAGTGATGCCTTGACTCTTTTATTATTTTGGAGGATAAATAAGTATTTCACTACGTTAGAGCTTCAACTCAAGAGAGGTATAACTTCTTTTATCTTTTTTGTCTCTCCTATGTGAACCAACGTGCTACGTGAGAAATACATGTCTACTTTGATTTCCTAGCCTTTCTTTAATTTCTTTTATTTATGTCATTTACTTTTGCATTTTTTATTTAAGTTATTCTTTATGGGGTATGTGTACACCTCTTGGCTTGTAATAGTTAGGGATTTAATTATTTTATTCCTTTTCCCCCTTTTAGATTGTAGTAGGGTCTCCCTAATGTAATAAATAGGGCTTGGAGGAGCATTCAATGAAGACCTATCAAAGTCATGTGCCTAGCTAGCAAATGTAATAGTTAGGGCTTTAATTGTCTTATGTGTCTTGCATGCTTAGTTGCTACGTGTTAATTTGCTTTGTTAGGGCCTTGCATCTAGTCGAGCATGCTAAATGTTATGTGCTATGTGTTTACGAGTGTTTGGCATGTCTACTCGCTTTCCATGGCCATGAATGAATGTGATGGATGAATGCACGTTTCCACTAGTCCAACGCTAGTCGGAATTCATAGAATGGGCTAGTCCAACGCTAGACCCTTAGGAATTTCCCTTTGTTAGTACATGTTTGCATGTTCATTACATGTCATGCATTCTTTTTAGTTTTTATCATTTTGCATGCCCCTCGAACCTCTTTTCCCTCCATTTTAGGATTTTTGCATTTCATGCTAGTTATAGGGTTCATTTGCTTGAGAGTCCCCTTAAATATGGGATATAGACGAGTGTGGCTTTTTCTAAGCCTTAGCACGCTTGTATTCCCTCTATAAAAGAGCAAATTGAGTCACGATTTAGGTCTCCCCGTACCCAATATGCATGAATTCCCTAGGCTCATGCATTTTTTAAATCCACTCTACCATTTTTTACCCCCATCAAACTTTCATTTTTTGCACACGTGCACCTTTATGTTTCTTCACTTGCACACAAACACTCTTATCATCACTTGCACACATGCACTTCATATTATTATTTCACATACCGTACCTTGCCCACTCACGTGCACATTTTCATTTACATATTTATTGTTTTTTATTACTTTTTTAACTCATGTCCTCACATTGCATACATGCATTCCATTCATTTGCATCCCACTCGCATTATTCGTGACTCCTTCAAAGGATCGTTATTGGGTTTCACAATTAATGTGATTGGCACCACTCAACCTTTGAAGAGAAATTTCCCCCAATACCCCTAGGTCTAGGGTTTGCATTCATGTAGTGCATCCAAATGTAATAAATTCTTTGGTTAAAACAAGAAAATCTTTGATTAAATCATGCAACTAGCCTTGGCTAGGTCAAAGGGGTGCCTTGGATTTTATCCTTGCCTTCCCCTTTGTCAAATGTGACTCCCGAACCTTTTTCTTTGGTTTACGTGGACTAGAAGTCGTTTAAAAGGGGTTTCTTACTACTTTTTCCTATTTTTCTTTAAAAATTCATTTTTTGGTGACTTGGTACACCTTAACTCATTACCAAGTGGCGACTCCAATTTTTATTTCAAACCCTTTTTAAACTATAATTTTGGGTCAAATCGTCGCATTCTCAACCCCCCATTTAGACCCATTTTTTCTTTTAAATCACAATTCATTTTTCCAATCACAAAAAATACATTTTTAAACCATTTATTTATTTATTCAAAAAATGGGGCGCGACAGTTGGCGACTCCACTGGGGAAATTCGAGAGTCCGAGCAAATTTGATTTAATCAACCTTTTTCTTCTTTTAATCTTTTCATATATCACATTTGGGTGTTTAGTATTGCATTTTTCCTTTTATTAGGATTTTTGCATTTCACGCATACCAACTCCCTCACTTACTCATTTGGCATACGATTGTTTTGATTGATGAATGGTTTATATTATCTCGCGCTTGCATTGCATTTGGGGTGGGTGTGTGTCACCTTTAGAGTCTCGCGTGGTTCTCAACCCCTTCCCTCAAAATAGGGAGCACTTCATACGTGCATGTTTATTTATTGTTATCCCATTTTATTTTATTTTTCGTGGGCGTTTCCCACACCGCCTTGTAGGATTAAGATCGGCTGCGCCCATAGCGCTACCTAAGGGATCACTCGAGCCACCGACCAAGGGCCCTGGGAGTGATGACCCTTCGCCTTTAGGTCTGAAGGCTTGGGAGCCGAAGCCTTATCGAGTCTAGATGCATTAGTGAACCCCAATCTCATGCATCCATATTAGAATTTTCCTAGGTTAGAGTCGGCCTCACCCTCTTTTAAGCACATTAGGCACGAGGGAAGGGGTTCTACCCCTTTTACTTGCTTTATTATATTTCTTTTCTAAATTGCTCCCAGTGTGTTATGTGTACTATCAATTGCACTAACCATTCTTTTGTTTTCTTGGCTTGCATTCATGTGCCTTAGCAATAAGAGGCCTCTTTGGCACTCTTTTAGTGACCTACCCATTAGATAACTCACATGTTTAAATTTCAGTCATTGCACTTAATTTTCAATAAATACATTTCATTTTAGACCTTTTTCCCCCCCGATGCATTATTCATGTCCTTTAGACCATATTTGTCACATATTTACATCGCTTTAATAAATGGCATCATGCATTAAACCTTAGAAAGGGAATGCCATTTAGGGGATCCCGTGTCAGGAATAAGCCACCTTGTGTCTCGGATACTTAATCTAAAGAGACTTGCACGTTTACATTTTGTACCATCCAAAGGGGTAGTGCACAAGGTAAGGTAGGATCTGATCGTCTTCATAAGAGCGATTTTTGGAATATGAGCGTCTAATAATCACTTTTTGGCCATTTTTATCAAAGTTGGTAAAAATCCCTTGCGCAAAGGATATTAATTTGAAGAAATTCACAAATGATTCCTCCTATTGAGACGATAAATAAACTGAGGCCAAAATTTGATTTTAAAAGGCTCATAGACTAATGCATCAAGCCATTCAATCCATTGGATCATTTGATTCCTCAATTTCATCCAGTCCATTTTATCAATTTGTTCATTTTTAAGGCAATCTAGTCGATTTTGAATTCATTTGACTAGTTTATCCATTTTAGGGCAATCTAGTCGATTTTTGAATAAGATCACCGATTTCATTCATTTGACTAATTTACTTTTTTGGGGTGATTTGGTCTATTTTTGAATAAATCATCAATTTTATTCAATTTATTTGACTAATTTACCCTTTTTAGGGTGATTTGGTCGATTTTTAAATAAATCATCAATTATCATCAATTCATTTGACCGATTTACCCTTTTTAGGGTCACCTGGTCGATTTTGAATAAATCGTCAATTCATTTGACCAATTTACCCCTTTTATGGTCATTCGGCCGATTTTTGAATAAATCACTAATTCAATTTCATTCATTTGACCAATTTACCCCTCTTAGGGACATTCGGCCGATTTTTGAATAAATCACTAATTCAATTTCATTCATTTGGCCAATTTACCCATTTTTAGGGCAACCGAGCCGATTTTGAATAAATCAAGTTTCGTTCAATCTATTTGATCAATTTACCATTTTTAGGGTGATCTGATTAATTTTGGATAAATTAAATTTCATTCAATTCATTTGACCTGTTTCCCTTTTTAGGGTAATCCGGTCGATTTTAAATAAATGGTCAATTTTATTCAACCTATTTGACCAATTAGGATTTCAATGTCGAATTTCAAAATGGAAAACCTAGTCGATTTTGAGGAAAACATCCATTGCATCCAGCCATTTGATCAGTTGGAGTTTTGACCCGTGCTTCACTGAGAAAAGTTGTCAAAACAAATTCCAATTTCCTCGATAGGAAGTTCGTCAAGGTCAAACCCATGCATTTGTGATCAATTCATTCGGACATTGTCTTTATTTTGACAAATGTCTTTCGTCTCTCCAATTGACCAAATTTTTCAAAATTATTTTTCACTCAATTAGTTGATCGGATCCGTCAGGTATGGTATGGTGCCTACCTTAGAGGATTGCATTTTCATGCTAGGCCTACCCTTGGCATAAAAGGGTTCCCCCATAGGACATTCATACCAATTTTGCAGTTTTGCCTACTAACTCGGGGTATTTTTCTTTTGTTTTCCCCCTCCCCTGCATTCATAAAAGTGTTTCAATAAGGCGAAAATATTTTTCTATATCTGATGACACTTCTGATCTAATAAGGTGTCAAAATTGCAAGAATTATTTGATTCTTGGGCAGATCCTACAATGAAAACATAAATGATCTATCTGGAAGCTCTACGCTAAAACCTTTGAGAGATGTTGTAATTGTTTTTCAAAGGGAAATTCTGTATATTTGATTTGTTAATACATTTTGTTCCAAAAGAAAAGGAGACAAAAGTGTATATTTTGAGCTCTTTATAAGTTTCTCTCTTCTCATTTGTATCATAATTGAATGAGAATTTTTTTCAGCAATAAAATTTTTGGACAATTCTTTGTTTTGTGTATATTTATGTACATTTCATTCTTTATTCTTACTCCTTGGAGAGTTCATGATGAATTTTGAGAAATAAGACCAAATTAAGGTTTTTCAACCTCCAGACTGAAAATTTGCAAGTGTATGCTTTCTAAAACTCTTGTATACACCAGATTGGTGATCTGAATTACACAATAAGAGTGCTCAAAATTAAAAGAGATCACTCAAAAGGCCCAATGAGATACCTTTTTCTCCTTCACTGCACAATTCATATTTCTGCCCACTTCACTTAACCCCCAAAATAAAATCAGTCACATTGATTGATAAATTGCAAATTGGGGCAACCTTGGCTTGAAAATGTCCGCGGTGACTAATCCGATTCAATTCACATCTAGTGAGAGCAAAAATGTGCATTATTCTTATTTATTTTGAAAATTTGGAATGATACTTCAAGCGGTCGTTTCTCTATCTATATAGAGTTTATCATTTGCTCTCCCGTTTGAGCCTTTAAAAGAATAATTTCGTTTCAAATAAGAGCCCTAATGATCACTACCCTATATTGGAAAATTTTCAAATATCAAAAAGGGGAATGGATTTTCAGTGACCATTTCATTACTTTGGTTGTCATGAGGTGTAAGAATGATGCTTTGGCCATCATTTCTACAACTTAAACACTGATCATCCCTTGCATCCCCATTTGAGCCAAAAATTGGTGGTTCTTTTCGAGTGCACATATGATCGCACCCCACATTGGGGAAAGAGATTGGGAAATTTTGAAAAAGGAAAAAGATAAAAGGAGAGGGAACCGCAAATTGGGGAAATTTGATGCCATTTGGGTTCCAATTTTTGAAAAAAAGAGAGAGAGAGGAAAAGGAAGAGTTTTGTCCGCGTGGATCGCCTATGTTTCACAAATATGGATGAACAAGGGTCTCCCTCAGTCAGTTAATTCGGATACATGCCAGAAATTTCCCATTAATGAAAGTTTCCTTTCAGAGTTATTGTAAGGAACGGAATACAAGTCAAGCCATCTTCTTTTCCAGTCAGACGTTCTATCCCTAGTTATCCCTTTTTGAGCCTTCAAAATGAATTATTTCGTTTGGCAACCCCTGAGAATCGCAAACCCCACACTGGGGGCAAGTTTGAGTTGGAAAAGAAAAAGTTTCAAGAAGTGAAGAAGTGATAATGCAACAAAATCAAAACGACAAAAGAAGAAAAGATAACCTCAGTTCAAAAATAAACTGGGGCAAATTTTGTCAAATTTCAAAAGAATGGCAAAAGGCCGAAAAATCAAAAGAAGAAAGAAAATGAAAGAGAAAGAGCCTCAATTGAGCATAAACTGGGGCAAATTCTGATTTAGCCCTAAAATAGGGTTGGCTCAATAATGCGATCTCAGGTCATTCAAACCGCTTTTGAAATCTGCCTTCAAGTCTTAACTTTTCTAAACACCCCACCAGACCCCATTACAAAAGCCGAAAGTCCTGACTTCTGTTCTTTGCAATGGCCCTGTCAAGAAAATTTCTGATGCCGGGAAATTTTAGCTGTATTTCTGAATTGCCTGGGTATGGGGTTGACGCTACTCACCATGTGAAAACCCACCAAGTTGAGGGAAAGGAAAAGAGGTAAAAAGCAAAGCAAGAAAAGTAAATGCAAGAAAAATGCAAGGAAAAATTCGACACTGAAGTCCCTATTGAGTGATCAAACAAAGTTCAGAATCTTCGAGTTCAAAATAGGGGCAATTTTGGAAAAATGCGATCTGTGGTGCAACGTCCTTGAAAGTCTTATTCTTTAGCTGTCATTTTCAAGCCACATTACAAGCTCATAAAGTCCATTGTTGACTTATTCCTTCATGGCAACCCAAAGTGAGGATTATGCTCATAAGAAAATCCATCAATCATTTGTGATCATAAGGGTATAACCAATTTTCGCATGTTTAGCTATCGTTCCTACCCATTTGTTGCAAGGTTAAAGCTTATCTGTTGACTAAGTTTTCTTAAGAAGTAAGGGTGACAAACTCTTTGCTTTCACTAAGATGTGATATTGAATGGTTTAGATACGATTTGGGCACAAAAAGAATGAGACAAATCTTGACCTCCCATTTTCCTTGGCCACCTCAAAATCAGAAATAAAGTCACTTGATTGGTCCTGAAAGATGAGCCAACCAGAAATGGTGACCCATTACTCAAAACACCAATGCTAAAAGTGAGGAAGAAATCTTCTTGAATTTGGTGTTACTTCGAGGAATTCATCATGAAATTTCTGCATGAGTTCAAACTTGACGTTTAAAGTTTCTTCACATGGTTGTATATGTGCATTCTTTTCTAAATTTTAGAAAGTGTGGTTTTTCTTTGTTCAAATAAATGGGAAATCATCTGAACAAATTTTTGCAATCAAGGGAGCCCACACTGGGGCAAAAATTTTATTTGTGAGATTTCATGAAATAAGCCCATACTGGGGCAAATTTTTTGTAATACATTTGAGATTTTTGTCCAAAAATCAAATAATAACATTTTTCGAAACAATCCCACGGCTCTTTTCATGGAATTTAAGTGCATGCTATGCTTTGTTAAGCCCCCCTGTGCAGGTATTCATGGTTCAAAATGATGAAAAGCATCCAGTGAGACGGAAGGCCGATACTGCAAAGAGAAACAAGAAGAAGGAGGAAAATGGACTTGACACTGGAGCAAATTATCTTTTGAAAAAAAAATCAAAAAAATGATGAAAAAAAAATCAAAAACTCAAAAAATCAAAAATCAAATCAAATTCATCACGGCAGGCTCGGGTTTTATCCCACTGACCGCTTTTATCCTCGGCAGGCTCGGGTTTTATCCCACTGTCCGATTGTCAAAACATTTTATTTTCATTGCTATTGGAGTTGGGTTTGTCCCGCCAGTAAGCATTTCATTTTCATTGCTACTGGAGCTGGGTTTGTCCCGCCAGTGAGCCTTTCATTTTCATTGCCGCTAGCCGTTGGGTTTGTCCCACTAGTGTGCCTTTCATTTGCATTTGCCACCAGCCGTTGGGTTTGTCCCACTGGTGAGCCTTTCATTTTCATCGCCGCTAGCCGTTGGGTTTGTCCCACTAGTGTGCCTTTTAATTGCATTTGCCACCAGCCGTTGGGTTTGTCCCACTGGTGAGCCTCTCATTTTCATCGCCGCTAGCCGTTGGGTTTGTCCCACTAGTGAGCCTTTCATTTTCATCGCCACTAGCCGTGGGTCAGTCCCACTAGTGCGCACTTCCTTTTGTTCAGCCACAGAGATCAAATCTCCCTCTTGGTACAAAATTTGAACTACCCCGAGGTAAAAACTCAATTCATTGTTTAAACTTCCCCAGTGGAGTCATGATTTTAAGCTTTATTCGGGCCAGTCCCATGATTTTCCTTTTATTCGGGTCAGTCCCATGATTAAAAAGCTTATTCGGGTCAGTCCCATGATTTAAAGCTTATTCGGGCCAATCCCATGATTAAAAGCTTATTCGGGTCAGTCCCATGATTAAAAGTTTATTCGGGTCAGTCCCATGATTTTTAAGTTTATTCGAGTCAGTCCCATGATTAAAAGCTTATTCGGGTCAGTCCCATGATTTTTAAGCTTATTCGGGTCAGTCCCATGATTAAAAAGCTTATTCGGGTCAGTCCCATGATTTTAAAGTTTATTCGGGTCAGCCCCATGATTTTAAGCTTTATTCGGGCCAGTCCCATGATTAAAAAGGTTATTCGGGTCAGTCCCATGATTTAAAGATTATTCGGGTCAGTCCCATGATTTAAAGCTTATTCGGGCCAGTCCCATGATTAAAAGTTTATTCGGGTCAGTCCCATGATTAAAAGCTTATTCGGGTCAGTCCCATGATTTTTAAGCTTATTCGGGTCAGTCCCATAATTAAAAAGCTTATTCAGGTCAGTCCCATGATTTTAAAGCTTATTCGGGTCAGTCGCATGATTTTAAGCTTTATTCGGGCCAGTCCCATGATTAAAAAGCTTATTCGGGTCAGTCCCATGATTTTAAAGCTTATTCGGGTCAGTCCCATGATTTAAAGCTTATTCGGGTCAGTCCCATGATTTTATGTTTATTCGGGTCAGTCCCATGATTTTAAAATTTCTGTCTGAGTCTATCCCATTTACATTTCTGTCTGGGTCTATCCCATTTTAAATTCTTGTTCGGGTCAGTCCCGTTTAATTTCTGTTCGGATCAGTCCCGTTTTAAATTCCTGTTCGGGTCAGTCCCGTTTTAAATTCCTTGTTCGGGTCAGTCCCGTTTAAATTCTGTTCGGGTCAGTCCCGTTTAAATTCTTGTTCGGGTCAGTCCCGTTTTAAATTCCTGTTCGGGTCAGTCCCGTTTTAAATTTCCTGTTCGGGTCAGTCCCGTTTAAATTTCTTGTTCGGGTCAGTCCCGTTTAAATTCTTGTTCGGGTCAGTCCCGTTTTAAATTCCTGTTCGGGTCAGTCCCGTTTTAAATTTCCTGTTCGGGTCAGTCCCGTTTTAAATTCTTGTTCGGGTCAGTCCCGTTTAAATTCTGTTCGGGTCAGTCCCGTTTAAAACTTATTCGGGTCAGTCCCATGATTTTATGTTTATTCGGGTCAGTCCCATGATTTTAAAATTTCTGTCTGGGTCTATCCCATTTACATTTCTGTCTGGGTCTATCCCATTTTAAATTCTTGTTGGGATCAGTCCCGTTTAATTTCTGTTCGGGTCAGTCCCGTTTAAATTCTGTTCGGGTCAGTCCCCATCGTTTGAGTAATTCGCAGCCGAATAACGTAGGTAAGTATTTGGTGTCTACTTTTTTGTCTCAAGTTTTTTCAAAACTTAGACAAAGAGGGGCAAACTGTAGACACCAAATTTTTGGTGTAATTTCATTTACTGTTTATTTTTTAGTTTTTTATTTATCGTGTTAGTTTTATTCGATTGTTAGTCTTTAGTTTCTAGTTTTATTTTTATTTTTAAGTTTTAGCATAGAATTTCTTGAAAAAAAAATCATAAAAAAGAAAAAAAAAAGGGAAAATTGTTCACAAAAATACGTTCAAATTCAATCTTTTGGCATTGTGGTTTATTTTTGTTAATTTATTTTGAAAAAAAAAAAAGAAAAAGGAAGGGAAAAAGAAAAATGAATGAAAAATTGAAAAACAATGAAAAAAAGGAAAAAGGAAAAAATGAATTTGCACTTTGTTGTTCTAGTTTATTTTTTCATTAAATTTTAATTAAATCATTTTTGTTAGTTATTTTTATTATTTTCAATTTTTGTTCTAATTAATCTTAAAAAAAAAAAAAAGAAATTCGGCATGCAAGCTGCGTTTTGCCGCAGCTTGCAAACACACACAGGCTTGGGCAGCTCCTTAGCTGCAAATAAAGCTGGATTGGCTGAGGGTTTAGAGGTTGGGGGGGCTCCCATATAAATAAAAAAAGAAAGGAGAGCCACAAAAGGAGAGAGGAGGGAGCCGAGAGAGGCGAAACACATCTGAGGGAAATTGGAAAAATCTGGGGGAAAACGGCAAAGGGAAATCTGCAAACTTGGGGAAGTTGCTGGAGGAAAAAACAGAGAGGGGAGCTATGGCGGCTAGGTCTTCGGTCGGCAACAAAAGGAACGAGAGAAAAGAATACAAAGGGGAAGAAACTAAGGGATTCGGGGAGCTGGGGGGAGGAACTGAAAAAACGCAGCCAAGCAGCAAGAAAAGACAGAAGGAATGCAAGCAAGAGGCAGCGGCTGAAGAGGGAAGCGAAGAAAAATCGGAAAGGAAAAACAAAAACAGAGCCACGGCTGGGCTGATTTCCTCCACCGCTGTCCATTTTTCCTACCTTTCACCGCCGCCGTCCAACGCCAACTCTGCCCTCTGGACCCAACGACCTGAAGAAGCCGAAGCCGTTTTCTTCATTTTTATGGTCTGCCTTCCCCAGAATTGCAGTTACTGCTGCAGCAGAAGAAGAGACATGCAAAGCCCATCAAGAAATCAATACCATCGCAGCCGCCGCTGCCAGGAAAGCGCTACCACCCCATCGGATATCCATTGCTGCCTACGCATTTCACCAAGAAAACCGTGTAAGTCGTCTTCCCTCTTTGAACTTCAGTTTCCATTTCAAGCACAAACGTCGGACCTCCCAAAGCATGTTTTCCGTGCCTCTGTTAGTGCAATTTTCTTGTTGATTGATTATGGTTTTAGAATATACAGGCTCTAGGTGATTTACCTCGTGATTATAACAAACTTTGGGCTAGTCATAACCTCAATTAAGCACAATATGCTGAATTTTTTTAATGCCCGTGACCTGCTTGATAAAATGCCCAACCGAAAATGCTACTAGAAAGCTGATTTCATTTCTCTGTCATCGCATGTTCGCCCATTTGGTTTTTTTTTTGTTTGATCTGCAATGATTGGCTTCCTACAGTGGGGTTGTGTGAATGTTGAAGTTTTAGGGGGTTTTGGGAATGAGTTTGCTGGATTTGGCTTGGAACTGTGAATGTAGCTTGAATAATCTATGAAGGTGGTGGCTGGAAAAGTTGTAAAAACCCAACAAAGAAGATGAAGTTTCGTAGCCTGCATAAAAGTAATTCTGAAAAATTGCAATTGAATCCTTCATTTTCTGCCTAATTCCACTGTGACCCAAAAATCTGGAAAAAATTGAACTAATTTTGCCCTCTTAAGCTTAATCCTCTGTTTGCATATTTTATGTGATTTCTGGATAGATTAATGCTGTGATTTAATGCATAATCAAAGCTTAGTAATTTTTAGTTGGGTTTGGTAACATTTGTTTGGGTTTCTTGTTGGGCTTAGGAAAGTAAATATTCAAAGCTTTTGATTGGATTTTGACATGGTTTGATAGCCAAAGCCCTGGCATTATTCGATTGGGCTGGAATGATAAAAGATGGGTTAGTCTGATTTTTTTTTAGGCTTTCGGTATGGGCTTGGGGAAGGAGCCCAGATGTTTTGGTTGGACCAATCAACAGGCCAGCCCATCTGTTTTTCTTGGATTTTCTTTGACGGGCTGAAGATAGTTTTGGGCCAAACGAATAAGCAAATGGCCCAATGGTTTGGTCCATTAAGAAACCAGAAAATGATTTTGCAAATCAGTCCCTGAATTTCTCCTTAACTATACTGTGGTCCTGGACATTTTTCACTTCTTTCAATTGGGTCCCTAACTTTAATTGCAAATAGGTCCCTGAACTTTATTTTTCTTTAATTTTGACCTCCAAACTTTGTTAATTTGTGCAATCAAGTCCTTTCTTCTTTTGACTTCTTGAATGTGGGTTGCTTACATGATTCAATTGATTCAATTTCAAGTTTGCCATTCTATTTTTTATGATTATTTGATAAATAAAGTGATGCCTTGACTCTTTTATTATTTTGGAGGATAAATAAGTATTTCACTACGTTAGAGCTTCAACTCAAGAGAGGTATAACTTCTTTTATCTTTTTTGTCTCTCCTATGTGAACCAACGTGCTACGTGAGAAATACATGTCTACTTTGATTTCCTAGCCTTTCTTTAATTTCTTTTATTTATGTCATTTACTTTTGCATTTTTTATTTAAGTTATTCTTTATGGGGTATGTGTACACCTCTTGGCTTGTAATAGTTAGGGATTTAATTATTTTATTCCTTTTCCCCCTTTTAGATTGTAGTAGGGTCTCCCTAATGTAATAAATAGGGCTTGGAGGAGCATTCAATGAAGACCTATCAAAGTCATGTGCCTAGCTAGCAAATGTAATAGTTAGGGCTTTAATTGTCTTATGTGTCTTGCATGCTTAGTTGCTACGTGTTAATTTGCTTTGTTAGGGCCTTGCATCTAGTCGAGCATGCTAAATGTTATGTGTTATGTGTTTACGAGTGTTTGGCATGTCTACTCGCTTTCCATGGCCATGAATGAATGTGATGGATGAATGCACGTTTCCACTAGTCCAACGCTAGTCGGAATTCATAGAATGGGCTAGTCCAACGCTAGACCCTTAGAAATTTCCCTTCGTTAGTACATGTATGCATGTTCATTACATGTCATGCATTCTTTTTAGTTTTTATCATTTTGCATGCCCCTCGAACCCCTTTTCCCTCCATTTTAGGATTTTTGCATTTCATGCTAGTTATAGGGTTCATTTGCTTGAGAGTCCCCTTAAATATGGGATATAGACGAGTGTGGCTTTTTCTAAACCTTAGCACGCTTGTATTCCCTTTATAAAAGGGCAAATTGAGTCACGATTTAGGTCTCCCCGTACCCAATATGCATGAATTCCCTAGGCTCATGCATTTTTTAAATCCACTCTACCATTTTTTATCCCCATCACACTTTCATTTTTTGCACACGTGCACCTTTATGTTTCTTCACTTGCACACAAACACTCTTATCATCACTTGCACACATGCACTTCATATTATCATTTCACATACCGTACCTTGCCCACTCACGTGCACATTTTCATTTACATATTTATTGTTTTTTATTACTTTTTTAACTCATGTCCTCACATTGCATACATGCATTCCATTCATTTGCATCCCACTCGCATTATTCGTGACTCCTTCAAAGGATCGTTATTGGGCTTCACAATTAATGTGATTGGCACCACTCAACCTTTGAAGATAAATTTCCCCCAATACCCCTAGGTCTAGGGTTTGCATTCATGTAGTGTATCCAAATGTAATAAATTCTTTGGTTAAAACAAGAAAATCTTTGATTAAATCATGCAACTAGCCTTGGATAGGTCAAAGGGGTGCCTTGGATTTTATCCTTGCCTTCCCCTTTGTCAAATGTGACTCCCGAACCTTTTTCTTTGATTTACGTGGACTAGGAGTCGTTTAAAAGGGGTTTCTTACTACTTTTTCCTATTTTTCTTTAAAAATTCATTTTTTGGTGACTTGGTACACCTTAACTCATTACCAAGTGGCGACTCCAATTTTTATTTCAAACCCTTTTTAAACTATAATTTTGGGTCAAATCGTCGCATTCTCAACCCCCCATGTAGACCCATTTTTTCTTTTAAATCACAATTCATTTTTCCAATCACAAAAAATACATTTTTAAACCATTTATTTATTTATTCAAAAAATGGGGCGCGACAAAAAGTAACATTAAAAAAGTATTTTAAAGAAAGAGATGAAACTTTTATTTCATAAATACCCCTTATGCATGCATATAAGTTGTATTAATAAAAGAATAAAAATAATTAAAAATTACAAACAATTAACACATACATTTCATCACTCAAAAAGTTTACATTTAATAAATTAAACAACACAAATAAACAACAAAACTACACTAATGATCATAGGATTCAACAAAATAGACCAGTAATCTTGTAACAGCCCCACCTTCCCCTAAGGCGAACCAAAGGAGTTAGCGGACTGCCTGCCCAGCTCTCGCCAGGACTAACGGTACAGTTTACGTCGTTCTATTACGTTCCGAAACATACCAAAGCGCGCAAACAAGTCAAAATCACTAAATAAAAAAAAACGAAAATCGAAGCCGGAATGAATAGTGCAGGACACGTCAGAATCCGGCCGGAATCTGGCCGGATTTTCGGCCGGATACAAGGCCGAGAGCAACTCAATTTTTTTTCAAAAACCCACTCAATCCGGCCGGCAATCCGGCCAAGATTCTGGCCGGATACCGGCCAGAGAGCAACTGGCCGGATTTCTTTTTTTTTTCCAAGCAATCCGGCCTTCAATCCGGCCAGTTTCTGGCCGGATTCCTGGCCGGATTCGGCACTGTTCATCTTCGCCAAATTTTTTTTCTTTTCCGTTTGAAAGTCGTGTCACTCCGAAATCCAACCAAACATCATCCAAACATAAATATACATTGAATTTCAACATTTACAACCATAGTGGCAGGCCAAAACCATTCATTAAGGAAGTACATATTCGGTTTGCCTATCAAAAGGAAATGAACCCGTTACACATTAGGGTTTCATTTCAAGAGCTATACAAAAGACATTTACATGCTCAACTTGGCAATTGTAGACACCAAAATTTTGAGCCATTTTTATTTTATTAATAATTATATCTATTTGTTCCATAATTTTCATTTGGATATTTTTCTAGTATTTTTTATAGCATTTTTATTTCATTTTAGCTTTATTTCGTTTTTTAAGAATTTTAACATAAAATTTGGAAAATGGAAAAAGCACTCAAAAATATGCTTTAGTTGTTATTCTGACTTTAAGTTCACTGTTTTCTTGGAAAAAGAAGGAAAAAAGAGAAAATGAGGAAAAATAAAGGAAAAGAGGAAAATGAAAAATTACATTTTTTGTTGTTTATTGTTTTAGCTTATTTATTGCTAGCCAATGTCAATTAATTTGTTGTTTTTCTTTTTAATTTTATCATTTTCATTTTATTATCATTTTTTACTACTTTTCAAAAAAAAAAAAAAAAAAAATTTTCCAACTGGGGCAAATTTATTTTTTGAGAAAAGAAAAAAAGAAAAGAAGAGAACAAATAAAATCAATCAATCAAAAATCAAAAATCAAATCAAATCAAATCAAACATCAAAAATCATCATCAGAAAAGTCGAAAAATCAAATCAAGTCTGACCTCGGCAGGCCTGGGTTCTATCCCGCTGACCGCTTTTATTTGCGTTGGGCATGGGTTTTATCCCTCCGACCTCGGCAGGCCTGGGTTCTATCCCGCTGACCGCTTTTATTTGCATTGGGCATGGGTTTTATCCCTCCGACCTCGGCAGGCCTGGGTTCTATCCCGCTGACCGCTTTTATTTGCGTTGGGCATGGGTTTTATCCCTCCAAACTCGGCAGGATCGGGTTTAATCCCACTGACCAATTCATCACAAAATCATGTTGGGCCTGGATTTTATGCCGCCAACCTTCCAAAAATCAAGTTGGGCCTGGATTTCGTGCCGCCAACCTCACAAAAATCACGTTGGGCCTGGACTTTGTGCCGCCAACATCCCATTGGGTCTGAAATTTGCGCCGCCAATGCAATCAAGGCAGGTTCGGGTATAATCCCGCTGATCAATTCATCATACTGGGAGCAAATTATTTTTGAAAAAGATTCTCTCGAAAAATCAAGCAAAAATCAAAAAAGAAGCAAAAAATCAAAAAAGAAGCAAAAAAATCAAAAAAGAAGGAAAAAATCAAAAAAAAGAAGACAAAAAAAAGGAAAAAAAGATCAAAGAAAAAATCAGTCAAAAATCAAACTCAAAATCAAATCAAGTTTCATCACGGCAGGCTTGGGTTTAATCCCACTGTCCGATTGTCAGAACATTTCATTTTTCACAGCCGCTGGAGCGTGAGGTTTGTCCCGCCAATGAGCATTTCATGTTCATAGCCACTGGAGCCGTGGGTCAGTCCCATTAACAATTCATTTCACTTCTTTCATTTGCATCACCAATAAACATGGGTCAATCCCACCAACACTCCATTTCACTTCAATTCACCCGTTTAAATTCCTGTTCGGGTCAGTCCCGTTTTAAATTCCTGTTCGGGTCAGTCCCGTCTTCAATTCCTGTTCGGGTCAGTCCCGTTTCAAATTTCTGTTCGGGTCAGTCCCGTTTAAATTCCGTTCGGGTCAGTCCCGTTTAAATTCTGTTCGGGCCAGTCCCGTTTAAATTCTGTTCGGGTCAGTCCCGTTTTAAATTCTGTTCGGGTCAGTCCCGTTTAAATTCCTGTTCGGGTCAGTCCCGTTTAAATTTCTGTTCGGGTCAGTCCCGTTTTAAATTCTGTTCGGGTCAGTCCCGTTTAAATTCCTGTTCGGGTCAGTCCCGTTTAAATTTCTGTTCGGGTCAGTCCCGTTTAATTCCTGTTCGGGTCAGTCCCGTTTTAAATTTCTGTTCGGGTCAGTCCCGTTTAAATTCCTGATTCGGGTCAGTCCCGTTTTAAATTCCTGTTCGGGTCAGTCCCGTTTAAAATCTGTTCGGGTCAGTCCCGTTTTAAATTTCTGTTCGGGTCAGTCCCGTTGTCAATTCTGGTTCGGGTCAGTCCCGTTTTATTTTTCATGTTCGGGTCAGTCCCGTATTAAAATTCCTGTTCATTGGAATCTTTTTGCAGCCCAATAACACAGGTAAGTATTTGGTGTCTACTTCTTTGTCTCAAGTTTTTCCAAAACTCAGACAAAGAGGGGCAAACTGTAGACACCAAAATTTTGAGCCATTTTTATTTTATTAATAATTATATCTATTTGTTCCATAATTTTCATTTGGATATTTTTCTAGTATTTTTTATAGCATTTTTATTTCATTTTAGCTTTATTTCGTTTTTTAAGAATTTTAACATAAAATTTGGAAAATGGAAAAAGCACTCAAAAATATGCTTTAGTTGTTATTCTGACTTTAAGTTCACTGTTTTCTTGGAAAAAGAAGGAAAAAAGAGAAAATGAGGAAAAATAAAGGAAAAGAGGAAAATGAAAAATTACATTTTTTGTTGTTTATTGTTTTAGCTTATTTATTGCTAGCCAATGTCAATTAATTTGTTGTTTTTCTTTTTAATTTTATCATTTTCATTTTATTATCATTTTTTACTACTTTTCAAAAAAAAAAAAAAAAAAACGCAACATGCAAAAGCTGCGTGTTGCCGCAGCTTGCAAAAAAAAATTGCAGGAAGGCCTTGGGATGAAATTTGGGGCTTTAAAGGCCAGGTGTCTAGGACACCTGGAGGGGGGAGGAATCTAGAAGTATTATCTAGGTTTTGGTTGAAAAAGGGAGAGAGAGGGAAATCAGTGAGGGGGACGGCAAAAAAGAGAGGAGGACAGCCGCAACTGGGGTGGGAGAGAAAAGAGCAGACGGCTTAGCAGAAAAATAGAACAAGGGGCAGGAGAGAAAGAGCTACGGGGAGTTACGGGGGGGGAACAAGAAGAAGAGAAAAAAACAGCGGCTAAGGAAGCTGAAGGCTGAGGCAAATAGCGGCTAGAAGTCTGAGGAGGAATCAAGGAGAACGACTGGAAAACCGAGGGCTTGGGGAGAGATTGGAAACCGCAAGAGGGTAGTGATTAGAGGAACGAAAAGAGAGTGAAGGGAAGTTACGGGAGAGGGGGATTGACGGCTGAGAAGGACAAAAAAGGAAAGAGAGGCAAAAGAAAGAAAAGGAGGCTGTGAAGAAAGAGGGAGATGGGCCGTGAGTTTATCAGGGAGGAAACCAGAAAGTCAGGGAGAGCTAGGAGCTGAGAGTGAGAAACAAGGAAGTCGGGCAAGGCTGAGAGGGGAAGAGGAATCAGAACCAGAAATGGCTTCCTGCAAAAAAAAAAAAAAAAATTTTTCGGCAGAATAGACTGGTTTTCGGCACCTCTTACGGCATGGTTATCTCCTTTCTGGTTGCTCGAATTGATTGGGTTCTGATTTCTGCATAAACTATGAAGTCAGTGGAGGGACTTTTGTTCAGAAACGGTTCACAGAAAACAATTGGAAAGCCCTTAAATCTGGTCCTCAAATCAGCAGCGTGACTCCACTGGTGCGGACACGAAAGGGCGACGGAACAACCCAGCGGCTCTCTCACATCCTCTCCTGCTTTGATTTCGATCCAAAGACTCCCTCAGGTATCAATTGAAATTGATTTCTTAGCCCTTTCCATAACCTTTCGTGGCTGAAATGTGTCTTGCGCTGATTTGTATGTTGTTTGGTAGTGTTGTCGCTGTTAATGCTTACAGTTGTTTGCTGGTTTGTATTTCTTGTTCGCCTGCATTGTGTTTAATCTTGCCTATGTTCGGTCATTAGACTTCATTGAAGAGTGGAGGTTGGGTTTTGGTTTGAGAGGTTGTAAATCTGTCAAGGTGAAGTAGTGGAAGTTTGGCACGAAAAATTGCAGCAAACTGTTTTGGTTTTGTTTTTGTTTTGTGTCGAGTCCTGTCAAATGCAAGGAGAGTTATGATCAGTCCGAGCCTAATTGAGACTTTTGTTGCTTGCCTTTTGTTGTCCAAAGCTGCGCTTGTAACCTTCATGATGGAAAACAGAGATAGAAATCATTTTTTATGCGCATTTTTCTGATCCATGTTTGGTTTGATTAATTTTCCTAAAGTCTGAGCCGAGGTTTCAGCAGATGACCAAGCCATTTTTTTGCATTTTGTGTGTCCAAAAACTTGTTGGATGTCCCCTATTTCCCTGTCCCAG
The DNA here is from genome assembly GCF_036785885.1 of Coffea arabica. Classification (NCBI taxonomy): domain Eukaryota; kingdom Viridiplantae; phylum Streptophyta; class Magnoliopsida; order Gentianales; family Rubiaceae; genus Coffea; species Coffea arabica. The sequence goes on from NC_092316.1 coordinate 22,445,488, forward strand.
GTCCTTGCATTCGTGCGATTGAATAATTAGGACTTTGCCTGGAATCATCTCTTACCTTTGTTGTTTTGTTGCTGGTGCTTTCGGATTGTTTGAAATAAGTCTGTGGTTCACGTTGGCATATGGTTGGTAACCCATGTTTGTGTTCATCCCAAATTCCTGCTTCCAGATGTGTATAATGCTAGGATTCCAGTTTTGGTTGGGTCGAAAGTTTAGGTGGTGATCAAATGAAAAGGAAATTGCATCTGTCAAGATTCCAGAGTTGTGGAAATAATCGCAGCAGAAATACAGTTACAAAAATCTGTTTGCCGATAAGCTGTAGCTTGTATGAAGTCTGCATGAAAAAAATGAATCATAATAATTACACTTTGTCCCCTAAGTCTCCCTTTATTCCACTGTGGCCCAAATAATTGAGAAAATTAATCAATTTAACCCCTCAAACTTCCTTTTCCTTTCAATTAGGCATCAGCTTTGTGAATATGGATGTTTAAGTTGTTTTAATGCTTTTACATCTATGTGATTATTTGTGGTTACTTGAACTTTCCATTACTCATAGGCTTTGAAATTCCCAAGAACGTTTCAATGGGCTTTGATTGATGGATTAATGGTTTTAATTGGGTTTTTGTTTGCTTCAAACTTTTGAGTATAAGTTGTTTAATCTATTTTGGGTGTTTTAAGCGCTTCAATTTCATGGTATATTCATTCCATGTAATTATTGGCTTATTTTACATTTACTATTAAATTGGTGCATTAATCCTTTGTTTAATGGTTTTAGCTCAAATTAGAACCTTTTCCATTCATTAGCTTCACAAGCAAGGGGACGGTATAATTTCTTTTATCTTTTTTGTCTCTCCTATGTGATCCAATGTGCTAATTGAGAATTACATGTCTACTTGGCTTTCTTAAATTTGCTTTAATTCCTTTCATTTTAAGTATTTCTTTTATTTATTAATGGGGTATGTGTACACCTCTTGACTTGTAATAGATAGGGCATTTTGTCCATTTTTCCCTTCCCCTTTTGTTTTAGTTAGTGAATGTAAATAGGTTCATTAGTTTGGTTATTTACCTTTGTTGCTACGTGTTAACTGTTTTATTAGGATATTGCATCTAGTTGAGCATGCTAAGTGTTACGTGCTACATGTTTATAAGTGATTTGCATGTCTATCCGCTTTCTATAATTATAAATGAATGTGATTGAATGAATGCACGTCACCACACTAGTCCAACGCTAGTTGTGGTTCCTGGTCTCGTATTCCACTAGTCCAACGCTAGTAGGAATTCCTAGTTATGGGCTAATCCAACGCTAGACCCAATAGGCCGTCCCTCTTTCGTTAGTGCATATTTTGCATGTTCATTTCATCTCATGCATTTTTTCTTAGTTTTTGTTATCATTTGGCATGCTCCTCGAATCCCTTTTTCCCTCATTTTTAGGTCTTTCCATTTCATGCTAGTTATAGGGTCCATTTGCTTGCGAACCCCCTTGGGTAAGGGAAACGAGCGAGTGTGGCTTCAAAATAGCCTTAGCACGCTAGTTTTCCCTTCTAATCAAAGGGAAAATTGAAATCACAAAAATTAGAGGTCATTCCCGTACCCGACCTGATGCATTCCTCTAAGTTCATGCATTTTCATATCATTTTCTCTTATTTTTCTCACTAAATATATATCTTAAATCCACATGCCATAATCACACACTTCTTCACTTTCTTTATTTTTGTCCTTTCACACATTGCACTCATTTTACTTATATTTACTATTTTCATTCACTTACACACGAGCACTTATATTTTCATTCATTCGCACACAAACACTTTCAAAATGCACACTTGCACTTTTCCTACACTACGCACACTTACACTTTTAATTTGAGTCATCATTTGCATCACTCCCGATTTTCTATGAGGTTTTCTTTATTGGCCGTCACGACTCGTGTGAATGGGACCAAAAGCCTCATAAGAGACATTTCTTAGATTTAGAATTGCATTTCTCATTCATTAGTAATGTCTAAATTTGCAATACATACTTTGGGTAGAAAAATTAGGAAAATAAGGGTTAAATCACGCAACTAGCCTTGGCTAGGTCGAAGGGGTGCCTTGGATTTTTGTCCTTGCCTTCCCCTTCGTCAAATGTGACTCCCGAACCTTTTTCTTTGTTTTACGTAGACTAAGGAGTCGTTCAAAAGGGTTTCTTGCTTTTTACTTAAAAAATTCACTTTTTGGGTGACTTGGTACACCCTAACTCTATACCAAGTGGCGACTCCATTTTTCATATAAAAAACCCTTTTTGAACTATTTTTCTTGGGTCAAATCGTCGCATTTTTAAAAGTCCCATTTAGACCCATTTTTGTTTTTATCAACAAAATTCATTTTTCCCAAATCAATAAAATTCAACAAAAACAAAACATTTTATTTTTATCAAAAAGTGGGGCGCGACAGCAATTAACTATCCAATCCATTCCCAAAAGTAATTATATCACTGTAAGGAAAACAAATAACACGGAATGAGCTAAAACCCAGTGAGCAACTACCACAATAACAGTTAAGATCACATAAGCATAACCATTCAATTCAAGTATGCAATTTCGAAGTAAAGCAAATCAGTGAAAGGATACGGTCGGCTCTCAAGAGCCCATTTCCACGCTTGCAATCTTGATCCAACCTCATTGACCCTCCGTCAATGTTAAGAGTACCAAACCGTAGACCTCACTTTACTTCCATTCCTTCCACCCAACATACCCCAACCGGGCCCGCACTCCAATTCAGTAGCTTTTAGTAATACTCGAGTATACCGGAACCAAGAGTCTCATTACTACAAGGTTCCCCAGTACAGTCCCCGTGGCATGACAATTTTCACGACCAAGCCCTCGCCGGCTCGATCCAATTGACTACCGAACGGGGTTGAGTTCAGTAATACAGTAAAACCGTTGGATACTCGTCCAAACGACACCAAATCAGTTTCCATGCATGGAATTCAGTATCTCATATAACAATTGCAGTATTTCAGTAAAACAGTAAATAGCCATGAAGGAAATTACAAGGGGTGAGGGCGGTCAAGTACACCCTCACCTCAATCACTTCCAATAACCAATTAAGCCTTCAAGGCATCAAATACACATGGAACAAAGCCACATTATAACAAGTAAGTGAGTAGTATACTCACTAAGCAATTAAGTGCTATGTCATGCACTTCAGTCAGGGGAATGTCGTGAACCACCGTCACGCCCTAGAACACATAAGCAAGTACAATGAGACTCAATAACGAGTCATAAAGCAATGCCAATCACAACCCCAATAGGGTTTCATAAGCATATACAAGCATTATAGCAAACCAGAAATTCAAACAATGGCTTTAGCCTTGGCCCTGAAAATAAAACTGTTTTGTCCTTAGTTTGCGGTAATGGCGTCAATTTCACTACGATTATCGGATGGGGGTGTAAGACCCACCGTTTCGAAGCTATGAAACAGGGCTACAACAATGTAGAAGGTCACTCAATCCAGTTCCTAGCTTAACTAGGTCAAAAATGCCAAATACTAAACCAGAATGACCAAAACAGGTTTGCAAATCACACAAAACTGTAATTACTATAACTCAGTCTATATAGGTCCAAATGCCGAAATTCCAAAGGCATATGGTAGCTAAGACATCCAGCTACATTTCATCAGAAGACACCAACTTCAAAATCCAAACCAATTCCAGCCAAAATAGCCAAATACCAATGCAGTTTTCGCATTCTGTCGAAAGCAGAACAACTACAGTAATTCCGACATAACTCACTCTACACTAAGCCAAATGGCCTGAAATTTTACAGGCACCTCAAACTCATCAATACCTACAACTTTCATGTTTTGAGCAAAGTCCAATTCGGCCTCTAACCCTATGATCCAAAACCGGACAGAATTAGGGATTTATGAACCCTAACTTTCCATTTTTCCATCCAAATCCAAAATTGATTGCATTTATCAACAATTCACACCTACTAGAGTCATTTTAAACCATTACCATTCATCATACAAGGCCACAACATCAAGATCATATTAAACCAGAAAATTCATCATAAATTGGAAAATTCCACCAAATCACTCCAAATAAAGAAATAAATCACATATTCCATCACTCATGCCACCATTAAGCACAAAATAAGCATCATTAGAGGTAGTAGGGTGTTCAAGCATCACTTACCAAGAAATCAAGAGAGAGAGGGATGTTGGCCACCTTAGACCTTCAAACAAACTTCACTAAGACACTTACTAGCACTAGAAGGAAAGATTTTATGGAGTGGAACCTAGTGTAGGCTTTTGTTCTTGGAAGATTGAGTGAAATGGAAGCTTGAAAGTTGAAGAAATTTCCTTCCTTCTTGAGCTAGGAGGGCCGGCCAACATGGAGAAGAAAATGGTGATTTTTGGGCAATTTTGAGATATTTAATCCTTTGGTCAAAAAAGTCAAGAAAGTGAATAGTAATTCTTAAAGTCCAACCAATGAGAATGTGACACTTGTCACCTCATTAAATGCATTCCTATCCTTTCTTTCTTCTCTCACATCAATCATTTCACACACTCTACTTATCTATTAACACCCGATAAATTTTACACAACATCCGGAATTTAACCTAATTGGCCGAATTTTTCCGAACTTTTCGTACTAGTGGGTCCCACGTCCAATATACATTCTTAATTTTCTAAAACTCACCAATGCTAGAAAAAATCAACTAAAAACTATAATTACACATAAAATCTACCAGAAAAATATTTCTAAACCAGAAAATGCAAAATTTATGCAATTAAGGGAACTAAAACCCTAGGAAAAATAATTAGGGTTTTACGGGTTCTCACAAATCTCTTTTAACATAATGTTTGCTATGATTCTTGTGATTTTGAACAAAAAATTTTTGAAATTGGCCTTTCTTTTCCCTCCTTCCTCCATTAGATGTAACAATTGATATTATTTTATAAATACAAGTCATTGTTCATTATTAAAGAAATTTTCAACAGTTATTTTCATTAATTAGTTACTAATAGTTAATTAATCCTCTAATTATTAATCGTTAGCTATTAGTAAAGGAGAATGGAAGAAAAAGAAAGGCAAAATTTAAAATTTTTTCTGTTCAAAATCACAAAAATCATAACAAATATAATGTTAAAAGAGACAACTAGTTTGTTTTGTTAAATATTGTGATTATTAGTGTAGTTTTGTCATTTATTTGTGTTGTCTAATTTATTAAATGTGGACTTTTGAATAGTGAAATATGTGTATTAATTATTTTTAACCTTTAATTATTTTTATTCCTTTACTAATATAACTTATATACATGCATAAGAGGTATTTATAATATAAAAGTTTCATCTCTCGATTTAAAGTACTTTTTTAATGTTATTTTTTCTAATTAGACTATTTTGTTATCAAAACTTTAAGCTTCGTACAAATTTCAGGAAAGGCTCGTGAAATTGTCAGAAATCTACTTCAGGGGAGACTAGTAAAATTGTCAGAAATCTCACGAGAGGTTTCTGACATTATCCAAAAAAAAAAAAAATTAGAATTCTGCCTAATCTACAAGTAAGCCCGTAGATCAGGTTCACACAAGTTTTACCTTTTCTTTTTTGGCTTGCCCAACTCTTTCTTTTTTCTTTTTTTTTTTTTTTTTGGCTTTTATCACCAACTCAATCCTTTTCCCTTTGGTTTAAAGGAGGTGCTAGAAAAAAATTCAAAAGAATTGTTAGAGTATTCCTTCACGACTATTTAGACTTCCCTACCCGTAGACTAGGATAAATTAAATTATATAAATATTGTGACTGTGGAAAAAAAAACCCAATCCTTTCCCAGTTAAAAGTCACAAACAATCGAAGAGTCAGCTTTCGCTTCCTTTCTTTTCGTTTCTCCGGACGTGTGAGATTGTCCCTCTGCTCCAAGCTAAGTTCAAAATTGTTCTTTCGAAATTTTACCTTCTCGGTCTCGGTCTCCTGCCACTTGAGAAATCTCTCTCTGGTTGCAATGCAGAGGCTTCTCTCACTAAAACTCCTCTCCAAAACCTCCAAAACCCTCTCCAACAACACAACCACAACCTACTCCATTTATTCAAAAACATCTCCTTTTCTCCCCAGCACCAATAGCCCGTCTCCCCAAAACAATCCATTCTTCTCCCAGTACACCTCATGGACCTCGTATCGACCACACAACAGAGTTTTTTCAAAAGAAATTTCAAATGGGTTTTTCTCAAATCCATCAAATTCTACAAAGCTGCTGATTTTGCGAAATTCCCCTTCAACGGGCCAAACCATAGTTACGGGCTTGAGAGCTCAATTTGCAAGAAGAAACTTTCATTCTAATTTTTCCTTTGATTCCAATCGCCGTTCCTGGTAAGTAGCATTTTATTTTCTTTTCTGACTGTGTTTCGTTATTCGTGAATCTTGTTTTTCTTTTCTTTTCTTTTTCTTTTGGTTTTCTGTTTTAACTGGAAAATGCGAGGGAGCAAAAAAAAAGTAAAGTTTGAGTTTTTAGTAGCATGTTCAAATCTACTTTTTTAAAAAAAATGTGAAATCCAAATTTCGTTCTTCTTTTCTTGTCTCAATTTTCATTTGGAATTAAGTAGCTGTTCCAGTGTGAAAATGAAACTGAGACATCAGTAATTTTTGCACTGTTTTCTTCTCTTTTTGTGGTTTTTTCTTTTTCATTTTTTTTCGCAAGTACGGCTGAATTATTGATACTTGGAAGACTATCTGAAGAAAAGTTGTGGTGAGAGATGAGAATGCTTTATGCGTGTCATGTGGTAGTTGGGTGGACTGTACTATGTTTTTCCAGTTTAGTCTATAACCCAGTGGTTCACTCATTTGATGCCAAAGGTTTCTGCAGTTTTGTCCAAATTGCATCCTTAGTGTCTCTCTCACCCACAGACAAAAACACAAAAGACACAACGTTTTACCTTAAGTTCATCAGATGCCCTATGACATCGAAAGCTCAAGCTTGCACCTTCCCAGAAAGGGCTGTGGTGAGAATAATTAGCTTCCTAATCTGATGCTAAAAGTGTACTTTTCCTTAACTAAATATGCCATTTTACATAAGCTCAAGTAGACAACATACACAAACACACCACATTGCTAGTAGCACTTTTGCTTAAAGTCTTTAGCTATAATAGTTCAACTTTCTACAATACGGAATGGGTCAACGACAAAGGAAAAGAAGGGATTACTATATGATTTTGACTGTTGTCCGAGCACATTATACATCATAAAACTTTGAGCATTGACCTTATGAGTTTTCTCCCTTTGTAGCTCTATGGAACTTTACAGCACCACCAGGATTATTTCTTGAAAAGTAAAAAATCTCAACTAATTTCCATGGGAAGAATATATTAGTTATACATTTTAGTATCTTGAGTTATTGGATATGATAAGAAATGACTTGAACAATCTTATTCTCTCATAAATATTTAGATTATTATTCTGGCTTAATATGCTGTCTTAATTTGGACCTGCCAGGTTACCTTCTTTATTTGATCTGCCAAATTTCTATGGTTTCCCATAAAATGGTTGTTCAATTCTTCTTGCAGTCTGGTTTAATTCTCATAAAACCATGTGGCATTTCTAAGAGTTTTGACAAGGTGCTGAAAGTTATTTTGAACGGTTTGCTAGCTGGTTCTAAAATATTAAAAATGTGACATATTTCTGCTTCTTGCTTTCTGCGTGTCAGATATGCATCTGATTATTAATGAGCTGCAGAGGCATCTTTTATTGGAATGACTTGCCTTCTTTGTTCTCTATGGTCTCAAGCTCAGTATTCTTCTAAGTTAATGGTAGAGTAACAGCACTTTCTTTTTTGTAGGTTCCAACGGCTTACCACAGATGGTGTGGTTCTGGGACTAATTTTAACTAATGTAGCTGTTTTCCTGTTATGGCGCATTGCAGACCCATCATTTATGAAGAAGAATTTTATGGTAATTTGCTAACAATATTGTGCTCGTTTTCCTCGAGTCTTTAGACCTTTTATTCAGCTTATTTTAATTTTATTACTGTCTTCTAACCAGATTTCTTTGGACAACTTTAAAAGTGGAAGAATTCACACAATCATTACTTCTGCATTCAGTCATATTGACAGTGGGCATATTATCTCTAACATGGTGGGGCTTTACTTTTTCGGAACAAGTGTAAGGAATCAATCCTTTGAACTCTTTTTTCAATATTACATCTATATGCAAATTTCACTTAACATAATAAGTATCCCCAAGAGAATGAGGAATTCTCTTCAGGTTTAGAAAGGAAATGTTTGAGAATGATATTCTTCTTTCTTGCAGATTAATTTACGATTCATGAATTAATGTACCTAATGTTGGCACACACAGTTGGCTGCTATAGCTTGTTATGTAAATCTGGCTATCAAAATCATGATGTGATTTTGCTTGTGCTGCTGCTAATTTTGTTGGAAAATACATGTTAATTGGTGTTTTATGTCTGAGAAATTACCAGCAGTTTCTATTTAATGCCTAGTTCAACATATTTTACTTGCTTCTCTTTTTAGTTGTTCTCAATGTTGGTAGTGACTGTGATTCAGTGACATTGTGGAGAACTTGTTGACTAATTAATTGACCTATAGCTTATGTGAGGCTAAATTGCAGACTGCCTGTGTTATTCGGACTTGGCTACCAAGTCCTGCCGACGCGGCTACTTTAGTGCAAAATGGAGAGTCAGACACAGGTATGGCAGGGCTAAGTGAAGAGTCCAAGTAACATAGCAGCCCACATTTGGCTGCAGCTAACAATACAACCCTTTCCGTTACTCAACATGACCAAATTCTAATGTATTGAAAGGAACTATATCTGGTTAGATGACCTTGCTATCCTTGTTATAAGTGAACCATTGTTTACTTAACATTAATTGCAAATATGTGATGAACTATTCATCTTGTTAGAATATGTGATTAGGTAGTTCATTTTTTTTAAACCTCAAACCTACTTAGAGAGTGATGAAATTTATTTGGATAATTGATCGCCTAATTGATTCTGGAAATTGAAATGGATTCAATAGAGGAAACACTCTGACACATGGAAAGACGGCTAAAAGAGTGGCTAACAGTACTCTAATTTCCTTGTCACCTTGACCAAATGTAGCATCAGAAAGTGAAGAACCTAGTGGAAAGGTGGGAGAATCTGTTGGCAAGTTTTACTTTTGTTGTATTGATCGTTTTCTCTTGCTGTCTTGGCTTGTTATCAGCTCTTTGCAGTGTGTGATAATGTTGTCCCTTATAAGAAAGTATATCTGGCATATTCTGGCACTCATTCTTTATGAATCATTGAGAAGCATAAATTGGGCGCATACCCATTAATGAAATGTTTCTGTGCTTGTCTTTGTTAGGTGGGAATCACTTTTGGACCTACGTATTTGCTGAAACTATACCTAGCTGGAGCAGTTGGTGGCTCAGTTTTCTATCTAGTTCACCATGCTTTGTTGGCCCCATCCTCCAAGGTAGAGCGACTTAATTCCAAGTTCTTACAGAAGCTCTGGTGAAATGCTTGTTTTTTGTTATAAATGGCAATCAAACTCAGAATAGCAGTTTGTTCCTTAAATAAGGTGCTTCTTGTTTGTTTCGTCAGCTAAAAGTGAATATAACAACTGATATTCTTGTTTGTTCTGTTCAGCATTAATTTATCAATTCTAAGTAAAGATACACATAATGTTTCTTTATCCTTCAAAAGTAAATACTGAAGTGCTATGCCTTTGCTTTCTATTACTGGGGAGATAAGTGGAAAGCACCAAGTTGAATATGAGAACAGCAATCTTGGTGCCAATCATTCTAACATCATGTGGTCAAAGAGTATCAGTGCAATCTATGACATGATAGAGGGCTGGCTGCACTATTTGTACTTGTAGATGCAGCATGGTATCTCCAGCTGTCTTTTTATTTGCTGATCTATTGATATTGTTATAAATGCTTCGATTTGTACAGGGAAAACATATGTGGAGCTTTGACCCTTCAAATGTCCCTGGTCTGGTAAGTGCACTGCCTTGTCTTCATTTGGTGTTTAATTGTCATCCTTACTTATGCTGCTCTGCCAGTTAAAAACAAAAACATGATGCAGTAGGCAAGATAACCATTTAGGGAGAATTGCCTTCTTCCAAGTAGTTTTCTGTGAACAGAAGATACTGAGTTGAGGATCTTCCAACTGGTTTGTGAAGTAGTTTGTAGTTTGTTCTGATTCGTCAGTTGAAAATTTTGTCTTGAAAATGCATCTGTTAATGTATGGATAGAACCCATCTTATTAGATTGTATTCTTCATACAAAAAAACTCTCAAAAATTCAAGTTGTGACTGTCCTGAAGAGCTATGAGTGCTTTTACAGATTGTCTATTAAATGAATGAGATTCTCAGAAGAAAAACTAAAATAGCTAGCTATCGCTATCTTTCTGCAAATATTCCTTCTATCACGATCTTCCTCAACTATGGTTCTTTTTGTGAAACCACTTAAATCCTAGAACTTACTATAAGATTTCCTTGTGTTCACTGGATTGTTTGAATCCACATTCTAAGTCGTTTCTTGTACTTGTAGATTTGGATTTCTCCAACTTATTTTGTTTGATCTAGTCCTTTAAACAATCATGTATTATATGTAAAATATATTCTATTCTTACAGCTTTTGCTTGTAGATTGGGAGTTGGGATATGCTCACTTGCAAGCCTCTGTTTAGACTTAATCCTGCTTTTGTACATCATGTCCGTTTACATTGCCAGCCCTCCACTCCTTGAGAAAATATTCCACATCCTTATTCTTTTTTCTCTTAGGATAGTGAGACCAAAGCACTTCTGCCTTGTTGAATAAAAAATGAAGACAGTAAACCCAAAATGTTGCAATTTACCTTTGCCATAGTTTTCTTTTCCTTATTTCGTCAAGCATTAGCAACAATTAAATCTGAAAGATTTCCTGAGTAATCAATCTGCTTTTGCATTCAGGGAGCAAGTGGGGCAGTTAATGCAGTAATGCTTCTTGATATTTTCCTCTTTCCAAAGAAGACTCTCTACTTCGACTTTATCATACCAGTTCCCGCAATCTTATTGGTAGGTTTTTCCCTCATGTTTTCTTCTATAAATAAGCTGTTGATTTGGCTATATATTCTGACATGGTTATAATAATAATCATTCTAGGGAATCTTTCTCATTGGAAAAGACATGCTACGAATAATGGAGGTATGATCTTTTCTTTAAATATTCTTTTTCTTTATGCTTTTTCCATATTATCCAAGAACTTGGACCAAGTGCTCCTTTTCTGGTCCCAGTTACCTTGTCAATGAATGCACATAGTGGTGTATCTAAATATCATTTGTGGAAAACGGTTAAAAGTAATTGTTTTACAAGAAACTTAGGGTTCGTTTGGATTCCTTGTTTTTGCCTCTGTTTTTGAAAAACTGTTTTTCACATTCCAAATGCTACAGTAAATGTGTATTTTCAAAATAACTCTAAAAACACCATATCCAAACATTATATCAAAAACAACTCCATATGCATATTTCAATTTGTATATTTCAATTATGTTTATTATATATATTATATTAATATAAATTGAAAATTATATGTTTATATATTATATATTATATAAATATTTATATACATTAATATTATACATAATATAATATAATATACATAACATAATATACATAATATGTAATATTGTATACATAAATGTATAAATATTTATACATAATATATTATGTACATTATATTATAATAAATACATTATTAATGTATAATATTATTATGTACATTATTGTGTATAATAATGTATAATAATGTTATGTATATAATATATAATATACATAATATGTATAAATGTATATTATGTATAATATATTATATTATATATATACAATATTATGTATACTATACAAATTGAAAATTATATATTATATAAATATTTATATAATGAAATATACAATAAATATTACAAATTGAAATATTATATAAACACCATATTTATAATATTATAATATTTATAATTAATATTAATGTATATTATGTATATTATGTATATTAAATATTTATATATTATATATTTATTTATACATATTCTAAATATGTTATTTTATTTAAAAAATATTTTTATATATTTATGATATTTGTATATAAATATTATATATTATTATATTATACATTTATATAAATGTACATTTATACATAATATATATATATATTTATGTATATTTATAATATACATTTATATTATGTATTATATATAATATAATAGATTTATACATTTATATTAATATACATAATATTAATTTTACATTTATACATAATATTAATACATTAATACATTTATATTAACATATTAATACATTTATACATAATATTAATATATATTTATAATATATTAATTTATACATTTATATAACATTCATTTATAATTTATACATTTATAATAATATACACTTATATTGTGTATTATATATAATATAATACATTTATAATGCATTTATAGATTTTTATATAAATATATAAATATATTTATTTATAAATATTTATAAATGTATTATAAATGCATAAATGTATATTTATATAAAAATATAAAATTATAAATTATAAATTATATTTTATAATTTATACATTTATATAATATTCATTTATAATAATATACATTTATGAATATATTTATATTATGTATTATATATAATATAATACATTTATATATTTTTATATAAATATATTTATTTATGAATATTTATAAATATATTATAAATGTATATTTATATAAAAGTATAAAAATTATAATCCATAATTTATACATTTATACATTAATATAATATTCATTTATAATTTATTCATTTATAATAATATAAGTTTATAAATATATTTATATTATGTATTATATATAATATAATACATGTATATATTTTTATATAAATATATAAATATATTTATTTATAAATATTTATAAATGTATTATAAATGCATAAATGTATATAAATATAAAAATTATAAATTATAAAAATACTCAAAAACATGTTTTAAAAATACCTCTAAAAATAATCCAAAAAACATCTACACTAAGTTTTTCATATAGTTTTTGAAAAACAACCTCACAAACAACTAATCAAAACGGACTTGTATTTCAAAAACGAAATGCTACAGTGCTGTTTTTGAAAAACAATCCCAAAAACAGCTAATCCAAACGCAAGTTTAGATTTCATTTTTACTGGTATAATCATCAAAATTAGGCATGGGTTTCCCTGTTCTACTGCCTTCAGCTAAATGATCTTTGTATATGAGAGAATAGGCATTCTTTCCTCTTCCAGTTTTCATTTTTGACTTCAAAGGGTTCTCTATGTTTCCTAACTTTGATGCAAAACTCCGACTTGCTGTTTTTGTTAATTCAGGGAGACAATCGAATCTCTGGATCTGCTCACTTGGGTGGTGCCACAGTTGCTGCTATAGCATGGGCACGAATCAGAAAAGGCCGTTTCCGGTTTTAAATTCTCACATTAGAAAATCATTCCAACTTGATTGCTAACTGTTAATCTCCCCTAAGTATAGTAGGATTATTACTTTTCGGAGTATAAGTTGAAGCATCACTTCTGCATATGTTTAACGCTGCAAGGAAATGAAGAATGCTGTTTAGTTTGATATCAGATATTGTTGCTTCGGATGATAGCCTAGTATTTAAGAACTTTTACTTTTGGCATTTCTTCAAACTCTGAAAAGAGAAGGGAAAGAGACACGTTCTGCGAATAGGATTGTGGGTTAAAATGACAATTTACCCAAGCATTTCTTGATCTTTTTCTTGATAAGAAAAATGTTTCTGAATGGAAACTAATTGGGAAGCCATGTGTTTTTGTTGGATTTGCGACTTGTGGTAGAGGGTTTGGATCCGGCAAGTGCAAGGGGCTTTGGATCTTCAGCAAACAGATTATTCTTAGGTTTTGGATGCTATAGCAATGAGACTGATATCTAATTGAAAGTTGTCAATAATGATGTGCAGTTTACTCAACCGGGTGTTTACTTGAGCCCCATTATATTCTAGTTTTTGCAATTAGGTTCTAGAGTAATTTCAACTTGAACCATTACTTGACCCTTTCTTCGCTCTTGAACCTTTGGAGTTCCCAAAATGTTTTAATTGGGCTTGAATGATTGGTTAATGTTTGCAATTGGGTCCTTGGTAGTTTTCTATTTTTAGAAATTTGATTCATAGTTTACTTTTCTTGGAAATTATGAATTATTTGGTTTCATTTAAGTCGCAATTAGGGAAGAATTTGGTGGTTTGTTAGTACCCCTTTTGAAGTTTCTAAGGTGTTCTGAGTTTCCTTTTTGCCTTTTATTCTACTTATCTTTAAAGTGGTGCATAAATCCCTTACTTTGATGGTTTTAGTCCAAGTTATCTCTTTCTTTGGTGATTCTAGCCCAAGTTAAGTCTTGTTCACTTTACTAACATCACAAACGGGGAGGTATAACTTCTTTTATCCTTTTTTGTCTCTCCTCTATGTGATCCAACGTGCTAAGTGAGAATTGCATGTCTACTTTGCTTTCCTTGCCTTTCCTTAATTCCCTTCATTTATTTCATTTACTTTTGCTTTTATTAAGTTATTCTTTTATGGGGTATGTGTACACATCTGGGCTTGTAATAGATAGGGCTTGGAGAGCATTTTTATTCATTTTTCTTCTTTCCCATTTGTTTTAGTTAGCAAATGTAATATGTTCATTAGCTTGATTGCTTGCTTTTGTTGCTACGTGTTAATTTGCTTTATTAGGCTCTTGCATTTAGTCGAGCATGCTAAGTGTTATGTGCTATGTGTTTATAGGTGATTGGCATGTCTACTTGTTTTCTATAGTCATAGATGAATGTGATGGCCCTCAGGGGCTTGGTCTGGTGGTTGAGATTGCTGAAAATGGAGCCTCAGGTCCCTGGTTCGAACCTTGCTGCCAGCAAGTTGCTGAGGGTGGTGAATAGTCTGCGGGGTCCACTCCCTGCGGGACACACAAAAAAAATAAAAAAAAATAGATGAATGTGATGGATGAATGCGTCACCGTGGCTAGTCCAACGCTGGCCATGGTTTTTCCCCTCGAACTCTCGCAAGTCCAATGCTTGTGAGAGAATTTTAGAAAAGAGCTAGTCCAATGCTAGACCCAATAGGCCGTCCCCTCTCGTTGGTACATACTTGCATGTTTCACTACATTTCATACATTTTTCTTAGTTTTTTAGCATTTGGCATGCTTCTCCAATCCTTTCCCCTTCATCTTAGGTTTTTGCATCCTCATGCTAGTTATAGGCTACATTTGCTTAAGAGTCCCATTTCGGTAAGGGAAACAAGCGAGTGTGACTACAAAATAGCCTTAGCACGCTAGTTCTTCCTTCTAATCAAAGGGAAAATTAAAATCGTGAAGTTAGGAGTCATTCCCGTACCCGACTTGATGCATTCCTCTAGGTTCATATACTCTCATTTTTATCATATCACTTCCTCACTTTCTTTATCAACATTCTCTCACTACTTATATTTTTCTCAATCCACATGCCATGTTTGCACATTTTTCTTCTTTTCCTATCACTTATTTATTTTTCTACCGCACAAATTGCACCCAATTGCACTTATATATTTACTACCATTATACCATATTTTTATTCACTTGTACACATACACTTTCATTTTTCTCAATTGGCACACTTGCACTTTTCTTACATTTGCACACTTACACTCATACTTGAGTCCTCATTTGCATTATTCGTGAACTCTATGAGGGTTTTGCTTACTGGCCATCACAATTCATGTGATTGGGGCAAAAAAGCCTCATAAGAGACATTTTAGATTTAGGATTGCATTTTTTTCGCATCCATTAGTCATATCCAACATGCAACATATACTTTGGGTAGAAGAATTAGGAAAAAAAGGGCTAAGTCATGCAACTAGCTTTGGCTAGGGTAAGGGAGTGCCTTAGGCTTTGCCTTTGCCTTCTCCCTTATCAAATGTGACCCCCGATCCCTTTTTTTGATTACGTAGACCTAAAAATTCTTTAAAAATGGTTTGTTTACTTTTCTTTCAAAAAAAAAAAATCACTTTTTGGGTGACTTGGTACACCATAACTCTATACCAAGTCGCGACTCCTTTTCTATCTAAAATCCTTTGTTTGGCCAAACCGTCGCATTTCACAATCCCACGGCCTTTTATTTTCACTTTCATACACGTTCACATACATATCCCACACTCTACTTTCACACATCAAAAAGTGGGGCGCGACAGCCAAGTCTTTACTTATATACTTCGGTAAAAGAAGATGCAAATATCCTAGATGGTTCAAGTGATATTCACTCTTAACCCTTACTCAAGTTGCAAGTATAGTTTTCTAGTTCTCGAGCGTAAATTTGGGCAGTATGTCCTTTGTGTTTACCTAATTTTCCAGCCATTTTGGCTTCATTATTTTTTTCTCATTTAAACCCAAAGGTACACACACAACAATCTAACTTCAATAGCCGTCCAATAAGCTTAAGACAATACAAGAACAAAAATCAACTAACAACAAGTGCGGAAATCAAATTTAACAAGAGACAGATTTGATAGAGTTTTGTGTAACGGACACAATCGAAGCTACGCTTATTCGATTGGGGTGAAACTTATACCATTTCGAAGCTAAGACGAAGTGCTACAACTTTCATGAAGATCACTTGATTAAATTTCCAGTGTAACCTAATCAAATTCCCAGTTCACAGAACCTGGTTCCAACTAATCGGCTAATTAACTGTACTACATTTAAATGGCCACATCTCAGGCTACCAAAGTCCCTTTAGGGCGTTCTTGGAGGCGTTCAAAAGCTAAGACAAAGACCTACAACTTCCATGAAAACCATTCAGTCCAGTTCTCACCTTAACTATGTCAAATTTACCAAAAACATTTCAGATTTTCCAATTCGAGATTCACTGCAGAAACCAACTAGCAGTCCTTCTTTATTCACTCATATCTCAGCACACACAACTCCAATTCAGGTAATTCCAAAGCCATTTGAAAGCTAAAATACAAGGATATAATTTTTAAGAAGACATTATCAACCAAATCAGTAGTAATACTGGTCAAACCAACCAATTACAGAAGCTGATTGGCATGTTTGGGTAGAAACAGGGCAGCAGGGGTATTTTGGTCTTTTCACAGGTTACGTTGCTCCGATTGAGCTGAAATTTTGTAGGAAACTATAAAATATTATTTTCTACAACTGTCATGTTTTGTGCTAAGCCTAATTCGGCCTCTAACATGGAGCACTAAAACCGGACAGAATTGAAGTCATATTTGCCAGAAATCTGGAATTTTTTGTTTCAATGACAACTTTCTTCATTTATTGTTTCACTTGCTACCAAAACCCCCTATATAATCTTGGATACAACATATATTAACCATACATCAAGTATAGGCAGCAATCCATCAAACCCTAATTCATGTAACTAAAAGGAAAAACACCCAAAACATGATAACAACAATCATTCACCACAAATTTGAGATGCTAAACTAATTTAAACAAGATCAAGAGTAAGAAATGGGGAAATCAGCACCATTACCTTGCTAAAGTGACTACCAAGAGCAACCCTAGCTTTTCCTCTCAAAATTTCACCAACACACCACTAGCTAAACACTCAAGGAAGGTTTTAATCGGTTTAGTTTTTTTGTTTCCTCACTTGGATGATTCAAACTCAAGATGGATTGAAGTTGTTTCTCTTGCTCTCACTCTCTCTCTCTCAAGCTCGGCCAGACCAGAAAAGAAATGGGGAAAATGGCTGAAATAAGGAATAAAAAGGCAAGACAAAAGATTGGTCAAGGAACCATAAGGTGTTGACACTTGTCACCACCAAGACCAACTAAATTTTCTCTTTCTTTTCTTTGCATTTTGGCCACATATTTTGGTCACATGCCTGAGGATGAGGGGGGGATATTTTGCAAAATATCAAGGGTATGTGGTGGTCAAGTAGTGGGTTCAATCGGTAGTGATCGATACACGTCAGTGTGAACCGATTTTTTCTTAAATCACGTATACTAGGGTTTTTACCTTCTAATTACTAACTTATTATTATCACTTCTAATCATATAATATTTCTCACCTAAAAGTCACTCTTAAGCACCAAATTTGATCCTTACTCCAAATTTGATCCTTACACTGCGGATACACGAAAAAAACCCTATTTCACTTTGATTTGAAATCGGAAAGGAAAACCCTAACTTCGTATGATCATTGGCATTTTTTTTCTAGGGTGATTGAGTAGTAAGATGGTACAGAATAATATTTTCCAAATAATTTCAAATAAAAGGAAATTTTCAAGAAATATATAAGGAATTTGCAAGTCCTCACACTCACGAGCACCCTTGGTCTCAAACCCTGTAAAAGAAAACTACAACGTGGGATGAGCTACACAGCCTAGTGAGGTTCCAAGACACTCTAACAGTTCAAATAAATCAAGTAAGTTGGGCATATCATATGCATGGTTCAAGGTTACACAATGGCATGTTATCATGAGGTGATAATCATTGCACGGGTAATTTGAGACATTTATCATGGTATGAGACATTTATCATGAGACAGTTTTCATGGTTCAAGACATTGGCATGTATAGTTCACGAGTGATTGCAGCTTATTACAGGTGCGAGTAATTAAGCATGTTACAGGTATGGAGCATTAACATGAAACAGGTATCATGATATGAGTACATTAGACAGGTAACAGGTATGGAGCATATCACAGGCATAGCTCAGGATTTCATGTTGGCATTTTAGCATGAAACAATTATCATGATACAAGGTGTTTACTGTAGGATACGGTGTTCCAGTGGAACTCTGTCGGTCATCTGCACCTTATGACTTCCGGATCCCCTCGGTTTGACTGGCCATCACCTTATCCCTCCAGTGGTAATACTCGAGTATACCGAAACGGTGGCCCAAGGTTCCAACTTACCCGACCGAGGTCAGTAACCAAGGGCAGGGCCCAAGTTCAGCTTAGAGCTTACAACATGCACAGGTAACCAAGTAATTCGACAAAAGATAAAATTCATTATTTGAGTAGGTCGAGTGAGGTAAAGTACACACTCGCCTAACAATGATGGACAGCTTCATATAACATGTGATTCATGATAATCAAGTAATCAAGTGGATACTTAGCACGTAAGCAATACAAGTTGATTTCATAGAAGCATGTAATTCACGGATATCAACTAATCATGTGGATTGGAAATCATGTGAGCAAATAGTCAAGTAATCAGGTAGTCATGTGGGTTGGTAAACGGTTAATGGTTAACGGTTAACGGTTGAGTAGTGACGGTTATTTAACAGGCATTTGCCATATTAATAGGCCGTCATTGGCCGTTATCCCATTTTTACCATGTGAGAGTCGAGGAGATTCACTCCAACGACGTATGCAACCATAGCATACCAAGTCATGTTATTCGAGCATTTCTAAGCATGATTTATTCATCTCAAAAGAGAATGAGTGCAATAAGGTACACACTCGACTCCATTTTTCAAAACCAAGTAGGCTAAGCAAGCAATCTAGCAAGTTAAGCATGTATCGAGTTCATATGGTCATTTGATATGGTTAATCATTTAACCAATTCATATAGATATGCAATGCAAGTATACGTTCCTTAAATAGGCATGAGTATGGTAAATACTTAACACATAGTACTTAACACTTAATAATCATGAAATAAGCATGTCCTAGACTTATTCAATTATGTATTCCTATATGAAACACTCACCTAGTCAAAACAAGCGAGTAGATCTCAAACAAGCGTTTTAGGTGTCCACTCCAAGATCCTCTTGAAGGTCTCCTTGAGCACCTGAGCAAACAATCGTTGTCTATTACACACTATCGTTTAAAATCCCCAAAATCATTGGATGGAAACAAGTACATATAAATCATTTTCAAAACGAACGATCGAAGTCGAAAGTAAAGCTGCCACGTCACAATCCGGACAGATTCAAGGTAGTGAGCAACCTTATATTTTTTTTTTCAATTTGCACCACCAATCTGGGCAACTATCCGACCAAGAACTGGATGGATATACGGCCAGATTCTGTGAAAATGTTTCCCGCGAAAATATTTTCAAAAATCTAAGAATTATCAGATTTAGGGGCATTGTTGGAAAAATCATAACTCATTCTTTGAAAGTCTAAAATTGGAAAACTTGGTACCATTGGAAACCTCTTTGAAAGTACTAAAAGTTCTTAGAAGACCCTTTTCCATGAATGTAAGTGAAAGGCACTCAAATTTTGGCTCAAAGTTGGTAACTTGAATTACCAAGACAGATTTAAGTTGGTTTTTGGCCAA
Source organism: Coffea arabica (assembly GCF_036785885.1). Lineage (NCBI taxonomy): Eukaryota > Viridiplantae > Streptophyta > Magnoliopsida > Gentianales > Rubiaceae > Coffea > Coffea arabica. The sequence goes on from NC_092316.1 coordinate 22,465,742, forward strand.
TTTTGGAAATTTGGCAAAATTCACTTGTTTTGAACTAACCTTTGAAATTTGGAAATAAATTAGTGTTGCAATCCAAGAGTATAACAAACAAGCAGAATGAGAAACAGAGTTTCGAGCACCAAGATATGGTAATTCAAAGTTAGTGAAAATGTGAAACTGTTACATAAATTTCAGGTTTAATTCACAACTTTTGGACTTTGATTGAACATCGAAATGGACTCGGAATGGAACCAAATTTGGCAGTATTATCCTACCATATAAGAGTTATTCCTCTACCAAATTTCGTAGGAAAATTCATTCATAAAGTTGGTTAACGAAATCACTAAAGTCCCAAGAAGCTTCTCGGCAAATCTGCCTTGGACTTCCGTTTTTCCGTTTTCAAAATGTTTGGCCAATAAAACACCTCAAACATGGTTCATTTCAGTAGATAATGTCTAAGATATGTCCATGGTACATTTGATAGGTGATTTATACCAAGAAGCTTCGGAAAAAAAGTCCCAAATCATTGTTAGTTACAAATCTGTCCAAGTGGAAATTTCTATCACTGTAGCAGTTTCAAACTTTGGCCACAACTCACTCAATTCAACTTGGAATTGCGCGTGGTTGATGGCGTTGGAAAGCTCTCTCATAAATATGAATTTTCTCAGAAGAAACCATTTTCCAATTCCATTCACAAACAGCTCGTTTTTGAGCATCAAGATACAAGTCCTGTCCTGTCTCCTGGAGAGAAACGAAACAGGACCGTGATTTTCAATTGAATGTTGTGGCTCACTCAAGTGGAACCAGAATGTGAAATTGGTACCAATGGAAAGCTGGGAATGTCTAGTTTCCAGTGCCGCAAATGGCACTTGATTTTGACATCGGAGCAAAGCGTTATGGCCGATACAAAATGACTGCCTGGGCAATACGGGATTCATTTTCCAGTTTTGCTAACTTTGGAAATCAACTCATTTGACCAACCAAATCATGTTATTTTTTAATGAAATTTTGTACACACTCACAATAACATGTAAACAACATAATCAAGTCATTAGAACCTCAAAATTTTTCACAAAAATGGTCGGACAAGGCAGGGGTAAAACGGTCACTTTTGCTCCAAGCACCTCTTATGATTTTCTACCAACAATACCACATTGATCCACTAATATAAGTACTAAACCACCATTAATTTCATCATCAATCATCAAATCAGTCTTTCCATCAAAGTGGGAGTTCATAGAGCCCACTCACCAATTTTACAACAAATTAAAGCTACCCATGAGAATCCAAGAGCTCATGAGTGTAATCTAACTTCCATAAATCAAGAATTAAGAGGTTGATCGTTCATTACCTCTCTTGATGACTAAATCAGAATTTTTGGTCACTTTGAAGCTCAAGAAAACTGTGGAAATGAAGCCCCTTTTCTGGCTTAAGATGATCACCAAGTGATTAGCTAGGTGTGGTTCAATTTTGGTGGAGTTTGGTGGTGTTTTGTTGAAGAAATGAAGATGGAATTTGAAGAGCTTTGAGTTGTTTCTTTTGTTTCCTTGGCCGGCTGTTCTTGGAGCAGAAAAAAAAGGAGTTGCACGGCACTTTAGATGATGAATTGAAAGGTTTTGATCTAGTGTGATACACCCATGAGAAGCTTAAGAATGTGTGGCCCAAAATGCTCCAAAAGTCAACTCTCCGGCGTTTTGTGCTCGATTCCTCTTGCATTTGTTTCACTAGTACACTAAACCTCTAATGCACTGCCATTCATATAAATATTATTCACTCGTACTTGCCCCTAACTAAGGGTCTAAAGTTCATCAATTAAATCGCGCGCGTAAAAACGCGTACCTCCAATTTAAGCGCAATAACGCGGAACTTCCGAGAAATTCTTATAACGACAGTATTAATAACTATCACTTGAGTATTTAAACATTAAAATACCTAATTTAGGTCCATTGTACATGTCTCCAATATTCCAAACCTATTGTACTCTCAATCGGTCAAGATTTCCAAAGATGTGTTCACTATTTTCACTAAACGAGCTTCCGGAAATTAATTTTTGAAACAAGTCACTTTAAAATTATAATGAAACTATATTTCCATGTAATTAGGTCTCAAGAGCTTCGAAAATAATATTCGGAGTAAAAGACCAAATAAATAATTAAATAAACTAGAAATAGGAGATTAAATAAGTAAATTTTTGCGAGTCCTCACAATATTACTTGATTATTGTTGTTTATGTGATGGATGAGATGATTATGGCTAGAAAGTGGAGAGAAAGTTGGAAAACTTGTGATAAGAAAGCTGGCTGAAATTCAGTTCATGTTGTTCTGCTTTTAATTCAAAATTTTGTTGCTTATTTGGATGTTAAATTGATTGATATATATTGTATTATGTGTGTAGAAAGTATCTTTTGAAAATCATCTCAAATGGTTGTGCGATACTTGAGTTTTGGTAAAGTTTGAAATCTGGAAATTCGCTAGCAGGGTAACCGGACAGTGGTTCTTTGTCTGAACATAACTCTTTGAACAAAAGTCGAAATTGAGTGCCGTTTGCGGCATTCAAAACTAGACATTTCAAGCTTTCAAATGGTATAAGAATCCTCTACTAGTTCGTTTTAACCAAACTGTGGTGAGTCAGCAAATTGGACTGTCCTGCTTTGCCTGTTTGTCCAAATGAAACTGGGAAGCTGCATCTTGTGGTTCGATTTTGTTCCACTTGTGAAAAGATTTTTAAAACGATGCCTTCTGATGAATTGTAGAATTTTGAACCTATTTTCTAACACCATAAACCATTCTCAATTTGGAGTTGTTTAGAGTTATATATGGTTTGATTTCGAAACTGCAACAAAGCTGGAAACTGGAAAATTTTCCCTTCCCTGTTGACCGAATTGTCAATTCTGTTTTGGGGTGTTTTATTTCGAAAATTTTAGTGTCAATTACCCATCAATTGCTCATTAAATGTTCTGGAACCTTAGTTTCAAAATTTTAGCGAATTGGGGCTGATTTCGCTGGACAAAACTTTTGAAAAAGAAAGAGAGATAGGGTTGGTAGATTAGCTTTGAGAAATTTCACAAATTTTGGTCGTTTCATTAACTGCCTTCATGTGTGAGTTTTTGCCTACATTTTGATAGAGAGGTAGTTCATATATGGAAGTTTAAGTGTACTAAATTTGGAATAATTTCAATACTATTTCGATACCCAAATAATACCCCAAAGATTGCTCTTCAAAAATGGAAATCCACTTATCAGGTCGCGAAAATCAACTGACTTCAAACTGTTACATCTTGTTGCTCAAAACTCCAAATTCAGTTCTGCTTGTTGTTTTTGAAACTTTAATTGGAGCCCTTATCGTGTTATAAATTTTAGAGACTGATTCACTTCCTGTGAATTTTGCCGAATTTCCAAATATCACTGAAAACCAAGACTGGTTCTGTCTTGTCTTCATGAATTAGTAACTTTGAGCTGAAAAATGAATGCTTTCTGTTTAGAATCTTGGAAGGGTTCTTCTGGGAACTTTTAGTTTGGATCTAGTTTCTAATGATATAAAGTTTTCCATTTTTGGAACTACCAAACTCAAGATCTGATTTTTTTTTTCAAGTTTATCGCGTAAAGCTGAAAATTCTTGATTTCTTAGGAAATAAGGTTTTAAGAACTTTTCACTTTCTTCCTTGAGTGATAAGGGGTTGTGAATGTATGCGAGTGATGGTTGGTCGTTATTTCTTCAGGCACTCAAGAGGATCTTGATGAGAATCTTGGAGCGAACAACTAAAGACCTTATTTGCACTTATTCATTTGTTTTGAATTGGTGAGTGTTCAGTGCAAAAATCGTTGCCAATTACTTGAATTGCTTCTTGTTGATTAAGTGATTTAGAATTGTCGAGTCGAGTGTGTATTTTATCACACTCGTTCTCTTTTAAGTGAATTATAATTGAATTGTGTGAAGTGAATTGCTAAGTGAATTCAACGAATTGTTGCAATTGTAAATTATAATTGTGTTTGAATCGATGTCGATTGGAGTGAATCTCATCGACTTATACTCATAATCGTGGGGAATACCCAAACTCATCGGTCAATCTTGAGATTCGAGCCGGCATGGGCTTGGTCGAGAAGGTTGGTGAGTCATAAGAAAATCATAAGCTTGATCTATTTGAGAGATCTCGCTTGGTATACTCGAGTAGTATCGCCTTTTCTAATTGAAGTGCGGGCCCAGAACAGCGGGTGTATCGGTGATCGGGATTTTGAAGTAAGTGGAGTTCTACGGATTTAATACCTACCCGGTTGACGGAGTGCTATCACTTGGAGGTATTGGATCGAACCTCGGCAAAGCAAGTGGAATTTAGCTCTTGAGAGTTCCTGTATCCTTATTGAGTGTATTTTATTATTAGTCGTGAATTACTTGAACTCTATAGCTTTATTTCCTATATAGGTGTTATTGTTAACTGAACTATGTGTTTGCATTTTTTTTCCTTGTCCTTGTCCTCACTGAGCATTCGCTCACCTCATTAGTTTGTTTTCCTTAACAGGAGCTCGGATTAGAAAGATTTTGGAGAAGCTGACCTGATTACTTTTGATTAGAATTTTTGGATGTAATTAATTAGTCGACTTCTAGCGGTTGTATTTTTGGAAAAAGTTGCTGTACTTTTGATAACTTATAATGTAAGATTTGAATGTTTTAGTAAGGAAGTGACTTTTCTTTATTTCGCCCTTTATTATTTGGTTGTTTATCCTTAAGTTTGAATTGGATTCGTATCGAGTCCTGGCCAGAGTTAGGCAGACATTCCGCGGATACCCTTAGATTTGCCGTAGGGAGAAGTGGGGCGTCACAGTTGGTATCGGAGCTTAGATTTAGAAATCTATTTGGGAGATGTTTTAGAGGCTTTACACTTGAGAATACGGATTAGATAACTTAGTTATACCTTAAGTTGATATTTGAGTGAGTTAGTGACTTTAAGTTTCTAACCTAGAACTTGTGGTTGTTTTATAGGAATGGAGAATGGTAATGGACATGCTAATGGCCACGTGAAGTCTCTTAGACCTATCTACTACCAAGCACTTGGTGGAGGAGCTCGCGTTCGATTCTCACCTTCCTCTAGGTTGTTCCGTTGTCCCTGTACGGAGACACATGCTTATCCTAATGACCTTGTACTATCCATTGACGATGAGCGCTAGCAGTTGGTGGCTACTAATGGGACATTATTTCAAGAGATTGAGGAGCTGAATGCCATGGTGGATGCCCAGGGTGCTACGATTGTGGAGCTCGAGGGGGGCAGTGATAGATGAGCAGACTGGAGCTGAGGCCACTCGTGACGAGTTTCAGAGAACTAGGGCTCGACTCATAAGGGTAGTCAAGGAGGTTTGGGATCGGGCCGCTGGGATACTAGCTGACACCACCATATTGATAGATGAGGTGATGGAAGCCGTCGATAGCCCGGCTCGTGAGGGCACTCCTGAGGAGGAGCTTTTTGAGGAGGATCCAGAGGAGGAGGTCCAGGCTAGCGGTTTGGATGTGAACTAGGTTAGGATTGATGAATCTTTTGACTTTTGTAACTGGGATTAGTTGGGGTGATGCTTGTAAAAATCATGACTCTTACAGCATAACTAATTGCATTTTTTGAGGCACATGTGTGCTATATTTTTGTAAATGCCCTATGACTTGCTAATTGTACTACTTTTGAAGTGTTAATATATGTTAGTTATTGTTATTTCCAATATTTTTCATGTCAATTTTTATTTTGAGTATTTTCTCGCATAATTATTTTTATTCTTGCATCTAGGCATAACTAGGATCATGGACGGCCGAAGGAGTGGTAGGGGCCCAGGGCATGGGGCTAGGCAACCCCAAGGTCAAGGGAATGATCAAGGGTCGGCAACTGGATCGAGCCAAGGACAAGTGAATGAGGGGGATAATCAAGTGGCTACTGCCATTAATCGAATGAGGGATATTTTAGAGTGGTTAGCCGAGCGACAAGGTCCAGAACCTGTTAACCAACCCGAGGCTCAGGATAGAGGGGATGATAGAGGCTTGGAGAGGTTTTTGAAATTTGCCCCGCTAAGTTTATTGGGGGACCTGATTATGAGTTAGCGAAAAAACTGGTTAGAGCGAATGACTAATATATTTGCTGCCCTAGACTATATTGAGGAGAGGCGAGTGAACTTCACTGTTTTCCAATTTGAGGGTGTAGCACTGCTTGGTGGGATGTGACAAGGGAAAAATAGAAAAGAGTACCGACCCCTTGGACCTGAGAAAACTTTGCAAGGGAATTTAATGAGAAGTTTCTCCCATCCTTGATTCAAGAGAAAAGGGAGGACGAATTCATAAAGTTGAGACAGGAAACTTCTAGCGTGGCCGACTATAAGGGGAGATTTACTAAGCTTTCTAGGTATGCTCCAGAATTGGTGACTAATGAGCGAAAAATAATAAAACGCTTTGTGCAAGGACTTAATGTGGAGATTCAAGAAGGGTTGGCAGCAGCCCAAATCTCTGCGTACACTGAAACCTTAGAGAAAGCACAGAGAGTCGAAAGCACAAGGTTACAAGTTAAGGACTTTCATACTAAGAAAAGGAGCACTCCTAGTTACTCATCTGGACAAGCAAGTAAGAGTGCCCCACCTCCCAAGATGGAAAGAGGAACGGGAGGAGTAAGGACTACTGGAGCACCAAGAGGGGCTTTAGCAAGAGGAGGCCATCATGGGCAAGGTCAAGTGAGAGGAACACCTTCTAATGGTCAAGCCGTGACTCCTCAAGCTAGTTGTGGCTACTTTGGCAAGTCAAATCATGTGGAGAATGATTGTTGGAGAAAATCGAAAAAGTGCTTGTACTGTGGCAGTGCCGAGCACCAACTCTCAAGTTGTCTAAGTGTGCCGAAGGTAGGAGGTAGTACTCAACGGCCAGAAAAGTTAGTCTCTAAGTAGTCTAGTGTCGGAGGGAGTCGACCTAAGATGCCGGCTAGGGTTTACGCTATAGATCATCAACAGATTCCTAATGCCACTGAGATAGTTGTGTGACAGCCCCACCTCACCCTAAGGCGAACCAAAGGGGTCGGCGGATTGCCTGCCCAACTCTTGCCGGGACTACGAATCTAGAACAAACGTAAACCCTACCAACCACTCAAAATAACTTCAAGGAGATAACATTGATAACCTGTTTGAGCCAAATTAAAAGATACAATAAATCTTTGGTACTACGTTCCCACGAAAATCAAAACGAAATGGAAGTGCTGTTGCCACGTCACTATCCAACCAAGTACAAGTTAACTTTGTTTGACATGAGAGAATGTACATTCCCAAATACATATGTCACATGTCACATAAACATGAGAAAACACTTTAAAATATACCTATTAGTAAGTTTACAAATCCCAAGGAAACATTGTATTAAGATACATTTAGGGTTTCCAAATTGTCGAGGAGCTATACCAAAAGAACAAAAGAATTTCTAACTAGCTCAACTCATTTTTCAAAACATCAAAGTTCCAATAGATGGATCCCTGTAAGGAAAACAAGGATAACGGGATGGGATGAGCTAAAAGCTCAATGAGGTACCAAAAGTATAAACGGTAGGAACAGTAGAACCCATGAGCAATCACTTTTAAGGCACATATTCACATCAAATACAAGAAATGAATGAACACCACAATGTAAAGGATACAGGTGGCTCTCAGGAGCCAAATCCCCATTGCAATACTTGATCCAACCCTGTTGACCCTCCGTCAACGTTCAAATAAAGGAACCAGTCCAGTAGAACACCACTTTAATGCCAAAATCCCGTTCACCAAACATACCCCTTACCGGGCCCGAACACAAAACAGGAACAGGAATGGTAATACTTGAGTATACCGGAAATCTAGAGTCTCCAATACCCATAGATTCCCCAGGAACAGGTACCCATGGATTGTCAATTTCCTCGACTAATCCCTTGCTGGCTCGATTCAATCAACTCCCCATGAGGTTGAGCTCAGATTTAATAGAAAGGTCGTTGGATGCACTTCCAAACAACATTATAACAGGCGCAGGTAACAGATTCAAGTATATACAGGAAACAAGTCACACAGGCCAGAGAACGAGTGCGATAAAGTACACATTCGTCTTATACAAAATAAATAGTCGGTAAGGACATTCAAATAGCAATTTGCAAGTATAGATAACCAGTTTAGCAATAATTCAGGGGAGTGGTATACTCACCGGTTCAAGTACAGATACTTCAAAAGTTTTCACGCCAAAGTGGATTTAATCGCCAAGAAACCCTAAAAGAACCAAAGTAAAATAATTGAAGGTTCCACATCCAAAATCGAGTAAATGGAATGTACAAGTGAGACTCGACTACTAGTCGTATGTCTCGCCAAATAATTACTAATGCAAAGATACAAAATATGATTTTGGGAACGAAAAGGTAACATGAAGACTTAGGGCTCAAACAACCCCAAAAGCCTTTCTCATGTATATCCCAAACCAACCAAACTCGAAGAAATTCCACATTCCCAAAATTTGGATAGCATGTCCCCTACATTTCCTTACTTTTCCATCCTACAATCAACACCAATTCATCTCAAATCAACCACATACAAATCATAGACGATAAAACACACCTTTCAGTACAATAACCATAACTGAAGCTACACTTATCGGATTGAAACAAATCTTATGGCGTTTCGAAGCCAAGACATATATCTACATTTCTTATGAAGGACTCCAAAGCCAAATCATGCATTTTCAGGGTCAAAAATGGAAATTTCCACGAAAACAGCAATCTGGCCGCGAAACAAGGCTCATGGGCAGTCAAGGGTATTTCGGTCATTTCACATGCTACAGTGATCCGATTGAGCTGAAATTTTACAGGTAGCTAGCTAACTCCATTACCAACAACTTTCATGTTTTGGTAAAGGCTGATTCGGCCTCCTTCAAGGATGAACATGCAGTGCAAAATCAGGGCAGATTACTAACCCTAAGCTGGAATTTCCGCACAAAGTCTGAAATTTTTCACAAACAACTACAACTAACACACAAATGCTTCATTTCTAACCATATCAAGCTATCATTCATGGCCACCCACTAATTATCATATATAATCAGAAAAATCACCAATAAAACCTGAAATTTAGCTAACTCTACCTCAAACCAGAAAATCCTCCATAAAATAGCATATTTAGCCACCACAAACCATTAATTTGACATTAGCATGAACAAAGAGGAAGTTTGTAAGCAAAGTACCTTAACACCTCTGGAAAGATGATAACTTAGGGTTTTTCTTTCACAAATCCCTCCATTAGAAGCTTTAATCCTCCTTAATAAGCAACTTTGATGGAGTAAACTACAATTTCAATGGTTAGAAATCAAGATTGAAGCAAGAATTGAAGTTGAGGTTGAAAAGTTTCTCTTGTTTCCTCCTCGAAGAGGTTCGGCCAGCCCAAGCAAAAAATGAAGATGATCTTGGTCAAAATTGGGGTTTTAGTAAAGGTAAGAAAGTTAAGCAAGTACACCATCCAATCGGGTCGCGACACATGGCACTTTTAATGGTTCAATCTTATCTTTTTTCTTCCAATGGTTAATCTATCTAGCTAACCTCTAATTATCTTCTAGCACCTTGTAATTAAATCCCTTTATGCAAAACTTAATCTAATTGGCCGACTTTCTCTCACTTAACGCACTAGCGGGTCCCACGTCCAATATATACTCCTAATTTCTCATGAACTAACTTATACTAGGAAAATGATTTTAAACCTATATTTACTTATAAAAATCTCTAGAAAGTCAATATAATAGGGTATAATGAAGAAAATGCATGCGAGAAAAGAAAATAAAATATTATGAAATAAAAAAAATTTACGGGTCCACACAAGTTGAAGGTACGATCCCTATCTTCCACCATTTAGCTAAAGTTTTAATTGACTCTGGTGCAACGCATTCTTTTGTAAACCCTAAGTTCATGAGTGGGATAGATGTGAAACCAATTAAGTTATCTTATGACTTTGAAGTTAGGACGCCTACTGGGGATCAAAGTTTAATTGCTAATTTGATGTATAGACATTGTGAGATATGGGTTGGAGAGCGAAAATTGTTGGCCGATTTGATGATCTTAGCTATAAAAAGGTATGATGTCATCTTAGGAATGGACTGGTTAATCCGTTACCATGCTCAGTTGAATTGTAAGACGAAAATGGTAGAACTGTGTATTCCAGGAGAGGCAACCGTAAAATTGAATGTAAGGGGTAGATTAACCTCATCTGCTCTTGTTTCAGGAATTCGAGCTAGAAAAATGTTGAGTAAGGGAGTTCAAAGGTATTTAACTTTCTTATAAATACTCCTAATCATAAGGGGAAGTTGGAAGATATGGCTGTAGTGAAGGAGTATCCGGATGTTTTTTTCGAAGAACTAGAGTTTTTGCCTCCAGAAAGAGAGATAGCCTTTAAGATTGATGTCAGGAGTAGCACCTATCACTAAGATGCCTTATAGAATGGCTCCAACTGAATTGAAAGAGTTGAAATTGCAATTACAGGATCTTCTAGAACGAGACTTTATAAAAGAAAGTGATTCACCGTGGGAACCTCCGGTGTTGTTTGTTAAAAAAAAAAGATTGGAGTTTAAGATTGTGTATAGACTATCGAGACTTGAATGACATTACCATAAAAAATAAGTACCCTTTACTGTGATATCCCGAATTTTAGGATAATGTTTTTCCTTCGTTCTTTTAAAATTTCGATTTATTTCCTTTGTTTTGTTTTTAAAAATAACCATTTTTTTATTGGACACTTTAAATTTAAATCAAAACCCTAGTTTTACTTGTGACTAAAAGATTAGTATGTAATTGAGTTGATGTATGTCAATGCATATTTTATTATAGGTAATTATAGTGATTGGGTGATTAGTGGAGTGATTGAGGTGTAATTAGGTTTTTGGAATATATCTAGTATGTAAATTGTGGAGTAAATTGGTAGGATTGTGAATTTAATTGGGCCATAGTGTGACTTTTGGTTAATCACAAGTTGCTAGGCTTCCTAAAGGTTCCATGAGATTCCTAAGCTTAATTTTGATTGGCTAATCAAAAAGGTGGTTGGACTTTGACCAAGTGACTTAGTATTAATCTTCCTAGCAAGACCAAAGCCAAACAAACAAGGAACATTCGGCCAGCTTGTGGGAGAAAAGAAGAAAGGAAAAATCGAGAGAAATAAGAGGAAGAACAAGAGAAAAATTCTAGTTGTGTGCAACCCATCCAACAAGCTTGGGTGTTAGAGCAAAAGAAAGCTGAGGAACTTGGTTCTTGAAGTGCAACTTTGTGAACCAACCTTTGGAAGGTAAAGTAGCCTTGAATTCTTGTAAAAGTTTGTAGCAATTGAGTAGAAATATTGATTTTGATGTTGTAAGATGCTAATAAGGGTTAATGATGGTTTATATATCACTTTTGTGGGTTTGTATGGAAGATTTGGTGATTTCTATGGTGGTTTGAGAAAATTCCAGCAAGTGATACAAATTTCCAGTTTTAATCCTTTAAATTTCTGTTATGGTGCATGTTCTTGAGTTAGGGTTGAGGTTTTCAACTATATTTCTTGTTGGTTAGATGTTTTATGATGGTTATAATCTTATATAGGAAGTTGAGGTAGTGAATCAAGCCAGAAATAAGAAAATTAGCATTGGACTGCATGAATTCCAGTTTTCGGTTTTGAAGATACCCTGTTCTGCCGCCCAGTCCTTTTCGACCATGATGGAGGCCAAATTAGGCTTAGTACAAAACATGAAAGTTGTAGGGAATGATGTTTTATAGTTTCTTACAAAATTTCAACTCAATCAGAGTATTGTATCTCATGAAACAACAAAAATACCCCTGACTGCCATAGGTAGAGCTTTGTGGACAGTTTTGACATTTCACCAATCTGATCGCGTCTGTTCACCCTGATCCGTACTAAATTAGCCTTTGACCAAAACACAGAAGTTGTAGTTCTATGTCTTAGCTTTCCAACGCCCTTAAAACTCCTTAATCGGACTTCAGTAGCCTGCGTTATTGTCGGTTACGTATAGTGCGGTTAACTAGCCTGAATGTGAGATTTTGGTTCTGTAATTTGAAATTTTGACCTAGATACACTACGAACTATACTAAGTGGTCTTCATCAAAGTCATAGCCCTTTATCTTAGCTTCGAAACAGTGTCTTGTACACCTTAAAATGACGACCACAGCTTCTGTTATAATTAAAACCGTAAAAGGTGTCAAAACTACGAAATGTCCGTTTGCGCCTTTGGGTGCAGACGCGTACGTGTATTTCTCAACCGTTTTTGCCATTTTGGACCGTTTAGGACTGTTTTTGTTATTTTGTTACCATTTCGGCCGTTTTGGCCGATTTCAACATTCTTTTGGTCATAATGTCGTTTTGACCGGTTTGATTATTTTTGACCGTTTTTTATTGTTTAAGTTACAAACTGCTATTGTATGGCCGTTTCACTTATGTGTGTATATAATATGTTAATACAGACTGTGACGCTTTTGATGGTGACGGTCAAGCTCAGTGAACTGTATCATTTTTCGTGCCAAGCTTTATCAAGTGAGTAATTGGGTTGTTATTGATGTGAAATTGTTAAAATGCTTTGTATATGTTAAATGGGTACTTAGGTGAGGGTGTACTTTATCTCACTCGACCTAAGCCCATCCTTGGTTTGATTTCATATGTGAGAATACATGCCTTATGTTACGTATCACCCATTTGCTGAGTGTTGATGGGGGTGATTACATGACTTGAATTGAACCCCTTTTGCTGTGTGCTGTTTGGGATAAGTACTTTGTTGTATACTTTGTTGAGAGATATCATCTATTGAGAGATTGGATATCTCAGGGCTTGGTCCCAACCCGGTTCCAAGGGTAGACGAACTATTCGAGCCAGCCGGGGCTTAGTCGAAGTTAGTTCCATGCTAACCTTGGGATTTAGTTCTTTGTTAAACCTTTGATGAAAGCTAAGTGATTGTGTTTCGCTCGAGCTGCTGTGTGCTGTTGACTGGCCAGCGGGGGTTGATAAGGTGAACGGGGAAAGCTAAGTGGAGTCTACGGTTTATGAGTACTTTGGTTGATAGAGTGTCAACAGGCGTTCAAACTCGGGGAATTGAACTGGCTTTGGAGCCACCCGTATCCTACCATTGTGATGTTACATTTTTGTATTGATGTAAAATATGTGGATTTATATGTTTATTTGAATGTGTTTTTACATTTTAACTCCAATTATTCACTAAGCATATAGCTTACCCCATTCCATTTGTTTTCCTTAGCAGGGGGTACGAGCGAGGCGTGAAACTTGTACAGAGTAGTATAGTTTTGAAATTTTGACCTGTTCTCGCACTAGCACCTGACTAGGGTTGATTGTACTTGGATTGTAAACGCGTTAATGTATTTGGGCGTGTATAAGCCTTGTAGCTGGATTTGAGCATCAATGTATATATTAAATTTGAACTTGTGGTGTTACTTATTTTCCATGGATGTAAGTTATTTTCTAGAGATATGAGTGAGTGAGTCCTGGCGAGAGCTGGGTAGGCGGTCCGCTAAACCCTGGGGTACGTCTTAGGGGGAGGTGGGGCCGTCATATTTATCCCACATTGATGAATTGTTTGACCAATTACAAGGAGTGGTAGTATTCTCAAAGTTGGATCTCAGGCAGGGTTATTATCAATTGAGAATTTTAGAAAAAAATATACCTAAGACTGCCTTTAACTCAAGGCACGGATACTTTGAATTTTGCAGTGATGCCGTTCGGGTTAACTAATACACCTGTAGCTTTTATGGATTTAATGCATCGAATCTTTAAGCCTTATTTGGGCCAATTTATGGTGGTATTTATTGACGATATACTGGTGTATTCTAAAAATCTGGAGGATCATGAGAAACATTTGAAGATTGTTTTGCAAAGCTTGAGGGAATATCAGTTGTATGCTAAGTTTAGCAAATGTGAATTCTGGTTGAAGGAAGTAACCTTCTTAGGTCATATAATCTCCAAGGATGGAATTAAGGTGGATCCGACCAAAGTTGAAGCAGTTTCTAAGTGGAAGCAACCGGAAAACCCTACTGAAGTTCGAAGTTTCTTAGGGTTAGCAGGGTATTACCGGAGGTTTATCAAAAATTTTTCTAGGATTGCGAGACCCATGACTGAGTTGACTAAGAAAAGTGAAAATTTTATATGGAGTTCTAAGTGTGAAGAAAGTTTTCAGGAGCTAAAAAAATATTTGACAAGGGCACCTGTATTAGCTTTACCTAATAAAAAAAATAGTTTTATGGTTTATATAGATGCTTCAAAAGAAGGTTTGGAGTGTGTATTGATGCAGAATGATAAGGTGATTGCGTATGCCTCTAGGAAGTTAAAACCTCACGAGAAAATAATCCAACTCATGATTTGGAATTAGCGGCGGTAGTATTCGCATTGAAAAAGTGGAGACATTACCTATATAGGGTGACGTTTGAGGTTTTTACTGACCACAAGACTCTTAAGTACTTATTTTTCCAAAAAGAGTTGAATTTGAGACAATGTAGATGGGTGGAGTTTTTAGAGGATTATGATTGCACGATTAATTATCACTTAAGGAAAGCTAATGTAATGACCGATGCTTTAAGTCGTCAAGTGCAAGTAGCAGTATTGATGATTAAAGAATTTGTGATACCCCAAATTTTAGGATACTATTTTTGTTTAATCTCAAAGAAAGGATTATGGTTTCTTTATTTTATTTTTGTCTTAAAACATTGTTTTATTTTAAAAAAGACTAGAAACCTTACTTGTACTTTAAAACCCTAGTTTACTTCTGACTAGCAGGTTATGTTTAAATCCCTCATATGTGACTCAAAACCCTAATTTTATTCTATGGAATTGTAAAATTCATCACACTTTTCTTAAAATTCCTTTTATTTGGAAATTATTCATTTAATATGATCCTACTACTCAAGTACTCCACAATGAGTGCAAATGAACCTAGAAAGTAGGGTTTTACTCTTCGTTTTCAAGATTGGAGCAAATTAGGGTTTTCGCGATTTTCCGCCGGATGATTTTTTTTCGGTACGGAGCAAAGATCAAATTTGGTGATTAAAAGTGACTCTTAGGTGAGAAATAATATGTGATTAGATGCAATGATATAAAGTTAGTGAATAGGAAGAAAAAAAAACCCTAATACGTGTGTTTTAAGAAAATCGGCCCGAACCGACGGGTACCGTTTGTTACCGAGTGAGTACACCACTTGACCATCACTTTATTACCTTAATCTCCTTGTTTTAGTTGAGCTAATTAGCTCTTAATTAACCCTTAAGCCGGCCACCATTATTGACTAAGGAAAAGAGAGATATTTTGGTGGACATATTTGGGATTAAGCCATGTGTCACAAATCCAACCAAGGTCTTGACCAAGACCTTTGACCAAGACATTTTCCTTCCTTTTTATCTTCTTCTTGGCTCCATTTTCTTCCATTTTTCTTGAGCTTGGCCGAAATTTTAGGGGAGGGAAAAAACAAGAGAGAAACCTTCAACTCCAACTTCAACTTGTGCTTGAATCTTGAGTTCCAATCAAAGTTTGTACCAACTACTCCATAAAACTTGCTCACTAAGGAGATTTAAAGGCTTTGGTGGAGTGATTTTGGAGAGGAAAACTCTATGCTACCATCTTTATTGAGGTATTGGCTGTCCCTTATCTTTGGTGCTTTTATTCTTGCTCAAGTTGCTATATAACTCAAGTTTTGATTAAATTGGTAACTATACAAGTTGTTGTGGTGATTTTTAAGGTGATATATGTAAGTAAGGGTTTGATGATTTCTGCCTATACTTGCTATATGAATGAGATATGTTGTATCTAAGCTTATATAGGAGGTTGGGGTGGTGGATTGAGGCAAGAAATGAAGAAAGTTTCATTGAATCCCAAAATTTCCAGATTTCTGGAAAATTTCATTTCAGTTCTGACCGGTTTCTTTGCCCTATGTTAAAGGCCGAATTAGGCTTAGCATAAAACATGAACGTTGTAGAGAATGGTATTTTATAGGTGTCTACAAAATTTCAGCTCAATCGGAGCAACGTAGCCTGTGAAAAGACCGAAATACCCCTGCTGCCCTGTTTCTATCCGAACATGCTAATCAGCTTCTGTAATTGGTTGTTTTGACCAGGAATACTACTGATTTGGTTATTGATGTCTTCTTAAGAATTATAGCCTTGTATCTTAGCTTTCAAATGGCTTTGGAATGACTTGAATTGGAGTTGTATATTCTGAGATGTGACTGAATGAGTCAGGACTGCCATAAGAAACTTCGAATTAGAAAATCTGGAGTTGTTTTGGTATATTTGACCTAGATACATTGCAAAAATGGACTGAGTGACCTTCTTCAACCTTGTAGCCCCCTGTCTTAGCTTCGAAATGGTATAAGTTGAACCTCAATCCGATAAGCGTAGCCTCGGATGTGCCCATTCCGCAAAACCCGTCAAAACTGTCTTTTGTAAACTTCGTTTCCACACTTGTTGTTAGCTTAAATTTTTGTCCTTGTATTGTCTTGAGCATATTAAGTGGCTGTTTATGTTGTGTGTAATGTTGGGATTGATTGAGGAAAATAATGAAGCCATAAATGGCTGGAAATACGTAAATACAAACGGCGTGCTGCCCAAATTCTCGCTCGAGGACTAATTTTCTATTTGAACTTGTATATTTTCGTTTGGCAAATACTATGACTATTTTTCCATCTTAAAACATTGTCCTTCTTCAATTGGAAACTCCAAATGTTTGCTTACTCTTGCCAAATAAAGAGAAGTGGTTTAGGGTTTTCTTGGGTACTTTGTTCTCCTTTTTACATGAATTTCATTAAGACCTTTAGTTTATAACATCTACTTGAATATGAGATGATTTTGAACCATATAAACGATTCCAAAAACAATATTTCTTCACCTATCTAGTTGGATTCCGACTTGTCTTTGGTTCAAGTGTTTTCATTGGAAAATTTTATAATCCTTTTGAGTTTGGTTTTACATGTGGTCTACGAAACCCTAACTATTTTGTCTACGGGTCTAAATGTCCTCGTTTCACTTTAAATACCTAATTGTTTGTGCTAGATGAACTGAAAAATTCTGTCTCGTTAACTTTAGGTTTTCTCGGTGACTAAGGATAATATCCGGAAGGATATTTTGCAAGTTGTTTTGCGTACATAGGTGAGTGTTCCTTGTTTGCTATATTTTACTTGACTTTATGACTTGTATTCTTGTTCGATAACGTGTTAAGTGCTTTCAAGGATTTCCAAAATGAGTTTCTAGGCGAGCGTGTACATTATCGCGCTCGACCTAAATGAAACGTGAAATTTTCAAGGATTTAATGATTGATACTGTAGACACCAAATTTTGAATAATTTGTGTGTATCATCTATTTCATGATTTTCATTTTAGATTGCTTGCATTTTAGTTCGTTATTGTACGTTTTGCACTATTAGTTGTTATGATATTTTAGTTTTATTCATTTTCGCCCTTTTAGTTGACCTATTTCATTTGCTTTTTATTTACTTTTAGTTTTAGTTTTTAGTTTTAGCTTTTAAGTTTAAGATTAGCATAGAGTTTTTAGAAAAAGAAAAGGAAAACATCAAAAATATGTTTTAGTCATTTTGTTTTTATTCAATGTTTTCTTGGAAAAGGAAAAAAGAGAAAAAAGGAAAATCATAAAAAAAGAAAAAAAGAAAATTGTTCACAAAAATACGTTCAAATTCAATCTTTTGGCACTTTAGTTATTTTTGTTAAGTTATTTTGAGAAAAGGAAAAGAAAAAAAAAAGAAAAAAAGGGGAAAAATGAAGAAAATTTGAAAAATGGACATTTTTGTTGTTTTTATTTGTTTAGTTTGTTGTTTTTATTTTATTTTATTTTTATTTATTTGTTTTCATTATTATTACATAGTTTTGTCATTTTGTTATTATTATTATTATTTATATTTTATCATTTCTGTATTTATTAAGTTGAAAGTTAAAAAAAAAAAAAAAAAAAAGAAAACGTTTGCGGCAGGCAGGCTGCATTTGTTTTTGCAGCTTGCTAAGGACATTTCATGCGTGCCATGGAGGGGCAGGATGAAGGCAGAGGCTGGCCTTCATCCTGACCATTCAGTGGAGGGTTTAAGGAACTTGGAGTTCCATATAAAAGAGCAAAGAAAAGCATCAGCCGCAAGGGGGATTTTTGAGGGAGAGCATCGGCAAGCTAAGAGAAAAAACTGAGCAAGGTTTTTGGGCTGAGAGAGAGTTAGCGGCTAAGGAAACCCGAGAGAAGGGGGAGAAAAAGAAAACAGCGGCTGAGAGAAGAAGGAAAAAACGAAAACTGGGCAAGGAGCTTCATCTGAGAGTTTGACGGCTAAGGCTGAGAAGAAAACTAGAAAAACAAGAGAATGAAAGGAAGGGTTGGGGGCTAGTGAACATCAAAAGGAAAATACAGCAAAGAAACGAAACCGAGAGGGAGGTTTGAAGAGGATAAAGCTGGTCAGGTGATAATCTTCAAAGAGCAAAGGAACTTCTTAAACCGCTGATCCTCACGCTGCTGTGTTCTTAGTCGAGAAGGTTTCCATCATCATTACTTTGTGGCTGCGTGTATGTTGAACTGAGGAACTTAATCACTTCTCAAGGTAACCTTTTCTTTTATCCTTTTCTGTAATCAAAAGTTCCGTTATTTGTTTTGTTCCCATAGTCTATGTTGCTGTTTTAGTAATAAAAGTGCAAGCTTTGACCCGGTTGTATGGTTTTTGTTATTAAATGATTATGGCCATGATTTGCTAAGTTCAAGCTGCACTTTGTTGCAAAAGGGAAGACCGGATATGAAGTGCGATTAGATTCAGGCTCCTTAGTTACGCTTTGTCTGTCGTCCTCATTGTTTTAATTTCTGTTTTGTCATGTTCACTGGTCTACCCGAGAAGCTGTTGCCTTCAAATTGAGGTCATGGTTGTTATTGATATATTGGATGATTTTGCTATGAACCTTAATTGAGACTTGATTTGTTTGCTTTGGTTTTTTCTCACGGTGACAAATTTGCAAATGGTTGGCTGGTTGAATGAAATGTTTTAGGGAATCAGAAAAAGTTTTTCAAAGCAGTATGAGAATTGCAGAAATGAAACCAGTTATGAGGAAAGGTAGATGATAGTGTTTTGGTGAGGATGATAACTTTGGGTTAGTGAAGTTTGTTTGAGTTCTCATTGCACAAACATGTCTGGGCCCAAGTAGAAAAAGCTGCTGCATTTCTTATGTTTTTGTTGTTTTCCTCTACACAACAGCTCATCAAAGGAGTTTTGCCACATAATGGGCTAGTTAATATTGTTTCGAAAAGGGAAATTAGAAGAGTGGTGTTGAGTTTGCATGGTTGGGAACAAAAAAAAAATACTGGAGTTGGCCAAATGTTTTTGCTAAACCAGTCAGGATTGCCGAACCTTTTGCCCAGAATTTTCCAGCTTTTGCATGTTTTTTCTTCTATGTTTTGGGTTGGTTCGAATGTTGAAATGATTGTTATGACACTTAGATTGGTTTTGGGGTGTTTGTGTTTAAACATACTTGAGCTGGAATTAAATGCTTGCTGGCTACATAGACAATGGGTAGCTGGATCATTTGGCATGAAAGTTTCCATGTTTTGCATCACTTCTTTTCTGTGTTACACTTGTTTGAATGTCAAAGTTGTGTGTTGCTTTGTTTGTTTAATTCAAAGTTTGAGTTAGTTCTTGAATTCCATGGTTGAAGATAAAAATGCAGCCGGCATTCATTCTAGTTGCAGAAACTTGCACATAAAATCTGCAGCAATGAGCTCAAAGCTCTTGATCCTGTTGCAGCAGCATGCGTGAAAGCCTTGTCTTTTCTTTAGATGGCTGAAGCTTTGGTTTTGTTTCAAATGTTTGATTTAGTCTGTAGCTTGACTGAAATGTCCTGTACATGATTGAGAACTTAGTGTCAGAGGTCATCAGTAATTTCTGGTTGGATAAATCTGTTTGCATGATGAAGTTGCCGCATGCTTGGAAACCAAAATTGCAGCAAGCTTCATTCGTTGCTGCTGAAAGCCCTTTTGTTGCTGGAATGGTTTTCAGTTGTTGTACCAAATTCGCAAAAAATCTTCTTCGTTTTGGGCTCTTGCATGCACGATGAGTTTGGTAGGAACTTAAGTTTTGAGTTTCGGTTGAGAGTTTGCTTTGTTTTCTTTTCTTAAAAATCTGTCATGTGAGGTTGTCTAAGCTTCAAAGCCTGTGAAATATTTGCAGAGAGTTTTTTACGTAGGTTGTATGTTTCTGCATGAAAATATTCTTTAAAATTAGACTTTGACCCCTCAAGCTTCCCCTTATTCTACTATGACCCAAAATTGAGAGAAACTAATCAATTGGGTCCCTGATATTCTTGCAGCAATGCATTATGGCCCAATTACATTCCATGTTCTTGCAATTAGGTCCTAAGGTGTTTGCATTTGAATCATTAATTGATCTTTATTATTTTGGGGAACTTTGAAGCTCTTTGATGATTCATTTTGACGTTGATTGTGATTGATTAGTGGTTATTATTGGGTCCTAGCAATGCAAGTTTAAACCATTCATGGACCTTCATTCACTCTTGGATTCTTGAGATATAATGTTTGCTTGGACTTTATTTTTTTTACTTGGGGACCTTTGAGTTTTTAAATGCTTCAATTAGGTTCAAATGATTTGAGTAGTGCTTGCATTTGGGTCTTTAGTAGATGTTATGCTTGGAGGTTGGATGATCATGCCTTTGCTTGGTCTTTAATTAGCTTTTTACTTCATTAAGTTGCCATTGGGGGAAAGTTTGATGATTTGGTGGATTCCAATTGTTTTGTTTATATCTTATAACTAAATTGGTGCGTTAATCCTTTGCTTTGAATGGTTTTAGCATATGTTATCCCGTTAGTTGGTGACTTAGCCCAGTTTAAGTCTCGGCCATTTAACACTACAAAAGGGAGCGGTATAATTCCTTTTATCTTTTTTTGTTTCTCTTATGTGACTCAACGTGCTAAGTGAATTGCATGTCTACTTTGCTTTCCTAGCTTTTCTTTAATTACTTTTACTTATGTCATTTACTTTTTGTTTTCATTAAGTTATTCTTTTAATGGGGTATGTGTACACCTCTTGGCTTGTAATAGATAGGGCTGTGGCGAGCAATTTGGTCCATTTTCCCTTTCCCCTTTTGTTTTAGTTAGTGAATGTAATAGGTTCATTAGCTTGGTTGCATGCCTACGTGTTAAGTGTTAATTTGCTTTGTTAGGGCCTTGCATCTAGTCGAGCATGCTAAGTGTTATGTGCTATTTGTTTATAAGTGATTTTACATGACTACTCGCTTTCTATAGTTATATATGATATGATTGAATGAATGCACGTCGCCACACTAGTCCAACGCTAAGTTGTGGTTCATTGTCCTGTATTCCACAAGTCCAACGCTAGTAGGAGTTCCTAGTTATGGGCTAGTCCAACGCTAGACCCAATAGGCCGTCCCCCTTTCGTTAAGTGCATATTTTGCATGTTCACTACATTTCATGCATTTTTCTTAGTCTTTTTTATCATTTGGCATGCTCCTCGAACCCCTTTTTCCCTCATTTTAGGTTTTTGCATTTCATACTAGTTATAGGGTTCATTTGCTTGAGAACCCCCTTGGGTAAGGGAAACGAGCGAGTGTGGCTTCAAATAGCCTTAGCACGCTAGTTTTTCCTTCTAATCAAAGGGGAAAATCAAGTCACGATTTAGGTCTCCCCGTACCCAATATGCATGAATTCCTTAGGCTCATGCATTCTCAATCCACTCTATCATTACACTTTCACTTTTGTCTCATTTGCACACATGCACCTTTTTATCCCCACTTGCACACGAACCCTTTTATCTTCACTTGCACACGAACATTTTTACCTTCACTCGCACACGAGTACTTTCATCTACATTTGCACACCTTCACTCTTGTCTTATTACTTTTATCATTTTTCTCACTTCACACAAACTCACACTTTCACATGGCATGCATTCCACTCATTTTTCACGTCATTTAGGTTTAGGTGTGACCTCTCCAAAAGGATCATTATTGGGCTTCACAATTAATGTGATTGGCACCACTCAACCTTTGAAGAGAAATTTCCCCCAATCCCCCTAGGTCTAGGTTTTTGCATTCATATAGACATATCCAATACGCGATACATACCTTGGGTAGAAAAAAATTAGGAAAAATTGGTTTAAGTCACGCAACTAGCCTTGGCTAGGTCAAAGGGGTGCCTTGGATTTTTATCCTTGCCTTCCCCTTCGTCAAATGTGACCCCCGATCCCTCTTTTGGTTACGTAGACCCAAAAGTTCTCAAAAAGGGTTTATTTACTTTTTTATTCAAAAACAAAAATCATTTTTGGGTGACTTGGTACACCCTAACTCTATACCAAGTGGCGACTCTATTTTTGATACAAAAAACCCTTTTGAACTTCACTTGGCCAAATCGTCGCATTCTAAGTCCCATGGCCTTTTACTTTTCATTTTGCACACGTTCACACATTGCACACCACACACCATCACACATTCAATTCGAATCAAAAAGTGGGGCGCGACAGATACATTAGTTGCACATGATGTAAGCCTTTTGGGCTGAACTGGCCATTGCCTCTTGTTACCGGTCGTCTCGAGCCAGAAGCGGACTCGGTCGGACGATTAGGGACCTGGGTGAACGTTCCGGTATACTCGAGTATTACCTTATAGGTTGGTGGAGCCTGGCCAAAAGCCAGGGACGGGGTGAATGAAATGAACGAACGAAAGAACGAACGGGGGTTTTACTTACAAAAATGAAATTTTCAAAAGAATGAAGGAACAAGGAGGAAATGTCAGGAGAACGAACGAACGAACGAACATATGGCTCCCTGCGAGCCCGTATCCTTTTCATGAATGTGTTTACCGCTTTATTTGTAATTGTATCTTGAATTATGGGTTATATGTAATGAATGCAATGAACTTCTTGTTTGTCTATGTGTTCGGAACCTTACTGAGCTTTTAGCTCATCCCTTTAGTTTTGTTTTCCTTAGCAGGGGAAGGCGAGCAAGGTCGAGAGCCTGTATAGAC
The DNA here is from genome assembly GCF_036785885.1 of Coffea arabica. Taxonomy (NCBI): domain Eukaryota; kingdom Viridiplantae; phylum Streptophyta; class Magnoliopsida; order Gentianales; family Rubiaceae; genus Coffea; species Coffea arabica. The sequence continues at coordinate 22,488,725 of NC_092316.1, forward strand.
TAGCTCGGTCTAGCTCTTGGTTTTCTTTTGTAATGGTTCTCGCCCTAATGCTTGGCACGGGCTGGTTGTATGGTGAATTGAGAACCTCTGTATATTTGACAGTTGTACTTCTTTTTGAGATAGTAATGTATATAAGTTTTGTTTTAAGTTGGACCGTTATTATGATATTCTTATGGTTTTTCGATGATTGCTTGGAGTGATCGACTGAGTCCCGGCGAGAGCTGGGCACGCGGTCCGCCGAACCCTCTGGTTCGCCTTAGGGAGAGGTGGGGCTGTCACAGAATTGCACTTGTTGGAAGAAATTAGTATTTGGAACCCTTATCTCGAATCGAGAAAAGTGTTTCTTGGGAACATTGTTCATGAAATCTACTCTGTTGGATCTTATCAAGGAGGCACAAGAGAAGGATTCTGAGGCGCAAAAGTGGTTGGAAAAAGTGTACAAGGGGGAAAAGTTAGATTTTGATCTGAGAGTAAATAGTGTACTAAGGTTTCGAAACCACATAGTGGTGCCAAAGGATGAAAGGCTAAAAGGGGAAATTTTAGAAGAAGCGCACCGATCTAAGTATACGGTACACCCTGGAGGGAATAAAATGTACCAAGACTTGAAGAGCTTGTATTGGTGGGAGAACATGAAGAAGGAAATTGCTCGATTTATCCAGACTTGTTTGATTTGCCAGCAGGTTAAAGCCGAGCATCAGAAACCATCTAGCCTATTGCAATCTTTAGAGATACCCGAGTGGAAATGAGAAAATATCACCATAGATTTTGTATCTGGATTACCGAGGACACAAAGAGAGCATGATGTGATTTGGGTAATAGTGGATAGACTAACTAAGTCTGCTCACTTTCTGCCGATTAGTATGAAGTACCCACTGGAGAAGCTAGCAAAGCTATATTTGGATGAGATTATAAGACTACTTGGGATATCTGTAAGTATTGTATCTAACCGAGACCCTCGGTTTGTTTCTCGATTTTGGCAGAAGATGTAAGAAATGCTAGGAACTAAGTTGAGTTTTAGCACTACATACCACCCCCAGACTGACGGATAGTCGGAAAGGACAATTCAGACCTTTGAGGACATGTTGAGAACATGTATTTTGGATATTGGAGAGAGTTAAAGTAGGTATTTGACATTGGTGGAGTTTGCATATAATAATAGCTTCTATTCATCCATTCAAATGGCTCCGTATGAAGCACTTTAGGGCCAAAAGTGTAGATCTCCGATATGCTAGGATGAAATAGGTGAAAGAAAGATTTTTGACCCAACTGCAGTACCATGGATTGAAGAGGCGTATGAAAAGGTGAAGTTAATACGCCAAAAGATTCAGACAGCTCAGAGCCGTCAAAAGAGCTATGCAGATAATCGAAGGAAGAATTTGGAGTTTTTGGTTGGAGATCAAGTTTTCCTTAAGATCACGTCTCTGAAAGCAAGTTTGATGGCAGGAAAAGGGAAGAAGTTGCAATCTTGATTTGTAGGACCTTATAAGATTCTCCAACGTGTGGGAAACGTGGCCTATAAATTGGAACTACCACCAAGTTTGTCTCGAATTCATAATATTTTTCATGTGTCTACGCTCAAGAAGTACCACCCAGATCCCTCTCATGTACTGCAACCAGAAAATATTGAGATTGACGAGGCACTGATGTATGAGGAGAAATCGGTGAAGCTTTTGGATCGTAAGGTAAAGGAACTAAAGAATAAGCGAATTCCTCTGGTGAAAGTCCTATGGAGGAATCACGGAATAGAGGAAGTATCTTGGGAAGTAGAGGAGGAGATTCGAAAGAAATATCTAAACCTATTTCCGAATCAAGGTATGAATTTTGTAGACGAAATTCTCTTAAGGGGGAGAGGATGTGAGGACTCATGTTTTATTTCTTAATTTAGTCATTTTTATAATGATTTGCCCTTGTGTTATTTAATTATATTGGTATTGCATGAATTTCCCTTAAATTTCGTTTTATCGCACATGCATCAAAAGTTTCTCGAAAGTCGTGTTGGTACGACTAATTAGAGATTTGAAGATTTAATACTAGACTTATAAGTGTGAGTAATTACAGTGTTAGAGGAATTACCTTGGAGGATTAGTGTATAAGTGAATCAAACGAGAGAGAAAGTGGTAGTACGAAACCCTATCGAGTCACTATTGAATGTTGACTTTTTGGAAAAACTTAAGAGCTACTTTTCCGACCAATCTTCCCTCAAAAGCTTCACACTCAACTCCCTCATCTCTCTCTCCTCTATTTGGCCAAACTCAAGCAAGGGAAAAGGGGGAAGAAACTCAATTCTTCTAGCTTCCATTTTACTCACAAATCCTCACCAAATCACATACCACTTGGAGTTTCACTCTAGCAAGGAGAAAGGTGAAGGATTGTGGAGTTTTCTTGGGGGAAAATTGGAAGAAACACTCACTTACAACTAGGGTTCATAGCTTGAAGAGGTACCCCTCCATCTCTTCTTTAATCTCTCAAATTATCCAAAGAATAGAGCTTAGTTTTCATGGGTTTGAAACCCTAATCGCGTTTAGGGTAGTGGACTTGAGGAAACATTTATCTCATTTTAAATCCTAAGCTAGATGCCTTGAGGAGGCCTTTAGGTAGCTGACTTGAGGCTATATTACTTGATTATTGTTGTTTATGTGATGGATGAGATGATTATGGCTAGAAAGTGGAGAGAAAGTTGGAAAACTTGTGAAAAGAAAGCTGGCAGAAATTCTATTCATGTTGTTCTACTTTTAATTCAAAATTTTGTTGCTTATTTGGCTGTTAAATTGATTGATACATGTTGTATTATGTGTGTAGAAAGTATCTTTCAAAAATCATCTCAAATGATTGTGCGAAACTTGAGTTTTTGTAAAGTTTGCAATCTGGAAATTCGCTTGCAGGGTAACTGGACAGTGGTTCTTTGTCTGAACATAACTCTTTGAACAAAAGTCGAAATTGAGTGCCGTTTGCAGCATTCAAAGCTAGACATTTTGACCTTTCAAACGGTATAAGAATCCTCTACAAGTTCATTTTGAGCAAACTGTGGTGAGTCGGCAAAGTGGACTGTCCTGCTTTGCCTCTTTGTCCAAATGAAACTGGGAAGCTGCATCTTGTGGTTCGATTTTGTTCCACTTGTGAAAAGGTTTTTAAAATGATGCCTTCTGATGAATTGTATAATTTTGAACCTATTTTCTAACGCCATAAACCATGCTCAATTTGGAGTTGTATAGAGTTATATATGGTTTGATTTTGAAACTGCAACAAAGCTGGAAACTGAAAATTTTTCCCTTCCCTGCTGATCGAATAGTCAATTCTGTTTTGGGGTGTTTTATTTCGAAAATTTTAGTGTCAATTACCCATCAATTGCTCATTAAATGTTCTGGAACCTTAGTTTCAAAATTTTAACGAATTGGGGCTGATTTCGTTGGACAAAACTTTTGAAAAAGAAAGAGAGATAGGGTTGGCAGATTAGCTTTGAGAAATTTCACAAACTTTGGTCATTTTGCCTGTGCGAGTTTTTGCCTAAATTTAGATAGAGAGATAGTCCATATATGGAAGTTTAATTTTACAAAATTTGGCATAATTTTAATACCATTTCGATACCCAAATAATGCCCCAAAGATTGCTCTTCAAAACTGGAAATCCACTGATCAGGTCACAAAAATCAACCGACTTCAAACTGTTATATCTTGTTGCTCAAAACTCCAAATTCAGTTATGCTTCTTTTGTTTGAAACTTTTATTGGGACCCTTTTCGTGTTATAAATTTTAGAGACTGATTCACTTCCTGTGAATTTTGCCGAATTTCCAAACAGCGCTGAAAACCAAGACTGGTTCTGTCTTGTCTTCATGAATCAGCAAATTTGAGCTGAAAAATGAATGCTTTCTGTTTAGAATCTTGGAAGGGGTCTTCTGGGAACTTTTAGTACTTTGGATCTAGTTTCCAACGGTATAAATTTTTCCATTTTTGGACCTACCAAACTCAAGATCTGATTTTATTTTCAAGTTTATCACGTAAAGCTGAAAATTCTTGATTTCTTAGGAAATGAGGTTTTAAGAACTTTTCACTTTCTTCCTTGAATGATAAGGGGTTGTGAATGTATGTGAGAGATGGTTGGTCGTTATTTCTTCAAGCGCTCAAGAGGATCTTGAAGAGAGTCTCGGAGCAAACAACTAAAGACCTTATTTGCACTTACTCATTTATTTTGAATTGGTGAGTGTCAAGTTCATGAATCGTTGCCAATTACTTGAATTGCTTCTTGTTGATTAAGTGATTTAGAATTGTCGAGTCGAGTGTGTACTTTATCACACTCATTCTTTTTTAAGTGAATTATAATTGAATTGTGTGAAGTGAATTGCTAAGTGAATTCAGTGAATTGTTGCAATTGTAAATTATAATTGTGTTCGGATCGATGTCTTTTGGAGTGAATCTCATCAACTTATACTCATAATCGTGGGGTACACCAAAACTTATCGGCCGACCTTGTGACTCGAGTCGGCATGGGATTGGTCAAGAAGCTTGGTGAGCCATAAGAAAATCGTAAGTTTGATCTATTTGAGAGATCTAATTGAAGTGCGGGCCCAGAATAGGGAGTGTATCGGTGATCAGGATTGTGAAGTAAGTGGAGTTCTACGGACTTAATACCTACTCGGTTGACAGAGTGTCATCACGTGGAGGTATGGGATCGAATCTCGGCAAAGCAAGTGGAATCTAGTTCCTGAGAGTTCCCGTATCCTTATTGAGTGTATTTTATTATTAATTGTGAATTACTTGAACTCTATGGCTTTATTTCCTGTATAGGTGTTATTGTTAATTGAATTATGTGTTTGCATGTTTTTTTTTCCTTGGCCTCACTGAGCGTTCGCTCACCCCATTAGTTTGTTTTCCTTAACAGGAGCTAGGATTGGAAAGATTTTGGAGAAGCCAACCTGATTACTTTTGATTAGAATTTTTTGATGTAATTGATTAGTCGAGTGGTTGTATTTTTGGGGAAAGTTGCTGTACTTTTGATAACTTATAATATAAGATTTGAATGTTTTAGTAAGGAAGCGACTTTTCTTTACTTCACCCTTTATTATTTGGTTGTTTATCGTTAAGTTTGAATTGGATTCGTATCGAGTCATAACGAGAGCTAAACAGGCGTTCTGCAGATACCTTTGGGATCACCCTAGAGAGAAGTAGGGACGTCACACACAAAGATTGGTTGTATTTGTTCAACTTAAAGAAGCTTGCTCTATAAAGTGATATTCAAGCTCAAGAGGAGCTTGGAAGTGAAATTGGTTTTCTATTCTTTCCTTATTACTTGCTATCTTGTGAACTTTAATTGCTTATCTCTTCTACTCCCAAACAATCATACTTTCTTACTAATTGCTTCATTGAATGGCCATCTAGAAAAGAGGGTAAATTTCATATTGAGCAAAAAAGTGTCTCATAACTTGATTAGTTTTTAAATAACCTAATTCACCCCCCTCTTAGGTTGTCTTCGATCCTTACAATATATTTTGGGGGACTGGATACACCTAAACTCGATAACAAGCGGTGACTTTATTTTTTTCTAAAAAACCCTTTTAGACTAACATTTTGGACACAAACCATTGCATTTTCTAAGTTCCATTTAAGGATCTTTTTTCTTTATTTTCTAAAAACAAAAATTCATTTTTAAACCTCCTTTTCTTTTTTATTTTTCAAAAAAAGGGTGCAACAGTTTTGGTAACTCCACTGGGGATTCTAGTGAGTCCAATCACTTAATTTAGTTAATATTTTTCTTTTTCTTATATTTTTTCATATCATATTGGGATGTTTTAGGTTGCAATTTTCTTTTCTTTCTCTTTTCTTTTTTAGAATATTTTGCATTTCACACGCATAATCGTCTCTCGCTCTACGTATATGTGATGATTGATTTATTTACTTCCATTTATGTTATCGTACTTTTGCATTTAAGGTGGGGGAATGTCACCTTAGAGCCTTCGTATGTACTTAATAATATTAATCTCTCCCATGAAAAGGTCAATTCATACATGCATACATTTTTCTTTACAACCCTTCATTTTATTTTCTTTAAGTGGTTGTCACACGACTCCTTCCTATTAGGATTAGGATCGATTCACTTAGATATGTAGCCATGGTACGATGTGCATGTAACAATGTTTGAGGGATCACTCGAATCATCGACTAAAGGCCTTGGGATTGATGACCCTTGGCCCTTCGGTTTGAAGGTTTGAGAGTCTGGAACCTTATCGAGTCTAGGGGTGTAAATGAGCCAAGCCTGCTCGCAATTAGCTCGACACTCGACTTGAAAAATGCTCAACTTGACTCAATTTTATCGAGCTCGAGCTACTCGAGTAGTAAATCGAGTTGAGCTCGAGCTTCAAAATAATAAGCTCGAATGCTCACAAGCTTAATCGAGCATATGTATTAAATATATATTTTGTATTTATAATATTACTTATAACATGTGGATTTGTCAAGAAAAACCTAAAACCTTTCTTTTTCTCCATCAACCGCTATTGCTCTTTCTTCTTCACGACTTTTAACTTTCACCAAAAACTCTCCTTCATCCTTCGTCCTCTTTGACTATTTCTTCCATTTGCCCAATTGGTATGATCTCTCTTTCTTTCCATCTTCTTCTTGTCTGATGGCTCGTTGACTTCTTCTTTAATCAATTCATTTTTTTCTAGTTTCTAAAACTTTTAGCTTCTTGGATCTTGTATCCCAAAATGATGAGTACTGATTATCTACAAAGTGATGAATACTTATTGCTAAAGGCTACAATATGGAAACCTTTTTTACCTTTTCAACTTCGTTGTTTTTGGGATCCCTGATTGATGACTAGATTTGATATGATTTGTATTTTTTCTTTGGATACTTGTATTTTAATATTTGCTTTGTAGTTCACAGATTTGTTCATGGCATTTGTTAATTTTATGAATTTGTGAATTGTAGTTATTGAAATCATAAATTTTGACTTTGGGTTTGGCTTGAAATCATTGGATCTAAGTTCTATTTAGCTTGAAAATTGGTTTAAAAATAATTTTGAAGGGGAAAAAAAAGAAAATGGTGCCCAATTGAGCTTGAATACAAGCTTGATTAATACGCGAGTCGAGCTCAAGCCTACATTTGAAGGGCTCAACGAGCTCGAGCATGTGGATACTCGAGCTCGACTCGACTCGATTACACCCCTAATCGAGTCTAGACGCATTAGTGAGTCCAATCTCATTCATTCATATTAGAGATCATTTAGGATAGAATCGATCTTACCCTATTAGGAACACTAGAAATGAGTGGAGGGATTCTATCCCTCTCTTTTCTTTATTTTATCATTTTTGCTCCAATGTATTATGTGCTATTTAACAATTCAACTAACCTTTTATTATCTTCTCTTTTCTTGCATTCATGAGATCTAGAAATAAGAGTCCTGACATGGCACTCTTTTAAGAATTTATCTTAGTAGATGGGTTATTACATTTTAAATTACAGTTTATTGCATTAATGTTTTAATAGTTGCATCTCATTTTAGATTTACCCCGACATATCATGTTTAATTTCTGTTATTACATATTTACTTGTTTTAATAAATTGGAATCATACATTAACCTTAGAGGGAATGCCATTTAGGGAATCCCATTTTGGGATTATGCCAACCTTTCTTGTGAGAACTCGAAAATTTTTACATTTTCTAGGCATTATTTTATTTTTGCCTACATTTTTATACTTTCCTTTAAAATATTAAAGTTTTTACGCATTTTTATAAGCAAGTACAGTTTTAAATCATTTTCCTTGTACAAATTAGTGTACGTTAAATTTGAAAAGCGTTATAGACGTGGGACCCGCTAGTGCGATAAAATTTTGGTGATTAAGTGATTTTTGTGCTAAGTGTTATTATTTTAGAAGGTGTTAGGAGATGATTAGAGGTTACTTAGATGGATTAACCATTGGAAGAAAGAAGATAAGCTTTAAACACTAGAAAGGCCAAGTGTCACTACCTCATTGGATGTTGGACTTTTGACCAAGTTTATTTAACTTTCCTAAAATCAAATTTTGACCAAAAATTCCTTCATTTTTCTTGCTTCTTGGCCGAACCACTTGAGGAGAGAAACAAGAGAGAGTTCTTCAATTTTAGCTTCCAAACTTATTGTGACGGCCCCACCTCCCCCTAAGGCGAACCAGAGGGTTTGGCGGGTCGCCTGCCCAACTCTCGCCAGGACTAACGATGCAGACTAGAACTATCTAAAGCGATCCGGAACTTACAAACTAGCGTAAACAAGTCAAAATGGTAAAATAACCCAAAATAAAAAAAATGAAATCCGGAGTCGGCCATGAATAGTAACCGACCCGTCAGAACCCAACCGAAATAGCTAACAAACATTCACATCTGAACTTTAGCGTTTACAAATCAAAATGACATACAAAAGCTTTCAAAAGTTAATACATATACACGGTTTGCCAAATCAAAAGAGAAAACGCCCCAAAAGTACACTTAGGGTTTTAATACATGAGCTATACAAAAGATATGTTCAACTAGCTCAATTTGGCAGCCATTTGTCAAATCCAGACCAAAAGGGTTTATTTTCCTGTAAGGAAAACAAAAGGAACAGAAAGGGGTGAGCTTGCGCTCAATGAGGTACCAAACAGATAGCACTAAAATCATGGCATTTCACATTTAACAAATCAGATACACATGTCAGATGTAAAGCAAAGGAACCAATGATTCAAATCAGAAGGATACGGGTGGCTCTCAGGAGCCAAATTTCCAGCGCAGTACTTGATCCAAACCGGTTGACTCTCCGTCAACGTATATAGAACCAACGCGTTCGTAGACCCCTCTTAACACCGAATTCCGTCCACCAAACACCCCTTTACCGGGCCCGCTCACCTCAAACGAACAAAATGGTAATACTCGAGTATACCCGGAATCAAGGGTCTCAATACCCAAAATCCCCGAACAGACTACCGTGGTTCGTTATCTAATCGTCCAGGCCCTTGCCGGCCCGACTCGAATAACTTAGCCACAGGACTGAGCTCATAGGTCATAGAAATCCGAACAGATGCAGACACAGATAACAGATTCAAATTTTGCATAGTAAATTGGCATATGAACAGACAAGAGAGCGAGTGTGATAAAGTACACCCTCGTCTCAAACAAATAAACAGATTGCGGAGCAGAAATCAAGTTAAACAGCAATGGAGGGGAGTGGTACACTCACCGGCTCAAATTCAAAAGTTTTTACTTCAGATTGGCCTTAATCGCCAAGAAACCCTAAAATAACCAAAATAAACCAATTGAAGGTTTCACATCCGTAATCGAGTAAACACAATGCACATGAGGCTCGACTACACGTCGTACGCCTTGCCAAAGAAATACTAATGCAAGGGTGGAAAACATGATTTTCTTGGAAACGAAAAGATAACATGAAGACTTAGGCGCAAACAACCCAAAAGCCTTTCATTTCCACCAAAAGGCAAATCCAACTTAAAAGAACCAAACGGCCTAGAAAATCGGGCAGCACCTCCCCTAAAAATTCTTACTTTTCCAGCCATTAAGGCTTCATTATTTCCTCAAATCAGTCCCAACATTTCACACTAAAGTCATCTCATTTACCAAAAGCCATTCCCTAGGCTCAAAGTAGTACAAGTACAAAAGTTAGCTAGGAAATGACCGGAATAAGAGTAAGCCTTAAAACATGTAAACAAGTACAATGAGACTGGATAACTAATCATAAATCCATGCCAAATATGACCCCAATAAGGTTTCATATGCATATATAAGCATTACAGCAAACCAGAAAATCAGGAAATGTAGCCATCTTGGCCATAACAACAAAAACAGTTTTGCCTTCATTATACGGTAATGGCACAAATTGCACCACGCTTATCGGATGAGAGTGTAAGACCCACCATCTCGAAGCTAAAAGACAGGGCTACAACAATGTAGAAGGCCACTCAGTCCAATCCTAGCACAACTAGGTCAAATATGCAGAATATCAAACCAGAACCGTAATTACAGGTTTACAAATCACACTATGCTGTAATCAGTACAACTCAGTCTATACAGGTCCAAATGCAGAAATTCCATAGGCATATGATAGCTAGGACATCAAGCTACATTTCATCAGAAGACACCAACAACAAAATCCGAAACAATCCCAGCCAAAACAACCCATTTCAGATGCAGTTCGCACATTCTGATCAACCCAGAACAGCAACAGTAAAATCGACATATCTCACTCTACACTACTTCAAATGACCTAAAATTTTACAGGCACCTCAAACACATCAATACCTACAACTTTCATGTTTTAAGAAAAGGCCAATTAGGCCTCTAACCATATGATACAAAACCGGACAGAAAAGGGGGTTATGAAACCCTAACTTCCTCAAATTCCTTCCAAACCCAAAATTGGTTGCAATTACCAATCATTTATACCTACTAGAGTCATTACCCCTCATTACCAACCATCATAAACAACCACAACATCATGATCACATTAAACCAGAAAATTCATCAATAAAATAAAAACTTCACCAATTCATCTCAAACCAAGAAATAAACCACAAATTTCAGCACTTTAGCCACCACTAGGCACAAATTAAGCATCATTAGGTGTAGGAGAAAGTTCATATACCACTCACCTAGTAAACAAGAGAGGGAGAGTTGTAGGACACCTTAGCTTCTTCAAAAAACTTCACCAAATCACTCACTAGCACCAAATGGAGGGATTTTATGGAGTAGAAACAAGATCAAGCACTTGGTTTGGATGATTTGAGCTAGGTAGTTGCCAAGATTTTGAAGAGTTTTTCTTCCTTTCTTAGCTCAAGAGGGCCGGCCACAAGGAGATAAGAAATGAGTGAATTTTGGTTAATTTTAAGATATTTAACCAATTTGGTCAAAAGGTCAAAAAAAATGAATAGTTGTCACCAAGTCATATCCAATAAAATGGTGACACTTGTCACTCCATTAATGCAATCTTATCTTTTCTTTTTCCTCTCACATCAATCACTTCACATCCTCTACTTATCTCTTAACACCCGATAAATTTCACACAGTATCCGGAATTTAACCTAATTGGCCGAATTTTTCCGAACTTTTCGCACTAGTGGGTCCCACGTCCATTATATACTCTTAATTTTTTAAAAACTCTCCAATACTAGAAAAATCATCCAAAAACTATAATTACTCATAAAATTTACCAGGAGAATTTTCCTACGCCAGAAAATGCAGCAAACATGCAATTAAAGGGGGAAAACCCTAGGAAAAACATTAAGGGAAAAAAAAATACGGGTTCTCACACTTACTCAAATTTTGAGTGCTAGCCAACTAAATTGGAAACTACACCATACAATTGCTCAACTAGGAAGCTTAAAGGAGTTGGTGGAGTGATTGTGGGAGGAAAGATACTAAGCTACCATTTTTCTTGAGTTTTCAAGGTACTTTGCCAAGAACTTCCTCTTTACTTCAATTAATTACTAATTAGTGGCTTATAGTTGTTCAAAAATTGACAGGTTGTCGAAGCCTGTGCAATAATAAAACCTGCTCAAACTAAAAGTAATTTCTGTAGATAGCGGTGAGCAGGGTCGAATCCACAGGGACTGGGAGTAATTATTTCTTTTCAAGTTCACAGTGACAAAGGGGGTGTTTTTGTGCAGAAGGTGACAATTTAAACAATTCAACTAAAAGTAAAATAATAAAAATAAAAATAAAATAACCAACTAGAAATTAAATAACAAATTACTAAAATCTAATGAGTGATAATTAAGGATCTAGCCAAGGAATAACTTCAGCAATGGTTCACCTAATTGATCATTGAAGCAAAGGCAATTCCAATTATTTATCAATAAATAGGTTATAACTACCAAACAAGCGATGGCAATCAACCCCTCCTTACTGTGTCGGTGATCAAGGTACGCCCGTTAATCACTGCTCTAATTGAGAAATAATCCTAGGTACACCCGTAGAATTTAATTCCCCAATTGCCTTACGTATTAGAAGAGCCCTATTCTAACCAAATAACGCACTACCGGGGTTATTTTAGATTAGCCCGCGTATCCCCCTGACACGAATCTAATCGTGCCCGTTGTCACTATTTTGAGGTAATTAAACAATTACGGATTTAATACCTCAATTGACAATAGATTACCCAATCAATTAATTATCCGGATCCAAGACAACCAATTAATTAAATAACCATAAGCTTAGCAATCAAGGAATATGCAAATACCAATAAATAAAAGGAGAATATTAAATTAAATCGATCTCACAGTTTTTAGGCGAACCAGAGCCTTCGTTGCTCCTTGACTAGAATGGTGGAATTAGTTCATATTTGATATGAAAAACCGACGCAAAATTGGAGAGGGAGCCGCGGCCATTGTCATTGATTTTTGAGAATTTAATCCGTTCCAATCAAGAGATAGCAAAGTTACACGAAGCAATCCTCTCAACATGAAGAAAAAGTCAAAGCTAAGAATTTCTAAATGCTGCCTGACTTTCTTAAGAAGCATTCCACTACTACAAGCTAAACAAGAAAAGTCAAAGATGAAGGAAAAAGGTAAAAGCCATCCGCAGTCCTCTCTTTTTTTCTATCTAAGTCTGCCTCCTCCTTGCCGCGGCTCTGTGCGGCGGCCCCCCTTGCGGAGAGGACTCCAGAGGAAGAAGAAGCAGCCCCTGTGCGGCGCTCCAGCCCCCAGTAAAATAGAAGTCTCTGCCCTGCTCTCTTCTTTTGAAATTACCAAAATGGGCAAAAGTCTTCCTTTGCCAATAATGCCCATGGGATAAGCTTTGTTATTTCAACTCTTTTCTTGTTAAATTGGCATTTGTTATCATATTTTCGTTCTACTCCCTGAAATAAATACAAAATATCAAAAGTGAGTAGAATCTAGCAATTAATTCATATTGGGTCAGGTAATAGGGAAAATTAATTGTAAAATAGATGATAAAATTGCAACCTATCAATTTCCCCCACACCTAAATCATGCTTGTCCTCAAGCATAAGAATAGTAAACAGATACCAAAATTTGACAATGGCTATTGCTCTATCCACCAAATTGCCAAGATACCAAGAAAAATAATAATCAAGCATCAATGGTCAAGTCCAAGAAACATCACTCTGGTTAGCTTCTAAACCATAATCTCCTCCAATTTCAGGTTACCTAATCTAAGAAAAAGGAATGACACACAACATTTATCAGCAAATGGTCCAACTATTAACCAAAATCTCAACATTATATCCATAATTCAGCAAGCTGACTTTTATTACACACTAAGGCTCCGTTTGATAACACTGAATCTGAATTCTGAACTCTGAACTCTGAATTCTGAATACAGAAATTGTGACGACCCCACCTCTCCCTAAGGCGTACCAAAGGGTTCGGCGGACCGCCTGCCCAGCTCTCTCCAGGACTCATTCACTATCTCAATCGAGTCATGTACACACATCCATGAACCATAAATAATATTCACAATTCAAGCTTATAATTTACATTGATAGAATTCGAGGTACAAAGTCTCAATTCACCAAACTAGTTCAAAACGAATACAATCCAAGTACAACATGTTCCATCCGAGGAATAGCGCGAGTACAAGTCAAAAATCAAACAACTAGTCTATGCTAGACTTTACATATCTCACACCTCGCTCGTACCCCTGAAAGGCAAACAAATAGAGTGGAATGAGCTAAAAGCCCAGTGAGGTTCCAAATAGCAAATTGACCATTATTTATAAGTACAAGTTTTCGATATAGCAAAGTAACGAGCATGAAGAGTTCATAAATGTGAGCAATAACACGTCAAGTAGCAATCTTAAAATGAGCGAGTGTAGAAGTTTTTCAACAGAAACAATAATCCAATAAACAATAATCACTCCAAAGTATAAGGATACGGATGGCTCTCAGGAGCCAAATTCCCATTGCATTACCAAAAGCTTGATCACGTAGTAGTTGACACTCCGTCAACTTTCAAGTAAGTAACCAATCCAGTAGAACACCACTTACACGACTCTCCGTCCACCATTCACACCCCCTACTGGGCCCAAAATCCTCAATAAACACGGGTGGTAATACTCGAGTATACCAATTAGTCGAGGAGATATCACTCCACTCGACAAAGCAAGAGACCCAGGGCTCGTTACCCAACCGACCAAGCCCCTACCGGCTCGACTAGAGTAACTTGCCACAGGGTTTCTGGAATTCCAGGATGTGCGCGCATCATAACAAGTATGTCAAGTCAATTGCAACAATAAACAAGTATATATCATGTAAGGGCAAGTGCGATAAAGTACACTCTTGCCCTAACAATTCACGCATGTGGCATGTAATCATATTGGCACGTATCAAGTACAAGTATCAAGTTCAATTCAGTATTTGAAAGCACTCACCAAAAGATATAGTGCTTTTACTGGTCACTTTCAGGTTATACTCCGAGTTCGGAGTCCAAATCTGCGATAAAACTCAATTTGAGAACTTTGAAACATGACTAGAGTTCGAAACTTAGACGTTTCGTTCAATAAGAATCAATAAATTGAAATTCACTCGGACAGTAGTCGTGAAACACTTGCTCGCCTTTTTAAACAGTAAAACTTTGTAATATTTATACTTGAAATTGTCTTGCGAGTTGAAAGTACAAGGAAAACATACTTCGAGCAATCATTATTTCATTTCTCAAGGGTACAAGTTCGTCCAAGTCCTAACGTATAACACTCAAGAAACATAGTGGCCAAGGTTCTCGCTAGTTCAAGTAATAAGTACTTAACCTTCACTCAAGTCGCTAATATAGTTTTCTAGTCCTCGAGTAAAAATTCGGGCAGCATGCCCTTTGTGTTTACCTAATTTTCCAGCCTTTTAGGCTTCATTGTTTTTCTCAAACACAACCCAACATTATACATATCAGCAATTCATGTCAAGAGCCGTTTCATAGGCTCACAATATCATAATAACAAGAATCGTATTAAGTACAAGTGCAGAAATTCAATTTAGTTTAAAACAGATTTGACGTACAAATGCGGAAATAACATATCCGAGGCTACGCTTATCGGATTAAAATGAAACCTATGCCGTTTCGAAACTAAGACACAGAGATACAATATTCATGAAGGTCACTTAGTCCAGTTCCTAATGTAACTTAGTCAAATTCTCGAATTACTAAACCAGAAACCAATTCGTCGGCTGTTTAAACGCAGAACACTGTAATGAACATAACTCAGTGTACACATGTCCGAATTAGGTTTTCTTAGATGCATTTTAAAGCCAATTCAGAATACTACAACTTTCATGTTTTGGCAAAAAGCTAAATCAGAAGGGATCCTAGTCAAAAAACGTGATAAACTAGACTTAACTGATCACACGGACTGCTTAGGAAATACTTAGAACAGTAAGGGTATTTCGGACTTTTCATGACCTACGTTGCTCCGATTGAGCTGAAATTTTACAGGCACCTAGAAAACACCATTCTATACAACTTTCCTTCTTTGACCTAAGGCCAATTCGGCCTCTATCATATAGATACAAATTCGGACAGAATGTTGAGCAAAAATTCCAGATTCTGAAATTTTGAGTTTCTAATGCAACTTTCCTTAATTTCTTGGTCCAATCACTACCAAAACACCTTATACAACCTCAATTGCAACATATAAGCATTATACAACAATTTGGGCAGAATTTCCACAAGCCCTAGTTCATCATATAAAAAGGGGAAAACCTCCAAGAATCATCACAACCACTTGCACATCTTGAAATCAAGCCAAAACTTAAGCTAAATAACATCTTAAACCCAAAATTTAAAGGATCAAGGGTCATGATCAGATTTTTACCTCAAAGACAAGGCTTGGTAGAGTGATCCTTCACCCCCTTTGATATTTCTTGGTTCCTCAAGCTTCCCAACTCACACTTAGTACTTTAATCGGTTTAGAATTGGATTTTCTCACTTGGTTAGCTAAGATCAAGAAGAAAATGGTTGTTCTTGTTCTCTCTTTTCTCTCACCCTTTTGGTCGACCAAGCTGCTGAAAATGAAGAGAAAAGGTGCAAAATTTGGTGTTTAAATGGAAAGACTAAGTCTTGGTCAAGAAGCCTTAAGGTGGCGACAAGTGTCGCCACCACTACCTTTCATTTTTCTCTTTCTTTCTCTTACATTTCTAGCCTCATAATTTTGGTCAACCAGCTGCAAATTAGGAAGATATTTTGTGCAAAAGTCAATAAGCTTGTTTGGTAAGAAAAATGGTGGTCAAGTGGTGCGTTCAAACGGTAGTGCGCGGGACCCGCCGGTTCGCGCCGTTTTTCTTAAAAACTCACGTACTAGGGTTTTTACTTCCCATTCACTAACCTGATATCATTGCTACTAGTCACATCTTATTTCTCACTTAAAAGTCACTTTTAATCATCAAATTGATCCTCGACCAGTACCGAAAATTCATCCGGCGAAAAATCGCGAAAACCCTAATTTTGCTCCAAACTTGAAACCGAAGCGTAAAACCTTATTTTCTAAGTTTATTTACACTTATCATGGAATAATTGGATAGTAGGGCTTTAATAAATGATAATTTTCAAATAAAAAGAAATTTTTAAGAAAACGTGAGGAATTTTCCAATTCCAGTAATTAAAATTAGGGTTTCAATTAAAATATGAGAGATTTAGGAAAACCGGTTAGTCGCAAGTAAGCTAGGGTTTTTGGCTAAAATATTAGGGTTTCTAGTCTTTTTAAACAAAATTAGGTTTTAAATCAAACCCAAAGAAATACACTTTAATATTTTCTTCACAAACAACCTCCTAATATTCGGGATGTTACAGAAATAATTAATTTGCTGAATTTTAAGCACTGAAAAGAGATATATGAATGTCTGAATCTTAATGCTGAATCTATTTATACTGTTTGATAAATATTCATAACTTAATGCTTAATAAGCTAAATTGTACAATTTTGCCCTTCTATCTTTTAATCCAAAAAGGAAATAGAACCTATGATTTAATTAACTTAAAATTGTTAGGTATGAAAATGACAATGATTGTGAAGAGCAATGCATACAATGACAATGTTTCTTTGTGTGGGAAAATGGTATGATTTCATCGTTTTGAGAATGGAAAAACGAGCTTTTAATACTCTAAAAGCACGTTCAATTACATTTCTCAATCTTGCATGTGCTTGGTTTAAATCGTTCTTCTTTTGATCTTGGACGAGAAGCATTTCGAAAATCAGACAACCAATATCTAATATTTCGATATGGTGTCATAAAGCCACGTGTGTGTGGATATGCTGCATCACATAAATAATATTTATCTGCACAAAAAAAATATCAAAATATAAATGTTTGTGGATGAAAATTACTGCAAAAAAATATTATTGTTAAAAAAAAATTTTGAATAGAGAATATCAGGCTGTTTTGTTTAATTAAATAAGGATTTTGAACTTGATATGTATTTATGTATTTGCTTATCCGTCATCTTGGTATGGCGTGTTATGTGGGTATATGTTTATTTGAATATTTGGTGCCCTCAATAGTTACTTTAGTAACCTTATCGTGTTTATTTACTAAATTACCTTTTGGGGAAAAGAAAAGAGAGGGAAAACATATATATGGACGGGAGACGTAGCCGTGGACGTGGACGTGGCCGTGGGAATGAACGAGCTCAAGAGCCAAAAGAGGAAAGAGAAACAACATCTGCACAAGAGCAAGGAACGAGGGTTGAAGCCGAAGACCAAATGGCAACGGTAATGCAACAAATGACAGATATCTTGGCAAGACTGGTGGATCAACAAGGCCAAATGGCCGTGAATCAACCCCGGAACCCTGAAATCGGAGAAAATAAGGCTCTTGAGAGGTTTCAGAAGTTTACTCCTCCGAAATTTCTTGGAGGATCTGATCCGGATATAGCCGAACAATGGTTAGAGGCCATGATTAATATTTTCACCGTCTTGAACTACACCGAGCAAAGACAAGTAAACTTTGCGGTGTTCCAATTTGAAGGATCGGCCCGAGCGTGGTGGAACGTTATTAAAGCAAAATGGGAAAGAGAACAGACCGTATGGACATGGACGAATTTCATAAGGGAATTTAACGAGAAATACCTCCCTCCTTTAGTTCAAGAGAGGAGAGAGGAAGAGTTTATTGGACTACGCCAGGGAACGCTAAGTGTGGCCGAATATGAAACAAAATTTACGAAACTATCCAAGTTTGCTTCTGAATTGGTGGCCACAGAGCGGCGAAGAGTAAGACGGTTTATACAGGGATTAAATTTGAAACTCCAAGAAGCATTAGCGGCAGTACAAGTGAATACGTTTACGGAGGCCCTTGAGAAAGCTCAAAGAATCGAGACTGCAAAGGCACAGGTAAAAGCTTCCCAGACCCAGAAAAGGAGTGCATCGAGTAGTGTAGCGGAGAAATTAAGTGAAGCGAGAGTCCCTTCCAAAGTGCAAAAAGTGAACTTTTTGTCCCACCCACCATGGACATTAGGGGCGATAGGTGAAGGATCTACAAAAGAAAGCCAAATCAGATTTGGGAAAAGTTTTCAAGAAAGCCAAAAGATGGCTTCTCACGTGGTCTGTGGGTACTGTGGAAAGGCAAATCATGTCGAAAGCGATTGTTGGAGAAAGGGGCGGAAATGTTTAATCTGCGGAAATGGCGATCATCAAGTTAGCAACTGCCCGAGGAGACAGTCACGTGAAAGCAATACTCTGCAACTGGATGGAGCTAAATCACAAGTGAATGAAGGAGGGAAACGAACTAGCGGACCGGCAAAGGTTTATGCTTTAGACAACCGACAAGTTCCAGACTCGTCTGAGGCAACTGAAGGTAAAATTTCGAGGACGAAATTTTTTAAGGGGGAGAGAATGTGAGGACTCGCAAATTTCTTGTATTTTTCTCAAAAATACCCTTTTATTTGAAAATTATTATTTGTCAAAGCCCACTACCCAATTATTTCACAATAAGTGTAAGTAAACCTAGAAAATAGGGTTTTACGCTTCGGTTTCAAGTTTGGAGCAAAATTAGGGTTTTCGCGATTTTTCGCCGGATGAATTTTCGGTACAGAGTAAGGATTAAATTTGAGGATTAAAAGTGACTTTTAAGTGAGAAATAATATGTGATTGGTAGCAATGATATAAGGTTAGTGAATGGGAAGTAAAAACCCTAGTACGTGAGTTTTTAAGAAAAATGGCGCGAACCGGCGGGTCCCGCGCACTACCGATTGAACGCACCACTTGACCACCATTTTTCTGACCAAACAAATTTATTGAACTTGAGCAAAATATCTTCTCTCTTGGCAGAAAGTTTTGACCGAAATTTGTGGCCAAAAATGCAAGGGAGAGAGAGAAAAATTTACATGGCTTTGGTGGTGCCAAGTGTCACCACCTCATGGCTCCTTGATTATTTTTTTTTCTTGCCTTTTTATCCTTCATTCCAGCTATCTTTCCTTCATTTCTTTCTGGTCTGGTCGAGCTTGAGAGAGAGGGAAAGAGAGGGCAAGAAAAAACACCATCCTTCTTCTTGATTTTGAGCTACAAAGTGAGAAAACAACGAAAGTAAACCGATTAAAGTTGCCTTTGAGTGTTGGTTTAGTGAAGTGTTGGTGAATTTTTGAAGGGGAAAGCTAGGGTTGCTCTTGGAAGACACTAAGCAAGGTAAGGATGATGATTTCCCCAATTTTTACTCCTAATCTTGTTCAAATTAGCTTAGCAACTCAAATTTGTGGTGAATAACGGTTGTTAGCATGTCTTGGGTGTTGTTTTCCTTGTGGTATTATGAACTAGGGTTTGCTGAATTGCTGCCCAACTTGGTGTATGGTTAATATATGTTGCAATTAAGGTTATATAAGGTTGTTTGGTGGTGATTAGAACCAGAAATTTGAGAAAATTCCACTAGAAACCGAAAATTCCAGATTTCTGGAAAATTGTTCTTCCTTTCTGTCCGGTTTTGTAACTGTATGTTGGAGGCCGAATTGGCCTTAGTTCAAAGAATGAAAGTTGTAGATAATGGTATTTTATAGGTACCTACAAAATTTCAGCTCAATCGGAGTAACGTAGGACGTAAAAAGTCCAAAATAACCTTACTGTTTTAAGTATTTCCCAAGCAGTCCGTGTGATCAGTTAAGTCCCGTTTATCACGTTTTTCGACTAGGATCCATTCTGATTTAGCTTTTTACCAAAACATGAAAGTTGTAGTATTCTGAATTAGCTTTCAAATGCCTGTAAGAACACCTGATTCGGACCTGTGTACTCTGAGATATGTCCATTACAGTGTTCTGCGTTTAAACAGCCGATGAATTGGTTTCTGGTTTAGTAATTTGAGAATTGGACTAAGTTACATTAGGAACTGGACTAAGTGACCTTCATGAATGTTGTAGCTCTGTGTCTTAGATTCGAAACGGCATAGGTTTCGTCCCAATCTGATAAGCGTAGCTTCGGATATGTTATTTCCGCATTCGTACGTCAAATCTGTCTTGTGCTAAGTTGAATTTCTGCACTTGTGATTGTTGTAATTCTTATTCTTATGATATTGTGAGCCTATGGAACAGCTCTTGACTTGAATTGCTTATGTGTGATGTTGGGTTGTGGTTGAGGAAAATAATGAAGCCAAAATGGCTGGAAAATTAGGTAAACACAAAGGCCATGCTGCCCAAATTTTCGCTCGAGGGCTAGGTTTCTATCTGAACTTGTATACTTTTGTTTGGCCAATACCATGACCAGTTTTCCATTTTAAAACATGATTTTTCATCCTGGGGTTCAAACAACCCTCTTCTTACTTGAAAGTCATCTTTACACGTTTTACTCCTAATTAGTCGGGTTTCTTTGTTTCCCTTAAATGTTTTGCTCGATAAACTGTAATATGTTCTCTTGTTCAACCTTAGGTTTCATTGGTGATTAAGGGTAATATCCGGAAGGATATTTTGCACGTTATTTTGCATATCTAGGTGAGTGTTCCTTATTTGACTTTATGGCTTGTTGTTATCATTTGCTAATGTGTTAATTGCTTTTAATGATTTCCAAAACGAGCTTTCTAGGCGAGTGTGTACTTTATCGCACTCGACCTAAATAACTGTACAATTTTCAAGGATTTAATGATTGAAATGTTACTTGCGCATGAATGTAAGCCTTTTGGGCTGAACTGGCCATTGTCCCTTGTTACCGGTCGTCTCGAGCAAGAAGCGGACTCGGTCGGGCGATTAGGGACTTGGGTGAACGTTTGGTATACTTGAGTATTACCCTGTAGGTTGGTGGAGACTGGCCAACGGCCAGGACGGGGGTGAATGAATGAACGAACGAACGAACGAGGGTTTATTGATAAACGAAAAATGCATTTTCAAATGATTGGAGGAATAAGGGGAAATGTCAGGAGAACGAATGAACGAATGAACGAATTGCTCCTTGTGAGCCGTATCCTTTTAATGAATGTTACTATTGCTTTCCATTGTAAATGTTTCTTGAATTATTGATACTCCATGTTTAATGTATTGAATTGATTGTTTGATTGTTTGATTATCTGTTTGGAACCTCACTGAGCTTTTAGCTCACCCCTTTAGTTTTGTTTTCCTTAACAGGGGACGGCGAGCAAGATGAGAGCATAGACTAGCCTAGTCTAGGTCTTTTGTTTCTTTTGTAATGGTTCTCGCCCTAGTGCTTGGCACTGGCTAGTTGTATGGTGAAGTGAGAACCTTTGTACATTTGATGGTTGTTCTTCCTTTTGAGATAGCAATGTATATAAGTTCCCCTTTAAATTTGGATTGCTGCCCTATTTATTCTTGTGATTTGTTCTGGATTTGATTAAAGAACGACTGAGTCCCGGCGAGAGCTGGGCAGGCGGCCCGCCGAACCCTCTGGTACGCCTTAGGGGGAGGTGGGGTCGTTACATCTTTTCAATAGTAACAAAAGACTTAGTCGCTAGCCATTTGAGCCTTTTGACGCGAACTCCAACATTGGCCAGATGAAAGAGCCCGGTTACTCAGCTTCTATCGCCACGTGACCACGTACTCATAGGAATTACTACCTTTTGACGCGAGAATCAACACTTTTAGGTGCAGATCCCCGGTTACTCAGTAGTAACTAATAGCGGAGTACAGTCAAGTTTATTCAGAGCTAAAAATCACAAAAACTCAATATAACACAAGAACCAAAAGAAAACTTGCATCAGCTAGCCTCATTTTCAAACATGGAGAACTAAAGTTAATAACCGGACCAATTCACATGAAAATGCCAATAATCATTCCCTATGCCTAGGAAAGTTAACCAAAAATTATAAGAGTAAAACAATCATCGATATTCACCAAAGAGATGTTTTTGGATTCAACCACATTAACTTGATACCCTTTTATTATTAAAATTGGCAATAGTAGAAACAGAGACAATAATCCAACATCAAACCTTGGCATGCACTTACGAGCCAATCACTAAAAAGGAAAAAAAAAATGAACGAGAGGTGGACAAATAACAAACTAAAAATAAAGAACTAGTATAGCTGTCCCCCCCACACCTAGATCCTACATTGTCCTCAATGGAGGGATTAAAGCAATTAAAACGAAGAGGGCAACGAAACTTCCCTCACGAGTGGCGAAAGGGTAGGCGGGAATGGTGCGCGGAAACTGATGTGATAGAAGTACGCGGCCAAGGTCTGAGATATCTCAACTCAATTCAACCAGCAAATGCAAAACTCTGTCACCCAAAATCTCAACAAAGCCTCCAAGTAGATAGTTAATTTCTCAACTCAAAAGCAGCAATTCCAGTAATAGCAGTATAGAAATTGGAGAATAACCACACAATCACAATCAGGTAGCCAACCAATTGGAAATATCAAATGCTAATCAAAATACCCCAACCAGTACCACTGGTGCAAAACGTAGTCCAAAATCAATGAAATAGATATAACAGAGCAGAGTAAATGCTACCTATGGCCCCCAACGCATCAACCAACAGTAGAAGCTATACAATGCCACACTCGCAACAGATACTCCAACAAAGGCAGCAAATGAACTCAATTGCAACGACTACGGAAGGCAAGTGAAATCAAGAGGCTAAACACACCCAGTAAACTAAAATTAGTTAACCAACTTCAAGAAGCGATGCAAGGGTCACAATGCCCTTCCGATTCACAAACAACCCAGAAATTTCCCCACAATACCAGAGCACAGCTCCCAATAATGCACCAAAACAACAAATCGAACAAACTAAGAGCGGTGCTAGTGCTAATCAAAATAACAAATTTCAGTAATTGGACACAATTCCACCCACAACCTCAACAACTGTCTCCAATTGGACAGTCAAATACCGAACTCAACCTACCAAAATCAGCAAATGACCCTAGAAAAGGGAAATTCCAGCAACAGTAGTTCGGAGACTAACAGGAGCAACACTTTCAGCACAAAAGCCTAACAGTCAATGGTGCATAACAAAAAAAATTAAAACAGAGCAAAATTAAAGCAGCCACAAGAACCTCTTACAAATTGCAACCAGTGGTACACAGAAGCGGCACCTAAATGCCCAACCCAAAATCTCAACGAACGCCTCACAGAAGCAGAAAACCCCAAAATCAACTCCCAATAGCTATCAGAAGGTCTAGAAAATATCAATCTCAAGAATTCAGTAAAATAATTTAGCAGGGGCCCGTAAACCAAAATTCAATATAGAACCCAGAGTCTCTGCCCAATTCAATCTAGAAATCTATTTCAGAAATAGTACTTCAAAAATAAGTAATTTACCCGAGAAAGTTAGCCAATAAATTGGGAAAACAAATACCTGCGCCTCATATCAAAGGTACCAAGCAGATGATGGTCGCATGATGGAGGGGCAGTGACCTTGGGTGGCGGAGCTGTGGAGTAGCGGAGCAGCGGCAGCTGGCGTCGGGAGGTGATGGCTAGTGGAGGAGGTGGACTGAAGGGCTGGTGGCAGCCCGTGAGCTGATGCAGTGGAGCTCAGAGGAGCTGGAGGGAGGCACGGCTGCCTGGCTGTGCGGCGCTGAAGAAGAAGAGGAGAGCCCGCGCAAGCGGGTGACGCGCGTCGCGACAGCAGGTGGAGGCGCGCGGCGTCGGCGTGCGCATGGACGGCGGCGGGCTCGGGTGGTCTGGTGCGGCGCGAGGGAGATGGGCTGGTCGAGCTGTACGGAGGAAGGAGGCGGCGTGCTGGGCTGGCGGACTAGCAGGGGAACAGAGTAGAAGAAAGAAAGAAAGGAGAAAGAAAGAAGAAGAAAGAAAGAAAGAAAAGAAAGAAAGAAGAAAGAAAAAGAAAGGATTTTTTTTTTGTTTTTACGTTGACAAGTCAAGAACTAGCTACGGTTAAGGAGAAAGAAAATTTTTTTCCTTTTGATTCCGTATTACTTCCTCTTTTTTTTCTTTTTTCTTTTTTTATTTTTTCAAAAATTTTTTATTTTTATTTATTTTTATTTTATTCTTTATTTTTTTCTTTTGTAACAAAAAAGAAAGGAGGTAGCTACGGTTAAAAGAAATTTTTTTTTTTTTGAATCCTTACCTTTCCCGCGAACGTGACGCGGGCGCGCCATGAGAGCAAGGGAGCTCTCGGACGATTCTGATCGTGAGCTTCCTGCACATCATCACGCGGGCGCGTCAAGAGGGCAAGAGAGCTCTCAGAAGTTTCTGATTGTGAGCTTCCTGCTCGTCATCACGCGGGCGCGTCATGACTGAAGGTCACCTACAAATCAGCAAAAACGAAAATTAACACCCAAAATCAGTCAAATTCAAGGAAGACAGATTTAAACTAACAAATAAAATCAAACAAACAACTAAAAGAAATTGGGTTGCCTCCCAATGAGCGCTTTTCTTTAATGTCGTTGGTTAGACATTATCATATTTTGTTCATGGAGGATAAAATCGTGTGGCTCGTTTTAATACTTCATCCTCTATATAGTCCTGATAACCCTCGTAAATAGAATAATCCTTGAGCATACGAGCTACGGGCTTCCATGGACTAGTGAATGGCACCAAACGAGTCGATGATAATTTGCATTCTCCATTCACTTCTCCCTCACTTGCATTTATTGGTTCAAGATATCTCGCCATCGCCACTCTTAATTTATTCCTGTCATGAAATTCAAAATTGTCTGGTATAATAAAGTCAATTTTGTGAGAACCCGTAATTTTCATTTTCTAAGTTTTATTATTTTTCATGACTTGTTTTCTGCATTTTCGTGATTCGAAAATTTTTCTAGATAAATTTAAGGAGCAGATATAATTTTTAGATGATTTTTCTAGTATCGAATAGATTTTGAGAAATTAAGAGCAGATACCGGACGTGGGACCCACTAGTGCGAAAAGTCCGGAAAAATTCGGCCAACTAGATTAAGTTTTGGATACTGGAATTATTTTATCGGGTGTTAAGAGATAATTAGAGGAAGCTATTTGGATTGATGTGAGAGGGAACAAAGTGATAGACTTGCATTAAATTGGGTGACAAGTGTCACCATTTGATTGGGTTACCTTTAAGACTACTATTCCATGTCTTACCATTGACCAAATAAATCACAAAATTAACCAAAAATTGCACCATTTTCTCCTCTCAAGTGCCGGCCCTCTCTCTCAAAGGAAGAAAGAAAACCTCTTCAAGTTTTGGCTTCAATCTTGCTTCAATCATCAAAACCAACCATCCAACCTTGATTTTTCTCCATAAAACACCTTCAAGTAGTGGTGGTGAGTTGTTGTGTGAAGTTATTTGGAAGGTTAAGGTGACCCATAGCTCTTTCTCTCTTGTTTTAAAGGTAAGTTGTGAAGAACCACCCTCCTTCTTTAATTGATGCTCAAATCATGCTTAGTGGAAGTAGAAGATGCAAGTTTATGGATTAATTCTTGATTTGTGGTTGAATTGATGACTTTTTATTATTTTTGGGGAATTTTCTGTTTTAATTCAAGCATGATGGTGTGGCTCTCTATGATGTATGGAAATGATCTATAATGACTTAAGGAGGTGGGAAAAGTGATTAATTGCAACCAATTTCTGTTTTGGAAGAAAATTGGAAAATCTAGGGTTCTTAAGGGTACATTCTGTCCGAATTTTTAGGTACTAGATAGAGGCCGAATTGGCCTTAGCTCAAAACATGAAAGTTGTAGGGAATGACATTTTAAAGGTACCTACAAAATTTCAGGTCATTTGGATTAGTGTAGAGTGAGATATGATGAAATTACTGTAGCTGTTCTGCTTTGATCAGAATGCGAAAACTGCGATAGTAATTGGCCATTTTGACTGGAATTGGTTTGGATTTTGGAGTTGGTGTCTTCTCATGAAATGTAGCTGGATGTCTTAGCTAACTTATGCCTTTGGAATTTCGGCATTTGGACTTGTATAGACTGAGTTATAGTAATTACAGTTTTGTGTGATTTGCAAACCTGTTTTGGGAATTCTGGTATATTATTTTGCATATTTGACCTAGTTGTGTTAGGAACTGGATTGAGTGACCTTCTACATTGTTGTAGCTCTGTTTCTTGGCTTCGAAATGGTGGGTCTTACACTCCCATCTGATAATTGTAGTGAGAGTTGTGCCATTACCGCAAAATGACGTCAAAACTGTATTTTTCCGGGCCAATGCTAGTTACATTTCCGAAATTTCTGGTTTCCTCTATTGTTTGTAAATGTTTATGGAACCTTATTGGGGTCATGTTTGGCCTTGGTCTATGACTCGTTATCGAGTCTCATTGTATTTGTTTGCATGTTTTTAGGGCGTGACGGTGGTGCACAACGTTCTTTTGACTAAAGTGTTTGAAACCACATTGTGCTAGCTTAGTGAGTGTACTACTCACTTATGTGCTATTACATGGCTTTGATCTTTGTACTTGAGATGTTGAATGTTGATTGATCCAAGTGAGAGTGTACTTTATCACTTTCACTTATTGTTTCGCATGTTATTGGAAAGTTATATGAAATGTTATATGAAATGAAATACATGACTTCAAATATTATCCATGAGCTCAACCCCATTGGTTATTGATTGAATCGAGCCGGCGAGGGCTTGGTCGTGCCAATTAATGTGCCTTGGGGCAACATCATAGGGAATCTTGTAGTATGAGAGACTCTTGATTCCGGTTTACTCGAGTAATACCACAATGTAAGTGTTTGGATTTCGGGCCCGGTTGAGGAATGTTAGGAGGAAGGGAATAGAAGTTAAGAGGAGTCTACGGTTGGTTACCTTTCAGACATTGACGGAGAGTCAATGAGACCTGATCAAGAATTCAAACGAGGAAAAGGGCTCTTGAGAGCCACCCGTATCCTTTTATCCTGATTATTAATGTGTGGCTTTATTTATTTTGGTAAATTGGACTATTAAGCTTGATGTATCCATGAACTTGGTTGCTTGAGTTGTATTCTCACTGGGCAATTAGCTCACCCCGTTCCTTTTGTTTTCCTTACAGGAATATGACTCTTTTGGAATGAATTTTGATAAATGGTTGCCGAATGAACTAGATGAATGACTCTTTTGTATTGTATATAAAATGGGACCCTAAATGTATCATTAGGGCCGTTTTCACTTTTGTTTTGGCAAACCATATATGTAGTGACTTTTGTATCACTTTTAAACGTCATTTTGGTTTGTAAAGGCTAAATGTTATGTGGTATATGTAATTCGATGTTTGGTTGGGTTCGGACGAGTCGGTTACTATTCATGGCCGACTCCAGATTTCATTTTCTTTTATTTTGGGTTATTTTGCCCTTTTGCCTTATTTGCGCGCGCTATAAGTTCCGGAATGTGAAAGATCGCTCTATACTGCACCGTTAGTCCTGGCGAGAGCTGGGCAGGCAGTCCGCTAACCTCTTTGGTTCGCCTTAGGGGAAGGTGGGGCTGTCACAAATTTCGTTAACAGGAATTGAAGAGTAAGAGTCAGGAGAATATTGATGAAGGAGTGGAGGAGATGTCACCGCATTTTGAGATTGTTCACTGGATTCATTCACTTGAATGAGTTGATCCTGGAGTCTCATTTTTTGCACTTCCACTTCCTTTTCAACTGCATCTTTAAATCCGTTTCCTTGAAACTCTTGCAGTTCCATGTCATTTGGCCGGATAATTGCACTCTCATCTCCTTCAAGTATGATATTGGTTTGTGAGGGCAATTCTTCAAGGTGAGAAGCTAATCGCTCTATCCTGGATGTCAATTGATGCATTTGATCTGCCAGGTCACGACGGCTCGCTTGTGTCTCCTGATGAAATCGATTTAGGCTCACTTGTGTCTCCTGATGAAATCGATTTAGGCTCGCTTGTGTCTCCTGATGAAATCGATTTGTATTAGCAATTAGTAATCCCATCATTTCTTCAAGAGACATACCTGACACGGAGGATGATTGCTGAGACTCTTGCTGTTGAAAATCCATTGGCCCCGTCGCATAATTAAAATTGGAATTATCCCACCATCCTTGATCATACCTGTTTGGATAAGGGTAATACTGCGTTTGATATTGGGGTGGAAAATCTCCAAAAGTATCAATTGGAGCACTTAGATTATCTTGAAATGCGGGGCATGTGTCAGTTGAATAACCTGAGTCAAAATAAGTTCCACAATTTGCAACAGCCCATTGATCATTAGGAAAAACATGAGTCTCATAACCCCATTCAGGAACAAAGTCCAGTCTATCATCAAAATATGGAATGTTAGCAGCCATAAAAAAATAATAAAAATAAAAAAATAAGAGGAAAAATAAATATAAAAAAAATGAAAACAAGATAAACTCAAAAAGAAACAATTTAATCTGGCACCAGTCCCCGGCAACAGCGCCAAAAATTGACAGATTGTCGAAGCCTGTGCAATAATAAAACCTGCTCAAACTAAAAGTAATTTCTGTAGATAGCGGTGAGCAGGGTCGAATCCACAGGGACTGGGAGTAATTATTTCTTTTCAAGTTCACAGTGACAAAGGGGGTGTTTTTGTGCAGAAGGTGACAATTTAAACAATTCAACTAAAAGTAAAATAATAAAAATAAAAATAAAATAACCAACTAGAAATTAAATAACAAATTACTAAAATCTAATGAGTGATAATTAAGGATCTAGCCAAGGAATAACTTCAGTAATGGTTCACCTAATTGATCATTGAAGCAAAGGCAATTCCAATTATTTATCAATAAATAGGTTATAACTACCAAACAAGCGATGGCAATCAATCCCTCCTTACTGTGTCGGTGATCAAGGTACGCCCGTTAATCACTGCTCTAATTGAGAAATAATTCTAGGTACGCCCGTAGAATTTAATTCCCCAATTGCCTTACGTATTAGAGGAGCCCTATTCTAACCAAATAACGCACTACCAGGGTTATTTTAGATTAGCCCGCGTATCCCCCTGACACGAATCTAATCGTGCCCGTTGTCACTATTTTGAGCTAATTAAACAATTACGGATTTAACACCCCAATTGACAATAGATTACCCAATCAATTAATTATCCGGATCCAAGACAACCAATTAATTAAATAACCATAAGCTTAGCAATCAAGGAATATGCAAATACCAATAAATAAAAGGAGAAGATTAAATTAAATCGATCTCACAGTTTTTAGGCGAACCAGAGCCTTCGTTGCTCCTTGACTAGAATGGTGGAATTAGTTCATATTTGATATGAAAAACCGACGCAAAATTGGAGAGGGAGCCGCGGCCATTGTCATTGATTTTTGAGAATTTAATCCGTTCCAATCAAGAGATAGCAAAGTTACACGAAGCAATCCTCTCAACATGAAGAAAAAGTCAAAGCTAAGAATTTCTAAATGCTGCCTGACTTTCGTAAGAAGCATTCCACTACTACAAGCTAAACAAGAAAAGTCAAAGATGAAGGAAAAAGGTAAAAGCCATCCGCAGTCCTCTCTTTTTTTCTATCTAAGTCTGCCTCCTCCTTGCCGCGGCTCTGTGCGGCGGCCCCCCTTGCGGAGAGGACTCCAGAGGAAGAAGAAGCAGCCCCTGTGCGGCGCTCCAGCCCCCAGTAAAATAGAAGTCTCTGCCCTGCTCTCTTCTTTTGAAATTACCAAAATGGGCAAAAGTCTTCCTTTGCCAATAATGCCCATGGGATAAGCTTTGTTATTTGAACTCTTTTCTTGTTAAATTGGCATTTGTTATCATATTTTCGTTCTACTCCCTGAAATAAATACAAAATATCAAAAGTGAGTAGAATCTAGCAATTAATTCATATTGGGTCAGGTAATAGGGAAAATTAATTGTAAAATAGATGATAAAATTGCAACCTATCAATAGTTGTTATAGATGTTTTGTGGAAGATTTCATGGTTTGAGCTAGAGTATGTTAAATTTCAGTTTTGGGGTTTCAAATCTGCCCTATTTTTTCACTGTATATTTATCCTTGAGAGAGACCGCATCAGCCCTTGCTCAAAACAGGAAAGTTGTTGGTATTTGAGTTAACTAGCTACTGGTAAAATTTCAACTCAATCGAAGCACTGTAGCTTGTGAAATGACTGAAATACCCTTGACTGCCCTTAAGCCCTGTTTCACGGACAGTTTCCATTTTTTCTCTGAGATTTCGATTTTTGACTATGCAAATGCATGATTTGGCTTTGGAGGTCTTCATAAGGAATGTAGGTATATGTCTTGGCTTCGAAACACCATAAGATTCGTTTCAATCTGATAAGTGTAGCTTCAGTTGTGGTTGTTATACCGAAAGGTATATTTTATCGCCTATGATTTGTATATGAAATTGTGGTTGAATTGGAATGAGATTTGGTGTTTGATTGTAGGATGGAAAGTGAAGAAATTAAGGGAAAATGCTGTCCGTTTATTGTCTCGATGTTTGAACGAGTAAAAGTGATATTGGAAATGTGATTTTGTGATGCTTTGGACTTACTTTGCTTGGACATACTTAGGTCCACTTTAATGGTGTTATTTGAGCTAGATTTCATTTGAACATGTACATTTTCGCATGGTGAATGTGACAACTGTTTTGAACATGATACTTAGATACAAATGTCAAGTTTTGAACTTCAAATGTTTACTCATTTTCTTTCCGAAACAAAGAAGAGTTGTATAGGGTTTCTCGGCCGCAAAACCTAATTTTATCAAGTGAGGCTTTAGGTGTGAATTTTGGGTTTGTTTATCTTCCTTTTCATATGATTTTACCCAAAACACTTATTATATATTATTTCTTTGCATATGTGTTAGTTTTGAGTCAAACAAAAAGCTTTGCAAAAATTTGCAACAAATGCATTTTCATATCCGGCTGTGTATCTGGCCAAGTCTTGGCCGGATTGATAGGGGAAGAAGAAAAAAAAATTGGGATTGCTCACTGCCTTGAATCCGGCTGGATATCCGGCCAAGTTCTGGGCAGATTGTGACATGACACTGTTCATTTGTTTTCCAAGGGAATTTTCTAAAAACTTTTTTTTGAGTATAGTTTTGTGGTTGGTTTGGGGAAACTCTTAGTTACTCATGTCCTTTGATCTAAATGTACTCTTTTCACTTTAAAACTCATATTTATACATTTTCCTAGTAATTATTCGGATTTTCTTCGATTCACCTAAATCTTTGATAGTAGAACCATAATGTGTTTTCTTGGTTACTTTTAGGGTTCCTTGGTGATTGAGGTTGTTACACGGAGGGTTCCTTTGGACGTTATTTTGCATAAATAGGTGAGTGTTCTTTGTTTGTTATGTTTCCATTAACTATATGATTTGTTGTAGTGGATATTTGATTACATGATAACTGTTTGTTAAAAATGAATTTTGCTAGGTGAGTGTGTACTTTATCGCACTCGACCTAAATGAAATGTGACATGTTCAATGTTTAAGTGATTAAATGTTAGTTGTGCATGAATGTAAGTCTTTTGGCTAAACTGGGCCCTTGCCCTTCGTTGGCGGTCGACTCGAGCCAGAAGCGGACTTGGTCGGGCGATTTGGTGACCCTAGGTGAAAGTTTGGTATACTCGAGTATTATCACGTTGTCGGGTGGAGTCTGGCCAATGTCCAGAAGGGGGAAGAATGAAATAAATGAACGAGTGACAATATCAATAGAGGGGTTTTCACTTACAAAATGCATTTTAAAATGATTGAAGGAATAAGGAAATGAAAAGTGAATGAAAGAACGAAAGGCTCCATGTGAGCATGTATCCTTTTAATGAATGTGTTATCATTGATTTATATTATAAATGTTTCCTGGATTACTTGTTATTACATGACTAATGTCCTTGCTTAAGTTGATTATGTGTCTGGAACCTCACTGAGCTTTTACCTCATTCCGTTAGTTTTGTTTTCCTTAACAGGGGATGCGAGCAAGGACGAGAGATCTATACAGACTAGTCTAGTCTAGTTCTTTTGAATTTTTGTAATGGTTCTCGCCCTAGTGCTTGGCAAGGGTTGGATGTATGAAGAATTGAGAACCTTTATATATTTGATTTGTATTCCTTTTGAGATAGAAATGTATATAAGTATATGTTTTAAGTTTGGAGATAGAAAGAGTCTGTAGTACAAGAATCTGACCAAAGCATAGATGTAAAGTATGACGACCCTACCTCCCCCTAGGGCGTACCCTAGGGTTTAGCGAGTCGCCTGCCCAACTCTCGCCAGGACTCACTCAGTCGTACTTCGAGAAATTAACTTACATCTATAGAGCAATAAATAATATCACAATTCAAACTTATAATATGCATTGATGCTCAACTCAAAATACAAAATTCTTTCACACTAAAATAACAATTCAAGTACAAATCACCGTAGTCGAGTAATAGCACGAGTACAATTCAAAATTCAAAACATCTAAACTACGCTAGTCTGTACACGTCTCACGCCTCGGTTGTACCCCCTGTAAGGAAAACAAAACTAATGGAGTGAGCTAAAACTCAGTGATGTTCCAAATATCAAATTGACCATCAAATAACATAGAAGTAGCACAATAGTGAAATAGCGAGCAAACAAGTCAAGAAATGAGTAATAATACTTCATATAGCCAAACAATAAATATTCCGCATTTCACATAAAAGGATACAGTTGCTCATAGATCGGCTCCACCATAGCTTGATCGATTGGTAGCTGACACTCCGTCAACATTCAAATAAGGTTAACTAGTCCAGTAGAATACCACTTAACTCCAATCTCCGTCCAACGACCAAACCCCTTACCGGGTCCGAACTCCACAATAAACACTAGTGGTAATACTTTAGTATACCGATTAGTCGAGGAGATAACACTCCACTCGACATCACTAACTACCCGCAGTTCATTATCTAATTGACCAGGCCCTTGCCGGCTCGACTCGACTAACTAGCCACAGGGTTTCTGGAATTCCAGACAAGATACAATTCATATGCATGTATATCAATTCAAGTGAAATCGATGAACAAGAACAAGTTATACACTTTTGCCCTATCATTCCACTTATATAACATGTAATCACATTGGCCAAGTACTAAACACAAGTATCAAGTGCAATTCAGTATTTGAAAGCACTCATCAAAAGTGTAGTGCTTTTAGTGATCACGTCCATGTAGTACTCCTGGCTTGGAGTCCAAATCTGTGATAAAATAGCGTTTAAGAGCTTTAAAATTTGACTAAGGTTGGAAATTTAAACGTTTCGTTTACCAAGCATCAAGTAATTGAAATTCATTTGGAGCAGATTCGTAAAACTCTTGCTCGCTATTCAAACTGTGAAACTTGGTAGCAATTATACTTTGGAATACCATTTGAGTCGAAAAAATGGAGAAAATGTATTTCGAGTAGTCGTTACTTTCATGTTTTCCAAGGGGACAAGTTGCGGCCGAATACTAATCTATAGACCTCTTTGGAACAAAACTTGAATACCCTAAACGATTCAAGTTCGATTCGTCCTCCAACCCTTACTCAAATCGTGAGTATATCTACCTATCTTTCGAGTGAAAAATTTGGGCAGCACACCCTTTGTGTTTACGTATTTTCTAGCCATTTATAGCTTCATTATTTCCCTCAATCAGTCCCAAAGTCACACACAGATAACCTCATTACAAAAGCCGTTCAATAGGCTCAATGTCATACAATTACAAAACCAAGCTAGAAAAGTGACCGGAAGTAAGGTTTAAGACATAGAACAAAAGACAAGTTCGACGTTTCTTAGTGTATTGGTCACAACCGAAGCTACACTTATTGGATTGGGGTAAAATTTATACTGTTTCAAAGCTAAGCCAAAGGACTACAACTTTGATGAAGACAACACAACCCAGTTCATAGTGTATCTAGGTTAAATTTACAAATTACAGAACCACAATGTTATTGTCAGTATGGTTGTCAGTACTGAATTCAAATGACAATAACTCAGGCTACACAATTCCGTTTGAGGTGTTTTAAGTTGCGTTGGAAAGCTGAAACATAGGGCTAAAAGTTTCTTGTTTTGGTCAAAGACTAATTTGATATGGATCAAGGTGGAAAAATGCAGCCAGAATGAGGAAATGTCAAAACTGTTCACAAAACTAGGCCTATGGCAGCAAGGGTAATTTTGTCTTTTCATGTGCTACAGTACTTGGATTGAGCTGAAATTTTACAGGAAACTATATAACATCATTTCCTACAACTTTTATGTTTTAATCTAAGGCTGATTCGGCCTCTATCATGGCCGACTGAAACTGGGTAGAACAGGGTAATACAAAACCGAGAAACTGGAATTCATGCATTCAAGCGCTAATCCTCACACTTCTAAGCTTGAAACACTACTTCACCTCCTTATCTATGCTTATTCACATCATCTTCTATCTAAACAAGAAGAAATATAGCTGAACAATTCAAAATCCTAACTCACAAATTCTCCATAATCACCAAAACTACTTGCCTAGCTATCAATTAACCAAGAATATGAGTTGTATAGCAACTTAAGCAAGATTAAGGGAAAGAGAGATGGTAGACAGCCATTATACCTCACTAAGATGCTTGTAAGAGATATCCACCACCTCTCCTTGTAAATTTTTAGCACACCAAGCTTCCCAAGTGCTCAAAGAAAGGATTAACCGGTTTAGTTTCTTGATTTTTCACTCAATAAGCTAAGCTACAAGATGAAAATGGAGTTTTCTTCCCTTGGTTTTTCTCTCTCAATGTCTCGGCCACCAATCTGAAAAATGGAGAAGAATGAAGGCTAAGGAAGGTTAAGAAGTTTAGTCTTAGGTTGGGTCAAAGATGCATGGATTTCTTCTACTTGTCACCACCAATTTACATCTCACTTTTTTTTTCTTTTCCCTTGGTTTTTGAAGTCAAAAGTTCGGCCACCTTGATCAGATTTAGAGCTGATATTTAGGCTCCAATAACAACAAGATTAACTTGATAAAAATATTGGTCAAATGGTATGTTCAATCGGTAGTGAACGGTAAAAGTTGGTTCACACCGTTTTTCCGTAAATCACACGTACTAGGGTTTTTACTTACCATTCACTAACTTATTATTATTACTTCTAATCACATATTATTTTCTCATCTAAAACTCACTCTTAATCGCCAAATTTAGTACTTCCTCCGTACCGATTACTCACACTACGAAAAGACGTAAAATCCTAATTTATCATAACAATGAAAGTAAAAAGGAAACCCTTGTTTCTATGATTATTTGTAGCTATTGGGGAAGTGAATGTGTAGTAAAGCTTTTAAAAAGTAATAAATTCCAAATAAGAGGGAATTTTAAGAAAAATATAAGGGATTTTACAAATTCTCACACTCTCTCCCCGTTAAGAGAATTTCGACATCGAAATTCATACCTTTAGTTGTAAATAGGTCTGGATACTTCTCTTGCATGTCTTTCTCCAGCTCCAAGGTTGCTTCCTCCATCTCATGGTGTTTCCATAGAACCTTCACTAGTGGAATCTACTTGTTCCTCAAGTCCTTCACCTTTCTATCCAGTACTCGAATGGGTCGTTCCTCATAGGCTAATAACTCGTCCAGTTCAATATCCTCTGGTGGCAAAATGTGTGTCGGATCCGGGTGATATTTCTTAAGCAAAGAAACATGAAAAACATCGTGGATCCGAGACAAACTAGCTGGTAATTCTAGTCGGTAAGCCACCTTCCTATTCGCTGTAGTATACTAAAAGGTCCTATGTACCTCGATTGCAACTTTTTCCCTTTTTCTGCTTTAATCTTTCCTTTCAATGAAGTAACCCGAAGAAATACTTTGTTTCCTATCTCAAACTCCAAATCCTTCCTCCGATGATCGACATACCTCTTTTGTTGGCTTTGGTTCGTTTGAAGCCTTTGACAAATCACCTTTACTCTTTCGTAGGCTTCCTCAACCCATGGTATTGCAGCCGGATCTATAATCTTCCTCTTTCCTATTTCATTCCAATGAATTGGTGATTGACAACTTCGTCCATACAATGCTTCATATGGGGCCATTTGAATAGAAGAGTGATAACTATTGTTATACATGAACTCAACCAGGGGTTAGATATTGGCTCCAACTCTCTCCAAAATCGACTATACAGGCTCTCAGCATATTTTCAAGAGTTTGAATGGTTCTCTCAGATTGTCCATCGATTTGAGGATGATACGCTGTACTATAGTTCAACTTAGTTTCTAGAGTCCTTTGCAATTTCTACAAAAATCGAGATACAAATCTGGGGTCTCTATCAGACACGATACTCATTGGTACCCCCATGTAATCTCACTATTTCATCCATATAGAGTTTGGCCAGTTTCTCTAAAGAATATTTCATATTAACTGGCAGGAAATGTGCGGTCTTAGTTAATCGGTCCACTATCACCCAAACCGCATCATGCCCTTTTTGAGTTCGTGGTAACCCGGATACAAAATCCATCGTTATATGTTCCCACTTCCATTCAGGGATCTCTAAAGGCTGTAACAGACCCGACAATTTTTGATGCTCAGCTTTCACTTGTTGACATATAAGGCACTTTTGTACAAATTGGGCAATCTCCACCTTCATATTATCCCACCAATACAAACTCTTGAGGTCTTGGTACATTTTACCACTACCTGGATGCACCGTATACCTAGAACGGTGAGATTTCTCCAAAATCTCCCTCTTTAATTCTTCATCCCTAGATACAACGACGCGATTTCGGAATCTTAAAATTCCATCAGGACCTAGGTTAAAGTTAGGCAATTCTCCTTTCTTCACTCTTTCCAGCCACTTCTGTACCGTCGGTTCTTTCATTTGGCCTTCTTTAACCTGATCTAATAGTGTCGACTTCAACTCAATATTTCCAAAAACAACTTTCCGTGGCTCCAGACGAGGGTCCCATTCACATATATCCTCCAACAAGCTCCACTCTCCCACCATTAGACTTGCTAGTTGAGCCTTTCGACTAAGAGCATCTGCTACAACGTTGGCCTTTCCTAGATGGTAGTTAATCGTACAATCATAGTCTTCTAAGAACTCCACCCATCGACGTTGTCTTAGATTTAGCTCCTTCTGGGAAAATAAGTACTTAAGACTCTTATGATCCGTGTATACCTCAAATGTCACCCCGTATAAGTAATGCTGCTATTTCTTCAAGGCAAACACAACAGCTGCAAGCTCCAAGTTATGGGTTGGATAGTTTTGCTCATGAAGCTTTAACTTCCGAGATGCGTAGGGAATCACATTCCTATTTTGCATCAAAACACACCCTAACCCCTCTCTCGAAGCATCGGTATAAACCGTATAGCTATCCTTCCCATTGGACAAAGCCAACACTAGAGCCATGGTCAATTGCCTCTTAAGCTCTTGAAAACCACTCTCACACTTAGCATCCCAAATGTACATTCCTTATTTCTTTGTCAAGTTCGTTAGGGGTCCCGTAATTCTTGAGAAATTCTTTATAAACCAAAAAACCTCGTACTTCTGTAGGATTCTCTAGCCGTTTCTATTTAGCTACTGCTTCCACTTTGGCCGGATCCACAGTAAGTCCATCCTTTGAAATTATATGTCCTAGAAACGCCACTTTCTCTAACCAAAATTTACATTTACTAAATTTAGCAAACAACTGGTACTCTCTTAGGATTTGTAATACTATTCTTAAGTGTTGTTCATGCTCCTCCCTTGTTTTCGAATAAACTAGGATATCGTCAATAAACACCACCACGAACTTATCCAAATAGAGTTTAAACACTCGATGCATTAGATCCATGAATGCCGTTGGGGCATTGGTTAAGCCAAAAGGCATTACCGTAAACTCAAAATGCCCATATCGAGTGTTAAATGCCGTTTTTGGCACATCCTCCTTTCTAATTCTCAATTGATAATACCCTTGCCGGAGGTCCAATTTAGAAAACACCACAGCCCCTTGTAATTGGTCAAACAACTCATCGATATGGGACAAAGGATATTTATTCTTAATGGTTACTGCATTCAACCCTCGATAATCAATGTATAACCTTAAACTCCCGTCTTTCTTTTTGACAAATAGCACTGGAGCACCCCATGGTGACTCGTTCTCATGTATGAATCCCCGTTCTAACAGGTCTTGCAGTTGAATTTTTAACTCCTTAAGTTCAGCGGGTGCCATTCGATAAGAGGTTTTCGAAATGGGAGTAGTTCCAAGTGCTAGGTCAATCTTAAGTTCAATCTTCCTTTCGGGTAGCAATGACACCAACTCCTCCAGAAATATGTCCGGATACTCACTGATCACCGGCATGTCTTCTAGCTTCATTTTTTCTCCTGGGATGTTAACTACAAAATCTAAATAACCTCGAGCCCCATGACTAAGTAGTTTTCTAGCCCTTATTCCTGAAATGAGCCCAGACGAGGCTAACATACCCCTCACGTCTAACTTTAAAGTTGCCTCACCTGGTATGTCAAACTCAACCACCTTCATACGACAATCTACTCAAGCATGATAATGAGCTAGCCAATCCATACCTAAAAAAATATCGTACCCCTTAATGGCTAGACTTATGAGGTCAACTACCAATTTTCTCTCACCAACCCAAATATCACAATTTCTATACACCTCATTCGCAAGTAAAGTTTGATTACCCGTAGGTGTTCTTACTTCTAAGTCATATGGTAGCCTTTCAGATTTCACATCAATTCCAAGCATAAATGTGGGGCTAACAAAAGAATGAGTTGCACCAGGGTCTATCAAAATTTTGACTAAACAATGAAAAACAGGAATCGTACCTTTCACCACATCCATCGGTTCAGGTACCGATTATTGGTCCAACGAGTACACTCTGTCTGACACCCTTGACCTGGTTCCTCCTACCTTGGTCGGTTTCGAGTTTGATTTGGAAACCGACTGAGTATCGCTGATAAGTGGGCAATTTGCAATCTGATGTTCTTTTCTCCCACACCTTAAATAATTCCGAGCTTTTCTCCAACAGTTATCCTCGGTATGGTTCGATTTCCCACAATATCCACACGATGCTCAGGGAGCGAAGGTCTGGCCCCCTGTGCACCTCTCCCCTGACCTCTTCCACTTTGGCCTCCCCTCTGAGTACCATCCCTCGATGCACTTGGAAACCTTCCACCTCCAGCTCCACGACCGGCTTTAGCAGGTCGCATGTTCCGATCACTCTGTGCCGGCCCATGAACTCCACTAGGTGCCCCTCTCTGTTTTGTGTGAAAATTTCTCACTTGTGCCCTAGCAGTCTCTATTCTTTAGGCCTTCTCTAAAACCTTCGTAAAAGTATTAATCTGGGCCACCGCCAAGGCCTCTTGTATCTCTACATTGAGCCCTTGTACAAACCTCCATACCCTCCTTTGCTCCGTAGCTATCAGTTCGGGAGCAAATTTGGATAATTTCGTAAACTGAGTCTCATACTGAGCTACATTCGAAGTTCCTTGGCGGAGTTTAATAAAATTGTTCTCTCTCTTCTCCTGGACGATAGGTGGGAGGTATTTTTTGTGAAACTCCCACACAAAGTTCAACCAGGTCCATGTGATTCCCTCTCTCTCCCACTTAGCTCTAACCAGATTTTACCAAGCCCTGGCTGGACTTCAAACTGAAAAACCGCAAATTGCACCTGTCTAGCCTCCACATAGTTTAGAGCAGCGAATATATTGATCATGATTTCCAACCATCTCTCGGCTCCCTCAGGGTCTGGTTCTCCCAAGAACTTAGGAGGAGAAAATTTTTGGAATCTCTCTAGGGCCCTATCTTGTCCCATTTCAAGATCCCTATGTTGATTTACAGGGGCTTGACCCTGTTGCTCTACCAAACGAGCTAGGATATTGGTCATTTGTTGAATTGCGGTTGCCACCTGATCCTCCCTTCCATCCGGGGTCCAGGCTACAGTCCAACCGTTTCACCTCTTTCCCCTCTCGATTCTTGCATTGGTTCGTGTGCATGTCTATCCCCACGCCCACGATTAGAGCCACGCTCTCAAGTCACTCCCTGATCCTAGCTTCTTCTACCTTCCAAGATTCTTGACTAGTCAACTAAATCAATATAAACAACACAAGGGAGGCTCAAATAAAACGTTTCCAAATTAGAAAATAGAGGCAATAAAACTCATAATAAACATTTCCTTTATATACATAGCAAAACAAGTCAAATAAACAGTGAGAGAGTACCATACATGCTATACATTTCAACATAGTCAAGTCAAAGGTTTATACTAGCCAAGGGACATAGAACAAAACAAACCCTAATTACATCTACCGTAACACGTCACATTAAAAAACAAAAGGGGACGTGTCATCCCATTATGTTCCTAACTACCTCACAAAAATCTCTCAAACCCTGAGCTAGGGTTCTAGCTAGATGCCGACCCAACCGACTCCGTAGGTGCAGCAGGCTCCTCATCTGGGTCCTCCTCGGGATCCTTCTCAAGATCCTTCTCGGGATTACCAGGAACCCCAGGAACTTGACCCTTCTCGACCAAGTCCTGAGCTACATCCTCCACTAGAGCCCCGCACTCAATCAGGATATGGTCGGTCCGGTCTCGAACATCGTCAACTACTCGAACAAAGTGACCAGTAGTCGCCTGAGCCTGCTCCCTGAAGGCATTAGTCCGCTCTTGCTCCTCTAGAACCGAAGCCTTAAGCTCTCGGATCCTGGCACTTTGTACTCGGAGGGCTGCCTAGAAACGCTCTATCTCCGTCTGGCACCTACGATTGGCGCTACCCAATCGCCTCCGCTCATCGTCCATGGCCAGTACTACCCTATCGGGGTAGGAGTAAGTCTTCCAGCAATCGAAATGCCGAATCTTGCTCGCCGGAGACCACCAACACGAGGGTCCACCAGGACTCTCCTGGTAGGTTAGTACATGACATACAGGCCCCTCAATGTGTACCTCGTCGGCAGGTACGAGCTGAGATGGCCTGGCACCCTCAGTAGCATCTTTACCCTCCATCACCTACATTACAAGTAATATTGCAAGAAGAAGCAAGTTAGACATATAAATCGAAGCTAAAGGTTTATTCGCAAGTATGAAACCCTAGCCTATCTTAACCAAGCTATAACCAAGGAATATCAGGTATAAATCACTCAGTCTACTCAGATCAATTCAAACCTAGACTCTGACACCAATTGTAACGACCCCACCTCCCCTTATGGCGTACCCTAGGATTTAGCGAGTCGCCTGTCCAACTCTCGCCAGAACTCACTCACTCGTACTTCGAGAAGTTAACTTACATCCATAGAGCAATAAATAATATCACAATTCAAACTTATAATATACATTGATGCTCAACTCAAAATACAAATCTCCTTCACACTAAAATAACAATTCCAGTACAAATCACCCTAGTCGAGTGATAGCTGTGAGGACTCGCAAATTTCTTGTATTTTTCTCAAAAATACCCTTTTATTTGAAAATTATTATTTATCAAAGCCCACTACCCAATTATTTCACAATAAGTGTAAGTAAACCTAGAAAATAGGGTTTTACGCTTCGGTTTCAAGTTTGGAGCAAAATTAGGGTTTTCGCGATTTTTCGCCGGATGAATTTTCGGTACAGAGTAAGGATTAAATTTGAGGATTAAAAGTAACTTTTAAGTGAGAAATAATATGTGATTGGTAGCAATGATATAAGGTTAGTGAATGGGAAGTAAAAACCCTAGTACGTGAGTTCTTAAGAAAAACGGCGCGAACCGGCGGGTCCCGCGCACTACCGATTGAACGCACCACTTGACCACCACTTTCTTACCTTACAAGTTCATTGATACTTGAGCAAAATATCTTCTTATATTACAGCTAAGGCTGACCAAAACTAGTGGCTAGAAAAGAAGGAAAAGAAAGAGAAAAAAAAAGAAAGGTGGTGGTGGCGACAAGTGTCGCCACCTAAGAGCATCTTGACCAAGACACTTTGGCATCTTACTTAACCAATTTTTTCACCTTTCCTCTCCATATTTCTGCTGCTGGCCGAACCAAAGAGTGTGAGAAAGTGAGAGCAAGAAAAAAAAACATTCCATCTTCTTGATTTGCTACAACTAAGTGAGGAATTCCAATTCCAAACCGATTAAAGTGGAGGTTGTGAGTTGGGAAGCTTGAGGAACCAAGAAATTTCAAAGGGAGTGAACTATCACTCATCCAAGTCTTCCTTTAGAGGTACAAATCTGGTCATGATCCTTGTTGCTTAAATTTTGGGTTTAAGATGATTTTTAGCTTAAGTTTTGGCTTAATTTCATGATTATGCAAGTGGTTGTGATGAATTTTGGGATGAATAAGCAAGATAGGGTTTCATAGCTCTCTGCCTAAACTTGTTGTATGATTGTAAATGTTGTAATTAAGGTTATATAAGGTTGTTTGGTGGTGATTAGAACCAGAAATTTGAGAAAATTCCACTAGAAACTGAAAATTTCAGAATTCTGGAAAATTGTTCTTCTATTCTGTCCGGTTTTGTAGCCCTATGTTAGAGGCCGAATTGGCCTTAGGTCAAAGAAGGAAAGTTGTATAGAATGGTATTTTATAAGTACCTACAAAATTTCAGCTCAATCGGAGCAACGTAGGACATGAAAAGTCCAAAATACCCTTACTGTTTTAAGTATTTCCCAAGCAGTCCGTGTGATCAGTTAAGTCCAGTTTATCACATTTTTTGACTAGGATCCATTCTGATTTAGCTTTTTGCCAAAACATGAAAGCTGTAGTATTCTGAATTAGCTTTCAAATGCCTCTAAGAACACCTGATTTGGACTTGTGTACTCTGAGATATGTCCATTACAGTGTTATATGTTTAAACAGCCGACGAATTGGTTTCTGGTTTAGTAATTTGAGAATTTAACTAAGTTACATTAGGAACTGGACTAAGTGACCTGCATGAATGTTGTAGCTCTGTGTCTTAGCTTCGAAACGGCATAGTTTTCGTCTCAATCCAATAAGCGTAGCTTTGGATATGTTATTTCCGCATTCGTACGTCAAATCTGTCTTGTGCTAAGTTGAATTTCTGCACTTGTGATTGTTGTAATTCTTATTCTTATGATATTGTGAGCCTATGGAACGGCTCTTGACTTGAATTGCTTATGTGTGATGTTGGGTTGTGGTTGAGGAAAAATAATGAAGCCAAAATGGCTGGAAAATTAGGTAAACACAAAGGGCGTGCTGCCCAAATTTTCGCTCGAGGGCTAGGTTTCTATTTGAACTTGTATACTTTTGTTTGGCCAATACCATGACCGGTTTTCCATTTTAAAACATGATTGTTCATCCTGGGGTTCAAACAACCCTCTTCTTACTTGAAAGTCATCTTTACACGTTTTACTCCTAATTAGTCGGGTTTCTTTGTTTCCCTTAAATGTTTTGCTCGATAAACTGTAATATGTTCTCTTGTTCAACCTTAGGTTTCATTGGTGACTAAGGGTAATATCCGGAAGGATATTTTGCACGTTATTTTGTATATCTAGGTGAGTGTTCCTTATTTGACTTTATGGCTTGTTGTTATCATTTGCTAATGTGTTAATTGCTTTTAATGATTTCCAAAACGAGTTTTTTAGGCGAGTGTGTACTTTATCGCACTCGACCTAAATAACTGTGTAATTTTCAAGGATTTAATGATTGAAATGTTACTTGCGCATGAATGTAAGCCTTTTGGGCTGAACTGGCCATTGCCCCTTGTTACCGGTCGTCTCGAGCCAGAAGCGGACTCGGTCGGGCGATTAGGGACTTGGGTGAACGTTTAGTATACTCGAGTATTACCCTGTGGGTTGGTGGAGACTGGCCAACGGCCAGGACGGGGGTGAATGAATGAATGAACGAACGAACGAACGAGGGTTTATTGATAAACGAAAAATGCATTTTCAAATGATTGGAGGAATAAGGGGAAATGTCAGGAGAACGAATGAACGAATTGCTCCTTGTGAGCCGTATCCTTTTAATGAATGTTACTATTGCTTTCCATTGTAAATGTTTCTTGAATTATTGATACTCCGTGTTTAATGTATTGAATTGATTGTTTGATTGTTTGATTATCTGTTTGGAACCTCATTGAGCTTTTAGCTCACCCCTTTAGTTTTGTTTTCCTTAATAGGGGACGGCGAGCAGGATGAGAGCATAGACTAGCCTAGTCTAGGTCTTTTGTTTCTTTTGTAATGGTTCTCGCCCTAGTGCTTGGCACGGGCTAGTTGTATAGTGAAGTGAGAACCTTTGTACATTTGATGGTTGTACTTTCTTTTGAGATAGCAATGTATATAAGTTCCACTTTAAGTTTGGATTGCTGCCCTATTTATTCTTGTGATTTGTTCTGGATTTGATTAAAGAACGACTGAGTCCCGGCGAGAGCTGGGCAGGCGGTCCGCCGAACCCTTTGGTACGCCTTAGGGGGAGGTGGGGTCGTTACAAGTGGTATCAGAGCTTAGGCTTCATATCTCTGTAGTGTATCCTAGATTAAAGATTAGGATAC
The DNA here is from genome assembly GCF_036785885.1 of Coffea arabica. Classification (NCBI taxonomy): domain Eukaryota; kingdom Viridiplantae; phylum Streptophyta; class Magnoliopsida; order Gentianales; family Rubiaceae; genus Coffea; species Coffea arabica. The sequence goes on from NC_092316.1 coordinate 22,533,319, forward strand.
CGGACTGTGGGATTTGATTGGACTTGAAAGTTAAGCGATTGAGGGATAAAATTTATAGTTGCTTCGCGTGGTTTCTACGTGGAGTGACCCTGGACTAAGTGGTGAATAAGTATGAGGGACTAAGTGAAGTTATGAATTGCGAATGTTATAGGCCTTAAATCTTTCTAATGGTATCTGAGGACCATAGATAGGTATGTCAGGTAGGAATTCCGATTGTAGATAGTTTACTCTTGGGACTGCAGCTCGAGATGTGAATTATCTTATTTCGGATTCTCGTGCCTGAGTACTCTATAGTTGAGGTGCTGCTAAATACTTGAGACTTACATTTTGGGAACATGAACAGGCTTTGTCTGACTAGAATGAGCACAAGAGATCAGGGACATCTAGTTTGGATAGTAAGTGACGTGAGAGACCGGACGGGCTGATACTGGGACGACTTCACCTTTTCCTTTTGATTTACCTGTATATTGTTACTACATGACGTTAGTATACCTGTATGTACATGGTTATCTGTCCAACTTGATATGTATTTGTGTATTTGCTTATCTGTCATCTTGGTATGGCGTGTTATGTGGGTATATGTTTATTTGAATATTTGGTGCCCTCAATAGTTACTTTAGTAACCTTATCGTGTTTATTTACTAAATTACCTTTTGGGGGAAAAGAAAAGAGAGGGAAAACATATATATGGACGGGAGACGTAGCCGTGGACGTGGACGTGGCCGTGGGAATGAACGAGCTCAAGAGCCAAGAGAGGAAAGAGAAACAACATCTGCACAAGAGCAAGGAACGAGGGTTGAAGCCGAAGACCAAATGGCAATGGTAATGCAACAAATGACAGATATCTTGGCAAGACTGGTGGATCAACAAGGCCAAATGGCCGTGAATCAACCCCGAAACCCTGAAATCGGAGAAGATAAGGCTCTTGAGAGGTTTCAGAAGTTTACTCCTCCGAAATTTCTTGGAGGATCTGATCCGGATATAGCCGAACAATGGTTAGAGGCCATGATTAATATTTTCACCGTCTTGAACTACACCAAGCAAAGACAAGTAAACTTTGCGGTGTTCCAATTTGAAGGATCGGCCCGAGCGTGGTGGAACGTTATTAAAGCAAAATGGGAAAGAGAACAGACTGTATAGACATGGACGAATTCACATTTGGACGTGTCTCCAACGACTTATACTGTTGAATCTGAGCTCAACCCCATTGGTGGTCAATTGAATCGAGCCAGCTAGGGCTTGGTCGAGAAAATTGATAAACCAAGGGGACTGTTATAAGGAATCATTGAGTATGAGACTCTTGGTTCCGGTATACTCGAGTATTACCATTACTGAACTGGTTGGAGTTCGGGCCCGGTAGGGGTATGAGAGGTGGATGGAAATTGGAGAAAGTGGAGTCTACGGTAATTGTTACTCCTTAAACGTTAACGGAGGATCAACGGGGCGAGATCAAGAACGGCAAGCAAGGAAATGGGCTCTTGAGAGCCGTCTGTATCCTTTTAATAATTTTACTATTATACGGTGTTAGTCGCTTCACCTATGGAATGCATTTGGATTGAGTGGCTTTGTGCTTATTTGAACTTTATTACTTGGGTGATGGTACCTCATTGGGCGAAAGCTCACTTTGTTATATTTGTTTTCCTTACAAAGAATGAATAACTTTTAAAGACTGTATTTTGAGGCCGAGTTGAGCTAGTTTACATATTCTTTTGTATAGCTCCTCGATGGGGTATAAATCTCAAATGTATTTTGATCAAACAAGTTCCATTAAGTTGTAGATGTACAAACATGTATATATAAAAGTGCTTGGACATGTTCATGAATTTTTGGCTTGTACATGTTTGGTTTCATTGTTCATGTGGTTTGTTGATGTTGGGATGAATTTTGTACAGACTCCCGCCGGATTGGTGACGTGGCCGTCACTGTTCACGTTCGGATTCGGATTCCGTGTTTTTTTATTTTGTGATTTTTGCATCGTTTAAGCGTGCTTTTATTTTCGGAACGTTTTAGATGGTATTTAACTGCCTCGTTAGTCCTGGCAAGAGTTGGGCAGGCAGTCCGCTAACCCCTTTGGTACGCCTTAGGGGAAGGTGGGGCTGTCTCAGGTGGTATCAGAGCCTAGGTTAGAAATGATCTAGGCAAGTTTGAGTTTTATTCCTTAGGACCTGTGAGGGAAGTGTTGGGTACCGTTAAGTGTGATTATGTTTACTTTGTCTAAGGTATGAAACATTTCACTGTCTTTGTAGGATCATGGCTGGTACAAGTGGCGAGGGTGGAGGTGTGCCGCCACGGAGACGCCCGCGCGTCATTGACTACCAGGAGAGGCTAGGAGGTCCGATCCGGCTATGGTATACTGCTAGACGGACCCGTCGCTGTAGGCGATGCCAGAGCCACTCTTATGCCAACCATGTGGTTGTGGCGGTGCTTGACGAGCGGAGACGACTTAGGCGAGCCGCCGCTAGGGACCACACGGAGTTGCTTAGGCTGAGAGGCATCCTGAAGATGCAAGCTGACCGGATAGGGGAGCTCCGAGAGGATATAGCTATGGAGCAGGAGCGAACTGATGCTCTTAGGGAGTAGTTGTAGGTGGTGAACACCCGCCTTACTAATTTTGTCCGGGAGGTGAGAGATCGTTCTGGAGGCATTATTAATGAATGCGAGGCGCTAATCCAGGGTGTGATTGGCGCTAACGCGCAAGCGGAGGCACCTAGAGATGACGCACCTAGTGAGGGGAGTACCCCTAGTTCTAGCCATGGGGGAGAGTCTGTAGCCTCCGTAGGGAATTAGGCTAGAACTTTTGAACTGCTTTTGATTCCAAAAAGGGAATAGTTAGGAAAGACTTTTGGTTAGCCGTTGGGACTAGCTATGTATGTTACTTTTGTTGATGCCGTTCCCTTGTGGACTGTCTTTGTTTGTACTTGACTGATTGTTAATATGTGACTTGTTTGGCTTTGTTTTGGAATGTATATATATGCTTTATTGTGAAAGGTTTTGGTTCCTTCCTCACATGTATCATTATTTAATATATACTTAAATTCACCTAGATCGATTAGACTTCATGGAAGGGACACGTAGTGGTCGGGTGCGTGGACGCGGGAGTAGGCGACCCACGTTGGCAAGGGGCGCTGGGGAAACCTCATCTGTACCAAACCCTGAACTTAGGGTTGATCCCAACGTCCAAATAGCTGCTGCCATGCAGCAAATGACTAATCTACTAGCCCAAGTGGTGCAGCAACAGGGCCAAAATCCTAACCCCAACCCTGGGAACCCTGGCAACCACATGGAGAGCGAGGACCGGACTCTCGAGAGATTTCAGAAGTTCGCTCCACCAAAATTCATCCGGGGGCCCGATCCAGATGTAGCCGAAAGATGGCTGGAGAAAATGGTGGATATTTTTACTGCCCTGCACTACACCGAGGAGCGGCAGGTGACCTTCGCCGTTTTTCAACTAGAAGGAGCGGCCCATTCTTGGTGGAATGTTATTCGACAAAAGTGGGAACGGGAGCAAACGCCTAGGACTTAGGTGAATTTTATGCGAGAATTCAATGCTAAATTCTTCCCTTCGCTAGTTCAGGAACGGAAGGAAGATGAATTTATTCGGCTTTGTCAGGGAACCAGTCCGTAGCGGAGTACGAGAGCCAGTTCACCCTTTTATCCAAATTTGCCCCCGAACTAATCATGACCGAGCAACGGCGGGTAAGACGCTTTATCCAGGGCCTGAACGTGGAAATTCAGAAGGATCTTGCGGCAACCCAAATTAACGCTTTTAGTGAGGCCGTAGAGAAGGTTTAACGGGTGGAAAGTGCTAGGTTACAAGTAAGAAACTTCCAGGTGAAGAAGCGTGGGTTTCCTGGAAGCAGTTCAGGGCAGGGAGATAAGAGTGCCCCTCCCAAGTTCGGGCGAGGAGCCGGAGGGGGGAGGCAGTCGGGCGTTGGTAGAAGGGCTCATTCAAGGGGTGGCCCAGCTGGGAGAGGCCAGGTAGGAGGGTTCCAGAGGGATTTAGGTTCGGCATCCCGTGGACCCTGTGGATATTGCGGAAAGCCGAACCACACAGAAAATAACTGCTGGAAAAAGGAAGGGAAGTGTCTGCGTTGCGGAAGCGCAGGCCACCAACTTGCCACCTGCCCAATTCTAAAACAAGATGGAAAAGGGAGCCAACAACCACCAAGGACTAACGTTGGACCAGCTAAGGGAGACGGGACGAAACCCAAAGTCGCGGCTCGAGTGTATTCGCTAAAGCCACATCAGGTCCCAGATTCCTCCGAGGTCGTAGAAGATACGATCCCTGTATTCCACCGCTTTGCAAATGTTTTAGTAAATCCCGGTGTCACTCATTCCTTTGTTACCCCAATTTTATGTGTGGTATCGATATAAAACCTGCTAGTTTACCTTATGACCTAGAAGTTAGTACCCCCACGGGGGACCAGCGTTTGATCACTAGCATGGTTTATAAGGATTGTGAGGTTTGGGTAGGAGAGAAGAAATTGCTAGGGGATTTAATCAGTTTATCCATTAAGGGGTACGATGTGATCTTAGGTATGGACTGGTTAGCCAGGTATAATGCCCAATTAGATTGCAAGAAAAAAGTGGTAGAATTCCGTATTCCTGGTGAGGCAACCTTAAGGGTGGATATAAGGGGCAGGTTAGCCTCATCCGTCTTGATTTCGGGCATCCGGGCTAGGAAATTGTTAAGTAAAAGTACGCAAGGGTTCTTAGCCTTTCTAATCAATACCCCCACCGACAAAGTGAAGGTAAAGGATGTGCACAAAGTGAGAGAATATCCAGATGTATTTTCTGATAAGTTAGTATCTTTACCTCCAGAGAGAGAAGTAGAATTCAAGATCGACTTGTTATCGGGAACCTCGTCTATCTCAAAAACCCTGTATCGAATGGCCCCCGCGGAGCTCAAAGAGCTAAAGTTGCAATTACAAGATCTTTTGGAGTGGAGGTTCATCCAAGAGAGTGGGTCTCCTTGGGGGGCCCCTGTACTATTTGTGAAGAAGAAGGACGGGAGTCTGCGGATGTGTATAGACTACCGGGGGCTGAACAACGTCACGATTAAGAACAAGTATCCACTGCCTCATATTGAGGAGTTGTTCGACCAATTGCAAGGAGCAGTGGTCTTTTCGAAATTAGATCTTCGATAGGGGTATTACCAACTATTGATTAAGAAGGAGGATATCCCGAAGACTGCTTTCAATTCTAGATATGGGCATTACGAATTTGCAGTTATGCCCTTTGGATTGACCAATGCCCCTGCCGCCTTTATGGATCTTATGCATAGGGTTTTTAAGCCCTACTTGGACCGATTTGTTGTTGTCTTCATTGATGACATCTTGGTCTATTCCAAGACTTGCGAGGAGCATGAACAGCACCTAAGAGTCGTTCTGTAAACCCTGAGGGAGCATCAGTTGTATGCCAAATTCAGTAAGTGTGAGTTTTGGCTAGAGAAAATTTCTTTCTTAGGGCACGTTATTTCTCAAGAGGGCGTATCAGTTGACCCCGCGAAAGTAGAGGCAGTGACTAATTGGAAAAGGCCAGAAAACCCCACAGAGATTCGTAGTTTTCTAGGGTTAGTTGGGTATTACCGGCGTTTTATTAAAGATTTTTCTAAGCTGGCCGGTCCTTTAACTGACCTGACGAAGAAACATGGTCGATTCGTGTGGGATATTAAATGTGAAGAGAGTTTCCAAGAGTTGAAGAAAAGGTTAACCATGGCGCCAGTTTTAGTCTTGCCTAACGGGGTAGACGGGTTTGCCGTTTATACTGACGCGTCACGGGAAGGTCTGGGGTGCGTGTTAATGCAGAACCAGAATGTGATATCTTTTGCCTCTAGGAAGTTAAACCCACGAGCAGAACTATCCAACCCATGACCTGGAACTAGCCGCGGTTGTTTTCGCTCTAAAGAAATGGAGGCACTACCTATATGGGGTAACGTTTGAGGTGTACTCAGACCATAAAAGCCTTAGGTATCTTTCCTCCCAAAAGGAACTGAATATGAGGCAGCGACGGTGGATCGAATTTCTGGAGGATTACGATTGCACTATCAACTACCATCCGGAGAAGGCGAACATGGTGATCGATGCCTTAAGTCGAATAGCTCAAGTAGCAGGGTTAATGATTAAGGAGTGGGATTTGTTAGAATCCGTTTGTGAGTGGAAACCTTGCCTTGGGAGTCATAAGGTGATTTTTGGTAATATTAAGGTAACATCCACCTTACTGGAACGAATTAAAAAAGCACAAAAGGAGGATTCGATGGTGTGAAAGTGGGGAGATAAGGTGAAAAAAGGGGAATCGACCGACTTCAACTTTAGTCCCGAGGGTATTCTAAAATTCCAAAACCGAGTAGTGGTGCCTAAAGATGAAGTGTTAAGAACGGAGATCTTAGAGGAAGCTCATCGGTCCAGATACACAATCCATCCGGGTAGTAGCAAGATGTATCAAGACCTAAAAGGAGCTTATTGATGGGATAACATGAAGAAGGAGATCGCTCTGTATGTGCAAAAATGTCTCGTTTGTCAACAGGTGAAGGCGGAGCATCAAAAACCATCGGGCTTATTACAATCTCTTGAAATACCCGAGTGGAAGTGGGAAAATATCACAATGGACTTTGTTTCTGGTTTGCCGCGAACGCAATGAGGACACGATGCCATTTGGGTGATCGTCGATCGATTAACCAAATCGGCCCATTTCTTACTGGTAAACATGAAGTACTCCATGGAAAAATTGACCCAGGTATACATGGACGAGATCGTAAGACTGCATGGAGTCCCTGTGAGCATCGTTTCGGACAGAGATCTCCGCTTCGTATCTAGGTTTTGGCAGAAGTTTCAAGAGACTTTGGGGACTAAACTCAACCTAAGCACCACCTATCACCCTCAGACGGATGGACAATCGGAGCGAATAATCCAAACTCTCGAGGATATGTTAAGAACCTGCATTTTGGATTTTGGGGGTAACTCACATGACCTTAGTGGAGTTTACGTACAATAACAGCTACCATTAGTCTATTAAAATGGCTCCATACAAGGCACTGTATGGGAGGAAGTGCCGGTCACCGATCTACTGGGATGAAATCGGCAAGAAGAAAGTCCTAAATCCAACGGTTATTCCATGGATGGAGGAGGCACGGGAAAAAGTCAAGTTGATACGACAAAGACTCCAAACGTCCCAAAGTCGACAAAAGAGCTACGCGGACAATCGAAGAAAAGACTTGGAGTTTGAAGTTGCAGACCAGGTTTTCCTCAAGATTACACCGTTACGGAGCATCATGGCAGGTAGAGGAAAGAAACTCCAACCAAGGTTCGTTGGACCTTACAAGATTCTCCAAAGGGTTGGTAAGGTAGCGTATCGCTTGGAACTACCGTCCAATCTCTCTCGAATTCACAACGTCTTTCACGTCTCGATGCTTAAGAAGTACTATCTCGACCCATCCCATATCTTACAGCCAGAGGAAATCGAGATAGATGAATCGCTCACTTACGAAGAAAAACCAGTACAGTTACTTGATCGAAAAGTTAAAGAGCTAAGAAACAAACAGATTCCTTTAGTGAAGATATTGTGGAGAAACCATGGTGTGGAGGAGGCTACTTGGGAGGTGGAAGAAGAGATGCAAAAGAAATACCCTGAACTGTTCGTGAATCAAGGTGAGAAAATTTCGAGGGCGAAATTCTTTTAAGGGGGAGAGAGTGTGAGAACCAGTGAATTTTCTTATTTTCTAGGCTTTATTTTATTTAATTACATGCCTTTTATGCATTTTCTTTATTAGGAAAATTTTTCTCAATGATTTTTATGAGTACATAGGATTTTTAAATTATTTTTCTAGTATAAGTTAGTTCATGAGGTTTTAAGAGTGTATACCGGATGTGGGACCCACTGGTACGGTAAGTTCGATAAAATTCGACCAATTAGGTTAAGTTGTGTATATCGGGTTTAATTTATCAGGTGTTAAGAGATAATTAGAGGTTACCAAATGGATGAGAGTTGGAGAAACAAAAGGATAACCATGCATTAATGAGAGTGACAAGTGTCACTTTGTGATTGGGTTGGACTTTGACCTTTGGACCAACTTTACCAATAAATCAAAAAATTGACCAAAATTCATCATCTTGTAAGCTCCTCTTCGCCGAACCTTGCTAGGGAGAAAAGGGAAAAACTCTTCAACTTTCTTCATCTCAAATCTTGCTCAAGTTGTAATCCGACCGATTAAACTTCCAATCTCTCCATAAAAACCCTTAGTTGAGTGGTGGTGAAGTTGTTGGTGAAGTGGTTTGAGAAACAAAGGTGTTTAGTTGCTTCCTTTCTTGCATTTCAAGGTGAGTAGCTAGGGAATGCTTTCTTTGGTCTTGATAATGCCAAATTAATGGCTTGTGTTGGTTAAAGGTATGATTTTGTGAAAGATTTCTTGACTTTGGTAGAGATTGGTGAAATTTTTATTTGATTCCATGATTTTTCTGTTTTATATGTGTAATAATGGTAGGCTATGGATGATGGCTTAGAATGGTCTAGAATGAAGCTTTGATGCGTAAATTGTAGCTATTTGCGGAAAATTTCCACTTTGTACAAAAATTTCCAGATTAGGGTTTCATTGAACCCCATTCTGCCCGGTACTATTTCCCATAGTTAGAGGTGAATTAGCCTTAGGTTAAAACATGAAAGTTGTAGAGAATGATGTTTTATAGTTTCCTAAAAAATTTCAAGCCAATCGGAGCAACATAGCCTATGAAAAGACTGAAATACCCCTGCTGCCCTGTTTCTGTCCGAAACTGAAAATCAGCTTTGGTAATTGGTTAATTTGATTGGGAATACTACTGATTTGGCTGTTGATGTCTTCTTAAGAAATATAGTCTGGTATCTTAGCTTTCTGATGGCTTTGGAATCACTTGAATTGGACTTTGGTAGACTAAATTATGATTATTTAACCAGAATGCGGTTCGTTAACCTATTTATGCGGTTTTGGTTTGGTACATTGAACTTTTGACCTAGTTGCACTATAAACTGGACTGAGTGGCCTTCTTCAACATTGTAGCCCTTTCCGTTAGCTTCAAAACAATGTAACTTTCACTCCAATCTGAAAAGTGTAGCTACTATTGTGCCCGTTCCGCACAGTAACATCAAAACAGTCTTTTGGTTTCCAACCTAAATTTCATTTCCGCACATGTCCTAGGTTGATTTTGCACTTATATGTTCTATTTGGCCTTACTTTAGTAGTATGTGGGTTTGGTTTATGACTCGTATTCGATTTTTATTGTGTTTGTTTGAATGTTTTAGGACGTGTCGGTGACGCAAGGCATTCGTCGGGCGAAAATTTGTGATAACTTCCTTTGCTTGAGTGGTGAGTGTACTACTCACATGATTGATACTTCTTGGCTTGTTATACTTGAGATTTATGATTGGAATGTTTGTGTTTACCGATGATACTGGTGAGACGAGGGCATACTTTACCACTCTCGTACTCTATGGTTTAATTGACTGTTCATTGTATTGCTTGAAGTGACTTGATTATACTTGAACTGTGTCGTTTGGATGTGTCTCCAACGGCTTATACTGTTGAATCTGAGCTCAACCCTATTGGTGGTCAATTGAATCGAGTCAGCTAGGCCTTGGTCGAGGAAACTGATAAACCAAGGGGACTGTTATAAGGAATCATTGAGTATGAGACTCTTGGTTCCGGTATACTCGAGTATTACCATTACTGAATTGGTTGGAATTCGGGCCCGGTAGGGGTATGAGAGGTGGATGGAAATTGGAGAAAGTGGAGTCTACGGTAATTGTTACTCCTTAAACGTTAACGGAGGATCAACGGGGCGAGATCAAGAACGGCAAGCAAGGAAAAGGGCTCTTGAGAGCCGTCTGTATCATTTTAATAATTTTACTATTATACGGTGTTAGTCGCTTCACCTATGGAATGCATTTGGATTGAGTGGCTTTGTGCTTATTTGAACTTTATTACTTGGGTGATGGTACCTCATTGGGCAAAAGCTTACTTTGTTATATTTGTTTTCCTTACAGGGAATGAATAACTTTTGAAGACTGTATTTTGAGGCCGAGTTGAGCTAGTTTACATATTCTTTTGTATAGCTCCTCGATGGGGTATAAACCTCAAATGTATTTTGATCAAACAAGTTCCTTTAAGTTGTAGATGTACAAACATGTATATATAAAAGTGCTTGGACATGTTCTTGTGTTTTTGGCTTGTACATGTTTGGTTTTATGGTTCATGTGGTTTGTTGATGTTGGGATGAATTTTGTACAGACTCCGGCCGGATTGGTGACGTGGCCGTCACTGTTCACGTTCGGCTTCGGATTCAGTTTTTTTTTTATTTTGTGATTTTTGCAGCGTTTAAGTGCGCTTTTATTTTTCAGAACGTTTTAGATGGTATTTAACTGCCTCATTAGTTCTGGCGAGAGTTGGACAGGCAGTCCGCTAACCCCTTTGGTACGCCTTAGGGGAAAGTGGGGCTGTCACACCAACAGTTTTGGCTTTGTTATTATCTCCAAAGATTACCTTTCCCCTTGCTTTTGGCTTGAGTTTGATAAATTGTGATGGATCACCAGTCATATATCTTGAGCATCCACTATCTATGAATCATTTTGATTCGTTGATAATATTCACCAAGTTTACCTACCCAAAAGTTCATAAGATAATATTTGGTACCTTGTACATTTTGGATCCTTGAGAGTTTGCATTATACCTAACTATCCACATGTATTTTATACCATTTCTCATATTCTTTCTCACATAACAATTACTCTTCATGTGACCAATTTGACAACAAAAGTTGCACATAGTCAGTGAGTTGCTCGTATGGATAGGTTTAATAAATCTAATTTGCCTTCTCTTATAAATGGTAAATTCATTTGCACTAGAATTCAACCTCTTCTCATAAATGCCAAAATGAGGTTTTGTATCATTTCTTTGAATATAGTTTTGTTTCGTATGTTGAAGTAACTGATTAAGATCATCCATTCTTCTTTTTAAACTCCCTTGTTCATTTTTTATCATTTCACAGAGGTTGATTTTTCTATCGAGTTCAGCATGTAAATTATTTTCAATCCTTCTCAGGTTTTCATTTTCATTTTTCAGATTCTTATTTTGTCGAAAAAGATTTGCATTGTCTTGAATCAGAAAATTGATCTTTTATTTCAATTCCTTATTTCTAACATAGGATTCTTTCAAACTATTATGCATTCTTTCCATAAACGAATTAACATCATCATCAGATTCATTATCACTATCAGTTTAAGAGTTACAAGTAGTTACCTCTTCATCACCAATGGCCATGAAAGTCATTTGGATAGATTCCTCTTCTTCTTCAACTTCACCTTCTGAGTTGCAATCATTCCATGTGATCTGGAAGTTATTGAGGTTTTCGTTCAATTTTTTCTTCTTTTTTTTTCTTCATTGGACACTCGCTAGCATAGTGTCCAGGTTGGCCGCACTCGAAACATTTGTCAGTTTGCTCTTTATTGAACTCTTGCTTCCCTTTGTTCCTTGAGTTGTTGAACTGATTTGGGAATGGATTACTAGGTCCTCTTTTTCTTAATCTTCTTTTGTTAAGAATTCTTTTGAACCTTCTTGTGATGAGTGCAATGTCACTGTCATCACCTTCCATATCGTCTCTATCCACGGAAGCTGAGTCAACTTCATTTTGCGAGGCCTTTAGAACAATGCTCTTTCTCACCTTCGCATCTTCTTCCTCCTGCACCTTGGACTTGAGTTTTAGTTCATAAGATGTTAGAGAATTAATAAGAGATTCAATAGGCATGGAATTTAGATCTCTAGTTTCTTCAATGGCAGCCACCTTACTCTTTCCAATCATTGGATAAGGCATTCAGAATTTTTCTATTTTTCTCACTTAGAGAGTATTCCTTTACCAGCACTTCTAAGTCCTTAATGAGATCGTTGAATCTACAATACATCTTACCAACGTTTTCATGAGGTTCCATCTTAAAAGATTCATATTTAGTGACCAGAATTGATTTCTTTTGTTCTCTCACATTCTCACTCCCTTCATGGATTTCTCTAAGTTTATCCCAAATCTCTTTTACAGATTTATAACCTTTGACTCTAATAGACTCATTTGAATCTAGAGCACTGTATAACACGTTCATAGCCTTGGCATTCAAAGTGAGGTGCGTTCTATCATCACCAGTCAATTCATTTCTAGTTTTTGGTTTTGGTCTATGAGTGACTTCATCAACTATCGAGATGGACCTTCATTCACAATAAATCACAACTCAATATCAATAGATTGTAAGAAGATAATCATCATTTCCTTCCAACTCACATAATTTGATCCATTGAATATTGGGGGTCTAGTGACAGATTGCCCTTCAAAGAACATGGCGTTGTTGGTTGTCATTTTTACTCCAAAACCGATTGAGTTTAATCTCTAGAAAACCAAACTCTGATACCAATTATAAGGATCGAGAACAACCTAAGAGGGGGGTGAATTAGGTAGTTTTAAAAACTGGCCAAGCTATGAGACACCCTTTTTGAGTACTTGTCCTCTTTTTCTAAAAGACCACACAACAGAGCAATTGATGAGAAAGCACAAGTGCTTGTGAGTAGAAAAGATGAGCAATTAATAAATCAAGACAGTAAGTAAAAGAGATAGAGTATCAAACCCAATATCAAACTCCTCTAGAGTTTGAATATCACTTTATAGAGCAAGTTTCTTCAAGTTGATCAACTTACAACCAATCTCTTGTGTACAATGGAAGGATCACTTCCTCCTTACCTCAAGCCGCACTTGGTCAAGCAGGGAAGTTTTACTATCAGTTGGATAACCCTCACAAAGTTACACTATTGAAATAATTGAATCACACTAGAAAATCTTATCGAAAATTACACAACTAAGAGTACAAATCTTCTTTGAAGAGTATTTTACCACTAAAATCACTCTTAATCTAATGTAGTCTCAATGTGCAAAATTCTTTTGAAGTGGTTGACTTTGTCCTATTTATATGGGACCAAAAAGTTTCTCAATTAATGCTTCCAATGGACAGAAGGCAGCTAAAGAGTCAACTAGCCGTTGGTAGTGTCGGACGTCCGGTAGACCACTTTCTTGCGTTCAATTGTAGGCAGTGAGTTCAAGAATTTTTTTGAATTATTTCAGACGTCCGGTACCTTCAGTGTATGCGTCCGAGGGTAGGGGGTGAAACTGAGATTTCTTCTTCAATTCTCTTCGGACGTCTGGTGCTTCAAAAGTTTTGCATCCGAAGTATCGCAACGTTTGTCAGACGTCCGGTGCTCTGATAATGTGCGTCCAATCGAGATCAGTGAGCTTAGAAGGAATGGCTATATTTTCGAACGTCCGAGGGTGAAGTTCTTTATGCGTTCGAAGTTGTGCAAAGGTTGTCGGACGTCCGATCTAGTCTTCTTGTGCATCCGACAGTAGTTTTAGCATCCTTTATGCTTAATCTTTGACCCTGTTTGCTCTATTTTTGTGTCTATTTAGGGAACATTAGTAACAATCATTTGTTTTGTAATTATTAAAAATTACGGACTGAGATAAACATAAGGTTAGAAAATCAAACTCGTCCATATCCCATATTCAAGAGGTTTTCCTAATCTAGTCAAACAAATGTACTAACCTATCCCTAGTTTTTCTTATATGAAGTGCAAGTCTAATGTCATGTTTCACACATAGGGTTATATAGAGGGAAATATAGTGTAAGGGATGTATATAGGAGAAATATGGGATAAGAGATGTGTATACAAGGGAAATGTCATGCAAAATGATAAAAGACCCTAAGAAGTAGAAAATATGCATGAAAATGTAGTGATTTGTCACACAACATGATGTAACGCGTGGATGGTTCCTAAGGGTCTAACGTTGGACTAACCCATATCTCTAATTTCTTACTAGCATTGGACTAGTAAAAAAATCAGAAAAAGAGGGCACAACTAGTGTTGGACTAGTGTGGAGTCGAGAAAGGAACTACAACTAACGTTGGACTAGTGCGGTAACGTCACTCATTGATTATAACTAAACTAATCATATAAACATAATAAAGAAGTAAACACATAAGATCACATAAACACATCACATGTGAGAACCCTAAAAAATTCACATTTTCTCAGCCTTTTTGTTTATTTCACTCCCGTTGTTTTATTTAAATGAAACTTTGCTACCCACGTTTTCAAGGAAGTTTCATTATAAATGTGAGTGTGTGGTTGTATATATTAAGTGTATTTGCGTGAGATTATATCTATATTATTCATTAGAAGTGGACGAGCGCAACGTTCAAGCTTGGAAAAGAAAAAAATTTTTGAAAAAGAAAGCGGCCAAATCCGGCCCAAATTTGGCCAGTTCTTGGCCAGATTGCTAGCCGAATTGTTGGAGGTTTTGAAAAAAAAATATTTTGCCACTACCCTGTATCCGGCCGGATTGTGACGTGGCACAGGCGGCCATCAACTTTGACCGCCTGTTTCCTTCTCTTTTTATACTGTTTTGGCCCAAAAATATCTTCATTTCTTCCTTGCTCAACCGTGCACCAAGAGAGAAGAAAGAAAGCTCTCAATTTTCCTAGTTTCAATCTTTGCCAAAATCTTGAGTTTTCATCGTTGGATTTTCAAACTACTCCGTACAAGTGCTAGTTAAAGTGGGTTAAAGGTGATAGTGGAGTTGTTTTTGGAGGGGAAGCCTTAAGTTTCTACCTTTCTTGAACTCATAAGGTGAGTTGTAAAGAAACCCCTTTTTTTGTTCTAAAATTGGTTAATTAGTGGTTTGTAAAGGTTAATTATGCTATATTGTGGATGAATTCATGGTTTTGAGTGGAGTTGGTCCAATTTCTGATTTATTGGGGATTTTTCTGATTTTATATGATAGTCATGGATTGGCCTTGGATTGATGGATTGAAATGGTGTTAAATGGAACTTTTATACGTTAATTGCGATTGTTTGCGGAAAATTTCCGCTTGTGGGGATAGATTCCGGTTCTAGGGTTTAGATTTGGGGGTTTTCTTATGGTTGGCTTTTCAACATATATAGAATAAGAGCCGAAGGCCTCCTGTGACCTGGAATGGTTTTCGTTGTCCTCTCACGTGCCGCACATGTGAGTTACCAGCCTTTTTTTCCACGCGATGCGCCAGACGTCTGCATATACTTCATCTCTAGGGTTTTCGTAAATTTCCTCCGCTGCCGCCGCTTTCTCATCTTCTCCTCTTTCTTTTCTTCTCTATTTTCTTTCTCCATTCCTCTAGGGTTAGATACACCTCTTCTCCTCAAACTCTCTCCGTTCCCTTTCTCTTCCTCTCTTTCTCTCCCTTGCTCTCGTTCTTATTTATTTTGCATTTCCCGACCTGACTCTTGGTTTCTTTATCTGGGCCTCTCAGCAGCCAGATTTCTTGCACACTTCTGCTACTTTCCAATCCATCCTCAAATCTCTCTCCATTGCCCACCAATTTAGAAATGCTCTTAAAGCACGTCAAAGCCCTCCATATCCACCTTGACCCTTGCGTTTATCAATCACTTATATGCTCCCACCTTGCAGATAGGAAAATCCATATTGCTTTCTCGATTTTCCAACAACTCCTCCATTCTGCAGCTTCCAAAATCCAATCTGAAACCTGCAGTTCACTGGGAACCTAAAGGATGCCCATAAGGTGTTGGATGAAATGCTTCACAGAGGCATCGCTTTGACTACAGTTGGCTTCGGTGTGTTCGTAAGCCCACTTATACCCTCTCCTCTAAAAAGAAGTTGTCAATCCCTTCTCTCTCCTTCTCCGATCAACTGCAAAGCTAATGTTCCCCCGATTCTCCCTTAAATTTTAGAAAATTTTTGGGCTCTCTAGGACTACAAAATTTGTGGCTCTTTTATTTGCCCACGGATTTGCTTGTAGTTGCCGAAAAGCCCTACATTCAATAGATCGATATAATTTCACAGTTTTTTTGTATATATCTCTTGGTTTTTTAGGAATTTTAGTTTCAGAGAATCAACGTGTGAGGACTCGTAAAAACTATTATTTTATGCCTAATTTATGGCTTAATGAATTATTTAATTAGATTTTTACCACGAGAAATATTTTCTAGTCTTATTAGACCTAAATACATGGTAATATAACTTCGTTATATTTTTAAAATGATTCGTTTCAAATATTAATTTCCTGGAGCGCGTTTAGTAAAAATAGTGAATAGTACTTGGAGATTTTATCCGCGTAGGAGCACAATAAGCTTGGAATATTGGAGACTTGTACTATGGTTCTAAAATAGGTAATCTTATGAATAAATACTCAAGTGATAGTTAGTAGTACAATCGTTATAAGAATTTCTCGGAAGTTTCGCGTTATAGCGTTAAAATTGACGGTATGCGTTTTCACACGCGCGACTTTATTTGAGGGACTTTAGACCTTTATTTCGGGACAATTAAGAGTGAATAATACTTACATGAATATAAATGCATTGGAGCTTCAGTGCACTAGTGAACCAAACGCGCGAGAAAATCGAGCCTAAAACGTGCCAAACGAGCCCTAATAAGAGTTGACTTTGGAGTGAATGTGCACCACTCATTTAATCTTCTCTTGGAAGCTTAAAAGAAATCTGATCACTCTCTCTCTTCCTCCCAAGACAGCCCGCCAACATCTCTCTCTCTTAAGCTTCATTGCTCTTCATTTTTCTTCACCAAATCAACCCAAAACTTCAACCAATCTTCACCAAACTTGGAGATCATCTAGCAAACTACTTGGAGGTTGGATTTAGCTAACAAAAAGGGCTGCATTTCACGGTTTCTTGGAGCTCTTGAGGGCCGAAAATTTCTGGGTTAAGGCACTAAGGAGGTATAACTTCATCCTACACCTTAAACTTGGATTATGATGGTAGAAATGCATCTTTAAGCTATTGCATGTGTATGGATGGCTTGATATAGTTGGAAATTGTGAAAGTGGGCTCTTTGTATTCCCACACTTGGGTTGTTGTTGCTGATTAGAGGATTAATGTTGGATTTAATGGTAGTTAGTGGTTATAATGATGGATTTATGGATTATTATTGTTGGAAACTCAAGGTTGAGGTCTTGACAAGAAATTTCTGAAACTGCCCCTGTTTTGTTCGGCCATGATAAGGCCCATTTTTGGTGATTTATTGGCGTGAACCTGATGTTTATATGTTATATTATATGTGTAAAAATTTTCGTTGGAAAACATTAATGTTTGGATGGGCAAATGAATTTATTCGTGGACTAGGCAAGCTGGAAAGTTATTTTCGGGTACCCTATCCAGCAGTAGCATTTTGACCATAACTCTGTCCTCGGGTGTCGAAATCAAGTGCCGTCAGTGGCGTTTGAAACTAGACATTCCTGGCTTTAATTTGAGATAAAATGTACGTTCTGGTTCTTTGTGACTGAGCCGAACCAAACGTTTTAAGATAGCTGTCCTGTCTCTCGGATTTGCTGGAATGGTTTGTGGAGGCAGCAACTTGAGGCTCAATTTCGAGCAGGTTGCTTGCAGAATTTCAGAACATTTCCTTCTGTGAACTTTTAGTCCTATGAATTTATTTTCTAACGCCATAAACCATGCCTCATTCTGAGTTAAATTGATTGAGTTGTGACTAAAACAAGAGGACTGCCCTGTTTTGGAAAAACGTAGTATTTGGACTGATTTGGGGCAAAACTTGGGAATGATTTTATTACTTGAAGTTCTTGATGCTAAACCATTACCAGAGGTATCATGGATGTATCTTAGACCTTTATTTCACCAATGAACCGTGGTTGGATAGCTTTCTTGGTTAAACGATTTGAAATTGGGATATGAAAGTCAAAAGGCAGATTGCCTTAGAATTTTTCCTGAACTTTGGTTGACTAATTATCTATCTTTCCGAAGGTATTTTTCCCTGAAATTTGATAGAGTGGTACCTTTTCATATAGGAGTAAAATACTGCCAATTTTGGTACCAATCCAAGTTCGTTTCAATACCTAATTAAATTTCTAGTGTTGGAGGTTCAAATCTGGAAATTCTTCTCCAGTCTTGAATTTCCCCAACTTCGAGCTACCGTATCTCGGTACTCGAAACTCCGATTCTTGATCCGCTTGCTTTGTTGTAAACCTCACTTGCAACACTAATTTAGTTACAAATTTCAGGGGCCCGTTCGCAACGTGTGAATCGTGCCGAATTTTCAAAGTTGGCCGAAATCCAACTTAATTCTACCTTGTACGTCGAGTCTGTATCTTCAAGCTCATTTTTGAGTACTTTCCACTTAGATTCATGGAAAGGCGTCTTCTAAGAACTTTTAGCACTTTCCAAAAGGTTTCCAACGGTATAAAGTTTTCCAGTTTTGGGCTTATATCGAGAGAGATTCAAATTTTCAAAGATTTAGGATAAAACTGAAATTTCTCAATTTTCAAGGCAAAGGAGTTTTTCCAAAACTCTTAATTCTCTTAGTATTATTCAAACGTTTTGCCCTCGATTTTCATGATAAAAACTCAAATAATATTGTACATAATAAAAGGCCAGTTGAACCTCGATTTATGAGTAATTGAGGTTCATTTTGTGAAAAATCCCTTAGGATTATTGTACAATCTTCCTTGACAAGTGGATTATTTGTGTGATTATCCGCTATTAATTGCCAGGCGCACAAGGAGACCTTCA
Organism: Coffea arabica; assembly: GCF_036785885.1. NCBI lineage: Eukaryota > Viridiplantae > Streptophyta > Magnoliopsida > Gentianales > Rubiaceae > Coffea > Coffea arabica. The sequence continues at coordinate 22,551,905 of NC_092316.1, forward strand.
AGAGGATCTCACAGTGGACACTTGAACTCCCAGAAAATAATTCTTATTGAATTGCTCGGTGAGTGTCAAGTGTGTGAATCTTTAATACTTGCTTATTTGTGGTAATTGTTGGAAGTTTAAAAAAATAAGGGCGGGTGCGTACTTTATCGCACTCGTTCTAATTTCAACTGAATAATTGAAATGTACTGAATGAATGAATGAAATGCAATGTTATGTTATGATTACATATGTCGTTGGAGTGAACCTCCTCGACTTTCAAATGAATGGGGGACGCTCAAACTCATAGGCCGACCTTGGACTCGAGCCGGCAATGGGCTTGGTCGGGGACTGGGGCGAGCCATGAGATATATATAAGCTCGACCTAATGAGAGGTCTTGCTTGGCATACTCGTGGAGTATCGCCTTATAAATGACTTGTGGGCCCTTGTGGTGTACGGTGGACGGAGGGAAGTAAGTGGTGATCTACGGAAATGGAAATACTGACCCGGTTGACAGGAGGGTCAACGCGGGAAGGTATACGAATGACATCGGCAGAGCGAGTGGAACTTAGCTCCTGAGAGCTACTATATCCTTGAATTGTTTCTGATTACTTTTCCTGTTCGAATGATTGATTATTGTAAGGACATGGTTTTATTTATAAAATTTGGGATTGCTATTTGAACAAAGTGCTTGCATGTGTGTTCTTGGCCTCACGAGCGTTTAGCTCACCCTATAGTTTTGTTTTCCTTAACAGGACCGAATCTCTGAGAAGTTTGGAGAAACCCTTCGTTGTACTTTTGTTAAGACTCCTGCTATATTTTGACTAGGCCCTGGTTTGAGTTGTACTTTTGGAATTGAAATGTAAAAGTTTGGGCCCTGACGTGTATTTTTGAATTTAAGTCGTATTATGATTACCCGATGTACTGGTTACATGTTAAGTGACATGGTAAGTTCGAATGCTTCCGCATTGTTTGTATTCATGTTGCTCTCTTCGAAATGTTTAGTTCGGATTTAAATTGAATGGTATTGCTTGAGTCCTGGCGAGAGTTGGGTAGGCGTCCGCGGATACCCTTTGGTCCGCCTTAGGGAGATGTGGGACGTCACAGTTGGTATCAGAGCACTAGGTTAGAAGTCTATATGGGAGACATATTAGATACTCTACCTTTAAGACTCGATATGGGATGACTTAATCCTACCCTAAGTGATACTTGAGGCGAGCTAGCAACTAAGTTAGTCCTACCTCAAGTGACGATTGGGATGAACCAACGATTAAGTTAGGCATGCATTGCAGGATAATGGAACTGAGTAGTGATTTAAGTTTCTAACCTGAAAAGTACTATTATTATTTTGCAGGGATGGATGACGGAAATGGAGCCCCGGCAGCTAATGGGAATGGCCATGCGAATGGTCATTACGAGCCTCTTAGGACTATCTTCTACCGAGCTCTAGCGGGAGGAGCTCGAGTACGCTACTCACCATATGATAGATACCCTTGATATTCGTGTAGGTTGACTTTCGCCTACCTGAACCATATAGTGCTTGCTTTGGACGACGAGCGTCGTCAGTTGGTGGATGCCAACCGTGATTTACAGGCTGAGGTAGACGAGCTTAGGCAGATGGTTGGCGCTCAGGGTGAGCGGATTGTCGAACTCGAGGAGGTGCTGGAGGGTGAGGTAGCCACATCTGCAGTGGTTAATGAGGAGCTTCGGGATACTAGGGTTCGACTCACTAGGTTAGGACGGGATGTCCGTAACCGGGCTTTCGAGATCCTGGCTGATGCTACTAGATTGGTTGAGGATGCTACTTAGGTGATTCCTGATGCTGAGGAGGAGGAGGTTCCTCCTGATAGCCCCGCTGTGGACTAGGATCTTAGTCGTTGACCCCTTTTGACTTTTGACTGGTACAGCTAGGACTAGTTAGGGTGACGCGAGTGCTGAGGCCATTGTATTTTGCATGCTTGTGTGGCCTACTTTTGGGCACTTGTTCTTACTTTAGTCTTCTGTGACTAAAAAGTATACTTTTGAGCACCTGTGTGCTATATTTTTGTGAATTGTCCCTAACTTGCTGATTGTATGAACTTGACATGCTTATGAATGTAAATTATTATTAATTTCAATGCTTTCTTGGTTGGTTCTCATTTTGATATATTTCTTCTTTTCCGCTTAAATTAATCTATTTCTTGCACTAGGCACATTTAGGCTAATTGAAGGACTAAGGAGTGGTCGAGGCCGTGGGCGAGCGTCTAGACAGGCCCAACCTCAGGAGGATGACCAGGGATCGGCAACTGGACCGACCCAGGGACAGGAAAACATTGAGGGTAACCAAGTGGCTACTGCCATCAATAGGATGACTAATATCCTAGAACGTCTAGCGGAGAGACAGGGTCCTGGACCATTTAACCAACCTGGGGCCGAGGGTAGAGGAGAGGATAGAGCCCTGGAAAGATTCTTAAAGTTTAACCCGCCTAAGATTATGGGTGAACCTGACCCCGAAGTAGCGGAGAATTGGTTAGAAAGGATGACCAATATATTCGCCGCTCTAGACTACACTGAGGATAGGCGAGTGAACTTTGTTTCTTTCCATTTTGAGGGAGTGGCCCGTGCTTGGTGGGATTTGATAAAAGGAAAATGGGAAAGGGCTCGAACCCCTTGGACTTGGGAGAATTTCACAAGGGAGTCTAATGAAAAGTTTCTTCCGCCCTTAATCCAAGAGAAAAGGGAGGACGAATTTTTTAAGTTGAAACAAGGAACCCTTACTGTAGCAGAGTATGAGGGGAAGTTCACTAAACTTTCCAAATACGCTCCTGAGTTAGTAGCCAATGAACGGAGGAGGATTAGAAGGTTCGTACAGGGACTTAATGTGGAACTTCAGGAGGGCCTGGCTGCAGCCCAAATCTCTACCTTTACTGAGGCTTTAGAGAAAGCGCAAAGGGTTGAGAATGCAAGATCTCAAGTGAGGGATTTCCACAACAGAAAAAGGAATTTTCCTAGTCGCACTTCTGGGCAGACCAGTAAGTTTGTACACCCTTCTAAAAAGGGAAGAGGGGAAGGAGGAACGAGAACTGGTGGAGTTTCTAGGGGAGCTCTATCTAGGGGAGGTCGTAGCGGGACGACTCAAGTTAGGGGGCACCATCTGTTGGATCGACTGTGACCCCTCAAGTTACATGTGGGTATTGTGGTAAATCCAACCACTCTGAGAACGATTGCTGGAGAAAGTCGGGAAAATGCTTACTGTGTGGGAGCGCTGAGCATCAAGTCGCAAATTGTTCGAAATCGTCGAAAACAGGGGGAAGCCTGCAGAGGCGTGAAAAATCAACCTCTAAGCAGACCAGTGCCGGAGGAAGTCGACCGAAAGTACCGGCTAGGGTCTACGCATTGGACTATCCACAAGTTCCAGAGGCAACCGAGGTGGTTGAATGTACAATTCCAATCTTTCACCGCCTAGCTAGGGTTTTAATTGATCCGGGTGCAACACACTCTTTTGTAAACCCTGATTTCATGAGTGGAATAGACTTGAAGCCAATTAAGTTACCATATGACTTGGAGGTTAAAACACCCACTGGGAGCAAGAGTCTAATTGCTAATCTGGTGTATAAGAATAGTGAAATCTGCGTGAAGGAAAGAAAATTGCTGGCCGATTTGATAGGCCTAGCGATTAAAAGATATGATGTGATCCTAGGGATGGATTGGTTAGCCCGTTATAATGCCCAACTGAATTGTAGGACAAAAATTGTAGAATTGTGTATTCCAGGGGAGGCAACCCTGAAATTGGATGTGAGGGGTAAGTTAGCCTCGTCTGCACTTATTTCGGGAATTCGGGTTAGAAAATTGTTAAATAAGGGAGCTCAAGGATATTTGGCTTTTCTTATTAATACCCCTAGCGATAAGGTGAATCTGGAGGACACACCGGTAATAAAAGAATTTTTCGATGTTTTTCCTGAAGAATTGGAGTCCTTACCCCCAGAACGGGAAATAGCTTTTAAAATAGATATAACTCCGGGAACAGCACATATCTCAAGGACACCATATAGGATGGCTCCAGCTGAATTGAAGGAGTTGAAGTTACAATTACAGGATTTGTTGGAACGGGATTTTATACGAGAGAGTGATTTCCCGTGGGAAGCCCCAGTTTTGTTTGTAAAGAAGAAAGATGGGAGTTTGAGCTTATGTATAGATTATCGAGGTTTAAATGATGTTACGATTAAGAATAAATACCCGCTACCCCACATTGATGAACTGTTTGACCAATTGCAAGGGGCGGTAGTGTTTTCAAAGTTGGATCTAAGGCAAGGTTACTATCAATTGAGGATTTTGGAGAAGGACATACCTAAGACTGCTTTTAACTCGAGGTATGGGCACTTCGAGTTTGCAGTAATGCCTTTTGGATTAACCAATGCACCTGCCGCTTTCATGGATTTAATGCATAGGGTTTTTAAGCCTTACTTGGACCAATTTGTGGTGATCTTCATTGATGATATTTTGGTGTATTCTAAGAATATGAAGGATCATGAGAAACATTTGAGAATTGTTTTACAAATCTTGAGGGAACATCAGTTATATACTAAGTTTAGCAAGTGTGAATTCTAGCTAAAAGAGGTGACTTTCTTAGGGCATATAATTTCTGAGAATGGGATTAAAGTGGATCCAGCCAAAGTTGAAGCTGTTTCGAAATGGAAACGACCGGAAAACCCAACGGAAGTTCGGAGTTTTATAGGATTGGCAGGGTATTACCGGAGATTCATCAAGCATTTTTCGAAAATTGCTGGGCCTATGACTGAGTTGACCAAGAAAAATGGAAAATTTATTTGGAGTCCTAAGTGTGAAGGAAGTTTTCAGGAGTTGAAAAGACGATTGACTAGAGCACCTAGCTCTACCTAATGGACAGGATAGTTTTGTGGTTTACACAGATGCTTCTAAGGAAGGTTTGGGATGTGTGTTGATGCAAAATGATAAAGTGATAGCATATGCCTCTAGGAAATTGAAACCGCATGAAGGAAATTATCCGACCCATGATTTGGAATTAGCGGCTGTGGTTTTTGCTTTGAAGAAATGGAGACACTATTTGTACGGAGTAACATTTGAGGTTTTACAGATCACAAAAGCCTCAAGTACTTATTTTCTCAGAAGGAGCTGAATTTGAGACAACGTAGATGGATGGAATTTCTGGAAGATTATGATTGTACGATTAAGTACCATCTAGGGAAGGCCAATGTAGTGGCCAATGCTTTGAGCCGTCAGGTACAAATGGCTGGATTGATGGTTAAGGAATTTCAGTTGTTTGAGGAAGTTAGCTATTGGAATCCTCGATTAGAATCAAGGAAAGTAATTTTGGGGAGTATTATGATAACCTCCACTTTATTGGGACGCATTAAGGAATCTCAGGAAAAGGATCCTGAAGTGCAAAAGTTGGTGGAGAAAGTTAAGATGGGAGTCCAGACAGATTTCACTTTGGGATCAGCTGGAATATTGAGATTTCGAAATCGGGTAGTTGTGCCAACGGATGAAGGGCTTAGAAATGAAATTTTAGAAGAGGCACACCGATCAAAGATTACAGTACATCCAGGAGGGAATAAAATGTACCAAGACTTGAAAAGTCTATATTGGTGGGAAAATATAAAGAAGGAAATTGCCCAATTTATTCAGACATGCTTGATTTGTCAACAGGTTAAAGCCGAGCATCAAAAACCCTCAGGACTTTTGCAACCTCTAGAAATACCTGAGTGGAAATGGGAGAATATTACCATGAATTTTGTATCAGGCTTACCAAGGACGCAGAGAGGCCATGATGCCATTTGGGTGATAGTGGATAGATTGACTAAATCGGCTCATTTTCTACCGATTAACATGAAATACCCGTTGGAAAAGCTGGCCAGGTTGTACTTGGATGAGATCATCAGACTACATGGTATACCTGTGAGTATTGTGTCAGATAGGGATCCAAGATTTGTTTCGAGGTTTTGGCAAAAGATGCAAGAAGTGTTGGGGACTAAGTTAAACTTTAGTACCACCTATCATCCTCAGACTGATGGGCAATCTGAAAGAACAATTCAGACCCTTGAGGACATGTTGAGGACTTGTGTACTGGATTTTGGAAAGAATTGGAGTAAGTTTTTGACCTTAGTGGAATTTACCTACAACAATAGTTTCCACTCTTCTATTCAAATGGCTCCATACGAAGCACCTTATGGTCGGAAGTGTAGATCCCCAATTTGTTGGGATAAATTAGGTGAACGGAAAATTTTAGACCCGACTACTGTATCTTGGATTGAGGAGGCTAATGAAAAGGTAAAATTGGTACGACAAAGGATTCAAACCGCTCAGAGTAGACAAAAAAGTTATGCCGACAATCGGAGAAAGGATTTTGGAGTTCACTGTTGGAGATGTGGTATTTCTCAAGATTACGCCTTTAAAAGCAAGCTTGATGTCCGGAAAAGGGAAGAAACTACAACCAAGGTTTGTAGGGCCATATAAGATTATTCAACGAGTTGGGAATGTAGCCTATAAGCTGGAATTATCACCGAGCTTATCTCGTATTCATAACGTGTTTCATGTGTCCATGCTTAAGAAATATCATCCAGACCCTCTCATGTTTTACAACTGGAGAATATTGAGATCGATGAAACCCTGACCTATGAGGAGAGACCGGTAAAACTTCTGGATCGAAAGGTGAAGGAATTGAGGAACAAGCATATACCACTAGTGAAAGTTCTGTGGAAGAACCATAGAGTAGAGGAGGCAACATGAGAAGTTGAAGAGACAATCAGAGAGAAGTATCCAGACTTGTTCGTCAACCAAGCTAAATTTCGAGGACGAAATTTTCTTAAGGGGGAGAGGATATGAGAACTCGTAAAAACTATTATTTTATGCCTAATTTATGGCTTAATAAATTATTTAATTAGATTTTTGCCACGAGGAATATTTTCTAGTCTTATTAAACCTAAATACATGGTAATATAACTTCGTTATATTTTTAAAATGATTCGTTTCAAATATTAATTTCCTGGAGCGCGTTTAGTAAAAATAGTGAATAGTACTTGGAGATTTTATCCGCGTAGGAGCACAATAAGCTTGGAATATTGGAGACTTGTACTATGGTCCTAAAATAGGTAATCTTAAGAATAAATACTCAAGTGATAGTTAGTAGTACAATCGTTATAAGAATTTCTCGGAAGTTTCGCGTTATAGCGTTAAAATTGACGGTACACGTTTTCACACGCGCGACTTTATTTGAGGGACTTTAGACCTTTATTTCGGGACAATTAAGAGTGAATAATACTTACATGAATATAAATGCATTGGAGGTTCAGTGCACTAGTGAACCAAACGGGCGAGAAAATCGAGCCTAAAACGTGCCAAACGAGCCCTAATAAGAGTTGACTTTGGAGTGAATGTGCACCACTCATTTAATCTTCTCTTGGAAGCTTAAAAGAAATCTGATCACTCTCTCTCTTCCTCCCAAGACAGCCGGCCAACATCTGTCTCTCTTAAGCTTCATTGCTCTTCATTTTTCTTCACCAAATCAACCCAAAACTTCAACCAATCTTCACCAAACTTGGAGATCATCTAGCAAACTACTTGGAGGTTGGATTTAGCTAACAAAAAGGGCTGCATTTCACGGTTTCTTGGAGCTCTTGAGGGCCGAAAATTTCTGGGTTAAGGCACTAAGGAGGTATAACTTCATCCTACACCTTAAACTTGGATTATGATGGTAGAAATGCATCTTTAAGCTATTGCATGTGTATGGATGGCTTGATATAGTTGGAAATTGTGAAAGTGGGCTCTTTGTATTCCCACACTTGGGTTGTTGTTGCTGATTAGAGGATTAATGTTGGATTTAATGGTAGTTAGTGGTTATAATGATGGATTTATGGATTATTATTGTTGGAAACTCAAGGTTGAGGTCTTGACAAGAAATTTCTGAAACTGCCCCTGTTTTGTTCGGCCATGATAAGGCCCATTTTTGGTGATTTATTGGCGTGAACCTGATGTTTATATGTTATATTATATGTGTAAAAATTTTCGTTGGAAAACATTAATGTTTGGATGGGCAAATGAATTTATTCGTGGACTAGGCAAGCTGGAAAGTTATTTTCGGGTACCCTATCCAGCAGTAGCATTTTGACCATAACTCTGTCCTCGGGTGTCGAAATCAAGTGCCGTCAGTGGCGTTTGAAAATAGACATTCCTGGATTTAATTTGAGATAAAATGCACGTTCTGGTTCTTTGTGAGTGAGCCGAACCAAAAGTTTTAAGATAGCTGTCCTGTCTCTCGGATTTGCTGGAATGGTTTGTGGAGGCAGCAACTTGAGGCTCAATTTTGAGCAGGTTGCTTGCCGAATTTCAGAACATTTCCTTTTGTGAACTTTTAGTCCTATGAATTTATTTTCTAACGCCATAAACCATGCCTCATTATGAGTTAAATTGATTGAGTTGTGACTAAAACAAGAGGACTGCCCTGTTTTGGAAAAACGTAGTATTTGGACTGATTTGGGGCAAAACTTGGGAATGATTTTATTACTTGAAGTTCTTGATGCTAAACCATTACCAAAGGTATCATGGATATATCTTAGACCTTTATTTCACCAATGAACCGTGGTTGGATAGCTTTCTTGGTTAAACGATTTGAAATTGGGATATGAAAGTCAAAAGGCAGATTGCCTTAGAATTTTTCCTGAACTTTGGTTGACTAATTATCTATCTTTCCGAAGGTATTTTTCCCTGAAATTTGATAGAGCGGTACCTTTCATATAGGAGTAAAATACTGCCAATTTTGGTACCAATCCAAGTTCGTTTCAATACCTAATTAAATTTCTAGTGTTGGAGGTTCAAATCTAGAAATTCTTCTCCAGTCTTGAATTTCCCCAACTTCGAGCTACCGTATCTCGGTACTCGAAACTTCGATTCTTGATCCGCTTGCTTTGTTGTAAACCTCACTTGCAACACTAATTTAGTTACAAATTTCAGGGGCCGGTTCGCAACGTGTGAATCGTGCCGAATTTTCAAAGTTGGCCGAAATCCAACTTAATTCTGCCTTGTACGCCGAGTCTGTATCTTCAAGCTCATTTTTGAGTACTTTCCACTTAGATTCATGGAAAGGCGTCTTCTAAGAACTTTTAGCACTTTCCAAAAGGTTTCCAACGGTATAAAGTTTTCCAGTTTTGGGCTTATATCGAGAGAGATTCGAATTTTCAAAGATTTAGGATAAAACTGAAATTTCTCAATTTTCAAGGCAAAGGAGTTTTTCCAAAACTCTTAATTCTCTTAGTATTATTCAAACGTTTTGCCCTCGATTTTCATGATAAAAACTCAAATAATATTGTACATAATAAAAGGCAAGTTGAACCTCGATTTATTAGTAATTGAGGTTCATTTTGTGAAAAATCCCTTAGATTGTACTAGTGTACAATCTTCCTTGACAAGTGGATTATTTGTGTGATTATCCGCTATTAATTGCCAGGCGCACAAGGAGACCTTCAAGAGGATCTCACAGTGGACACTTAAACTCCCAGAAAATAATTCTTATTGAATTGCTCGGTGAGTGTCAAGTGTGTGAATCTTTAATACTTGCTTATTTGTGGTAATTGTTGGAAGTTTAAAAAAATAAGGGCGGGTGCGTACTTTATCGCACTCGTTCTAATTTCAACTGCATAATTGAAATGTACTGAATGAATGAATGAAATGCAATGTTATGTTATGATTACATATGTCGTTGGAGTGAACCTCCTCGACTTTCAAATGAATGGGGGACGCCCAAACTCATAGGCCGACATTGGACTCGAGCCGGCAATGGGCTTGGTCGGGGACTGGGGCGAGCCATGAGATATATATAAGCTCGACCTAATGAGAGGTTTTGCTTGGCATACTCGTGGAGTATCGCCTTATAAATGACTTGTGGGCCCTTGTGATGTACGGTGGACGGAAGGGAATTAAGTGGTGATCTACGAAAATGGAAATACCGACCCGGTTGACAGGAGGGTCAACGCGGGAAGGTATACGAATGACATCGGCAGAGCGAGTGGAACTTAGCTCCTGAGAGCTACTATATCCTTGAATTGTTTCTGATTACTTTTCCTGTTCTAATGATTGATTATTGTAAGGACATGGTTTTATTTATAAAATTTTGGGATTGCTATTTGAACAAAGTGCTTGCATGTGTGTTCTTGGCCTCACGAGCGTTTAGCTCACCCTATAGTTTTGTTTTCCTTAACAGGACCGAATCTCTGAGAAGTTTGGAGAAACCCTTCGTTGTACTTTTGTTAAGACTCCTGCTATATTTTGACTAGGCCCTGGTTTGAGTTGTACTTTTGGAATTGAAATGTAAAAGTTTGGGCCCTGACGTGTATTTTTGAATTTAAGTCGTATTATGATTACCCGATGTACTGGTTACATGTTAAGTGGCTTGGTAAGTTCGAATGCTTCTGCATTGTTTGTATTCATGTTGCTCTCTTCGAAATGTTTAGTTCGGATTTAAATTGAATGGTATTGCTTGAGTCCTGCCGAGAGCTGGGTAGGCGTCCGCGGATACCCTTTGGTCCGCCTTAGGGAGATGTGGGACGTCACAGTTGGTATCAGAGCACTAGGTTAGAGGTCTATATGGGAGACATATTAGATACTCTACCTTTAAGACTCAATATGGGATGACTTAATCCTACCCTAAGTGATACTTGAGGCGAGCTAGCAACTAAGTTAGTCCTACCTCAAGTGACGATTGGGATGAACCAACGATTAAGTTAGGCATGCATTGCAGGATAATGGAACTGAGTAGTGATTTAAGTTTCTAACCTGAAAAGTACTATTATTATTTTGCAGGGATGGATGACGGAAATGGAGCCCCGGCAGCTAATGGGAATGGCCATGCGAATGATCATTACGAGCCTCTTAGGACTATCTTCTACCGAGCTCTAGCGGGAGGAGCTCGAGTACGCTACTCACCGTATGATAGATACCCTCGATGTTCGTGTAGGTTGATTTTCGCCTACCCGAACCATATAGTGCTTGCTTTGGACGACGAGCGTCGTCAGTTGGTGGATGCCAACCGCGATTTACAGGCTGAGGTAGACGAGTTTAGGCAGATGGTTGGTGCTCAGGGTGAGCGGATTGTCGAGCTCGAGGAGATGCTGGAGGGCGAGGTAGCCACATCTGCAGTGGTTAATGAGGAGCTTCGGGATACTAGGGCTCGACTCATTAGGTTAGGACGGGATGTCCGTAACCGGGCTTTCGAGATCCTGGCTGATGCTACTAGATTGGTTGAGGACGCTACTGAGGTGATTCCTGATGCTGAGGAGGAGGAGGTTCCTCCTGATAGCCCCGCTGTGGACTAGGATCTTAGTTGTTGACCCCTTTTGACTTTTGACTGGTACAGCTAGGACTAGTTAGGGTGACGCGAGTGCTGAGGCCATTGTATTTTGCATGCTTGTGTGGCCTACTTTTGGGCACTTGTTCTTACTTTAGTCTTCTGTGACTAAAAAGTATACTTTTGAGCACCTGTGTGCTATATTTTTGTGAATTGTCCCTAACTTGCTGATTGTATGAACTTGACATGCTTATGAATGTAAATTATTGTTAATTTCAATGCTTTCTTGGTTGGTTCTCATTTTGATATATTTCTTCTTTTCCGCTTAAATTAATCTATGTGACGGCCCCACCTCCCCCTAAGGCGAACCAGAGGGTTCGGCGGGCCGCCTGCCCAACTCTCGCCGGGACTCACTCACTACAAACCTCAAACAAAATGCAATATAAATCTCAAATATATATTAAATTCTCCAAGAATTACATATCAAAAGCGAAGCGGAAACTAATCACTTGGACTATCAACTAAAACCTCAAGAGAGCAAAGCAATACAAGTACAATCGCAGATTCAACTGAACAGGACTTCAACGGAACAAGAAATGATTCCAAATCCAACTGTACAAAATATAGGCCGTCTATTTACGTGAATAAGCACAACAAGCCTTCCTTCGCCACGAGCCCTGTGGAGGGGAATAAAATAGTTTTGGAGTGAGCTAGAAGCTCAGCGAGTAACCAGTAAAATCAGTAATCAAATCGGTTTCACAATAGTTAATTTCAATGATGTCATAAATCAAATGATAAGTTCAGAAACAATTACAACATTTACAATACATTAAAATGGAGTATCAATAATTCAAGGAACATTCACAATGGAAAGCGATAGTAACATTCATTAAAAGGATACGGGCTCACATGGAGCTATTCGTTTGTTCGTTCGTTCCCCTGACATTCCCCCTTATACCTCCAATTGTTTGAAAATACATTTTTTTTGTAAGTAGAATCTCTCGTTCATCCTTTTGTTCGTTCATTCCCTTTTCCGGACGTTGACCGGACTCCACCCATCCGACCATTGGCCGGACTCCACCCATCCGGATGTAGCCGGACTACAAGATAATACTCGAGTATACCAAATTCACCCAGGATCACCCTATCGCTCGACCGAGTCCGCTTCTGGCTCGAGTCGATCGGTAACAAAGGGCAGTGGCCAGTTCAGCCAAACGGCTTACATTCATGCGCAACTAGCATTTAATCATTAATCATTGAAAATTTCATATTTATTTTGGTCGAGTGCGATAAAGTACACACTCGCCTAGAAAACTCGTTTTAACAATCATTGAAAACACTTAACACATTAGCAATCAATAATAACAAGCCAATAAATCAAGGAATACAGCAACAAGGAACACTCATATGCAAGCACGCATGATATGCAAGAAAACAGTTCAAAAGTAACTTTGAAAACAGTTTAAAGGTAACTAATGCAAGAAAACGGTTCAAAAGTAACTGTGGAAACAGTTCAAAAGTAAATAATGCAGGAAACGGTTCATAAATAACTTTAGAAATAGTTTGAGGTCACTCACCTCCATGGCTCAGAAACCATCCATCATATATCATTGCCTTGCTCAAATCCAAGTCTTAAATCACAACCTCAATGCAAACAACCCTTCAAAGTTCGGACAGCACTTCCCCTGAATTTGCTAACTTTCCCAGCCATCATGACTTCATTATTTTTTCCTCAGCCAGTCCCAAAGGTACACACACAACAACAAGTTCATCCAATAGTCATTCAGCAAGCTCCAAGTAGTACTAGTACAAGTCAAGCTAGGGAAAAGTTCGGAAATGAAAGCTAAGCTCAAAACCAGAAAAATAGCTTTTGACATCCATTTGCGGTAATGGCACCAAAGGCACTATGATTTTCGGATGAAGGTACAAGACCCACCGTTTGGAAGCTAAGAGACAGGGATACAATATTATAGATGGTCACTCAACCCAGTTTCGAGTGTAACCAGGTCAAAAATGCAAGATACTACACCGGAATCACAAAAACAGATTAACCAAAACGCATTCTAGCGGAAACATCATAACTCAGGCTCTACAAGTCCAAATCCAGAAATTCCAAAACCAGCTGAAAGCTAAGAAACACGGATACAATTCATCAGAAGACCTCAACAACCAATTTGGAAGCATTCCTGACCAAAACAACCAATTACAGAAGCAATACCCAAATTCGGGTAAAACCAGGACAGCAATAGTAATTTCAATTTTTCTCATTATACACTGCTCCGATTGACCTGAAATTTTGTAGACACCTCTAAAATGTCATTCCCTACAATTTTCATGTTTTAAGCCAAGGCCAATTCGGCTTCTAACTAGGAGCTACAAATTCGGGCAGAATGTTATCATTAGAACCCTAACTTTCCAAAATTTCTTCCCAAACAGAAATTGTTTGCAATTAACCACTTTTTCCACCTCATAGAGTCCTTAAACATCATTTCCAATCATCATACATGACCACATAATCATATTCATATGAAAACAGAAAAATCCCTAAAATTTATAAAATTTCATCAATTCAACCAAAAATCACAATGTAATCCATAAAGTTGCATCTTATACCACCACCAATCATCAATTGAACATCATTAGAGGAAGGAGAGGGGTCCTTCACAACTCACCTTAGCAATACAAGAGATAGAGCAACTAGTCATCTTAGCTATCCAAACAACTCCACAAAACACCTCAAGATCACTTAGCAAAGAGATTTTATGGAATGATTTGGAGTTTTATTGGTTGGATTTGAAGATTCAGCAAGAAATAGAAGAAAGAAATTGATAGCTTTTCTTTCTTTTGCTCTCCAATAAATTCGGCCAAGAAGCTTGCAAAATGAAGAGATTTTTGGTTAATTTTAATTAAATGGTAAAATTATGAATAGTAGTCAAACTCAAGACTAAATCTTATGGTGACACTTGTCACCTTTTGGTTCAAAACTTATCTTTTTGTCTCTCCAATACAAATATCTTAACACCTTGTAAAATAATATCACTTAATACAAAATTCCAACAAGTTGTCAAAAATATAATGCATTTACCGCACTAGCGGGTCCCACGTCCAAAATACGCTCTTAATTTCTCAAAAATAACCGATACTAGAAAAATCATTTTAAAACTATCTTTGCTCATAAACATTATTTGGGAAATTTTTTTTCAATAAAGAAACTGTAGAAAAAGCGGGCGATTAAATAAAATAAACCCTAGAAATTTAGAAAATTTCCGGGTTCTCAAACTCATTTTTTTTTCGGGGCGTCACAAACTCCCCTCCTTAAAAGAATGTCATCCTCGACATTCCATCTTGTACCAATCAAGTCGAGATATCCCGCAAGAATCACTAATATTGCAAACCAAACCCACAGTCTGGCATCCTAAACTTCAAGCCTAGGATACACTACAGAGATCTGAAGTCTAAGCTCTGATACCAACTGTGACGGCCCCACCTCCCCCTAAGGCGAACCAGAGGGTTCGGCGGGCCGCCTGCCCAGCTCTCGCCGGGACTCACTCACTACAAACCTCAAACAAAATGCAATATAAATCTCAAATATACATTAAATTCTTCAAGAATTACATATCAAAAGCGAAGCGAAAACTAATCACTTGCACTATCAACTAAAACCTCAAGAGAGCAAAGCAATACAAGTACAATCGCAGATTCAACTGAACAGGACTTCAACGGAACAAGAAATGATTCCAAATCCAACTGTACAAAATATAGGCCGTCTATTCACGTGAATAAGCACAACAAGCCTTCCTTCGCCACGATCCCTGTGGAGGGGAATAAAATAGTTTTGGGGTGAGCTAGAATCTCAGCGAGTAACCAGAAAAATCAGTAATCAAATCGGTTTCACAATAGTTAATTTCAATGATGTCATAAATCAAATGATAAGTTCAGAAACAATTACAACATTTACAATACATTAAAATGGAGTATCAATAATTCAAGGAACATTTACAATGGAAAGCGATAGTAACATTCATTAAAAGGATACGGGCTCACATGGAGCTATTCGTTTGTTCGTTCGTTCCCCTGACATTCCCCCTTATACCTCCAATCGTTTGAAAATACATTTTTTTGTAAGTAGAATCTCTCGTTCATCCTTTTGTTCGTTCATTCCCTTTTCCGGACGTTGACCGGACTCCACCCATCCGACCATTGGCCGGACTCCACCCATCCGGACGTAGCCGGACTACAAGGTAATACTCGAGTATACCAAATTCACCCAGGGTCACCCTATCGCTCGACCGAGTCCGCTTCTGGCTCGAGTCGATCGGTAACAAAGGGCAGTGGCCAGTTCAGCCAAACGGCTTACATTCATGCGCAACTAGCATTTAATCATTAATCATTGAAAATTTCATATTTATTTTGGTCGAGTGCGATAAAGTACACACTCGCCTAGAAAACTCGTTTTAACAATCATTGAAAACACTTAACACATTAGCAATCAATAATAACAAGCCAATAAATCAAGGAATACAGCAACAAGGAACACTCATATGCAAGCACGCATGATATGCAAGAAAACAGTTCAAAAGTAACTTTGGAAACAGTTTAAAGGTAACTAATGCAAGAAAACGGTTCAAAAGTAACTGTGGAAACAGTTCAAAAGTAAATAATGCAGGAAACGGTTCATAAATAACTTTAGAAATAATTTGAGGTCACTCACCTCCATGGCTCAGAAACCATCCATCATATATCATTGCCTTGCTCAAATCCAAGTCTTAAATCACAACCTCAATGCAAACAACCCTTCAAAGTTCGGACAGCACTTCCCCTGAATTTGCTAACTTTCCCAGCCATCATGGCTTCATTATTTCCTCAACCAGTCCCAAAGGTACACACACAACAACAAGTTCATCCAATAGTCATTCAGCAAGCTCCAAGTGGTACTAGTACAAGTCAAGCTAGGGAAAAGTTCGGAAATGAAAGTTAAGCTCAAAACCAGAAAAATAGCTTTTGACATCCATTTGCGGTAATGGCACCAAAGACACTACGATTTTCCGATGAAGGTACAAGACCCACCGTTTCGAAGCTAAGAGACAGGGCTACAATATTATAGAAGGTCACTCAACCCAGTTTCGAGTGTAACCAGGTCAAAAATGCAAGATACTACACCGGAATCACAAAAACAGATTCACCAAAACGCATTCTAGCGGAAACATCATAACTCAGGCTCTACAAGTCCAAATCCAGAAATTCCAAAACCAGCTGAAAGCTAAGAAACGCGGATACAATTCATCAGAAGATCTCAACAACCAATTCGGAAGCATTCCTGACCAAAACAACCAATTACAGAAGCAATACCCGAATTCGGGTAAAACCAGGACAGCAATAGTAATTTCAACTTTTCTCATTGTACAATACTCCGATTGACCTGAAATTTGTAGGCACCTCTAAAATGTCATTCCCTACAACTTTCATGTTTTAAGCCAAGGCCAATTCGGCCTCTAACTAGGAGCTACAAATTCGGGCAGAATGTTATCATTAGAACCCTAACTTTCCAAAATTTCTTCCCAAACAGAAATTGTTTGCAATTAACCACTTTTTCCACCTCATAGAGTCCTTAAACATCATTTTCAATCATCATACATGACCACATAATCATATTCATATGAAAACAGAAAAATTCCCAAAATTTATAAAATTTCATCAATTCAACCAAAAATCACAATGTAATCCATAAAGTTGCATCTTATACCACCACCAATCATCAATTGAACATCATTAGAGGAAGGAGAGGGGTCCTTCACAACTCACCTTAGCAATACAAGAGATAGAGCAACTAGTCATCTTAGCTATCCAAACAACTCCACAAAACACCTCAAGATCACTTAGCAAAGAGATTTTATGGAATGATTTGGAGTTTTATTGGTTGGATTTGAAGATTGAGCAAGAAATAGAAGGAAGAAATTGATAGCTATTCTTTCTTTTGCTCTCCAATAAATTCGGCCAAGAAGCTTGCAAAATGAAGAGATTTTTGGTTAATTTTAATTAAATGGTAAAGTTATGAATAGTAGTCAAACTCAAGACTAAATCTTATGGTGACACTTGTCACCTTTTGGTTCAAAACTTATCTTTTTGTCTCTCCAATACAAATATCTTAACACCTTGTAAAATAATATCACTTAATACAAAATTCCAACAAGTTGTCAAAAATATAATGCATTTACCGCACTAGCGGGTCCCACGTCCAAAATACGCTCTTAATTTCTCAAAAATAACCGATACTAGAAAAATCATTTTAAAACTATCTTTGCTCATAAACATTATCTGGAAAATTTTTTTCCAATAAAGAAACTGTAGAAAAAGCGGGCGATTAAATAAAATAAACCCTAGAAATTTAGAAAATTTTCGGGTTCTCAAACTCATTTTTTTTTTCGGGGCGTCACAATCTAATTCTTGCACTAGGCACATTTAGGCTAATGGAAGGACTAAGGAGTGGGCGAGCGTCTAGACAGGCCCAACCTCAGGGGGATGACCAGGGATCGGCAACTGGACCGACCCAGGAACAGGAAAACATTGAGGGTAACCAAGTGGCTACTGCCATCAATAGGATGACTAATATCCTAGAACGTCTAGCGGAGAGACAGGGTCCTGGACCATTTAACCAACCTAGGGCCTAGGATAAAGGAGAGGATAGAGCCCTGGAAAGATTCTTAAAGTTTAACCCGCCTAAATTTATGGGTGAACCTGACCCCGAAGTAGCGGAGAATTGGTTAGAAAGGATGACCAATATATTCGCCACTCTAGACTACACTGAGGATAGGCGAGTGAACTTTGCTGCTTTCCAATTTGAGGGAGAGGTCCGTGCTTGGTGGGATTTGATAAAAGAAAAATGGGAAAGGGCTCGAACCCCTTGGACTTGGGAGAATTTCACAAGGGAGTTTAATGAAAAGTTTCTTCCGCCCTTAATCCAAGAGAAAAGGGAGGACGAATTTATTAAGTTGAAACAAGGAACCCTTACTGTAGCAGAGTATGAGGGGAAGTTCACTAAACTTTCCAAATACGCTCCTGAGTTAGTAGCCAATGAACGGAGGAGGATTAGAAGGTTCGTACAGGGACTTAATGTGGAACTTCAGGAAGGCCTGGCTGCAGCCCAAATCTCTACCTTTACTGAGGCTTTAGAGAAAGCGCAAAGGGTTGAGAATGCAAGATCTCAAGTGAGGGATTTCCACAACAGAAAAAGGAATTTTCCTAGTCGCACTTCTGGGCAGACCAGTAAGTTTGTACACCCTTCTAAAAAGGGAAGAGGGGAAGGAGGAACGAGAACTGCTGGAGTTTCTAGGGGAGCTCTATCTAGGGGAGGTCGTAGCGGGACGACTCAAGTTAGGGGGGCACCATCTGTTGGATCGACTGTGACCCCTCAAGTTACATGTGGGTATTGTGGTAAATCCAACCACTCTGAGAACGATTGCTGGAGAAAGTCGGGAAAATGCTTACTGTGTGGGAGCGTTGAGCATCAAGTCGCAAATTGTCCGAAATCGTCGAAGACAGGGGGAAGCTTGCAGAGGCCTGAAAAATCAACCTCTAAGCAGACCAGTGCCGGAGGAAGTCGACCGAAAGTACCGGCTAGGGTCTACGCATTGGACTATCCACAAGTTCCAGAGGCAACCGAGGTGGTTGAAGGTACAATTCCACTCTTTCACCGCCTAGCTAGGGTTTTAATTGATCCGGGTGCAACACACTCTTTTGTAAACCCTGATTTCATGAGTGGAATAGACTTGAAGCCAATTAAGTTACCATATGACTTGGAGGTTAAAACACCCACTGGGAGCAAGAGTCTAATTGCTAATCTGGTGTATAAGAATAGTGAAATCTGCGTGAAGGAAAGAAAATTGCTGGCCGATTTGATAGGCCTAGCGATTAAAGGATATGATGTGATCCTAGGGATGGATTGGTTAACCCGTTATAATGCCCAACTGAATTGTAGGACGAAAATTGTAGAATTGTGTATTCCAGGGGAGGCAACCCTGAAATTGGATGTGAGGGGTAAGTTAGCCTCGTCTGCACTTATTTCGGGAATTCGGGTTAGAAAATTGTTAAATAAGGGAGCTCAAGGATATTTGGCTTTTCTTATTAATACCCCTAGCGATAAGGTGAATCTGGAGGACACACCGGTAATAAAAGAATTTTTCGATGTTTTTCCTGAAGAATTGGAGTCCTTACCCCCAGAACGGGAAATAGCTTTTAAAATAGATATAACTCCGGGAACAGCACATATCTCAAGGACACCATATAGGATGGCTCCAGCTGAGTTGAAGGAGTTGAAGTTACAATTACAGGATTTGTTGGAACGGGGTTTTATACGAGAGAGTGATTTCCCGTGGGGAGCCCCAGTTTTGTTTGTAAAGAAGAAAGATGGGAGTTTGAGCTTATGTATAGATTATCGAGGTTTAAATGATGTTACGATTAAGAATAAATACCCGCTACCCCACATTGATGAACTGTTTGACCAATTGCAAGGGGCGGTAGTGTTTTCAAAGTTGGATCTAAGGCAAGGTTACTATCAATTGAGGATTTTGAAGAAGGACATACCTAAGACTGCTTTTAACTCGAGGTATGGGCACTTCGAGTTTGCAGTAATGCCTTTTGGGTTAACCAATGTACCTGCCGCTTTCATGGATTTAATGCATAGGGTTTTTAAGCCTTACTTGGATCAATTTGTGATGATCTTTATTGATGATATTTTGGTGTATTCTAAGAATATGAAGGATCATGAGAAACATTTGAGAATTGTTTTATAAATCTTGAGGGAACATCAGTTATATGCTAAGTTTAGCAAGTGTGAATTCTGGCTAAAAGAGGTGACTTTTTTAGGGCATATAATTTTTGAGAATGGGATTAAAGTGGATCCAGCCAAAGTTGAAGCTGTTTGGAAATGGAAACGACCGGAAAACCCAACGGAAGTTCGGAGTTTTATAGGATTGGCAGGGTATTACCGGAGATTCATCCAGGATTTTTCGAAAATTGCTGGGCCTATGACTGAGTTGACCAAGAAAAATGGAAAATTTATTTGGAGTCCTAAGTGTGAAGGAAGTTTTCAGGAGTTGAAAAAACGATTGACTAGAGCACCTGTTCTAACTCTACCTAATGGACAGGATAGTTTTGTGGTTTACACAGATGCTTCTAATGAAGGTTTGGGATGTGTTTTGATGCAAAATGATAAAGTGATAGCATATGCCTCTAGGAAATTGAAACCGCATGAAGGAAATCATCCGACCCATGATTTGGAATTAGCGGCTGTGGTTTTTGCTTTGAAGAAATGGAGACACTATTTGTACGGAGTAACATTTGAGGTTTTACAGATCACAAAAGCCTCAAGTACTTATTTTCTCAGAAGGAGCTGAATTTGAGACAACATAGATGGATGGAATTTCTGGAAGATTATGATTGTACGATTAAGTACCATCCAGGGAAGGCCAATGTAGTGGCCAATGCTTTGAGCCATCAGGTACAAATGGCTGGATTGATAGTTAAGGAATTTCAGTTGTTGGAGGAAGTTAGCTATTGGAATCCTCGATTAGAATCAAGGAAAGTAATTTTGGGGAGTATTATGATAACCTCCACTTTATTGGGACGCATTAAGGAATCTCAGGAAAAGGACCCTGAAGTGCAAAAGTTGGTGGAGAAAGTTAAGATGGGAGACCAGACAGATTTCACTTTGGGATCAGATGGAATATTGAGATTTCGAAATCGGGTGGTTGTGCCAAAGGATGAAGGGCTTAGAAAATAAATTTTAGAAGAGGCACACCGATCAAAGATTACAGTACATCCAGGAGGGAATAAAATGTACCAAGACTTGAAAAGTCTATATTGGTGGGAAAATATGAAGAAGGAAATTGCCCAATTTGTTCAGACATGCTTGGTTTGTCAACAGGTTAAAGCCGAGCATCAAAAACCCTCAAGACTTTTGCAACCTCTAGAAATACCTGAGTGGAAATGGTAGAATATTACCATGGATTTTGTATCAGGCTTACCAAGGACGCAGAGAGGCCATGATGCCATTTGGGTGATAGTGGATAGATTGACTAAATCGGCTCATTTTCTACCGATTAACATGAAATACCCGTTGGAAAAGCTGGCCAGGTTGTACTTGGATGAGATCATCAGACTACATGGTATACCTGTGAGTATTGTGTCAGATAGGGATCCAAGATTTGTTTCGAGGTTTTGGCAAAAGATGCAAGAAGTGTTGGGGACTAAGTTAAACTTTAGTACCACCTATCATCCTCAGACTGATGGGCAATCTGAAAGAACAATTCAGACCCTTGAGGACATGTTGAGGACTTGTGTACTGGATTTTGGAGAGAATTGGAGTAAGTTTTTGACCTTAGTGGAATTTACCTACAACAATAGTTTCCACTCTTCTATTCAAATGGCTCCATACGAAGCACCTTATGGTCGGAAGTGTAGATCCCCAATTTGTTGGGATGAAGTAGGTGAACGGAAAATTTTAGACCCGACTACTGTATCTTGGATTGAGGAGGCTAATGAAAAGGTAAAATTGGTACGGCAAAGGATTCAAACCGCTCAGAGTAGACAAAAAAGTTATGCCGACAATCGGAGAAAGGATTTTGGAGTTCACTATTGGAGATGTGGTATTTCTCAAGATTACGCCTTTAAAAGCAAGCTTGATGTCCGGAAAAGGGAAGAAACTACAACCAAGGTTTGTAGGGCCATATAAGATTATTCAACGAGTTGGGAATGTAACTTATAAGCTGGAATTACCACCGAGCTTATCTCGTATTCATAACGTGTTTCATGTGTCCATGCTTAAGAAATATCATCCAGACCCTCTCATGTTTTACAACTGAAGAATATTGAGATCGATGAAACCCTGACCTATGAGGAGAGACCGGTAAACTTCTGGATCGAAAGGTGAAGGAATTGAGGAACAAGCAGATACCACTAGTGAAAGTTCTGTGGAAGAACCATGGAGTAGAGGAGGCAACATGGGAAGTTGAAGAGACAATCAGAGAGAAGTATCCAGACTTGTTCGTCAACCAAGGTAAATTTCGAGGACGAAATTTTCTTAAGGGGGAGAGGATGTGAGGACTCGTAAAAACTATTATTTTATGCCTAATTTATGGCTTAATAAATTATTTAATTAGATTTTTGCCACGAGGAATATTTTCTAGTCTTATTAGACCTAAATACATGGTAATATAACTTCGTTATATTTTTAAAATGATTCGTTTCAAAAATTAATTTCCTGGAGCGCGTTTAATAAAAATAGTGAATAGTACTTGGAGATTTTATCCGCGTAGGAGCACAATAAGCTTGGAATATTGGAGACTTGTACTATGGTCCTAAAATAGGTAATCTTATGAATAAATACTCAAGTGATAGTTAGTAGTACAATCGTTATAAGAATTTCTCGGAAGTTTCGCGTTATAGCGTTAAAATTGACGGTATGCGTTTTCACACGCACGACTTTATTTGAGGGACTTTAGACCTTTATTTCGGGACAATTAAGAGTGAATAATACTTACATGAATATAAATGCATTGGAGGTTCAGTGCACTAGTGAACCAAACGCGCGAGAAAATCCAGCCTAAAACGTGCCAAACGAGCCCTAATAAGAGTTGACTTTGGAGTGAATGTGCACCACTCATTTAATCTTCTCTTGGAAGCTTAAAAGAAATCTGATCACTCTCTCTCTTCCTCCTAAGACAGCCGGCCAACATCTCTCTCTCTTAAGCTTCATTGCTCTTCATTTTTCTTCACCAAATCAACCCAAAACTTCAACCAATCTTCACCAAACTTGGAGATCATCTAGCAAACTACTTGGAGGTTGGATTTAGCTAACAAAAAGGGCTGCATTTCACGGTTTCTTGGAGCTCTTGAGGGCCGAAAATTTCTGGGTTAAGGCACTAAGGAGGTATAACTTCATCCTACACCTTAAACTTGGATTATGATGGTAGAAATGCATCTTTAAGCTATTGCATGTGTATGGATAGCTTGATATAGTTGGAAATTGTGAAAGTGGGCTCTTTGTATTCCCACACTTGGGTTGTTGTTGCTGATTAGAGGATTAATGTTGGATTTAATGGTAGTTAGTTGTAACGACCCCACCTCCCCCTAAGGCGTACCAGAGGGTTCGGCGGGCCGCCTGCCCAACTCTCGCCGGGACTCAGTCGTTCGCTACAGTCCTCAATTAAAAATTGAAATAAATCACAAGAATAAATAGGGCATTGATCCAAACTTAAAGCGGAACTTATATACAGTGCCAACCCAAAAGAGAATATAAACATCAAATATATAAGGGTTCTCAATCCTTCATACGTCCAGCCCGTGCCAAGCACTAGGCGAGAACCACTACAAAAGAAACAAAAGAAACAAAACTAGATTGGCTAGTCTATCTCAAGCTCACGTCATCGCTCGCCTTCCCCAGTAAGGAAAACAAAACTAAAGGAATGAGCTAAAAACCCAGTGAGGTTCCGAACACATAATCAGATAATCAATCCAATACATTAAACATGGAGTATCAATAATTCAAGAAACATTTACAATGGAAAGCGATAGTAACACATTCATTAAAAGGATACGGCTCACAGGGAGCAATTCATTATTTCGTTCATTCGTTCTCCTGACATTTCCCCTTATTCCTCCAATCATTTGAAAATGCATTTTTCGTTTATCAATAAACCCTCGTTCGTTCGTTCGTTCATTCGTTCATTCATTCACCCCCGTCCTGGCCGTTGGCCAGTCTCCACCAACCTACAGGGTAATACTCGAGTATACCAAACGTTCACCCAAGTCCCTAATCGCCCGACCGAGTCCGCTTCTGGCTCGAGACGACCGGTAACAAGGGGCAATGGCCAGTTCAGCCCAAAAGGCTTACATTCATGCGCAAGTAACATTTCAATCATTAAATCCTTGAAAATTGCACAGTTATTTAGGTCGAGTGCGATAAAGTACACACTCGCCTAGAAAGCTCGTTTTGGAAATCATTAAAAGCACTTAACACATTAGCAAATGATAACAACAAGCCATAGAATCAAATAAGGAACACTCACCTAGAAATGCAAAATATCGTGCAAAATATCCTTTCGGATATTACCCTTAATCACCAATGAAACCTAAGGTTGAACAAGAGAACATTATTATAGTTTATCGAGCAAAACATTTAAGGGAAACAAAGAAACCCGACTAATTAAGAGTAAAACGTGTAAAGATGACTTTCAAGTAAGAAGAGGGTTGTTTGAACCCAAGGATGAAAAATCATGTTTTAAAATGGAAAACCGGTCATGGTATTGGCCTAACAAAAGTATACAAGTTCAAATAGAAACCTAGCCCTCGGGCGAAAATTTGGGCAGCACGCCCTTTGTGTTTACCTAATTTTTCAGCCATTTTGGCTTCATTATTTTTCCTCAACCACAACCCAACATCACACATAAGCAATTCAAGTCAAGAGCCGTTCCATAGGCTCACAATATCATAAGAATAAGAAATACAGTAATAACAAGTGCAGAAATTCAATTTAGCAAAAGACAGATTTGACGTATGAAAGCGGAAATAACTTATCTGAGGCTACGCTTATCGGATTAATACGCAACCTATGCCGTTTCGAAGCTAAGACTCAGGGCTACAATGTTTATGAAGGTCACTTAGTCCAGTTTCTAATGTAACTTGGTTAAATTCTCGAATTACTAAACCAGAAACCAATTCATTGGCTGTTTAAACGCAGAACACTGTAATGGACATAACTCAGAGTACACAAGTCCGAATCAGGTGTTCTTAGAGGCATTTGAAAGCTAATTCAGAATGCTACAACTTTCATGTTTTGGCAAAACACTAAATCAGAATGGATCCTAGTCAAAAAACGGGATAAACTGGACTTAACTGATCACACGGACTGCTTAGGAAATACTTAAAACAGTAAGGGTATTTTGGACTTTTCACGTCCTACGTTGCTCCGATTGAGCTGCAAAATTTGTAGGCACCTATAAAATACCATTCTCTACAACTTTTCTTCTTTGACCTAAGGCCAAATCGACCTCTAACATACAGATATAAATTCGGACAGAAAGTTGGGGAAATTTTCCAGATTCTGGAATTTTGAGTTTCTAGTGCAACTTTCCTTAATTTCTTGGTCTAATCCCTACCGCAACACCTTATAACACTTCAATTGCAACATATAAGCATCATACAACAAATTGGGTAGAATTTCCCCAAACCCTAGTTCATGAAATAAAAAGGGGAAAACTACTAAAACATGATAATCATCCATGATTCCACCACAAAATCAAGTTGCTAAGCTTAATTTCACAAGATTGAAAGTAAAACTTGGAGAGATAAGCTCTCTTACCTTGACTAGAGGTCACTAAGAGTAGCCCAAGCTTTCTCCTTCAAAAACTCACCACAACTCACTAACTAGTCACTCAAGAACAAGTTTAATCGGTTTATTTTGTTTGATTTCTTCCTAAGTTGTTGGATTGAAGATGAAATGAAATGTTTTCCTTTGGTGTTTTCCCTCTTCTCTCTCTCAGCCAGCAGCAGCAGAAATAAGGGGTAAAATGCTGAATTTTGGTGCTTAAATGGATGATAATTGTCTTGGGTCAAGAAGCCTTAAGGTGGCGACAAGTGTCGCCACCACCACCTTTCTTTCTTTTCTCTTTCTCTTGTTATTTCCTAGCCTCACATTCGGTCAAGCTTGTTGCCAAGAGAGAAGATATTTTGCTCAAGTTCAATAAATTTGTTTGGTAAGGAAAAATGGTGGTCAAGCAGTGCGTTCAATCGGTAGTGCGCGGGACCCGCCGGTTCGCGCCGTTTTTCTTAAAAACTCACGTACTAGGGTTTTTACTTCCCATTCACTAACCTTATATCATTGCCACTAGTCACATATTATTTCTCACTTAAAAGTCACTTTTAATCCCCAAATTAATTCTTACTCTGTACCGAAAATTCATCCGGCTGAAAATCGCGAAAACCCTAATTTCGCTCCAAACTTGAAACCGAAGCGTAAAACCCTATTTTCTAGGTTTATCTACACTTAATGTGAAATATTTGGGTAGTGGCCTTTGATAAATACTAATTTTCAAATAAAAAGGTATTTTTGAGGAAAAATACAAGGAATTTGCGAGTCCTCCCATTAGTGGTTATAATGATGGATTTATGGATTATTATTGTTGGAAACTCAAGGTTGAGGTCTTGACAAGAAATTTCCGAAACTGCCCCTGTTTTGTTCGGCCATGATAAGGCCCATTTTTGGTGATTTATTGGTGTGAACCTGATGTTTATATGTTATATTATATGTGTAAAAATTTTCGTTGGAAAACATTAACGTTTGGATGGGCAAATGAATTTATTCGTGGACTAGGCAAGCTGGAAAGTTATTTTCGGGTACCCTGTCCAGCAGTAGCATTTTGACCATAACTCTGTCCTCGGGTGTCGAAATCAAGTGCCGTCGGTGGCGTTTGAAACTAGACATTCCTGGATTTAATTTGAGATAAAATGCACGTTCTGATTCTTTGTGAGTGAGCCGAACCAAACGTTTTAAGATAACTGTCTTTGTGGAGGCAGCAACTTGAGGCTCAATTTCGAGCTGGTTGCTTGCCGAATTTCAGAACATTTCCTTCTGTGAACTTTTAGTCCTATGAATTTATTTTCTAACGCCATAAACCATGCCTCATTCTGAGTTAAATTGATTTAGTTGTGACTAAAACAAGAGGACTACCCGATTTTGGAAAAACGTAGTATTTGGACTGATTTGGGGCAAAACTTGGGAATGATTTTATTACTTGAAGTTCTTGATGCTAAACCATTACCAAAGGTATCAAGGATGTATCTTAGACCTTTATTTCACCAATGAACCGTGGTTGGATAGCTTTCTTGGTTAAACGATTTGAAATTGGGATATGAAAGTCAAAAGGCAGATTGCCTTAGAATTTTTCCTGAACTTTGGTTGACTAATTATCTATCTTTCCGAAGGTATTTTTCCCTGAAATTTGATAGAGCGGTACCTTTCATATAGGAGTAAAATACTGCCAATTTTGGTACCAATCCAAGTTCGTTTCAATACCTAATTAAATTTCTAGTGTTGGAGGTTCAAATCTGGAAATTCTTCTCCAGTCTTGAATTTCCCCAACTTCGAGCTACCGTATCTCGGTACTCGAAACTCCGATTCTTGATCCACTTACTTTGTTGTAAACCTCACTTGCAACACTAATTGAGTTACAAATTTCAGAGGCCGGTTCGCAACGTGTGAATCGTGCCGAATTTTCAAAGTTAGCCGAAATCCAACTTAATTCTGCCTTGTGCGCCGAGTCTGTATCTTCAAGCTCATTTTTTAGTACTTTTCACTTAGATTCATGGAAAGGCGTCTTCTAAGAACTTTTAGCACTTTCCAAAAGGTTTCCAACGGTATAAAGTCTTCCAGTTTTGGGCTTATATCGAGAGAGATTCGAATTTTCAAAGATTTAGGATAAAACTGAAATTTCTCAATTTTCAAGGCAAAGGAGTTTTTCCAAAACTCTTAATTCTCTTAGTATTATTCAAACGTTTTGCCCTCGATTTTCATAATAAAAACTCAAATAATATTGTACATAATAAAAGGCAAGTTGAAACTCGATTTATGAGTAATTGAGGTTCATTTTGTGAAAAATCCCTTAGATTGTACTAGTGTACAATCTTCCTTGACAAGTGGATTATTTGTGTGATTATCCGCTATTAACTGCCAGGCGCACAAGGAGACCTTCAAGAGGATCTCACAGTGGACACTTGAACTCCCAGAAAATAATTCTTATTGAATTGCTCGGTGAGTGTCAAGTGTGTGAATCTTTAATACTTGCTTATTTGAGGTAATTGTTGGAAGTTTAAAAAAATAAGGGCGGGTACGTACTTTATCGCACTCGTTCTAATTTCAACTGAATGATTGAAATGTACTGAATGAATGAATGAAATGCAATGTTATGTTATGATTACATATGTCGTTGGAGTGAACCTGCTCGACTTTCAAATGAATGGGGGACGCCCAAACTCATAGGCCGACCTTGGACTCGAGCCGGCAATGGGCTTGGTCGGCGACTGGGGCGAGCCATGAGATATATATAAGCTCGACCTAATGAGAGGTATTGCTTGGCATACTCGTGGAGTATCGCCTTATAAATGACTTGTGGGCCCTTGTGGTGTACGGTGGACGGAGGGAAGTAAGTGGTGATCTACGGAAATGGAAATACCGACCCGGTTGACAGAAGGGTCAACGCGGGAAGGTATACGAATGACATCGGCAGAGCGAGTGGAACTTAGCTCCTGAGAGCTACTATATCCTTGAATTGTTTCTGATTACTTTTCCTTTTCGAATGATTGATTATTGTAAGGACATGGTTTTATTTATAAAATTTGGGATTGCTATTTGAACAAAGTGCTTGCATGTGTGTTCTTGGCCTCACGAGCGTTTAGCTCACCCTATAGTTTTGTTTTCCTTAACAGGACCGAATCTCGGAGAAGTTTGGAGAAACCCTTCGTTGTACTTTTGTTAAGACTCCTGCTATATTTTGACTAGGCCCTGGTTTGAGTTGTACTTTTGGAATTGAAATGTAAAAGTTTGGACCCTGACGTGTATTTTTGAATTTAAGTCGTATTATGATTACCCGATATACTGGTTACATGTTAAGTGACTTGGTAAGTTCGAATGCTTCCGCATTGTTTGTATTCATGTTGCTCTCTTCGAAATGTTTAGTTCGGATTTAAATTGAATGGTATTGCTTGAGTCCTGGCGAGAGTTGGGCAGGCGTCCGCGGATACCCTTTGGTCCGCCTTAGGGAGATGTAGGGCGTCACACAACGACCGTCGCAGCAGCCCTGGATTAGAGGTATGGTTTATTTTTTGTAATTTTAAAAAGTTTTATGTTCTTTGAGTCTTCTTACTATTTTTATGTATTTTCGTGCTTCATTTTTTCCTCTTTGTATTTCTTCTTGTTATATTTTTTTTAATTTTAAAAAATTTTATGTTCTTTGAGTTTTGTTACTATTTTTATGCATTTTTTTTATTAGTTTTTTTCCCCGTTGTATTTCTTCCTGTTAATAGTGAATAAACTGAAAGTTGATTTTTGAAAATTTGATATTACAGATTTAAAATGCTCGGTTTGCCTAGCGTTCAGGAGGCAGGGAAGCTTTGATTTTGATGCCCAGAGTTAGAAAGCCTAATTACACCTCTGTGTAAGGTCCAGCTCATAGTTATACATTTATTCATTTCTTGTTTCTTTCATACGAAAAGTTTGGGTCTGAATGAACATGCTGACCATCCATTTTCTTTTCTTTGACTAAAGTTCCTTCATAATACCTTTTAAGCTTTTTTTGCTTGTTTCATGTGCTATTTGGGTTATTTTTTAGTTCTAGGATTCCACCCTAAAAAAGGCAAAAAAAATAAAGAAATCCCCGTGACTTGGATTTCCTGCTGGAATACATATTTTGTCTTCCTACCTTAGATTGGCTCTGTATTCATGTTTTTCTCCTCCTCTCTTAAAACTTGTTTGATGCTAATAGCTGTGCAAGCAATTTTTTCATTGCTTTTAGGAAACTGGTTTGTGATTTCTTTGGTGGTTGTTTTTCCTTTAACAATTTTTTTTTGTGTTGCAGCTATTGCACAGTTTTCTTGTGTCATGTTTGATCATTTTTTTTAGCTGCTATCAGGCTTGTGATGCTTTTTCGTCAGTGCTGTTGGAAATTTTTTCCCTTCTGTTATGCCTTTTACTAATCAGTTTGTGGTTGCATTACTAATGTTGTTGTACTGTACAATTTGTAAGTTTTGCATTCAGATCATATTTAGAGTAATAAATTTTGCATTCAGATCATAAGTCTGTCGCGCCCCATTTTTTGATAAATAAAAATAATGGTTTGAGAAAGATGTTTTTGATTCAATTTTGATTGGAAAATGATTTTTGTGAGTTGAAAAAGATATGGGTCTAATATGGGACTTGAAAAAGTGACGATTGGACCCAAAAAATAGTTTTTAAAAGGGTTTTTGAATGAGAAATTGGAGTCGCCACTTGGTAATGATTAAGGTGTACCAAGTCACCTAAAAATAAATTTTTAAAGACAAAGTAGTAAAACCCTTTTAAAAACGACTCCTAGTCCACGTAAGCCAAAGAAAAAGGTTCGGGAGTCATGTTTGACAAAGGGGAAGGCAAGGATAGAATCCAAGGCACCCCTTTGACCTAGCCAAGGCTAGTTGCGCGACTTAACCTTACCTTTCCTAATTTTCTACCCAATGTATGTTCGCACGTTGGATATGACTATATGAATGCAAAACGGAAAGGAAAATGCAATCCTAAATTCTATGATGTCTCTTGTGAGGCTTTTGGTCCCAAATCACATGAATTGTGGCAGCCAACAAAGGAAAACCTCATAGAGGTCGATTAATGCAAATGAGAGTTCAAATTCAAGTGTGCAAGTGTGAAAGTGTATGAAAGATGCAAAAAATGTAAGTGCAAGTGTGCGAATGTATAAAAAAGGTGCATGTGTGAAATTGTATAAAATTCAAGTGTTTTTTGTGTGCAAGTGTGTGAAAATAGAATAATAGATATATAAAGTAAAGTGGAATTCCATTTATGAGGTGAAAATGAACGCGTGATAGGAAAAATATAGTGAGAAAGTATGGTTTTGAGAAATGTGAAAAAATGTGGTTAAAAGAGTATGTAGATGATAAAAATGAAAGTATGACCCTAGAGGAATGCAACAAGTCGGGTACGGGGGGTTGACTCCTAACTTTTCGACTTCTATTTTCCCTTTGATTAGAAGGCGAAACTAGCGTGCTAAGGCTATCGAGTAGCCACACTCGCTCGTTTCCCTTATCAAGAGGGGATTTTCACGCAAATGAACCCTAACTAGCATGAGATGCAAGTCCTAAAGTGAAGGGGAAGGGGTTTGAGGAACATACCAAATGATAAACTAAGGAAAAATGCGTGATATGTGGTGATCATGCACTTCATGAAAAAGGAAAAAAAAAAAAAACCTATTGGGTCTAGCATTGGACTAGCCCCTCCTATGAATTCCGACTAGCGTTGGACTAGTAGAAACGATAAAAGAAGCCACAACTAGCGTTGGACTAGTGTGGTGACGTACATTCATCCATTCCATTCATCCACACTATAAAAAGCGAGTAGACATGCGAATCACTTATAAACACGTAGCACATAACACTTAGCATGCTTGACTAGATGCAAAATCCTAATAAAGCATTAAACACATAGCAACAAAAGCAAACATCTAAACTAATGAACCTATTTACATTTGCTAACTAAAACAAAAGGGGAAGGGGAAAATGGACCAAATTGCTCACCAAGCCCTATCTATTACAAGCCAAGAGGTGTACACATACCCCATAATGAATAACTTAAACAAAAATAAAAGTAAATGAAATAAATGCAAGGAATTAAGAAAGCAAAGTAGACATGCATATTCATGTAACACGTAGGAGCACGTAGGAGAGAGGTAAAAAGGATAAAAGAAAGTTATACCTTCCCCCGCTTGTGAAGCTAGTAAATGGAAAAGGTTCTAATTTGGGCTAAAACCATTAAACAGAGGATTAATGCACCAATTTAATAGTAAATCAAACAACACAAATTCTTCGAAAACAAAACTTAAGGAACCACTAGTGGCTATAAAATTTAACCATTAAGTTCTTCAAATAATCAAACAAGTCCATACTCATCAAATGGAATTCCAATTTGAACATTAAAGAAAATTTGAAGGACCAAATTGATTAATCTTTTCAATTTCTTGGGCCATAGTGCAACAAAAAGAACTTGAGGGGGTTAAAAGGCAATTTTTGAAAAGACTTCCATGCATGCATACGAGACAATTCAGCTTCTGCAACAACAAGAAGATTTCGGCAGCTAAGCTAGCTCATCCGCAGCTTCATCCATGAAACTTTGGCTAACCAAACGTTAAACTAACTCTAATTAAAGCATGCTTAAACATCACCTAATCAAAGTAGCTCTTAAAAGAATTTCTTGCAAACTTATGTAACAAAGAGCTCCTGCCAAAAATAAAAGTTGCTGCACTCCTGTTTGCAAACCAACTCAAAGATTACTGCAATTTCATCTTCGACCAGATTTAGGCAAAGAACTAACGCAACCTTTGGACACATTCTATCAAACAATACCCAAACTTTGAGTCAAGCAACACAACACACAACTTGATCTCCCTAAGTTGCTGTTACTGAAAAAAAAGAAACCTGCTATGTTTTTCAATCTTGCGGCCATTTTTATTTCATGCAAATGGATATCGAACTCAACACCAATTTTTCACAGCCCTCCAACCAAACCCCCAAGAAAACTAATTTAGCATCATGACACACAAGTTTAACATTCAAAACAATCCAACCATAGAAGAACAATCATGCCAATGCTGAAAAATCCTATATGAAAGGTTCGGCACTTTAAAACCAGCTTTTCAAACATAAACACATCCACATACAATTATCATACAATCCTCCCATTTTGTAACATGACACCCGTAGACTCAAACACCAAGATGGTCGAACAACAACTAAGCAAAATCTGAACAACTTTAGTACTAAGACATTTCTGCCACAAAAAGAAACTCTCGACAGACAATTAGAGCATGAGGAATTCCAGCAACCTGGTACGGCTAACAAAACTTTAACAAGGAGAGAGATTTAAAATCCAAGCTCATACTAGACCTTAAGAATACACAGCCAAGATACTATGTAAGAGAGAGACAGAGCAAGAGGAAAGAAAAATGGTTTCAGCCCATTTGTGGTCACATCACTCAAACAACATCATCCATTTCCCGAAGATTCAAACATGTCATTAATCAAGGAAGATGCAGAAAAGGAAGAAACTTGCGACAGATTGAAATTAGATTCATTGAAAGTTACTGCCTTTCTAGCCAAATCATCTAATCATTGAACATCCAATTGCCATAAAGCTTTCAAATGCTCACAAATTTCTCGAAAGTATCAGGAACCATAGACAAATAAACTAACAGATGCATGTACAAGGAAAGAAACAAGAAGCAGCCGCGATGCACTCAAACTTTCACAGGATTATGCTGAAATGATAAGAAACAGAACGGGTTTACCTCACACGTTGCTTCTGAAAAATGAAAACCCAAGAATTGCTTGATGCAGGAACTCTTTCGTTGATGAAGTCGCCCCTCCTTTCTTAGTTTCCTCTTGCTTGGTTTCTTCTCCTCAGATCATAGCCTTCCAGATTCTCCTCCAGATGTCAACCAGCTTTGCTTTCATCGGTCGTTCTTTCCTCCTCTCGAGCTCTCTCTCTTTCTCTCCTGCTTTCTGTTAGCTGTCCACTCAAAACCTCTCTCCGTAGCTTTCTTCTTTTCCTACGCCATCAACCAGAATCTCTCTCTCGCTCCCCCCTTAATCTCTCCCTCTCTCTCTTTTTTCTATTTTTTTTTCCCTAGATTTTCAGCCGTTCCTTTCTCTCTAAAACCCTGTCGGCTGCTGCTCTCTCTGTTGCCTTTTATATGGAACTCCTAGGTTCCTAAACCCTCATACGAAGGGTGCTGATGAGGGGTTTGTCCTTGCCTTCCATCCAGCCCTTCGATGGTGCTGCTGAAATTATGCTTGGCACGCTGCAAAAAATTGCAGCGTGCATGATGCGGTTTTTTTTTTTTTTTAAACTAATTAATTAATTAAACAACAAAAATGATAATAATAAAACAATAATAATTAATGATGAAAACAACTTAATTAACATTAGATAAAAATAAACTAAAAACAACAAAAAATGCAAATTTCCATTTTTTCATTTTTCTCATTTTTCACCTTTTTTTTTTAAAAAAAATAACTTAATAAAATAAAATGCCAAAAAGCTGAATTTAAAAGAAATAAACATATTTTTGTGAACAAATTTTCCTTTTCTCTTTTTTCTCATTTTTCCAATCCAACTAAAGCCTAT
The DNA here is from genome assembly GCF_036785885.1 of Coffea arabica. Lineage (NCBI taxonomy): Eukaryota > Viridiplantae > Streptophyta > Magnoliopsida > Gentianales > Rubiaceae > Coffea > Coffea arabica. The sequence goes on from NC_092316.1 coordinate 22,586,108, forward strand.
TTTTTTTGAATTTTTCTTCTTTTTCCTCTTTTTCTTTAATTTTCTCTTTTCTCCTTTTTTTATAATTTTTCATTTTCATTTTTCCTTCGAGAAAGCATTGAATAAAAACAAAAAGACTAAAACATATTTTTGATGTTTTCCTTTCTTTTTTTTTTTTCTAAAAAACTCTATGCTAATCTTAAACTAAAGCTAAAACTAAAAACTAAAACTAAAAGTAAATAAGAATAAATAGCAAATGAAATAGGTCAACTTAAAGGGCGAAAATGAATAAAATTAAAATATCATAACAACTAATAGTGCAAAACACACAATGACGAACTAAAATGCAAGCAATCTAAAAATGAAAATCATGAAATAGATGATACATACAATTATTCAAAATTTGGTGTCTACAGTTTGCCCCTCTTTGTCTGAGTTTTGAAAAAACTTGAGACAAAGAAGTAGACACCAAATACTTACCTGTGTTATTGGGCTGCAAAAGATTCCAACGAACAGGAATTATAACACGGGACTGACCCGAACATGAAAAATAAAACGGGACTGACCCGAACCAGAATTGAAAACGGGACTGACCCGAACAGAAATTTAAACGGGACTGACCCGAACAGAATTTAAACGGGACTGACCCGAACAGAATTTAAATGGGACTGACCCGAACAGGAATTTAAACGGGACTGACCCGAACAGGAACTTAAACGGGACTGACCCGAACAGAATTTAAACGGGACTGACCCGAACAGGAACTTAAACGGGACTGACCCGAACAGAAATTAAACGGGACTGACCCGAACAGAATTTAAACGGGACTGACCCGAACAGAATTTAAACGGGACTGACCCGAACAGGAATTTAAACGGGACTGACCCGAACAAGAATTTAAACAGGACTGACCCGAACAGAAATTAAACGGGACTGACCCGAACAGAATTTAAACGGGACTGACCCGAACAGGAATTTAAACGGGACTGGCCCGAACAGAATTTAAACGGGACTGACCCGAACAGAATTTAAAAAAGGACTTCACTGGGAAAGTTTAAACAATGAATTGAGTTTTTTTTTTTTTACCTGAGAATAGTTCAACTTTTACACCAAGAAGGAAATTTGGATCTTTGTGATTGAAGCGAGAGCTGATGTTGTTTCTTGTGATCGAATTTTGCAAATAACATCGATCCTTGCTTACTGGGAAGCTTTGTCTGTCATTGATTTAGGCGCCAAAGAGAGAGCGGCTGCTTTTGTTTGTAAATGCAACATTCCTGCAAGAAAAGAGGAAATAATGGACTTGCCACCATTATTTGATCCGGTTTGCCTTGAGAATCGTGTAAACATGAGTCTTGTGATGCTTTTACTTCTGCTTTGCGACGTTTGCCTTAGTCGAACTTGAAACCTTTCAAATTCTGAGACTGATAAAATACGGATTTACCACGTCACCCAATCCAGGTGGTAGCTTTGTTGCATGTTACTCACTGTAGCTGATGATTGAATCCCTTATCTTTGCCCAAACCTTAGGGTTTATCATTCATTTGAATTCAATGGTGAAAGAATGATGCGTGAAAATTTATCACATAACAATCAATGTATATGCAAGATTATTTCCTATGTCAGGCAAAGATGAACATGCAAAAAAATGTAAACAATCATAAACAGTTATACACAAATAATTGAGAACAACTAAGAGATTCATAAAGATACATTTTGCAAAAGAATATTTGTGAAGAACAATACAAGTTTAGCCAACGAATATCATATTCAAAACTTTGGATATTTTCTCTTCGGAATCCGATACTGGCAGAAGTATCACAATTATGAGGAAAACCCTAATGAACCAGGTCACCAGCTGTTCCTTCTTGAGCTCGACTGTTAAGAAAACCTACCTTGGCGCCCTTTCGGGTTTTCACCAAGGTTGCCCCCACCCTTTTTTATTTTTGTTTTTGTTTGTTTTTCTTTTCTCTTTTCTCTTTTCTCTTTTTTTCGTTTTTTTTTTTTTCGAGGCGCCCTTTCGGGTTTTCACCTAAAGAAGGATGAAATATCTCGACCATGATCGACTCAGAAACATGAATTAAAGATTTCTGGCATCAGTAAAATGTACTTCCCTTATAAGATTAGGCGAAGACATTACGGACATCACCTGCCAGTTGATTAACAAATTTTCTAATAGAAATGCAGCAAGTGACGAAAGCCAGGACTTTGGGCTTTTATAATGAGGTCAGGTGGGGTGTTTTTCAAGAAAAGTTGAGGCTTGAAAGCAAATTTTGATATAAGATGTGAAATAACTTGAGATTGCACTTTTTTGAAAACAACTCCAAAACTGAGGAAAATTTGCCCCAGTTTGATCGAATTTTCTCTCTTTGCATTTTTTCATCACTTTTGCATTTTTCTTTGAAAACTAAATTTGCCCCAGTGTAGGGTTTTCTCTTCCCCCTTTTTTTTTCGAAATAAATTTGCTCCAGTGTGGGGTTTGCCATTCTCAAGGGTTATCAAACGAAATTTGTCAATTCTGATGGCTCAAAGGGGACAAGTAGAGATAAAATGTTTTTAGTGTAAAAGAAGATGGCCTGACTTGCATTTCGCCATTTGCATGAATTTCTTAAAGAAAATTTGCATGATCAAATGAAAAACTTTTTGCACATATCTGAGTTGATGGGTTGAGGGAATGCCCGTCCATCCATTTCCGCCAAGATGAGCGCTCCGCCAGGTAATACCTTTTGGACAATGAACGGCCCTTGCCAATTTGGAGCAAATTTGCCTTTAGCTTCATCTTGCATTGACAGAATCCGCTTCAGTACCTTATCACCTTCTTCAAATGTCCGCTGATGGACCTTTTTGTTATAAGCCCGGGCCACACGTTTCTGATAGCACTGACCATGACAGATGGCGTTGAATCGCTTTTCATCTATCAAAGTCAATTGCTCATGGCGCTGCTTGATCCAATCGGCCTCCTCCAATTTAGCTTCCATAAGGATTCGTAGCGACGGAATTTCAACCTCAGCTGGTAATACGGCTTCCATCCCATACATAAGTGAATATGGCGTTGCCCCAGTCGATGTCCGAATAGAAGTCCGGTACGCCATCAATGCATAAGGCAACTTTTCATGCCAATCGCGATGCTTTTCTATCATTTTGCGAATAATTTTCTTCAAATTCTTATTTGCGGCTTCTACAGCTCCATTCATCTGAGGCCTATAAATGGCAGAATTGCGGTGTTTGATTTTGAACTGCTCACATAATCCATCTACCATGTCATTGTTTAGATTCTTGGCATTGTCCGTGATAAGTGTTTCGGGTACTCCAAATCGACAGATGATGTGATCTCTCAAGAAATTGGCTACTACCTTCTTCGTGACATGTTTGAATGACTCCGCTTCAACCCATTTGGTAAAGTACTCGATCGCCACCAATATAAATCGATGTCCATTTGAAGCAGGAGGATCGATTGTACCAATCACGTCCATACCCCACATTGAACAGGGCCACGGGGCGGTCATGCTATGCAACTCAGTGGGTGGAGCGCGTATAATGTCACCGTGCATTTGGCATTTTATACATCTCCGGACAAAGTCTATACAATCATGCTCCATAGTAAGCCAGAAGTATCCGGTTCTCATGATTTTCTTCGCTAGCAAATGGCCATTCATGTGAGGTCCACAAACGCCACTATGCACTTCTTTCATCATGTATTGAGCTTCGCCTTCATCAATGCACCTTAAAAGGTTCAAATCTGAGGTTCTTTTGTACAACACTTCTCCATTCAAGAAAAATTTTGAAGCCATTCTACGCAGAAAACTCTTGTCTTTTATACCAGCATGCTGAGGGTAGGACCCAGTTTTGAGAAACTCTTTAAGATCATTAAACCAAGGAGTAGTATCCGAGGACTCGTCTGCAGCCCAGCAGTGGGCTGGCTTGTTTTGAAGTTGAATTTGGATTGGTTCGATCTTCAATTCATCTGGATATTGGATCATAGAAGCCAAGGTGGCTAAAGCATCGGCGAATGCGTTCTTGGCTCTCGGGAGATGTCTAAACTCCAAATTTTGAAACTGCTTGGCCAAAGTGAGCAGACTACAATGGTAGGGTAGAATTTTCGAATCTTTGGTTATCCATTGCTTCAAAGTTTGGTGCACGAGCAAATCTGAATCACTAAAAGCTATCAACTCCTTGATTTCCATTTCCAACGCCATTTTGAGACCAAAAATGCAGGCTTCATATTCAGCCATGTTATTCGTGCAAGCGAATTGCAATTTGGCAGCGGCAGGGTAGTGCTTCCCTTCGGGTGACACCAAAACAGCTCCAATTCCAGCTCCGAGAGAATTCGAAGCTCCATCGAAGAAAAGCCTCCATTCAGGACTTTGTTCACTCATATCATCTGCAGCGCCTACAAATAGGACCCTCTCGTCAGGGAAATAAGTACGGAGTGGTTGATAATCATCATCCCTTGGATTTTCCGCCAAATGATCAGCTATAGCTTGCCCCTTGACAGCTTTCTGTGAAGTGAAAACAATATCAAATTCTGAGAGAATTATCTGCCATTTCGCCAGACGCCCAGTCAACATCGGCTTCTCCAAAAGATACTTCAAAGGATCAGATCGGGAAATAAGATAAGTGGTATGGCTCAACAGGTAGTGTCTCAACTTTTGGGCTGCCCAGGCCAATGCACAGCAGCTTTTCTCAATGAATGAATAATTAGCCTCGTACTGCGTGAACTTTTTACTTAGATAATAGATGGCTTGCTCCTTCCTTCCAGAGTCATCGTGCTGACCTAGAACACACCCTACTGCTCCATCGAGTACAGATAAATACATAATCAAAGGTCGGCCCGGTTTGGGTGGCACTAAGACTGGTGGATGCAACAAATAATCTTTAATCTTGTCAAAAGCCTGTTGGCACTCCTCATTCCAATACAACGGCACGTTCTTTCTCAATAATTTGAACAACGGCTCGCATGTGGCAGTTAGTTGGCCAATGAACCTCCCGATAAAATTGATCTTCCCTAAAAAGCTTTTCACGTCCTTCTGAGTTTTTGGCACTGGCATGTCTCGAATTGCTTTGATTTTCGCCGGATCTATTTCTATGCCCTTCTTGCTAACAATGAATCCCAACAGCTTACCCGCAGGTGCTCCGAAGGCGCATTTTGCAGGATTTAGCTTCAAATTGTACTTCCGTAACCTCTCGAATAATTTCTTCAGATCAACCAAGTGGTCCTCTGCCCTTTTAGACTTGATTATAATATCATCCACGTAGACCTCCATCTCCCGGTGGATCATATCATGAAATAGGGTTGTCATGGTCCTCTGATATGTTGCCCCTGCATTCTTTAAACCGAAAGGCATGACTCGGTAGCAAAAGGTACCCCAAGGGGTAATGAAAGCAGTCTTCTCCCTATCCTCCTCTGCCATCAAAATTTGGTGGTAGCCAGCAAAACAATCGCAAAAGGTTTCAATCTCATGTCCGGCCGTATTGTCTAAGAGAATGTGAATATTTGGTAGAGGGAAATCATCTTTAGGACTGGCTTTATTGAGGTCTCTATAATCAACACAAACTCGCACCTCTCCACTCTTTTTTGGAACAGGGACTGGATTTGAAAGCCAAATTGGGTAATGGGAAACAATGATAATGTTGGTTTTGAGTTATTTTTCAATTTGCTCTTTTATTTTGAGGCTTATATCTGGTTTGAATTTTCTGGGTTTTTGTTTTACGGGTGGAAAAGAAGGGTCTGTGGGTAACCTATGCACTACCACGTCAGTTGAAATGCCAGTCATATCATCATAGGACCATGCAAAGACATCTTGAAACATAGTCAAAAATTCAAGCATCTCCTTTTTCTGCCTTTCATTCAAGTGAATACTGATCTGCACCTCCTTAACTTCATCCTCAGTGCCAATGTTAACCTTTTCTGTCTCTTCCAGGTTCGGTTTTGGTTTTTCCTCATATTGTTCAAGGTCCTTTGCAAAAGAATCGAATACCTCCTCATTATCACTCTCGCTTTGGAGTTCGGATTCACAGACCTCCAAGTCGTGAGTGATATAGAGATTGCCATTATCGTATTCCAGAACTGTGATATCCAAAGGGTCAAATAATTTTATTTTTGGCCATCTGAAAGAATTAACGAATGTGGGACAATAAGCAAATAAGCATACAACAAACAAATGAACAAACAATATGAATATAAACAAGCGAATAAATAACACAACATGCCAAGAACAACTTGTGCATTTTCATAAAACCTTTGATTGAAAGCAAAACAAAAGAAAGCAAGCGGAAACAATATCTATATGTGCAAATTTTAGTCAAAAGTAAAGATGCTTTCATTAACTATTTACAGATGCAAAAGTATTTTTTCCATGAATATGAATGATAAACCCCTTTCATTTTACCGAAACTCCTTCCGAACGGGCAGGGACTCGGCTGTCCAATTGGGAATTGATCCTTCGGGGATATCAGGAAATTCAGCTTCGCCTGGAACACTATCTTCAAATGTTGCCCCTACGAACAATTGGGCCAAACTAGCTTCAATTTCTTCAACTGGATTAACCTCTGATGTGATAACCTCTGTTGGTCGTGGAAAAGTATACCGCAGTGGTGGAATATCAAAAACCCTTTGCCTGCCCTCTTTCTCTGCTCTTTTGCGCTCCTTCATCTCTTTGATGTCCTTGGCGGTTGGTTGGAAACCCAAACCGAATGTATCCCTTTTTTCCATAATCTCCACTGGCTTCAGGATCCCTTGCAGTTCACGCCCCAATCCTCTGTCTAATTTGTATCCTCCACGAATCATTTCCTTAGCCATCATTACACTTGCTTTTGAGAGAGCTTGTTCCTCCGTTGTGATCCAACTTACGGAGACTATATCGGATGTGCTATGAGGGGACATGGTGGCACTTCGACTTCCCTCCTCTTTAGATCCAGAATCGGTGATTACCAGGCAGTCCTCTTCGGCAAAGATAGTGATTAGCTTGTCATTTACTACGAATTTCAGCAATTGATGCAACGAAGATGGCACAGCCCCAGACTTGTGAATCCATGGCCTTCCAAGTAAAATATTGTAAATGCTCGGGAAGTGCATTACTTGGCAAGTTATTTGAAATTGGGCGGGCCCCATCTCGATTACTAAATCTGCCTCTCCTATCGGCTCCCTTTGAGCTCCATCAAACCCTCGAACGATAGTCCCTGAAGGCCTCAGCTTAATGTCTTGCAATCCTAGCTTCTCCAAGGTACTCCAAGGACAGATATTAAGCGCGGACCCGTTGTCAATTAGCACCTTCGGCAGCATTTTCCCGTTGCACCTCACTGTTATGTACAACGCCCTATTATGTCCAATGCCCTCTGTCGGCAATTCATCGTCAGAAAAAGCAATTTGTTTGTTGAATAATACGCTCCCAACCACGTTTGAAAAATTATCAACAGAGATGTCCCTCGGAATTTGAGCTTTAGTTAATACGTCGATCAATACATCCCTATGCATGTCTGAAGAGAAAAGTAAATCCAACATGGTTATCTGGGCAGGTGACTTGCTTAGCTTTTCGATTATGTTGTATTCACTTCTCTGGAGTCGTTTAAGGAAATCCACGGCTTCTTTCTCGGTGATTGCTGGCTTAATGGGCGGCTCGGAATTAGCTTGAATCGGAATAGTAGTTTCAAATGGACTTACAGTCTTCCCCGATCTGGTAACCACTGACACCTCTTTCTTTGCAGTTGAATTTTCCCCGATCTGTATGGTAGGTTCATCGTAATTCCACGGTACTTGTTGCAGACTCAAAACGGGCTCCTGCTCAGGGAATTCGATGAATACCGGCTTCAAAGCTTCACTTTCTGCTGGCGTAAGATCCAAGACAAAAGGTTTGTTATCTTCTCCGAATGGTAATTCTATGACGAATGGTTGGTCTGTGACCCCAAATACTTCAGCTTCCCTCGCCAATTTTTTGACTTGTTCTTCGTACTCCGCATCGTCCAGAATGACCCCAACGTGCTCTGGCAAGGGGTTTTGATTTACGTTCGGCCCTTGTGCCTCCCTTTTTCGGATTACAATCTCCCCGGCTTCAACCATATCTTGGATTTTATGTTTAAGCGCCTTGCAATCAAAGGTGGCATGTCCGGGGGCCCCAGAATGATAAGCACAGACAGCTTGTGGATTATACCACGCGGGCATGCCATATGGGTAGGTAGGAGGGGGCACCGTACCAATTTTCCCGGCGGCCTTCAATTGTTCATACAATTGATCCAGAGGCCTGCCTAGGTTGGTAAATGTACGGCTAGGGGGTCGGTTGTAAGGTTCAGGAGGTGGAGGATGATTGTAAACAGGTCTATTTGGTGGAGGAAATCTTGGATTATATGGAAGGCGAGGTCGGTTTTGGGGTGGATTTGGTTGGGAAATTTGAAAAGGGGCTGAAGGTGGGTTAGGATAGCTTGGGCGAGGTCGAGGGTGGTGGATGTTGGTGGTATATACGGGATGTGGGTTTGAGTAGTAAGGGTAATGGGGTTGGTAGATTGGGCTGTGTTGGTATCGGGGTCTAGGCGAAGGGTTTTGGTTCCAAATAAATGTTGCGTCCCCCTCTTTCTTTTTGAACGGCGGCTTTTTCACATTGCTTCCTTGACCTTGTAAAGCATCCAACTGAGATTTCAGGGCAGAGACATTGACAATCTTCCCGGCTCTCACAAAGTCGTCAAACTCTTCCAATTTATTCACAATTGCAGCAAAAGAACAACCAGTCATACGGAAAATTTCTTCGAAATATGGAGGATCATGCGCCTTTATGAATGTGCGAATAATTTCATCCTCAGTCATCGGTGGCTCCACCTTCGCAGCTATCTTTCTCCATCTCTTGGCATATGTCTTATGATCTTCAGATGGTCGCCTTTTCGTTCCTTCCAGAGTAGTCCGGGTTGGCGCTAGCTCACAGTTATACTCATATTGTCTAATGAAGGCATTGGACAGATCGAGCCAGGTCTTCACTTCCTCCGGCTTTAGGTTGGAATACCAGTCAAGCGCATCCCCTTCTAAGCTTTCTGGAAATAATCTCAACGGCAAATTCTCGTCATCCACTGGCTTGCCCAACTTGTTAGCAAACAAGCGCAGGTGCGTTTTAGGGTTGCTTGTTCCATCATATTTGTTGAATTTAGGGGTCTTGAACCCCACCGGCAATTGCACGTTCGGAAACAGGCACAAATCATCATAATCCAACACCCCTTGTTTGCTTAAACCTTGGCTTTTCCGGATGAATTCATCAAAACGATCCAAGCGTTTAAGTAGCTTCATATCAATCTGGGCAGACGACTCTCCCATTTCTGGCTTATTTTGAAAAGTGTGCTCCGGCACCACGGGCTCCGCGGTAGTCTGGTAAAAAGTTTGTGGATTCGGGTGCATGTTTGGGTCGATTTGAGGCTGAAACCCTTGCCCATAAGGAGGATAGAACGGAGGATTTTGAGTATAAGCATATTGCGGGTTGACAATTCCCTCAAACGTGGTTTGCATTGAAGGAATAACAAATGGTAACGTGGTCTGGCTGGGAGGAATAACAAATGGTTCAGATTGTGGTTGTGTGGCGGGCACAGGCTCAGGTTGCACTCCGCTACTAACGAGTTCGTCGATTAACCTCTTTTGAGCGGCCATTTCGGATGCCATTTCCCCAAATTTTGCGAGTAATTCAGTCAACTGAACCCCAGGACTTGCGGCTTCCGGCTGTGTAGTTGCAACGGCCTTATCGGACGATTCTGGTTGAGTACTCATGTCTACACGATTCCTTTGGGCTCTACTTCGGGATCGCGTAATAATGGGGCTTTTCCGAAAAGCTATTTTGAAAATTTACCTGAGAATGCAAAAAACTGCTTTAGATAAACCAATCGTTACTGAATTTCTGCAATTTATTCAAAAGAGAAAAAGAAAAAGAAAAAGACATGAGTTAGTAGCTATTCGAACAATTCGGATGCATGTCCTAGTTGGGGAACCCTTTTTGTGCCAAGGGTAGGCCTAGCATGATGCAACACCTTCGGAATGAGACCCATTAATCAAACCTGTTATTTGACAAACACTTTGTGAAGAGGGAAGAGATTCATTTCATTGCAGAAACCAGATACATCTGTTTACATCATATCGCGAAGGCGATTTCGTACAAGATCACCAAAGTTCCTAAGCCTATCTAGTACAGAGTCTTTACTTTCTCTAGCATATGGCATCTTGACACGTTCGGCTTGATCATATAATTCCCCACATTTCCGCTTCATCTCTTGGCGCCTTTCTCGCTCCTTCTCATATAACCTCTTGTTTTCTTCTGCCTTTCCTTTGTGCACTTCGATGGATTTCTTCAACTGTACCACCTCCATGTCCTTGGCTTTAACGATGGCTCTCAGCTTCTCAATTTCCTCATACGGTTCATGTTGCAACCCTTGCGTGGTGGAATCTTTCAACCAATCCTCGTATGGTGCGGTCATTACCCCCTTCTGTTTGAGCTCCGGAAGATAACGAATGCTTCGATCGTCGGATATTGTTCTCCAAGATTCAGTGATTTGGCTCTTCATAGGGATCTCTTTTGGGCATACCCCCTGATCAAAGAAAATGGTGACTTCACTAAACTCGGAAATCGGTGGCGGCCCCTGAATGCGACCTAGTTGTCTGAGAAATCTTTTCGGGGTATAAGAGATGATTCCTTGAGTTCCCAGCAAGAGAACACGTTCAGATTCCTTAGTGCGAAGTATCGGCTCAAAGCAGTCTGTCCAATCTAATACCCACCTAATGTTGAAATCTTGCAATGTTTCCAAGTAATCCACACATTCGGATGCGTTCTTAGGTAGATCTCCCTCGTTGACTCTTTTGGGATGTGTGATTACCCAATTATATCCAACCACCGGCAAACTATCGGCAACTGATGCTTGTCTCTTAAAATGTTCCGTAGCCCATATGTATAAAACCAAGTTCGCCCCATGGAAAAACTTTTCTCCCTTTCGACAACCAGTACAAGCTAAGAAAATATCTGCGAGAATGGTCGGTACTATGGAACATTGCTTACCCTGAATTCCTAAGAAAAGGTCATTCACAATTTTTGCTGATTTAAAGGCTATCTTTTGATCTTTTCGCGGAAAGAGATAGGTCCCAGCCATAACTACCCCATATACTAGTAGCCTTTTGCGCTCCCATACGGCTTTGGAAGTGAACACAAAATCCGTCACATGCCTCTCGAATCCATCGCGTGGCGCAAATCGTTCAAACAGAATATTCACGGCGACGCCCTGATCTGACCCTCGTAGCACGGACTCTTTCAATCCTATAATTTGACAAAATTCGGCCTTGTCGGAAGCAAATGGAAACACCAAGGCAGTTCCTCGTGTGGGTAAACCAAGGAGGCCAGCTACTTCTTCGAGTGTTATAGTCATTTGCCTATTGCCTATTCTAAAAGCAGTACACTCGGGGTCCCAAAGATGAACTAAAGCCTCTACCAAATAATTGTTGGATTTGATCTGCTTAAAGTCTCCAATTGGTCCTAAAAATTGGGCTACTTGATTCAGTTCACTAGGTAACATGAAGGTGGGCCATTGTTGAACCTCAGTTGACGGTATTAACAATTGGTAGATGCGGCGAGGGCAAGCCATCTGATAATGAAGAAGGTAGTTTGTCAATTACCTTACCTACGAGTCTCATTCCTCCAGTTATGCGATAATTTAAACGTGCAGTCCCTTGAAGGGTTAAATACCCATGGGACACAAAAGGGTTGGTTTTATTCCTAAAACGGGATTCCCTACGTGGCGTTCCCTTTCTAGGGTTTATGCATGATGCCATTTTATTAAAACAATAAAATATGCAATTTGAAATGAAACGTGACCTAAGGAACCCTTTATTTGCCAGGGTAGGCCTAAAACGGTATGGCATTATGAATTTATGAACAAAATAAACCATAATTTGTCAAACGTGCAATAGCCTATCTACAAGGGTAGGTCCTAAAAGAAGGTCATGCCAGACCTCTTATTTCTTAATGTTTGTGAATGCCAAAGACAAAAAACAAGGAAACGTGAGCTCAACACATAATCACATAACACATTTGGACAAATAGATAATATAAAAGGCAATAAAGATAAATAAGAAAAGAGGGTTGGGACCCCTCCCCTCGTGAATAGTGTCCCTAGTTCAGGATAATGGCTGACTCTACCCTAGGCAATTCTAATATGGATGCATGAGGCTTGGCTTACTAATGCATCTAGACTCGATAGGTCATAGGCCCCCGAGCCTTCAGACTTAGAAACCAAGGGTCATCAATCCCAAGGTTCTTTGTCGGTGGCTCGAGCGATTCCCCAAACACCGCTACGCACACATCGTGTCACGGCTACGTGTTTGAGTGAATCTATCAAAACCTCAATCTTCGACCAAAAGCTAAAGGCTATCAACCAATAGCTTTAAGCGGAAGATTGAGTGACCCATTGGAACATGCTACACACACATCGTGTCGTGATCACATGTCCAAGTGAGTCACCTAATCCTAATAGGGTGGAGTGGCGTGACAAGCCACTAAAGAAAAATAAAAGGGATAAAAGAAGTAAAGCGTATGCTCGTATGCTAGTGCTCGTTTGGAGGGGAAGGGTCAAGAACCAACGCGAGGCTCTAGGGTGACCCATACCTCCCAAAAATGCAATGCAAGCGCGAGATAAAAAGTAAACATTCATTCAAACATACATTCGTGAGTCGAGGGATTGGTTTGATTACGTATATAAGACAAAAGGTCCTAAAAATGAAAAATGCAATCCTAATATCCACATGCCATGCATAGAAAGGGTAGAAAGAGGAAACGAATGGTTAAGTCAAAAATGCTTGGACCCACTTAGGAAGTCCCCAGTGGAGTCGCCAACTGTCGCGCCCCATTTTTTGATAAATAAAAATAATGGTTTGAGAAAGATGTTTTTGATTCAATTTTGATTGGAAAATGATTTTTGTGAGTTGAAAAAGATATGGGTCTAATATGGGACTTGAAAAAGCGACGATTTGACCCAAAAAATAGTTTTTAAAAGGGTTTTTGAATGAGAAATTGGAGTCGCCACTTGGTAATGATTAAGGTGTACCAAGTCACCTAAAAATAAATTTTTAAAGACAAAGTAGTAAAACCCTTTTAAAAACGACTCCTAGTCCACGTAAGCCAAAGAAAAAGGTTCGGGAGTCACGTTTGACAAAGGGGAAGGCAAGGATAGAATCCAAGGCACCCCTTTGACCTAGCCAAGGCTAGTTGCGCGACTTAACCTTACCTTTCCTAATTTTCTACCCAATGTATGTTCGCACGTTGGATATGACTATATGAATGCAAAACGGAAAGGAAAATGCAATCCTAAATTCTACGATGTCTCTTGTGAGGCTTTTGGTCCCAAACCACATGAATTGTGGCGGCCAACAAAGGAAAACCTCATAGAGGTCGATTAATGCAAATGAGAGTTCAAATTCAAGTGTGCAAGTGTGAAAGTGTATGAAAGATGCAAAAAATGTAAGTGCAAGTGTGCGAATGTATAAAAAAGGTGCATGTGTGAAATTGTATAAAATTCAAGTGTTTTTTGTGTGCAAGTGTGTGAAAATAGAATAATAGATATATAAAGTAAAGTGGAATTCCATTTATGAGGTGAAAATGAACGCGTGATAGGAAAAATATAGTGAGAAAGTATGGTTTTGAGAAATGTGAAAAAATGTGGTTAAAAGAGTATGTAGATGATAAAAATGAAAGTATGACCCTAGAGGAATGCAACAAGTCGGGTACGGGGGGTTGACTCCTAACTTTTCGACTTCTATTTTCCCTTTGATTAGAAGGCGAAACTAGCGTGCTAAGGCTATCGAGTAGCCACACTCGCTCGTTTCCCTTATCAAGAGGGGATTTTCACGCAAATGAACCCTAACTAGCATGAGATGCAAGTCCTAAAGTGAAGGGGAAGGGGTTTGAGGAACATACCAAATGATAAACTAAGGAAAAATGCGTGATATGTGGTGATCATGCACTTCATGAAAAAGGAAAAAAAAAAAAACCTATTGGGTCTAGCATTGGACTAGCCCCTCCTATGAATTCCGACTAGCGTTGGACTAGTGGAAACGATAAAAGAAGCCACAACTAGCGTTGGACTAGTGTGGTGACGTACATTCATCCATTCCATTCATCCACACTATAAAAAGCGAGTAGACATGCGAATCACTTATAAACACGTAGCACATAACACTTAGCATGCTTGACTAGATGCAAAATCCTAATAAAGCATTAAACACATAGCAACAAAAGCAAACATCTAAACTAATGAACCTATTTACATTTGCTAACTAAAACAAAAGGGGAAGGGGAAAATGGACCAAATTGCTCACCAAGCCCTATCTATTACAAGCCAAGAGGTGTACACATACCCCATAATGAATAACTTAAACAAAAATAAAAGTAAATGAAATAAATGCAAGGAATTAAGAAAGCAAAGTAGACATGCATATTCATGTAACACGTAGGAGCACGTAGGAGAGAGGTAAAAAGGATAAAAGAAAGTTATACCTTCCCCCGCTTGTGAAGCTAGTAAATGGAAAAGGTTCTAATTTGGGCTAAAACCATTAAACAGAGGATTAATGCACCAATTTAATAGTAAATCAAACAACACAAATTCTTCAAAAACAAAACTTAAGGAACCACTAGTGGCTATAAAATTTAACCATTAAGTTCTTCAAATAATCAAACAAGTCCATACTCATCAAATGGAATTCCAATTTGAACATTAAAGAAAATTTGAAGGACCAAATTGATTAATCTTTTCAATTTCTTGGGCCATAGTGCAACAAAAAGAACTTGAGGGGGTTAAAAGGCAATTTTTGAAAAGACTTCCATGCATGCATACGAGACAATTCAGCTTCTGCAACAACAAGAAGATTTCGGCAGCTAAGCTAGCTCATCCGCAGCTTCATCCATGAAACTTTGGCTAACCAAACGTTAAACTAACTCTAATTAAAGCATGCTTAAACATCACCTAATCAAAGTAGCTCTTAAAAGAATTTCTTGCAAACTTATGTAACAAAGAGCTCCTGCCAAAAATAAAAGTTGCTGCACTCCTGTTTGCAAACCAACTCAAAGATTACTGCAATTTCATCTTCGACCAGATTTAGGCAAAGAACTAACGCAACCTTTGGACACATTCTATCAAACAATACCCAAACTTTGAGTCAAGCAACACAACACACAACTTGATCTCCCTAAGTTGCTGTTACTGAAAAAAAAGAAACCTGCTGTGTTTTTCAATCTTGCGGCCATTTTTATTTCATGCAAATGGATATCGAACTCAACACCAATTTTTTCACAGCCCTCCAACCAAACCCCCAAGAAAACTAATTTAGCATCATGACACACAAGTTTAACATTCAAAACAATCCAACCATAGAAGAACAATCATGCCAATGCTGAAAAATCCTATATGAAAGGTTCGGCACTTTAAAACCAGCTTTTCAAACATAAACACATCCACATACAATTATCATACAATCCTCCCATTTTGTAACATGACACCCGTAGACTCAAACACCAAGATGGTCGAACAACAACTAAGCAAAATCTGAACAACTTTAGTACTAAGACATTTCTGCCACAAAAAGAAACTCTCGACAGACAATTAGAGCATGAGGAATTCCAGCAACCTGGTACGGCTAACAAAACTTTAACAAGGAGAGAGATTTAAAATCCAAGCTCATACTAGACCTTAAGAATACACAGCCAAGATACTATGTAAGAGAGAGACAGAGCAAGAGGAAAGAAAAATGGTTTCAGCCCATTTGTGGTCACATCACTCAAACAACATCATCCATTTCCCGAAGATTCAAACATGTCATTAATCAAGGAAGATGCAGAAAAGGAAGAAACTTGCGACAGATTGAAATTAGATTCATTGAAAGTTACTGCCTTTCTAGCCAAATCATCTAATCATTGAACATCCAATTGCCATAAAGCTTTCAAATGCTCACAAATTTCTCGAAAGTATCAGGAACCATAGACAAATAAACTAACAGATGCATGTACAAGGAAAGAAACAAGAAGCAGCCGCGATGCACTCAAACTTTCACAGGATTATGCTGAAATGATAAGAAACAGAACGGGTTTACCTCACACGTTGCTTCTGAAAAATGAAAACCCAAGAATTGCTTGATGCAGGAACTCTTTCGTTGATGAAGTCGCCCCTCCTTTCTTAGTTTCCTCTTGCTTGGTTTCTTCTCCTCAGATCATAGCCTTCCAGATTCTCCTCCAGATGTCAACCAGCTTTGCTTTCATCGGTCGTTCTTTCCTCCTCTCGAGCTCTCTCTCTTTCTCTCCTGCTTTCTGTTAGCTGTCCACTCAAAACCTCTCTCCGTAGCTTTCTTCTTTTCCTACGCCATCAACCAGAATCTCTCTCTCGCTCCCCCCTTAATCTCTCCCTCTCTCTCTTTTTTCTGTTTTTTTTTTTCCCTAGATTTTCAGCCGTTCCTTTCTCTCTAAAACCCTGTCGGCTGCTGCTCTCTCTGTTGCCTTTTATATGGAACTCCTAGGTTCCTAAACCCTCATACGAAGGGTGCTGATGAGGGGTTTGTCCTTGCCTTCCATCCAGCCCTTCGATGGTGCTGCTGAAATTATGCTTGGCACGCTGCAAAAAATTGCAGCGTGCATGATGCGATTTTTAACTAATTAATTAATTAAACAACAAAAATGATAATAATAAAACAATAATAATTAATGATGAAAACAACTTAATTAACTTAGATAAAAATAAACTAAAAACAACAAAAAATGCAAATTTCCATTTTTTCATTTTTCTCATTTTTCACCCTTTTTTTTAAAAAAAATAACTTAATAAAATAAAATGCCAAAAAGCTGAATTTAAAAGAAATAAACATATTTTTGTGAACAAATTTTCCTTTTCTCTTTTTCCTCATTTTTCCAATCCAACTAAAGCCTATTTTTTTTGAATTTTTCTTCCTTTTCCTCTTTTTCTTTAATTTTCTCTTTTCTCCTTTTTTTTTATAATTTTTCATTTTCATTTTTCCTTCGAGAAAGCATTGAATAAAAACAAAAAGACTAAAACATATTTTTGATGTTTTCCTTTCTTTTTTTTTTTCTAAAAAACTCTATGCTAATCTTAAACTAAAGCTAAAACTAAAAACTAAAACTAAAAGTAAATAAGAATAAATAGCAAATGAAATAGGTCAACTTAAAGGGCGAAAATGAATAAAATTAAAATATCATAACAACTAATAGTGCAAAACACACAATGACGAACTAAAATGCAAGCAATCTAAAAATGAAAATCATGAAATAGATGATACATACAATTATTCAAAATTTGGTGTCTACATCAAGTAGGAAAATTTGTTTTCAAAATGGAGAAAGTGTTTATTTGTTCAATCAAACCACTCATAGACATACTTGTAGTTGTTAGTTGAATTAGTTGAGCCATCTTTAAACCTTTCTTTAGGACCTAGCAGTGCATTTATGATGGACTGATTTCAGTTATGTTTCTACTTATTTCCTTCCATTTCTTTAAGCATGGGCACTTTCTTTTGTCAAGGTAGATAGATACATCTTCAAGAATTTCTAAAATCAGGAGCCACAAACGTGAAATTTATAATGGATGTAATGAATGTGAAATTTTTTTGAGCCGCACTTTCTTTGAGCATGGATGTAATTCATGACCTGACATCTGTTTCCCAATATATAATGCTTAATCACTTGATTAGTCTGATGACCTTTGTCCTTGGGGAAGAGACACTACTAGCATGCATAAGGCTCAGTATTATGATAAAGTCTCAGCCTCTTGGGGCTTGAGACCTTAAAGAGTCAAAACTCAGGAAAAATGAATGGATGAGGCAGCCAGAGTGCCAGGCAGCTTTCAAAGGGTTGTTTGCCCTTTCTGTTTTGCCAATGATTTCCAATTTTTGTTGTATAGCCAGAAAGAAAATAGAAAATCACAGCCCTTTCCAAGCAGACAGACAGATACAGTAGTGTTATTTTTTGAACTGTGCGTTTGGAAATGGAATTCGAACTGGGGACTTCATTTGATTATCTCTAAAAGTGCTTGTCGAGAAGTCATCATATTTCATGAAAATTTTCATTGTTGATGTGATCACCTTCGACAAATCATTTTTCTTCATCAGGGCTTTGTTGTTTAGTGAAGGTTTCTGGCAGTGATAATAGAGTTATTTTCTTGAGTTGTTGGTATAGAGTTAAATCTGACCTGTATCTTGGCTGGGCAACCCTGATGGCATGTGATCTGAGAGGGGGTGGGCTTCAATTAGCTCCTCCTCTCTCCCTCACATATGCAACTGGGAAATTGCAGCGATGGCGCTGTCGCCTCTTCTTTTGCCTTGTCTTGTTACAGATCTGAACCTACTTAAATACTCTCAGTGTATGATGATGGTGCTTTAGCATGTTCTTTATATTTTTCATGAAAGATTTCCCCTACTTAATTCCTTAAATTCTATAGCCTTTTGGTATCTCATGTTACTTTCTTTGTTTTGGTGTAAAAATGATTGCCTTCTACACAACTATTTCAGTTTTTTAACAAAAAGTTCAACAATTCTAGAACTAAATCACTGGTATTTTTTGTATTTGTGATCTACCTTTTAGGTTGCTGTAACCTTAAAAAGTCCTTCAGTAATTACCCTCAATAAAGGTGAATTGTTTATAATTGCTTTGACTGTTTGGCTAACTATGTATAATCCCCTTGGCGTTGAGATTATGAAAAAGAAATATGACTTATATTAACTCATCTAAAATCTCGTCTTTACAGAAAAAAGGGGAATTGCAAATGACATCAATTGGAATGGCCCCTTAATCTCTTTTTTAAGATCGTAAGCTACTAAGGTTGCCCTATTCTAAACATTTGGCATTATAATTACTTGTGCATTAATTTTTGTTCTTTTTATGGTTTCCTTTGTCAACATATGTAGAATAAGAGCCGAAGAGCTCTTTGGTTAGGTTTCGTCTTGACCATCTTCTCACATGCTGCACACGAGTCACCAGCCTTTTTTTATCACGCGATTGCCAGACGTCTACATATACTTCCAGATGTCTACATATGATGCTTAATCACTTGCTCTAGAATACTTTTCATTATTGATGTGATCACCTTTCACAAAGCACTTTTCTTCATCAGGGCTTTGTTGTTTAGTGAAGGTTTCAGGCTGTGATGATAGAGTTATTTTCTTGCGTTGTTGGCACAGAGTTAAATTCGACCCGTATCTTGGCTGGGCAACCTTGATGGCATGTGATCTGAGAGTCGGGGGGGCTTCAATTAGCTCCTCCTTTCTCCTTCACATATGCAACTAGGAAATTGTAGCCATGTCTTTGGCCTCGTCTTGTTACAGATATGAGCCTCCTTCAGTACACACACAGTGTATGATGATGATGCTTTAGCATGTTCTTTATATAAGAGCCGATAATTTGATCCATGAGAATGACATGGTCTTCTTGAGAATCAAGGGAAATTTATCCTATGATTTCAAGGCTTTCTGCACTTTCCTTTGCCTATGTTTTCAAGCATTACATTCAATGTTGAAGCATGTGATTTTTTGTTCAGACATCAGCCCAATTTATGTATTATCACCTCTTCCATAAATCAGTTTCTGCAGCACGATTGGACACATCATTTGTTTCTTTCTATCAGTTTTATACAAGTCGTTCTAAGGTCTGCTTGGCAAGTGCTTTCTTTTATACAATTTGTTCACAACTGCATTCTTTAGTGATCTAACAAACATTTGTTTTTATTTTTTTAAATAGGCCTTTCCACAATATGCTGATATTCGACTACGTGAAGGCACAACACCAACAGTAATTTTTACAAGTGGCTATAAAACGTATTGCATTGGCATGAAACAAAGATCCTTCGACAAGAATTGGGCCACTTTTGCAGTCGAACATGTTTTTTGCCTTGGAGACATATTGCTTTTTATTCCACAATCGCTCATCTCTTTTGGTGTTATCATATTCAACAAAAAAGGCATTGAAAAACTATATTCATGGCATTTTAATTTCACTATTCATCTAACTTAGTCCATGTTACTAAGTACTGCGATAGTCTTTGAGAACAAATTGTAGTTGATAAGTGCTAGAACTAAACTCTTATGTCACTTCTCATTATATATCTTGCTCGATTCATTTAGGAGCTTTCTTTATATGAAAAGTGTTTCCGTTGTGTTCCTTGTTCTATTCGGTTCCTTTCCTTCTTTGTATGAAAAGTAGTATATGTTCCTGTTTATATTGTGCTCCTGTGTACCAAAAAAAAAACCCATTAACCTACGCTACCATATCCTCCTCCGATATTTTCCTTCCATATCATATGCTTGTCTGGGCATCTTCTCTTTCTATACCACCACGCACCGTGTGGTTTATACCTCCTAGTAAGCTTTTAACTACCTTTGATTGAAGAATATTGTGGCCTAATTGGATATGTTTTATTGCATGTTAACCGTATGTGTGATTGGGTTAAATTGCTATGAGAATTGGTTTTTGGATTGTAGGGCGAAAATGCAGAATTTAGGGGGAAGTGCCGTCTGTTTATTTTCTTGTAATTGAGCGAGTTAAAGTGGTTTGGAAATGTGACTTTTTTGGTGTCAAGTTGGACGTATTTCCTTCAGAACTACCTTGGTCCTCCTGAAGGATGTTAGATGAGCTATATGTTATGTAAACTTTTATATTTTCGTATAATGAAGGTGGTGACCGTTTTAACCGTTTTCAAATGTGATGCATAGCTACAACTATCCAGTTCTCACCATCAACCGATTACTTATTTCTTGCCCAAAATAAATAGGAGTGGTTTAGGGTTTTCTGAGGTATTTTGTCCACTTTTTACATGATTTTCATCAGGACCTTTGTTATATAATATCAACTTGAATATATATTGATTTTGAGCCACATAAACGATTTCGAAACAATATTTCTTAGCCTATTCAGTTGGATTCCAATTTGTCTTTGGTCCAAGTGTTTTCACCGGAAATTTTATAACCCTTTTTAGTTTAGTTTTGCATTTGGTTTATGAAACACTAGTTATTTCCGCCCACAGATCCAAATGCCCTCTTTTCACTTTAAATTCATCTTTATACATTCTACTCGTAAATAGTCGAGTTTCTTCGATGTCACTTAATTGTTGTACTAGATGAACAGTAATATTTCCTCTCGTTTAATCTTAGGTTTCGTCGGTAACTGAGGGTAATATCCGGAGGGATATTTTGGACATTATTTTGCATAAATAGTTGAGTGTTTCTTGTTTGTTATGTTTTCTTGATTATATGGCTTGTATGAATGATTGATAACATGTTAAATGCATTCAATGATTGCCAAAACGAGTTTTCTAGGTGAGTGTATACTTTATCGCACTCGACCTAAATGAATGCGAAACTTTCAATGATTTAATGATTGAAACGTTACTTGTGCATGAATGTAAGCCTTTTGACTGAATTGGGCCCGCCTTTCGTTACCGATCGACTCGAGCTAGAAGCGGACTCGGTCGGGCGATATGGTGGCCCTGGGTAATTGTTTGGTATACTCGAGTATTACCTTAAAGTCTGGTGGAACCTGGCCAACGTCCAGGAGGGGGTGAATGAAATGAATGAACGAATGTCAATGCAAATGAGGGGTTTTCCTTATCAAAAATGCATTTTCAAATGATTGGAGGAATAAGGGAATGAAAGGAAAATGAATGAATGAATGGCTCCCTTTGAGCACGTATCCTTTTAATGAATGTGTTATGATCGCTTTATATTGTAAATGTTTCTTGACTTATTGTTTGATTATCGCTTTCAATGGACTTATTGTCTGATTATGTGTTCGGAACCTCACTGAGTTTTGAGCTCTTCCTTTTAGTTTTATTTTCCTTAACAGAGGAAGGCACGCAAGGACGAGAGCTTTGTATAGACTGGCTTAGTTTAGTTCTTTGATTTTTTTTGTAATGGTTCTTGCCCTAGTGCTTGGCATGGGTTGGATGTATGAAGAATTGGGAACCTTTGTATATTCGACAGTTGTACTCCCTTTTGGATTGAAATGTTTATAAGTTTCACTTTAAGTTTTGGATTGTTGTTATACTTTTCCTTGTGGTTTTATTCCGGTTTTGATTGAAGTATGACTGAGTCCCGGCGAGAGTTGAGCAGGCGGTCCGCCGAACCCTTTGGTTTGCCTTAGGGGGAGGTGAGACTGTCACAGTTGGTATCAAAGCCTGCTTTGCGTGGTCTCTGCGCGGAGTGAGCCTGGACTGAGTAGTGAATAGGTTTGAAGGATTAAGTGCTTGTTCGAACATAAGCTATAAATTGTGAATGTTATAGGCCTTAAATTTTCTTGTGGTATATGAGGACCATAGATAGGTATTTCTGGTAGGAATCTCGATTGTAGATAGTTTACTCTTGGGACTGGCCAACTCGAGATGTGAATTGTCTTATTTCGGATTCTCGTGCCCGGGTACTCTAGAGTTGAGGCGATGCTAAGTATGTGAGATTTGCATTTTGGGAACATGAACAGGTTTTGTTCGGCTAGAATAAGTACAAGAGGTCAAAGGATGTCTAGTTTGGATAGAAGGTGACGTGAGAGACCGGACGGGGTTATTTAACTGAGACTGGGACGATGTCACCTTTTCTTTTGATTTGCCCTTGTATTGTTATTCCATGGCTTTTGTCTGTGGTGTGCTAATACCTATATATGTAATAGTGACTGCATTTGATTATCCGTCTAATGCGATATGTCTCTGTGTATATGGTAAGTTATGTCATGTATATGTTTCTTTGTGTATTTGGTACATTAGATCTTGTTCTTTTAGACAATTTATTTAGCTTATTTATTTAAATTACCTTTTGAAAAGAAAAGAAAAGAGAGAGGAAAAAAAATGGAGGGGAGGTGTAGTCGTGGACGTGGACATGGCCATGGGACTAAGCGAGCCCAAGAACCAAGAGAAGAAAGGGAAACATCGGCTGAACAAGCACAAGGACTGAGGGTTGAAGCCGGAGACCAGATGGTGACGGCAATTCAACAAATGACAAACATTTTAGCAAGATTGGTGGACCAACAAGGTCAAATACCTGTGAATCAACCCCAGAACCCTGAAATAGGAGAAGATCGGGCTCTTGAGAGGTTTCAGATGTTTGCACTTCCGAAATTCCTTAGAGGGTCTGATCCGGACATAGCCGAACAATGATTAGAGGCCATGATTAATATTTTCACAGCCTTGAACTACATTGAGCAAAGACAAGTAAACTTTGCTGTATTTCAATTTGAGGGACCGGCCCGAGCATGGTGGAATATAATTAAAACAAAGTGGGAAAGAGAACGGACTGTATGGACATGGGCGAACTTTATAAGAGAATTTAACGAGAAGTATCTCCCATCTTTAGTCCAGGAAAGGAGGGAGGATAAATTTATTGGGCTACGCCAAGGAACCTTAAGTGTGGCGGAATATGAAATGAAATTTACCAAACTATCTAAGTTCGCTTCCGAATTAGTGGCCACGGAACCAAGAAGAGTGAGACGGTTTATACAAGGATTGAATTTGGAAATTCAAGAAGCTCTAGCGGCGGTTCAGGTTAATACGTTTACGGAGGCCCTTGAGAAAGCCCAACGAATTGAGAATGCAAAGGCGCAGGTAAAAGCCTCCCAAACTCGGAAAAGATGTGCAGCTAGTAGTGTGATTGAGGAGCCTAGTGAATCAATAGCACCTTCTAAAGTGCAGAAAGTGAACCCGTTACCCCGCCCACCATGGACATTAGGGGCGGTAAATGAAAGGTATACAAAAGGAAGCCAAATCGAACCAGAGGAGATTTCTCAAGAAAGCCAAAAGATGGCTTCTCACTTAACTTGTGGCTACTGCGGAAAGGCTTATCATACCGAGAATGATTGTTGGCAGAAAGGGCGGAAGTGTTTGATTTGCGGAAGTGTTGATCATCAGGTTAGCAACTATTCGAGGAGACAGTCACGTGAAAGTAGTACTCCGCAACTGGATGGAGCCAAATCAAAACAAGCGAATGAAAGAGGGAACCGAACGAGTGTACCGGTAAAAGTTTATGTGTTAGATAACCAAACGGTTCCGGACTCGTCTGAGGCAAATGAAGGTAAAATTTCGTCCTCGAAATTTCTTAAGGGGGAGAGAGTGTAAGAACCCTAAAAAATTCACATTTTCTCAGCCTTTTTGTTTATTTCACTCCCGTTGTTTTATTTAAATGAAACTTTGCTACCCACGTTTCCAAGGAAGTTTCATTATAAATGTGAGTGTGTGGTTGTATATATTAAGTGTATTTGCGTGATATTATATATATATATATATTTGTTGGAAGTGGACGAGCACAACGTTCAAGCTTGGAAAAGAAAAAAATTTTGTGAAAAAGAAAACGGCCAAACCCGACCGTAAATCCGGCCAGTTCTTGGCCGGATTGTTGGAGGTTTTGAAAAAAAAATTATTTTGCCACTGCCCTGTATCCGGCCAGATTCCGGTCGGATTGTGACGTGGCACAGGCGGCCATCAATTTTGACCGCCTGTTTCCTTCCCTTTTTATACTATATTTGGCCCAAAAATATCTTCATTTCTTCCTTGCTCAACCGTGCGCCAAGAGAGAAGAAAGAAAGCTCTCAATTTTCCTAGTTTCAATCTTTGCCAAAATCTTGAGATTTTACCATTGGATTTTCAAACTATTCCGTACAAGTGCTAGCTAAGGTGGGTTGAAGGTGATAGTGGAGTTGTTTTTGGAGGGGAAGCCTTAAGTTTCTATCTTTCTTGAACTCATAAGGTGAGTTGTTAAGAAACCCCTTTTTTGTTCTAAAATTGGTTAATTAGTGGTTTATAAAGGTTAATTATGCTATATTGTGGATGAATTCATGGTTTTGAGTGGAGTTGGTCCAATTTCTGATTTATTGGGGATTTTTCTGATTTTATATGATAGTCATGGATTGGCCTTGGATGGATGGATTGAAATGGTATTAAATGGAACTTTTATGCGTTAATTGCAATTATTTGCGGAAAATTTCCGCTTGTGGGGATAGATTCCAGTTCTAGGGTTTAGATTTGGGGGTTTTCTTATGGTTGGCTTTTAAGTTTTTAATTAGCTTTGATTGAACGATATTGTGGCCTAATTGAATGTGTTTTATTGCTTATTAACCGTATGTGTGATTGTCGTTAAATTGCTATGAGAATTGATTTTTGGATTGTAGGGCGAAAATGTAGAATTTAGGGGGAAGTGCCATCTGTTTATTTTCTTCTAATTGAGTGAGTTAAAGTGGTTTGGAAATGTGACTTTTTTGGTGTCAAGTTGGATGTATTTCCTTGAGAACTACCTTGGTGCTCCTGAAGGAGGTTAGATGAGCTATATGTTATGTAAACTTTTATATTTTCGTATAATGAAGGTGGTGACCGTTTTAACCATTTTCAAACGTGATGCACAACTACAACTATCCAGTTTTCATCATCAACCGATTACTTATTTCTTACCCAAAATAAAGAGGAGTGATTTTGGGTTTTCTGAGGTATTTGGTCCTCTTTTTACATGATTTTCATCAGGACCTTTGTTATATAATATCGAATTGAATATATATTGATTTTGAGCCACATAAACGATTCCGAAACAATATTTCTTAGCCTATTCAGTTGGATTCCGATTTGTCTATGGTCCAAGTGTTTTCGCCAGAAATTTTATAACCCTTTTTAGTTTAGTTTTGCGTTTGGTTTATGAAACCCTAGTTATTTCCGCCCACAGATCCAAATGCCCTCTTTTCACTTTAAATTCATCTTTATACGTTCTACTCGTAAATAATCGAGTTTCTTCTATGTCACTTAATTGTTGTACTAGATGAACTGTAATATTTCCTCTCGTTTAATCTTAGGTTTCGTCGGTGACTGAGGGTAATATCCGGAGGGATATTTTGGACATTATTTTGCATATATAGGTGAGTGCTCCTTGTTTGTTATGTTTTCTTGATTATATGGCTTGTATGAATGATTGATAACATGTTAAATGCATTCAATGATTGCCGAAACGAGTTTTCTAGGTGAGTGTGTACTTTATCGCGCTCGACCTAAATGAATGCTAAACTTTCAATGATTTAATGATTGAAACGTTACTTGTGCATGAATGTAAGACTTTTGGCTGAATTGGGCCCCGCCCTTCATTACCGATCTTCTCGAGCCAGAAGCGGACTCGGTCGGGTGATATGGTGACCCTGGGTAACTGTTTGGTATACTCGAGTATTACCTTGAAATCTGGTGGAGTCTGGCCAACGTCCAGGAGGGGGTGAATGAAATGAATGAATGAATGTCAATGCAAATGAGGGGTTTTCCTTATCAAAAATGTATTTTCAAATGATTGGAAGAATAAGGGAATGAAAGGAGAATGAATGAATGAATGGCTATCTGTGAGCACGTATCCTTTTAATGAATGTGTTATGATCGCTTTGTATTGTAAATGTTTCTTGACTTTGTTTGATTATTGCTTTCAATAGACTTATTGTCTGATTATGTGTTCAGAACCTCACTGAGCTTTTTGCTCATCCCTTTAGTTTTGTTTTCCTTAACAGGGGAAGGCGCGCAAGGACAGGAGCTTTGTATAGACTGGCTTAGTTTAGTTCTTTGATTTTTTTCGTAATGGTTCTCGCCCTAGCGCTTGGCATGGGCTAGATGTATGAAGAATTTGGAACCTTTGTATATTCGACGGTTGTACTCCCTTTTGGATAGAAATGTATATAAGTTTCACTTTAAGTTTTGGATTGTTGTTATACTTTTCCTTGTGGTTTTATTCCGATTTTGATTGAAGTATGACTGAGTCCCGGCGAGAGTTGGGCTGGCGGTCCGCCGAACCCTTTGGTTCGCCTTAGGGGGAGGTGGGGCTGTCACATAACACATAATCATGATATCTAGATACAAAGTCCTAAGAAAGTATGTAACACGTAACACACAAGCATGCAAAACTCATAAAACGAATAAAAGCAAATAGGGACATAACTATTACATTAGTGGGGCCCTACTACAATCTAAGAGGAAAAATGAAATAAAACAAAATAATAACCTAACTATTACAACTTGGCATTTAAATGCCCCTTAAATAATCAAAGATTAAATGAAAATAAATATACTAAATTAAAACAAATAATGTGACTAAATAAATAAAAATATTCAAAAGCATGCAATGTCACACATAAGATCACATAGGAGCACATAGGTTCAAATAAAATCAAAATAAAGGAGTAGAGTGTACCTCCCTTGAATTGGTGACCTAGTGAAACGAAATTACTTATTTACCCTCCAAAACAATAAAATGGTCAAGGCATCACTTTAATTAACAAATAATCACATGAAATGAAAATAAAACATGAATTTGAATCAATTAAAGCGTTCAAATAAAAATAAGCAACCATATTTAATAAATTAAAAACAAACAAGGACCCAATTGAAAGAATTAAAAAAGTTCAAGGGATCAAATTATTATTATTACAAATATTAAGGGTTAAAAATGAAAATAAATTAAAATTAATGGCTTAAGATGAAACCTACCAAAACTAAACTAAAATTCACTAAACAATAAATGAAAAACCATTTGTTATAATTAAACTACAAAATACCCAAAATTTCACTAGAAATCCAAATCAAAATCATAAATCTCCCAAATATTATTAAACCCCAAATCTCATCCTAAAATTCACTAAAAATCTACCCAAAATCACATTAAATCATATCAAAGAAGAATAACATGTTAGAGGGACACAATTGATCAATTTTCCAATTTTCTGAGCTATAGTAGCATTATTAACAAAACAGGCGGCCAAATGCAATTTTTAGAAATATTGCATGCGTGCTTCGAAGAAGAACATGATTCTGCAGTGTTTCAATCACCATTCTTTTTGCAGTTTTTAGTTATTCACTCATTCATATCTCTTTACACAACAAATGAATCGGAGGCAACTACAATGTGCCATTTTAACAAAACAAGACAATCCCATTCATCTAGCATCAAGAAACATCGACTAAACTACCAAACCTGATAAACCAGGTTTCTGGGACAAGAAGATACAAGGTAGGAACAACGAGTTATGCATAACCAAGACAGCAAAAGAAAGTCTTATCGACTTGAATGGGTAAAACACAAGAGAAAGACCAAGGAAACATCAAAACCTTGGATTTCCTTTCTAATTTCTGGTTTAAGACTTTTGCAAGGAACATTACCCCAATACTACAAGATCACTCACATTCAACTAAACCCACAATGAGGAAAACAAAAAGGAACTATACAAATACTGACCAAGCGCTATAACTAGAACAAATGAACGTAAACATAGATTTTGATTGGAACAACCGTGATTTCGGAGCTGCAAAACCAAGTCTGTTGTTGCAACAATTTATACAGCTTCGTTTCTTTCTTATTTAGCCGATAGGTATTCATGAAAAATAGCATAAACTGGATAGGTTCGACCTAGACATTCCCAGAAGATCCAACAAAGCAGCTAGCCATAAAACGCAGCAAAGAAACACTAACGTTTACTGAAACGTCAAGCCAAACCTTTACGAAAACATCCTAACCATAAAAACGAACAAGATACTAAGAACAGAACTTGCAACCCACGGACCATACGCATTCAGTTTCACGGAGGAAAGAAAGCATGAAAGTTGACAGCTTTTTGGTTTCATAAGTTTTCAATCACACAAATTCCAAAACATAGCTATTTGAGTTATAATCCATGTAAGGACTTATAAAATCCCTTATATTTTTCTTCAACTTCCCTTTTATTTGACATTTATTACATTTTTAAAAGCCTTACTTGTGACGCTCCGAGGAAGAAGAAAAGGGGAAAATTCTGGTGAATAGAGTTTTGTGGAAAATCCGGCTAGAAGCCGTGCAAATTCTTTATATTTTTCTTAAAAATTCCCTTTTCTTTGACAAATACCACTTTATAATGGCCCTACTACTCAAATGGACCTAGAAAGTAGGGTTTCACTCTTCTGTTTCAAGATTGGAGCATGTAACAGCCCCACCTTCCCCTAAGGCGAACCAAAGAGGTTAGCGGACTGCCTGCCCAGCTCTCGCCAGGACTAACGGGTCAGTTTACGTCGATCCAATACGTTCCGGAACATACCCACGCGCGTAAACAAGTCAAAATCACAAATAAAAAATGAAAATCGAAGCCGATGATGAACAGTACCAGCCACGTCAGAATCCAGACACTAGGCCGAGAGTAGCCAAAATTTTTCTATTGCCGTTTGAAATACGAGTTGATCCGAAATTCAACCAAATATCAACCAAACATACACACATTGAAAAGTAACCTTTTCAAGCCAAAGCGGCATATCAAAAACCATTCATTATGAATATACATGTTCGGTTTGCCAATCAAAAGAAAGTGAACCCAATACACATTAGGGTTTCATTCGAAGAGCTATCCAAAAGATACATTTACATGAGCTCAACTTGACAACCAACAAGTATAACCTTTCCAAAAGTGGTCATTTTCCTGTAAGGAAAACAAATGGAACGGAATGAGCTTAAGCCCAGTGAGTTACTACCACATAAGCAACAAAGATCACATAAGCAAAATCTTTCATTTCAAGTACACAATTAAGAAGTAAAACAAGTCGGTAAAAGGATACGGACGGCTCTCAAGAGCCCATTTCCACGCTTACATTCTTGATCCAACCTCATTGACCCTCCGTCAATATTAAGAGTACCAACCGTAGAACCCACTTCACTCCCATCCCTTCCACCAAACATACCCCAACCGGGCCCGCACTCCAATCAGTAGCTTTTGGTAATACTCGAGTTTACCGGAATCAAGAGTCTCATTACTACAAGATTCCCCAGTACAGTCCCCGTGGCATGTCAATTTTCACGACCAAGCCCTCGCCGGCTCGATTCAATTGACTACCAACGGGGTTGAGCTCAGTAGTACAGTAAGGCCGTTGGATACTCGTCCAAACGACACCAAATCAGTTTTTCATGAAGTGAATTCAATATCTCATATAGCAAGTGCAGTATATCAGTGAAGCGGTAAACAGTCATTAACGGTATCACAAGGGGTGAGGGCGGTCAAGTACACCCTCACCTCAATCCATTCCAATAGCCAAATAAGCCTTCAAGGCATCAAAATCACATATAGCAAAGCCACATTGTAACATTCAAGTGAGTAGTATACTCACCACTCAAGAAAGTGATGTTTCATGCACCGTCGTTAAACGAACGTCGTGCACCACCGTTACCTCCTAGAACAAGCAAACAAATACAATGAGACTCGATAACGAGTCATAAAGCAATGCCAATCGCAACCCCACTAGGGTTTCATATGCATAGACAAGTAGCATAGATAACCAGAAATTACAGCAATGCACTAACTTGACCTTAACAAAAAAACAGTTTTCGTCCCCCTTTTGCGGTGATGGTACAAAATGCGCTACGCTTATCGGATGAGGGTGTAAGACCCACCATCTCGAAGCTAAAAGACAGGGCTACAACAATGTAGAAGGCCACTCAGTCCAAATCCTAGCACAACTAGGTAAAAAAATGCAGAATACCAAACTAGAACCGTAATTGCAGGTTTACAAATCACACTATGCTGTAATTAGTCCAACTCAGTCTATACATGTCCAAATGCATTGATTCTAAAGGCATATGGTAGCTAAGACATCCAGCTACATTTCATCAGAAGACCTGAACAACCAAATCCAAAGTAATTCCAGCCAAAACAGTAAATTAC
The DNA here is from genome assembly GCF_036785885.1 of Coffea arabica. Classification (NCBI taxonomy): domain Eukaryota; kingdom Viridiplantae; phylum Streptophyta; class Magnoliopsida; order Gentianales; family Rubiaceae; genus Coffea; species Coffea arabica. The sequence goes on from NC_092316.1 coordinate 22,616,740, forward strand.
AAGTGCAGTTTTCACATTCTGATCAATCCAGAACAGCAACAGTAAAATCAACATATCTCACTTTACACTACTCCAAATGACCTGAAATTTTACAGGCACCTCAAACACATCAATACCTACAACTTTAATGTTTTAAGCAAAGGCCAATTCGGCCTCTAACCATATGATCCAAAACCGGACAGAAAAGGGGGTTATGAAACCCTAACTTTTCACATTTCAATCCAAACCCAAAATTGGTTGCAATTTCCTATCAAACACACCTACTAGAGTCATTACCCCTCATTATCAACCATCATAAACAACCACAACATCATGATCACATTAAACCAGAAAAATCTCCAATAAATTGTAAAATTCACTATTTCATCCAAAAACAAGAAATAAACCACAAATATCATCACTTTAGCCACCACTAGGCACAAATTAAGCATCATTAGGTATAGGAGGATAGTCAATCACCACTTACCAAGCAAACAAGAGAGAGGAAGTTGTAGAACACCTTAGCTTCTCCAAAAACCTTCACCAAAACACTCACTAGCACCAAATGGAGGGATTTTATGGAGTAGAAACTAGTTTAGGCAATTGTTTTTGGAAGATTGAGCCAAATGGAAGCTAAAATGGTGAAGAATTTCTGTCTTCTTTGCTCAAGAGAGGGCCGGCCATCAAGGGGTAAGAAATGGTAATTTTTGAGCAATTTTAAGATATTTAACCTCTTGGTCAAAAGTCAAAAAAATGGAATAGTAAATCATAAGTCCTATCCAATGAGATGGTGACACTTGTCACTACCATTAATGCATTCCTATCCCTTCTTTTTCCTCTCACATCAATCATTTCACACACTCTACTTATCTTTTAACACCCGATAAATTTCACACAGTATCCGAAATTTAACCTAATTGGCCGAATTTTTCCGAACTTTTCACACTAGTGGGCCTCACGTCCATAATCTCTCCGTAATTTTTCAAAAACTACCCAATGCTAGGAAAATCATCTAAAAACTATAATTACTCATAAAATCCACCAAGAAAATATTCCTAAGCCAGAAAATGCAGAAAACATGCAATCAAGGGGAAAAACCCTAGGAAAAAATATTAGGGAAATATGGGTTCTCACAGAGCAAATTAGGGTTTTGTGATTTTTCGCTGGATGAAATTTCAGTACGGACCAAGGATCAAATTTGGTGATTAAAAGTGACTTTTAAGTGAGAAATAATATGTGATTAGGAGCAATGAGATAAGATTAGTGAATAGGAAGTAAAAACCCTAGTACGTGTGTTTTTAAGAAAAACGGCGCGAACCGGCGGGTCCCGCGCACTACCGATTGAACGCACCACTTGACCACCACTTTCTTACCATACAAGCTTACTGATATTTGAGCAAAATATCCTCTTAATTGTCAGCTGCTTTGACCGAAAATAGAGGTTAAAAATAACAAGGAAAGGAAAGAGAAAAATGAAAGGTGGTGGCGGCGACAAGTGTCGCCACCCTAGAGTTTCTTGGCCAAGTGATCAACTAGCCTTCTTAAACCAATTTTCTGCACTTTCCTCTTCATTTTTCCAGCAGCTGGTCGACCAAGAGAGAGAGAGAAAGTGAGAGCAAGAAACAATTCCTTCTTCTTGATTCTAACCAACCAAGTGACAAATTAAATTTCCAAACCGATTAAACTCACCTTTGAGTGTTTAGTTAGTGAATTGTTGGTGAGATTGTGAAGGGGAAAGCTAAGGCTACACTTGGTGGACTCTAATCAAGGTAAGGATGATGAGTTTCCTAAATTTTACTTTCAATCTTGTTTAAATTAAGCTTAGTAACTCAATTTTGTGGTGAATCATGGATGCTATCATGTTTTGGAGGTTTTTCCCTTTTGATATTATGAACTAGGGTTTCAGGACTTGCTGCCCAACTTGGTGTATGGTTAATATATGTTGTAATTAAGGTTATATAAGAGGTTTTGGTAGTGTTGGAAGTAAGAAATCAAGGAAGGTTGCCCTGAAAACTGAAAATTCCAGATTTCTGGAAAATTTTTCTTCCTTTCTGTCCGGTTTTGTAGCTTCTTGTTAGAGGCCGAATGGGCCTTAGGTAAAAACATGAAAGTTGTAGAGAATGTTATTTTATAGGTGCCTACAAAATTTCAGCTCAATCGGAGCAACGTAGCTCGTGAAAAGATGAAAATACCCTTGCTGTTCTAGGGTATAAACCAGAGTTCCGCGTGGACAGTTAGTCTGTTTGGGGGTAATTATTCACTAGGATCCGTTCAGTTTTAGTTTTTTTCCAAAACATGAAAGTTGTAGTATTCTGACTTAGCTTTCAAACGCCTCAAAGAACACCTTAATCGGATCTTGGTAACCTGAGATATGACCATTCCAGTTCAGTGTGGTTAAATAGCCGACTAGTTGGGTTTTGGTTCTGTAAATTGAGGATTTGACTAAGTTTCATTAGAAACTGGACTAAGTGATCTTCATGAACATTGTAGCCCTGTGTCTTAGCTTCGAAACGGCATAAGTTGTGCCTCAGTCCGATAAGCGTAGCCTCGGATGTGTTATTTTCGCAACCACACGTCGAATCTGTCTTTTGCTAGATTGTATTTCTGCACTTGTTATTACTTTGATTCTTATTCTTATAATGTTATGAGCCTATGGAATGGCTATTGACTTGAATTTATGATATGTGAGACTTTGGGATTTGGCTGAGGAAAATAATGAAGCCTAAATGGCTGGAAAATTAGGTAAACACAAAGGGCATGCTGCCCGAATTTATACTCGAGGACTAGGAAACTATACTTGCAACCTGAGTAAAGGTTAAGTGATTATCACTTGAAGCGAGGACCGTTACTGCTTTGTTATCGAGGGTTATACGTTAGGACTCGGCCGAACTTGTACCCTTGAGGAAAAAAAAACATAATGACCAATGTAAACTCGTTTTCCTTGTACTATCGACTCAAATGATATGTCCAGGTAGTGTCCAAGAGCTTAAGAAGCAATTGACTATGGCTCCAGTTATGGTCAAAAATCGTGTAACCCAAGTTGTACCCTTTGCATTTCCGCGCACACGCACGTGCATTTCTCAACCGTTTTAGCCATTTTGGACCGTTTAGGATTATTTTTGTTATTTTGTTACCATTCCAGCCGTTTCGGCCAATTTCGACTGTATTCGATCGTTTAAGTTATAAATTGCTTAGTTTGTACTTTTGGTTTTGGTTTATGTACTTTTGGTCCTGTATAAATATTTGGAATTGAATCGGATGTATATCTACATTCTACGCTTAGAACTAGTTTCCGCTTCGTTTATGATATGTAATTTTTGGAGAATTGGATGTATTATTCGAGTTGTACCTTGTAATTTACTTGAGGAATGTAGTAAGTAAGTGAGTCCCGGCGAGAGCTGGGCAGGCGGTCCACTAAACTCTTTGGTTCGCCTTAGGGGGAGGTGGGGTCGTCACAGGTGGTATCAGAGATTAGGCTTTAGATCTCTGTAGTGTATCCTAAGCTTAAAGTTTAGGATGTCGGACTGTGGGATGGGTTTGTAAGTTAAGTGCTCTTTTGTAATGTAAGTTGTGAATCTTGAAAGTGGTACATGTCGCGCCCCACTTTTTGATTCGAATGTGATGTGATGTGTGGTGTGAACGTGTGCAAAATGAAAAGTAAAAAGGCCATGGGACTTTGGAAAGCGACGATTTGGCCAAATGAAATTTTAAAAAGGGTTTTTTAAATATGAAAACGGAGTCGCCACTTGGTATAGATTTGGGGTGTACCAAGTCACCCAAAAAGTGTTTTTTTAAAGACAAAGTAGTAAAACCCTTTTTAAAACGACTCCTAATCCACGTAAGCCAAAGAAAAAGGTTCGGGGGTCACGTTTGACAAAGGGGAAGGCAAGGATAGAATCCAAGGCACCCATTTGACCTAGCCAAGGCTAGTTGCGCGACTTAACCTTACCTTTCCTAGTTTTCTACCCAATGTATGCTCGCACGTTTGGATATGACTATATGAATGCAAAATGGAAAGGAAAAATGCAATCCTAAATTCTACGATGTCTCTTGTGAGGCTTTTGGTCCCAAACCACATGAATTGTGGCGGCCAACAAAGGAAAACCTCATAGAGGTCGATTAATGCAAATGAGACTCAAGTGTGCAAGTGTGAAAGTGTATGAAAGAAATTAAAAATCCAAGTGTTTGCGTGCAAGTGTATGAAAAGGTGCACGTGTGCAATTGTATGAAAATTCCAAGTGTTCGTGTGCAAGTGTATGAAATATAGTGATAAGTGCATATAGGTGTAATTAAATGCAATTTTGTGAAGTAGAAATCAAAATGAACAATAAGGAAAGGAAAATGTGAATTGAAAAGAATGAGTGAGTGATAAATGAGAATGACTGAACCTAAGGGAATGCATCAGGTCGGGTATGGGAATGACTCCTAACTTGTCGACTTCGATTTTCCCTTTGATTAGAAGGCAAAACTAGCGTGCTAAGGCTATCGAGTAGCCACACTCGCTCGTTTCCCTTATCAGAAGGAGACCCTCAAGCAAATGGACCCTACAACTATCATGATATGCAAAAATCCTAACATGAAGGGAAAGGGGGTTCGAGGAGCATGCCAAGTGATAAAACTAAGAAAAATGCATGATATGTGGTGAAAAAGCAAATGATATGCTAATGAGGGGAAATCCCTAAGGGTCTAGCGTTGGACTAGCCCATTCTATGAATTCCGACTAGCGTTGGACTAGCGGAAACGTACATTCACCCATTCCATTCATTCATGGCTATGAAAGCAAGTAGACATGCAAAAATACTCGTAAACACATAGCACATAGCATTTAGCATGCTCGACTAGATGCAAGAGCCTAATAAAGCAATTAAACATGTAGCAACAAAAACAAGCGAGCAAGGGGAAGGGGAAGTGGACCAGATGCTCTCCGAGCCCTATCTATTACAAGCCAAGAGGTGTACACATACCCCATAAAACTTAAATAAAAGCAACCAAGGGGAAGGGGAAATGGACCAAAGGCTCTCCGAGCCCTATCTATTACAAGCCAAGAGGTGTACACATACCCCATAAAACTTAAATAAAATTAAAAGCGAGTAAACGCATGCAAGGAGGTAAGGAAAGCGAAGTAGACATGCATATTCACATAACACGTAGGAGCACGTGAGGTCAAATGTAGTGCAAATGAGGGATAGAGTGTACCTCCCTTGAAGCGACGCCCTAACGTAGTGAAATTACTAACTTACCCTCCAAAATAATAAAAAGGTCAAGGTACCACTTAAATTATCGAATAATTACATGAAACAAGAATTAAACATAAAAGTGGAAATTAAGCACGAAATGATAATTAAAGATGGGATAAACCATGCAAGGGGGAGGCAAACTCGGTCCTAAATAAATAAAAAAAATCAATAGTCTAAAATGGAGTACGAAATTGAGTGGTCGAAGGTGGGATCCCTCGCAATCAGATGAAAAGGAGAAAATGGAAAATTATTCATTAAAGTTTAATAACAAAATTTAGCTAAGCAAAAATTTAAATCAAACGAAATCAAGACCACCAATGCTTCCAGGTTACCAAGCTTTCATGATTTTGTCCTAGAAATCTATTAACATTGTCCACAAATCACATAAAAACATGCCAAGGCAAATTGTCATGTAAGAGAGAAATAATTGCAACATTAGTCACCCATTCGAGCTCAATCGAAACACTTAAGAACTTCAAAGGTCCCCAAAATAATAATAAAGCCAAACAATAATTGAAATGCAAATTCCTTAGGACCTAATTGCAAGGAATCAGTTCATAATTGTGCCTTAGTGCAACAAAGGGGACTTGAAGGATCAAAAGGCAAAATTCAAAAGTATTTTCATGCAAAACCCATGCAATCACGTAGAAGAATGCTTCTGCAAATATTTTCCTTAGGCTTTGAAGCCTTTACACTTTGCATGACAGATTTTCTAAGAAAACAAGACAAAGCTCTCAAAGCAAAGTCCAATTTCAAGTTCCTACCAAATTCATCATACATGTAAGAGCCAAAATGAAGATGTTTTGTATGCAAATCTGGTACAACAAATGAAAAAACATTCCAGCCCCAAGAACTTTTAGCAACAACGAATGAAGTTTGCTGCAACTTGCTTAAGAAAGAAACCAGCTGCATTTCGTTCCCAACCTCACAGCTTTAGACTAAGGAACTAACCACATAAACACCTCAACCCAAACAAACCAAGCTCAGCAAAATTCTGGTAAACATGCATGCAATGGCAAAAAACTTCGGCTTCAGCAATGATTAAGCTTACTGCAATTTTCATTTTTTTGCAAACGCATATCAACCTTTGTCAAGCTCTTAACTGGTTTATGGACCACACAATCCATACTTCCAATAAACAAGAACCAGAACATCATAGCAATATAAACACATCACATCGAACATGCCAGATCTGCTGCAAATTCAGCAACCAAGGAAAAAAAACGGCTGCGACAAGCCAAACACTTGAAGCTTGTCGCAGCAGACTCTGAATCTACCTTTTAAGGATCCTAACAGCCCAAACAAATGACACACGGACCAGTTTCAAACAAAGAAAGGGGAAAGCATAAAGGAGAAACACATAAATGCTAGAGCAAAATTGCAGAGAGCATTCGGCAACCAAGAGGAAAATTCCACGCTGCTGCAACAAGCTAACTTGAAGCTTGTTGCAGCAGGTTTTTATGCACAAATCTTCAAACAAACAGAACCTGACCCACGCAACCATATTACCAAGCATTGTCTTCAACTCACAACATAAAAAAAACCCGGACTTAAGCACAAAAAAGTAGCATACAGAAACTTAGAAAAGGAAGAAAAATTCTGCACTTCATGGGTTAGCTTGCATTTTTCCAGATTCGTTCAAAAGGTTGACACAGTTTTAACAACAGAGTAAGATTCAGCTTTCCTACAAGATCTTGGAAACAGAGGCAAGCAAAAAAATGGATTTACGGCCCGCAACTTCTGCAACTCAGGCGTACAAGGAGGAAGCCAAGCAAAAACCAGCATCATAATTCTAGTGGGTTTATGAACAAGGTAGAACATTACCTTCAGCCTTTCGAAAACCACGATTTGAAGCGATCAGGACAAAATCAAGTGTTGTTCAGACCAGAAACTCTTCTTGAAGCCTCCTGCTCTCGCCTTTTCCGTCGATGAAGGTATGCGGCTGATGACAAGTTCGATGAAGACTATGGCAGCGTCCCTCCTTGGCTTTATCTCTGTCTCGGGCTTCAAGCTCTCTCTCCCTCTCTTTCTCCCGTCGCTCCTCTCCTGATTTTCAGTCGTCTCCTCCCTAATCCTCTCGGTTCTCTCTTAGACCTCAGCCCCGATTGTTCTTGAGCCACCAATCCCCAACTTTTCTCTCGGCTTTTTCCTTTTTTCCTTTTCTGTTTTCTGTCTTCCAGATTTCCCCCGTCACCTTTCTCTTCACTCTTTTTTTGTTTCCTTCTTCCCCCGACTCCCCCTTGCGGCTGATGTCTTCATTTTCTATTTATCCTACCTCCCAAACTCCTAAACCCTTGCTTGTAAGGTGAGGATGAGGGGCAAGGACAGGCCCTCTCATCCAGCCCTCCAAAGGGCAAGCCTGGCCATCCTTTGCACGCTGCAAAAAATTATTTTTTTTTTTTTTTTTTTTTTACAAAAACAACTAATTAACAAATGCAGAAAAACATAAATGTTATTTAAATGCAGAAAAACAAAAGTGCAGAAATGCTAATTAAGATAAAACGAAATGTTATTTTTCTTTCTTTCTTTTTCTTTTTTTTCCTTTTTAAAGTAGCCTAACAAAACGATAATAAAATTAAGTAAAAACAATCTAACAATCTAATAAAATAAACTAGAAAATAAACAGCAAAAATGGCAATTTTGATTTTTCTTTTCATTCATTTTTCATTTTTTCATTTTTCCAATCCAACTAAAGCCTATTTTTGAATTTTTCCTCTTTTTCCTTTTTTTTTTTTCTCTTTTCTCATTTTTATGATTTTTCATTTTCATTTTCTTTCAAGAAAACATTGAATAAAAACAAAATGACTAAAATGATTTTTTTCGATGTCTTCCTTTTCTTTTTTCTAAAAACTCTATGCTAATTTTAAAATTAAAAGCTAAAACTAAAAATTAAAACTAAAAGTAAACAACGAATGCAAGCAACCTAAAATGAAAATCATGAAATAGATGCCACATAAAATTATTCAAAATTTGGTGTCTACAGTACACGTAAGATATGACTTGATGATCTTCGTTTAAGACCATATGGTCTGAGTCGTGAAGTTTCTTAGTTTGAATTCTTGTACTTGTGTACCCGATACTTTTCCTGAGGAAATGCTCGTGAATTTTAGACGGAATATGGTTTAACGTACGATGATGTGAATAGAAATTATGATTGAGTTTGAGATAAGTTGTAATGGCACAGGTTAGAGCGCAGAAGATTTTGTCTTGTACTCAAGACTTAACTGAATAAGGAAATTGAAATAATGACTTGGACTTGTCCGATAAGTGTTGGCTTGGGTTTTGATACATTATGGTGGTGGCTGGATTGTTGAGAAAATTTTTGATTTTGCAACCTTCATCTAGTCTTCTTGTTTGATTAAGGATGGCACCAACCGATTTGTAACTGTTGGGATTTGAACTACTTGAACTGCCTGAGACTGACTTTGAACTGCCGGAAACTGACTAGGCTGAGTTCACTTGAGACTTGAACATTGTTTAGGCAAGTGTACTTTTACGTACACCTAGTGGTCGTGATTTGACTGAATATATGGTATTTCATTTACGCATGAGCAAGTAGTTTGGTTCGTATACGACCTGTAAGTAGACTTGGATTTTTGTGAGTTCTTGTTCGTATTCGTGCCCCCTGAACTTGAAGTAATTGACTTTGTTTTTGAACTTATTTGTACTCGTGTGGTTGTAGACCGGCTACTACTCCTCTGTAGCGGTTGAACTGAACCTCTCTGATGAGGTATTGCCTGTTGTGTTACCAAGCACCGCCATTCTCCTAGCGAGGCATACCTGTTGTGTTTCCAAGCACCATCAGGGATGAAATTCTTGAACTGAACCTCTCTGATGAGGTATTGCCTGTTGTGTTACCAAGCACCGCCATTCTTTTGGCGAGGCATACCTGTTGTGTTTCGAAGCACCATCAGGGATGAAACTTTGACTTGAAGCTCTCTGGTGAAGTTTAGCCGTTGTGCTAACTTGTTGTGTTTCCAAGCACCATCAGGGATGAAACTTTGACTTGAAGCTCTCTGGTGAAGTTTAGCCGTTGTGCTAGCTTGTTGTGTTTTCAAGCACCACGGGGGACAAATTCCTGAGACTTTCTGGTGAAGTATAGCTGAGTGCTAGCTTGTTGTGTTTTCAAGCACCACCAGGGGTAATTTCTGACCTGAGACATCGTTATGTCCTGGATTGTTTTTCCAAATATCAGGGACTTTAAGTCCGATTTCGGGCCCTTTTGTATATGTATCCAGTTACTCGCCTGACTATCTATTGGATCAAGATTATTTGATAAGTTGGATTAGAGTACTTTTAGTACTTGATTGTGATGAGTGATTCTTAGTATGTGATTGACCTTTGAGATATTTGATCTGATTAGTATTTGATTATGATAAGCGAGATTGAAATGATTCTTAATACGTGATCGACTTTCGAGAACTATTTTGATCTGATTAGTACAAGTTGGAATGTCGAGAACGACATTCTTTTAAGGAGTGGAGTTTGTGACGCCCCGAGGAAGAAGAAAAGGGGAAAATTTCTGGTGAATAGAGTTTTGTGGAAAATCCGGCCAGAAGCCGTGCAAATTCTTTATATTTTTCTTAAAAATTCCATTTTCTTTGACAAATACCACTTTATAATGGCCCTACTACTCAATCACCCCACAATAAGTGCAAATGGACCTAGAAAGTAGGGTTTCACTCTTCGGTTTCAAGATTGGAGCAAATTAGGGTTTTGCGATTTTTCGCCGGATGAATTTTCAGTACGGACCAAGGATCAAATTTGGTGATTAAAAGTGACTTTTAAGTGAGAAATAATATGTGATTAGGAGCAATGAGATAAGATTAGTGAATAGGAAGTAAAAACCCTAGTACGTGTGTTTTTAAGAAAAACGGCGCGAACCGGCGGGTCCCGCGCACTACCGATTGAACGCACCACTTGACCACCACTTTCTTACCATACAAGCTTACTGATATTTGAGCAAAATATCCTCTTAATTGTCAGCTGCTTTGACCGAAAATAGAGGTTAAAAATAACAAGGAAAGGAAAGAGAAAAATGAAAGGTGGTGGCGGCGACAAGTGTCGCCACCCTAGAGTTTCTTGGCCAAGTGATCAACTAGCCTTCTTAAACCAATTTTCTGCACTTTCCTCTTCATTTTTCCAGCAGCTGGTCGACCAAGAGAGAGAGAGAAAGTGAGAGCAAGAAACAATTCCTTCTTCTTGATTCTAACCAACCAAGTGACAAATTAAATTTCCAAACCGATTAAACTCACCTTTGAGTGTTTAGTTAGTGAATTGTTGGTGAGATTGTGAAGGGGAAAGCTAAGGCTACACTTGGTGGACTCTAATCAAGGTAAGGATGATGAGTTTCCTAAATTTTACTTTCAATCTTGTTTAAATTAAGCTTAGTAACTCAATTTTGTGGTGAATCATGGATGCTATCATGTTTTGGAGGTTTTTCCCTTTTGATATTATGAACTAGGGTTTGAGGACTTGCTGCCCAACTTGGTGTATGGTTAATATATGTTGTAATTAAGGTTATATAAGAGGTTTTGGTAGTGTTGGAAGTAAGAAATCAAGGAAGGTTGCCCTGAAAACTGAAAATTCCAGATTTCTGGAAAATTTTTCTTCCTTTCTGTCCGGTTTTGTAGCTTCTTGTTAGAGGCCGAATGGGCCTTATGTAAAAACATGAAAGTTGTAGAGAATATTATTTTATAGGTGCCTACAAAATTTCAGCTCAATCGGAGCAACGTAGCTCGTGAAAAGATGAAAATACCCTTGCTGTTCTAGGGTATAAACCAGAGTTCCGCGTGGACAGTTAGTCTGTTTGGGGGTAATTATTCACTAGGATCCGTTCAGTTTTAGTTTTTTTCCAAAACATGAAAGTTGTAGTATTCTGACTTAGCTTTCAAACGCCTCAAAGAACACCTTAATCGGATCTTGGTAACCTGAGATATGACCATTCCAGTTCAGTGTGGTTAAATAGCCGACTAGTTGGGTTTTGGTTCTGTAAATTGAGGATTTGACTAAGTTGCATTAGAAACTGGACTAAGTGATCTTCATGAACATTGTAGACCTGTGTCTTAACTTCGAAACGGCATAAGTTGTGCCTCAGTCCGATAAGCGTAGCCTCAGATGTGTTATTTTCGCAACCACACGTCGAATGTGTCTTTTGCTAGATTGTATTTCTGCACTTGTTATTACTTTGATTCTTATTCTTATAATGTTATGAGCCTATGGAACGGCTATTGACTTGAATTTATGATATGTGTGACTTTGGGATTTGGCTGAGGAAAATAATGAAGCCTAAATGGCTGGAAAATTAGGTAAACACAAAGGGCATGCTGCCCGAATTTATACTCGAGGACTAGGAAACTATACTTGCAACCTGAGTAAAGGTTAAGTGATTATCACTTGAACTAGCGAGGACCGTTACTGCTTTGTTATCGAGGGTTATACGTTAGGACTCGGCCGAACTTGTACCCTTGAGGAAAAAAAAACATAATGACCAATGTAAACTCGTTTTCCTTGTACTATCGACTCAAATGATATGTCCAGGTAGTGTCCAAGAGCTTAAGAAGCAATTGACTATGGCTCCAGTTATGGTCAAAAATCGTGTAACCCAAGTTGTACCCTTTGCATTTCCGCGCACACGCACGTGCATTTCTCAACCGTTTTAGCCATTTTGGACCGTTTAGGATTATTTTTGTTATTTTGTTACCATTCTAGCCGTTTCGGCCAATTTCGACTGTATTCGATCGTTTAAGTTATAAATTGCTACTGTATAGCTGTTTCACTTATGTGTGCATATAATCTGTCCTATTTTTGCACCGTATGTTTGACCTTGAAAGAGACTGAATCGGCCCTTGCTCAAAACATGGAACTTGTAGATACATGAGTTAGCTGGTTACCTGCAAAATTTTAAGATTGACCGAGATACCCTTGACTGGCCTTAAGCCCTGTTTCACGGACAGTTTCTACTTTCCTCTAAGAATTCGGGTTTTGACCCTGAAAATGTATGATTTGGCTTTGGAGGTCTGCATAGGAAATGTTGGGATATGTCTTAGCTTTGTAACGCCATAAGGTTCGTTTCAAGTGGATAAGTGTAACTTTACTTGTGATTAGAATGCTAAAAAGGTGATAGGAACTTGCTGGTTTTAGATTTTCTTTTGCTTGACATGGTCATTGTACTTTAGGGCTTGGACTTGAGCATGGCAATGAGGTATGATGGATAGTTCCTGCGCTGTAGTTGGTGAGTAATCCCTCGACTATTTCCAAAGTTACTTTTGAACTAATTCTTGCATTTATGACTCCATTGCATATCATTTGGGTTCGGGTGTGTGCCATGACATAATTTGGCTCCGATGAGTCCTTGGAAAGTCTTGTGCTTAGAACCAATGTCTCCTCTACTGTTTACACATTCTTTGGAGCACGATGGCTCCTTACTTTTATTTCACGGTTACCTGATCTAAACGAGCATTGGATATTTAAGTACAAGAACTTCACTGTCTCTCGTGAGCAATAAATGAACATTTGATTACTGCATCATGACATCATATCAATGCTTTATTGTGAAATATACCTGGCTGTTGATTTTACTGGTCACTCCCTGAGCTTCTAGCTCACCCCCTATTATCTTCTTCTCCCCGCAGGGATCGAAGTAAAGGAAGAACTTGTATTTGGATCTCTGTGTGGCTGGATGGCGTACATCTTGTATAGTTAGATTTGGTTTTGGTTTATGTACTTTTGGTCCTGTATAAATATTTGGAATTGAATCGGATGTATATCTACATTCTACGCTTAGAACTAGTTTCCGCTTCGCTTATGATATGTAATTTTTGGAGAATTGGATGTATTATTCGAGTTGTACCTTGTAATTTACTTGAGGAATGTAGTAAGTAAGTGAGTCCCGGCGAGAGCTGGGCAGGCGGTCCACTAAACCCTTTGGTTCGCCTTAGGGGGAGGTGGGGTCGTCACATTACTACTCATTCACCCCACAATAAGTGTAAACAAACATAGAATCAAGGGTTTTTTGTTTGTTCTCTTGTTAGCGTAAATTAGGATTTTTACGTCTTTTCGTAGTGTGAGTAATCAGTGCGGAGTGTGTACTAAATTTGGTAATTAAGAGTGAATTTTAAATGAGAAAATAATGTGTGATTAGAAGTAATAATAATACGTTAGTGAATGGTAAGTAAAAACCCTAGTACGTGCGAGTTGAGGAAAAACGGTGCGAATCGACGTGTACCGTTTTTTACCGATTGAACACATCGCTTGATCACCACTTTCTTAACTTAATCTATTATTATTAGTGCAAAATATCAGCCCCTAATCAGCTCTTGCTGGCCGAAAATTTTGACTACAAAAATCAAGGAAAAGAAGAAATTTTGGAAGTTACTCTTGTGGTGACAAGTGGAGGCAATCCAGCTATCTTTGACCCAAACTAAGACCAAGCTTCTTAACCTTTCTTGGGCTTCATTCTTCTTCATTTTCCAGCTATGGTGGCCGAACCTTGAGGGGACAAAAAACAAGAGAAGAAAACATCATTTGATCTTGGGGTTTAGCTTAGTTTGAGTGAAAATCAAGAAACTAAACCGATTAATCCTTTCTTTGAGCACTTGGGAAGCTTGGTGTGCTAAAAGTTTACAAGGAGAGGTGGTGGATATCTCTTACAAGCATCTTAGTGAGGTATATTAGCTGTCCATCATATTTCTTTCCCTTAATCTTGCTTAAGTTTATGTAGCAACTTGTATTCTTGGCTTATGATAGCTATTTAAGTCATTTTGATGATTATGGTGGATTTGTGAGTTAGGGTTTTGAATTGTTTAGTTGTATTTCTTATTGTTTAGATAGAATATGATGTGAATCAGCTTAGATAGGGAGTGGTAGTAGTGGTTAAATACATGAATAAGAAGATTATCACTTGAATGCATTAATTCCAGCTTTACGTTTTTGTATTACCCTGTTCTGACCAGTTTCATTTGGCCATGATGGAGGCCGAATCAGCCTAAGGTTAAAACATGAAAGTTGTAGGAAATGATGTTTTATATCTTCCTATAAACTTTCAGCTCAATCCGAGCACTGTATAATTTGAAATGACAAAATTATCCTTACTGCCATAGGTATAGTTTTGTGGACAGTTTTGACATTTCCTCATTCTGGCTGCATTTTTTGTGACGCCCCGAAAAAAAATGAGTGTGAGAACCCGTAAAAACCCTAATCTTTTTCGAGGGTTTTATTTCCTTTAATAGCATGTTTTCTGCATTTCCTGGCTTAGGAAATTTTCCTGAGGAATTTTTATGAGTAATTATAGTTTTTAGATGATTTTTCTAGCCTTGGAGAGTTTTTGGAAAATTAAGAATATATAATGGACGTGGGACCCACTAGTGCGAAAAGTTCGGAAAATTCGGCCAATTAGGTTAAATTCCGGATACTGTGTAAAATTTATCGGGTGTTAAGAGATAAGTTGAGAGTGAGATTTGATTGATGTGAGAGGAAAGAGAAAGATAAGATTGCATTTATGAAGGTGACAAGTGTCACCACTACATTGGTTTTAACTTAAGAGTTACTACTCACCTTTTTGACTTTTGACCCATTTGAGTAAATATCTTCAAAAATTGCCCAAAAATCACCATTTTTCACCTCTTGTTGGCCGGCCCTCTTAGCTCAAGAAGGAAGAAAGCTTCTTCAATTTTCAAGCTCCCAATTAGCTCAAATCAACCAAAACAATTGCCTAAATTAGATTCTACTCCATAAAATCCTTTCATTTGGTACTAGTGAGTGTTGTGGTGAAGTTTGTTTGAAGAGCTAAGGTGTCCAACATCTTCCTTTCTCTTGTTTCCTAGGTAAGTGATGGTTGAACATCCTACTACACCTAATGATGCTTAAGTGATGCTTAGTAGTAGCTAAAGTGATGGATTATGTGAATTATTTCTTGATTTGAAGTGATTTGGTGAAGTTTTTATATTTTTGAGGAATTTTCTGGTTTAATATGAATGAGATGTTGTGGTCATCTATGATGGTTGATAATGAGGGGGAATGACTCTAGTAGGTGTGAATTAATGATAATTGCAACCAATTTTGGGTTTGGAATGAATTGAGAAATGTTAGGGTTTCAAAACCCCCTTTTCTGTCCGGTTTTGTATCTCAGGCTTAGAGGCCGAATTGGCCTTTGCTCAAAACATGAAAGTTGTAGGTATTGATGTGGTTGAGGTGCCTGTAAAATTTCAGGTCATTTGGACTAGTGTAGCGTGAGATATGTCGATTTTACTGTTGCTGTTCTGGGTTGATCAGAATGCGAAAACTGCACTAGTAATTGGCCATTTTGACTGGAATTGCTTTGGATTTGGATGTTGGTGTCTTCTGATGAAATGTATCTGGATGTCTTAGCTACCATATTCCTTTGGAATCAATGCATTTGGACTTGTATGGACCGAGTTGGACTCATTACAGCATTGTGTGATTTGTGAACCTGTTTTAGTGGTTCTGGTTTGGTATTTTTGGCATATTTGACCTAGTTGTGCTAGGAACTGGACTGAGTGACCTTCTACATTGTTGTATCCCTGGTTCTTAGCTTCGAAACGGTGGGTCTTACACCCCCATCCGATAATCATAGTGAAATTGACACCATTACCGCAAAATGACGTCAAAACTGTTTTTCTGGTTTTGAGCTTAACCTTCATTTCCGGACTTTTTCCCTAGCTTGACTTGTCTTTGTACTTCTTGGAGCTTGCTGAATGGATATTAGATGAACTTATTTGTGTGACTTTGGGACTGGCTGAAGAAATAATGAAGCCATGATGGCTGGGAAAGTAAGCAAATTTAGGGGAAGTGCTATCCGAAGTTTTAAGGGACTTGTTTGCATTGAGTTTGTGATCTAACACTTGGATTTGAGCAAGGCAATGTTATGTGATGGATGATTTCTGAGCCGTGGAGGTGAGTGACCTCAAACTACTTCTAAAGTTATTTATGAACCTTTTCTTACATTATTTACTTTTGAACTGTTTCCAAAGTTACTTTTGTGACATCCCGAATATTAGGAGTTTATTTGTAAAGAAAATACTAAAGTGCATTTCTTTGGCTTTGATTTAAAACCTTATTTTGTTCCAAAAGACTAGAAACCCTAAATTTTAATCGAAAACCCTAATCTACTTGTGACTAATTGCTTTTCTCAAATATCTTATATTTTGATGGAAAACCCTAATTTTAATTACTGGAATTGTAAAATTCCTCATGTTTTCTTAAAAAGGCCTTTTATTTGGAAATTATTCAATTACTATGGCTATACAACCCAATCACTCTACAATAGGTGCAAATAAACCTAGAAAGTAGGGTTTCACTCTTCGTTTTCAAGATTGGAGCAAATTAGGGTTTTCGCGTTTTTCCGCCGGATGAATTTTCGGTACTGAGCAAGGATTAAATTTGGTGATTAAAAGTGACTTTTAAGTGAGAAATAATATGTGAATAGGGGCAATGATATAAGGTTAGTGAATGGGAAGTAAAAACCCTAGTAAGTGAGTTTTTAAGAAAAACGGCGCAAACCGGCGGGTCCCGCGCATTACCGATTAAACGCACCAATTGACCACCACTTTCTTACCATATAAGTTTATTGATATTTGAGCAAAATATCTCCTCTCTCATGATGACTTCTTGACCAAAATTTGTGGCCAAAATGCAAGGAGAAGAAAGAGAAATTCTTGTGGTTGTAATTAAACCAAGTGTTGGCCAAACTTGTGGCTTAGATTAATCCTAATCTCTTGTCTTCTTAACTCCTTAAGAACAGCCTTTCTTCTTCATTTTTCTGCCCCATAACCGAAATTAGAGAGAGAGAGAAAGACAAAGAGAGTTCATCTTGTTCTTCTGTGAGGACTCGCAAATTTCTTGTATTTTTCTCAAAAATTCCCTTTTATTTGAAAATTAATTGGTAACTATTATTTCATGTTATCCATGGTTCAATCACCCTAGAAAAGTGCCAATAACCATAGGAAATTAGGGTTTTCCTATTCGTTTTCAATTCAAGGTGAAATTGGATTTTTCGCGTAACCGCAGTATAATTATCCGGTACCGAGTAAGGATCAAATTTGGTGCTTAAGAGTGACTTTTAAGTGAGAAATAATATGTGATTAGGAGCAATGATATAAAGTTGGTGAATAGGAAGTAAAAATCCTAGTACGGGGGATTTAAGGAAAAACAGTGCGAACCGACGTGTACCGGATACTACCGATTTAACCACCACTTGACCACCAGTTTCTTGCCATACAAGCTTATCACTAATTGAGCAAAATATCTTCCCTCTCATGATTACTTATTGACCAAAATATGTGGCCCAAAATGCAAGGAAAGAAAGAGAAAATTGTGTGGTTGAGGTTGAGCCAAGTGTTGGCCAAACTTGTGGTTAGAATTAAGTATTATCTTTCTACCTTCTTATAAGACAAACTTAGCTTAATCTCCTTCATTTTATTCTTCATCTTGGCTGAGCAAGAGAGGGAGAAAGGGAGAGCAAGAGAAAACAAATTCCTTCTTGATTTACACCAACCAAGTGCTAAAATCGAATTCTAAACCGATTAAAGTATGGGTTGTGAGTTAGGAAGCTTGTGGAACAAAAAAATTTTTCAAAGGAGGTGGAGTATCACTCATTCAAGCCTTGCTTTTGAGGTATAAAGTCTGATCTTGGTCCTTGTTCATTTAATTTTTGGTTAAAGATGTGATTTTATGGAGGATTAACACTTGAATGCATGAATTTCCAGATTTGGGTTTTCATTTCTTCTCTTTCTGCCCGGTTTTAGTACTCTATGTTAGAGGCCGAATCAGTTCTTACCCAAAACATGAAAGTTATAGAGAATGATGTTTTCTAGTTACCTGTAAAATTTCAGCTCAATCCAAGCTTGGTAACATGTGAAAAGTCCAAAATACCCTTACTGTTTTAAGTATTTCCTAAGCAGTCCGTGTGATCAGTTAAGTCCAGTCTATCCCGTTTTTTTGACTAGGATTCATTCTGATTTAGTGTTTTACCAAAACATGAAAGTTGTACCATTCTGAATTCGCTTTCAAATGCCTCTAAGAACACCTGATTCGGACTTGTGTACTCTGAGATATGTCCATTACAGTGTTCTGCGTTTAAACAGCCGACGAATTGGTTTCTGGTTTAGTAATTCGAGCATTTGACCAAGTTACATTAGAAACTGGACTAAGAGACCTTCATGAATGTTGTAGCCCTGTGTCTTAGCTTCGAAACGGCATAATGTTCATCCCAATCCGATAAGTGTAACTCCGGTTGTGACCATTATGCATGAACCCGTCAAAACTGTCTTTTGTCAAATTGCATTTCTGCACTTGTTATTACTGTATTTCTTATTCTTATGATATTGTGAGCCTATGGAACGGCTCTTGACTTGAATTGCTTATGTGTGATGTTGGGTTGTGGTTGAGGAAAAATAATGAAGCCGAAATGGCTGGAAAATTAGGTAAACACAAAGGGCGTGCTGCCCAAATTTTCGCTCGAGGGCTAGGTTTCTATTTGAACTTGTATACTTTTGTTTAGCCAATACCATGACCGGTTTTCCATTTTAAAACATGATTTTTCATCCTTGGGTTCAAACAACCCTCTTCTTACTTGAAAGTGATCTTTACACGTTTCATTCCTAATTAGTCGGGTTTCTTTGTTTCCCTTAAATGTTTTGCTCGATAAACTGTAATATGCTCTCTTGTTCAACCATAGGTTTCATTGGTGACTAAGAGTAATATCCGGAAGGATATTTTGCACCTTATTGTGCGTAAATAGGTGAGTGTTCTATATACGTTTTGTTTCTATGACTATGTGGATTGTTGTGACTATGTGGTTATTTGTGAATATTTGATTAAATGTTAATTGTTTTCTATGATTTCTAAAATGAACTTTTGCTAGGCGAGTGTGTACTTTATCGCACTCGACCTAAATAAATATGAAATTTTCGGTGATTAAATGTTGAAATACTAGTTGCGCATGAATGTAAGCCTTTTTGGCTAAACGGGGCCCTTGCCCTTGTTACCGATCGACTCGAGCCAGAAGCGGACTCGGTCGGGCGATATGGTGACCTGGGTGAATTTGGTATACTCGAGTATTACCTTGTAGTCCGGCTACGTCCGGATGGGTGGAGTCCGGCCAATGGTCGGATGGGTGGAGTCCGGTCAACGTCCGGAAAAGGGGATGAACGAACAAAAGGATGAACGAGGGATTCTACTTACAAAAAAATGTATTTTCAAACGATTGGAGGAATAAGGGGAAATGTCAGGGGAACGAACGAACAAACAAATAGCTCCTCGTGAGCCTGTATCCTTTTAATGAATGTATTATCATTGCTTTATATTGAACATGTTTTCTGGATTAAATGTTATTACATGACTAATGTTCCTTGTTTAATTACTTGTTTATATATATAGAACCTCACTGGGCTTTTTAGCTCATACCACGTCAATTGTTTTCCTTAGCAGGGGAAAGGCGAGCAAGGACGAGCGTTCTGTATAGTCTAGTTGATCTAGTTCTTTGGCCTTGTAATGGTTCTCGCCCTAGTGCTTGGCACGGGCTGGTTGTATGAGGAATGAGAACCCTTGTATATTCGATGTTTGTACTTGAATGGTAAAAAAAAAAAAAACTTTGAAGACTTCTGGTGTGTAGAAGTTTCTTATCTTTTACTTGAGCATCTATTGTCTATGGATGTATATACATGATTCGAGTTCCATAGCGAGTGAGTCCTGGCGAGAACTGGGCAGGCGACCCGCTGAACCCTGGGGTACGCCCTAGGGGGAAGTGGGGCCGTCACATCTTCTCCAAATCTTGAAAAGTTTCTTCTATTCGCGCAAATCTACTCCGATTAAGTTGTTATCTAGCACAAAGGCTACCTACCGGTGTAATTTTCTTGAAGAACAAAGGCCTTGAACACTTGTTTCTAGTTTCCTTGGAAAGGTATACATGCTAGAACCTTGATTCTCCGATTAAATGCGTGATTAGTTGCTAAATATGTCAGATATGGTTGAATTATTGATGTATGTGGTGAAATAGAGGCTTGGATCATGTTTTTCCATTTTATTGGAATTTTTACAGTTTCCCTATGATTCTTCTAGTGCTTACAATTTGGGGCTTTGATGTTTAAAGTTTAATATGGGAAGTTAAGATGGTGAAGCAAGCCAAAAATAAAGAAATTAGCATTTGATTTCAAGAATTTCCAGATTTCAGGAACTTGAAAATTCAGTTCTGCCCGTTTCTGTATCACCTAGTTAGAGGCCGAATTTGGCTTGGCATAAAACATGAAAGTTGTATAGAATGATGTTTTCTAGTTTCCTGTAAATTTTCAGCTCAATCTGAGCTCGGTAGCCTGTGAAAAGACCGAAATACCCCTGCTACCCTGTTTCTATCCGAGAATAGTATTCAGCTTTGGTAATTGGGTAGTTTGACTGGGAATACTACCGATTTGGTTGTTGATGTCTTCTTAAGAATTATAGTCTTGTATCGTAGCTTTCAAATGGCTTTGGAATCACTTGAATTGGAGTTGTATATGCTGAGATACGTCGGAAATACCTAGACTGGTCCAGGAAAGGGTTCTGCGAACAGGGTTGCCTTTTTACCCAGTTTGACTGTGACTTTTCACCATGATCCTTACTGAATTCGATTTGGTCCAAAACATGAAAGTTGTAACCAATGGTATAAACTACTTTCCTGCAAAATTTCAGCTTGATCCTATCACTGTAGCATGTGAAATGACCGAAATAACCTTGACTGTCTATGAAACCTGTTTCGCACCCAGAATTCCGTTTTCGTGTAGTTTTCCATTTTTGATCATGAAAATACATGATTTGGCCTTGGAGGTCTTCATAAGAAATGTACCCTGGACTCTTAGCTTTTGGATGGCTTTGGAATCACTTGATTTGGACTTAGGTAGCCTGAATTATAGTTCGTTAACCAGAATGTGGTTTGTCCACCTGTTTCTGCGGTTCTGGTCTAGTATCTTGCATTTTTGACCTAGTTGTGCTATGAACTGGACTGAGTAACCTTCTGCAATATTGTAGCCCTATCTCTTAGCTTCGGAACGGTGTATCTTATACCTCCATCCGATAATCGTAGTGCCAATGGTGCCAAAACCGCTAAATGATATCAAATCTGTTTTTGGGTTTAAGACTTGGATTCGGACAAGATAATGGTATATGACGGATGGGTTCTGAGCCGTGGAGGTGAGTGACCTCAAACTACTTCTAAAGTTATTTATGAACCGTTTCTTACATTATTTACTTTTGAACTGTTTCCAAAGTTACTTTTGAAATGTTTTCTTGCATATCATGTGTGCTAGCATTTGAGTGTGCCTTGTTTGCTATATTTCTTGACTTCATGACTTGTATTTTGGTTGATAATGTGTTAAGCGCTTATAATGATTTCCAAAACGAGTTTTCGAGGCGAGTGTGTACTTTATCGCACTCGACCTCGATAAATGTGAAATTTTCGATTGAAATGTTACTTGCGCATGAATGTAAGCCTTTTGGGCTGAACTGGCCATTGCCCCTTGTTACCGGTCGTCTTGAGCCAGAAGCGGACTCGGTCAGGCGATTAGGAACTTGGGTGAACGTTTGGTATACTCGAGTATTACCTATGTAGGTTGGTGGAGCCTGCCCAAAAGCCAGGGACGGGGTGAATGAAATGAAATGAATGACCAAATGAGCGAGGAAATGTCAGGAGAATGAATGTATCCTTTCATGAATGTTACTATCGCTTTCTATTGTAAATGTTTCTTGAATTATTGATAATCCATATTTACTGTTTTGCAAATGATGTAGTTGTTTCCGGATTTATCATTTAACTTATGACATCATTGAAATGAACTATTGTGAAACCGATTTGATTAATGATTTTCTGGTTACTCGCTGAGCTTTTAGCTCACCCCAAAAACTATTTTATTCCCCTCCACAGGGCTCGTGGCGAAGGAAGGACTTGTAGTACTTGTTCACGTGACTGGATGGCATATATCTTGTATAATTTGGACTTGGAATCATTTTATGTATAGTTGAGAATTGTTTCCGCTTCGCTTATGACATGTAAATATTGGAGATTTATATTGTAATATTTGAGGTTTATTCTTGTAATTCATTTGAGGACTGTAGTGAACGACTGAGTCCCGGCGAGAGCTGGGCAGGCGACCCGCCGAACCCTGGGGTACGCCCTAGGGAGAGGTGGGGTCGTCACAGTTGGTATCAGAGCTTAGGCTTCAAATCTCTGTAGTGTATCCTAGGCTTGAAGTTTAGGATGCCGGACTGTGGGTTTGGTTTGAAATATTAGTGATTCTTACGGGATGTCTCGACTTGATTGGTACAAGATGGAATGTCGAGGACGACATTCTTTTAAGGAGGGGAGATTGTGACATCCCGAATATTAGGAGTTTATTTGTAAAGAAAATACTAAAGTGCATTTCTTTGGCTTTGATTTAAAACCTTATTTTGTTCCAAAAGACTAGAAACCCTAAATTTTAATCGAAAACCCTAATCTACTTGTGACTAATTGCTTTTCTCAAATATCTTATATTTTGATGAAAAACCCTAATTTTAATTACTGGAATTGTAAAATTCCTCACGTTTTCTTAAAAAGGCCTTTTATCTGGAAATTATTCAATTAATATGGCTATACAACCCAATCACTCTACAATAGGTGCAAATAAACCTAGAAAGTAGGGTTTCACTCTTCGTTTTCAAGATTGGAGCAAATTAGGGTTTTCGCGTTTTTCCGCCGGATGAATTTTCGGTACTGAGCAAGGATTAAATTTGGTGATTAAAAGTGACTTTTAAGTCAGAAATAATATGTGAATAGGGGCAATGATATAAGGTTAGTGAATGGGAAGTAAAAACCCTAGTAAGTGAGTTTTAAGAAAAACGGCGCAAACCGGCGAGTCCCGCGCATTACCGATTAAACGCACCAATTGACCACCACTTTCTTACCATATAAGTTTATTGATATTTGAGCAAAATATCTCCTCTCTCATGATGACTTCTTGACCAAAATTTGTGGCCAAAATGCAAGGAGAAGAAAGAGAAATTCTTGTGGTTGTAATTAAACCAAGTGTTGGCCAAACTTGTGGCTTAGATTAATCCTAATCTCTTGTCTTCTTAACTCCTTAAGAACAGCCTTTCTTCTTCATTTTTCTGCCCCATAACCGAAATTAGAGAGAGAGAGAAAGACAAAGAGAGTTCATCTTGTTCTTCTCCAAATCTTGAAAAGTTTCTTCTATTCGCGCAAATCTACTCCGATTAAGTTGTTATCTAGCACAAAGGCTACCTACCGGTGTAATTTTCTTGAAGAACAAAGGCCTTGAACACTTGTTTCTAGTTTCCTTGGAAAGGTATACATGCTAGAACCTTGATTCTCCGATTAAATGCGTGATTAGTTGCTAAATATGTCAGATATGGTTGAATTATTGATGTATGTGGTGAAATAGAGGCTTGGATCATGTTTTTCCATTTTATTGGAATTTTTACAGTTTCCCTATGATTCTTCTAGTGCTTACAATTTGGGGCTTTGATGTTTAAAGTTTAATATGGGAAGTTAAGATGGTGAAGCAAGCCAAAAATAAAGAAATTAGCATTTGATTTCAAGAATTTCCAGATTTCAGGAACTTGAAAATTCAGTTCTGCCCGTTTCTGTATCACCTAGTTAGAGGCCGAATTTGGCTTGGCATAAAACATGAAAGTTGTATAGAATGATGTTTTCTAGTTTCCTGTAAATTTTCAGCTCAATCTGAGCTCGGTAGCCTGTGAAAAGACCGAAATACCCCTGCTACCCTGTTTCTATCCGAGAATAGTATTCAGCTTTGGTAATTGGGTAGTTTGACTGGGAATACTACCGATTTGGTTGTTGATGTCTTCTTAAGAATTATAGTCTTGTATCGTAGCTTTCAAATGGCTTTGGAATCACTTGAATTGGAGTTGTATATGCTGAGATACGTCGGAAATACCTAGACTGGTCCAGGAAAGGGTTCTGCGAACAGGGTTGCCTTTTTACCCAGATTGACTGTGACTTTTCACCATGATCCTTACTGAATTCGATTTGGTCCAAAACATGAAAGTTGTAACCAATGGTATAAACTACTTTCCTGCAAAATTTCAGCTTGATCCTATCACTGTAGCATGTGAAATGACCGAAATAACCTTGACTGTCTATGAAACCTGTTTCGCACCCAGAATTCCGTTTTCGTGTAGTTTTCCATTTTTGATCATGAAAATACATGATTTGGCCTTGCAGGTCTTCATAAGAAATGTACCCTGGACTCTTAGCTTTTGGATGGCTTTGGAATCACTTGATTTGGACTTAGGTAGCCTGAATTATAGTTCGTTAACCAGAATGTGGTTTGTCCACCTGTTTCTGCGGTTCTGGTCTAGTATCTTGCATTTTTGACCTAGTTGTGCTATGAACTGGACTGAGTAACCTTCTGCAATATTGTAGCCCTATCTCTTAGCTTCGGAACGGTGTATCTTATACCTCCATCCGATAATCGTAGTGCCAATGGTGCCAAAACCGCTAAATGATATCAAATCTGTTTTTGGGTTTAAGACTTGGATTCGAACAAGATAATGGTATATGACGGATGGGTTCTGAGCCGTGGAGGTGAGTGACCTCAAACTACTTCTAAAGTTATTTATGAACCGTTTCTTACATTATTTACTTTTGAACTGTTTCCAAAGTTACTTTTGAAATGTTTTCTTGCATATCATGTGTGCTGGCATTTGAGTGTGCCTTGTTTGCTATATTTCTTGACTTCATGACTTGTATTTTGGTTGATAATGTGTTAAGCGCTTATAATGATTTCCAAAACGAGTTTTCGAGGCGAGTGTGTACTTTATCGCACTCGACCTCGATAAATGTGAAATTTTCGATTGAAATGTTACTTGCGCATGAATGTAAGCCTTTTGGGCTGAACTGGCCATTGCCCCTTGTTACCGGTCGTCTTGAGCCAGAAGCGGACTCGGTCAGGCGATTAGGAACTTGGGTGAACGTTTGGTATACTCGAGTATTACCTATGTAGGTTGGTGGAGCCTGCCCAAAAGCCAGGGACGGGGTGAATGAAATGAAATGAATGACCAAATGAGCGAGGAAATGTCAGGAGAATGAATGTATCCTTTCATGAATGTTACTATCGCTTTCCATTGTAAATGTTTCTTGAATTATTGATAATCCATATTTACTGTTTTGCAAATGATGTAGTTGTTTCCGGATTTATCATTTAACTTATGACATCATTGAAATGAACTATTGTGAAACCGATTTGATTAATGATTTTCTGGTTACTCGCTGAGCTTTTAGCTCACCCCAAAAACTATTTTATTCCCCTCCACAGGGCTCGTGGCGAAGGAAGGACTTGTAGTACTTGTTCACGTGACTGGATGGCATATATCTTGTATAATTTGGACTTGGAATCATTTTATGTATAGTTGAGAATTGTTTCCGCTTCGCTTATGACATGTAAATATTGGAGATTTATATTGTAATATTTGAGGTTTATTCTTGTAATTCATTTGAGGACTGTAGTGAACGACTGAGTCCCGGCGAGAGTTGGGCAGGCGACCCGCCGAACCCTGGGGTGCGCCCTAGGGAGAGGTGGGGCCGTCACAACTTTTGAAATGTTTTCTTGCATATCATGCGTGCTGGCATGTGAGTGTGCCTTGTTTGCTATATTTCTTGACTTCATGACTTGTATTTTGGTTGATAACGTGTTAAGCGCTTATAATGATTTCCAAAACGAGTTTTCGAGGCGAGTGTGTACTTTATCGCACTCGACCTCGATAAATGTGAAATTTTCGATTGAAATGTTACTTGCGCATGAATGTAAGCCTTTTGGGCTAAACTGGCCATTGCCCCTTGTTACCGGTCATCTTGAGCCAGAAGCGGACTCGGTCAGGCGATTAGGAACTTGGGTGAACGTTTGGTATACTCGAGTATTACCTATGTAGGTTGGTGGAGCCTGGCCAAAAGCCAGGGACGGGGTGAATGAAATGAAATAAATGATCAAATGAGCGAGGAAATGTCAGGAGAATGAATGTATCCTTTCATGAATGTTACTATCGCTTTCCATTGTACATGTTTCTTGAATTATTGATACTCCATATTTAATGTTTTGTAAATGCTGTAATCGTTTCTGGACTTATCATTTGATTTATGACATCATTGATTTTTGACATCATTGAAAAGAAATATTGTTAAACCAATTTGATTACTGATTTTCTAGTTACTCGCTGAGCTTCTAGCTCACCCCAAAAATGTTTTATTTCCCCCCCCACAGGGCTCAAGGCGAAGAAAAGCTTGGAGTGCTTATTCACGTGACTGGATGGCTTATATCGTGTACAGTTTAAGTTTGGATCTATTTTATGTATGAGTTGGTCTTGTGTAAATATTTGAAATTGATATGGATGTAAGTATACGTTCCACGATTGGAATCAGTTTCCGCTGCATTTGTAATATGTAATCATTGGAGAATTTGATGTAATTTTGAGATTTATATTGTAATTGGGTTGAGAACTGTAGTGAGCGACTGAGTCCCGGCGAGAGCTGGGCAGGCGGTCTGCCGAACCCTCTGGTTCGCCTTAGGGGGAGGTGGGGCCGTTACATTTTTTCACCTTGATCCATATCAAATTAGCCTTTGGCCAAAACACAAAAGCCCTATGTTTCAGCTTTCCAACGCAACTGAACTGTGTAGCCTGAGTTATTGTCATTTGAATTCAGTACTGACAACCGTACTGACAAGGACATTTTGGTTCTGTAATCTATACTTTTGACCTAGATCAATTGTGAACTGGATTGAGTGGTCTTCACGAAAGTTGTAGCCCTTTGTCTTAGCTTCATAGTGGTATAAAATTCACACCAATCTGATAAACATAACTCTAGTTGTGACTAAAATGTTATAAGATGTCGAATCTGCCATTTAGTCTTTTGCCTTCCAAACTTGATTTCCGATTGGATTATTATACTTGTGTTGTACTGGGATGATTGTGGAGCCTAATTGAAGGGCTATGTTGGTGACATTGTTTGTGTGTGTTTTGGGGGCTGGAATGATAAAAGAATAATGAAGCCATAAATGGCTGGAAAATAAGTAAACACAAAGGGTGTGCTGTCCAAATTTAAACTCGAGGGTTAGGTAGAGGTACTCGCGACTTGAGTATGAATTTGGGAACAAATCTTACTTGAATCATTTAGGGTATTCATCTCTTGTTTCATAGAGGTTTATAAGTTAGCATTCGGCCGAAACTTGTACCCTTGGAAAAATGAAATTTATGACTAAAAGAAATACGTTTTCTCCATTACTTCGACTCAAATGGTATTTCAAAGTATAATTGCTTCAAAGTTCCAAAGCTTTAAGAGCGAACATAAGTTTTACGAATAATCTCTAAATGAGTTTTAATTACTTGATTCTCGTTAAACGAAATGTTTAAGTTTCGAAGCTTAGTTACTTTTGAAAGTTCTTAAACAATGTTTTATTGCAGATTTGGACTCCAAACCCGGAGTGATACCTGAACGTGACCTGTAAAGGCACTACATCTTTTGGTGAGTGCTTCCAAATACCTGATTGAACTGGACACTTGTTTTCAATACTTGACCAATGTGATTTAATGATATGTAATTTGTTTGATTGGGCAAGAGAGTACTTTATCGCACTTGCCCTAATATAATATATACTTGCTTATTGTTGCAATTGACTTGATATACTTGTACTTGATTTGTAAGTGCTGAGCGGCAGCATATACCACACTCAATGTGAGTGGAAGGTGCCTCTCATTCCCATCTCCGTACTTTTATTATGATTCAATTGATTGGAGATGATATCTCATCGACTTCTTGGGGACCCAAACCCCACTAGCCAGTTAATCGAGTCGAGCCAACAAGGGCTTGGTCGATTAGATAACGAACCATGGGTATCTAGTGTTGTCAAGTGGAGTGTTATCTCCTCGACTAATCGGTATACTCGAGTATTACCACCAGTGTTTATCTTGGAGTTCGGGCCCGATAAGGAGTTTGGTTGGTGGACAGAGATTGGAGTTAAGTGGTGTACTACTGGACTATTTACTTTACTTGAAAGTTGACGGAGTGTCAACTACGATATAATCAAGCTATAGTGGAACTGTATCCTTTTACGTGAACTACTGAACATGAGATGTTGGTTAATTGCTCGCTATTGCACTTTTATGTTATATTTACTGTTCATTAATGGTCAATTTGCTATTTGGAACATCACTGAGCTTTAGCTCACTCCGTTAGTTTTGTTTTCCTTACAGGGGGTACAAGCGAGACGTAAGATGTGTACAGACTAGTGTAGTCTAGTTGTTTTGAATTTTGTAATTTGTACTCACGCTAGCACCCGACTAGGGTTGTGTGTACTTGAATTGTAAACCCATTAATGTATTTGGGCATATATGACCCTTGTAGTTGGAACTGAGTATTATTATATATATTAAGTTGAAGGGATTGTGTTTTTCATTTTTCTACATTTGTAAGTTATTTATCGAGCTTTAAGTGAGTGAGTCCTGGCGAGAGTTGGACAGGTAACTTGCTAAACCCTAGGGTACGCCCTAGGGGGAGGTAGGGTTGTCACAGTCCATCCACTAAATCATGACCAACACACAGCCACAAGACTTGGCTTTCACAAACTGTGACAGCCCCACCTCCCCCTAAGGCGAACCAAAGGGTTCGGCGGACCGCCTGCTCAGCTCTCGCCAGGATTCAATCGTTCACTTCAATCCTCAAATAAATCCGGAATAAAACCATAGGAATACACATAGCAACAATTCAAACTTAAAGCAAAACTTATATACATTTCTATCTCAAAAGGAAATACAACCGTCGAATAAACAAAGGTTCTCAATTCACCATACAACCAGCCCGTGCCAAGCACAAGGGCGAGAACCATTACAAAAAAAACCAAGAGCTAGACCAAGCTAGTCTATACGGGCTCTCGTCCTTGCTCGCCTTTCCCTGCTAAGGAAAACAAAACTAAAGGAATGAACTAAAAGCTCAACGAGATTCTATACACAGAAACAAGTAATTAAACAAGGACATTAATCATGTAATAACAAATAATCCAGAAAATATGTCCAATATAAAGCAATGATAATACATTCATTAAAAGGATACAGGCTCACAAGGAGTAATTCGTTCGTTCGTTCCCCATTCATTCCCTTATTCCTCCAATTATTTAAAAAATGCATTTTTGTAAGTAAAACCCCTCGTTTTTGACGTTCTTTTGTTCATTCTCATTCATCTCCTCCTGGACGTTGGCCAGGCTTTTCTTTGAGAACCCGTAACTTTTCCATTTGTTAGGTTTTATTATTTTTCTAGGCTTTCTTATTTTCTATGGCTTGTTTTCTGCACTTTCTGTATCCGGAAAATTTTCTAGATAATTTTTGTGAGTAAATATAGTTTTTAGATGATTTTTCTAGTATCGAATAGATTTTGAGAAATTAAGAACGTATACCGGACGTGGGACCCACTAGTGCGAAAAGTTCGGAAAAATTCGGCCAACTAGGTTAAGTTTTGGATACTGGATTAAATTTATCGGGTGCTAAGAGATAAGTAGAGGTTGTAATTTGGATTGATGTGAGAGGAAACAAAGTGATAGACTTGCATTAAATGAGGTGACAAGTGTCACCATTTAAGTGGTTGAACCTTAAGACTTTCTTACCATTGACTTAAATAACCAAAAATGACCCAAAAATCTTCAAAAAATCCTCAAGAACAGCCGGCTCTCTCTCTCTCTCTTTCTCTCTTTCTTACTCCAAGTACAAGGAAGAAAACACTTCAATCTTGCTCCAAATCAGCAAAACCAACCATCCAACCTTGATTTTTCTCCATAAAACATCTTCAAGTAGTGGTTGTGAGTTGTTGTGTGAATTTTTGTGAAAAGTAAGGTGACCAATAGCTCTCTCTCTCTTGTTCTTAAGGTAAGTGGTGAAGAACCACCCTCCTCCTTTAATTGATGCTTAAATCATGCTTAGTGGTAGCATAAGATGCAAATTTATGGATTAATTCTTGATTTGTGGTTGAGTTGATGAAGTTTTATATTTTTTGGGGATTTTTCTGTTTTCATATGAATATGATTATGTGGTCATGTATGATGGTTGGAAATGATGTATAATGACTATAGGAGGTGGGAAAGGTGAACAATTGCAATCAATTTCTGGTTTGGAAGAATTTCAGCAAGTTAGGGTTTTTGGTTGGAACATTCTGCCCGTTTTTTTTTGCTCCTAGATAGAGGCCGAATTGGCCTTGGCCTAAAACATGAAAGTTGTAGATATTTATGTGTTTGAGGTGCCTGTAAAATTTCAGGTCATTTGGATTAGTGTAGAGTGAGATATGGCGTTTTTACCGTTGCTGTTCTGGGTTGATCAGAATGCGAAAACTGCACTAGTAATTGGCCATTTTGACTGGAATTGGTTTGGATTTTGTTGTTGGTGTCTTCTGATGAAATGTAGCTGAATGTATTAGCTACCATATGCCTTTGGAATCAATGCATTTGGACCTGTATAGACCGAGTTGTACTGATTACAGTTTTGTGTGATTTGTAAACCTGCAATTACGGTTCAGGTTGTGGTATTCTGCATTTTCGTCCTAGTTGTGCTAGGATTTGGACTGAGTGGCCTTCTACATTGTTGTAGCCCTGTTTCATAGCTTCGAAACGGTGGGTCTTGTACCCCCATCCGATAACCGTAGTGAAAGTGGTGTCATTACCGCATTATGAGGTCAAATACGTTTTTTTTGTTAAGGCCTAAGTTAAAGCCTTTTCTTAATTTCTGGTTACCTATGATACTTATTTATGCATATGAAACCCTATTAGGGTTATAATTGGTATGGCTATATGACTCGTTATCGAGTCTCTTTTAGGGCTTGCTTTCATTTCGGTTGTTTCCTAGCTAACTTTTGTACTTGTACCACTTTGAGCCTAGCGAACGGCTTTTGGGAGATGAGATGAATTTTGTGTGAAATGTTGGGACTGATTTGAGGATATAATGAAGCCTTAATGGCTGGAAAAGTAAGAAATTTAGGGGAAGTGCTGCCCGATTTTCTAGGCCGTTTGGTTCCTTTAAGTTGGATTTGCCTTTTGGTAGAATGAAAGGCTTTTGGGTTGTTTGCGCCTAGGACTTCATGCTACCTTTTCGTTTCCAAGAAAATCATGTTTTGCACCCTTGCATTAGTAATTATTTGGCGAGGCATACGACTAGTAGTCGAGCCTCACATGTGCATTCTGTTTACTCGATTTTGGAAGTAAAACCTTCAATTGGTTTATTTTGATTATTTTAGGGTTTCTTGGCGATTAAGGCCAATCTGAAGTGAAAACTTTTGAAGTTGAGCCGGTGAGTGTTCCACTACCTGCTACCCATTATGTGAAATATCTGAATATCTGAATACTTGATTTATGACTATTGAAGCCAAATACTATTTTGATAAAATGGAGGCGAGGGTGTACTTTATCACACTCGTTTTCTATCTGTTCATATGTCAATTTTGAGTGCCTATCTAAATCTGCCATCTGAATCTGCTATCTGAATCGGATATCCTGTATCTGTATCTGAATCTGTTATCTGTGTCTGCATCTGTTCGGATTTCTATGACCTATGAGCTCAATCCTGTGGCTAAGTTATTCGACTCGGGCCGGCAAGGGCCTGGACGATTAGATAACGAACCACAGTAGTCTGTTCGGGGATTTTGGGTATTGAGACCCTTGATTCCGGGTATACTCGAGTATTACCATTTATGTTCGGTTACGGTGAGCGGGCCCGGTAAAGGGGTGTTTGGTGGACGGAATTCGGAGTAAAGAGGGGTCTACGGACGCATTGGTTCTATATACGTTGACGGAGAGTCAACCGATTTGGATCAAGTACTGCGCTGGAAATTTGGCTCCTGAGAGCCACCCGTATCCTTCTGATTTGAATCATTGGTTTCTGTGCTTTACATCTGACATGTGTATCTGATTTGTTAAATGTGAAATGCCATGATTTTAATGCTATTTGTTTGGTACCTCATTGAGCGCAAGCTCACCCCTTTCCGTTCCTTTTGTTTTCCTTACAGGAAAATAAACCCTTTTGGTCTGGATTTGACCAATGGCTGCCAAATTGAGCTAGATGAACATATCTTTTGTATAGCTCATGTATCAAAACCCTAAGTGTATTTTTGGGGCGTTTTCTCTTTTGATTTGGCAAACCGTGTATATGTATTAACTTTTGAAAGCTTTTGTATGTTTTTTATTTGTAAACGCTAAAGTTCAGATGTGAATGTTTGTTAGCTATTTCGGTTGGGTTCTGACGGGTCGGTTACTATTCATGGCCGGCTCCGGATTTCATTTTTTTTTATTTTGGGTTATTTTACCATTTTGACTTGTTTACGCGCGTTTGTAAGTTCCGGAGTGAAGCAGATAGCTCTAATCTGATCCGTAGTCCTGGCGAGAGCTGGGCAGGCAGTCCGCTAACCCCTTTGGTTCGCCTTAGGGGAAAGTGGGGCTGTTACAAGTGGTATCAGAGCCACTTCGCGTGGTCTCTGCGCGGAGTGAGACTGGGCCAAGTGGTGTTGTGGTCCTAATTTCATGAATATGTCTAAGTGCTCGTTTGAGCGTAAGTTATGAACCAAGCATGAGATAAGTGTACGAATCATTATCATGGGACTCGAGGAAGCTAGGTATGTATGTCGGGTAGGAATCTTTAATATGGATGGTTTACTCTTGGGACCGGCCGGGTTGTGAATTATCTTAGATGAGATTCTTGCGCCCGGATACGAAAGATGTGAGGGCCTAGGTTAGAAAGGATTTGATGAACTAGAAAGGCCATTCCTCGGTGGATCGTCTATGTTTGTACTTGACTTAACTGGCTGTATGTATGTGTGTGGCTTAATTTTGACCGGCTTGTATATATATGTTTTGATCTTGTTTGGAATGTATAAATGTGTGTTATCATAAAAGTTTTGAGTGTTACTTACATGCATCGTAATTATTTTGGTTTAGTATTATTGCCTAGACCAAGTAAAACTCATGGAAGGTACACGGAGTGGTCGGGGACGTGGGCGCGGAACTAGACAACCCACACCGGTTAGGGGTACGGGGGAAACCTCTGCTGGACCCAATTTGGAACCGCAAGTAAACCCTAATGTGCAAATAGCTGCTGCTATGCAGCAAATGACAGACCTGCTAGCACAAGTAGTGCAGCAACAAGCCCAGAACCCAAACATTAACCCTGGAAACCCCGGAAACCCTGGCCATCACATCGAGAGCGAAGATAGAGCTCTCGAACGTTTTCAAAAGTTCGCTCCGCCAAAGTTTGTTGGGGAACCCGACCCGGACGTTGCCGAGAGGTAGCTTGAAAAGATGGTTGACATATTTGCAGCCCTACACTACCCTGACGAACGGCAGGTAACCTTTGCTGTGTTCCAGTTTGAGGGGGCAGCCCGTTCCTGGTGGAACGTAGTTCGGCAGAAGTGGGAACGAGAACAGACACCTAGGACTTGGGTGAAATTCATCAGAGAGTTCAATGCGAAGTTTTTCCCTCCTCTAGTTCAGGAGAGGAAGGAAGACGAGTTCATTCGACTCCGCCAAAGAGCTCAAACTGTGGTGGAATATGAGAGCCAATTCACCCGCCTATCCAAATTTGCGCCCGAACTCATCATGACCGAACAGCGGGGAATAAGGCGTTTTATCCAGGGCTTGAACGTAGAAATTCAAAAAGATCTGGCGGTAGCCCAACTTAATGCCTTTAGTGATGCGGTGGAAAAAGCCCAGCGCGTTGAAACTGCAGGGTTACAAGTTAGAAACTTCCAAGCAAGAAAAAGGGGTTTTCCGGGGAGCAGCTCAGAACAAGCGAATAATAGTACAATCTCTAAAGTTCGCAAGGGAAACGGGGAAGTACGGCAACCAGGGGTGTCGCGTGATGTTCCTCAGGGAGGACTGGTCTCTGCTACTCGTGGTCCCTGTGGATATTGCGGAGGGCCAAGTCATACGGAAACAAATTGCTGGAAGAAAGAAGGAAAATGCTTGCGCTGTGGAAGCGCTGAACATCGGATTGCTAACTGTCCAGCTCGCCTGCGCGAGCGGAGAGGGACTCTGCCACCGACCAAGCCCAATTCTCAGCAACCCGCCAAGAACAACCCTGGACAGACGAAAGGAGAAGGGACGGGATCGAAGGCACCAGCTCGAGTATATTCTCTAGAGCAGCATCAGGTCCCTGACTCGTCTGAGGATGGAGAAGGTATGGTCCGTTGGGTACTTTAGATTTGATAGATTCCGTTGATAAGAAAATTTCGAGGGCGAAATTTCTTTAAGGGGGAGAGAGTCTGAGAACCCGTAACTTTTCCATTTGTTAGGTTTTATTATTTTTCTAGGCTTTCTTATTTTCTA
Source organism: Coffea arabica (assembly GCF_036785885.1). NCBI lineage: Eukaryota > Viridiplantae > Streptophyta > Magnoliopsida > Gentianales > Rubiaceae > Coffea > Coffea arabica. The sequence goes on from NC_092316.1 coordinate 22,651,307, forward strand.
TGGCTTGTTTTCTGCACTTTCTGTATCCGGAAAATTTTATAGATAATTTTTGTGAGTAAATATAGTTTTTAGATGATTTTTCTAGTATCGAATAGATTTTGAGAAATTAAGAACGTATACCGGACGTGGGACCCACTAGTGCGAAAAGTTCGGAAAAATTCGGCCAACTAGGTTAAGTTTTGGATACTGGATTAAATTTATCGGGTGCTAAGAGATAAGTAGAGGTTGTAATTTGGATTGATGTGAGAGGAAACAAAGTGATAGACTTGCATTAAATGAGGTGACAAGTGTCACCATTTAAGTGGTTGAACCTTAAGACTTTCTTACCATTGACTTAAATAACCAAAAATGACCCAAAAATCTTCAAAAAATCCTCAAGAACAGCCGGCTCTCTCTCTCTCTCTTTCTCTCTTTCTTACTCCAAGTACAAGGAAGAAAACACTTCAATCTTGCTCCAAATCAGCAAAACCAACCATCCAACCTTGATTTTTCTCCATAAAACACCTTCAAGTAGTGGTTGTGAGTTGTTGTGTGAATTTTTGTGGAAAGTAAGGTGACCAATAGCTCTCTCTCTCTTGTTCTTAAGGTAAGTGGTGAAGAACCACCCTCCTCCTTTAATTGATGCTTAAATCATGCTTAGTGGTAGCATAAGATGCAAATTTATGGATTAATTCTTGATTTGTGGTTGAGTTGATGAAGTTTTATATTTTTTGGGGATTTTTCTGTTTTCATATGAATATGATTATGTGGTCATGTATGATGGTTGGAAATGATGTATAATGACTATAGGAGGTGGGAAAGGTGAACAATTGCAATCAATTTCTGGTTTGGAAGAATTTCAGCAAGTTAGGGTTTTTGGTTGGAACATTCTGCCCGTTTTTTTTGCTCCTAGATAGAGGCCGAATTGGCCTTGGCCTAAAACATGGAAGTTGTAGGTATTTATGTGTTTGAGGTGCCTGTAAAATTTCAGGTCATTTGGATTAGTGTAGAGTGAGATATGGCGTTTTTACTGTTGCTGTTCTGGGTTGATCAGAATGCGAAAACTGCACTAGTAATTGGCCATTTTGACTGGAATTGGTTTGGATTTTGTTGTTGGTGTCTTCTGATGAAATGTATCTGAATGTCTTAGCTACCATATGCCTTTGGAATCAATGCATTTGGACCTGTATAGACCGAGTTGTACTGATTACAGTTTTGTGTGATTTGTAAACCTGCAATTACGGTTCAGGTTGTGGTATTCTGCATTTTCGTCCTAGTTGTGCTAGGATTTGGACTGAGTGGCCTTCTACATTGTTGTAGCCCTGTTTCATAGCTTCGAAACGGTGGGTCTTGCACCCCCATCCGATAACCGTAGTGAAAGTGGTGTCATTACCGCATTATGAGGTCAAATACGTTTTACAATTCCAGTGATTAAAATTAGGGTTTCAATTAAAATATGAGAGATTTAAGAAAACCGGTTAGTCACAAGTAAATTTGGGTTTTTGATTAAAATCTTAGGGTTTCTAGTCTTTTAAAACAAAATATGGTTTTAAATCAAACCCAAAAAAATACACTTTAGTATTTTCTTTACAAACAACCTCCTAATTTTCGGGGTATCACACAAACGAAGGAGCAAGTTCCCGGTGAACATGAAGCAGGAGGAAAGGAATAATAAGCAACGAAAAATAGTAAAATTGTCATAAGCGAAGTCAAGGAATACATGCTTCGAAAGCTTCAAAAATCTGAGCCTGAAAAGAAACTGAAGTTTAAAGGGAAAGAATAGCTTACAATGCTCTCTTTCACTGAGGATTCACAGGTGATGGTGGATTGAGGTGATTTTGTTCCTCCAGATCCTCGAAGAACAGCACCAGATCTTCTTCCTCCTCTGGTTCCCTTTCTCTGCTGAACCTCTCCCATTTTCTCACCTTCAACCTCTTTCCCTTTTCAACTTTTTGGTTCCCTTCCTGCAGCCCGTAGCCTTTAGTTTTTCTTCTTTTCCGGATTCTCCCTTGTTTCTTTTCTTCCCAAGCCTGCAGCTTTTTCTTTTCTTTCTCCCTCACTAGAATCTCTCTTTTCCTTTCTTGTTTTCTCCTCTCAGCGGCCCCCCCTTCCAGGCTGTGTTCCTCAGCCTTTTATAACTACAAGAACCCCTCCAACCCTAGCATCCAATGGTGCGGATTAGAGTAGCATTTTCAGGATGATCTGTAAGCCATTAGATGGCCTTTGTCCTATGATTCTCTTGATGTTGGGATTAAAGCCAGGTGGCTTGAGATTGAAATGATCCAATGGAGCTAAAAAAAAACCAAAAAAGCATGGGAAAAGAGCTGGAAATCCGCAGCTGCATTTTTGGTACTGTAGCTGGAAAAGCGTGACTCTTTTATTATTATTATTTTGGTCTCTTTTTTTTCTTCAAAAATCAATTTAGGTAAACAAACAAAGTTAAAAAAATTAAAATAATTTGAAAATTTTCAAATGTCATTTATATATTTTTTGTTTTTCAAATTGAATCTAAGAGGATTAAAACAACTTTTTGTGAAAATTTTCCTTTTCCAGAAATTTAATACAAAAATATCTTAGAAATAAAATAATGAACCTAATTTATAAAAATAAAAAACCCTAAATATCATTTAATCAATAAAATAAAATAAAATGAGTATAACAAAGCTAACAAATAAATCTAAAATCAAATAAATGAAATTTTGGTGTCTATATGCATCCAAGCAATATCTTAATTAACCCAACTAATATCCAGATTCTGTGACAACCCCACCTCTCCCTAGGGCGTACCCCACTGTTTAACAGATTGCCTACTCAACTCTCGCTAGGACTCACTCACTCACATCAAGCAAACAAGTTATACCTTCAAAAGGAAATGAAACAATAGTTCTAAACTTAGAATGTACGTTTATGCTCAAGTCTATCTCAATTGTTCATACATTTCTCAAATACAACAAAAGATTTAAGTTCCAAATAATTTTTAATCCTAATGGAGCACTAGCGCGAGTACAAGTGCAAAAATTCAAAAACTAAACGACACTAGCTTGTATCAGCCTCACGCCCTCGTTCGTACCCCCTATAAAGAAAACAAAACTAATAGGGTAAGCCAAAACTCAGTGAAATTCCAAACATCATGCAAAAATCAAGTAGCAAGTTGACCACCGTATAAAACTTGAAATATCAAAGTAGCAAGCATGTGAGGACCCGAAAATTTTCTTATTTATCGAATATTACAAGTTTACTTAAATATTTATTTACTCATTTTCTCCGAATTATTTATTTCGACCATTTGAAAATCCATTTATATGGAACAACGCCTCTTTTATATTTTAAAGCGTTTTGTTGGAAAATTCACTTTTCGAAAATTCGTTTAGTTCAGAATAACGAGTACATGTTTTTCTAGGCTATACTTGAATCGGGAGTGTATTAATATTGGAGAATTAAGAATGATCAATAATAGATTAAGAAAGGTTAATTGAGGAATTAATACTCAATTCACGTGAGGACTCGCAAATTTACGTATTTTAAATTCCTATTTCTCGCTTATTTAATTATTTACTTGACCATTTACTGCGAATATTATTTTCTAACCTCTTTAGACCTAATTACATGGATTTATAGCTTTGTTATACTTTTAAAGTGTCTCGTTTCAAAAACTAATTTTTGAAAACCCGTTAAGTGAAAATAGCGAATGCGCGTTGGAAATAATAGTTAATTTGGAGATATAATGAGCTTGAAAAAAAATGGAAAATTGTACATTAGTCTTGAAATAGGTATTTTATGTTTAAGTACTCAAGTATTAGTTAGTAGTACTATCGTTATAAGAATTTCTTGGAAGTTTCACCTTATCGCGCTTAAATCGGAAGTACACTTTTTTACGCACGCGATTAATTGAGGAACTTAAGCCCATTATTTTTGGACTATTAACAGTGAATAACAATAGTATGTATATAAGTGCATTAGAGGTTCAGTGCACTAGTGAAATAAACTCGAGAGGAATCGAGCACGAAGCGCGCGTGTACGCGCACTATCCTTAGTTGACTTTTGGAGCATTTTGGGCCACACATTATTAAGCTTCTCATGGGTGCATCACACTAGATCAAAACCCTTCAATTCATCATCTAAAGTGGCATGCAACACTCTCATTTTCTTGCTCTAAGACAGCCGTGCACCTCAAGAAGAAAACCCACCAAAGTTCTTCATTTTTCCTTCATCAAATCTTCACTAATCCTTCACCAAATCACACCAAAATTTCACCATACATAGCTAATCACTTGGAGACTACACTAAGCTAAGAAAAAGGGGCTGTTTTCACGGTTTTCTTGGGCCAAGGAGGGACCGAAAATTTCTGCTTTGGACACCAAGTAAAGTAAGTAACGATCAACTACCGAAATCTTGATTTATAGAAGTTCAAAACTCATGCATGCAAGTGGGTAGCATTATTTTGAGGACAAAATTGTTGTGTGGGCTCTATGAACTCCCACTTGGATTGGATGGACTGATTTGGTGAATAATGATGAAATTAATGTTGGTTTAGTGCTTAAATTAGTGGATTAATGTTGTATTGTTGATAGAAAATCAAAGGAGGTGCTTGGAGCAAAAGTGACCGTTTTACCCCTGCCTTGTCCGACCACTTTTGTGCAAAATTTTGAGGTTCTAATGGCTTGATTATGTTTTTTACATGTTATATTGGTTGTGTAAAATGTTTCATTGAAAAATAACTTGATTTGGTCACCCAAATGTTGGATTTACGAAAGCTTAGCAATCTGGAAATTTATCCCGTATTCACCCAAGCAGTGTATTTGTTTTGGCTATATCTTTTTATTCTGATGTCAAAATTGAGTGCCACTTATGGCACTAGAAACTAGACATTCCCAGATTTCTAACGGTATAAAATGCATGTTCTGGTTCCATTTGAGTGAGCCAAACCATTCGTTTGAAATCCACTGTCCTGTTTCATTGCTTCTTGGAAGGCAGCACATGAGTTGCAAATTGATGCTCACGAATGAACTGTTTATGGACAGATTTTGAAAATGATTTCTTCTAAGGAAATATAGCCTTATGAGTCTATTTTCTAATGCCATCAACCACTCTCAATTCAGAGTTGAATTGAGTGATTTATGATCAAAATTCAAAACTGACTTTGTGAACGAAAACAATGTTTTGGACAGATTTGAAACTAACTACGGTTTGGGACTTGTTATCCAAAGCTTCTTATTGTAAATCATCTATCAAATGTACCTTGAACATATTTTGGACATTTCCTACTGGAATGAACCATGTTGGAGATGTTCCTTGACCAAATGTTTGGAAACGACAAAATGGAAGTTCAAAGGCAGCTTAGCTTTAGAATTTCTTGTGATTTCAACGGTTTTGTTAACCCACTTTCTGTGCTTATTTCTACATGAAATTTTGTAGATGAACAACCCTTATATGTTAGTGTTATACTACTAATTTTGGTGTTATTCTGAGACCGTTTCATTTCTCAACTAAACTTCCAAAGTTCGTGACTTGATTTTGGAAAACCCTTGTTCAACAAGGAAATTTGGGTAACTTTGAACTACCATATCTTGCTGCCCAAAACTTCAATTCTCATTCCACTTGTTTTTTTTTAAACTTGGATTACAACTCTAATAGATTTCCAAATTTCAAAGGCTAGTTCAAATTGAGTGAATTTTGCCGAATTTCCAAAGTTGGCCAAAAACCAACCCCGAAAGCTGTCTTCATGTTCAAAACAGCAACTTTGAGCCAATTTTTGAATACTTTCCGTCTAGAATCATGGGAAAGTGTATTCTATGAACTTTTAGTACCTTGGAAGAGGTTTCCAACGATACCAAGTTTTCCAATTTTTGACTTGTAAAGTGTGAGATATGATTTTCCTAATATATCATATCAAAACTGAAATTTTTCGAATATCAAGGAAATGGAGTTTTTCGAGTACTCCTTATTCCTTCGATATTACTTGAACGTTTTATACTTGATTTCTAAGATGGAAACTAAATCTCTCTTGTATTTTGAAACCCCACTTGAGAGCCTTGATTTAGGATAAATAAGGCTCGTTTCACGAGACTTTCTAAGATTGTACTATAGTACGATCTCCTTTAATAGTAGGGGTTTGTAAATGATAGTCTATTGTTAATTGCTTAGGCACACAAGAGGACCTTCAAGAGGATCCCACAGTGAACGCCTAAAGCTCCGAGGGACATTTCTTCCTCATTTCTTATATTGGTGAGTGTCAAGTGTGTGTATTATATGATATATCTGCAAAGTGATAAGTGTTATATAAATTGAGATTTTGAAACCTTTGAGTCGAGTGTGTACTTTATCGCACTCGTCCCCATTTAAACGAAGTGAACTCGAGTTCGTGAAGTGAATTGCTTACTTGTTTAAGTGTGACAGCCCCACTTTCCCCTAAGGCGAACCAAAGGGTTCGGCGGACTGCCTGCCCAGCTCTCGCCGGGACTCAGTCGATCACTTCAAGCAACCATAAGAACATCTAACCACAATCCAACTTAAAACAAAACGTATATACAATAATATCTCAAGAAAAAGTACAACCGTCAAATATACAGAGGTTCTCAAATCACTATACAACCAGCCCGTGCCAAGCACTAGGGCGAGAACCATGACAAAAGAAAACCAAGGGCTAGATCCAGCTAGTCTATACCGGCTCTCGTCCTTGCTCGCCTTCCCCTGTTAAGGAAAACAAACTAAAGGGGTGAGCTATAAGCTCAGTGAGGTTCCGAACACATAGGCAACAAGAAGTTCAACGCATTCATTACATGTTGCATTCATTACATGTTACCAATAATTCAAATACAAAATAAAGCGATAAACACCTTCATTAAAAGGATACGTGCTCACAAGGAGCCATTCGTTCATTCATTCGTTCATTCATTCTCCTTTCGTTCCCTTATACCTTCAATCATTTGAAAATGCATTTGTATATAAGTAAAACCCTCATTCATTCATTCGTTCATTCATTCATTCACCAGGCTCCACCAACCTACAAGGTAATACTCGAGTATACCAAAACGTTCACCCAGGTCCCTAATCGCCCGACCGAGTCCGCTTCTGGCTCGAGACGACCGGTAACAAGGGACAATGGCCAGTTCAGCCAAAAGGCTTACATTCATGCACAAATAACATTTCAATCATTCAATCATTGAAAATTTCACAATCGTTTAGGCCGAGTGCGATAAAGTACACACTTGCCTAGAAAACTCGTTTTAACAATCACTGAAAGCATATAACATGTTATCAATCATTCATACCAGCCATAAAATCATGAAACATATCAAACAGGGAACACTCACCTATACACGCAAAATAACGTCCACTTCTCAATCACCAATGAAACCTAAAAGTAAACAAAGAACACATTACAATCCATCTAGCATGATTTGGATGAAATCAAGGATTACCCGACTACTCGCGAGTAAACGTATAAAATGACTTTTAAAGTGTCAATAGAGCATATGGATCCGTGGACGGAAATTACTAGGGTTCATAAACCAACCGCGAAACCAAACTCAAAAAGGTTATGAAATTTTCGGCAGAAAACACTTTAACCAACGACAAATCAAAATCCAATAAGGTAAGCTAAGAAGTATTGTTTCCGGAATCGTTTATGTAGCTCAAAATCAATAGACTCTATGCCTTGATGAAAATCATGAAAATGTGGCAAAACTATCTCACTTTCACTCTTAAAACTTCACTTAAAAGTTATTCACTTGTGACCGAGAGAACCCTAGGTCACCCTCTATATTTTGGTAAACAGTAAGTAAACGTTTGGAATTGCAACCCAAAGAGGTATTAGGTTTTAGAATAGTAAAATGATCATTTTATTGGCCAAGTGAAAATATACAGGTTCAAATAGAAATTTAGCCCTCGGCCACCTTTTGAAAGAGCCGGTAACATTTTCAGTAAATACGTCCAATTCGTCACAAAAGACATTCGCAAAATTACTTTAACTTGCTCACATTACAAGAAGATAAACGGACGGCATGTCCTTTGTGTTTACCTATTTTCCAGCCATTAATGGCTTCATTATTTTCCTCAAAACAGTCCCAACATCTCATATAGAATAATCTCATGTCTAAAAGCCATTCACTAGGTTTAAAGTCATATAAATACAAAAATAAATACAAAAGTCAAGCTAGAAACATTTCCGGATAAAAATAGTTTTTGACACCATTTTGCGGTTTTGGCACCATTGGTTCTACGATTATCGGATGAAGGTGCAAGATACACCGTTTCGAAGCTAACAGATAGGGCTACAATGTTGAAGAAGGTCACTCAGTCCAGTTTGTAGTGCAACTAGGTCAAAATTGACATATATGAAACCAGAAACTCACAAACAGGTTGGCTAACCGTACAATTGTTAAACAGCAATAATTTAGGCTACCGAAGTCCGATTGAAGTGCATCTTATGGTGTTTCGAAGCTAAGCCACAACCCTACATTTCTTATGAAGACCTCCATGGCCAAATCCTGCGTTTTCATGATCAAAAATGGAAAACTACACAAAAACAGAATTCTGGCCGCGAAACAGGTTTCATGGACAGTCAATGGTATTTCGGTCATTTCACATGCTACAGTGGTTGGATCAAGCTGAAATTTTTCAGGATACTATTTTATACCATTGGTTACAACTTTCATGTTTTGGCCAAAATCTAATTCGGTACGGATCATGGTGAAAAGTCACGGTCAGATTGCGTGAAAAGACAACCCTGTTCACTGAATTCCTACCTAGACCAGTCTGGGTATTTCCGTCTGATCTCAGGATACGGAGCTCGGATTGGGCTGAAAATTTACAGGCAACTAGAAAACATCATTCTCTACAACTTTTATGTTTTGTGCTAAGGCCAATTCGGCCTCTAACATGCTGAAATAAATTCGGACAGAAAAGGCTTGTGTGAAACCCTAACCTGGAAATTTTGCCCCAAACCAGAATTTTTGCACAATCAATCACATCCAACATATATCAACTTCATTTTGCACTATAACAAACCCTTCATCCATGATTAACCAACACTAATCATATGAAATCAGAAAAATTATGAACAAAAGAAAAATCCATCAATCTCAACCATAGGTCATGAAATCATCCATAAAATCACTTATTCAACCACTACAAATCACTAATTGAACATTATCAAGATTAAAGGAAAGGTTCCTTAGCCACTTACCTTGCAAACCCAAGAAAAGACCCAACTTAGCACCTTGCCTTCTCAAACCACTTCACCAATCACCTTAATCCTACCAAGAGAAAGGTTTTTATGGAACAAATCCAAGTTTTAACGGTTGGTTTGTGAGATTCAAGCAAGAAATTGAATGAAGAAATTGGAAGCTTTTCTTTCTTTTGCTTGCTAGAGAAATTCGGCCAAGAGAGGTAGAAGATGAAGACTATTTGGGTCAAATTTGGACTTTTAGTAAAGATAAAGAAAGTTAGGCAAAGTTAGGTAAGTTTACTCCAATAAGGAATGGACACTTGTCACTTTAATTAATGCATATCTATCCTTTTGTCTCTCCATCATTAACCATCTAAGCAACCTCTAATTATCTCATAACATCTAGCAAATTAATCCCAGTACACAAAATTTAACCTAATTGGCCGAATTTTACCGAACTTTCCGCACTAGCGGGTCCCACATCCGATGTACACTCTTAATTTCTCGAAAACTAACTGATACTAGAAAATTCATTTAAAAACTATATTTACTCATAAAATTGATCTAGAAAAATTTTCTAATAAAGAAAATGCAGAAAACGTGCAATTAAAAAAAATACGGGTCCTCACATTAAGTAACTTGTTAAGTGAATATATGTGAAGTGTTTAAGTGATTATTTATGCTGTGATTGCATAAGTCGTTGGAGTGAACCTCCTCGATACAAAAGTGTAAAAGTGGGGGACGCCCAAACTCTCTTATTGGCTAGCCTTGGACTCGAGCCAGCATGAGCTTGGTCGAGCTCCTCAGTGAACCATGAGATTTCATAAGCTCGACCTATTGAGAGGTCTTGCTTAGCATACTCGCTGAAGTATCGCCTCATAAATGTATTGCGGGTCCGGGGTGGAATGTAAGGTTAAGAAGGGGAAGTGTAAGTGATGTTTCTACGGATTAAACCTACCCGGTTGACGGAGTGTCAACGCGTGGAGGTTCGTGATCGTGCAAGTCGAAAATAACTCCTGAGAGCTCCCATATCCTTGAATTGTTTCTGTTTACTTTTCAATGAAGTGCTCTTTATTGAATGGTTATTGTTTTAAATTGATTAATTTGGGAGTGTTACTTGAACTACGTGCTTGCATGTGTGTTCTTGGCCTCACGAGCGTTTTGCTCACCCTGTAGATTTGTTTTCCTTAACAGGTTTTGGGCTAGGAATGAGATTCGGAGGAATTTCTCTTTTGTGTACTCTTGAAATGGGGTTCCAACTCTTTTGTCTAGACTCTTGGATATTGTATATTTTGGGCTGTATTATGGGAAACCCGATGTAAGGATTGCATGATTGTTATATTTCGTTAAACTTGAACGCATCCGCACTAACTGTATTTATCTTTTCCGGTTGTTGATTCCTAGCACCGCTATAAGCTTGAACGGAAATTGCTTGAGTCCTGGCGAGAGTTGGGTAGGAGTCCCGCGGATACCCTTTGGTTCGTCTTAGGGAGAAGTGGGGGCGCACAGAATATAAGAATTCATAAAAATGAGCAATAACACTTCAAAATAGCAAATCATTAGATATCCAACATTTCCAAGTGAAAGGATACAGTAGCTCTTGCGAATTAACTCGGCCATAGCTTCACCAAGTAGTAGTTGACACTCCATCAACTTTCAAGTAAAGTAACCAGTCCAGTAGTGTACCACTTAAGTCCAATCTCCATCCACCATTCAATCCCCCTACCAGGCCCAAACTCCAATATAAACAATGGTGGTAATACTTGAACATACCAATTAGTCGAGAAGATAACACTCTACTTGATAAAGCAGTAGACCCAAGATTCGTTATCTTATCAACCAAACCCTTGCTTGCTCGACTCGATTAACTAGCCACAGAGTTTTTGGAATTCCAAACAGTATCCAAGTCACACACACACACACACACACACATATATATATCAAGCCAATTGTAACCAGTATAACCAGTGCACAAGAATAAGTCACATTAGGGCAAGTGCAATAAAGTACACCCTTGCCCTATCAAACAAGTTAAATACCGTCCAAGCACATTAACAAAGCAATTCATTCAAATAATAAGTTCAAACATGCACTTGGAAACACTCACCAAGGATTTACTACTTTTCAAAATCAAGCTCAAGTTCAACCCCTTGGCTAGAGTCCAAATCTATGATAAAATATCATTTACATCTTGAAATCAATTAGGGTTTCAAAATATAGAAGTTTCGCTTAAAGAAAACCAAGTAAATAGAACTCATTTAAGTAGTACTCATTTTACTTATTAAACCCTAGAAAATTCATGCTCGCTCTTTTGATTTCAATAAAGAAACGATTAAAACTTTTAACTTCGCAACTTGGTATAAGTAACTAGGAAATCATGTTTAAAGTGGTCGCTACTTTCGCCTTATAAAGTATATGAGTTTTGGCAAATATTTAGCTTATATACTCCTACTCAGGGAAACTTGAATACCCTAAACATCCTAAGTTCAATTCAACCAAGAATTACCGCTCAAGTTCCGATTTCACTCGCTTGAACTTCAAGTAATAAAATGAACAATACTTCCTTTGTGTTTACCAAATTTTCTAGCCATTTTCAAGGCTACATTTTCTTCTCAAATCAGCCCAAGTAAACACCACAAGTAATAAGTAAAAGCAGCTCTTAATCTAGGCCATAAAACCATCCAAATATAGCAAATTTATAGCTCAAATACCAACCACAATAAACCTGAATTTTGGAAACCCTAAACTGAAAATTTCAACCACAAGCTGAAATTTTCCTTAAGCAAGCCAAACTAACATATAAAAGCTAGATAATTCACATGGCAAAGCTATCAAACCATGGCCAAACTCAAACATCATATAAGAGCTGAAATTTTATCATCAAAGCTGGATTTTTTTGAATCACCTCTTAAACCATGAAATTTTCCATGTAAATTACCAAAATCCAACTCTAAAACCTCTAGTATGCAAGTAATAGAAGTAAAAAGGGTCTCTTGCCATAGTTACCTTGAAACCTCAAGAAAAATGGAAACCAAGTGCTTCTTCCCCCAAAGTCTCTCCACTAAACCGTTTAATCTTCCTTAGATATCACTTTTTATGGTGTAGTTTGCAAGATCAATGGTTAAAACTCAAGATTGAAGCAAGAATTGAGGTTGAAGAATGAAGTTTTCTTTCTTTTTTTTTCCTCAAGAAGTTCAGTCAAGATGAAGTTAAATGAGAGGAAAAATTGGCCAAAAGAAAGATAAGAAAATAGGAAAGTTTCTTGGTCAAACTTGCTTGGATCATTGACACTTGTCAAGCCACGATTTTTTTTTTCTTTTCTTTCCTTTCCTTGGTCAAAAATTTTGGCTAGCTTAGGGTTAGATTAAAGGAGGATTAAATGAAATAAAAACAAGGAGATTAGAGTAAGAAAATATTAGTCAAACGGTGTGCTCAACCGATAACGAACGGCGCACGTCGGTTCAAGCCTATTTTCCTTAACTCTTTTGTACTTTTGTTTCAACTTATGATTCACTAACTTATTATTAACACTTCTAATCATACACTTCTTCTTACCTAATACTCGCTCTTATCCACCAAATTTAGTACACACATCTCACCAAATAATCAAACTACCAAAATGCACACAAACCCTAACTTACTTTAACTATAAAAGTAAAAGTAAAACTCTCAATTCTATTATTTATTACAACTAATGAGGGAATAAATTAGTAGTAAAGGAATTATAAATTAACTTATTCAAAATAAAATAGGATTATAAGAAAAAATAAGCAAATTTTCAAGTCTACGCAGATTCCCCAAAACTACCTACAGATCAATCCAAATATTTCACCTAACTCTTAAGGACCCCAACTCCTACCACAAAATCGTTCATGCTAGATACCGCCTTTCAGGAGAAGACAGGGATGGATGAACACATTACCTTTGTTGACAAAAATTTGCTGAAGAGATTAGGCCGATTCGATGAATTCATAAAGAAAAGTCAAGGGTTGAGCAAGCATAGAGGCTTAAATTATGATGAGTTGTGCATTTTTCCTGATGTACAATTGCCTTTGGGGTTTAAAACTTCAAAATTTAACAAGTATGATAGAACCGTAAATCCCAAGATACATCTTAAAATGTTTGCTGACAAACTTGACAAACCTGTGGATGATGAAAACTTGCCAATGCGACTGTTTCCTGAAAGTTTGGAGAGTGATGCTCCGGGTTGGTATTCTAATTTGAAACATGAAGAAAGGAAGACCTGGTTGGACTTGTCTACAGCTTTTGTGAGGCAGTATGAGTATAATTGTGAGTTGGTACTAATGCGAAAAATGCTCGAAAAAATCAAGAGAAAACCCTCAGAAGATCACAAAACATATGCCAAATGATGGAGGAAATTAGCTGCTAAGGTGAAGCCCCCAATGATTGAAGAAGAAATTGTTCGTACCTTTATTAAGGCTCATGATCCATTATATTTTGAAGAGATTTTTCGCATGACTGGTAGTTCATTTGCAGCCATCATCAACAAACTTGAAGATTTAATGAGTTTGTGAAGATGGAAAAAATTGTTAATGTGTCAACTTTGAAGATATAGTTGGAAAAAATCCAACTACTTTTGTGTGGGAAAAATCTAAATTTAAGAAAAAAGAAGAAGAAACTACTTTTGTGTGGGATCAAGACTCCTCTTTTAGACCAAGATTTCAAAATCACCTTACATACTCACCTCCTTACCCATATTACTCAAACTCCCCACTTGTTTATCACACCACTCTGTCAACTCTTCTCATCCCCGACCAAACTATACAAGTATACCTGTACTTTTTCAAATTTCTTAACCTACCTTGCAAGTTCAACCTTGTCCCCTCTACAATCTGAGACCCGCTCCACTAAGGAACCCAACACAAAATTATTTCCAAGCCAGTGCATTCCAAACCCAAAATCAATTTCGAACCTTCACTAATTTAAGTCAACCCATTAACCAACTGTACGAACAACTCAAGACTGTTGGCAAAATTAACGTTGTGCCTCCCAAGATTTATTCTATGGGTGTTTCTACTGGTTATGATCCCCAGACCATTTGTGCTTATCATTCTGAAAATTTCGATCACTTAACCACCAATTGTTGGGTATTGAATTATAAAATTTAAGACATGACTGATGCTGAAGATATAGTTTTGAGAAAAAAAGATGAACAAGAGTCGAACGTTAGCAAAAATCCTCTCTCTGAACAAAAGGGTACTGTTAGAGCTATTACCCTTGATAAAGAATTTGAAGAACCCACACAATATATTATATATGAGACTAAGATAGAGAGATAACTAAAAAGCCGTTCGTGCTAGAAGAAGAACCCTTCAAAGTAGAGGACATTGGAGGACCTTTCATCATACACTTGCCACCTGTTGAGGATGTTCTACACGAATTTTCAGAGCAATTGTCTGTTCACAACTTACAAGAAATGCCATGAAATTATAGCGAACCCACCATGTTGATTGGAAATAAAGAGATGCCGAAGAGGAGGTGACTGTGGTGACAAGATTTAGAAAAGTAATGGGAGATTCTGAGGTTCATATTCAATCAAAAACTAAAGAAAATATCCCATCACCAAGACCAACTGTGACTGAGAATGAGGCATTATATTTTCTAAAAATACTGAAGAAGAGTGAGTATCAAATTGTGGAGTAATTGGGTGAAATGCCCCCGCCCAAATCTCTATTTTGGATTTGCTCTTGACTTTTGAGCTGCATAGAGATGTATTGTTCAAGGTCTTCAGTGGAGCTCACATACCAAAGAATACTCCAGTTGATAAGTTCACCCACATCGTAAAGGATATTTTGACTTCTAATCATATAACTTTTTCTAACAATGACTTGACTGCGGAAGGCATTGGGCATAACAAGGCGTTGTTCATCTCAGTACGTTGTAGTGGAAAGTTGCTACACAGAGTTTTGATTGACAACAGATCTGCTTTGAACATCTATCCATAGAATACACTCACAAAACTTGGATTCCGTAATGCTAGATTTCGCCCATCAGTAACTCTAATAAGAGGATTTGATGGTCCAAGGAGAGAGTCCATGGGTGAAATTGACTTGGTGTTAGAGATAGGATTTGCTCAATTTCAAGTTATCTGCCAAATCATGGACTTACAATGTTCTGCTTGAACGACTTTGAATTCACACTGCTAACTTTGTTCTGTTTTCAATTCATCAGATGCTGAAGTTTATTGTAAAAGATCAACTAATCACCGTGTACGCTGAAGATGATTGCACCATGATCGTCAACTCTGGTTCAAATGAAGAAAGTAATTGAAAGAGTCTCAATCCTTTTTATTGTGTTGCCAATATCGTGTCAGTCAGATGAATTTCTAAAAAAAGAACAGATGCACCTGAATCTAGCATCATAATGGTCAAGGAGATGATCCGAGAAGGGTATGAGATAGGAAAATGACTTGAAAGGAATTTACAAGGAATTTTGGAATCGATAGAGTTTTCAGTACAAAAGGACACATTTGGATTAGATTTTTAACCAACTGCTAAGGATAAAAGAGATATGCAAGCTCGCAAGAAAGTAGAAAAGGAAGGGAAACAAATTGTCATGAATATTTCATTACTGCACTACACTTTTCCTTGTCCGTTAGGGATAATTCTATCTGAATTAGAGGAGGAAAATCCGATCGATAATATTGAGGAGAGTCTATCCCAATTGTTCATTGGAGCTACTTATGAGGATAAACCGTCGAAGAGTCTGGAGTTCCCAATGATTCCCGAAGGAGCTATGCAAAACTAGACTGCTGATTATCTTCCCTTTCGAAGGGAATTTCGATAAATTTAAGGGATTATCTCTAGTTGAAATCCGTGTTTAGACAAAATCTCGGACAAGAATTACTTTTATTTTAGTTGTTTGTTTCTTTTTAGTATTATGTTAATATGTGAGTTGTAAGGATCGAAAACAATCTAAGAGGGGGGTGACTTAGGTTGATTATAAACTAATTAAGTTATGGGCACTTTTTACTCAATAAGAAATTTACCCTCTTTTCTTAAGTGATCACACAATGAATCAATCAGTGACGGAATAATATCACTTGAGAGAAGTAGAAAATATAAGCAATTTAAAAATCACACGATAACAATAAGTAACTAAGAAGGGAAGAATTACAAACCAATTGACTACGAAACTCCTCTTGAACTTGTAGGTCAATTCAAACAAACTTCTTCAAATTGATGAAATACAACCAATCTTGTGTACAAAGAAAGGCTCACTTCCTCCTTGCCCCAAATCTCACTCGGTCAAGCTAGAAAGTTTTACTATCCCTCAGGACAACCCTCTCAGAGCTACACTATTGAAGTATTCACTCACAAATGAAAAGCTTACAATGAATTTCACACCACCAAGACTACAAATCCTCTTTGGTGAGTGTTTTCTCACTAAAACTACTCTAGATCTTCTGTATCTTTAGTGTGCAAAAGTTGTTTGAAAATTCTAACCATACTCTATTTATAGGAGATCAAGAAAGTGCTTCATTAATACTTCCAACGGATAGAAAGTAGCTGAAGAGTCAACTAGCCGTTGGGAGTATCGGACGTCCCGTAGTCTAGTTTCTTGCGTCCAACAGCAGACAGTGAGTTTAAGAGATTTTTTTCGATTCTATCGGATGTCTGGTATTGTCTTTGTGAGCGTCCGACAGCTTTTGTCCAGTTTGAAGGATCCTATCAGACGTCTGATGCTTGCATCCAATCGAGGTCAGTGAGTTAGGAGGAATGTCTTATTTCCTTCGGACGTCCGGTGATGGAGTTCTTCATGCGTCCGACGTTGCTCAATGATTATCGAACGTCCGATCCTGTCTTTACAAGCATCCGATAGCTTTCAGTAACCTTTGTTTCTTTCAATAGCACTTGATCTTTGAATCTGATTTGCTTCATAACTGAAAGTATATCTTAAAGAGATATTAGTATCATCCATTTGTTTTGTAAACATCAAAAGTTAGGGACTAAGATCAACATGAGTCTCATTCCCATTGTACAATTATGGTGGAGATGCATTTTTAACTAACATTTTACTTTGCAAAAGTAGTTGTCCTTGTTCAATATTTATCTGCTTTTTTAAATATAATGAAATGAAAGATCTCTGTTCATCTTTCTATTATTTTCTACTTGTTCATTGTGCGTGTTTACTTTATTTTCAGATGGCTAAAAATAAAATAGTTTGACCCTTCAAATACCACTATTCTAGAATTCAATTATTGCAATCTCGATATCTCTCACAAATTTAAAACTATGGAATCTGAAATTCAAAACGAGAGTGATAGCGAAGAAGAACACAAGTCTATTTCAAAGATTTTTGAATAATATGAAGAGAAACCCAAACTGAACTTAGAAGAGACAGCAATTATTAATATTGGCACTAAGACGGAGGTTAAAGAAATCAAATCAGTATACATTTGAATAAGGAGCAGAGGAAGGAGATGATTGAATTCTTAACTATATTTCAAGATGTATTTGTATAATTATATGATGATATGCTCAAAATTTTATAAATATAGTGGTACATAGATTGCCAACTAATCCAAATTTTTCAGTAATAAAGCAGAAGTCTCGCAAATTCAAACCAGTTATAAGTCTCAAAATAAAGGAACAGAATGAGAAACAACTGAATGCTAGGATTATCATGGTATCTCATGATCGCATTTGATTTTCAAATCCAGTACCTATTCCGACGAAGAGTGGAGAAGTGCGAGAATGTGTTGATTATAGGGGTCTCAATAAGGCCAGTCCGAAAGATGATTTTTCTTTGTCAAATATTCACATTCTTTTGGACAATACTGCTGGACATGAAACTGAGTCATTTAGTGATTGTTTCACCGGGTATCATCAAATTCTCATGGCAGAAGAGGACAGGGAGAAGATTGCTTTAACTGCTCCATGGGAAACATTCTGCTATCGGGTGATGCCTTTTGATTTAAAAAATAATGGAACCACTTATCAATGGACCATGACGACCTTATTTTATAATATGATTCACAAGGAGATGGAGATTTAAGTGGATGATATTATAATCAAATTCAAGAAAGTTAAAGATCATTTGGTCGATTTAAAGAAATTATTTCAAAGGTTAAGAAAGTACAACTTGAAATTAAACCCTGCAAAATGTGCTTATGAAGTTCCTGCTAGTAAATTGTTAGGATTTATTATTAATAAAAAGAGTATAGAGATAGATTCTGCAAAGATCAAAGCAATTCAAGAAATGCCTATTCTGAAAACTCAAAAAGATGTGAAAAGTTTTTCCAGAAAGATCAATTTTATTGACAGATTTATCATGCAGTTAACCTCTGCATGTGAGTCTTTGTTCAAATTATTGAAAAAGAATACGCCAATGCACTAAAATGAAAAATGTCAATAGACTTTTGATAAAATTAAGGATTACTTGTTGAAACCTCCGATTTTAGTATCGTTCAAACTAGGGCGACCTTTAATTATGTATTTGTCTATACTGGATGAGACTGCAAGATGTGTTTTGGAACAACATAATGACTCGAAGAAGAAGGAACAAGCCATCTATTACATCAGTAAGATATTCACAACATATGAGACCAGTTATTCTTTTATTGAGAGTTATTATGCTTTAGTTTGGACAACTCAAAAGTTGAAACACTACTATTTGTTCAATCACACTGCTTATTTCATTTTCCGCTCTGACTTTTTGAATATTTGTTGGGAAAGTCGATGCCGGATAGTGTATATGGTAAAATAGCAAATGATCCTTTTCTGAATTTGATATTGTTTTCACAACCCAAAAGGCAATCAAAGGATAAACTACAGCGGACCACTTGGCCGAGAATCCGAGCGAAGATGATTATCAGCCATTACATACATATTTTTCGGATAAGGAGATTTTGTTCATTGGCACATTAGAAGAATAAGTGTGTAGACACCAAATTTTTGGTGTAATTTCATTTATTTTTTATTTGTCGTGTTCATTTTTTAGTTTTTAGTGTCTAGTTTTATTTTTATTTTTTAAAAAGTTTTAGCATAGAATTTCTTGGAAAAAGAAAAAAAAAAGAAAAAGGAAAAAAAGAAAAAGAAAGAAAAAGAAGGAAAAAAGGGAAAATGATGAAAATGGGAAATGAAAAAAAGGAAAATGGAAATTGCATTTTTGTTGTTTCTAGTTTATTTATTTTTCATCCAATGTTAATTAATTTGTTTTTGTATTTGTTTTTATTATTATCAATTTTTGTTTTAATTAGTTAAAAAAAAAAAAAAGGGATTGTCGCGGCAGGCAAGCTGCGTTTTTCGCAGCTTGCACATAAGGGTTCGGGTCCTTCGGGAGGCCTTGGCTGCAATTTATAGCAGAGGGTTTTGAGGGTTTAAGGATGGGGGAATGGTCATATAAAAAGAAGGAGGGTCATCAGCCGCAAACGAAGAGGGTGACGAGACGAAGCCAGGAAGAGGGACGTTAGGAAAAAAAAGAAGAAACCAGAAAAGGGCAGCCGTAAGAACTGAGGAAAAAACTGCAAGGGATGAAAAAATGGGAGGTCGGCTAAGGGCGAAAGGAAAAACGAAGGAGTTGCGGCTGCGGGAAAAGAAAGGGCAACAGAGGCCGACGGCGGCTAAGGTCAATCGGCCAGAAAGAAATGGAAAAACTATAGGGAAAAGAAAAGGCCCAGCGGATGAAGAAAAAGGAAAAAGGAGCTACGGAAGAATTGAAAACAGAGGAAATCTAGAAAATAGAGTGGCGGCTAGAAAGAAGGAAGGGAGTTTCGTCTGACTGGGGGAGAGTGAAAGAGCTTCGGCAGGGAGAGAAAAGGACGCAGCTGCGAACGGAAACAGAGGGAAAAGATTCGGCAGATGGAAGGACAAATCTGGAAAACAGAGCAACTGGAATCCACCGCAACCACCCCTCTTCCACCTACCCCGTCGGCCTCCTCCTCTGTCGCAACCGCTGCAGCGATTGCTGAGAGGCAGCCTCCAACTGATGCAACCACCAGAGCTGCTGATTCTCGTTCCAAATCAACCATTGCAGCGCCAAGAACCGGAGTCTCCACCACCGCTGGAACCATCATCTCTCCAACGGCCTGCCCAAGAATCGAAGCTGCCATCGCCACCACCACCGGAATCCACCGTCACCGCCAGCAAAGCTCACCGAGAGACCCCTGTAAGTTTCCTCCTTCTTTTACATTTCAGTATTTCTCTCAAAGCATGACTGCCGTGAGTGGATATGGCAAGTTTTATGCCGATTGTTTTGTCATTTTAAGAACATATATGCTGGTTTATTGTTAATTTGAGTTTGCTTTGGATGTTTGATAATTTTGGGTGCTGATTTACGTCAAATTGAGCAAAAAATCTGATGCAATTTCAATACTCTCCACCTGTTCGATAAAACGCCCGAATGAGAAGTTTGAACCAAAAAGAATAAGTCTTGGTTGTATTTTATGTTGGATGATGGTGGTGTGATTTTTGCCTTGTAAATTTGCTGGATTTCTGGAAGTTGCAGAAACTTTGCCCTTTCATTTGCATCGAATAAGAAGGCTTGCACGATTCATAGATGAGTGAAGTTCTAAAAATTGCAATTTCCCCCCTTAATTTTTGCTGAAATTTCATTGTGGCCCAAAATTAAAAATATCAAGTTGACTTGTCCTTTCTAAGTTTCAATTTCCCTTTTATATTTTTAGTGAGTTGTTGGGTAGATTAATTCTGAGATTATGATATGATAAGTATGTTTTTTAGTTATCTTATTATTTTGATGGGTGTAACAAGAATTAGTTGGGAATTGGATTAGGTTTATTTTGATTGGGTCTTGATGGTGGTTTGTTTGTTTGGATTGGGTTTTGTTTTGTTTATCTCCTGGGTTAGTAATTTGGGCTAGAGATTTGAAGCCCATGCATTTTGTTGGCTTTTACTTGATAAAAAATGGGCTAGCCCACTCGTTTTTCCTTGAACTTCAGATTGGGCCAAGTGGTCTTGGCCCAAGAAGTGAATAAAATGGCCCAATAGCCTGGTCCATGAAGAAACCAGAAAATGATTTTGCAAATCAGTCCCTGAATTTCTCCTTAACTATACTGTGGCCCTGGATGTCTTCAATTTCTTTCAATTCAGTCCTTACTTTAATTGCAAATGAGTCCCTGAACTTTATTTTTCTTTAATTTTGACCCCAAGAATTTATTATTTTTTGCAATCAAGTCCTTTCTTCTTTTGACTTCTTAAATGTGGGTTGTTGACATGATTTAATTGATTCAAATTCATGTTTATTTTTTATCCTTTGTGATTATTTGCCAAATAAATTGGTACCTTGACCATTTCTTTTATTTTGGAGGATAAATAAGTTGATTTCACTCCATTAGAGCTTCATTTCAAGGGAGGTATAATTTCTTTTATCTTTTTGTGTCTCTCCTATGTGAACCAATGTGCTAAGTGAATTGCATGTCTACTTTGCTTTCTTTCCATTTCTTTAATTCCTTTCATTCCTTTCATTTACTTTTGCTTTATTAAGTTTTTTTTCTTTTTATGGGGGATGTGTACACCTCTTGGCTTGTAATAGATAGGGCTTTGGCGAGCAATTTGGTCCATTTTCCCCTTCCCCCTTTTGTTTTAGTTAGTGAATGTAATAGATAGGGCTTGGAGGAGCATTCAATGAAGACCTATCGAAGACGTGTGCCTAGCTAGCAAATGTAATAGTTAGGGTTTTAATTGTCTTATGTGTCTTGCATGCTTAGTTGCTACGTGTTAATTTGCTTTGTTAGGGCCTTGCATCTAGTCGAGCATGCTAAATGTTATGTGCTATGTGTTTACAAGTGTTTGGCATGTTTACTCGTTTTCCATGGCCATGAATGAATGTGATGGATGAATGTACGTTTCCACTAGTCCAACGCTAGTCGGAATTCATAGAATGGGCTAGTCCAACGCTAGACCCTTAGGGATTTCCTCTCGTTAGTACATGTTTGCATGTTCATTACATGTCATGCATTCTTTTTAGTTTTGTCATTTTTGCATGCCCCCGACCCCCTTTCCCCTCACTTTAGGTCTTGCATCTCATGCTAGTTAGGGTACATTTGCCTGAAGAGTCCCCTTCTGATAAGGGAAACGAGCGAGTGTGGCTACTCGATAGCCTTAGCACGCTAGTTTTGCTTTCTAATCAAAGGGAAAATCGAAGTCGAAAAAGTTAGGAGTCATTCCCATACCCGACCTGATGCATTCCTTTAGGTTCATTCACTCTCATTTATCACCTACTCATTTTTTTTTAATTCACATTTCCTCATCACTTTTCCTTTCCTTATTGTTCATTTTGATTTCTACTTCACAAAATTGCACTTAATTACACCTATATGCACTTATCACTATATTTCATACACTTGCACACAAACACTTGGATTTTTCATACAATTTCACACATGCACCTTTTCATACACTTGCACACAAACACTTGGATTTTTCATACAATTTCTCACGTGCACCCTTTTATACACTTGCACACTTGCACTTTAGCCATCATTTGCATTAATCGACCTCTATAAGGTTTTCCTTTATTGGCCGCCACAATTCATGTGGTTGGGACCAAAAACCTTACAAGAGACATTTTAGAATTTAGATTTGCATTTTTTCTTTCCTTTTGCATTCATGTAGTGCATCCAAATGTAATAAATTCTTTGGTTAAAATAAGAAAAACTTTGATTAAATCATGCAACTAGCCTTGGCTAGGTCGAAGGGGTGCCTTGGATTTTTATCCTTGCCTTCCCCTTCGTCAAATGTGACTCCCGAACCTTTTTCATTGGTTTACGTGGACTAGGAGTCGTTTAAAAGGGGTTTCTTACAACTTTTTCCTAAAAAACTCATTTTTAGGTGACTTGGTACACCTTAACTCATTACCAAGTGGCGACTCCCATTTTTTCAAAAATCCTTTTTAAACTATAATTTTGGGTCAAATCGTCGCATTTTCAAACCCCCATTTAGACCCACTTTTCTTTTAAATCACAATTCATTTTCCAATCACAAATACATTTTTTAAACCATTTATTTATTTATCAAAAAATGGGGCGCGACAGTTGGCGACTCCACTGGGGACTTTCGAGAGTCCGAGCAAATTTGATTTAATCAACCTTTTTCTTCTTTTAACCTTTTTCATATATCACATTTGGGTGTTTTAGGGTTGCATCTTTTCCTTTTTTAGGATTTTTGCATTTCATGCGTGTCCATATTACTCCCTCACTCACGCATGTATGATTGGTTGATTGGATGTATGTTTATCCCGCGCTTGCATTGCATTTGGGTGGGGGACATACCCTTAGAGCCTTGCGTTGGTTCTCGATCCCTCCCCTCCAAACGAGCACTAGCATACGTGCATTCGCTTTATTATTTATTCCTTTTATTTTTTTTCTTTTAGTGGCTTGTCACGCCACTCCACCCTACTAGGATTAGGCGACCCACTTGGACATGTGATCACGACACGATGTGTGTGTAGCATGATCCAATGGGTCACTCAATCTTCCGCTTTGAGCTATGGGTTAATAGCCTTTAGCTTTTAGTCGAAGGTTGAGGATCTTGATAGATTCACTCAAACACGTAGCCGCGACATTGATGACCCTTGGTTTCTAAGTCTGAAGGCTCGGGGACCTGAGCTTATCGAGTCTAGATGCATTAGCGAACCCTAACCTCATGCATCTATTTTAGAATTGCCTAAGGTAGAGTTGGCCTTATCCTGAGCTAGGGACACTATTCACGAGGGGAGGGGTCCAACCCCTTTCTCCCTTTTATTGTTTTATTTCTTTGTATTGATTTCGTTGCTACAATGTGTTATGTGTATTTATTCGGCTGAACTAACTTTTTCTTGGTTTTGTGTCCTCATTGCATTCACAAACCCTAGCAAATAAGAGGTCTAGCATGACCTTCTTTTAGAACCTACCATCGTAGATAGGTTATTGCACGTTTAAAGATTTTGGTATATTGCATTCATAGATTAATAATGGCATAGCATTCTAAGCCTACCCTGGCAAATAAAGGGTTCCTTAGGTCACATTTCATTTCAAGTTGCATATTTTGCCGCTTTAATAAACTGGCATCATACAAAAACCCTAGAAAGGGAATGCCATTTAGGGGATCCCGGGTTAGGAATAAGCCACATTGTGTCTCGGATACTTAATCCAAAGAGACTGGCACGTTTACATTTTGTCCATCCAAAGGGGTAGTGCACAAGGTAAGGTAGGATCCGATCATTTTTCATAAAGCGATCCTTGGAATCTGAGCATCTAATAATCACTTTTTGGCCATTTTAACAAAATTGGTAAAAATCCCTTACGTAAAGGACATTAATTTGAAGACATCGACCAATATTTCCTCACGATTGAGACAATAAACAAATTGAGGCCAAAATTTGATTTTAGAAGCGCTCATAGGCTAATGCATCGTAATAATTTTTTGAAACTACCAGTGGGTAGCTTGATGTTTTCCATTCAATCCATTGGACCATTTCATTCAGTCTATTTTATCAATTTACCCTTTTTAGGGTCATTTGACCAATTTACCCTTTTTAGGGTCATTTGACCAATTTACCCTTTTTAGGGTCATCTGGTCGATTTTGAATAAATCGTCAATTCATTTGACCAATTTACCCTTTTTATGGTCATTTGACCAATTTACCCTTTTTAGGGTCACCTGATTTTGAATAAATCGTCAATTCATTTGACCAATTTACCCTTTTTAGGGTCATCCGGTCGATTTTTGAATAAATCATTAATTCAATTTCATTCATTTGGCCAATTTACCCTTTTTAGGGTGATCTGATTAATTTTGGATAAATTAAATTTCATTCAATTCATTTGACCTGTTTCCCTTTTTAGGGTAATCCCGTCGATTTTTAATAAACTGTCAATTTCATTTGACCAATTAGGATTTCAATGTCATTTTCAAATAGGGAAACCTGGTCAATTTTGAGAAAATCATCAGTTGGAGTTTTGATCCGTGCTTCACTGAGAAAGTTTGTCAACGAATTCCAATCTCTTCGATAGGAAGTTCGTCAAGGTCATACCCGTACGTTTTTTGCAAATTCTTATATCGATCAAAAGTGATCAATCCCTTCGGACGAGATCCTCATTTTGACCAACGTCTCTTCTCATTCCAATGGGCCAAATTTTTCAAATTATTTTTCACTCCATGAGTTGATCAGATCCATCAAGTATTGTATAGTGCCTACTCTAGCGGATTGCATTTTCATGCTAGGCCTACCCTTGGCACAAAAAGGGTTCCCCCATAGGACATGCATACCAATTTCATTTATTTTTTATTTGTCGTGTTCATTTTTTAGTTTTTAGTGTCTAGTTTTATTTTTATTTTTTAAAAAGTTTTAGCATAGAATTTCTTGGAAAAAGAAAAAAAAAGAAAAAGGAAAAAAAGAAAAAGAAAGAAAAAGAAGGAAAAAAGGGAAAATGATGAAAATGGGAAATGAAAAAAAGGAAAATGGAAATTGCATTTTTGTTGTTTCTAGTTTATTTATTTTTCATCCAATGTTAATTAATTTGTTTTGTATTTGTTTTTATTATTATCAATTTTTGTTTTAATTAGTTAAAAAAAAAAAAGGGATTGTCGCGGCAGGCAAGCTGCGTTTTTCGCAGCTTGCACATAAGGGTTCGGGTCCTTCGGGAGGCCTTGGCTGCAATTTATAGCAGAGGGTTTTGAGGGTTTAAGGATGGGGGAATGGTCATATAAAAAGAAGGAGGGTCATCAGCTGCAAACGAAGAGGGTGACGAGACGAAGCCAGGAAGAGGGACGTTAGGAAAAAAAAGAAGAAACCAGAAAAGGGCAGCCGTAAGAACTGAGGAAAAAACTGCAAGGGATGAAAAAATGGGAGGTCGGCTAAGGGCGAAAGGAAAAACGAAGGAGTTGCGGCTGCGGGAAAAGAAAGGGCAACAGAGGCCGACGGCGGCTAAGGTCAATCGGCCAGAAAGAAATGGAAAAACTATAGGGAAAAGAAAAGGCCCAGCGGATGAAGAAAATGGAAAAAGGAGCTACGGAAGAATTGAAAACAGAGGAAATCTAGAAAATAGAGTGGCGGCTAGAAAGAAGGAAGGGAGTTTCGTCTGACTGGGGGAGAGTGAAAGAGCTTCGGCAGGGAGAGAAAAGGACGCAGCTGCGAACGGAAACAGAGGGAAAAGATTCGGCAGATGGAAGGACAAATCTGGAAAACAGAGCAACTGGAATCCACCGCAACCACCCCTCTTCCACCTACCCCGTCGGCCTCCTCCTCTGTCGCAACCGCTGCAGCGATTGCTGAGAGGTAGCCTCCAACTGATGCAACCACCAGAGCTGCTGATTCTCGTTCCAAATCAACCATTGCAGCGCCAAGAACCGGAGTCTCCACCACCGCTGGAACCATCATCTCTCCAACGGCCTGCCCAAGAATCGAAGCTGCCATCGCCACCACCACCGGAATCCACCGTCACCGCCAGCAAAGCTCACCGAGAGACCCCTGTAAGTTTCCTCCTTCTTTTACATTTCAGTATTTCTCTCAAAGCATGACTGCCGTGAGTGGATATGGCAAGTTTTATGCCGATTGTTTTGTCATTTTAAGAACATATATGCTGGTTTATTGTTAATTTGAGTTTGCTTTGGATGTTTGATAATTTTGGGTGCTGATTTACGTCAAATTGAGCAAAAAATCTGATGCAATTTCAATACTCTCCACCTGTTCGATAAAACGCCCGAATGAGAAGTTTGAACCAAAAAGAATAAGTCTTGGTTGTATTTTATGTTGGATGATGGTGGTGTGATTTTTGCCTTGTAAATTTGCTGGATTTCTGGAAGTTGCAGAAACTTTGCCCTTTCATTTGCATCGAATAAGAAGGCTTGCACGATTCATAGATGAGTGAAGTTCTAAAAATTGCAATTTCCCCCCTTAATTTTTGCTGAAATTTCATTGTGGCCCAAAATTAAAAATATCAAGTTGACTTGTCCTTTCTAAGTTTCAATTTCCCTTTTATATTTTTAGTGAGTTGTTGGGTAGATTAATTCTGAGATTATGATATGATAAGTATGTTTTTTAGTTATCTTATTATTTTGATGGGTGTAACAAGAATTAGTTGGGAATTGGATTAGGTTTATTTTGATTGGGTCTTGATGGTGGTTTGTTTGTTTGGATTGGGTTTTGTTTTGTTTATCTCCTGGGTTAGTAATTTGGGCTAGAGATTTGAAGCCCATGCATTTTGTTGGCTTTTACTTGATAAAAAATGGGCTAGCCCACTCGTTTTTCCTTGAACTTCAGATTGGGCCAAGTGGTCTTGGCCCAAGAAGTGAATAAAATGGCCCAATAGCCTGGTCCATGAAGAAACCAGAAAATGATTTTGCAAATCAGTCCCTGAATTTCTCCTTAACTATACTGTGGCCCTGGATGTCTTCAATTTCTTTCAATTCAGTCCTTACTTTAATTGCAAATGAGTCCCTGAACTTTATTTTTCTTTAATTTTGACCCCAAGAATTTATTATTTTTTGCAATCAAGTCCTTTCTTCTTTTGACTTCTTAAATGTGGGTTGTTGACATGATTTAATTGATTCAAATTCATGTTTATTTTTTATCCTTTGTGATTATTTGCCAAATAAATTGGTACCTTGACCATTTCTTTTATTTTGGAGGATAAATAAGTTGATTTCACTCCATTAGAGCTTCATTTCAAGGGAGGTATAATTTCTTTTATCTTTTTGTGTCTCTCCTATGTGAACCAATGTGCTAAGTGAATTGCATGTCTACTTTGCTTTCTTTCCATTTCTTTAATTCCTTTCATTCCTTTCATTTACTTTTGCTTTATTAAGTTTTTTTTCTTTTTATGGGGGATGTGTACACCTCTTGGCTTGTAATAGATAGGGCTTTGGCGAGCAATTTGGTCCATTTTCCCCTTCCCCCTTTTGTTTTAGTTAGTGAATGTAATAGATAGGGCTTGGAGGAGCATTCAATGAAGACCTATCGAAGACGTGTGCCTAGCTAGCAAATGTAATAGTTAGGGTTT
Source organism: Coffea arabica (assembly GCF_036785885.1). Lineage (NCBI taxonomy): Eukaryota > Viridiplantae > Streptophyta > Magnoliopsida > Gentianales > Rubiaceae > Coffea > Coffea arabica. The sequence continues at coordinate 22,679,416 of NC_092316.1, forward strand.
TAATTGTCTTATGTGTCTTGCATGCTTAGTTGCTACGTGTTAATTTGCTTTGTTAGGGCCTTGCATCTAGTCGAGCATGCTAAATGTTATGTGCTATGTGTTTACAAGTGTTTGGCATGTTTACTCGTTTTCCATGGCCATGAATGAATGTGATGGATGAATGTACGTTTCCACTAGTCCAACGCTAGTCGGAATTCATAGAATGGGCTAGTCCAACGCTAGACCCTTAGGGATTTCCTCTCGTTAGTACATGTTTGCATGTTCATTACATGTCATGCATTCTTTTTAGTTTTGTCATTTTTGCATGCCCCCGACCCCCTTTCCCCTCACTTTAGGTCTTGCATCTCATGCTAGTTAGGGTACATTTGCCTGAAGAGTCCCCTTCTGATAAGGGAAACGAGCGAGTGTGGCTACTCGATAGCCTTAGCACGCTAGTTTTGCTTTCTAATCAAAGGGAAAATCGAAGTCGAAAAAGTTAGGAGTCATTCCCATACCCGACCTGATGCATTCCTTTAGGTTCATTCACTCTCATTTATCACCTACTCATTTTTTTTTAATTCACTTTTCCTTTCCTTATTGTTCATTTTGATTTCTACTTCACAAAATTGCACTTAATTACACCTATATGCACTTATCACTATATTTCATACACTTGCACACAAACACTTGGATTTTTCATACAATTTCACACATGCACCTTTTCATACACTTGCACACAAACACTTGGATTTTTCATACAATTTCTCACGTGCACCCTTTTATACACTTGCACACTTGCACTTTAGCCATCATTTGCATTAATCGACCTCTATAAGGTTTTCCTTTATTGGCCGCCACAATTCATGTGGTTGGGACCAAAAACCTTACAAGAGACATTTTAGAATTTAGATTTGCATTTTTTCTTTCCTTTTGCATTCATGTAGTGCATCCAAATGTAATAAATTCTTTGATTAAAATAAGAAAAACTTTGATTAAATCATGCAACTAGCCTTGGCTAGGTCGAAGGGGTGCCTTGGATTTTTATCCTTGCCTTCCCCTTCGTCAAATGTGACTCCCGAACCTTTTTCATTGGTTTACGTGGACTAGGAGTCGTTTAAAAGGGGTTTCTTACAACTTTTTCCTAAAAAACTCATTTTTAGGTGACTTGGTACACCTTAACTCATTACCAAGTGGCGACTCCCATTTTTTCAAAAATCCTTTTTAAACTATAATTTTGGGTCAAATCGTCGCATTTTCAAACCCCCATTTAGACCCACTTTTCTTTTAAATCACAATTCATTTTCCAATCACAAATACATTTTTTAAACCATTTATTTATTTATCAAAAAATGGGGCGCGACAAAGTGAACAATACCTTGGATGAAAATTATATTTTGACAAAGCTTCGAATTCTTTCAGGCTGGAATCGAAGCTGTTCTTGTATCACTTAAGGAAAATCACAATCCTGCTGTGGCTAAGTTGCAATTTTCTTGTACCAACAACATGGCCGAATATGAGGCTTGCATTTTCGAATTAAAAATGACATTGAAAATGGAAATCAAAGATTTAATAGTGTTCAGTGATTTTGACTTACTTGTGCATCAAATACTCAAACAGTAGGTAACACGAGATCAAAAAATTATGCTATATCATTTTAGTCTGCTCAGTTTAGCCAATAAGTTTAGAAATTTGGAGTTCAGATGTATTGCTCGCACTCGTAATGTTTTCGCCGATACTTTAGCCACTTTGTCTTTCATGATTCGATATCTAGATAAGCTGGTAATTGAGTCTATATAGATTCAACTTCAGAAAAAAGTTAGCACATTGTCTGATTGTCAAAATTCTACTGTTGATCATTTCTGATATAGTGATATCAAAGAATTCATAAAAACGGGATCTTACCTCCAAATGCCAATTCAACTGTCAATAAAAACGGGATCTTACCTCCAAATGCCAATTCAACTATCAAAAGTTTTTTGCACAGAATGTTATCAAAATTCTTCTTAAGAAGAGAGGTGTTATATAAAAGGACATCAGATTTGGGCCTTCTGAGATGCATTGATAAAGAAGAAGTTGAATATATGATGAAAGAGATACACAGCGGTGTATGTGGACCACACATGAACGGCCATTTGTTGGCTAAGAAGATCATGGGAACAGGATACTTTTGGCTCACTATGGAGCATAACTGTGTAGATTTTGTCAGAAGATGCATAAAGTGTCAAATGCATAGCGATGTTATATGCGCTTCTCCTACAAAACTACATAATGTGATTGCTCCTTGGTTATATTCAATGTGAGGAATGGACATGATTGAAACTATTGATCCGCTTGCTTCAAATGGACAGCAATTCATCCTGGTGGTGATTGAATATTTCACCAAATGGGTTGAATCAATATCTTACAAGCACGTAACCAAGAAGGTAGTAACGGATTTTTTGAAAAGCCATATTATCTATTGTTCTGGGGTATCAAAAACGCTGATAACTGACAATGCAAAAAATCTCAATAATGACATGATAGATGGATTATGTGAACAATTCAAAATCAAACACCAAAATTCTGCTATCTTCAGGTTTCAGATGAACAGAGATGTGAAGGCCGCAAACAAAAATTTTCAAAAAATATTTATAAGATGACGGAAAGACGCCGAGATTGGCATAAAAAACTACCTTATGCATTAATGACTTATCAAATTGCAATCAAGATTTCTACTAGGGCAACGCCTTACTCTCTTATATATGGAATGGAAGCGGTATTATCCGCAGAGGTTGAGATCCCATCCTTGCGCATTTTGATGAAAATCCCATTGGAAGTAGTTGAATGGATTAAGTAGCGTCATGAGCAATTATCTCTAATTAACTAAAAGTGGTTAAATGCTATTTGTCATGGACAATGTTATCAAAATCGAATGGTTCGTGCTTACAACAAAAAAGTCAAACCTCACATATTCGAAGAGGGAAACAAGGTCCTGAAGCGAATTCTTCTAATTCAAGATGAAACCAATGGAAATTTTGCTCCAAATTGGCAGGGACCTTTCATTGTTAAGAAGGTATTGTCTAGGGGAGCGCTCATTCTCATGGAGACGGACGGACAAGTTTTTTCTCAGTCAATCAATTCAGATATGTGCAAAAAGTTTTTCATCTGATTATGTAGATTTTCTTTTTGAAACTACTGCATAAGGTAGATTTACAGGTGGGCCTTCTTCCTTTACAATTAAACACTTTATCTCTAGTTTTTCCTTTTGAACCTCCAAAATGACCTACTCTTTCGTTTGGTAGCCCCTGAGGATCGTAAATCCCACACTGGGGCAGGTTTAATTTTGCATTTGATTTTTCTTAAAAAAAAACTCAAAAAGACCAAAAATATATAGAATAAAAAAGAGAGTAGGAAACCCAATCAAAGACAAAACTGGGCAATTTTTTGAGTTTTAATAGCGTTATACCGGGGCAAATTTTGTAGGATACGAACTCAATATTATTTTAATTTTAAAAGATCTACTTTCAAACCTTAACATTTTTAACATCCCACCTGATGCCATTACAAAAGTCAAAAAACTCCCGATTTTCTCCTTTTACAGTATTTTTAATAGAGAATTTCTTAATCAAATGGTAAATGATATAAATACACCTTCACCAATTTTGCAATGGAAGGATTGTCTCACTGATGCCATCAATCTTGAAATGTATTTCTAAATTGAATAAAAGTTATTGATCAAAACCATTCATTAGGCGAAAACCCGAAAGAGCACTTTTTTCAAAAAAAAAAAAAAGAGAAAAGAGAAAAAAAGAAAAGAAAAAAGAAGGAAAAGAGAGAAAGAGAAAACAACAAAATAAAATGAAAATTACAAATGGGTGGGAGCAACTTTAGTAAAAACATGAAAGGGCATTAAGGTAGAGTTTCGAAGCACATAGAGAGTCATGTATAGAAAGCAAAAGGCTGAAAATTCGATAGCTGGTGATTACATTCATTTGGATTTCTTTTCATACTGTAGTTCTTTTGACAATACTGAATTCTAGATGGGTGATATCAGAAGGGATCAAACGTGGCATTTCTCTCATCATAGACTAGCCATTCAAATTTGTATCTAAGTCTCTAAGTCACTTTTCATCAACTTAATAAAATATCGTTTTCTCATTGAAAATCATTGTTTTTACTCTATTTCATATCATTGTATGAAATAATCTTGTCTAAAACTTGTATATGCTTTTTATTATATTTTACCAAGAAACAATCTCTGTAATTTATCATAATTGATGAATGGACGTGTATATCTCATGGTATACAGTATGGTGGACTAAGCACAGATACTAGAAGATCTAGAACAGGCTGCACAACAGTTTTAAACAAGACAGTTTCTCGACATCTGAAAGCTCATGTTTACATGGTTCTCCAAACTCAAGGGATCACACGGTGGTGGCATTGTATTTCGTCGCAATTATTTTCGTTTTCCTTTTATAGGTTGGATTACATGACATCATTTACACCTTCTCGAAGGAAGGAAAAGAATAGCAGTTGTTTTGATTGAACCCAATCTACACTAGGACAAATTTTTGTAGAAGTGATAATTGATTCTATAAATATGCTCAATATTTACTTAGAAAAATAGCAAAAGTGCTCCTCCTCTTTCATTTAATTGGGACGCATTTTCATTTCTCTTGTCATTTAATTGGATTTGAATTTTATCCCACCAATCTGCCATTTAATTGGATTTGGGTTTTATCCCACCAATCTATCATTTAATTGGTTTTGAATTTTATCCCACCAATTTGTCATTTAATTGGGTTCATATTTTATCCCACCAATCTAACATTTAATTAGGTTCAAATTTTATCCCACCAATTTGTCATTTAATTGGATTTGAATTTTATTCCATCAATCTGTCATTTAATTGGGTTCGAGTTTCATCTTACCAATCTGTTAGGTTTTACTAGTTTCAAAATGATTTTTGCAGATTTTTACTAATTGTTTGGAATTAAGTTGGATCCTGCCGATCAATTTAAACGATTGCTAGTTTCACTAGTTTCAATTTTGTTTAAATACTCACTTTGCTTGTTTTTATTTAGTCGTAACTGAAGCAGACAAGTAAGTATTTTGGTGTTTACATCTTTGTCTCAAGTTTTTCTTCGAAACTTAGACAAAGAAGGGTAAACTGTAGACACCAAAAAATTTTTTAATTCATGTTATTATTTTCTTTTATTTTTATTTATTATTTATTTCTATTTCATTTTTCTAAGAAAAATTATTTTTATCTTATTTGATTTTATTTGATTTTTTTTGTAGGAAAATCAAAAAAGGGAAAAGAAGGAAAAACAAAAATGAAAAATGCAGTTTTTCTTAAAAAAAAAATTTGCTTCAAAGCACGCGCACTTCTTCATTTTTGCAGCAACGCAGAGAACAATATAAGAAGAGAAGGTTGGTTTTCAAGCAAGAAAAATGTGTTTTTGCATCCCATTTTCTTTCCACACAAGTTTAGTAAGTACAAAAGGACACCTCATCTCTACAAGAATCATCAAGAAACTCTTGGAAACAAGGTGATCAAAGGGATAAAAATAAGCCAACAAAATCCATTTCATCTTCACCATTGATAGGAGAGTTTTGAGAGCATAGGGTGATTTAAAAAGGAAAAAAGGGGTTTTTGGGAAAAAAAAGAGAGGAAAAAGGCGGCTAGGCAACAGAGAGAAAAAAGAGAAAAACAAATTTTTTTTTTTTTAAAAAGAGAGCAGAAAGAGAGGGAATAGGGCTGATGATCCGGTCAGCTTCTTGACCCATTCTGATCTCTTTAGAGCGGCTTTTGATTAAATGTTTGTTTCTAGGTAATTTATGATTGTTGGGGAGAAAAATTTCTGTTGAAATTTTTTTGGAAAAAACTGGTGCAACATCTTCGAATTGGGTTCTGAACTTGTTGCTTTCGCCATCCTTGAAGATCTACGACCGAAAGTTTTTATGTCGTTTCAGCAATTTAGGCGATTGTTTCAAGTTTTTCTCACTTTGATTCGAGTCCCCAATCATTTATAGGTAATGATAGCTTCTCCTATTAGTTGATTTAACACTTTTCATGAAGTTTTTGAACCATGACATGAGTTTTTCTATTTCATGAATTGGGTTCTTAGATATTTTGTGATTTGTGATGTTTTAAAAAACTGGTTTTGATGGCTTGAATTTGCCCAAAAGGTTTGAAGATGGTCTAATGTTTGATGATTTGATGATTTCGCCGAAAAACCTTCAACTTCTGGTGGACCTACTCTTGGTTCCACCAGAAGCTTCCACCAAAAGCTGGTTTACTTTTCTTCTTGCATCTTCCATCATTTTTTTTCATTTGATCTTTGATGAATGGGTATTTGCAGTTGGGTTTTGTTAATCAAAATGGGTTGATGTTTCATGTTGGGTTCTTGGTTGATAAATTAAGGGGCTTTGTTTTTCTTTTTATGGTTGATTACAGCTTTTCTTTTCTTTGGGTTTGTAACAAGACTTTGAGGTTCAAGTCCAAATGTTTTTACTGGACTTAAGAAGTAGAATAAGTTGGGCTGATCTACTCTTTTACAACAAAATAACCCGATCATTTTGGTTAGGCCAAATTGGTTCGGCCCAAGTTAAATCACATAAAAGAAAGAAAATGTGGCCCAATGCCATTTTTCTAATGAAATCAGAAGTAAACTTTTGCAATTCGGTCCTTTATCCTTGTCCTTTATTTTTCTTTGATTTTGACCCCTAATCTTTGTAAGAATTATGTTTGACCTCAAAACCTTTTCAATTTTTACAATTCAGTCCCTAATGGTTTTGATTTCTTAAGTATGATTGTTTATCTTCTTTAATTGTTAATCATGTTTCATTTAAATGCATTTAATTAGTAAATTCTAATGATTTTTATGTTTATTTGTGTTTCTTTATATTGTGAATTTGCTATATGTTTTCATTTTCTTTTAAATTGTTAATTAAATTGGTGTCTTGACTATTTTGTTAATTTTGAAGTATAAATAGGGCAAATTCTGCCTCATTTAACCACTACTTCAAGGGAGGTATCTCCTATTATTGTTTTAAATTCTTTTATGCACTTTTATGTGCTTTTTTATGTGAGATTGCACGCTTTGAGTGCTTTTTCTTTTATTTACTTATTTTATTCATTTCAAGTTTTCATTTATTTTATTTAATTTTTTATAATTATTTGGAAAGCATTTAAATGTCAAATTGTAATAGATAGATGTTCAAAAAATATATTTAGTTAGACCATGTAATATATAGATTTTATTTTTGTCAGAAATGTAATTAGTTAAATAAATGTAATAGATAAGTTTATTATTTCCAAAAATTCTCCTTCGAGATTGTAGTTAAAGACCCTGTAGACACCAAATTTTTGATTTTTTTTAAAAAAACTTTATTTGTTTAATTAATTTAATAGATTTATTTGTTTCAATTCTAGGGTTTTTATTTGTATTTTATTTTATTTTGTTCTGGTTTATTTTATTTTTGTCTTCATACTAAATTTCAGAAAAACAAAAGAAAAAAAAGAAAAGAGTGAGGATGACAAGTGGGGAGTCATGCTTGGGGACAAGTGTCTCTCTTGTATTGAGGACAACAAGGCATGTAAGGGGGTTAGGTGTTACACATTTTTTGGGGGCCCAAGATTGAAAAAGGGAAAGGGGGCTCCGACAAAGGAGAGGGCAGTGCTTCATCTTGGGGGCCGAAAGAAAGAGGAAAGCAATAGGAGGTTGACGGCGGGGAGAGCTAGAAAGAAAACAGAGGAGGGCCGAGGGAGAATAAAGAAGGGAGGCGGCTAGAGAGCGAGAGAAAGTCTGGGGGCTGGGCAAGAAAATCAGGAGAGAGGGATGGAACAAAGGAACGAAAAGGGAAGTGGCGGCTGAGTAGAGAGGGCTACCAAAAATCTGGAAGGGAGCTTGCGACGGTTCTGGGGGAGCAAGAAATTAGAAGAAAGCTTCCGGGGAAGCAGGGGGATGAAGCAAAAGGGTAGAGAAAAAACTGACTAAGGAAAAAAGGCAAGAGGCAGCGGCTGAAGAAAAAAAACAACTGAGCGAGGCTAGAGGAAAAAACAGAGGGGAAGCTAAAGGATTGGGGAGGCCAGGGATCAAAAGGGGCGGCAAAGAAAGAGAGCAAGAGCAAAAGGCAAAAATCTGGGAAAAACAAGAAGAGGGAAAACCCAGAGTTTGCCGAAGAGAAACGAAGGGGAGAATCCAAATGGGTGGTTGAAGACACAATCGAAAGAGCTTGGGCCAAAAACAGCGGACTCGAATTCCATTTCTAATGATCAAGACCAGGGCAAACAAGTACTCCACGATGCTGCTGCTGCTGTCCGTCGACCACCACCAGCGCCGCCACCATCCAGGTTCATTTCAACTTCAGAAATTGAGAGCAATAATGGAAAAGGCAAGAAGAAAGGGACGCCATTCTGGATACGGTAAGCCGCTATCATCTTTCAAATTTCAGTTTTATGCAAGCTTTCGAAGCCTGTTTTATTTTTCACGTTGTGGCTTGTAGCCATTTCTCTGTTGAGTTATTCACTAATTGGAAGCATGTATGCTTTGAATGTCGATTGGACTGGAGTTTCTTGTGTTCTGACATAATTTTGGGGCTGATTGTTATACCTTTTGAACGGAGAATTTCGGGAATTTTTCATGCCCACTTGTTGTATGTTAAAATGCCTAACCTAAAAATCTTGTTTGAAGGACGCTTGATTTCTGTTTTGCATGTATTAGGCCAGGCCAAGTCTTGTCAGAGCGGAAGTGAGAATTTTGAGGGATTTTGATATGTTTGTTCCTGCGCCTTCTCTGTTCTTTTTCTTATCTTTACCTTTGTATGAATTTGGATCAAGATCCTGAAATTATATAAGAGGGAGTTTGTGTGAATTGCATCTTGGAGAGTTGTCAGAATTGAATTTTCTGGTATTCATTCGTAGACAAAGCAAGGTGAAAACAGTCGGATGTTCGAACCTGTTTTGGAGAAGATGTTTGTTTGTATAGTTCTGCGATTTCAGTCCCTCCATTTTCATTTTGTTTGTAATTTAACCCCAGAATTTAAGAACCTCATAGTTTGACCCCAAAATGTTCATAATTCTTTCAAATTAGACCCCTATTTTTGCTATGTTGGAACCCCTTAATCTTCCCTCTTGTTCTGATATGACCTAGAAAATTTAGAAAAGAGAACTTGTTTCTTCCTTTTACATCTTAATCATTTTTTTTAATATGCATGAGTAGTCTTTTAATTGGATTAATTCTTGATTTTAGGTCATAATTGTGGTTTAATAATTTTAGTTGTTTTTACCATGTTGGGTTTTAGTGAAACAAGTGATTTGGGTTGAGAGATTATTTTGAGGGAGTGGGTTGAGTCTATTATTTTTGGGTTTTGATTTGGGCTAGAGGGTGGAAGCCCATCGACTTTGTTGGTTATTCTTGGGGTTATAAATGACAGATTGATCCATTCTTTTTGCTGTGGGTCTCGGTTGGGTTGGTGGAAGGTTTGGGCCCAAACAAATAATAAAATGGCCCAATGGCCTGTCTGAATAAGAATCTGGTCATGGAATTTGCAAATCAGCTCCTGGGTTTCTCCTTAACTATACTGTGGCCCTGACCATTTTCAATTGCTTTCATTTGGGTCCTAGTTTTAAATTGCAAATAGGCCCCTAAACTTCATTTCTCTTTAATTTTGACCCCGAAACTTTGCTAATGTTTGCAATGAAGTCTTTTATTCTTTTGACTTCTTGAATGGGGGTTGTTTATATAATTTAATTGATTCAATTTCATAATTCATTTTTATCTTTTATGATTATTTGTTAATTAAAGTGATTCCTTGACCTTTTTCTTTTATTTTGGAGGGCAAATAAGTGATTTCATATCATTATGGCCCCAATTCAAGGGAGGTACACCCTTTCCCTCATTCCTTACTTTATTTGACTCTACGTGCCTTATATGCTTTTACATGCTTAATTGCTTGCCTTTTGAGTTATTTATTTATTTATTTATTTTTAATTTGGCATATTCATTTTAATTTAATTTTGGTTATTTGAAAGGCACTTGAATGCCAAATTTGTAATAGTTAGGTATTATTTAATTCATTCCCCCCTTAGATTGTAGTAGGACATCCCCAAATGTAATAGTTAGGGCTTTATTCGCTTTATTGAGTGTTGTGTGATTTGCATGCTTACATGCTATGTGTTACCGCTTTCTTAGGATCTCGCATCTAGATACCATGCTTATGTGTTATGTGCTATATGTGTTTCATGTGTTTATTTGCTTTATTAGCCTTTATATAATTTATTTGATTTGTAATGAATCTGTAACGTCACCACACTAGTCCAACGCTAGTTGTGGCCTTTGTTCTCGATTTTCCACTAGTCCAATGCTAGTAGGAACTCATAGATATGGGCTAGTCCAACGCTAGACCCTTAGGAGCCCTTCGAGCGTTAGGTCATGATTGTGTGATAAAATCATTACATTCTCGTGCATACTTTTCACCTTTGAGGGTCTTTTATCATTTTGACATGATATTCCCCCTTATACATATATCCCTTTTCCCATATTCTCCCTTATATGTATATTATTTATCCCTTTGTATGCGACATGACATTAGACTTGCATTTCATCTAAGTATTAGACCTAGATTAGTCCATCTTGCTTGATTAGAATAAGGAAAACCCCTTGAATATGAGATATGGACGAGTTTGGCTTTTCTAGCCTTAGCACGCTCGTATTCCCTCTATTAAAGGGAACATTGAAGTCACGAGTATAAATTCCCCGCACCCATTATGATGCATTCCCTTAGGTCATACGCATTTGTATATTATTATTATTTTCTTTACCTTTTCTTTCTTTCGAAGTCTCGTGACTTGCATTATTCATGACTTCTTCGAAGAGTTTTTATTGGGCGTCACGATTAATGTGATTGGAACCTATTGAGCTTTGAAGAGATATTTTGACTCCCCCAATATCCCCTTAGGTCTAGGGTTTGCATTCATATAGCGCATTCAAATGTGATAAATTTTTAGATTAAAATGAGAAAATCTTTGACTAAATCGCGCAACTAGTCTTGGCTAGGTTGAAAGGGTGCCTTGGATTCTTATCCTTGCTTTCCCTTTCTTCAAATGTGACTCCCGAATCTTTTTCTCTGATTTTCGTAAGACTTGGAGTCGTTTAAAAGGGGTTTCCTACTTTTTCCTTTCAAATTCATTTTTAGGTGACTTGGTACACCTTAACTCTATACCAAGTGGCGACTCCGATTTTTCATTCAAAAAATTCTTTTTAAACTATATTTTGGGTCAAATCGTCGCATTTTCATGTCCCATTTAGACCCATATTTTTCATTTTCTTTTTCAAATCAAAAATTCACTTTTTAAAACCATTTCTTTTATTTTTTTAAAAAAATGGGGCGCGACAGCTGGCGACTCCACTGGGGACTTAGAGAGTCCGAGCATTTGATTTAGTCGATTATTTTCTGCGTTTAACCTTCTTATCTATTACATTTGGATGTTTAGGATTGCATTCCTCTTTCCTTTTGCCCTTTTTCTCTTTTTAGGGATTTTTGCATCTATCGCGCGCCCAATCGCTCTTCGCACACTATGTATGTGATGAATGGATGGTTTATTTATTTGTTTGCTTTATATTTGTATCGCGCTTGCATTATTGGGTGAGGGTAACTACCCTAGAGCCGTCGTCCGCATTTATGGTACCCAATCCCTCCCCTCAATAAGAGAAACACTTCATACGTGCATGCATTATTTTATCCCTATTTTTCTTTTTCGTGGGCGCCATCCCACATCTCCCTATAGGATTAGGATCGATTGCCTTGGGTAGGCGGATGGTGTGCTCTGCGCCCATAGCGCTACCTAAGGGATCACTCGAGCCACCGATCGAAAGCCTTGGGAGTGATGACCCTTCGCCTTTAGGTCTGAAGGCTTGGGAGCCGGAAGCCAAATCGAGTCTAGATGCATTAGAAAGCCAAACCTCATGCATCCATGTTAGAATTGCCTAGGGTAGAGTCGACCTTACCCTGTTTAAGGACACAAGGCACGAGGGGAGGGATCTCACCCTCTTTTCCCTTATTTATCTTTGGTTGCTTCTTATATCATCTATTTGTCCAACGTGTTATGTGATTATATGTTGAACTAATGTTTCCTTGTTTCTTATCTTTGCATTCACAAACGTTAGGAAATAAGAAGGTCTGGCATGATCTTCTTTTAGGGCCTAACCTTATAGATAGGCTATTGCATGTTTAGAAATTCTGATATAATGGCATGTCATTTTAGGCCTACCCTAGCATATGAAGGGTTCCTTAGGTCGTTTTCATTGCATATTTTATTGCTTTAATAAACTGGCATCATGCATCCACCTTAGAGGGAAAACCATTTAAGGGATCCCGTGTTAGGAATAAACCACCTCGTGTCTCGGATACTTAATCCAAAGAGACTTGCACGTTTACATTTCTTGTACCATCCAAAGGGGTAGTGCACAAGGTAAGGTAGGATCCGATCATGTTCATAGAGCGATCTTTGGAATATGAGCGTCTAGTAATCACTTTTTGGACATTTTATCAAAATTGGTAAAAATCCCTCGCGTAAAGGATATTAATTTGAAGAAATTTACAAATAATTCCTCACTATTGAGACGAAAAATAAATTGAGGCCAAAATTTGATTTTAGAAGGCTCATAGACTAATGCGTCGCAATAAATTTTGAAACTACCAGTGGATAGATTGATTTTCAAATAAGCTGTCAATTCCATTCAATCCATTGGACCATTTTATTCATCAATTTTATCCAATCCATTTTGTCAATTCATTCAATTTTAGGACAATCTGATCATTTTTGAATAAATCATTAACTCCCATTTCATTCATTTGACCAATTCACCCATTTTTAGGGCAATCGAACCGATTTCAAATAAACCATTAATTTCATACAATTCATTTGTCCAATTTACCCTTTTTAGGGTGATCTGGTCGATTTTTGAATAAATCAGCAATTTCATTCAATTCATTTGTCCAATTTACCCTTTTTTAGGGTGATCCGGTCGATTTTTGAATAGATCATCAATTTCATTCAGTTTAGTTGACCAGTCTAGCTATGTTTAGTGCAATTCGATCGATTTTGAATAAATCAATTTCATCATATCCATTTGACCTGTTTATTCCCTTTAGGGCTTAAGTCTAAGGTTCACTGAATAAATTAATCGAGACATTGTAATATCTTTTACACATCATTTTGTGTTGATCAAAGCAAGCGATCCATTCGGACTTTGTCCTCATTTTTAGGACAAATGTTTCTTCTCACTCCAAATTGGCCAAATTTTTTCATATCATTTTTCACTCAATCAGTTAATCGGATTCATCAGGTATTGTATGGTGCCTACCCTAGAGGATTGCATTTTCATGCTAGAACTACCCTTGGCATAAAAGGGCTCCCCCATAGGACATGCATACCGATTTTGTAGTCTTGCTTACTAACTCGGGATATTTTTCTTTTGTTTTCCCCCTCCCCTGCATTCATAAAAATGCTTTAATAAGGTGAAAATGTTTTTCTATGTCTGATCAAATTTGAAAATTACAAGTATTACTTGATTCTTGGGCAGGCCTTGCAATGAAAACATGAAGGATCTATCTGAAAGCGTTTGGCTAAAGTCTCTAAGAGATTTCATGATTGTTTTTCAAAGAAAATTCTGTATGTTTGACTTGTTAATACATTCTTGTCCTAAAAGAAAAGGAGACGAAAAGTGTATAGATATGGAGCTCTTTAAAAAGTTTTCTCTTCTCATTTGTATTATAATTAAACGAGAAATTTTGTTTTAAACTTTTTTCAGCAATAAAGTTTTTAGACAATTATTGTTTCGTGTATATTCATGTACATTTCATTCTTTATTTTTGCTCATTGGAGATTTCATGGTGAATCTTAAGAAATAAGACCAAATTGAGATTTTCTCAACCTCCAACCTGAAAATTCACAAGTGTATGCTTTCTAAAATCCTTATGTACACTAGATTGGTGATCCAAGTTATACAATAAAAGTGCTCAAAATTATAAAGAGGTCACTCAAAAGGCCCCATGAGATACCTTTTCTCCTTCACTTAATCTCAAAATAAAATCAGTCACATTGATTGATAAATTGCTAATTGGGGCAACCTTGGCTTGAAATGTCTGCTATGTCTAATTATATTCAATTCACATCTAAGTGAAAGCAAAAATGTGCATTATCCTTGTTTATTTTGGAAATTTGGAATGATACTTCGAACGTTCGTTTCTCTACCCATACAGATTTTATCATTTGCTCTCCCATTTGAGCCTTTGAAAGAATAATTTCGTTTCAAATAAGAGCCTTAATGATCACTACCCTACATTGGAAAATTTTCAAATATCAAAAGGAAATGGATTTTCAATGAGCAATTCGTTACTTTGATTGTCATGAAGCGTAAGAATGATGCTTTGGCCATCGTTTCTACAACCTAAACACTGTTTTACCCCTTGCATCCTCATTTGAGCTAAAATCGGTGGTTCTTTTCAAAACACCTATGATCGCACCCCACATTGGGGAAGGAGATTGAAGAATTTTTCAAAAAGAAAAGGGAAAGGTAAAAATGCTGAACCAAAAGAGAGAACCCCAAATGGGAAAATTTGATTCTACCTGAGCTTCAATTTTGAAAAAAGAGAAAAGAAAAGAGAAAAAGAGAAAAGAAAGAAAAGTTGTCCGGCGGATCCTCTATGTTTCACGGATATGGATGAACGGAAGTCATCCTCGGTTTATTGATTCAGATGCATGTAAAAAATTTCGCATTAATGAAAATTTTCCTTTCAGAGTTAATGTAAGAAACGGATTAAAAGTCAGGCCCTCTTCTTTTCTAATCAAACATTCTATCCCTAGTTATCCCTTTTGAGCCTTCAGAATAAATTATTTCGTTTGGCAACCCTTGAGGATCACAAACCCCACACTGGGGCAAGTTTGAGTTGAAAAAGAAAGAAAAGTCCCAAGAGGTGAAAAAAGAAAAAAAAACCTCGGTTGAGCATAAATTGGGGTAAATTTTGAAATTTCGAAGGAATGGCGGAAGGCCGAAAGTGAAAATCAATCAAAAAAAAAGAGAAAGTTGAAAGAGAAAAGAGTCTCAATTGAGAATAAACAGGGGCAATTTCTGATTTAACCCTAAAACAGGGTTGGCGCAATAATGCGATCTCAGGTCATTCAAACCGCTTTTAAGTCTTAACCTTTCTAAGCACCCCACCTGACCCCATTACAAAAGCCGGAAGCCCTGACTTCCGTTCTTTGCAATATCTCTGTCAAGAAATTTTCTAATTGGCAAGTAATGTTCATGTACTGATGCCAAGAAATTTTTTAGATGTATTTCTGAATTGATTAGATGAGATTGGCACTGCCCATCAAGTGAAAATCCGTCAGGGCACCATTGAAAAGAAAAGGAAAAGAAAAGCGAAAAATAAATGCAAAAGAAATGAAAAGATTTGATGGTGAAATCCCCGTTAAGTGATGATAAAAGTCAAACAAAGGTTAAAATCTTTGAGTTCAAAATAGGGGCATTTTTGGAAAAATGCGATCTTCGGTGCAACGTCCTTGAAAGTCTTATTCTTAACTATCGTTTTTAAGCCACATTACAAGCTCATAAATTCCATCGTTGACTTATCCTGCATGGCAACCAAAAGTGAGGATTATACTCATGAGAAATCCATTAATCATTTGTGATCATAAGGGTATGATCAGTTTTCACATGTTTAGCTATCGTTTTTGCCGATACGTTACAAGCCTAGAAAGCTTATATGCTGACTAAATTTTCTCAAGAAATAGGGGTGACAAACTACTTGCTTTCACTAAGATGTGATGTTGAATGAATTACATACCATTGGGCACAAAAATAAGACAGATCTTAACCTCTCATTTTTCCTTAGCCTTCTCAAAAGCAGAAATAATGCCTACTTGATTGGTCTTAAAAGAGGAGCTAACAAGAAGTGGTGACCCTTTACCCAAAGCATCAATGCTAAAGGGAGGAAGGAATCATTTGAAATTGGATATTATTTTGAGAAATTTATCATGAAATTTTCTGTTAGGGAACATAGTTTTTTACTTTGTTCAAATAAATGGAGAGTCATCCAAACAAATTTTTGCACCTAAATGGGCCCACATTGGGGCAAATTTTCATTTGAGAGATTTTGCAAAATAGGCCCACACTAGGCAAAATTTTTATTTGTGAGATTTCGCAAAATAAGCCATGCTGGAGCAAATTTTTGTAACACGTTTGAGGATTTCGCCCAAGAGTCAAGCAAGACACTTTTCGAATCAATCACGCTGCTCTTTCCATGAGTAGTATTTGCATTAATTTAAGTGCATGTGGTATTTTGGTAAACCCCTTGTGCAGAAATTCATGGCTTGAAATCGATGAAGAAGCGTAAGTCAGAATCTTGCGAATTAAGGCCTTAAGGAGGAGCAACCATGCCGTAACACAAATCAAATGATCGGCTGCACACTAATTGGTGGAAATTGGGGCAAATTATTTTTGAGAAGATTCTCCCAAATGGAAAAATTAGAAAAATCAAAAAGAAAAAAAGAAAAAAAGAAAGAAAGAAAGAAGCACAAGACAAAACAAAAGGGGTGGAAACGACCTTAGCAAAAACCCGAAAGGGCATTAAGTGCTTTCGCCAACACCGGACTCCGGAGCAGAGATATTTGAAAGAGCCAAGGCTGACGTTTCATGCCAAATTTTTGAAGGGGCACAGTGTATGATCACAATCATGGGATTTGGGCAAGTGACAATCTTTTGATTTACTAAAGGCGCAATTGGATCTGGTCATCCCTGAGAAAGCACAATGGAACAACGAACAGTCGGCGATCTTGATTCCAGACAAAGAAGTTTGTTTCAATGGAATGTCAGAAATTGAAAGCCTCACAGTGGTTTGATGAGAAAATAGCTTGTCGAACAAAAATGAAGATCACGTTGGGCCTGAATTTCGTGCCACCAACATCACATCACCACGTTGGGCCTGGACTTGGTGCCGCCAACATCACAACATCCCGTTGGGCCTGAGTTTCGTGCCGCCAACATTCCAAAGATCAAGTTGGGCCTGGATTTCGTGCCGCCAACATTCCAAAGATCAAGTTGGGCCTGGATTTAGTGCCGCCAACATCACAAGCATCACGTTGGGCCTGGATTTCGTGCCGCCAACATCCCAAAGATCAAGTTGGGCCTGGATTTCGTGCCTCCAACATTTCAAAAATCAAGTTGGGCTTGGATTTAGTGCCGCCAACATCACAAGCATCACGTTGGGCCTGGATTTCGTGCCGCCAACATCCCAAAGATCAAGTTGGGTCTGGATTTCGTGCCGCCAACATCCCAAAGATCACGTTGGCCCTGGATTTTGTGTCGCCAACATCTCGTTGGGACCGGGTTCTATCCCGCCAACCTAGGCAGGTTCGGGTATTATCCCACTGACCGACCGATTATCTAGGCAGGCTCGGGTATTATCCCACTGACCGACCGATTATCAAGGCAGGCTCGGGTTCAATCCCACTGACCGCCCGATCATCAAGGCAGGCTTGGGTTCAATCCCACTGACTGACCAATTTTCAAGGCAGGCTCGGGTGTTATCCCACTGACTGATTATCATGGCAGGCTCGGGTTTAATCCCACTGACCAATACTTAAGGCAGGCTCGGGTTCAATCCCACTGACTGACCAATTTTCAAGGTAGGCTCGGGTGTTATCCCACTGACTGATTATTATGGCGGGCTCGGGTTTAATCCCACTGACCAATACTCAAGGCAGGCTCAGGTTCAATCCCACTGACTGACCAATACTCACGGCAGGCTCGGGTGTTATCCCACTGACCAATTCTCAAGGCAGGCTCGGGTTAATCCCACTGACCAATTCATCACGTTGGGGCAAATTTTTGGATAATTTTTCAAGCAAGTCTTATACAGTTTCTTCACACATCCTAACATTTCATTTTCACCGCCACTGGAACGTGGGTCAGTCCCGCCAGTGAGCATTTTATTTTCACAGCCACTGGAACGTGGGTCAAGTCCCGCCAGTGAGCATTTCATGTTCACAGCCACTGGAACGTGGGTCAGTCCCGCCAGTGAGCATTTCATTTTCATAGCCACTGGAACGTGGGTCAGTCCCGCCAGTGAGCATTTCATTTGCATTTCATTTATATCGCCACTAGCCGTGGGTCAGTCCCACTAGTGAGCATTTTATTTGCATCTCATTTCACTTCTTTCATTTGCATCACTAACAAACATGGGTCAGTCCCATTAACACTTCATTTCACTTCTTTCATTTGCATCACCAATAAACATGGGTCAATCCCACCAACACTCCATCTCACTTCAATTCATCTGATTTTAATTTCATGTTGGGGTCAGTCCCCTCGGGTCAGTCCCGATTTTAATTTCATGTTGGGGTTAGTCCCCTCGGGTCAGTCCCGATTTTAAATTTCCTGTTTGGGTTAGTCCCGATTTTAATTTTCTGTCTCGGATCAGTCCCGATTTTAAATTCCTTGATAGGGTCAGTCCCCTTTTAAATTTCTTGTGCGGGTCAGTCCCGTTTTAAATTTCTCATCTGGGTCAGTCCCATTTTAAAAAAAAAATTTGGCTTAAAGAGGTCAGTCCTCGTTTCAATAATGACAGTCACTCTAGCAGTTGCAGCCAAAGACACAGGTAAGTATTTGGTGTCTACTTTTTTGTCTCAAGTTTTTTCAAAACTCAGACAAAGAGGGGCAAATTGTAGACACGTTTTTTGATTTCTTTTTAAAAAAACTTTATTTGTTTAATTAATTTAATAGGTTTATTTGTTTCAATTCTAGGATTTTTATTTGTCTTTTATTTTATTTTGTTCTGGTTTATTTTATTTTTGTCTTCATACTAAATTTCAGAAAAACAAAAGAAAAAAAAGAAAAGAGTGAGGATGACAAGTGGGGAGTCATGCTTGGGGACAAGTGTCTCTCTTGTATTGAGGACAACAAGGCATGTAAGGGGGTTAGGTGTTACACATTTTTTGGGGGCCCAAGATTGAAAAAGGGAAAGGGGGCTCCGACAAAGGAGAGGGCAGTGCTTCATCTTGGGGGCCGAAAGAAAGAGGAAAGCAATAGGAGGTTGACGGCGGGGAGAGCTAGAAAGAAAACAGAGGAGGGCCGAGGGAGAATAAAGAAGGGAGGCGGCTAGAGAGCGAGAGAAAGTCTGGGGGCTGGGCAAGAAAATCAGGAGAGAGGGATGGAACAAAGGAACGAAAAGGGAAGTGGCGGCTGAGTAGAGAGGGCTACCAAAAATCTGGAAGGGAGCTTGCGACGGTTCTGGGGGAGCAAGAAATTAGAAGAAAGCTTCCGGGGAAGCAGGGGGACGAAGCAAAAGGGTAGAGAAAAAACTGACTAAGGAAAAAAGGCAAGAGGCAGCGGCTGAAGAAAAAAAAAACTGAGCCAGGCTAGAGGAAAAAACAGAGGGGAAGCTAAAGGATTGGGGAGGCCAGGGATCAAAAGGGGCGGCAAAGAAAGAGAGCAAGAGCAAAAGGCAAAAATCTGGGAAAAACAAGAAGAGGGAAAACCCAGAGTTTGCCGAAGAGAAACGAAAGGGAGAATCCAAGTGGGTGGTTGAAGACACAATCGAAAGAGCTTGGGCCAAAAACAGCGGACTCGAATTCCATTTCTAATGATCAAGACCAGGGCAAACAAGTACTCCATGATGCTGCTGCTGCTGTCCGTCGACCACCACTAGCGCCGCCACCATCCAGGTTCATTTCAACTTCAGAAATTGAGAGCAATAATGGAAAAGGCAAGAAGAAAGGGACGCCATTCTGGATACGGTAAGCCACTATCATCTTTCAAATTTCAGTTTTATGCAAGCTTTCGAAGCCTGTTTTATTTTTCACGGTGTGGCTTGTAGCCATTTCTCTGTTGAGTTATTCACTAATTGGAAGCATGTATGCTTTGAATGTCGATTGGACTGAAGTTTCTTGTGTTCTGACATAATTTTGGGGCTGATTGTTATACCTTTTGAACGGAGAATTTCGGGAATTTTTCATGCCCACTTGTTGTTTGTTAAAATGCCTAACCTAAAAATCTTGTTTGAAGGACGCTTGATTTCTGTTTTGCATGTATTAGGCCAGGCCAAGTCTTGTCAGAGCGGAAGTGAGAATTTTGAGGGTTTTTGATATGTTTGTTCCTGCGCCTTCTCTGTTCTTTTTCTTATCTTTACCTTTGTATGAATTTGGATCAAGATCCTGAAATTATATAAGAGGGAGTTTGTGTGAATTGCATCTTGGAGAGTTGTCAGAATTGAATTTTCTGGTATTCATTCGTAGACAAACCAAGGTGAAAACAGTCGGATGTTCAAACCTGTTTTGGAGAAGATGTTTGTTTGTATAGTTCTGCGATTTCAGTCCCTCCATTTTCATTTTGTTTGTAATTTAACCCCAGAATTTTAGAACCTCATAGTTTGACCCCAAAATGTTCATAATTCTTTCAAATTAGACCCCTATTTTTGCTATGTTGGAACCCCTTAATCTTCCCTCTTGTTCTGATATGACCTAGAAAATTTAGAAAAGAGAACTTGTTTCTTCCTTTTACATCTTAATCATTTTTTTTAATATGCATGAGTAGTCTTTTAATTGGATTAATTCTTGATTTTAGGTCATAATTGTGGTTTAATAATTTTAGTTGTTTTTACCATGTTGGGTTTTAGTGAAACAAGTGATTTGGGTTGAGAGATTATTTTGAGGGAGTGGGTTGAGTCTATTATTTTTGGGTTTTGATTTGGGCTAGAGGGTGGAAGCCCATCGACTTTGTTGGTTATTCTTGGGGTTATAAATGACAGATTGATCCATTCTTTTTGCTGTGGGTCTCGGTTGGGTTGGGGGAAGGTTTGGGCCCAAACAAATAAGGGTTAAATACCAAAAATCCCCCTGTGGTTTGCCTAATGTTCACTTTACCTCCCTATGGTTTGGAAACCTACAATTTGACTCCTTGTCGTTTCAACTATGAACTTAAGAGCTTTATGACCTAAAATCTGTCATTTACCATGCTGTCATTTACCATGCTTTGTTTAAATTGCACTTCATGTATGAACTTAAGAGATTTATGACCATGTGAGCCCGTGTTTGCATGTTTTCTTTAACTTTCCCAAATAAATTGGTACCTTGACCATTTCTTTTATTTTGGAGGATAAATAAGCCATTTTCCTTTCATTTGGACACCATTCCATGGGAGGTACGTGCTACGTGAAAATTGCATGTCTACTTGCTTCCTTTGATTTTCTTTAATTCCTTTCATTTACTTCATTTACTTTTGCTTTTTATTTAAGTTATTCTTTATGGGGTATGTGTACACCTCTTGGCTTGTAATAGTTAGGGATTTAGTTATTTTATTCTTTTTTCCCCTTTTAGATTGTAGTAGGGTCTCCCTAATGTAATAGATAGGGTTTGGAGGAGCATTCAATGAAGACCTATCGAAGTCATGTGCCTAGCTAGCAAATGTAATAGTTAGAGTTTTAATTATCTTATGTGTCTTGCATGCTTAGTTACTACGTGTTAATTTGTTTTGTTAGGGCCTTGCATCTAGGCGAGCATGCTAAATGTTATGTGCTATGTGTTTATAAGTGTTTGGCATGTCTACTCGCTTTCCATAGCCTGAATGAATGTGATGGATGAATGTACGTTTCCACTAGTCCAACGCTAGTCGGAATTCATAGAATGGGCTAGTCTAACGCTAGACCCTTAGGGATTTCTCCTCGTTAGTACATGTTTGCATGTTCATTACATGTCATGCATTCTTTTTAGTTTTATCATTTTGCATGCCCCCCGAACCCCTTTTCCCTCCATTTTAGGATTTTTGCATTTCATGCTAGTTATAGGGTTCATTTGCTTGAGAGTCCCCTTAAATATGGGATATAGACGAGTGTGGCTTTTTCTAAGCCTTAGCACGCTTGTATTCCCTCTATAAAAGGGCAAATTGAATCACGATTTAGGTCTCCCCGTACCCAATATGCATGAATTCCCTAGGCTCATGCATTTTTAAATCCACTCTACTATTTTATACCCTCATCACACTTTCATTTTTCCTCCCATTTTGCACACGTGCACCTTTATGTTTCTTCACTTGCACACGAACACTTTTATCATCACTTGCACACATGCACTTCATATTATCATTGCACATACCGTACCTTACCCACTCACGTGCACATTTTCATTTACATATTTATTATTTTTTATTACTTTTTCAAACTCATGTCCTCACATTGCATACATGCATTCCATTCATTTGCATCCCACTCGCATTATTCGTGACTTCTTCAAAGGATCGTTATTGGGATTCACAATTAATGTGATTGGCACCACTCAATCTTTGAAGAGAAATTTTCTCCAATACCCCTAGGTCTAGGGTTTGCATTCATGTAGTGCATCCAAATGTAATAAATTCTTTGGTTAAAACAAGAAAATCTTTGATTAAATCATGCAACTAACCTTGGCTAGGTCAAAGGGGTGCCTTGGATTTTATCCTTGCCTTCCCCTTTGTCAAATGTGACTCCCGAACCTTTTTTCTTTGGTTTACGTGGATTAGGAGTCGTTTAAAAGGGGTTTCTTACTGCTTTTTCCTATTTTTTCTTTAAAAATTCATTTTTTTGGTGACTTGGTACACCTTAACTCATTACCAAGTGGCGACTCCAATTTTTATTTCAAAAACCCTTTTTAAACTATAATTTTGGGTCAAATCGTCGCATTCTCAACCCCCCATTTAGACCCATTTTTTCTTTTAAAATCACAATTCATTTTCCAATCACAAAAAATACATTTTTTAAACCATTTATTTATTTATTCAAAAAATGGGGCGTGATAGAGTCCTAAATGTGAAGAAAGTTTTCAGGAGTTGAAAAAATGGTTGACAAGAGCACCTGTGTTAGCTCTACCAAGTGGACAGGATAATTTTGTGGTTTACACGGATGTTTCTAAAGAAGGATTGGGGTGTGTTCTAATGCAAAATGATAAAATGATAGCATATGCCTCTACGAAATTGAAACTGCATAAAAGGAATTACCCGACTCATGATTTGGAATTAGCAGCTGTGGTCTTTGCTTTGAAGAAATGGAGGCATTATCTGTACGGAGTGAAATTTGAGGTTTTTACAGATCACAAAAGTTTTAAATACTTATTTTTCTAAAAGGAGCTGAATTTGAGGCAACGTAGATGGATGGAATTTCTGGAAGACTATGACTGTACAATTAAGTACCATTTAGGGAAAACTAATGTAGTGGTTGATGTTTTGAGTCGTCAAGTACAGATGGCTGGATTGATGATTAAGGAATTCAAATTGTTGAAAGAAATTAGTCAGTAGAATTCTCGACTGGAATCGAGGAAAGTAATTTTGGGGAACATTGTATTGAATTCTCCTTTGATGGAACGTATCAAGGAATCTCAAGGAAAGGACACTGAAGTGCAGAAATGGTTGGAAAAGGTTAAAAAGGGGGACAAGTCGGACTTCAACTTAGGATCGAATGGTGTATTGAGATTTCGGAATCGGATAGTTGTGCCAAAAGATGAAGGGCTTAAAAAGGAAGTTTTAGAAGAGACACACCGATCAAAGTTTACGGTACATCTAGGAGTAAACAAAATGTACCAAAACTTAAAGAGTCTGTATTGGTGGGAGAACATGAAGAAGGAGATTGCTAAATTTGTCCAAATATGCTTAATTTGTCAACAGGTTAAAGCCGAACATCAGAAATCATCAGAACTTTTGCAACCTCTAGAAATATATCAGTGGAAATGGGAGAATATCACCATGAATTTTGTATCGGAATTACCAAGAACACAGAGAGACCATGATGCGATTTGGGTAATAGTGGATGGATTAACCAAATCGGCCCATTTTCTATCGATTAATATGAAATACCCGTTAGAGAAGTTGGCCAGATTATATTTGGATGAGATCATTAGGTTACATGGAATACCTGTAAGTATCGTGTCCGACAGGGATCCGAAATTTGTTTTGAGGTTGTGACAAAAGATGCAAGAGGTATTGGGGACTAAGTTGAACTTTAGTACCACTTATCATCCCCAGACTGATGGACAGTCGGAGAGGACAATTCAAACTCTTGAGAACATGTTAAGGACTTGTGTTCTGGACTTTGGAGAGAATTGGAGTAAGTTTTTGACTTTAGTAGAATTTGCCTACAACAATAGTTTCCACTCTTCCATTCAGATGGCACCATATGAAGCGCTTTATGGTCGAAAATGTAGGTCTCCGATTTGTTGGGAGGAAGTAGGTGAACGGAAGATTTTAGATCCGACTACAGTGTCATGGATTGAGAAAACTAATGAAAGGTAAGGTTGGTACGCCAAAGAATTCAGACCGCCCAGAGCCGCCAAAAGAGTTATGCCAATAATCGAAGAAAGGATTTGGAGTTTACTGTTGGAGATTTGGTATTTCTCAAGATTACACCTTTGAAAGCAAACTTGATGTCTGGAAAAGGAAAGAAGTTACACCCAAGGTTTATAGGGCCTTACAAGATTATGTAAGTGCCCGGTGCAACCCAATGAGTACAAACAATTTCACAATGATGCACTAGGATATATCAAATTTAAGCACAATAAAGAAAACTTAATTAAAGAGAAAAGATAAGAAATACAAACCAAATATCAATCCAATAGCCTCTTCAATTGATGGCGATGCTAACCAAGATGTACAAGTGAAGGCTCACTCCTTCCTCACCCCAAACACACTTTGGTTGAGCCAAGGAGTTTTACAACAATTCTAGTTAACCCTCAACAACCTACACTTGAAAGATCACTCACCCAATTAAGAACTATTTTATACAAATGAGGCAACCTTCACCAAGGTTTTACCACTTCAAGTGATAGGTTCACCTTCACCAAGGTTTTACTTCTCCTAGAGAATAACCTTCACTTGAGCAACCTCACAACCCAACTTTTCCAACCCCTTATACAACCAACAAAGAATCTTTCTACTCAAAAATCTCACTTGTAAGCTTGTATTTTGTGTTGGCAAAAGTCCCTTGTCTTCTTGTGCTTTGGGGTGTTTATAGAAGGTGAGAAATGGCTCCAAAAGACTCTCCAACGGTCAAATATTAAATGCTGTCAAAACTAGCCGTTGGCCTGTCGGACGTCCGAACCACCTGTCGAACGTCCGAACCCTGCGTCCAAACCACCTGTCGGACGTCCGAACCCTGCGTCCGACATTCGTCAGAGAGTCATCAAATCTTTGCGAAATTTCTCGAACGTCCGATGCGATCGATGTGCGTCCGATGCGTGCGTCCGTTGATGTTCTTCATCCTTTCGGACGTCCGATAGCTTCCTTTCGGACGTCCCACATGAGTGCCCTGTTTTTGCTTCTTCTTTTATGCCACAAGAATCTGTTCTAACAAATTACTCACATAAAAACATTAGCCCAAATCTACATTTTGGTTTGTTAATCATCAAAACCAAGGATTGATCGACCAAGGTCAACAGATTATCCAACGTGTGGGGAGTATAGCCTATAAGTTGGAATTACCGCCGAGTTTATCTCGAATCCATAATGTGTTTCACATATCTATGCTTAAGAAGTACCACCCAAACCCATCACATGTCTTACAACTAGAGAGTATTGAGATTGATGAGACTTTGACCTATGAGGAGAAACTGGTTAAGTTTCTGGATAGGAAGGTGAATGAATTAGGAATAAACAGATACCATTAGTAAAAGTTCTCTGGAAGAACCATAGGTTGGAGGAAGCAACTTGAGAGGTCGAAAAAGCAATTCGAGAAAAGTATCCAGACTTGTTCACCAATCAAGGTAAATTTCGAGGACGAAATTTTCTTAAGGGGGAGAGGATGTGAGGACACGTAAAAAAAAATTATTATTTTTCGACTCCTATCTTTACTCATTTAATTATTTATTCGAATATTTGTTTCGATTATTATTTTCTAACCTTATTAGACATAAATACATGGAGTTACGACTTCATTATATTTTTAAAGTGACTCGTTTCAAAAATTAATTTTTTTTGGAAGCTCGATTGATGTAAATAGTGAAAACGTGTCTGAAAACTTTAGTCAATTGGGAGTATAACAAGCTCGGAAATTTGGAGACATGTACAATGGTTCTAAAATAGGTAATTTTAGGTTTAAGTACTCAAGTGATAGTTAGTGGTACGATCGTTACAAGAATTTCTTGAAAGTTTCACTTTATCGCGCCTAAATTGGAAATACGCGTTTTCATGCTCGTGATTAATTGAGGGACTTTAAACTATTATTTTGAAACAATTAAGAGTGAATAATATTTATATGAATATAAGTGCATTAGAGGTTTAGTGCACTAGTGAAATAAACTCGAAAGGAATCGAACCCAAAATGCGCGCGTACACGCGCGAGAGAGAGTTGACTTTCGGCGAATTGTGGCCACACATTTAAGCTTACTTTAGAAGCTTTATTTCAGCATATCACATGCCTCTTTCCCTCTCATTTGGCCGAACCATCAGCTGCAACAAAATAACTCCAAGTTTTGCAAATTTCATCTCCAAATCTTGCACAAATCTTCATCCAATTCACACCAAACTTAAACCACACGTGGCTTAACACTTAAGGATCATTTTGAGCTGCAAAGAGGAGCTGAAAATCACGGTTTTGTTGGAGTAAAGGGGGGCCGAAATTCTGCTTGAACAACAAACCAAAGTAGGTAATGATCCAACACTCTAATCTTGATTTATGGAGGTTGTTCAACACCTTTAAGCTCTTGTATTCATATGGGTGGTTGTTATTGTTGGAAAATTTTGAATGTGGGCTCTATGAACTCCCACTCTTGGATGATGGCTGATGTGATGATTGATGATGGGTTTAATGTTGGTTTAGTGCTCAAAATGGTAGATTAATGGTGTATTATTAGTATGAACTTCAAGAAATGCATGGGGTGAAAAGTTTCGATTCTGCCCCTGCTTTGAACGTACCTATTTGTGCGGAATTTTGAGGTTGTGATGACTTATATATGATGTTTATATGTTGTATAGATGGTGTATAAAATTTTGTTGAAAAATATTGGGGTTTGGTTGGTCAAATGAATTGATTTCACAAAGCTAGTAAATCTGGAACTGTTCCCGTAATGCTCTGACCAGCTTTCGTGTTTCGGCCATAACTCTGTGCTCCGACGTTGAAATTGAGTGCCATCAGTGGCATTTGAAACTAGACATTCCCACCTTTCCGACGGTGTAAAATGGATGTTCCGGTTCCATGTATGTGAGCCGAACCAACCATTTAAAGTCGGCTGTCCTGTTTCTCTGTTTTCCTGGAACGAAATGCCGAGGCTGCAACTTGTGGCTCGAATTCGAGCTAGTTGTGTGCCAAATTTCAAAATGATTTCTTCTGTGAAATTATAGCTCTATAAGGTTTTTTCCCAACTCCATAAACCATGCCCAATTCCGAGTTTAGTTGAGTGATTTATGATCAAAATACGGAACCTGCCCTGCTCTTGAAAACCCTAACTTTTGGACAGATTTGATGCAAGGCTTGGTGTAGACTTGCTAACTGAATATTTAGGTGCTAAACACTTATGAAATATACCATGAATGTTCCTTAGGCTTTTCCTACACTAACAAGCCATGTTTGAGGAATTTTTCCTTGACCAAATGTTTGGAATGGAAAACAAAAGGGCTCAAGGTAGTTTTGTCTTAGGATTTTCGAAACTTTGGTTGTTTGGTTGACTATCTTCCCGAAGGTATTTTTCCACGAAATTTGATAGAGGTATACTCTTTATATAGGAGTATTATACTGCCAAATTTTGTACCAATCCAAGTTTTATTTCGATACCTAACTAAAGTCCCAAAGTTGGAAGCTCAAATCTGGAAATTTGTTCACCAGTTTTGAATTTTTTCCAAACTTCGGGCTACCATATCTCGGTACTCGAAACTTCGATTCTTGATCCGCTTTTTCTGTTATAAACCTTACTTGCAACTCTAATTGAGTTACAAATTTTAGAAGCTAGCTCGCAACGTGTGAATTTTGCCGAATTTCCGAATTTTTCCGAATTTCCAAAGTTAGCGAAAAACCAACCCCAACACAACCTTAAGTACTCTGAAACAGTAACTTTGACTCCATTTTTGAATATCTTCCATTAGAATCATGGAAAAGTGTCTTCTAAGAACTTCTAAGAACTTTTAGTACTTTCAAAGAGGTTATCAACGGTATAAAGTTTTCTAATTTTTGATGTGTAGAATGTGAGATACGATTTTTCAAAATATCGTATCAAAACTGAAAATTTTCCGAATTCCAAAGGAAGGGAGTTTTCAAGCACTCCTTATTCCTTCGATATTACTTGAACGTTTTATACTTGATTTCCCAAAATGAAAACTCGATCGCTCTTGTACTTTAAGAAACTCTAATTGAACCTCGATTTACGAGTAATTGAGATTCGTTTTCATGAAATTTCCTTAGATTGTACTAACATACAATTTTCCTTGATAATTGGGGCACGTGAATGATAATACATTATATTTTGCTCAAGCGCACTCGAGAACCTTCAAGAGGATCCTACAGTGAACACTTGAACTTCCAAAAAATATTTCTTCTTGATTTGCTCGGTGAGTGTCAAGTGTATGGCTACTTGAACTCTATGGACTTGATTCATGCTTGGCTTACCTGATTACATGTTTAGCCTACTTGATTTTTTTGAAAAATGGAGTCGAGTGTGTACTTAATCGCACTCGTTCTCATTCGAAACAAATGACTCATGCTTAACATGGTTTACCTGATTTACATGACCTGAAATACATGCTTAAACCTGTCAAATGCTTGAATACATGACATGGTATGTTATGGCTGCATACGTCGTTGGAGTGAATCTCCTCGACACTTACATGATACATGGGGGACGCCCAAACTCATAGGCCGACCTTGGGACTCGAGCCGGCATGGACTTGGTCGGGAATTTTGGTGAGTCATGAGAATTACATGATAAGCTTGATCTATTTGAGAGATCTTGCTTGGCATACTCGTGGAGTATAGCCTTCTAAATGTCACGCAGGCCCGAAGCGGTGTAGGGTGGACGGATGAGAAGTAAGTGGTGATCTACGGTTTGGAAATATCAACCCGGTTGACGGAGAGTCATCGCGGGAAGATATACGAATGAACTGGCGAAACAAGTGGAACTTAGCTCCTGAGAGCTACCATATCCTTGAATTGTTTCTGTTTACATTTCGTTGGCTTTATGAATTACTTGTAATTTATCACTTGAACTGTTATTTGGACTTGTTACCTGAACAACGTGCTTGCATGTGTGTTCTTGGCCTCACGAGCGTTTTGCTCAGCCTGTAGATTTATTTTCCTTAACAAGATTGAACTCGGAGATGTATTGGAGAAACCCTCCTGATGTGCTTTTGTTTAGGGTTTCTATTACATTTTGGCTATGCCTTGATTTTGGGTTGTGAAATGTAATTTTTGGGGCATGATGTATATTTGGAATTTATGATGTACTTTGAGCACCCGACATGCGGGTTAGATAATGGATGACTGTTGTTAAGATTGAACGCTTCCGCATTTACTGTATTTAAATTATTTACTTGTGTTGTGTTGTTCGATAATAAGCTTGAATGGAATGACTTGAGTCCTGGCGAGAGATAGGCATGCGTCCCGTGGATACCCTTTGGTTCGCCTTAATGAGAAGTGGGGGCGTCACAGGTCCCACATCCGGTATATACTCTTAAAACCTCATGAACTAACTTATACTTGAAAAATACTTTTAAAACCCTATTTACTCATAAAATTATTTAGAAAGTTTTTCCTAATAAAGAAAATGCATAAAAGGCGTATAATTAAATAAAATAAAGCCTAGAAAATAAAGAAATTTACGGGTTCTCACATAACCTCCAATTATCTCCTAGCACCTAGTCAATTAATCGCTTAATGCAAAACTGAATCTAATTGGCCGAATTAACCGCACTTAACGCGCTAGCGGGTCCCACGTTCACTATACATTTCAAATATCTCATGAACTAACTTATAATAGAAAAATAATTTAAAAACTGTATTTACTTATAAAAATATCGCTAAAGTTAACACAATATCAAAAATGTAGAAAACAGGTACAAAGAAAGAAAATAAGGCCTAGAAATTCAGAAAATTTTCAAATTATAACAAAAACTCTCATGGGAAAAAAACTCCCCAAACCCACTTCTTTAGGCTAACTACAAGTCTCATTACCATGATTCAAGAAAACAAGTAGAAAATAAAAAATTTAATTGGCACATAATGTGCACTAATTATTATAATAATTCAAATTTATCTTGTCATTTAATGTACTACTATTTGGATCCTCTTCAAATTTAACTTTATTTCAGAAAAAAAGTTAAACCTTGAACCCCCTCATAAACCGTGTCTATTCAACATTTATCAGACAAACTAGAGTAAATTGTTAGTAGTACTAGTACGGATTACACTCCTCTCCATTGTATTAGAGAGAATTCCATTTAAAGTTTATTATTAAAAATCAATATCATTCATAATTTATTTCATTACCTATATTAGATATACATAAAAATTTTGAGTAAAATTAACTAAGTTTTGCCTTTTGATTAATCAGTATATATTTTGATACAATTTTGACTCATTTTCATCGTTTAAGTGTTTTACAGAAATTAAATGCAAAAGTGTTCGCGAAAAAAAATCATTTTTTAGTATGTTGATCTAGAAATCAAAAGAAAAGTAACAACTTAATTGTAAATTATAAAATTTTAGATATAAATAAATAAAAGGGATAATTTTAGATGCCTCCCTTGAGATTTCTAACAATTTCACTGCCCTCCTGTGAGGTTTTAAAAATTTCACTTACCTCCCCTATCAGCCATTTGAGACCCAACTCTTACATAATTAATGACTAAATGACTATATTACCCTTATAATTTAGGATAATTACACATATATGTGAAGGAAAAGAGTTAAACATTTGCTAACTACATTAACCATAATTTGGATTGTAAAAAGTTAATTAATTGCCATCTAAAAATAAAGCCAATATTAGGTGCATCTGTTTTAATTTTTATATACTTAACAAATAAAAGATATCAGACATAATGTAATTGATAAATTAAAGGATTTAGACATGAAAAACAATTA
Source organism: Coffea arabica (assembly GCF_036785885.1). NCBI lineage: Eukaryota > Viridiplantae > Streptophyta > Magnoliopsida > Gentianales > Rubiaceae > Coffea > Coffea arabica. The sequence continues at coordinate 22,710,472 of NC_092316.1, forward strand.
AGTTGTTTACAAACTAAATTAACCATAATTTGAAATGTAAAAAAGAAAATCTAATTTGGCATCTAAAAAGGGATCCAATACTAGGCATTCTTTTTCCAATTTATGTTATTGATAAATAAAAGGAATCAAATATAAAGAGATTTTAGTTGGACTAATTTTTCTTATAATTGTGGAGATAACAAGAATTTTAAGGAATGGAAAAAAATGTTTTGTTAAATTTTGAAAGTTGTTATTTTTTGTTATGGATGATGGAAATTTTTTATTGACTGTACATAGCAACGGACCCATAAATAAATTAATAAGTTAGATCAAATATATAATCTAACTAGTATAATAGTTGAAGTAGGCCTATCAACGATCCGAATCTAGACCCGAACCAGGCCTAGACCCGCTAACTTTTTTTCCAAGTGTGGGTGCAAATATAATATCGTTTATCTAATTCGAACCCAAACCCATTTTTTCTAATAAAAAAGGTGTGTCAAATATGGAATATTGCATTCTGATCCGTATTCAACCCAAACCGTTTAAATAAATTAATAATTATAAAAAATATATAATTATTATAATAATACTTATAATAATAATAATACAATAATACTTATTATTATAATAATAAATATGCTTATTTGTACAATAAATTAATAATTATAAAATATATTTATTTATTATAAAATTCGACTTGTATTAAGCTCGACCCGTATTTAGGATTCGTCGGGCTCGGATCCAGAAGATCAACTGTAAGACCCATCGGGTACATGATCGAGTTCAGAACATGTATTCGAAAAAGGGTTCGGGTTTGAAATGTTCAATTTTGACTCGTATCCGATCCATTGACAAGTCTAAATTGAAGGTCACTTTTGACATAATTAAATCTTCTCACACTTGAAGTTATTTTTTTATTGCTGCATTTTTGAATTGGCTAAACTATTACAAAAAATTGAGTTCAATGGAGGCTAGTGATATTTTTAGAAGTTCAAAGGAGTTTTTTTTTTTTTAATTATCCCTAAATAAAAAGAACAAAAGAGAGAAATCTAATGGATCCTAACCTGTACTAGTACTATCAAGTGAAGTTTAAAGTAGAACCGTTTAAATCTTCACCTTTTGATTTCATCAACTCAACAGAGCCTAAGATTAAGGGATAATTTTATAAACCTCCCCTGAGGTTTCTGACAATTATAGCTGTGTTTCCTAAAGTTCGAAAAATTACACTTATCTCCTTTGATGTTATGAAAAGACCATTATAGCTTTAACAACTCTACAAATTTTAAGTGAAAAGTGAGTGTAAAGGAAAAAAGAAAACCACATCTTGCAAATATTTCTTTATCCAAAAGTGCTAATCTTATCTCACCTAAAACATTATATTGAATTCCTAGGTTATTTAAATGGATTTCTTGCTTAGTTTTATAAATAGCTGACTAGTAGCGATGCATTTATTAAAATTAGTTTCTTCACAACTTACTTAGCAAAGAAAAAAACGAAGTCCAAACATTAAAAAATGATGCCTTGAAATATTTGTGGCCTAAATTTTGCTATAAAAAGCTACCTTAAAATTTTTTATTTAGCAAGTAATGCTGATATTTGATATCTTTTGTCATTTAATTTGTTTTGTAAATCTATAGGGCAATATAGGATATTCGTTAGATTTTTTGTGCTTACATCACCATTTATCAAGGTTTTTAAAATCGGGATCCTACGTAAGATCGATTTTAGTTTCACAGAATCGGATAGTAAGATCCTACCAAAAGCTCCTAATTGCAATTAAAGGCTGCAATTCTTTGATAAATTACAAATATACTACAAATATTTTTATTTACTTGCAAAATGGAGTCTCATATTTCACAAAATTACAAAAAATTGTAGGATCGTACGATCGTACGATCCTACCGATCCTACTACGATCCTACGCGATCCTGCATAGATTAATATGATTTGCGACTCTATATACGATCCGGATCGATTTTGATTATCCGGATCGTAGGATCGTACGATCCTACGATCCGGATCGCGATTTTGACAACTATGCCATTTATCACCAAAACATACTTTTTAGGGGAAGTCTCTATAATTTTTCAAACCTTAAAGGAGGTGGCTGCAATTGTTAAAAGTCTCAATGGAGGTTTCTGAAATTATGCCTAAGATTAAACATCAAAGTAATCTAAGGTCTCATTTGGAATTGTGGTGCTTTTGGTAGAAAAATATTTTTTAATACTAAAAGTACTTTTAAAGTGTTTGATGAATATTATCTTATAAAATTAGGAGTAGAGATTTTGTTCTTAAAAGCACTGTATTATATTTTGAACCAAATAAAGAAATAAGAACTTTTAAAAATATTCAAATTACACATTATTGAACTATGTTTTCAAACAATAGATTTAAAAATATTTAAACAGTTAATAAGTACTTTTATTAAAAAATTATATTAAAAAATACTTCTCAATAAACCATTGCACCCCAAATGGGCCCTAAATCTACCAAACAAACAAAATTACCAAAGGACCCTAAACTTCAGTAAAAAGCCTTGCCAAGGAGACAGTGAAACTGTGACACTTGTTCGATGTCTCTGCATGAACGACACTTTATTATCAGCGGCGCCACCACTCCATAAACCCAAATCCTAATTTTTTTTTTAAAAAAAAGGAAATTAAAATGATGACACTTGTTAGATGCCTCTGCATGCACCAACACTTGATTGTCTGTCCTTCAAAAAAAAAAAAAAAACTTGATTATCTGCAGCAGCACCACCCCATAAACCCAAATCCTAATTTTTTAAAGAAAAAAAGAAAATCAGAATGAAACCCATAAAATTCCCATCTTTTTCCACTTCTTCTTGATTATCTTCTTGATTATTAGTAATATCTGATTTTTTCACTTTTTTCTTCCTGTAAAAAACTCTCACTTTCTTGAGTTTTTAGGCCTCTCTATTGAATCATTCAGCCTCAACCCGCAAAAATGAGATGGGAAAAGTTGCAGGTAGAAGAAGGTGTTGGACCTGGGAAGAGGTGGGGCCACACCTGCAACGCCATTAAAGGAGGGAAGCTTCTCTACGTTTTTGGTGGGTATGGAAAGGATAACTGTCAGACTAACAAAGTTCATGTCTTTGACACAGGTGGTTTTTCTATTTTTCTATTTTTTTTCTTTTTTCTTTTTTGGATATTATAGTATGTATACCATTTTTGGGTTTCCAATTACTATATTAGTGTGTTTACACGTTGTGGTTAAAGGTTTAAGCTGCTCATTAGTCTATTATTTGAGGGTGCAATTAACCAGCAACTCTTTGCCTAGGGTTGTTTTTTATATTGGAATTTGCTTTTATTCTGGCTTGGGGCCGGATTTTTCTGAGGCTTTACTGTTAATACTTAAAGGGTACTTGAGAATTTGGTGTTTTTCTTGTTGGTATTTTGTCTGTCTTTCAATTTCGTGTACTGTGGTTAAATTTGTGCATTGGTAACATATAGTGCTTTATCCGTCACTCTGATTTTGCCGTTCCTGAAATCTAGATTTTGGTAATATTGGTGTTTGGGAGATAATTGAAGTTGTTTATCTTAGTTTTCCATTTAAGATTACTTTTAAGCTGCAGAAAGCTGTTGTTGAGATATTTCAGTTAGCTTATATTATATGTATTCTACCAGTTTCTAGGACATGGAATGAGCCGGCGATGAATGGTGTACTACCTGCCCCGAGGGACAGCCACAGTTGTACCACAGTGGGAGATAACCTTTTTGTATTTGGGGGGACTGATGGGAGAAGTCCTCTTGGCGATTTGCAAATATTGGACACCTGTGCGTTATTCTTGCCCTTTCTCCTAATTTCCATTCTAGTCTTTTACTCTAAGATTGTGTTCATGCTGAGTTTAGTTTCTGGGAAAATAATTGTTTTTTCTTATGTTTTACGTACCCCATATTGTAATTGTGTTCTTTTGCTGAAAATTGCCCTGTACTGGGACACTCAGACCAGGCTATGGTTTTTAAGTAATTTTCATTATTTGGTTAGGTACTCTGCTCCTGTAGGATAAAGAGTTCACTACTATATAAACTACCCAAATATCTATTATGCTTTGCAAGAATCTATAGCAAGATGTATTTCTATGGACACTTGTACTCTTGTCATCCACATCAACCTGGAAATAGTTATTAAGTCTGTGAGCTTATCATTTCTTATTGAATTTGTAGTTCAGGAAGTAGTTAGGCATTTTGTTATAAGTGGATGTCATATCTGATTTTTAGGTTGTACCAAAATACTGTCAAAAAATTTTTTTTTTGGTACGAACCAAAATACTGTCATTGTTTCTGTTTTTAATTGGGTAAGTAATAGTATCAATTCTTCCTATTTTAAAAGGTGTAGCTTTTAGGCTATTAAATTTGTTTCAATTACTTCATAACCCCAAAAGAGAGAGTAATACATGTTTTCTAATTTCCCTTAGTTCTCCAATTAATTAATTTAGTGACAGCATATGTTCCCACTGTCATTTTGACTTTATGATTTCAACCCTCCTTAATGATTCCCTGTCAAAATTTGACCTCTATTTTTAAATGAAGGGACTATGAGATCGTAATCATCCAGTTGTTGTCTAAGTAGTTAAGTACATTCAATACATATTTTGTAACTAGTTTGATTTCAATGGTGTGGATTAGTTAAGCACACTTATATATTTTGTTACAAGTATTTTAACATGATAAACATTTTGGTAATTAATTTGATTTGTATGGTTCTACAATTAGTTTAATTTTATAGGCTAACCATTAGTGCCATGTTCACTTCTCTTAGCATCAAATACATGGATCTCACCAAGTGTCAGAGGTGATGGACCGGCACCTAGGGAAGGCCATAGTGCAGCACTTATTGGTAAAAGACTCTTCATCTTTGGTGGATGTGGCAAATATGATGGTCTTGAAAAGTACTATGATGATGTTTACATATTAAATACAGGTGCAATTCTTATTTTCATTTCATGTTTTGTTGACACATTGAACTGATTATACGTGTAAAATTGTTGATTTTTGCTTTGACTGGGGTTATCTTCACACCCAGCTTGTCATTATTAGAGATAATAAAATCCAGACCCCTCAGATAAAAATATTTAATTTTCTGTACAGTACTGAAACTGGCTATTTAGAATTTTGTATGTCATCTGTATGTTAGATATAACTCATATAATCATTACAGGAAAAACTTGAAATTTATCGTTATGTGCTGAATTCAAACATTCTGCTTTGGCATTGAATAGAAAGTTAGTAAAAAGAATCATCTATCAGCAGTGGTCAAGAAATATGTTCATTTTTTGCCCATGATTTGCAGAGACATTTTTTTGGAAATGTGTTGAGCCATCTGGTACTCCACCAAGTAAGCGAGATAGTCATACCTGTTCGTCTTGGAAGAATAAAATCATTGTGATTGGTGGTGAAGACGTTTCTGATTACTATCTGTCAGATGTTCATATACTTGATGCAGGTATGGCTGAATTAGCCGTCCATTTTGGTGAAATAAGAGAAGAATAAACTTGACTTTCACATTTTTTTAAAAAATCTGTGTTGCCATTTGACACTATTATTTTGTATTTCCCTTTAAATAGATAGTCTTGTTTGGTGCAAGTTGAACACCACAGGCCAATTGCTGCCACCTCGGGCTGGACATACAACTGTTGCCTTGGGCAAGTACTTGTTTGTGTTTGGGGGTTTCTCTGATGAGCAGAATCTGTATGATGATGTTTATGTTCTTGATATGGGTATGTTTAATGTCATGATACATTACTTTTATCTACACGTATCTGCTAATTTTACCTCCCTGCCAATAAGACCATGATGCTATATTAGTAAAATTTATTCTTGAAACTACCTAGGTTTTTATTGTTGTTGGACGGAGAGGCAAGTTGAAAAAAAAAAGTATGTATTCTTTTTCTGTTTATACATTTGGTGTGGTAGATAAAAGCAGGTATATGACTCCTTTGTGATAAAAGCAGGTATAGATAAAAGCAGGTATATGACTACTTTGTGATAAAAGAGAAAAAAAGAAGAGGAAATTCATTCTAAAAGATTGCCTCTACCCAATACAGTTTCTTGTAGCTTGGCTGTTCATATGTGTTTGGTTGAAACCAATAATCAATGAAGCTTCTTTTTCCTGTTCCTCCCCCCTGCCTGGGACATAATATGAATGCCAGACTTTTGTAAACAAATCACTGAAACATATGTTGCATTGAAGCTTGTTGGCTGAAGGTACCCTTGAAGGTAATGGTTATGTCATAGAAGTTAGCAAACAGGCTTAGTTAATTGGTCTACTATAAGTCTACCTTTTGTATATGATTCTATCTACATCTAAGTAGATCTAGGAGCTTAAACATTGTCAGATGAACTAAGCCTCATTTCTATCTGGTCCTAATATCTCAGTATCAGAAAATTTTCACTTGCATTTATGTCATCCCATCCAAGTTTAACTGAGAACCTAAAACGATGGTCCTAACCTCTGTGATAAACATCCAACTGCAGATGCTATAAGTTTAATTAATGCCATTATCCAAGATGTGATGATTAATAATTAGTGGAAACTGTTTCTTCTAGCGTGGCATGATAGAACGCAAGGAACATCTGTTTTCTGATATCACTCTTCACATAAGGCATCAGTGAACAATAGTGAACAACAAATTTTAACTTTTCTGCCACAAAACCCTGGAGAATATCTGTTTGTATCATTTTGTAATGTTTCTTTGTTGCAAAACTCATGCAGAGAATGGTGCATGGACCAAAGTAATGGCTACTGGTGAGGGTCCTTCTGCCAGATTTTCCATGGCTGGGGAAGTTTTGGATCCATATATGGGAGGTGTGCTTGTATTCATGGGTGGTTGCAATAAGAACCTTGAAGCTCTGGCAGATATGTATTACTTATACACAGGTTTGTTTCTTTCCTCTCTCGTTTTCAATTCATAATTTGTAGCCATTCTTGTTGGATTGCTTTGATTATTCTATAATTTAGTGTTAGTTTTTGGATGTGGTAATTACTATCAGGGCTGACTAGGGAATATGGGCGAGAAGAGAGAAGGCTGGAGAAGCTGTCTATGAGGAAACAGCTGAAGTTGAGATGTCAAGAACAAAATCCTCTTGTAACAGCTGAGGGTATTGCTGCTACTCACCAGCCTATGCATGTCACTAGTTATGTCCAACCAAGTAAGATCTATTTTATTCCTTCTTGGTAAAATTTTCTTCTATGCCATCTTGCATTTTTTTGACTAGTTTATTTTACACGTAGAGTATTAAGTTTCTTCAGTTGTCGCTATTTCTTCGCATAAAAAAAATCAGATAAGGAATTGGGATTCATCTAAATCTGATTCCTTGAAGTTCTTAGGAGTCTTTGGAGCAGTAACTAGGTGATGAAAAGTAAGGTAAAAAGGGTAGCAGGGTATGTCTCTGGTCTATGGTGGTTGGATAAAGATGACAGGATGTGTGCACTTCACAATTGCGGTTTGTTGGGTTCATATTGATATGTAGGTCTGAATGCAGAAAATGAACTCAGAGGGGAAGCAGTGTACAGTGGTTGACGACCACTCCTTTTCGCAGCATTTTGCACCATAGGATTAGAACTCATAGTTGGTCAATTATCAGAGCTGAACTTAAGGCTTGAATTTGAAAATGACTTGATATGTAGGCCTTTTTTTTGGGTGGAATGTTTGACAATATGCTCAGCTTTAAACCTTGATTTTTTTTCCTGCCTGTTGAGTTTCAAACTTGACAATATGTTTTTCTTAAAAACAGCAATAACATGATGACAAAATTCTCCTTAAGAAATGGAGGCAACCTGAACTAATAAATTATAGAATTGATGAACGAACCATTCAACAGTATAAGTTATAGATCTTAACTCATTTGTGCAAGAACTGCTCTTTGGTATGGTTGGAAGGAACAGTGAGGCACTCTTGGAAGTCACTGTATAGAAATGTTACTGCAAAGAATCATTGTCTTTTAATTTTGAACAATACATATTTGAGCATCAAATCTTTGTTGCTGCTTGGTTGTATATCTGCTACCATCGAAGAGTGGACAGGTGTCCATGTGCTGGCTTGGACCCAAGTACATCTAGAATGGTTAAGTTTTATGTTGTCCCAAATTTTATTTAGCACCTTGGCTGCTTTTTAACCATTGTCATCTGGAAGATGTAAGCATCATCACCTAGTGCTGCCAATAGAATGATGAGTTAGATAACCTTTTGGTTTTTAGAAGACTTGGATATCTCTAGCTTAGAATCTGTTCTGTGACTTCTGTCATGTTGTGTGCATGCATACTTGAAGTGTTTTGTCCACAAACTAATTTGTTGCATCAGCACTGTGTGAATATCTGGCAAGTCAGTGCTTATTCAATACCTTGTCTAATGGTTTGCTATGTAAAAATAGTTATTGGAAGATGTTAATTTGCTTTAAAAATGCATTTATCCAATTGCAGACTTACAGAACATCCATCAGAACCAATACCAGACTGCTGGTGGGAAGAAGACATTTGAAGCCAGGGTTACTAAAAGCTTTGCAGATGGCTACACAATTGAAACTTTTATCGATGGAAAGCCTCTTCGCGGATTATTGTTTCGCAATAAGCCAATAAATAGCATGGAAGTCGATGATTCTACTAGGTCAGGATTGTTAGCTGTTATTTATTTATTTATTGATGGGCCGGACATGAATAGCGGATATCACGTATAGAAACTTTCCTGAAATTTTCATCAAAATATTTCTCCATGTTCTCATTGAAGGAAAGTAGCAGCTGTGGAAACTGATGGAGCTATGGTAAATGGTGATCAAACCACATCAAATATAACAAGACCCGTAGAGCATAAAGTCAAAGATGTTATACAGGCACATGGTGTGGTGCAGGAGAATGCATGTCCACCTGAGGCTCAGTTGGAAGCTGTTGCAACTGAAATGAAGATTCAAGAACCTGCTGAGGCTTTACTGTCCCTTGAGGTTATGCCTTGCCTTTCTTTTGTCATGTGGACTGCTCTTTTTAGATTGAAAATTTTCAAACCTCACATTATTGACATTCTGGGAAATTGTGTCATTTCATTCATGCATGCGGCCAAGTCATTCTTGAAAGCAATCAATCCTATTGATGGTTGACCTGCTGAAGTGGAATCATTGAGGATAAAATCATAGCAATTGATTAAGATGATTTTATTTGAGTTAAACATTATAGAACAAACTAATAGTCAAACTGTCCTCCATAATTGAAAGACCAGCATTATTTTCTGGTACAAGACGAGAATATGATCTTCGTGAAGTAAGAAAAAAGAGACATGGCAACTCCTGTCGGTACAAATTGAAATTTGTGTGACGCAGCACGAACACATGGTAGGCACAACAGCGTTGTAGAAGGGCTTATATATTGAATATCACCGAACATAAAATAGCAACTTGAAATAGGCTGGCAGATTATGCTTAAGAAGGTAAAACTGGTTGGTAGTTCTAGGAATCACTCCTAGGAATCTTTAGGCCTCACACCTAAAGTTGGGATGCATCACACAGCCCTAAGGGAGACGTTAAGTCTGCAGGAATATTTTATTAATGACCAAAAACTGCCTTCTCTTTGTGGAGAAGTTGATATTTATAGACACTAGGACAAATCCCTTTCCAATCCTAATTAGGATTCCTAAGTAGAATAAAATTATAACTAGAAAGCTAGAAGGCTAAGCTTTCTTATTCCCTATAACAACCAAATTACTAATTACTAAGAATAACTACTAAACAAAATTACTGTAAACATAAAATTCCTGCAGCTAATTCAAATTACTAAAATACCCCTGCCGACAGAAATCAGAAAATAAACTCCATAGGATTCAGGCCAACTCCCAAGTTGGTTCCTTGTCATCAAAAGCATGCCAAATCAATGCCTGGGCATTCGACATATCCTGCCCACGTCTCCTATAAACCTTAGTGGACTTTTGCCACTTATCGCTATCATCTCTCCCCAGCTTGAAAAGACTCGACCCCAACGAGTTAATGGCCTGATACCTCTCATAGAAATCTGGATCCAACTTCTGAAATTCAGATTCGGTAAATCCATGTACAATCTGTGCATGGGCGTCCCCTCCAATGAACAAGAAACTTTTGGTAACCACCCCCTCTAGTGGACACAATTTGGTGGTCAAGAACATCTTCAATTGCTTCACGTAAGCGTGTAGGAGGTGGAAGAGCAGCCTTAGAGGTCCCACCTGCTGAATCGTCTAAATGCCCATTATAAGCAGTCAAATCTTCAATATTGAACACATTGCTAATCCCCATATCATCGGGTAACTCAAGAACATAAGCATTTGAGCTGATTTTCTTGAGAACCTTGAAGGGGCCTGCACATTTCTTGAATGTAGCTTCTTGTAGACACCCTTAGGATACCTCTCTGGCCGAATACGAACCATAACTTCATCCCCTTCTTCAAATTCTGCGAATTTCTTCTTCAAATCCGCATGTGCCTTGTACCTTTCATTGCTGGGTAGCAATCCGGCGTCGAACTTCATCATGTATATCCAAAATATGCTTAGAAAAAGCCTCAGCTTCAGCACTTGGACGAGCACTAACTGGTAATGGAAGCAAATCAATTGGTTTGCGAGGATTATTTCCCGTTACAGCCTCAAAAGGACTATAACCAGTTGATCAATTCACTGAACTATTGTAAGCAAATTCTGCCATTGGTAGAATTTGATCCCAATTGGAAACATGATCACCAACCAAACACCGAAGTAGATCACCAAGGCTGCGGTTAACAACTTGTGTCTGACCGTCCATTTGTGGGTGGAAAGAAGAAGAAAACTTGACTTTAGTGTGCAGCATCTTCCACAAAGTCCGCCAAAAGTAACTCATAAACTTCACATCCCTGTCTGAAACTATAGTCATGGGCAGTCCATGAAGTCTAACTATCTCTTTGATGAAAATCTTAGCGATATGGACAGCATCCGAAGTCTTAGCACATGGGAGGAAGTGAGCCATTTTTGAAAATCTGTCCACAACTACTAGTATAGAATCATAACCTTGCAATGTTCTTGGTAGTCCAAGTACAAAATCCATGCTCAAATCCTGCCACGGTTCATGTGGAATGGGTAGTGGCATGTAAAGACCAGTGTTTTCCTTTCGCCCTTTGGCCAATTGACAAATTCGGCATCTACCAACAGTCTTGCCAACATCCCGTCTTATACTTGGCCAATAGAAGCGATCTTGCACCATGGCAATTGTCTTGTCACGTCCAAAGTGTCCAGCAGCACCTCCACCATGTAATTCCCAAATTAACTCCTCCCTTAGTGAACTAGGAACACAAAGTAGAGTCCCCTTGAAAAGATAGCCATGGATGGAAAAACCAGCATATTCTGCTTGTTTACCAGCCATTAAATCCTCATATATGACCTTGAAATCTCCACAATGAGGATAATTTTGCTTAAGTGAATCAAACCCAATTACTTGAATAGCCATAGTAGTGAGGATAAGATGCACACGGCTTAGTGCATCAGCCACCTTATTTTCAACACCTGCCTTGTGTTTGATAACCAAATTGTATTGTTGCAGGAAAGAAACCCATTTGCCATGCCGATGACTCAACTTCTTTTGAGAATTTATATATTTGAGGGCCTCATGATCAGTATATAGGACAAATTCCTTATAAATAAGATAATGATGCCAATGGCGAATAGATTAAATAACAGCGTAGAATTCCTTGTCATAAGTAGAGTATTTCTGCTTTGCCTCATTCAGCTTTTCACTAAAATAAGCTATAGGATGACCTTCTTGACTTAGAACTCCACCAATCCCAACATGAGAAGCATCACATGCGATCTCAAACACCTTAGAAAAATCTGGCAGCCTAAGCACTGGAGCTTCGGTCATTCGCTTCTTCAATTCTTCAAAAGCCTTAGCCGTAGTTTTTGTCCATTGAAACTGTCCCTGCTTCATGCAATCAGTGATGGGAGCCATAATAGAGCTAAACCCCCTTATAAATCTCCTATAGAATGAAGCTAGCCCATGGAAACTGCGAACCTCCTTCAAATTCGTAGGAACTGGCCAATCTACTATTGCCTTCACTTTTCCTGGATCAGCAGCTATCCCTTCATTTGAAATGACAAAACCCAAAAATTCCACACTAGGAGCCATGAAGGTGCACTTCTTCAAGTTGATATAGAGTTTTTCTTGACGAAGAACTCTCATTACTTGTTGAAGATGGTTAATGTGCTCCTCTTTGTTCTTGCTGTAAATTAAGATATCATCGAAATAGACAACCAAAAAACGGCCAATAAAGGGCTGAAATACCCGCGTCATGAATCTCATAAAGGTGCTGGGAGCATTAGAGAGGCCAAATGGCATCACTAGCCACTCATAGAGACCATCCTTCGTCTTAAAGGCTGTTTTCCACTCATCACCTGGACGAATTCTGATTTGATAGTACCCCTTTCGCAAGTCAATTTTAGTGTAGATAGTTGACCCAGCCATCATATCAATCATATCATCAAGTCTGGGTATGGGAAACCTGTACTTGATTGTTATCTTGTTGATTGCACGGCTATCTACACACATTCTCCAGGTTCCGTCTTTCTTTGGAGTCAATAAAGCCGGCACTGCACAAGGACTTAGGCTGACTTGAATATGTCCTTTGTCCAAGAGATCCTCTACTTGTCTCTTAAGTTCAGCAGACTCACTCGGGTTCATGCGATAGGCAGGCAAGTTAGGAAGTTGAGAGCCTGGTATCAAATCGATTGCATGCTGGATATCACGCATAGGTGGTAGTCCATGAGGCAAATCTTCAGGAGCTACATCAGAAAAATCGGACAGCAATTTGACAATTTCTGGAGGCACTTCTTCAGAGTTGACAACTGCTGAAATTTTCACCTCTCTGAAGACTAATACCATAATAACTCCTTGCTCCTTGCTCTCCCTTTCAAATTGCTTCTTGCTCAAAATCTGAAGAGGTTTCTTCCTTGTCTCGATCACTTCATTAACTCCTGGCTTCTCTTGTTTGGTTGGTTTCTTCTCATGAAACTTCTTCATAGTTTCAGCACTCATAGGCTTTAAGACAATCTGCTGGTCATTAAACTTGAATGAGTAAGTATTTGACTTTCCATTATGATTCACATCTCAATCATATAGCCAAGGTCGACCAAGAAGTATGTGGGAAACGGTCATTGGAATAACGTCACACCATATAGTATCGCTGTAAGGTCCATGTTTAATGGACACCAAGCAACGTCTCGTTACCGGTATAGAGCTACTGTTGATCCAAGCAACCTTGTAAGGTTCAAGATGTGGCTCTGTAGGCAAATTTAACCGTTGTATGGTAGATTCTGAAACCACGTTCATGCTGCTGCCACCATCAATAATTAGCTTTCTAGTTTTTTGCCCACAGCACACTAAGGTTTGAAAGATTGAAGTTCTTCGCCAGTCTTCCTTTTGTGACTTTGGTGCACTAAGGAGACGCCTCACAACCGAGAGATAAGACGTGTCTTCTTCTTCGTCTTCCAAATCATCAACATTAGTTGCGCTATCTCAGTCAAATAATCAGCACCTTCATCTTCCTCGACCTCTAGATTTTCCTTATCTCTGAAATTGGCGCCAAGGTGCAAGTTCCTCTTGTTCAGGCACTCCCATGCCATGTGTCCCTTCAAACCACACTTGAAACATCCATCTTTGTTCTTGTTTCTTTCATCGATTGTGAAAGTCTTAGTCTTGGTCTCCGCAGGCTTGGAAGTTGCTTGAGCTGCTACTGATCTATATGGCTTGCCGTTTGCAGTGAATCTTTTAGGAATTTCCTCCCCACCTTCAGTATTGATCCTCTTAAGTGGTGGCTGCTGCAGGCTCTTTTCAAGTCTAAGAGCTGTTTGGAATGCATTGTCAACTGTGTAGATATCCCGTCCCATCAATTCTTTGCGAATTTCAGGTCTCAAACCCAACTTAAATCTGGATAAAGTTTGTGCTGAACTTTTGGTGCCTCCGCAGCGAATTTTCAGCTCCTCAAACTTATTCATATATTCAGCAACTGTCATTCCTCCTTGCCTTAAGCTCGTCATGTCATCAAAAAGGTCAGCTTCATAGTGTAGAGGCACGTACTTTCTCTTCAAACGCAGCTTCATCTCTTCCCACATCAAGTCTAGTTGTCCAGCAAGTCGAAAATCATGCTCGACTCCTGTCCACCGCACCTGGGCTTTTCCAACAAGTTTCATGATAGTAAACTTAACTTTTCTCTCATCAGTCATATCATACCAGTCAAAATAGCGTTCCAAAGTAGCGAGCCAATCAGAAAAGACTTTAGGATCAATTCTTCCATCGAAATCAGGGATATCTACTCTTACCTTTTTTGTGATGTCTCCTGCAAAATCATAAGAGTCTTGTCTTCCTTGCCTTGCTGATTGAACAATCTCATCAACCATGTCAAAAAGAGAAGCTTGTGGCCTTCCAAAAGATTGATTTATTCTATTTTCACTCCTACTAGATTGTTTCCTGATTATGTGTTCAGGCTGTTCGAGATGCTCAGGTTCCTTTCCATTGTTTTTGTCCCCAGATCGGGGCTCACCGTTGCCTCCAGATTCAGGGATTTGCTGTTGCTCGGTATTAAAGATTTTGTCTTCTAACACAGCAACCCTCCCTAAGAGAAGATTAATGATGTTATCCCGTTCCTTGTCTGTGTATCGACCTCTAAAATTCAACCCACTTCTTGTCGTCATGGGAAAGCCTTGCTCTGATTACCAAAATTGACGCAGCACGAACACTTGGTAGGCACAACAGCGTTGTAGAAGGGCTTATATATTGAATATCACCGAACTTAAAATAGCAACTTAAAATAGCTGGCAGATTATGCTTAAGAAGGTAAAACTGGTTGGTAGTTCTAGGAATCACTCCTAGGAATCTTTAGGCCTCACACCTAAAGTTGGGATGCATCACACAGCCCTAAGGGAGACGTTAAGTCTACAGGAATATTTTATTAATGACCAAAAACTGCCTTCTCTTTGTGGAGAAGTTGATATTTATAGACACAAATCCCTTTCCAATCCTAATTAGGATTCCTAACTAGAATAGAATTATAACTAGAAAGCTAGAAGGCTAAGCTTTCTTATTCCCTATAACAACCAAATTACTAATTACTAAGAATAACTACTAAACAAAAATTACTGTAAACATAAAATTCCTACAGCTAATTCAAATTACTAAAATACCCCTGCCGACAGAAATCAGAAAATAAACTCCATAGGATTCAGGCCAACTCCCAAGTTGGTTCCTTGTCATCAAAAGCATGCCAAATCAATGCCTGGGCATTCGACATATCCTTCCCACATCTCCTATAAACCTTAGTGGACTTTTGCCACTTATCGCTATCATTGTGCTACGATGAATGAAGACAAATATTCATGTATGAAACTCAACTAGTAGGGAGAAGGATTTCTTGAGTTGAATTGAGCCATGATTTGTATTTCTCTAATGCTCTGATCTCGGTATGTTAATGTGCCAATTTGATTGGACAGGACGAAAGGGAGAAAAAAAAACTACTTATGTGTCAGTTCTCCACCCAATTTGATACTGAATTCCTCCATGACTTCAACAGTAGAAATTTTGTGTAAGAAGGCTGGAATAGAAAATGTCAGAAGACTTAGAAACAGATGGATCAACTGCAACATTGCTCTCACCATCCGATGCCTGTTTGGGCAACTTTGTCATTTGGTTGCCAATCAAGTTTTGACGACAGGTTGCTCTGCTTGGCACCTATTAATGATATTGACTTATCAAAACCTATTCATGCACATAGAATAGCTAATTAGCAACGATGGTTGGTTTTGCCTTTTGAAGTCTGAAGCACCCTTTGCTAGACTTGAACCCAGTCTATCTAATTCATTTTGATCACTCTATTTCTTTAGTTCCTTTGATGATAGTATGGTAAAAAATGCTTTGGAAATGTCATTTCTGTTTTTGTCCATCAACAGGTTGGAGCTGTAGAGCCTTCAGCAGCACTAGATGTGAAAATAAAGACTAATGGGCTAAATAATTTGCCACACCCCAGCAGTGAGTTGCCAGAAGATTGTGTTTCCACAGCAAAGGAATGTGTGACTTGACCCTTAAACTAAGGTAACACAGAACCAGTTTCTTATGTTTCTGATCAAGGCAACCAGGATATTTTTACTACTTCATAGAAATTATGCAAGCTTAATACATAAGACTTTCTTTGGTCCTTGAATTCTATTATATGGCTACTAGGGCACTTGGTAGATATATCTTAAAGAATGTGTCTGGATTCTTAGTTTTTGGACTGTCAGATGATCTGATTGTACAACATGGATTATGGTCTGAGTTTGCAGTTTGTGCACTATTTTGTTGATCTAAATCTTGTCTTCTGTCTCCATTAAAGGGATAAATAATCTACCAGTAGCACATTTGACTGTCCAATTCTACACCATAAATAGTTTCCAAGTCAGAAAGATTTGGTAATTGAAGTACATGTGAACTCTCAACTCAGGTATTTGTGCCTTTGTATGCACATGGCCTTGGGATTTAAGGTACCCCATGTAAAGGAAACTTAAAAGTGGGAAAATGTTCAAAATTTCTGGAAATCAGAGTCCTAAATATTAGATTGTATGACATTTCAAAAATTTTAGAATTTGATAATGTTCATCCATTGCCAACCTCCTGCCACCTCCCATCTCCGTCTCTACTTTTCTCCTCAGAGGAAAAGCATTAGCATGTGTAGAGTCAATAGTGTACCTTATTATGCCATTTTTATGATGATTCAGGGATTTTCCCTGGCAATTTTATGAGTCAGAAATGATATCCCATATAATCGAAATCAAGCTGCAAACCAATGGGGCCTAAACAATACTGACATGACATCTGAAGTCTGATTTAGGCCTCTTTATTTCTCAATTGCAGATGATTTGAGAAGAAGTTGCATTTGAAATTTGTGATATTGAATATGATATGTTCCATCAATTGTGCTACTCCTCAGATCTACTGGAACAAGCATTCATGTATCACTTCTCTGTTTGTTAATCAAAATTATCGTGTACATAGATTCACTTTAAAAACTAGAGATCAAGTAGAAGAGTTATTATTGGAGTACCAGTGATGGTACACAAAAGAATAAATGTGTCTGCTTTAAAGTACCACTGTTAATTTTTTTTCCCTGAACTAAAATTTAAGAAAGCAAAGACCGACCCGACCAACAAGAAAAGATGAACTCTGACAGAAAAGTTCCATTCTGAGGGCCTCACTATCTTACAACACACAAATCCTACATCATCAGAAATGGAAATCTCTGAGTTCAACATATTTTAAACTTGGCCTGCAGGAATTACCATATTATGTCTAAACAAGCTCACCAAGGGCAAATAGAAAATGTTGATGGTCACCTTTCCAGTTTGAGGTTCAGACCAACTCATGTTGATTAAAATGAATATTGTGTGATACAAATTTGAAATTAAAGGAATACCAAACAGCATGGAAAGTAAAATGAAGGCACTAGCTCAACATTTCGGATTGGTTCTTAACATGGACCAGACAGGCTTGATTTTCAAGGGTCCAACCCTGTGTCCTAGATCTACTCACTTGAAGGTTTTCCTAGCATTACCCGATTTTGTACTTGTTCCCCCACCACCCCAATCCACCTTAAAATTGAGGAAGAACTAGAGGAACTTGGTTTCAAGCTGGTTACTTGTGAATTGATGAAATGGCTAGGCCAATGTGTACCATTTTGGAAATGTTCCAGTGAAAAGAAAGAAAATAGTCTTAATAACAAATAAGACCTTGAAACCAAAAACATTATCATCAACATGAGATAAACCAAATTAAAAGTGCTTCAAAAACCAAGCCTAATAATTTATCTCAATCTTCAGCATCTGCATCATGGATAGTACTTGTATTTGGCAACATTTGTCTTTTATGCAACAAATAATATCTCATATTTGAAGTTGATCAACTGATTGCCATTAGAAATTAGAGATGGGTTACTACTACATCTGAGACTCTTGATCAGATCTTTGGCATTCGTCTAAGTTTCCACTACTACTAAGAACCTTGTAAAGTATATTCATGAGGTTTACAATGATGAATTGGTCCTGAAGTATATAGTTTTGTATATCTGTCTCTTTCCAGCTCTGCAGTAGCTTTTGCACCAAGATTTGTCATTTGTTTGTGATGCCCTTGTCCCGTTGCAATATGATAGGACTTGTCATCAATCTTTCTCTGATGATGAGCGCACAAAGGAAGGCATAAAGTTGCTGGAAGGGAGCTACTGAACTTGATATAGATGCACACAAGGGTGCTTAAGGTTAATGAAAAAAGAGAAAAGGTTGAGAAGCTTAAAAACCAAATTTAAAGAAAATGCAGAACTCTTTGGGAAATAAACAATCCTTTGGGTGTTAGCTTTTAGAATTATTATAAAGCATACACCCAATAAGGAATTATAGTATATTGATAAAATGTGTATTCTTGTGACAGAAGTTTACTGCTAATGACACTTTTCAAGGTTTCTGGAATGACTGAATGTGCACATGAAATGATCAACAAGAATATCTTCTACAGAGATTCAAGTCAAACATAATTTTTTCTGCATTACAGGCTAATTAATGCCTCTCAAACCTATGTCTACCCTGATGTCTGCCGACGATATCTTAAGTGGTTGTTAGACATGATATTGTTGACTTGAGCATTGTTGTAGACAACTTTTACTCTCTGTATACAGTTTGAAGATACCAGTGGCTTTGCAGTGAAACAAAGGAGAGAGAAAGAACACAACAGTTGTTGGCTGATTTGTATTTTAGAAAATGTTTAATAGCTACAAAACTGAAATGGAGATATTTGAAGTAATTCTAAGCATACAGATTAAAATGTTTGAAACTTACCTGGCTGAGCTGATACATGTTTTGGCATGTAAATCCCTTCTATATTTGACATTTTGGTCTGAAAGGTTTAAGTAAAGTTGCACCATTTAATTTGAGCTAATACTAAGAGTCCAATTAGAAGCATCAAAAGCTAGCTGTCAGTGTCATGACAAAAGAAAATGTGAACTCTCCCACCAGAAATACATCCAGCTGCTCTCCCTCACTGAGAGCCATTCTTTTTCATCTTATTTTTGAGATGATGTGTTGGATTCCTTTTGTCATCTAGTTTACCCCATTTTTGAGTCTTGCATAATGCAGTTAACACCAAAGGATAATGAAGTTAAGACTTGACAGAGCAGAAGCTATGTTACTCGGACTTTTCATTTGATCCCAAAGCACCCATGTCGACATGACACGACACTGGTGCTGGTATGGGATATGTGTCCGTCACTTTGTAAAATTTTTGGACACTTTTGACTTTGTGAGGTCTGATGTCGAAGCAAGAGGAGAAGACCTGGGTGAGAAAACTGATAGATGTAGAAGACTTGTTGCATTGGAGTTCTTATTAAACTAGAATCTTCTTGAGCTATGACTTGTTGGTTAATTTAGAATTATCCAACCCTTAGTGAGCTATGACTTGTATGTTGGCTGTACTGTATAATTCATATATTTACCAGAAATTTTGCCATACCCACATACCCATGTCTAAGGCTTTAGAAGTGTCCCGGTATCCTAATTTTAGATGGTTGACGAATTAGACACTTAAGACACATACCTGAATCGGACGCCTGTGCTCGAGTCCAAGTAACACAGAGCAGAAGGTCAGAACTATATTTAGCAGAAAGAATCTGTAACTTCTTTTATCCACTATACGAAATAAAGTATTGGGCTCTAAAAAATGGAAAATGAGAATCACTGAACAAAGGGGTTCAAAGAATATGGTGTGACAAAGGTTCTGTAAGGATGGTGTTTTTAGGGGGTGTTTTTCTAAAACTTTACTGTAGCATTGCATTTGAAAAACTTTCTGCTGTAGATGATCCATTTGGATTAGGTGTTTTTGAGGATGTTTTTAAAATTTAAAAATTTGAGGTGTTTTTAAAATTTAAAATTTTATTGGGGTGTTATTAAAATTTAAAATTTGTTAATATTTCTTATATGTTTGTCTATGTGTGTCTGTGTTTGGATGGGTGACTGATATGGCATGGTGTAGGTGAGATTTATGACATACGCACAGGTCTGCAATGAGTGTCCATTCACTTTTATAAGCTTAGATGTGTCATAAATGGGACATATTGTTACAGACTTCATTCTATTTAATTTGTTCATTTACGATGGTACAAGTCTGTAAATTTTCTAAACTGATAGTATACTGAAACCTTTATGGTTCTTTATCAGTCAATGCGCTTTGTATAGGAAAATTGAATCTTAGACTCTAAGATGACGGACTGGATATCTGGAATTTTGTCAGTGCTGAAAATAAGTTTTGATATAAATCTCATGGCTAGGTTAGGGTGCAGTATTGCTTACATTGTTTTGATAAACGGGAGAATTGAAGTCAGAAATACATAGCTGAATATGTACTGCAAACTGAAGTCGTTCTGCAAATTTGAGCTAATTTTTGTGCATGTGCAGAGCAAGATATTTATAATAACCTGCATTAAATTATGCTGCAAGTCAATTGCAAGCATTTTGTAAGATTTTTGCAAGCATTATTGGGAAATGTGACATATTCAGTTACAGGCTGGGATAATATGATTAATTCTTCTTCTCTATCAAGGCAGGTGGCAGAATTTTGTAAGATTTTCTCCTCATGAAGGACCATCATCAGTTACTGAAGTTGACAACATTCTTTTTTGATATCGGTTTAGGACATTCCAAAGTAAACACTAACCAATTGTACATCTATGGTGATTCCTTGAAATCTCCATTGCTAACTAGTGGATTTGCTGCCAGTCGTACAAGTGCTCCTTATTCAGCAATATCAATTGTATACTATGTAGGATTCTAATTTTAGTTGTATTTCTGAATTGGAACAGTTTTACTCCTAATTCTAGTTGTTACTTATCGCTTATGATATATATCATTAATCATTACTTGAATAGCCATTTCAAATGCATATCCCGATGAGGATGAAATTGCTTTTCAAGCTCTCTGTCGAAGGGGCTCAACTTTTATGCAAGCTACATTTCCTTCCTTTTAGTACAACTCAATCATTATTTGGGCATGCTTTTTTTCATCAATATGGGTTCTACTGCAGATTTATTCGTGTTTCATCTCAGGTTTGGAATGTGCAGGTTGCAGACTTCATCTATGAGATCAAACTTGACATCTACAGTTATATGGTAGTTGTATCCTTTACCCAAATTTGTTCCTTTAGAAATTAGAATGAGGAATTTTTCTATTTGTTTTCTGCAGTCCTAGTTTAACAGGTTCAAAGTACGAAGCATAGTTAGTAAAATACATGAAGGGTATAATACAAGATATTATATGTATGTATATTATACGGAATTTTTTTGCAAAAGTATGGTTAAAAGTTTGACATATATATACGTATTTGGAATAATTATGCATATAAATTCGTACATGAATAGTACGAACATATTTGAAAGATATGGAACTGAAAATATGGATAAATTTACGAACATATTTGAAAGATATGGAACTGAAAATATGGATAAATTTACTATAATTTTCAAAGACTATAGTACATTTATACCAATTTTAAACTTATTTTTATTTATTAGATATTAATTTTATTAAAATTTTATCACTTTATTACTTAAATATGCATAAATCTATCATTTGTATGATATATAACACTCTTATTTTATATATAAAACTCAAAAAGTATGTCATTATCTTTATTCAAATTTTAAATTTTTTGAAAAATTGAAGTATAATTCACACACTATAATATGTTAAAAATTTATTACGTGTTATATACGATTAATTAAAAAGTATGAATGTTTTTGAAAATATTTTTGAAATGTACGAAATATAGAAAATATTTTGAACGATACGTATGAATGTATATTACACAATCTTTATTAATTATGGTACGAAGAGATGACACCAAGCTCCACGAGGTAATTAGATGTATGACCCTGCGGCTGTATGATAACGCACTTTTTCCCTTGTATGGAAATAGTAATTGCAGCCTCTAAATCGTATTATAGTTTATCTAAAGATATCAACATGTTACTTTTAGCTAGAGGTGTCAAAATGGGTGATTTGGACGGGTTTGGGTTGGATAAAATGGGTAATGGGTATAAGTGAGTTAACTCATTTATATCCATTTAGATGGGTATAAATGGATAAGTCAAAAAATGAATTGGGTAACCCAATTACCCATTTATAATCCATTTATTTTAAATTTTTGTAAACTCATTTAAATTCATTTTTGCAAACTAAGTTATCAATTTATACCACTCTTTGTACCCATCATTAGTTTTAAATATTTACTTATAATGTTCAATAAACTTAGTTACCAATTTTTTTTCATTTATACTCTATTTCACAAAATTACCTATTATTTAATAATTGAATAATAAGAATATAAAAATTTGAACTAAGTACTATAAAAACTTAATCCAAAAATTTTGAACCCCTAACATTTTTGTCATATATAAATTTAAAATTTCATTTTATAAAGATAAGAAAATAGGCTAAAATTTATCATAAATTGGTAATGCTAAAAAATAAGCAAGTAAATAAACTAAGAGAAAATAAAATAATAAGATAAAACTAACAAATAATAATAATAATAATAATAATGAAACAAAAGTAATTAACATCATAACAAAATGAAAATTTTGAAAAAAAAAAGGTGGGGAAAAAGAAGAGACTTGGGGGGAAAAGAATTATAAATGGGTTAATTGAGTTTGATGGGTTATCCAATAATACCCATTTAATAAATGGGTGTTATCTATTAAATGGGTATTATTGGATAACTCATTTATACCCATATACAAAAATGTAAGATACCCATACCCATCTATTCATGGACAGGTATGGATAAATTTAGTTAAGTGGGTTGATTTGCCAACTCTATTTTTAACTTAGCACAAAAAGTAGTTTCTCCTTGAAATTACCATAATGATGTCATGAACTGGGAAGATGTCATGATGCCACGAAATTACCATCATGAAATCACCGGAAACCTTTATGGTGGGAACCTGCCTATGGTAGGAAGGCTGGCAGAGAGCAACACGTATTGACGTTAGATACAGTTCAAACAGAAATGTTAAATTGTTGCACAGCACGTGAAGAGGAAATATACGAGAATTGCTTGCGGATGCAATTAGAAAGCACACTGACTTCCGTACGAGTTGGGCCAGAAAGTGTTATTGCATGTTAAAATTAGAGGCATTTATGTATTTGCAAATATACCCATTACTAATGGAAAAATGTTGTAAATGCCTTGGACAAAAAATGTGCGTAAAGAAGGTACCGAAATTTTAAGAAATAATAAATGATTATCGCATACGCGTGGGGGATAATAATTTGGAAGAATGAAAAGTGGAGGTAAACGAAAGGATTCAAACCTTCTTTATATTTATATACATATATAAATTTAGTACCCAAGTGTTCAGCTTAAGCATCCAGGAAAATGGTCCCATAACTATCGATACGGTAAATAACACAGTTTTAGATATGATATAATAGGTTCTAAAAATTTTAGCTACCATTTGATTACCCGTTAGACCTATCCACTTGAATAGGATTATGGGTAAAAATAAGGGAGTAAATTTGTCATTCAAAATAGTAAGTTAGCGTAATAAATTAGTAACTTTTGCAGTCGAAAAGGTAAATTGTAAGTAATATGAAACATACTTTTTAAAGAGATAAATTACAATAGTATATCCCAAATATACTTTTGACGGAGTAAGTTTATTTGAAGTAAAAATATGTTTTTATACAAAAATAATGAGTTTTAGTTATAACATAGTAAATTTGATTAATGACAAAAACATGCTAATTTATGGCCATAACATTGTATTATGCTTAAAAAACTTATACGAATCCCATATTTTAGAGTTATTTGAAATAACACAAAAATGTATTATTACTGATTAAAACTGAGTACGTTACTTAGTTAGTATAGTTATTATACTTGTATACATGCTTGATGGTATGTGTATAAATAAGCATTTTTGAGATTTATGGGGAAATTGAATTTTTCTTTTGCAGTTTTAAAAAAAAGGTAAGTAAAAATCTTTTTTCTCAGAGCACAAAAATTCACAAGTCAAAGTTCTTGGTCTAAAGGGGAAAGAAACATTCTGAATATCATTGTTTACAGTACTAAATAAATTAGATGTAAAATACTCGTTAAAAGCAGGTGCGCTGACATATAATAAAGGAAAGACATAAAAAGCAGACCATTTACGAGAAAAGTTGTCATTTATAAAAATAGCAACGCTTTACGATTTTCTTATCAGTCTTGCAACGTATGAGCAAAATGGCAATAATTAAAATAGTATTTTATTCGAATTATACATATTTCATTATTTTTTCCATTTAAAAAAATGAATGAGAATCTTTTATGAGAAAGCACATAAGTTAAAGGAATGGTGTAAAAGGGAAAAGAATAGCATATACGTACAGTACCTATAGTTTATGTTCGAAGGACTATAGTGCTATTTTTTAAAAATATCCCGAAAAATATGTAATTGAAACAGAACCAATTCTTCACTATTTAAAATGTCAAATATGTGATTGTGTTGTAACTGTTATCCATTAGTATCGTCAAGTATCATTTTCGCATAAAATTTCACCTCTTTAACACCAATTTTCCCATAAACCAATTTATTTATCGGATAAAATACATGAAAATTCGGTTTTGAATAAACAGTAGCTGTTTATGGCTTTCCTCTATTATAAGAACAAAGTACCCATTTTTGCATAAACAAATTTATTTATCGGATGAAATAAAAATAAATCCATTGTTCAATAAAACACTAACTCTTTATGACTTTCCTCCATTATAAAAATAGAATACCCATTTCAGCCCCTCTAGAAAAATTCCACCTCTTTAACACCAATTTTCCCATAAACCAATTTATTTGTCGGATAAAATACATGAAAATTCGATTTTTCAATAAAACACTAGCTCTTTATGGCTTTCTGCCATTATAAGAACAGAGTACCCATTTTTGCATAAACAAATCTATTTATCGGATGAAATAAAAATAAATCCATTGTTCAATAAAACACTAACTCTTTATGACTTTTTTCCATTATAAAAACTGAGTACCCATTTTTGCCTCTCTAGAAAAAAAATATTGGCTTTGTCACTGACTGAAATATTTGTAACTGAGATTTATCTTTAGTGAAAAAATGTATGATACGTAATTTTTTCACTGTATTGAATTTATATGATGGCAAATTAAATGGGTCAATTGGATTAGTGTGCAGCAGTTTTGTGAATGATTCTGAAAGTAAACTATATTGTGGCAGTAAAATACATTGAATTGTGAAAATTATAATTTCAACATGCTCCTAAATTTTGGATATGTGACTTTCGCTGTTCCGAATATCTTAAATTAACAGTTAGTTATTACTATGAGTAATGTGGTAAGTATGAGATGTGAATGTTTGTAATAACTGTTAGTTAATACTATCAGTAAAGTCAGCAGTAAATGTGAGATGTTAATTGGAATTTACAGATATTAGTTTGACATGGTTGGTTATTATCTGTTAGTTAAAATTCGGGAGTTTTAATTTTATTGGTTAGTAGGGAAAATGTGAGGGAAATGTGGGAAAAACATGAACACGATTATAGGATTTGTACGAGCAGTTAAAGGATTAGTTGTGAGATAAACATTTCTTAATTTTAGAAATGTAAAATTGTAATAAAATAATATTTGAACTTTTGACAATTTGAAAAGCTCCTTATCTAAAATTCTCTCTGCAATACATATAGACAAATATAAATGTCTTTTTTTTAGTGGTTGAATGTCATATTTGCGAACTATCTGCAGAAAAAAATAAATTTGTAGACTAAACTAATTTTGTTATACCAATTATGTTATTCTTATTATTGTATTAATTGTTATGCTATTTTTCTCATTTTGTTACGTTTACATTAATGCAAGTTTAATTCCTATTATGTCTTGTGTCCCGGCTCAGAAAATACATATTATCCTATTCAAGTGGATACGTCCAACTGATAATCAAATTGATGCTAAAAATTTAGAATGAATAAGTTACTTTTGCATAATGGTTGGAAAGGTTTCTTGAGACTTTATGAATGAGGTGTCTTGCGTTTGCCAAAAGAATTTGTAGCATATTTTTGTATTGGAAATGGAGTTAAAACTTGCTATGGGTTACTTTTCTGTATTTCAATTTCATCGTAAAGGGTAATTTGTTGTTCAACCTAATTTCATTCTGATTTTATCTAACTAATAAATTAACATATTAAAATATATAATTTATGGAGGAAAGCCATAAGTAGCTGGTGCTTTATTGAAAAATGGATTTATTTTTATTTTATCCAATAAATTCTTTTATGCGAAAATGGGTTATTTGTTCTTATAATGGAGAAAAGTCATAAAGAACTAGTGTTTTATTAGAAAACAGGTTTATTTTTATTTTATTCGATAAATACACTTTTCAATTGAAAGGTAGGTACTGTATTCTTATTATGGAGAAAAGTCACAAAGACCTAATGTTTTATTGAAAAATAGATTTATTTTAATTTTAATTTATCCACAAATTTTGTTATGGTACTTTGTTCTTATAATGGAGAAAAGTCATAAAGAACTCGTATTTTATTGAAAAATGGATTTAATTTTAGTTTAGCCGATAAATAAATTTTGTTTATGCAAAAATGGGTACTCTGTTCTTATAATGGAGGAAAGTCATAAAGAGTTAGTGTTTTATTGGAAAATGGGTTTATTTTTATTTTATTTGATAAATAATTTTTTTTTGTTTATAAATGGGTACTCTGTTCTTATAATGGACGAAAACCATAAATAACTACTGTTTTATTGAAAAATGGGTTAATTTTTATCTTATCTGATAAATAAATTTTTTTATGAAAAAATGGGTACTCTGTTCTTATAATGGAGGAAAACTACAAAGAGTTGGTGTTTTATTGCATAAAAGGTTTATTTTTTCATCCAATAAATAAAATTTTTAAGGAAAAATGGGTGTTAAAGAGGTGGTATTGGATGAAAAAATGATACTTTAGAATACAAATGGATAACAGTTAAAACACAATCACAGATTTGGTATTTTAAATAATGAAGAATCGGTTTCGTTTGCATTACATATTTTTCGGGTTATTGTCAAAAACAGCACTGTAGTCCTTCGGACGTGAAATATAAGTACTGTACATATCTGCTATTCCTTTCCCTTTTAGATCAATCCTTTTGACTTATGTGCTTTTTGATAAAAAAATTTCAATTTTTTTTAAATTTGCAAAAAATAAATTAATTCTGTATAAATCGAAAAAATTACTATTTCAATTATTGGCACTTTGCTCATGCTTTGGAGGACTGGTAAGAAAGCCGTGAAGAGTTGGAATTTTTATTAATGAAAAATTTTTCCATAAATGGCCTAATTTTTATGATTTTCCTTTATTATATGTCAAAGTATCAGTTTTTAACCAGCATTTTACATCTATTTATTTGGTGCTTTAAACAATGCTATTCAGCTGTATCTTTCCCTTTCAAACCAACTATTTTGACTTGTGGATTTTGGTGCTCTGCGCAAAAAAAATTTCGCTTACTTTTTTTAAAAACTGCAACAGAAAAAATTTTAATTATGTATAAATTTCAAAAATACTAATTTTTTCACATATGATCAAGTATTTATACAAATATATTAACATTACTTACTAAGTAAGGTACTCAATTTTAATCATTAATAAAACATTTTAGTGTTATTTTAAATAGCAATAAAATATGGGCTTGGCATAAGCTTTTTAAGCATAATAGAGAATTTTTGCCATAAATAAGCATGTTTTGTCATTAATGAAATTTACTATGTTATAAGTAAAAATGATTATTTATGTATAAAAACATACTATTACTTCGAATAAACTTACTCCCTCAAAAGTATATTGAGGATAAAAATTGTAATTTATCTCTTTAAAAAGTATGTTTCGTAATACTTTCAATTCACATTTTGCGCTGCAAAAATTACTAGTTTATTACGTTAACTTACTATTTTAGATGACAAACTTACTTCTTTATTTTTACGCATAATCCTATTCAAGTGGATAAATTCAACAGGTAATCAAATGGTTGCTAAATTTATTATAACCTATTATAATAAGTTTTTTTACCATAACGATAGTCATGGAACCATTTTCCCGGATGCTTAAGCTGAACACTTGGTCACTAAATTTATATATGTATATAAATATAATGAAGGCTTGACTCCTTTCGTTTACCTCCACTCTTCCTTCTTCCAAATTATTATCCCCCATGCATGTGCGATAATCATTTATTATTTCTTAAAATTTCGGTACCTTCTTTATGCACATTTTTTGTCCAAGGCATTTGCAACATTTTTCCGATCGTAATGGGTACATTTACAAACACATAAATGCCTCTGATTTTAACATGCAAAAAAACTTCCTGCCCCAATTCATACGGAAGTCAGTGTACTTTTTGGTTGCATCCGCAGATGGTTCTCATTTATTTTTTTTCCACGCGCTGTGCAGTAATTTAACGTCTCCGTCTTCCTACCATAGGCAGGTCCCCACCATAAAGGTATCCTGAAAGTACCAGCATCTGGGAAGATGTCATGATGTTCCCAAAAAGTCTGAGGTGCTCATTACTTAATGATGTAGGCATGTCACCTAGCCACTTCATTTAACAAGAAAAAAAAAGGATCGAATTACAGAATGCAGACACCGCTACCTGTGAGACCATAGAGGCTATTGGGATTACACTGAATGAATCAAACACGTTAATCGAGTGCTTGACTTCATCACATCTGCCATCCTGGAACATGTTACATCCATGACTTGTATGTGAAATTGATATGGTTATGTTCTAACGTCTTCGGCAGTCGTCAATGCGTATCTCTACCTGAAATTTGATCCTCCCCAGTGCGGCAACTCCTCCACATGGCAGTAACATGTTCTTCGATTTTTTAGCAATGTTTCCATGTTTTCAACCAGACGTGCAAATATGTGCCAGGTTAAGCCCAACATCCCAGAAGTTACTACGCGTGATGCTAGAAAAGCAACATCCTACGTTGTGAAGACATGCTATCCAGTCAAGAATATGGATTAGCAGTAACTCCAGGAGACTGGAGAAAAAGGAACGTACAGGGAGCAAGCAAACTGATCAACGTCAATTTTAAAGAACCTCGCACCTAGTAATTCACACAAATAATAAACATCATTAGCATGAAGAATACAACAGTTAACAGTAGATAAACTTGATTTAGTTGAGAGAAACAAAAGCCAGGGTGGGGATTCCTCATCTATGAAAACGAAAGGTTCAATAAAAATGCTAAAAATCCCGTCCCTGACACTGAACCAGAAAAAGGATTATATTACATTTCAAAATGTCTCCAAACAGTTGAAAATATTGTTTGCCCCAATTTGAAAGGAGGCCTAGACATTTGGGAAGAACAATCTCATCTTTGATGATACACAACATCTAGTTGTTGCCACCTCCAAACAGATAACCCAGCGAAGATCCACCACCAGGGGCGGCGTGGACTTTGGTAGACGGCCGATCCTAAAAAAAAATTAAAAGCTTTGTATGTCAAGTTGATCAATCCAGGAAGGGCAATTCATAACAGAGTAATAGAGCCAAAAAAAAAATGGCAGAGAGGCAATTCTAAAGCACAAAAACAATTTCCTAACTCTTCCACCTGCGAGTACATTCAATCACCCACCTGCCATCCTCCCTCTTCACCCCCAAAACAATAAAGCAGAACAACACAAAACCTTTCTGTAGATGCAAAATTCCTGTATGGGCAAAAAACTTCTGGGCATTGTCAAAGATGAACTTCTTTTCCTTTAATTATCTTTTTCTTAGGGGGACATGTTTGCCAGGAAAATTGCACAAATAAAACAGTGTGGAAAATATTTACATGTTCAATGAAGCAAGCCAAATAATAGAACAGGAATATGATCATACAGTGAGGAAGTTGCCACTATTCTGCCCTTCAGCACGGAAATAGTTGTTTGCTTTGTTTCCTTGGATGCCAGCAGGAATCTGCTTAGAAGCATCAACAGGTTGTGCAACAGAAGTAGGCTTCAGAGAAACCACATTGGTCTCAACTGGTGCCTGGTTTTTAGGAGCTTCTGCACTGTTTGTAACAGGTTTTGGTGCCTCACCACTTCCAAAGAGGTAGCCAAGAGAGCTTTGTCCTCCACCACTGCTCACTCCACGACCCATGATTTCTTAATTTATCTTTTTGCGAGCTCAGCAACTGTTTTCACATTGAGCACACAATAAGAACACAGAGGCCAAGAACAGTTAGCACAAAAACTAATCATGTCCAGCAGAATAGTTAGATCAAATTCTTGTATAGAAAGCTCAAGCAACACAAAAACAGAAACAAAACAAGATGGCAATCTCTTCTTTGGTTCTTCTAGTTCAATGAAGAGTAAAACCCAAGTCAACCATCCAAAAGTGTAAAGGATCAAGCAACTGAATTCCACTGTACCAGTAAATTGTGTAGTAGTTCGATTAATAGCTTCAAATCTGATTCATGTACGAGGAAATGAAGCAAATCCCCCGCTTCTCCATTTTAGCTTTCTCATGGAGATCGACAATCATTTGCCTTTATATAAAATCCTCAGTTTACTCCCTCCAAAAGTAGAAATTTGAAGACACTCTTGATTGAATTTTGCATCACAACCAAAAAAATTAAATTAAAAAAATACCTAAAGCTAGTCTATCCACCCACGCCACCAAAACCATCAGCTGTAAAAAGAAGAAAGCTTCATCCTTCCATAAGTGGTTCTTGTTGGATCGCTAATGCAACAGGATTTATCTTACAGTCCATAGTGATTCGACTTAAGACTCACAAGTCAACCCCAACCATAAATAAACCAAAATCAGAAGCTATCCGAACTCCATTACAAGATTTCTGTTTTTCCAAGAATAGACAGATTTTCCGTCTGTTTTGCAACTTCCAGACTTTTGGCAGATCCTAACAGGATAACAAAATTTTGTTATACAAAACTCCATATTTCAACAATTCGAAAATCTTCCATCATTAGAAGATCAAATAGAAAAAATCTCACCAGCAATTCAGGAACTAAATACATTAAATTGCACAGCTACATCTTCTTTAATTTAATATAATTAAAGAAGTTCAAAAAAGCCAAATGAGTAGATAAAGTCACTTTCACAGCAAGAAAAGTAATAACTATCAACGTCAAAACCTAGATCTGAAACAGTATAGCAAAAATTGACAGCTAAAACACTCTGGAAATGCCTAATTTAATCCAGATCCATACCAGAAAATTAACCGAATAAATTACACAAAAAACGTAAGCATTTAGTCTTAGAAAGTCAAAACAGCTGAAAACGTAGAGAAAGCTGACCTTCTCAGAAGTGTAGCCTTGTGTCGTCCGGTTGAAGATCAGATCTGCGGAGAGAAGATAGGGAAAAATAGAGAGAGAAAAATTTTAATTAAACTAATTTGACGGAGAGAGCTATTTATATCGGAATCTTTGAAGTGGGTGGCATGAGTGGTGAGTGGGTAGTGGGGAGCGGGGAGTGGGCAGTTGGCAGTGATTAGAGTTGAAGTAGTAGATAATATATAGACTAGGTAAATTCTGTAGTGTATTCACATATTTCAAAGACAGGTGTGAAAAGTAAATTATATGGCAAAGAAGCAGGTACGTGGAAAGGTAAAGAATATGTCAAAGAAATTGACATGTACAAATGATGAAAGGAATATGTTTACAAAAGTAAATGGTGACCTATAACAGGCACGGGCCGGTTTGGAAATGTTGTGTATGGCAGAAGTTGAAAATGTATTGGGGTGTCACAGAATTAACATATATATAATGGGTCTAGAAATAAAACACCGAAGAGGAAGCGTAAGCAGTACTAAACACAGTCATGCTTGGTTTTGAAGCAACATATGGACATTATTGAATAACGAGTTGAGAGTCTTTAAAAAGTGAAACTTAAGAAAATAAATGTTTGAAATATTAAGTTTTTTAATTATGTAATCTATTTTGATTATCGCTGTTCTAATATATAGTCATTTGGAGGATTTCTAGAGCTGAAGTACTAAATTCTTTTTGGACTTTTAATAAATTTGAGTTATTTTTCTTTTGGTTTCTCACTTTTCTAACAACTTTTATCTAACCTACTAAATTTGAATTATTGAAATTGATTTTAATTGTTATATTAATAAAATATTAACATTTGTGGAAACTGGGTTCATGAGAAGACAGATTGTTGCATGTTTCATATTTAATTGAATACAAATATCTCTACTTTACATAAAGCGTCCAAGACTGAGGAATAGTGGATTCCAATTGATTCTCCCGATTATGGGTATTACATCAACAAAATACTATCTATTTATGGGCATTTTACTCGGAATAATTACAATTATGTAAAATAAATAAATGTTTATAACTAAAATTGAAAAACCGTTACACTAATATTTTTGTGAAAGGTAAACTGATTGTCCTGTATTTAGCATAAACTGATTTTGAAAGTAAAAAATAAATTTGTTGATTTTGGTCGATCAATCCTTGGTTTTGATGATTAACAAACCAAAATGTAGATTTGGGCTAATGTTTTTATGTGAGCAATTTGTTAGAACAGATTCTTGTGGCACAAGTCGGACGTCCGAAAGGATGAAGAACATCAAGAAGGAAACTCTGTCGGACGCTCGTGAGGAAGCATCAGACGTCCGGAAGGATCGGACGCACGCCTCGGACGCACATCGATCGCATCGGACGTCCGAGAAATTTCGCAAAGATTTGATGACTCTCTGACGACGTTCGGACGCAGGGTTCGGACGTCCGACAGGTGATTTGGACGCAGGGTTCGGACGTTCGACAGGTGGTTCGGACGTCCGATAGGCCAACGGCTAGTTTTGACAGCATTTAATATTTGACCGTTGGAGAGTCTTTTGGAGCCATTTCTCACCTTCTATAAAAACCCCAAAGCACAAGAAGACATGAGACTTTTGCCAACACAAAATACAAGCTTACAAGTGAGATTTTTGAGTAGAAAGATTCTTTGTTGGTTGTATAAGGGGTTGGGGAAGTTGAGTTGTGAGGTTGCTCAAGTGAAGGTTACTCTCTAGGAGGAGTAAAACCTTGGTGAAGGTGAACCTATCACTTGAAGTGGTAAAACCTTGGTGAAGGTTGCCTCATTTGTATAAAATAGTTCTTAATTGGGTGAGTGATCTTTCAAGTGTAGGTTGTTGAGGGTTAACTAGAATAGTTGTAAAACTCCTTGGCTCAACCAAAGTGTGTTTGGGGTGAGGAATGAGTGAGCCTTCACTTGTACATCTTGGTTAGCATCGCCATCTTTTGAAGAGGCTGTTGGATTGATATTTGGTTTGCATTTCTTATCTTTTCTCTTTAATTAAGTTTTCTTTATTGTGCTTAAATTTGATATATCTTTGTGCATCATTGTGATATTGTTTGTACTCATTGGGTTGCACCAGGCCTTACAATTGGTATCAGAGCTTGGTCTCTTTTGATCAAGCTTAACCGCTTAGAGTAAAGATCATGGCAACCATAAAAGTTTCTTTTTTAGAAGGGCAATCTATTGATAGACCACCTATATTTAATGGTTCTTATTTTAGCATGTGGAAACAAAGAATGATGATTTTCTTACAATCCGTTTATATTGAATTATGGTATGTGGTAGAAGATGGTCCTTATGAAGCTAAAATAGTTGACTCTACCACCAATTTGAGTAGATTAAAGACTAGACAAGAATTGAATGAAAAAGACAAGAGATACCTTTCTTTGAATGCCAAGACCATGTGTATATTGTACAATGCATTAGATGTAAATGAATCTAGTAGGATTAAAGGTTGTAAATCAGCTAAAGATATTTGGGATAAATTGTGTGTATTTCATGAAGGTAACCAAGATATTAAAGAACAAAAGAAATCTTTGCTTGTTTCTCAATATGAATTTTTCAAAATGCATCCTCTTGAAAATGTTGATAAGATGTGTAGTAGATTTTGTGACATTATTGAAGATCTTAAATTGCTTGGAAAAGAATATTCTTTAGGTGAGAAAAATAGAAAGATTTTGAATGCCTTGCCAAAAGAATGGGAAAACAAAATAAATGCTATAGAAGAGGCAAAGGATTTAAATTCTATGTCCATTGAATCTCTTGTGAATTCCCTAACCTCTTATGAATTAAAGCTGAAATTCAAAGTGCAAGAGGAAGAAAATGCAAGAATGTATAAGAGAAGCATAGCTTTTAAAGCATCTCAAGTGGGGGATAACCCATCCTTCATGGGTAAAGAAATCATGGAAGTGGACAATGATATAACTCCTCACATCAAAAGTTTCAAGAAGATCTTCAACAAGAGATGTTCAAGAGGAGATTGCAAAATTACATGGGATGAATGCAATTCAAAAAGAGAAAAAGAAAAGTTGGCCCAAATGGCACTAATGGCTGTTGGAGAAGATGAGGTAAGTTCTTATCACTCTTCTTGTGATGAAGATAATGAAGATGATGATGTGAAAATTCTTATGATTAAAATGCATAAAAGTTTGAGAAAATCTTATGCTAAAAATAAAGATTTGAAAA